>NW_027094089.1:18625318-19825318 GCF_029207755.1 Chamaea fasciata
GCTGCAAGAACAAGTAGCTACAAATATGAGGCTTTTTTTTTCCAGCAGATGCAGTTACCTGAAAGCTCAGCATCTAATTTGCACTTGTCATTTGGGATATCTCTTGTTTGTTGAACACCTTTTGATGCAGATTCACCCTGTCTGTTGAACACCCTTGTATGAAAAAGAAGCTATTTTCCTCATTCCCTGGAGGTATCTGTTCCTCTTCACTGGCTGTGAAAGGAGCAGTCAGCAGTTACAGTGTAAATCAGAGCCATAGCATTAACACAGCCAAAATTGGTGGGATGAGCCCTATCCTCTGTGTCAGATGGGAGGCCACCCCTATATCATGCTGCCTGCCTTTTCTCACTGTCTATAAAAAGAACATTTTGATGGCTCTGGTACACCCAGATCTCAGGTGTTACACTAGTACTTGGGAGTGACAGGAAGAGGAGACAAATACGAGATTTTCAATAACCTTTCTAGGACAGAAGGTTAAAAAAAAAAATTGTGGCCAATCTCAGAGTTCCCCTTATCTGCTGGGATAAGCTCTCCTGCCACAGGGATGGCTGGATATGACTTGTACACACCCCTCCGCCACTATGGTTTGCAAGATACTACTTCACTAATGTCCACTGAGGCTTGTTTCATGGTAGTGACATAAAAAAAATCTGCTCTAACCATTGAATATAAATGTGCTGCCAGTCCAGAGGAGCCACCAAGCATGTTCTGTCCTTTGTAGGGGAAATTCTGGTGCTCAGCTCCACACAGGGAGTGCAGGCTGCCTGCAGAATAGACATCTGCAGCACAAGTGCTAGTACTCACGTTCATACCTTCTCCACAATCAGGTCTGCTGGAGATCTCTTTGCTTTATTAATGAGAGAAGAGATTCCTTGAGAACAATTAAAAGAGTTTCTGTAGGCACAAACAGTGCATGTGCAGACCTATAGTGGTCCTTCAGGTCCTGTGCAGAGACTAGGCAGACTGATCAAGTCAGAGCCCAAGGAACACTTTTTCACTCAATTAACGTAATTTAAAATGAAATTGTCAAATATACCTCATAGTTCCTCAAATATGCTTACCATAGTTCATCTCTCAAATGCATGTATTAGCTACGTTCAGATGGGCTGTCTAGGTTGATAACAGACTCGGAGAATGACCTCAGGTTGAACTGCAGGGAAAAGAAATTGTTTCCTCATTAATATCTCTGCAAAATACATGTCAAGTTGAAAAACAGTTTCTGTGTAATCAATCTTGGTTCACAGACATTGTGCTCTGACAATTCCTCTCATGGAAAAGAATATATTTGCCATAGATCTGTAGTGTTTCATACATTACAGCTTTCATAATATCAAAAGCCAGTACTTGGGTTACATTGAGCTTTTCTTTCTAATCCTTTGGTTTCACATGACCATAACTCTCTGAAAAATTTCTCTGTTCAGACTAAAACTTTCACACTTTGTATAGGGCAAGAAATGATGATTTTTCTTTCACTGAAGAAAATCCTTTTAGCTATCTTTGATTTATTAGAATGTGCGTAGAGAAGAATTACACTTTTATGGCTTTTTAAAATGTATTTTTCTTCTTGGCAACTAGCAAAGCTGGGAAAGGCCTTTCCTAGCCTATTTGGCATTTTCCTTCCCAAGAAGCTAAGCTTTGGTAGCGAGTGGACTGGGGAAATCATGTACAAGAAAAACAGCCATCGAAGTATCACCTCTAAGCATGTTTAGCTAAGATACACTGAGATTTTGGGGGGAAGGGAAAAAAGACCAGTTTACACCTATTTCTTGCAAGAAAACATTGGGTACAGAAGGTGCTGCTGAGCCTGGGGCTGATTTAGGTTGGTCACTGGGTTAAGGACAGGAATGTAATTTTGAATGACAAGCAAATCTCCCTCAAATGAAGAATAGTGGTGCATCTCTATTTGCAGTGTTACCAGGTGGTGTGATTTGGATTCTGAAGACATTAACTTTTGCTGGTTTTTCTCCTAAAAAAGTTCCATCTCTGAAAGTCAAATGGTAAGGCAGAATCTCATGTATAATTGCAAAGGAAGCACTTTCTCGACTTCACCTTTATGCAGAAACGTGTGAAAGCATGGCTTAGCAAGACACCAAAGTTTCTCTAGATTCAGACTCCAAGACTGGTTCCTACGGTCCTCTCTGCCCAGCTGCTCGTGGTAGAGGCAGGTGGTTGCTAAATCACTGGTCAAGTAACCCCTGAGGAAGGGTCCTTCTGTGCTCCAGACATCTGCCATGGCTGCCCTGGATTTACATGCTCTGGGCATTAAATCATAGATTGGCTTGGTTTGGAAGGGACCCTACAGATCATCTTGTTCCAACCCTCCTGTCATGGGTAGGGTCACCTTCCACTGGACCAGGTTGTTCCAAGTTCAATCCATCCTGGCCCTCGACTCTTCCAGGGATGGGGCAGTCACAGCTTTTCTGGGAAACCTGTGCCAGGGCCTCACCACCCTCACAGGGAAGAATCTGTTCCTAACATCTACTCTAAATCTCCCATCTTTTAGTTTAATGCCATCCCCCTTGTCCTATCACTCCATACCCTTGTCAAAAGCTCCTTCTCATCTCCCTTGTAGCCCTTTATGCACTGAAAGTTGCTATGAAGTCTCTCCAGTCTTCTCTTCTCGAGGCTGAGCAAGCCCCACTCTCAGCCTGTTTCCACAGGAGAGATACTCTGACCTCTGATCACTTGGCCTCCTCTGGACCTGTTCCAAAGCACTTACATCTTTATGATGGGATGTGAACATCCCAGGGCTGGATGCAGTATTTTGTGGGTAGCATCCTGCTCTTGTCCCTGACCCATCATGATGGATATGTGGAATCAGGCACACTGGGAAGAAAACACCTGCAAGACCTGCAGAATATTGAGGTGAATGAAAGAACCTCAATATTTTAAATATGGAATTATTTTTAACCAGTGTCATGTCGCCCATGCAGACTGGCTTATGTGTTTGATCACCAGACATTGACACCTCCATGAATCTGCCAATTTCCAGATGGTAGCAGAATACAAGAGAAATTCAAAAAGCAGCATAGTGCTTTCTTCTACTCTCATTTTCTCTTACTAAGAGAGGCTAAGAAAATGTCACGCAAAATTCCTGTGTTAATGTGACAATAGGATTATATATCTTTTCAGTGAAGGATGGCAGGAAGTAGAGAGGTCGATCCCATCTCAGACACATTAATTTGTAGCCCCTATTTGTTGTGCTGTCTGCCTCTAGTCCTGGAGACAGTGGCAGTTAATTCCAGCAGAATTTCAACAGAGCTCAAGGAATCTTAGCTGAAAAGCAAATTTCTCACCACCACTGGACTTTTTAAAGCACAGAGGAAATTTGGGCTCAACTTCTTGTCTTGCTTTCTGACCTGTACAATAGTGTTTATTCTGTTGATCTCATCTTACTAACCCACTTCTTATATTTGTTCTACATGTCCCTTGCAACCATGCAGAGACTGGATTCATCCTACTACCTCAGAGCATTTTCCTCTGAGATCTCATGCTGTCTATGCAAGAAAATTCTAGCTGGCTTTTACAACTCATTGTAACTAGATCCAGGCATGGCCCTATTCAATGCAGTTGGCTACCTCACAGAGATTTTCTTCATGTCATGATATATGTCTTTGGAAATCTTAGTTGTAGACCTGTTGTCACTGCCTACTGCTATTTGAATTTAAACTAAACTGGCAGGGACGGTTAGATCTCAGGCTGTTTTCTGCAACATTCACATATAAAATCCTTTGCTACCTAGTAAAAATAAAAGTTCAAACAGCATGACAACACTAATATCTCAGAGTATTTGGGGAAAAAAAAAAAAAAAGCCGTCTGCCTGTTTTCAACAATTTTGCCTGTCTTCAATAATTAGACTGGAAAAAATCCATTAAAAGGATTAAGTGTACACACTGCTTAGGGGCTGTTAGTTGAATCCCTCCAGACCTGAGACCCTATATCACACTGATTTAAACTGGAAGGAGTGAGGTATTTTATAGCCATTGGTAGATAATCTGGAGGAAGATGTAAGACTATAGGTAAGCCACACAGTTTTCCCATTGATGCTTAAAGCATGAAGTTCAAACACCTTCCTAAGATAAGCTGTTCCTAAGACTGAGAACTGTTGGTATTTTATTATGTGTAGAAATAACCCTGAACAAAACCAAAGGCTCATCAGCCAGGCTTTGGGTCTTACTGAGATGGCACTTTCTGTATCTTCTTTTGGCAGGAAGCTGCATGTCTTGATGCCCTGGTCCTTCAGCCCATGCAGCATCTGACCCTAAATATGTGGGGTAACTCACAGGGTTAATGGTGAACCTTTATACCTCAGTATATGACCTGAGGCCATATACTGTACATTTACGATACAGCTGAAGAGACTGGTTGTTAGGAAATGTAGGCTCTACAGTCAGGTAGGAACATATTTTAAGACACTGTGTATTAAGAGTATATTTACAATATAATAAGCCAGGCTGTATATTTCAAAGATCAGTGGGAAGGGGCCACTTTTGGTGATGTTTGAAGTCTATCTCCTGGGCTGTCACATTTATTCAAAGAATGCCTGCTATACATTTAGATCAACCCCCATCCCAAATGGAGGGGAATGCAGCTCTCTCCCCATATGGGGCTAATCTCCGGGAAGGCAGCGTGAGCACATGGTACCAATTCCTACACACTCTGGTCCCTTAACTCAGTCCTGAAGGCAGGGAGCTGAGATGGGGGCAGGGGTGAAAGCCTGGTGTCATCCATTTGTCACACAGGAGAGAGGTGCCTGCTGCTCACAGGTGATGAGTTTTGCTTCCATAACAGGAGAGAAATGTGAGAAGACTGATCCCAGGGAGTGACATCTCAGGACCCGAATGGCTCCTGTTGGAATTGCAGAAATTGCAGTTCTCTTCCATTTTGTGGGACAATAGCTAAAAGACAAATAGAACCCAGAATGAGCTCCACCTCTGCACAGATCCTTTTGCAGCTGAGTCCTGCAAACCCGACCTCAGGGACATATATATATATGTTGCACACAAGAAACACTGTGGAGGGAAAAGTCTGACTTGAGGGCAGCAGGTCTGCCTGAGCCACCAGAGCTACCCTTGCCGCCCAAAGGGGTCAGACTGAGCAAGCAAGAGCCAGACACAGCCCTGCCCTTCAGAAGCAGACTGCAGGTGTCAGAAGAAGCTGGTAACTGCCGGTGCTGGAGGATGGGTAAAGACAGTCCTGGCAGGAGATAAAATGATGGGTAAAGAAATGTCCCTTCTGTAGCAGGAGGGATCCTACAGTGGGGATTGCACTGGAGACCCAGATGAGGACAGAAACATTTCACGGTGAATTAAAATACAAGCTTTTTAAAACCATGTTATTTCCTGGAAGTTTCCCAAAACTGTTACTGTATTTTTTTTTTCTCTGCTACATTAATAAAGTAAATCCTGGTTTAGCCAGTCTTGACTTTTTTTTTTTGAGTTTTTTAATCTCATTTTCTTTTGTGTGGAAGAAAAAAAGTAAAAACAGGGATGAGTAATAATACAAGCGGGATAGATCAAGAACTAATGTTAATGCATCCAAGCTTGAAAAACCAACATTTTCAAGGGAACATCAAAACTAGGGGAATGAGAGGGATCTCTTGCTTAACATTTTGAAACAATAAATCATGACATATTTTTCCCAAACTTTGTTGATTTTTTACTCCTCTAGTTGCATTAGAGAAAAAGAGTTTCTAGGACAAGCCATGATGAGATGAGTGTCAGAGCTGTGAGGTGTAGCAGAATTGCTAACCCTCCTTGAGATTACTACACGAGATAATGTCTAAGCCAATTGCATGAATATCCTGTTTTGGTTGCATTCATCTTGCTTTGCAAAGGCTGAGCCATGCCCTCTGATGCGCCATGCAGAAATGTCTGTGTCTCCAGGCAAGAGACTGGGATCTGTTGAGAAAGTCATCCCAATCCCTCTTCCGCTACAACAGAGGCCTTCGCCTGATGAATGCACATTTTTGGTGCAGGGATTTCTACTTTTTCAGAAGGAAATGAGTTACTCCCTAACAGTGCTAGATAGTCTCACTGCCTGTTAGACATTAAAAGGGAATTGTATTTCTCAGAGCTTGTGTCTCTTACACAGCAAGAGCAGAAAATGAACATCCCACCAGCTTTGCATGATTTGGCTCTGCACCTGGGGGAAATGCCACACCCCAAAGCTGAGTGAAAGTTGACATTCACAACAGTAATTTTCAGATGCGTGGTAGGATGAAGACTCCTGTCCTGTGCTAACGGCAGCTGTACGGTCTCAAGGGTGTCAACTCAGTTCTGGGCACCACTGTGGATGCAAATGAAGGATGCTCAGCTCCATGCCCTTGTCCCTGAACAGCTCTGAAGGATCAGAGGGGCTTTGTGGTGGTCCTGTTTCTTGGTGCTTTCCATCCCTCTCAGAACTCACCAGCTTCCTGGAACCATGTAGCCTTGAGCACAGCCTGCCTTTGTCCCACCCCCTGCTGCTGTCCCAGAAACTGCTGTCAGACCTCAAACTCTTCAAGCAGATCTGTCAAACTTTAATTACATGACTACAATCTGTCCAAGAATTTTATGACATTAATAAGAATGTTCCTAATTAGCATTTATTGTTTTTATTATTGAAATCCCAAATTACACAACCAATTGATTTTTCCCTGTTGCCCTCATTAAGTCGGAGTGAAATGCATTTTAAAATAGATTGGCATTTAATTCCTTTAGAAAGTGCTGATTAGATCAAGGGACTGTTTCACTGCATTTGGTTGCATGAATTCACTTTAGGTTTTAATTTCTCCTTGTTAGTATGAAGCTGAATCACTCACTGAGTTCCTCTTCCCCCCTGCCACACAGGCACCTACTGGAAAAATCTTCCTCCATGGCTTAGATCAGGACTTTGGAATAAATGAAAGCAAAACAAATGTCTCCAGACAGTGGATTTGACGTGAGATGAAATGCAAAGCTCAGTTGGGTGTTGAAACTATTCAACTTGCTTCATGAGCTGGCAGGATGGGGAAATAAACCTGAAATTATTAAGGGGTGTTTGGCTAAATATACAGACTGATATTTTCCTGTCTTCTTAAGACAGCCTGCCTGTGCTTGCTGCCTGTTCCCTGTCTCTCCTCCCAACCTGCTAGACACTCCTCTGGTCTACCATGCAAAGCCGTGGAAACTCAAGGAAGGGATGGAGATGAGACTCAGAACACACTTCCAGTTGAGGCTCAGGTTTCTTGCACAGCTTCACCAAATCTCAAGGTCCTCATTTAGGTTCCTTTCTACATAATTGCATAACAAAGCATGTCTCCCTATCCCAGGTGTTTAAAAGGGCTGAGAATATGTGGCTGCATGAGGACCTCCACTGTTTCAAAAATGCTACAGCCAGCTTTCCCAAAGCCTGTGTACATCCCATGAGAACAACTTATATGATATTTGGGGTATAACTTCTTGATCTTCTTGACCTTCTTGATGCCCCTGAAAAATGGTCAGAGCAATGTTCTTTTGCATTATATTTCCTGGGTGACAGATACCTCTGCAGATAGGACAGAGTCCAGCAGACTGAACTCTGCCATAGCAGTGGATGAAGAGATGATATAGTCTCCTGTCCTGGCTAGGACATGGCCAGCAAGTCCTCCTGAGTCCTGGCTACAGAACATGCAAGGCGTTTTCTTCCAGTTCAGGACTCTGAAGTGAGGAAAGTGAAGGTACATATGAGGTTACATGCTTCAGAAAAGTCCCTCCCCTTTCATCTTCCAGCATGTCTTCCCATATCAAATAAGTGGTCCAAAGAGAAGAGAAACAGCCAGAATTTATCCAGACAAGCAGGCTGAAGAGGGGCAACTCCCTCCTGCCCAGCTGGGGCCTGGAGTTTCTGTCCCAACTGTGCATGACCACTCACACAGCCCCACACTGGGCTGTGGTGGTGGCTGTGCTGGGGTAGCTGTAGGCACAAATTGTTGGCAGCACTCTGCAGGAACAGGATCCTTCCCTCAGGGGTGGATCTTCTCAAACTCTTTCAGAGTTGTTAACTTCTCTCGCTCAGGGGTGATTCTTTTTTTTCTCCTTGTAAAATCCAAGCTGAAATTTGCTGGATTGCCTTTTGGGGAATGACACTTGCTGGACCTACACTGTGTCTGCAACTGTGCCTGCTGGGAACGTGTGTGCGGCTGTGCAGGTGGGGCAGGTGACACACGGTGCTGGTCCCAGGCTGGTACCACCCTCTGCTCCTGTAACAGTGGTGCTAAGAACAAAACTGGCGACAGAAATGCCTCGTCCTGGAGCTCCTCTCCTGCTGGTTTTACATGTGAAGCAAGAGAGAATACAGTGTTAATCTTTACTTTTAGGCAATTTTTTTACAACATTATTATTTTTGCTAGGGAAAAAAAAATGTTTATTTCCTATTTTGTATGGAGTTTCTTTTCCCAAAAATGTGTGGGTAACACACATTTAGCATGGGTAACTGTCTCCTTAGAATTCTCCCAAAAGCAAAAGAGTTTGTCTTCCCACTATATTTGCTTGTGTGGGAAGAAAACACAGTTCCTCATCCCTCCATCAGTGTCACCTGGACACAAATGGAACCTGTGCATGAAAGCAGAGTTTATCCTGCACCCTGTTTTCTTTTTCCACTGTGGCAACTCACACCAAGCCAAAATATTTTTTGCAACCTTGTTTGCTAGATTTGTTACCGTTTGCTGGATTTCGTAGATTTTGTTAGATTTGTTAGACAAAATCTGTGGTAAAACTGTCCTTGAAAGTACATCATGCAGTGTCAGTTCACTTTTGTGGCTAGCTAATCCTGCATCTCCATCCCAGCCCCAAGCTGCATCCAAGGAGTCCTGGGATTTACATTTACTGCTCGCCGAGACAGCTGTAAGCCCTTGAGCACAGGTTTTTTATGGCACAAATGGCCCACAAAGCCTTGTGTTCTGCCTTAGGCTGGGGTTCTTTGTGCCACAGGGAACACTGTTGCAGTAGTTGGTAGCATGGGGAATGCAAGGGTGGTGATGGTACCAGGAAGAGATTTGATCTATCTGCCAAAGCATGGGGAAGGGCAGGCTTAGGATCTCACTAGGTAGAGGGGGAAACTGAGTCACAGGGCGATGGAGCATTTGTTCTGGAGTTGTGCCAGAGCCGGGAAGGAGTCCAAGTATCCTGAATGTCGAGCCTTTGACCCAGACACCACCCCATGCTGCCTCTTTATTAAGCATCCTCTGAGATGTCTTTAAAAAGTCTCACAGAAAGGCTCTCTTGTTCTCCTGGGAGCTCTATATTAGCATCTGAAACACCCGTGCTAAATTTGAGGAGGGAGGGGGAGGTGAAAACGCATGAGTAGCTACTTTGATTAGGTAATAAAGTATCAATTTATTTTTTATAAATACAGAGAAAATTCAAACCATCTGGAACTTGCAGTACCTCTTTGCACGCCACATTTCTAGCAAAATTTCCTGCGTCTCCCTGGAATCTAAACTGTGCATTGTCATGCCTAAGGGTGCACGGACAGTTTCTGCGCTGTCTCTCTGCTGGTCAGCCAGCCACGTACTAAGGCAAGGAGCAGAGGTACTTCTACAACTGTTTACACTGAATTTTTCTCTTCTTGAATGCTGAGACGATTTTTCACCAGGGCTGCAGAGCCCATGGTTACCTGGAGCTTTTGGGAGAGCTGGTTATTTCTCTGACAGCTCAGGGACCTGTGCTGCTGCTGATGCCGTGAGCAAAGGATGCTGAGGGAGAAAAAGGCTGGATGCAAGGTGTGCACGCTTGGAAGCACTCATGTGTGGGTGTGCAAGCCCATGGGCACGGATCTCCTGGGTCTCTGCTTCTCTCATCCTGTTTGTGTCTGAATGTCTACCTGAGTCACTCCAAACTGACCTGTACAGAGAAACTGAAAGCCTGGGGTTGTGAGGAAGAAAAGGCTGGGGAATAGTCAGGAGGCAGTAGAGAGGGTGGGAGTGATCCATAGCCATTGGACAGGAAAAAAGAAACAGGTTTAAACTGCAGGAAGGGGATTTCAAGCAAGATACAAGTAAATCACAGTGACAAGAATTAAGTGTTTGCTGACTGTCTAGAGAGAAGGAGACTTGCTATTTTGGGGAATCTTTGAGAGTAACATGTCTGCCAAGAAGGACTGGAGAAAGACTAGTTTTGGGGAAGGCGATGACTGATGGCTCTCTGTGTCCTTTACAGCCCTCTCAGCTGTGACTTTATATCCCTTAAGCTACAGCAGGAACTGAGTTGTTGTAGTGCTGGTGGGAAGAAAAACTGAGAGCGGCCTGAATGCAATCCCTGCTGTACTCCTTCCCCAGCACTCCAAGGCCTGCACTGGATTAGGCATAACCTTGCTCCTCAGAGAGATCTTTCAAAGATCCCACATCCCAGGCACAAGAAATGGCATCTTCTGATAAAGCGTGTTTTAATTCTGACACGCAGGAGTGAGTCCTGGTGAAGGAATTTATAGTCTCCTATCTTTGTGTTGACAAAAGCAAAGGTGCAGTAGCACCGTGGAAAGATCCTGTTGGTGGAGACGGTTCCCAGTGGAGTCTCTGAGCACTTAGGACTGATCCTACAGGGAGGGGGCAGATGTGGGGCCCTGGAGCAATGCCTCATTTCTCCAACCCAACAATCTGCACAGCACATCGTGTTTGTAAGTTCCCATTCAGATCTTTCCCTTTATGCAATTTTTTTTTTTTCTGACAAGAGAGCTATATTTTGCAACATGTTGAACTCCACAAACAAACAAAGATTCTATTTTAAACTTCAAATTGATGTATCCAACTGGCAAGGAAATTAGCATGAATTAATTAGGGTGAAGATGAAAGGCTTCGGTAAGCTGTGTTATGAGCAACAGCCTTTATTACAGCTCCACAATACATTCGCCACTTATCGAAGAATATAGCATTTAATGAATACTAGATCTAAGCAAACCACTGACTGGGGTTGACAGAATGGGACCGGTGCTTAACTAGCACCTCCCGTGGTTAGGAATCTCTGAGCTTTGGCTGCCAGGGGCGGTTTTGTGTGCCAAAAGCCTCCCCCAACCTACCTCTCCTGTGGCTTCATCCAGCTCTGCAGCCTCCCACGCTGCTTTAGCATCACATAAACAATCCCCTGTTCTGTTCAGCTGATAAAGGAGCTAGCAAACAATCTGATAAGTAATAGCTTCTGTGGCAAACAATTAATCACAACAACAAAAGCTTTTAAGGGGGGCAAAAGGGAGGTAATCAGCAGCCGAAACTCCAGAGTCTAGCCGCTATGAGCTGTGTGTGAGGCAACATGGGGAATTCACATGGGTCTGTGTCTCTCCTCTCGGTCTTCTACTCAGACTCTCTGTGGCCCAGGATTTCAGCTCAGAGAGACAACTTGTGTCATTTCAGCGCTCTGACTCACGGCTGTGTTTCAGCACCCCAGAAGGGCACAGGGACCGGTAAGGTGAGTTAACAAAGTTTGGGGCAGTTAATTAAAGACCCCAGTGTCCTGTAACCGTGCCCTGAGCCCATCGTGGGATTGAGGAGGGTGGATAAAGTGTGTGTTACATTCAGGCCTTCCAGGACAGCAGCTGATTTTAATGAGTGGCACAAACTTCCACACCTCTGGATTTCAAGGAATCACTTGGCTACTCAGCAATGCCCTCCTTTGCCTCCTCTTCCTCCTCTAGCTCTTTAATTGCTCTTTTCTACTCCCCGCTGCTCCTTCAGACCAATCAACTCCCTTCGGTCCTCTGATACACATTATATATTTCTCGTTATTTGGGTTTATGCTGTTAACTATTTGCTGTTTGAATTCCCTCTCGGCCCTCAAGTTTCCATCATAAACGTGATAAGTTACAACATCTGTTCTGCCAGGACTGGACTTTCACTTTCAAAAGATTGTTCTTTTACTTCAAAAAGCCCCAAAGCACAGCTACTCTCTCTGTTCTTCATGGGAGCACAGCAACCCCCTGCATGACACTTCTGTGGCCATGGGAATGCCAGGAAATGACACCCTTGGGGTGAAATTTTCTGCACTTTGGCGTGAAGAGAGTACTTTGAAACTTTGTATCAACTTAGCAGTTAATTTGGGTGAGAAAAGCCTGCTTCGTTCAGAAATAAGCCCTTCTACAAGCATTTAAATTGCACTTTTTACTTCACTATCATGCAAAAACTCTTTTTTTTTTCTTTTTTTTTTTTTTATTTTGCAGAGATCACTATAAGAAAAGTTGGGAACATCTGAAGGGAAACAAGAGGCTTCCTTAGAGCCATAATAAAACTTTTCACCTTTCAAATTCACCCAAAGTTTTGCTTCTGGGGCAAAAATATTTTTCAACTCTCTTGTTGAAGCCAGCTTAAAAAAAAATCGAGAAAAATGTTGTTTGTCCAAGCCACTTCTGAGATTAGCTTCTCTCAAGTAATTATTTATTTATTGGCAGGGATTTTGAGTGTTAACCATAGTGTGGCCTTGCTGGGTGAAGTGCAGGAGGGCTTCCATATGCTGGGAATCACCTCAAGGAAAAAGGCAGGATGGAGTGAAAAACATCGCCTCAAAGGGCTCTCATATGCTGTAGGAAAGATGAGAGCAAGCAAACATCTTTCTTGAGTTCATAAAGCTGGGTGGCAAAGGAGAGCAAATAAACATCTTCCTTCAGTTCTCAGAGCTGACTGGCAGGAAAGAGCACAGCCCTTTGCCTGCCTGCCACAAGCACAGAGGCCACCCGTCTGACTCAAGGCTGGAAAAGAGCCTTTCCATCATTTCACAGGCTCCTGGTGGAGGAACAAGCCTGAAGATCATGTCAGGGGTGATGGAGAGCTGGTGCCAGTGGATGCTGCTGTTCTGGTGGAGTAGACACACGAGGTGTGTGCTTCCTGCTTGGTACAGTGGCTGCTCCTGAGCATACAGGATCGTTGCTGTTATTAGCCCCTGCATCTCCAGTGTCAGCACTCAGAGCTCACCTTAAGGGAAATTCATGGCAGTGAAAGGCATTTGACTCACAGTTGTGGAGTCCAGCATTTTCCCTTCCTGCCTGCAAAAGGATGGGGAATTTTTGTACCAGCTGCCTGCCTCTTTTAGCAGAGCTCAGTGTGAGCTGGGATGATTATCTGGGGCAGCAGGAGAGTGGCCTGGGCTCAGTACCTTGGCTTCCCACCACAGAGGTCATCCCAAAGAGCAAGAGAGTGGTTGGGAGAGAACCTTGGGGAAGTTGAATGGTTTTAAGAGGTTTTCTGTTCCAGGATGGAGCAAAATCCAGGGAGTTTTAACCATCTTCCTGAAGGAAAACAGCAGGGGAAAAAGATATGGGGATGACTCAAACAGGTCTGCTTCAGTTTCCATTTTTTTTTTTTTTTCATTTTTCATTTGGTTTTACAATATATTTTCCTTTTCGAAACAGGGGAAGAAGTCGTCTTGAAACACTGCACTCAAGACCCAAATGAAACACTTCAACCTTATCAAAGTACTCTTCCTCTTTTTTTCTCCCCCTTTCATTCTTTTTTCTCTTTTTTCCTTTTTTTTTTTTTTTCCACCTTAAAATGAGTTTTGTCAGAAGGCAACACTTCTAAGTGAAACACTTTGCTTTGGATAAATTGATCTTTCCCACTGGAATATTGTTTCAGCAGAAGGAGGTTGCACTGCCTGGGAGGGGGTCTGGCATGTTGTCGGTGCCCACACTACTGAAACAAGGCTCAGATTCCTGCACAGTCTCAGAAAAACCTCCTGAATAGTCTGTCCCAGTACCTCAACATGCTTGAGGGTATGCTTCAAACCAGCAGCAATGCAACGTGGTTGGCTGATTTTTTTTTCCTTGAGTACTATCTTTGGGCTTGCAGCAAAACACCACTCTAGAATTAAGCAGATGAATTACTCCCTTGTGAAACAATCCTGGTGGGTTTTGTACCACTTTTTTTTATGTAACGCTTTTACCACCCACAATGTCCTGGGGCTAGAAGTTACACAGGTTAACCTCCATATATGAGAGAAAAGGCCCTTTGCTTGTTTTGAACCTGCTTTCTTCTAGTTTGATGTATGAAAAGCCAGGAAAGCATGCATCCCCAGTCATCTTTTCCATGCTAGTTTAGATTTGCTAAACTCCTAATCTATGCATCCTTAATTATCACCCAGGCTTTACACAGACTGAAGAGTCCTAATCTGCTTGTTCATGCAGCCTTGTTTCCTTTTCTTCGGGGCTAGCTTCTTCTTGTCCTCAGTTACTCTTTGACATGGAGGCGTCTCAATTAACCCTAGTCCCCATATATTTATTAAAAAAATAAAGAAAAAAAGGAAAAAAAAAAGGAAAAAAGGAAAAAAAAAAGAAAAAAAAGAAAAAAGGAAAGCTGAAAGCTGCTCTATATTTCTGTACCTCTGATCCTGCTGGTACTTTTCCCATCCTTCCTTATTTAGGAGAATGCATATCTCCTGGAGTCTCTTACACAATGCTGAAATTGTCTCCATTCTGAGTGGAAGTAGGGACATTTTTCCTCACTGAATGAAATTTTCCTCTTTTATGTCTAAAAATACACCTTGTGCTGATGGGGGTAGTTCTGTTATTTTTATCAATTTTGTCAAATGCCTTCAGTCTGAAAAGACGGTGAAAAATATTTCTGAAGAGTGTTGGAACATCTCGGTTTTCCATTTTCAATATGAAACTTCTGCATTTTCCTTCAAAATGCTATTTTGCTGGTGTTTAGAAGGGAGAGTAAATGATTTCCTATTTCCTTAGGAACAACATGCATCTTCTTGCTCCAGAGAAACACCAGTGTGAGAGACCTGATATTTTACAGCACTGGAGGGCAATTGTCAGGTGGGAGGAAAGGATCTGTGGTGTGGGAATGAAGAAAGAGCTAATGTGATATAATTTGGCAGCTGGTTTCAACCAGGCCAAACTCTCTGCACTGAGGTTTTCTCTCTTCAAAGAGGAAAAGCCCTCAGCCCCCGATCTGAGCCTGACAGGCTAAAACGACCCAGATCCTGCACGATGCTGGTGACATCCCGTACATGGCAGTTTACAGACAGGCTCCCTATCAGAAATTAGGACTCTTAGGAGCGACCGGGACGTGATTAGCGGTTCTTTGATGTCTGCCCAACAAGCTGTCAGTTCTCCCGGAAAAATCAGACAGTGAGGTGGCGGTGGTTCTGTTGAAGGCTGGTCCTCTTTCAGAGGATGCAATCCTTGGGTTCTGGCTTGCTCCCGGCTGCGGGCAGGCAACACAATGAGAAGAGTGGGAAGAGGGGAATGATTCTTGTTCGCAGCACTCCTGAGCCACTGCTTAAAATCATTTAACGCCGAATAAATTATGGTGTAATTTAGTTGCATAGCATTTCATGCTCAATTAGTGCCACTTTAGAGGGAGGCAGTTCTCCATGGAGGATGAAGCTCGGGAATTTCACTTTGCACTGGGGCGGGTGGGGGGAAATTTATCTCTTAAAGATAAACGAGTAACCACGGCAACAACACAACTCCGGGAGGAGCCAGGAAGAGAGGAGAGGCTGGAAAGTAGGGAAAGGTAGATAAGGGACAGGCTGGCAATAGGTCTTACTTAGAGAACAGATGTATCTGCGGGAGGAATGGTGTTGCTGGCTGCTGCATTCAGAGCTTCTGTTGGAGCTCAGCAGTTTGGTTAGGGTGCTCTGTCCTGGAGTTGTGGTCACCCCTGGACAAAGCAGGCCCAAGAAGCTGGGGCAGTGAGCAAGGGAAGGTGAAAAAAAGTCAGGACATCCCTACAGCCGACATCCCAGAGGATAGAACCATTGGGAAAACCTAAGTGGGCCGGTGGTCAAATCAGAGCTTGGAGACTAGTGCTGGAGGTGGGCTCAGAGCCATGGAGGTGCAACAGCCAGCTGTGACTTTCCATCCATCACAATGCAGGGGCACTGGTGTGGACATCAGTCTAGGATGTCCAGGACCCCTGGAGAGCCCTTCTCCTCCTGCCCATCTCCCTCACCACTGGCACTTGAGCAGGTGAGATGAGAGCCATCCAGGAGTCCAGCTATGGGAGAACACAGGAGCTTGGGGCTGGACACCATGAGGAGGATGCACGTCCCTCCTCCCAGCCTGTGAAATGGGTCATCCTGAGTTCCCAGGGCTACAGAGGGCACCCAGCAGCAGCTCTCTGAAAGACATCAACACAGTGGGGGCGTAACAGCAGTGCTGAGACTGTCTCAGCTTGGCACAGCTCTGAGAAAACGACTCCTCAACAGGACAGTTCCCTTCAAGCTCAGAGGCTTGCTGGGTATGTCTTGAGCAACCATGTCCTCACCCCGTGCCTAAGGATGTGATTCCCCAAGCTAATACATCTAAGTGACAGAAAGCATTTCCTGATGTTCAGATGCAATTTTTCTCATCTGATTTCACTCCCTTCCTCCCAGTGAAACCACCAGGAGATCCTTAATACCCTCCCTCCTCCTCCCAAGTTCTTACACACAGGCAAGTCCCCCATTTACTCCTGCTCTGGGCCTTTCCCCACAGACTTTTCATCACTTTTAAGCAGTTCTGAAGTGCCTTTGCATTTTGAGCAGCTTTAGGGTGTCCAGGAAGTCACACAAGCACTGTTCCCAGGAGAGAGGTCTGATCCAGATGGGTTCTGCCTCCAGATGCCTTGCACAAGACCTGTGTGTGAGCAGCACCACATTCAGCCAGCTCCCTCACAGAGTGCATGGGCAGGGTCACACCTACCCCTGCTCGTGGCCTTGCCTTTGCTGTTAACTTGAATAATAGCAGCAAAAACAACTTTCAGCCTCCCTCCTCTACCTTGGCTTCGTCCCCAAGTCCCCAGAGCCCACTGCTCCTCCTTCTAGCAACATGTGAGCTCCTCCTGTGGCATTAAATCAAGGTGTATTTATCATTAGGTGGAGCCAGCTGAAATCTTTCAGGAGGTGAATTCAGGGCACCTGATATCAGGTTGTCTCAACTTATGAGAAGAAGAGGCTGTGCTGTTGAAAAGGATGCAAGTTTCACAGCTGGGGAAAAAAAATTACTGGCACAGAGAAGAATAAAGTTTCCCTTAAAGAGTACACAGCATAAGTTTCCTTCTTTAATAGGCTCCTGCAGTTCTAGGAATAAAACAGGAACTGTCCCATTGAGATCTTAACCACAGGTATGGGAAATGCATGGAGAGCCATGGGCTGTGCTTTGAAATGACAGACAGCTGTGTGGGATAAATGAAGACGCCGGTATAGCAAACATGACAAAAACAAGTACAGCACAATATCTAGAACGGACAAATGATGACGAATGCAGATCTGCAATTAAGAGTGTAAAGAGGATACACCAGCAGTTGAGGAATTGAAAGGAATGAGATGTAACATAAGATATTGTCCTGGTTTGAAGTATATTCTATCACCATCTTCATGAACTGTTGAAACCAGGTGAGGCAGTGCTCCCTGCCTCCTCCACTCTGGCTTATCTTCTGTCAATGGGCCCATCAGCACCTTTGCCACACGACTCACAGATGACCCCCTCCTGGACTATCTCCTGTTAATGGGCCCATCAGGCCTTATCACATGACTCACCATCCCATTGTGAGATGCTCCGCCCAGAGGGAGGAACCAAGCATTCCAGCCTGGATATAAGCTGAAACTCTGAACACCTGAGGGGTGCTTACCCACTGGATTCCCAGAGGACCTGAGCTACCAGACCTTTCTACAGGATCACTGCTTCAGGAAGACTACCTCATCTGGACTGCTTCCATCACTCCGCTCAGGTTGTATTCTGACTCTGTCAGTGGTCTTTTGTATTATTGCATCTATTTTGTTTTACTTTCTTTCCTTTTTTTCCTATTAAATTGTATCTCTGACTTGAAGCCTCTCAATGGTTTTGCTTTCAAACCACTACAGGTATCTAAACACCCTCTTCCAGCCAAGTCATTCGGGAAGAAAACCACAGGTCATCTGTCATGACCCCCTTTGCAGAGCCACACACTTGCGTGAAGCAGGGAATTGCATCTGGTTTCTACTGAATGGCGTCCAGTATTTGACTGGAGCATCTTCCAGAAAATCATCCCTTGCTTTTAGATGTGCAGAAATTACCATGTCCCAGAAGTTACCACATCCCTGGGATTTTGACTGAATGTCTAGTCACATTTTCTGCTGCAAATCTGGGTCTTATGTCTTCCTGAAATTGGTCTGACCCTAATTTCCAGCTGTTGGCTCTTTTGTTCCTTTCCCCATGTGATTGAAGAGCCTTTCACACCTTGTATTTTCTTCCTGGGAAGGTACTTACACATTGCAATCAGTTAAATCTCAATCTTCTTTTTTATGAGCTAAACAGATCAAGAATTTTCAGTCTCTCATTGCAACGCTGATTTTCTTCCAGCTCCACAGTTTGTTTTCTTTTTTTGTGGCTTTTTCCTGCGCTGCCTCCCCCTTGCTCAACTTTGATCATCTCATTTTCCTGCCCTCATCTTCCTCCCCAAGAGTTTTGCTCATAATTCCCTTGAAATGTGGAAAATTAGTCTTTCTGAAGTATTGAATGTGTGTGTGTTTCCCTAGCCAGGACCATGCTCCAAAAGATGACTTAAATGAAATAAAATGACAATTGCTGGTATTAAGCAATCACCAATTTCCAAAAGCAGGGATGTCACTGATCACTTCATGCTTGCTATTTATCCTGACACATCTATTATTGACACAGTTCCTTTGGACTGGTGCAGTATCTTTGGTGTCAGGATAAAGAAAATTAGAGATAAAATTACCACCAGTATCTTGAAGGGAGCATCTAGTTATGGAAACATAGCTGCCAATTTGTATGGCCCATTGTCTGTAGTGCCATTCCCTGGGCAAAAATGAGGATCTTGGGGGGGTTAGACAATGGAATTTGACCCAAACTTTCTTTCCCTCAGTTATCTCACAGTATTCATCTCTTGCTTCCAGCCTTTTCTATATTCCTTTCAGCCCAATGGCCCCTTTTGCACCTCAGATGCCCAATGTACCCCTTGATCTTGAGAACAAAATGCAAGGAGCTATGCAGGGTCATCCCTTGCTCTGCAAATTCCTTCTCTTGGCTCCGTCTAGGGAATTGTGTTGTTCAGTATCATCCCAGGATGTTATTAATGTGTTGTTTACTTCTCCCTCCCTGTCATTAATAAAGATGTTAAACTAGACTAGCTCTAACATCGATCCCTGTGGCACCTCCTGGACACCTTCTTCTCCATGCAGACCCCTGTAGTTTATCATGGCTCTGTGTTTACACACCTCTTAGGCAATTTTCCATCAGGTGTCTCAGCTTGTATCCACTCCAATTCGAATTCATTTGCCAGGTATGGTTTTGCAAGGCACTCTATCAAATACTTTATTAAAGGTGGCCTCTAGATACTTGCATTTTTCTTCCCTTAATACAAATGGCTCCATCAGAAGAGATAACACACAGGCTGGCATACACTTTTAGAAGTAGATAGGGCCACGTTTCGTATACAGGCAGTGGTTATCAGCATGAGTGTTTAAGTTTAGGGGTGTTGGGGAATGCTAATTGAAATTGCCCATGCTTTTTGAAACCAGATATTTGATTCTGGTCACCTTTCCTTGGTGTGGATGTGTTTATTTTGTTTTGTCCAAAACACAATCACTAATTTTTAAGAGGCTGCCACATAACAAGTCTGTGAGAGGCTTCCAAAATGCTCTGTGACACTTAGCCAGGTGTATTTCCTGGAAAACCCCAATTTCCAAAAAAAATCTACTTTTGGGGGACTCCCGTTCATGGCAGATTTGGACCAAATCTAGTTAAGAAGGGCATGGGAGGGGATACCTGACCAGGGAAGTGTTACCACCTGAATGTTTTCAATGTAAATTCCAATTGTTTGGTTTCTGGGTTGGAGCACCTATGTGGGCAGTGGGAGGAAATCACAGACTGCCATGTGGAGTGAGACATCACTGTGTCTCCATGCTCTTTATCTGGAAGCAGGGAGCCCTGGTCCCTGCCTATGGGGACAGCCCTGGCTGCAAGGGCTAGCTCCTGACTCTCTCTCACACTGTCAGTGCTGCTGGGGGTCACAGTCAGCTCTTGCAGTCTGCTGGCCTGGTAGAGAATCTCCAAACCTGCGTGATTTTCCTCCAACCCAGCAGAGAGCTGCCTTTTACTGGGCTATGGATTGCAGGGGGAATAGTGCCAGGACAAACCTTGCAGGGTCTGCAGTCGATAAACATCACAGCAGGTCAGAGAGGGATCGCATTCCCAGTGCCCTACTTCATCTTTTCCCTCTCCTTCGAGCCAGGCTCTCCATTACAAAATGTATAAGTCAGGCAGAACAGCCCATCTCCCCTCATTCGTGTGCGTGCTTATGTGTGTGTGTGTGCAATCATTTTTCTCCTCTGTCAGAAGACAAAGCTGGCTTGTGAAAAAGCCATTAATCTGAGCCCATGCCTCGTGCTCCTTTTCTGCTGTGCAGGACTCCAGAGGAAGTGCTGAACGAGACATTCTGCTGTGCTAATGCCTCCTAATCTTCCCCTCTACCCTGACAGTCTCCAGCAAACCCTCCCTGAGCTCTGGGGCTATACGTCTTCATGGCTGCTCACCAGGGGCATCATTAGGAAAGGGCTCTTAAATGGCTTGACATTCATGGCTTCCCAGAGGAATGGAGTTGCTGACAGATCTCTCCATTTGGAATATGAAATCTATTTGTTCAGATGCATAATGACCGATTTGTCTTCTCAGAGGAGCTGCTGCTGAGTCCTGGGACTCAGTTATGGTGCAGCAGGCCAGCAGCTGCATGCTGAGACCACAGCAGAGCCAGCCCTAAGTGATACTGATTAGAGGAGGGGGGAAAAGCAACCCTGAGGGAGCAGAGGTTGTAGGGGGATTACAGTCCAGGGACGGAGAAGGTCTGGATATATAGAGCCCTGCAGGGATCCAAGCCAGACAGTGTGCTGGAGCTCACTGAAGCTGGAGGGGGAAAAAAGGCAGCAGAGCTGTCCTGGAGGAGACGCTGGGTCATGGTACCATCTCCTGTAGGGAGCCTTTATCATGACCTCAGTTTCTTGTTTGCAAGCAGCACCTGGGTACTCAACCTACACTGCACCAATCCTGACACCAGGTAGGAATGGACACTGCTGGTTCTTCTGTAACTGATCAGAGCTCTGTGGAGAGCAAAGTGGAGCAGCAAAGCATCATCAGAGTGCACTATTAGGGGCACAGTGCTTCCATACCTCAGGCTTCGCCAGGAAAGGTCACACCTTCCCTTCCTGTTTCATCCCCCCAAAGCCTTGAGAAGCTTCAGGGCAATGAAGGAAGCTCTGGGACAAGGAAAGAGCAGAATTTCCTGATAGGAAAGCAGAGAAGAGATATCAGAACCCAGGAGGGATTGAGGAGGCAGAGAAGGTCACAGAATCACAAAATCAGAGAATACTGGTGCTGGAAGGGACCTCTGGAAGTCATCTAGTCTAACCTCCCTTCTAGAGCAGGTCATTGCACTTGGGGTGATGTCGTTAAGAGTAAAAGAAGGACATGAAAAGGGCAGATGTTAGAAAAGTTTCACCAGAAATGGGAGAATCAGATCCCTGGAGAAGCAACCTGGAAACAAGACACTTTCTGCGTGGATCCAGCATTCCAACTGCCTTGTAGTGGGAGCTGCTGGCAGGTTGTAGGTTCTGTTTCCTGA
The DNA here is from genome assembly GCF_029207755.1 of Chamaea fasciata. Taxonomy (NCBI): domain Eukaryota; kingdom Metazoa; phylum Chordata; class Aves; order Passeriformes; family Sylviidae; genus Chamaea; species Chamaea fasciata. The sequence continues at coordinate 18,646,845 of NW_027094089.1, forward strand.
GTGATAAGGGCAGAAGACGCCCAGAGCACTCAAAGCTTCATCCCAGCCTTCACCAAGGGTGCAGCTGTGTATTAGGACCTCCTTCCCTGACACCCTCCCACTGCATCTGAATGAAGGCACAGACCTCTACCACTGAGATGTGGGATTTTCGCTCCAAGGGGAATCGCAACGTTACAGTGTCTGCTTGTTTTTCCCAAAAGGGATGGAACAGTTGCCGTTTTGAAATTTTCCACAGAGCAATAATTAAACAAACAAACAAACAAAATCACGAACAACAGAAAATTTGGACAGCAGCAAAATGTTTTGATGCCGTGAGAAGGTCTGGCAGAGTTGGACTTATGTGGTGTAGGAATATGCAGACTGAGGAGATATGGAAAGCTGATGAAAAATTATTCCCAGGTCTGAGCTCCCCTCTAACCCCCTGACTTGGCATCAGCAAATCAGAAGAGAAAAAGGCATTTCAGGACAATGCAGTACCTGCTACTTCAATGCCAAAATATTTGTACTAGGTCTGCCTCCCAGTTTCCACCACGGATGAATTCTTTTTCAAAGCAGGACACAGCTGAAGATGCCTGGGCTTGTCCTATGCCAATGGGAGGGCTTCCCAGGCACACAGAGCCCTGACTGCTGTGAATGCTCCCAAGCCAGCTGCATGCTAAATCAGAAGCACGATAATTAAACCAGAAGAACAGGAGGGAAAAGCCACATCTCTGCTCTTCTGTGGCCCATCAACAGACCAGTTGGCTGTCTGGACCTTGGGGCTCTTCCAGGGAGTCATTGGCAGTGCTGCTCACAGGACTGTTTGTCTCTACAATTACAAACAACACCAAGGAGATGCCTGGTGTGCTCAGAGCCACCTTTCAAGCTGGGATTTCTCTGTTTGCATTGGGTTATCAGTGTACCATGAATTTCTGGGCGTGCAAATCAGGACAGCTGCTAGCTGGGGAGCAGAGAAGGAGAGAGCTGCAGAGAATGTCAGGCTCCTGGAGGTTCCCAGAAGACAAGCCCATGTCTAGCACTTGCCCTGGTCATTGTAGTTGCATGAAGGGTCACTAAGGTGGTGTTCCTATAGTTTCCTAAGGCATCACTAGGTGTGCAGCCAGGCTGGATGTGGAGCTGGAGGAGATGAACATACACTGTGGTTGGGGTAGGGGTTTTGTGGTCTGGTTAAAAATCAAACCAGCCTGGAATGTGTCATCTCCATCACTATGCCCCACGGACCCACAGGCCAATCTACCACCTGAACTTCTGTTTTTCTCTTTATTCTGCTGTCAGTTTAAGAGGAGAATGCCGGTATTACTTCACATGCAGCCCCTGTGCTGTTGCGTGGCTGTGGAAACAGCCCTGGAGCAGGCAACAAGAGGCTGTGTGGCAAGGGCAGCTCCAGCAGGGAGGAGGAAGAGAAGGAAGCAGGAAGCACAGCTCAGCTGAGGTGCCCAAAATGCCTTGTTGGTTGCAAACAGCTCTCTAGTGGAAGTGCTATCAGGATGTAAAGATGCAAGCAGCACACATACTGAATGCTTGCTTTTGGCCACAGAGAAGGGAGCAGGAGCTCTGCTCCAGCCAGACCCAAACTTGGACTCAAAGCCACACCCATTCCAAGATGAGCCCTGGTGACTGCTGTATAGCCTAGCTTGGTCTGTGTGGGCAGAGGTGTGCATGGGGTACCCTGGTGATGTGTTCATGCAGGGCTGGGAGCATGTGTGCCAACATTCACCCTGGCCTGGCTGATCCATGGGAAGCAGGCACCCTCCAATCAGACTCCTGCAAGTCTGAGCCCTCACACAGAGTTTGGGGCAGGATTCACGTGGAAGGAGAGCAGCTTTCTCAAACTGTTTGCAGAAGTCTTATTACCAATACAGTAGCAGAAACATCAATGTCCCTGGGACAGAAGCACTTCCCATGCAAGTTTATTCTGGGGCAGTTTACTTGCAGAGGGAGGGTTGGAGGTTGTTCTGGTTTGGGTTTTTACCCCTCTCTCCCTGCAGCTCTGCTCCCCAGCACTGTGGGACCCCACTGTATCTTTTTGGCAAGCTGTTACCTAGATCCTGGTGCCAGAGGTGAGCACAGATGCCCATGGAGCTGTCTTCCTCAAAGCATTCCTGAAGGGGGCTTCCCTGCAAGGGGCCTCCTTATCTTTGTCCTGACCTGTTGGATGGTTTCAGACCTGGCTGGCATTCCCAAAACAAGCTGTACTGCCTTTCTCAAAGTGAAGTGTTTTCAGACATAGAGTGGGTTTTTTTGTACTCAGAGCTTGGAAAATTTGTGCTGGATCCCTCATGTAACTACAGGAAGTGAAATGAGAATAAATAGATACCTGTGGTCATCCAGAGTACTGATACCTGGCTTAGGCAGCCTGGGCTCTGCCCTGAGACTGGCTCTGCTCAGGCATGTCCGTGCTGGAGGCATGTCAGCCCTGAGCAGACACAGAGTACTGAGGGTCCCCAGCTCCTCCAAAGACCTTCTGTGTCACTGCCATCACAGGACAATGACAGGTCCCACCAGTCTGGTTTTGCTGTTCACTCTGAAGTCTCCTCATGTGGGAGAGTCTCTTCATCCTCACCAAGGAGCAGCTGCAAAGGGTTATGACATGCCAGCAGCAGAACAAAGCCAAAAGCCTGAGGGAATCTTCTATTTCACTGTGTTCTGGGGGTCTGCATTGCACCCAACTCTGCTCCACAGGGAGTGCTCCCAGCTGGGGGGCAAGTTTGCTGTGGGGGCTGAAGGGGGGTGCTCGGTGGATGTGAGGACTTCCTGGTCATGCTCCAGTTTCTCCACAAAGGGGGCAGTGGCACACCTCAGTGATCCCACTGATCCTCAGCTATAAAATCAACACAGCCCTGTTTTGTCCTCTGTACTCCATGGACAGCAGCTACCACGGTGGTACAGAAGCCTCATCATCACTGCAGGCCAGCACTGATGCATTCATTTTGTCTCTCTCTCCCTATTGTCCTCCATCAGGGCATTTCCAGGTACTTAGGAGCATCAGCATCCCAGGACCACCTTGCAGTGTTCAGCCCTGCTCCTGCAGAGGCACAGTGGGTTTGCAGACCTGGCTCCACATTGTGCAGTAGACCCAGAAGCATTTATTGCTCAAGGAACAGAGCCAAGCTACAAAATAAATGTCTGGCTCCTTTACTGCTGGTTTGTAGTAATGAAAGAGTGTCATAAACTTCATGCAAGCTCTCAGGTGATAGCTGCAGAGTGGAGGGACGTATTTGCTGTATTTTTAATTTCCCCTCTTTGATGTGGCACGTTGTTTCTCCTCTAACTGTGGTACAAGGGACATCTATATGGAGGATGTCTATTTTCTCATTTTGCTGCCCTTTGGCACCTTCTATTGCCTTTCTCCACCTGAGCTTCCTCCACAGAGTGATTTATCACTGGGTAGACAGTCACAGGACCGCGGGGAAGAGTCTGAGGGAGGACCTGTGTGACTGAAATGAACTGGCATCTGAAGCCTGCCACCGTGTCCAGCTCTGTTCCCTTGCAGACATGGGAAAGGTTGTGTAAAACACTTGTTTTGCAGATGGCAAAAGCATAAGTGTCACATTTGTGTTACAGGACAGAGAAAAAGCCCATCTCTTATCTCTGTGGTCACTGGAGAGGACTGGGTTCATGGCTCTGGTTTGCAGCCTGGCAGTGCCAGAAGCCAGGAGGAGGGAACAGTGTGGTGCTGTCTGCAACAGAGTTATCCCTGCAGCTGCTTTTGCTCCCCAAACTTGAGCTTTGTGCGCAACAGGCAGCATAACCCATGCTTTCACACACCAGAATGGTGTTTAAAGGCTCAGTATCATTTTCCCCATGACTCCTCCCCAGCTCAATCCACCGCAGAGGTGTGCCAAGCTGCTGTGTCCATCAGCATTTCTGCCTCTCTTGGGTCTTTCCAGCCACACAGGAGCCTTTTGTTTTTGCTCATTTGGTTGCTCAAAACAGTGAGGTTTACAGGGACATCACACTCACCCTCCTCAACCAAGCACTTCTCAAACCCCCCAGCTGCTGCAGGGCTGTTGATGGATGCATGCAATGCCTGGACCTGCAAGGGTCCTGCCAGCTGAAATCACTTGTATTTTAAGGCACCACTCCAGTGACCCCCTGGAGCGGGAGGGCTCCATAGTCACTGGGACCCAGTAGGAGCCTCCAGCATGAAGTCTGTGTGTAGTCCAAGTGCTTTTATGTTCATGCAGGGTGACCTCCAGGGGGACAGCTCAGAGGAAGAGGCCACTCTTTACCTTGGGAATGAAACACCAGAGGACAACTTGCCCTTCTGCTTCCCCCGTGGGCACCAGGAGATCACTCAGTCCAAGCCAGAGCACACGTAAAAGAGGTTCTTCTGGGGGTTTTGTGTGGTTTTTGGTGCTCCCCTCACAGTAGTCTTGGATAGCTCTCACCCGCTTTTATTCTCTAGGATCCTCATGCTGCTGCAGTTCCTTTTGTTCCCTGAGTTCTTGTTCTCCTCCTCCCTCTCTGGACTTACCATGCCAAATGGATTTTGATTGCCTTTAGCCAGAGATCAAGTGCTGTTCTCTCTCATTAGAAGCAGTATTTGTTGTACCAGGACTTGAATGACCCCAGTACAGAGAACTACAGAACAATCCCTTTTACTGCTATGCAGAAGACAAATATTTGCTGGTACTAAACACCTTGAATGGAGTTATAGAGAAGATTTCTGTGCACCTCAAACATGCAACAAAGCTGACGTGCCTTTCCACCAAGTCACATGTGCCCTGACACCTGCTCTATTAGTAAAGTTAGAAGACAATGGTTTTATTTTACAGGGAAAATAAATTTGTTAGAAGTCTGCCTTTTTTTTCTTTGCTTTTTTAAATATTTTTTTTTCCTTCTCTTGAACGCGAATGAAACCAAGTTTCTTAATTTTATTTTAAATGTATTTATAGGTTGTGGGAAAAGAAATGAAAAGAGCAGTGCTCAAGACTGGCTAAGAGCCAATGACCACTCCTTGGTGCAGGGGGGATGAAATGGGTCTCAGCCAGGCTGATTCCCCCTTGCCTACCCTGAGTGCTCTGACTTCTGTGCTGTTGGCTACTTTGCATCATTGATTTTCATTAAAAGTCTAATCAAGGACCTGTTGAATTTTTCCATCAAGAATTTAATCAAAATCAGTTCATTAGCATTACATATTTTATTTTAAATCTTTCTTCTTCTTTTTTTTCCCTGAAGTGAAGGACAATGTCATTTGAAAGTAAAAAGAAAATTAATGACCATTTCAAGTTGAGAAACTGAAGTAGAAGAGATATTTCAAATGCGTTTTCCCTTCTGAATCTTTGTGGAAAACAGCAAGTGAAATCAAGTTAAAATATTTTTCCAACTGCAGAGAGAAAGCTGGTCTCTGAGCGTGGAGTGTAGGATCAAGGTTCTTTCCTAAAGTGTCACATCCTGCAAACCTGCACTTCTGTGTGTAGCTACACAGAGAGGGAGAACCTGAGCATGGATACTTTTACCAGGCTCCAGTTAGCAACTCAACAGGCAAACAGCTATTTCAAAGAGATGGCAGCAAGTTTTGTATCCATCCAAAACTGAGCCATTTCTCTTACCCCAGGAAACTTTCCCTAGCCTGTGGATGTTGAAGCAGGAAAGGTGAAGCTGGGAGAAAGTTGGATATGGACGTCCAAATTTGTAGTTGGCTTCTTCCAGGCATGTTCACCTTTCTGGGTTGCTCAGTTTTAATGTCTAATGAGACTGTGCTGATTCCACAGCTAGGAATTTCTTCGGCAATAATAATTATAATCCTTTGCCCTTCCCTAGCTGCTTCTAGCCCAGGGCCCCTACGCCTCCATCCAGTAACAGATCTTGTCTTGCCAACCCTTCCAGGCTGAGGATCTCCATCTCACAGGCAGAGGAAAACAAACAAACCTTCATGAAGACAATGGGCATTTCTTCCCTTCACTGCATTCTCCCCTTCCCATGACCGGTTGGGGTCCCTCGGGGGTAGGTGCTGTTCCCTCCCTCTGACTCATGGTGAGGTGAGAGTTAGGTGACACACGCCAGGCTGATTTACCCCGGCAATGCTGCTTTCAGGGTTTGCTAGCACATTTTCAGCCATCAGGCGGAGCCTTTCTACAGGGAAATAGACCTCTTCCCCTCAGGACTGTCTATTCTCCATGCAATGACCAGGGGTGCCCTTGCTGCTGCTTGCCAGGGCAGCAAAATGATGCTCTGCCACACAGACCCATTTGCATCTAGTGTTCATGCCAGGCTGGGAGGCAAAAGCCAGCACAGTCTGACAAAGGAAAGGGCAGAAATGCCCCACTCCTGACCTAAGAAAGACACAGAAAAAAATAAATGTCAAAACATGGTGTCTGAGTGCACTGGGCACCAGAAGAGGTTTAGTACAGCATGTTGGGGCACATCACAGGCACAACGAGCTGGGAACAGCTTGGTAGTCATCAGCCTTGCGTTTGGAAGTGGGCTGTGCCAGGAGAATTAAGGAGAGCCAGCCCTCCTTGTCCAGGACAGAACAGAACAGCTGCCCCTCGGGGCTCCCTCCTCTCCCTCCAGCCAGGCAGTCAGGGAGGGTTTTGCCACCTTCTTTCCCAGCACAGCCCCTCTCCTCCCATGTCTCATACAGACATGCAGGTGTGGACTTCATTCCAAGGCTCACAGGGGACCAGACTGTGACACTTGATCACCCATGCACTCTCTGTGTAGCACCAAGGATATGGAGACTGCACTAATGGGCAGGTGTTTGCCCTTCCAGCGACAAACCACCTCCCAAAAGCAGAATTCATGATCTCATTCCTGGCGTCTTCCCATTCCTGATGCTTGCTGAGCAAAGGGTTTAAATGGGGTTAAAAACTTTCTAGCTGGCATTCCTGGGTTGCTGGGTTGGCTCCAGTAACTTACTTCAGAAAAATAAGAATTTTGTGATATGATAAAACTCTAAATAAAAAATAAGATGATCCTCAAATGCACATAGATACTTCAGATTTCGTCTTTGACTCAACTGCCCGTTAATTCCTGAGCAGAAGGAGGGTTTGGAAGGTCTTTGAAGGACGCTACAGTTACCAGCATTACCAGATTAGGTCTCTTAGGGCCCCAAACATTGCTTCATACACCACATGGTGCCTAACCCAAGAGCACTGAGAGGCAGCGAGAAGGGAATTTGACTTGATTTCTCATATATCAATCCTCTGACACTTCTCTTCTACAATCTGCCCTTTTCCACTAAACAGACAAATCTGTGGCCATAATGGGTAGTTCCTTTCCCCATCCAGCTGCTTGTGAGCTTGTAATGACACAGCAAAGAATGATCTTTCATTCTGCAAATTTTCCTTTTAAGACACTTTAGGGTCATTCTTCTTTTATGGGAGGAAACAGAGAGGGGAGGAGGGAACGATCCTGAAGGAAAGAGATAAATAATCTTCAAAAAGAACAATTAGCAATCAACTGCAGCAGTGCTGTAGAGCAGAGATAGACAGCATATTTCTGGCTTTTAATTCTGATTAACGAGAGAAAAGCCTGGCATCCCCTTTCTCCATCCTTGAGAAACTGGTCTCCTGATTATGTCACAACTCATCTGCAATTGTTCTCTCTGAAGATTGTTTATCTCTTTTCTTCATGGTTGCTTTCTCTGGGACCTTAATAAATTGGTTCCAGCCAGCAGCAGTGCTTGCTAATTTCCCCCTGAAGAGGATTTGAGTTTTTGTCAATCTCAGAGGGCACCTGTTTGCTTGGTCTCTGTTGCTTCTTAAAAGATTGTGTTTGAAACATTGCTTTCCAGCACTGCAGCATCAAGATTGCTGGTAGTTATGTGTTTGCGCAGGATGAAATCAGCAGCAGGGTTCAGCATTGATCTCTAAATGCTCCACAGAGATGACCTTGGCCAACAGGGTTTTTTTAGGGTCACATTTTTATAAGCTATGAGAAACATCTTTTCTTTCTCCCCCATTTTCAGAAAGGAGTGAGATGGGACAGGATTGCCAGAAGCTTGAAAAAGCCTTAGGCTGAGCCAGCAGAAGGCTGGACAAAGCTCACAGGATTAGTGTAAATCAGTGGGTATTTAGGTGGTAAAGAAGGGGAAACCTCAGTGAATGCAGAAAAGATGCTCAGAACCAAGCCCATGGCACAGCTGAATGCTCCTCTGCAGGAGGCAGCGGGTCCTGCTTCAGGGGTGGCTGAGCACAGGCAACGTAGCTCTGGTGTCCTGAGGCTTGTGGTTCCTCTGGCATCCTTGTGGGCTCTGCCAGGACATCAGGCTAACTGAGGACCAGCTGTGCACTAGATTTCTCTTGCCAATACTAGTGGCATTAGTATGTGGTACTTTTCCTGCTTTCAAGCTGTTGTTCTATGGATAGGCAGTGAGGCAGCCCCTTCCTGCCAGAGCCTTTCTGTTGCAGGTAGAGCAGTGGGGAAATGGATGGTGTCTGTTTGTGTGGGAGCATAGAGGTGATGATGTACTTGCTTATTTCTCTGAAAGTGAAGATTAAATATTTCTTGCCTTTCGCCCTTCCCATTCTCAAACCAATCCTCTGTGTGTGTATGTCTGCATGAGTGTCTGTGTTACTGCCTGCATGAACACAAGGGTCTATCCTGCATTAATGCAGTCAGATAAGGAGGTCTCCTTGGGGAATCATTCCCCACTGTTTTTATTTCGATATGACAAACACTGCGTGCTTGAGTGGTAAATGAGATGGTGTTATTTCTCTGACTTCCTTTATGTTCTTGTCCTAATATTCCCTCCTATTTCAAGCTGTTGCTACAAACCATCTCCCTCTGCTCCCTCTTCTCTGCGACTCTCATCCTTCAGATGTTTAGGCTAAGTCTCTCCATGGGGTCTGATGGGATCAGCTTCATAAACCTTCCTGCTCTTAGGTTACCTAAGAGAAAGGCCATGGGAAGAAGTGTTACCAAAGGCCTTGCTATCCCCAGGGCCGTATACTGTAACCTGATTTGTGATATGACCATTTCCTCTTGGTTGAAGTGATGAAAGCTACACCCCTAAAAGCCCACATGAATATTTCAGCTGAAAAAGAAAAAAAGAAAGAAAAAGAAAGAAAAAGAAAGAAAGAAAGAAAGAAAGAAAGAAAGAAAGAAAGAAAGAAAGAAAGAAAGAAAGAAAGAAAGAAAGAAAGAAAGAAAGAAAGAAAGAAAGAAAGAAAGAAAGAAAGAAAGAAAGAAAGGAAGGAAGGAAGGAAGGAAGGAAGGAAGGAAGGAAGGAAGGAAGGAAGGAAGGAAGGAAGGAAGGAAGGAAGGAAGGAAGGAAGGAAGGAAGGAAGGAAGGAAGGAAGGAAGGAAGGAAGGAAGGAAGGAAGGAAGGAAGGAAGGAAGGAAGAAAGGAAGAAAGGAAGGAAGAAAGAAAGGAAGAAAGAAAGAAAGAAAGAAAGAAAGAAAGAAAGAAAGGAAAGAAAAAGCCATGATGGAGAATGGAGAACTGGCTGCATTGCCAGTTCTGCTGGAAAGTGTGAACTGGGATGTGGGCTCTCTGAAGGTCACCCTGAGCCAGAGAAAGCCTCAGCTGAATTCAAAATACTTCCCCTCCTTACTGGCAGCAGCACATGTGTTTTCAGACAGTCTTTAAGTTCCACTGTTATTAATGTTTCTTCCCCTTTGCATGCTCCAGGGTCAGTCCCCAGCTTGTGCAGGGATAGGAGTTCTCCCTGGTTTTGGGTTGCCTGAGCCGGTTGTGACTGGTTGGAAATGAAGTTGTGTTTTCTCAGGAGCTCAGCTGGCCTCACCTTCTGCAGCACTGACTCTGCCATCAGCCAGGTTGGAAGCTCTTCTAGATGTCTCTTGCTGAGATTCAATTCTTAGGACATAATGTCTGCTGTTGCCCTGCTTAGGTAAAAGACATCCTCCCATTATCTCATGGGAAAATCCTATATAGGTGACAAAGTCACACAGTCCTCTGGACAACTGGGTGTTCCCAGGTCTGTGAGTGGCTGCTTCCCACTTGCCAACATCAGGAGGATATTCTTGGGCACAAGATATCCCAGGGAAAAGCATCCACGTCTGTCTTGAAATGTGTCAGGATTATTAGCAAGCAGGAGTCTGTGAATGGCAAGCCCCTGGATTTAGAATTAAGTTGACATTTTATTTCAACCTATACCATGTTGTTTTTGAGGAAATGAGCTGCTCATGCAGCTCATTTTCATGCCTGGAAAACTTGGAATGGCAGAAAGCAGTTCTCACTGGTTCTGAGCTGTGAGGTGAGAGTGAGAGGACAGACTGTTACCTGCAAGAGCCAGCTGAGCTCCTGAATGCACAGACACAACTGCATCCTTCCTCAAAACACAGGAGAAGCCAGGCACTGGTGTCACCGGTGATAACCAGAGTCTGAAATCACAGGTCAGGCTTGGACATTCTCATACCTTTTCCCCGATGCATTGTTGGCTCTTGCCCACTTTTGTCCTGCTCCAGCATCTCCCTGACAGACCCAACTGGCCAATGATGACTTCAGGGTGGGAAACTTCCCCAGAGACCCATGTCAGTCTTGGTGGGGCAGAGAATAAGTCATGGTATTTGGGGTTGAGACTGAAAAATTGAATCCCAGGGCATGGTGCCAGACCTGCCACTTGCAGCTTTCTCTTCCTGGCTCTAAAATACCTTATGACAACCTGTCCCAGACATGGGCCCACCAGGCTGGAGACACATCCTGATTTTGGCAATGATGCCCCCTACTCTAGGCATCAACGCTGCAATTCCACTGTGTGAGTGTTGAAACTTGATCTGTCCTCAGTAAGTTCACCTTCTAATCCCTGGAGAGAAATAAAGTTCTCATGTGTTGTGATCAACCTCACACTACATCAGAGAGCTCAAGGAAGGCTTCCGTGCCTAGGAAAGGGAGGTGGAGGTGGTTGTCTCTGGCTGAAGTGCCCCATATTTTGTGTCCAGCTCTGAGAAGGTGGGACCTTTCCCCAGCATTGTTGATGCTTGGCACCTCCAGGCTACTCAGCCAGGACATGAGTGTGCTCTTGTAATGATGCACTGAAACCTCTCATAGCCTTCCCACCAAATGACAGTGGTAAGCAAGAGAGCATCAGACCCCTGGGAAGAAGAGTTCTGCCAAATCTGCCCCACAATTTCCATGAACTGCTGATCTAATCCAGTGTGCTTGCCCGGGGGAGGAACTCTGAGGACAAGCCTTCCTTAGGAGGCAGATGTTGTCTTGCACTGACTTCCTCCTGCTGCATTCTCTGTTGGACAGGGTGATGTCACCGTGGAAAGCAGAGGGATTCAGAGCAGTTCACTCCTCAGTGGGTGGCACTCATTACAAGGACCAAGTGCCTAAAAGCAGCAGGGCTGTGCAGTCTTTCTCACTAATGGGGAGGTCTAGCCTGAAGACTGCAAAATGTGTTATTTTTGCAACTTCCATCCCTGCAACTACATGGAGTGTAACAGGAAAGATTATCTTGACGGCTCTCTCATCTTGCTCTCTCATTACAGCTCATCCAGCAAGGATGGGAGGAGGGAGGGTGAGAAGTAGTGAAGCAATGCTAGGAGGCTGTGCATTTTTATGGTTATGTCTTATGATGTGTTAATTTGCCAAAACAAATATATGTCTCAGCACTTCCACCTTTACCTCCCGCATGCCTGCAAAATAAATAGTCATATTAATCATACTTTGCCATTCTCCCCAGGGATTGGAAAGCAGTTTACAAAGGTGGGTTGGGCTAGCCTTGCTTCCTTTGGTGAGGGTGCTCTGAGGGAAGGTGAGGTACAAGGAAAGGGGAACAGCTTGCTGGGTGGTGGGTGAGATGTGGATGGGTTAGTTCAATTCCCACAACCCCCTGTCCCCACTGGGAAGTAAAGTGGCCAAAGGCAGAGTGGAGAGGACCTACCAAGGTTTCAAAATTGGGTCTTGTGAGCTCTCACTGACTGGCAAAGCCCAGCATTGGGTGGTGAGGAGTGGGAGGATAAGAGGTACCAGAGATGTGAAAAGGAGCAGTGGGGGAAAACCATCCCCAGTACATCCAAAAGGGAGCAGAACATGACATAATTGTTCAGCTGCGAGCTGCTGAAGCTGAAGTCAAGCAGCAGCTGGGTATTGAGGGAAGAGGCTCTAATACTTCATCATGGAGTTTGTCCTGCTTCCCTCTTCCCTTTCCTCCCACCTGACTACTATAAAAAAATTTTCCTTCTCTCACAGTCTGCTTTTCCTCTTTCTTAATCATTGATGACTTTATTTACACGGGTTCTCTGTCTGCAGACACGTGCCATCAGCTCTGAGCCTCTCTCTGCTGGTGGAGTCTGTGACCCACAGGCTCCAGCATGGTAGAATAAGCTATTAATCAAAATAACGTCATCCAGAATCATTGCAAGCCAGGAAAAAAAAAAAAAATCTGTAGAAGAGATGTTCCTGGGGTCTGCAATGAGAAGTGTCACTACGTCCATGATGATTTGTGTTCCTGGCCAAACACTTTCCTGGAAGAAATCAGTTTGGTACACTGAGGCCCACACTTTTGGGAGCATGTGGGCTGTGGGACTCACTGAGATGTGAGCACTGCAACACTGAAGGCAATCTCCAGGTGTTTAAAACTCAGAAAACATGAGATGGAATAAGGAGCTCTCTGAGTGGCCTGCTTCAGCACTAGGCTATTGCACATGCAAGATGGAGCCCAGAAAACCTGAATGTATGAAAAATCCCAATGGTCCTGAAAGTAAGGAGGTGTTCTACATGCTAGGGGGAGGATCAGAGAAGTTTGGGTAGAGTCATGTTCCTCATCACCTCTCCTGTGAAGGGCCATGTCCATTCATGACCTTGAGCCCTCTGCAAACATCACAATGCACCCCACCCTGAACGCATCTCACTGGATGCCTGGTGGAGGAAAGGTTGTGCCAGGGAGCAGCTGGGAGAGGACATTTTTTCAGCACCTTACCCCTATTCCAGGACTCTTTCAGGTAGAGCTGACTGTAAATTAGAAATCAGCCCTCTTGGTGGATTGAAGTGAAGTGACAAAGCTGTGCAGCCAGGGAGAGGATGCAGGACATACTTGTCTGAGTAGGAGGTTAGGAAGAGAAGAGAAAGGCCTTGTGGTCTGCATGGGAGAACTAACTCTTTTGACTTGAGGTAAGACATACAAACAATGCCAAACATGGCCCTGAGCCCCTCAGTTACAGTCAAAACACCACCACACTGTCTTCTCATTCAGGCATCTGAGATGCTCTCCTGACTCCCATCTCTGGCCACACCACTGTACCACTGCAGCCTTTGGTGTTTGCAGATTTAGGCTGGGCAGTGTTGACCTGATGCTCCCTTGAGATGTTGCTCTAGGTTTCCATAAACAACACAAGCTGAAGGACCACTGGCAGCAGAATTTTCCAACTCCCCTGCCCAATTTCATGCTGCAGGAGAGACCTAACATTGTGAGTGTGATGCTTCTCCTGGATGCTGATGACAAAGACAAGGACTTGGAGCCACACATCATGGGAGTGTTATCAGTCAATTGTGGGACACAATTCCTCCCAAGAGTATCAGCTCCAGGAGAGCCCACACTTGTCCTGGGCCTCCCATCATGTCCTCTGTAGTGAATGACTCCTTCTTTTGCCCTCTGGACAGTGTTGGCAGGCCACCATGTTCCCAGCACCTCTCTGGTGTCTCTCCCAGGCACATGGTAGCAGCCTTGTCTCAGTATCCTGAGACTGTTCCCTGTGTAAAGGACAAGATGGAACTGCAATAGCCTGACAAGTCACTTATCCTTATGGCATGGCTCAGTTCCCAGCTTCTTTCCTATTTCATCCTTAGTCTCAAACAATTTGCATTAAGGTCATGGGATGAGACTGGATAGGACGGGAGGCTCTCACATCTTCCAGAGGTTTGCGGAAAAAAGGGTCACAAAGGCAGGCAAGGACTCTATTGAGTGCTTCACACTCAGGGAAGGGGTGGAACTAGCCCCCTTCACCAAGAGGGGTAGGAAAGGCTGAAGATGCCTGCTTTCCTGCCTGTGCTTGAAACTGCAGTCATCTGCCAGCTCTGTTGTGCAACAGTTTTAGGGGGGAGAGTGGCACCCTGCAGCGCCCTGTCCCCTGGCTGCCCGGGGAGGAAAAGCAGGTTCTGTGCAAATGTCCTCCCTTGGAGGCCGTGACAGGCTCAGACCAGCTAAATGCTGATGTGATGACTTGTGGGGAGCAGCGTGGCTGAGGATGGAAGGTGCCATGGGAATTAAAATTACTGTCTCCAGACTATTTGTGAGCCTGGGATGCAGGCATTCATCAGCAAGTCTCTCTGTAGAGTACAGCTCCCCAACTGCTCTGCATTTTCTGTTGTAATGTATATACATGTCTTACTGCAGCAGAAGGCACAGCCTCTGGTGCCCTTGGGGACTCCCCAAAGGACCCTATACATCTGCACAGGGCTGGTGGATACAATAGAGGACAGCCTTCTGCACCCTTGAAAGGCCAGGTGGTATCTCCTGGACATCTTCTCAGGGGCTGGAAACCTCCACCAGACACATGAACTGCTCCCTCAAGGTCACAGAATAGAAAAGCAGCTGGAGTTGGTTCACATTTTCTTTTTTTAAACAAAATGAGCCTTTTCTTAGATACTGTTTTCAGGAATTTCACCAGGAAGGAAAAGATGCCTTTTATTTCAGGAACATTTTCTAAATGCTCCACACTGACAGGCACACAGACAGCAAACACATCCTTAACTCCCCTAGACTTTTATTTTTTGCACACAAGAAAATTTGCATATGTTAGCATATATATTTGATATATAATGTGTATATCCTCTGAAAAGTAATTAGTATTTTTTCAACCAGCTGCAATGATCACATGTTCCTAGGCTCCTTGCTGGCATAATTGGATGAAACTCTGTTGTACGTGTTATACTGCCGGTTTGAAGAACACATCCAAAAGTTCCCATCTGGCCCCAGGATTTCTGAATTTCTGTCAATGTTTTAAAGCATCTACACCATGGCCAAAAGGTCAGTACAATGTCAGAGGCTGTGGGGACTGATCCTGGATGTTAAAGGTCATGTCCAAAAAACCCATCAGAATTTGTGCAGACTCCTGAAATCAGGAGATTTGGGAGACGAAGTAGTTTAGAAAGCCTCAGTCCCTGACAGCACATTTGAAGAGTGGGGACTATGGTTTCAATAATCATGTTTCTGCTTGTTTTCAGTTATCACATCATGCAGCTAAAACTGGAAAGCCACTCCTGACAACAATGTGTCATGGAAGAAATGGTTTCTTCTGAGGACACTGTGAAGGATTTCTGAGGCTGAAGAATAAAACTTGTGCAACTTGTTAAAGGAGCTGCAATACAACAGGAAAACTGCTGAAAGGAGAACTCTGTGTACCACTGAGGATATGAACTACCTGCCTAAAATTGATTGCCAACCTGCTCATGCTGTGGTTGGGTGAAAATGCTCCTCATCCTCCACTCTGGCCAGATTTTGTCATGGGGAAGTAGGCAAGAGGCAAAATGCAAGGGTGACTTACATGTTTTCTGATGGAGCAGCAGATGGAATTTTTTTTTTTTTATCAGCAGATTAAAAGTCCAGATTTAAAGGACTTTAAAGCTTGTGAAGAGTTCAGGTGAAGAAGAGTTTAAGAAGTAAGAAAAGGTAAGGCTTGCTTTCAAGTCTCCTCCACCAAGTGTTTTGTTGATGCCTGTGAGCAAAGCAGTTTTGGGTTCGAGGGGGGCTGACTTCCCCATCAATAAAACGAGTTCAGCTGCACTTGTCCACCTTTCAAGGGCATTGTGGGCATATTCACTGCCAAACACTGAGATGCTACAGCAATCACACATACACTTGAATTAGAAGGTTTTTGTGTTGCCCCAGAGGCAGCCATTTGCCAGCTGGAAACTCACTGCATTGAGAGGCTTGATTTCAAAGTAAGCTAGCCACAACAGCAAATGACATCACAGTGTGTCTGGCAGTGAAGGATGATGTGGTCTGAGGAGTTCTCTAACAGCATTCTTTGAAGCCATTTTGCAGGAGTGAGTCTTGATAAGCCATGCCTACGGATGGAGAGCAGCATGACAGGCCGTGGTGATGTTTTTGTTTGCTGCTTGTGATATGCTGGCTGAAAGTCAGGTTCCAGGCTTGAGACATCACAGGCACCTCAGATATTCAGCCTAGATAGCAACAGTGAACCTCTTTGTCAGATTCTCTCAGCACATGCTTGAACTAATCGCATAATGTGAAGGATGATGAATGGCAGCAGAAAGCATACCTGACAGAAGGCTCAGGAAAAGGCAGTGTATGTTCACGAGAGCTTGGACACTCACAAGCAAATACTGTTTTTCTTCCAGTCAGGTGTCACCAACAAAGTACGGCTACTGTCACTGGTGGCGCAGAACCCAAAATGTGAAACAATGAAAAACTTAGTTTAGGAAAGACGAGCGGGGAAAAGAAATTCAGGAATATTTTTATTCCATTGGCCCTATTTGTGGACAAAATACCATCACAGCCCTGGATTTCATGCTGCTGCACACTTTGAAGTCACTGCTCTGTGCCTTTCAGTCAAAGGAACTTGGATTTTGTGGGTATTCTCTGGTCAACACAGGAACAATTCCCCTTAGCAGAAGGATCACCAGTTTGCTGACAGAGCAGGCTGGCCCTCTGGCATGAGGAAAGAACACACAGCAGCAAAACACACATTTTGTCATGCAAAATGCCAGCCCAAGAGTGCCAGCACTCGGACCTTGCTAGGAGCTACCAGGGCCAGGAGAAGTACCAGGGCCAGGAGAAATACCAGGGCCAGGAGAAGTACCAGAGCCAGGAGAAGTACTAGGATGAGGAGGAGTACCAGGGCCAAGAGACAGCACCATGAGCACCATTTAAAGCAGCCTGATGATAAATCCTCCAGGTTCTCACTCTGCAACCTTCTTCCTCACCAGTCATAAGACTCCTGTTTCAGGCTCTGAGCATTACCATGGTGTTCAGGCCACCAGGGTCACCTCACTGGCTCTATCAAAGCCCCTTGAACAATAAACTGCTGAAATCACTGGATATCTCTGTGACTCCAGCAAAAGGAGTGTCACAGTTCTCCTTTGTCCCCAGAGCAGATGCTCTGAGGTGTCTAAGGGCTTCATGAGTCCAGTCTCAGACCACTTTTCCCATGATTTGTGCTGGCTGGAGGCAGGACTGTGCTCACCCTGATACCCCTTGTTGGACTCTCATGCCTGAGGTGACACGAGGGACCCAACACCCATGTTTTTCTCACACTTGCTCATCTCACAATCTTACGAGGATACAGAATGGCAGGAATATTTTTTACAACTGCATTTTTTTACAGCTCCAGATGTTTCACTTCCTCTTTTCCCTCCCATCCCTCGTAACATGACGATGAGAGACTCATTCCTGGAACGGGGTTAAGAACTTTGCCTACCAGCTTGGGAATTACATTGGGGGGGATTATTTTAACTTGTCTTTTCTCAACTCTAGCAGCTGCTGGTTACTTCTTTTTGTCTGATGCCATGTCAGTAGGCTTGTCCTAAAAGGACTTTGCTAAATTTCAGCCCACCCCTGCAGAGCCCTTGTGAAGCACAGACAGGCTTCCATGACTGCCCAGTTTAGCATTTATCTCACAATCCCCTATCTTATTCATCTCCCAGTTTGATAAAATCTTTTTAGGGCTTCTCACAATCCCTCATAGTTCTGTCCTTTCATCAATTTCTTTCCTTCTTCTATTAACAAATAAAACCCAACGCAGTATGATGCCACCTGGATAGATCTCACCTCTTGCTCTGTCCTCTAGTTTCTCCAAACCATTAATAATATTTTCAGTCATGCCCCTCCCAAAGCCATTCCCTTGAGTTTTTCCCATTTAACCTCCCCCTGCTCCAAGGATCATTTATTCACTCCTACCCTTTGTATCCCGTTGCTTGAGCAGTTTTTGACCCACAACAGGATGCTGCCCCTTACCCCACAGATATTTATTTTCCTTAAGAGTCTCCTGTGAGGAACTCCACCAAAAAGCCTTTAGAAAAATCCAAGTAAATTACGTCCAGAAATGTCCTTTATCCTATTTGCTGCATTAACTCTTTGTCAGGTTTTGGCAGGCTCAGAAATTGTAGATTTCTGTGTTTGCTGCATTCATGCTCATCCCCAGGAGCTGTCTGTTCAAAAATCTGACCGGATTTTTGTAAGGCTGGGATGTGCTGAGTTACTCACCTGGCACCAGATTTCTCAGGATCCTACCAAACCAAAGATCCACAGGACCCCAGAGTATGGTGCCACTGTACTAGGGAGAGAAAAAATACTTCTTTGTGTATTAGATACAAATTATTAGATTTTTGTATCTTTCATTCACTGTTTCTGTTTACATTTAAAGTTTCTGGCTTTTTTAGAAACATGTTAGTTAATGTTCATTCTTTCACCACAAGACCTTTTTGGCAATCATATGCCTTTTTCAGATAGAAAAAAAAATCTCTGTGTTTTTTCAAATAGCAAAAACCCCTGGATTTTTAACATGAGATCCTGGGTTTATTCCCTGGCATCTCCACAAGGGTGCTGGTCTTTACCCCTGTGTGCTGTGAACCCTTCAGAAAGACCTTGACAGGCCAGAGGGAAGAGCAGAGAACTGCTTGAAGGTCAGCAAAGCTGAACTGTCTGAAGTTCAGTGCAGGTCCTGCACGTGGGGAGCAACGAGCCCATTCACAGTCTGGGGGATGCCTTGCTGAGAAACAGAGCTGAGGAGAAGGAGCTGAGGGTCCCGGTGGACAAGAACCCTCCCCTAAGCTAGCAGTGTTCCCTGCTGGAAGGCCAATGGTTTTTTGGGGTGCCTTAGGAAGAGCATTGCCAGCAGGTCAGGGAGGTGATCCTGACCTCTGCTGAGCCCTGTGCCACATGCAGCACTGTGCTCAGTTCTCAGCTCCTCAGAACAGGGGAGACGTGGAGTTCTTGGAGCAGGTCCACAATTTCTTGGTATATAAGACATGGCCAACATCTTTTTTTGAACATTCTCTGGAAATTTGGTGTTCAGCTTTTGGAAAGATGTTGAAAAAAGGAGCTGTAAAAATTATGGGAGACCTAGGAAAAAAAGAAAATTTGGAAATGAATGTGAAGAAATTTATCCTATTTAGCCCACCAGAGAGAAGGGTAAGAACTAATTTGACCTATAGGTATCTATAGAGGAAGATGGTATTTGATATTACAGTCCTCTTTAATTGAGCAGACAAAGCAAAATGAGATCCAATGTCTGGAAGCTGAAGATGGAAAAATTAAAGGTGGATATAAGGTGCAGCTTTTTTTTTTTTTTTTTTTTTTTTTTTTTTTTTTTTTAAATAGGCTGAGCAATTAACCACTAGAGCAATTTCCAAGAATGGAAAAATTATCCATCACTCAAGGTTCTGAAGTTAAGACTGGATGGCTTTCTGAAATGCACATCCCATGTCAGTGCGCAGTCATGAGTGCCATGCGGGACTGCTGTAATTCCATGGATCACGTCCTTCAGGAGGTCAAAACCAATTACCATAATTGCACTTTCTGCTTTAAATTCCCTTAATATCCATGGCCCTTTCTCCACCATGTTTCTAAGACATGAGTACTTAAGAGCAGCACATCAGAAACCTCTGTTTATGTTGAAAATATATCTAAAGGAAAAATTGCCGTGATGTCCTTTCCTTTCCCCTCTCTAGATGGCCTTTGGGAGCACAGAGGCAGCACTGAACACCTTCCCCCACCACTTTTGTCTTGGAGATACATCTATGGAAAGGCTGCCTGAGGCTTGTCCCTCCCTGTCAATCCCCTCCCAGAGCTGGGTTCTGGATTCCCATCTGCCATTGTCTCTCAGTCCTGGTGTGCCCCAACCAAGCTACCCCCAAACCAGCCACTTCATGTGTTTCCCCACTGGGACTCGTCTCTGTGAGTTCCCTTCACCATGTTTGTTCTCCTGTGATGTTTGTCTCAGTACCGGCAAACCACATTTGACTGCTCCCTAATACCACTGCCTGAAACTGGTTGTCATGCATTAACCCTAAATTTCTGTTGCTTTGTATTATTTCACACCTTGCTTTAGGAAAAGTGAGGTTTTCATGTGAACCCAAAACTGGGCAGCCTGAAGGTTCTCTTACTCTTGCTGCATGTTTCTGGCAGCACGAAGAGCTGATACAAAGAGTGACAACAGGAACCATGTGTGGTTTCATGCTCCTGTTTCCAGCAGGAACCTCCTTGTTGTGGGGTTATAGAGCACCTTGCAAAGCTGGCCTACAAAGCAAGTTCCTCAGGAGCATGCAAAGAGGAACCGTTACTACCAATTATTGCAATTATAATAAGTATTATTCTGTCACTTAAATTTCAGCAATCAATTTTTCCAAAGTCTAGTTCAAGCCATTTTTTCTCTGCCAGATGCTGATCGCAGCAAGAGTGAGGTGCAGCATCTGCTGCTGATGAGAATCTGGTTTAACTCATGAAATTCTGCAGAGGCAGGTGCCTGGTGAAGTCCAGGCCTGGGTCTCTTTGATGGGCTCAGGGAGAACCCATCAAAGCAGCTGAGTGTGCAGTGTGATCTTAATGCTGCAGACCAGGTATGACCTTAGTCTGGGTATTTCAGCCTGGAATAAGACTACACTTAGGTGGGCTACAAGGGTTCAGAGCCATGATATTGTCAGACTAAGGTGAAGGGTGGGGGGGTAGATTATTCTAATTTAGACAGCTGAAGGCAGTGTCTCTGACTATGGCAGCTGTTTAGCAGGCCATCAAGAGAGCCTGTACATACCAAGGAGCAGCTCATCCCATCCTCATAGGAGCACCTCCTAGCAGTGCACCACCTCAACCTCTGGAGACACCTCATTTTCTCCACTGGTTTTAGTGAAGCCCAAAGTGTCTGTTTAGACCAGACATCTGCCTAAATTGTGAGGAAAATCATACCCTTCACGTTCTTAATTGTAGGTTTGATAAGAAACCTTGACATGTGAGAGGAATCCATCAATCCAGAGGTTTGGGAGCCACCAATTCCAGATAAATGTAGGAAGAATAAAGCCAGTGGCAGTTTCCTCTCATCAATCAGCATCAAGTGACACTAATAACACACTGTTTTTGGCAAAAACTAATACAGAATATACAGGTCACCTTCCTGAGTGACAGTTCTGAGACCTAAAATTGGCATCAGTTGGACAGGTCCATTGAGAAGTATTTAGCCTTTTCTTTTTGTATCAGCTCAGAGCTGGCTTACACCAAATTCAGGGTGTAATATTAACCTCACACGAGGTGCTCCTTCCTTGGGCATCACTGCTGCTCCTAGTAATATGCATTCTTCTACTGAAAACCCTGAGAAATTCCACACCCAGGCCAGCAAACTTGAAATCAAGGCAGGGAGCTGTACCTCAGGAGGCAGTCATTCTTGAAATGCTCATAATAAATATGCAGTTCACTGCTGTAAGAAAAGGACTGAATGATATCTTTGAATCTTTCAGTAGCAAGACAGTAGGCAGGAACTAGAAGATCGCTGCTATCTTCTTATTGATATCATGTCCAATTCTGTGTTTCTGCCTTCCAAAAAGACCTTTAGTTAATTAGAAGAGAATAAGAAAACTGCTGCCACAATGACTTGATGTTGGGGAAGGTTGTCTTCTAGTGAGGAATTCACTTACACTATTTATGCAAGGGAAAATTAAGAGGCAATTGGATCATGGCCTATGGGTCTGGGCATTGAAAAACAGTAAAGGGAAATAAATGGGACTTTGATTTGCTGGGAAAAGACAGCTGAAAATCCAGTGGTAGGCAGAGGAAATGCAGTCACACTGGTAAAAAAGTGCAAAAAGTGAGTGGATTAGAAGGCTTGGCAAGATGTCCCTTACTCATCTTAAAGTCAAGGTTGGGGGTGTGCCGTGGTGCTCACAAGTATTATGTGAACAATGCAGAAATTGGTGGGGTGGAACTTTCCTCTCCTCACTGTTGTTTAGTGTTTTGGATTCTTTGATTCACAGGGCTACAAACAGCTGCATTTTCTCACTGATAAGAGATAAAAAGTTTCTCACACACAGCACTATGAGTTAGAAGTGCAGCAAACAGTCTGCCATTTTAGGCATCAGGGACAATGTCTGTTCTTCAAAAGACACTATTTAACTTCACTTGTGTGGTTGCTTGAATGTTTCTTGGTGATCCACGGGAAGATACCCAGAGTAAAAATAAAACAAATGGACCAGAGACCAGACATGAAACACCTTGTTTTCAATTTGTCTTCTTCAAATTAAGAAAATTATAAAATGAAAGGCCAGTTTCTTCAGGACCCACTAGCAAAGATAACACTTAATGATGTTCAAAGTAGGTGAATGTTTCTACTATTTCAGTAGCCTTTTTAGTGAGCTCTGTTTAGTGATGGTGTTTCAGCTAGTTCTCTAACTGAAGAAAAAGAAAAAGAAAAAGAAAAAGAAAAAGAAAAAGAAAAAGAAAAAGAAAAAGAAAAAGAAAAAGAAAAAGAAAAAGAAAAAGAAAAAGAAAAAGAAAAAGAAAAAGAAAAAGAAAAAGAAAAGGAAAAGAAAAAGAAAAAGAAAAAGAAAAAGAAAAAGAGAAAAAGAAAAAGAAAAGTAAGGATTTTTTTCCTTTTTTGATGGCAGAGCTGCAGAAGGCTGCAGACTGAAACGCAGGGTAGTGAGTGGGGTTCCTGGGGTGGGTCCAAGACAAAGCTGGCCCCTGACTCTGCTTCCACATTTTTGAAAGGCTTTGGGACAGCAAGACTGGAGGTTTGTCCCATGAAGGCAATTTACCCAAGGTAACTAATCAAAAAAGCGATAGAGAGGTGGGAGAAATAAATTGTGTAAACAACTTCATGAGTGTGCTGTGTTTGACAGGGATAGAGTTAATCTTTTCCACAGTAGCTATTATGGGGCTATGATCTGGATTTGTGCTGAGAACAGTGTTGATAACACAGGAATGTTTTATCTATTGCTGAGCAGATCTTGCACAGAGTCAAGGCCTTTTCTGCTTCTCATGACAACTCACTGGTGAGGGGACTGGAGCCTGGGAGGGGACACAGATGGGAAGCTGACCTCCATTGACCACGAGGACATTCTGTACCATATGGCAAATGTGCTCAGTAGATAAATCTGAGGGAAGATCTAGGGAAGGGGGAACATTTGGAATGGTGGAAGTTGTCTTCCCAAGTAACCATGAGGTGTGATGGAGCCCTGCTTTCCTGGGGAAGGCTGACCATCTGCCTCCCCATGGAAATGGTGCTTGAATTCCTTGTTTGGTTTACCTATGAGGCTGTTTTCATCTCAATACATGAATTTTCTCACTTTAACTCCTCTGATTCTCTACCCTATCCCTACACAGGGGGAGTGAGCAAGTAGCTGTGTGGGGTCTAGCTGCTGTCTGGGGTTAAACCTTGACAATGAGGAGTAAATACCATTTCTTTAATCCAGCAAAGGATGGCACCAGTCACAACCAGCAACTAGAATTAAATTGAGGAAGACAAAATTCAGCTCAGAGGGAAAGCACAGGTTTTTCACTGTGAGACCAGTTAACCACTGAAACAAACAATGAAGGAAGCAGTGGTTTCCAGCCCTGCTCATACATTGGGCTGACATGCTATATGGAACCACAGGTGGATCCAAAATGGGGTAAATTGGGCTACAGAAGGCGAGACAATATCTCCTGATGGTAGTAGTCAGGTGAAGCTCTGCCCTCCAAGTTATCACTGGCCAGAGGGGATGACTGTGTGGCCCATTTGAAGTTTAAACACAGACTGGACTTCTTAACCAAGAACATGCAGAGATATTTCAGCAGGCTCTGCTCAGCTACAATTGCATAATGAAGTCCTTTAAGGAGGAAATGTTTCTGTTTAGTTCACTAATAGGGCTTAATTAAGAGCCTTTATAGACCAAAAGACAAAGAGTAACCCAATCAAAGGCTCCTGATGAAGAGAAAACAGCAAAATAGGAAAACCAGAATTTACTACATACCAGGAATGTGTGAGCCCATTCCCTACAATGAACAGAGATATAGTTTCTTCATTGACTTACAAGGACATTTAGTGCTTATTTGCATATGAAAACATGTGCACAGAGAAGCCTAAGTCCACAGAGGTGTCAGCATTCCCAGGGACCAATCCTGGCTGAGGTGGAATATATCCAGCCTGTTTTGCAGAGTATAGGGCCATAGGTGCGAGACCCCTGGTCAATGATGGATGCGTCTAGAGGATGGAGTCTGAGAGGGTGAAAGAAACTGCAGAGTGGTACCACAACAGGACAAGATCCATCCCTGGCCATGTTCTGAGGACTCAGTTTCTTGAGTCATTTTCTTCAGAAATTTTGCACTCTCTGCAGGCCCAGCCTGAGGTGGATGGCTCCCCACTTGCAAGTGTTCCAGGAGGAAATGCACACCCACAACTATCAAAACACCCCTCCCTCTACATGCTTAATCCAAGGGGTGGAGGGACCAGGTGAATGATCCCAAATCCCCCAGTGTTTCTCTTGCTGGAAGGCAAAGGGTCATGGCCAGAGTCACAGGTAAATACAGCCCTACAACCTGGATCTCCAGTACCCCAGGAGAGGAACCCCTCCACTGTGCTTGTTCTTGTCCTTATTTCTTTACTAGCTGTGTCTGCTAGTGAGGAAGGGTGTCTGGCAGAGCCTGCAAAGGGAACCTTGCAGACACTCTTGTCTCTGAGCTTATCCTGGCAATCAGAGTCGTGCAGTCCCAGCTCTCTCCAAGACACACCATACTCCGTATATCTTGCCAGCCAACGTTAGAACCTGGTAGTCCTGGGTAAACAGACTTTTCTCTCACAGACAAAAACAGAGTAAAAATAAAATATTACTTATGTGAAATGTCTCCCTTGCAGTGTGTTGTGGGACAAAATTTGCCAGTGGAAAGGACCTCCTAGGCTGCTGCAGTCACTGATCCACAAGAACCAAAGCCTCTAATCCCATTAAGAAACTTGTCTTTCCTGATGGACAAAAAAGCTTTCTCCCATCAAATGTCTATTCTGATGGAAATCTTTATACCAGTACTCTTTCTGTCGCACAAAGGGCCAGGGTGCAATCTGAGCCTTTGATGTTGTGTTTGGAGTATAATGAAAGGCATTAATTTGAATAGAATTATTGAGATGGCATGTCTGTTTCTGCTATAAATAGAAAAGTCTTAAAACAACGAGCAGCAGAGATGGGGTCTATTGCAGCTAGCAGGAACAAAGGCAGAGCATTTGCTCTGGTTGTATTATGGGAATGGCCTCAGGTCTCTAATGTGCAGGAGTCTGCACAGAGCAGAAACAAAAAACCTTGCAAGAGGCTAAAAGAGCAAAATCTTCAGACCTGGGCTCTGTCTGCACATCTCCTACAGTTCAAAAGCTGCAGTGCATCAAAGAAAACTGCACAGAATGGATTCAAACCAAATCAGAGGTGATGGTCTTCATTTACCTGGGCAGCTCCTTGCCAAGAGGGTGTGCTATAGCTGCTAAAAGTTTATCTGGGTCCAAGGTGAGACTGAATGAATTCACAAAAGAGAAATTCAATGAGGATCAAGCTTATAATTCCCAATATTTGTAGTATGGGAAGAATGCAGGAGGGGGGCACCATACCTGTGTGACATGATATTATGCCTTCCTTACACAGGCACTTCTATGAGGATGCTGAGATACCTGAACTTTAATCTGATTTAATAAAATTGTTCTGATAGTTTTGAGTTCTTCTGATCCCTGTATGTAAAAAAAATTTGTATTTTTATATCTGTGCATCACTGCATAATAAGCTGAAAATCATAGATCTAGGTGGATTCTGTGGTGAAAAATACCCAAACAACACTTCCCAGGTGCTTGAGTTTCTAATAATTGTCTCTTTGTCATTCCTGTTTGCTTTCCAGGAACAGGCCGGCAAAGTGACTCAGGGATAACTGCACTGCTGTATTCTGGGAGCAGATCTGGAAAAGTGGGATGAGGCACCTTATGGGCACTGGCTCCACAAGGAGATGACAGTGGGAAATAGCTCAAGGAAAGCTATCTGCATGGGATGAAATTACATAGTTCCCCTGTCTCAGGACACTGAGAATCTCTGGGGAAAGATGGCAGAAACATGCTTTTGCCACAGAGTGTGACACAGAGCCCAAGAGTCCAAGAACCCTCAAGAAGAAACTATGTAGTGATGGATGCCACAAAAACCATCAGCATCTTCAGCAGCTGTTTCCATGAGGGAAGGACCACAGTGAGTGTTTTGAGTTTATTCTTTGCCTTGACAGGTGCTTTCTGGCTCAGAAAACCTCTTCAGCTGTATCCACTAACTTTACCTCCAGAGCTGGTTAGATGGGCACAGGATGAGGCAAGTTCCAGCTTAGGAAGGGGCTAAGAGCACACATGGACAGCATGGAGATCAGCTGCAGAAGGAATCTGGAGAAAACCTGTGTGCTTTGGGGTGTCATTCCCAGCATTTCCTTCTGCCCTTCACCCTGCAAGGAGAAAGAAGACTTGCCTTGCATGTCTGCTATGAGTCCCTGTCACAGCTTTGCTTTCTCCCCAAGACACCGATACCAAGGCTTGCAACATCCTCCCTCCTTCAGGTTCTCTGTGGTTGTCCATTGCACTGTTGGGGTTTGAAAACATACACATACAGAGGTCCTGTAGGGCTTTGAGAAAGTGATCAAGGCTGGAAATTACCCAGGGTACAGACAGAAAGAAGAGAAACCAGCAGCGGAGTTTGCACAGCAGGGGAGCAAGGGACAGGAATGGGAGGTGTGTTAAAATTAAAGCTGGGAAGGGGAGAGATGGGGGGGACCAGAAGAAGCTGAGAGCAGGAGGCAGCATCACAACTTCTGGTCTTTGCTGCTCTGGTTTTAATTACTTGGAAAACCCTCGTATATAACATTCCCATCCCTTTCATTCAGGACGCTGGAGTTTCTTTCCTGTTAGTCACCACAGAGGAAGTCAGCACCACATTTTACCTTCCCCATATTGGGAGAACAAGGCTGAAGACTTGCATCTCAAATGGGAGCGGGCGGCTTGGCTGACAGCGCCGTTGTGTGTTGCTCACGCCGTGTGTGTGCCGCAGCGAGAACCCGCTCCGTGTCAGTGCCACCGAGACTCCTGCAGGAGCGGCCCCGCCGACAGCCCTGCTCCGTGAGCTCACACAGCCCTCTGCTCCGTCGGGAAGGATGCTGGAGCCGTCTGTAGGCCAGGAATCTGTGGGCTGGTGGCCACCGTATAACGCCTACGGCTTGTGGAGGTATAACGCTTTCGTCTCTGTGCCAGTTACACAGCCCGGGCCCCTGGTTTGAAAACCCTGAGCTGCTATCACAGCTGTTCACTATTACTTTTGCATGCTGCTGCGGAGTGATGCTGGATACTCTATCCAGCAATCTGGGCAATTAAAGGAACGTCTGTAAGCATTGAAGGGCATGAAACAGTTTCAGCACAGTGTGCAGGATGGTCCATTGGGAAGCTAGAAGCAGGAGATCCATGTTGCATCTCCTTCAAGGATGCAGTCTCAAGCTCTGGAACGATCCTTGCGACCCGCTTTGTGCAGGACATGCTTCATCCTCTGCAACAGGACTGCCCTGGAATGCATTTTGTTTAGTGTTTTATTTAATTCATCCCCCAGCTGCTGCACCATAGCCTCTGTCTCACAGGGTGCCTCTGAAGCACAGTGGTGCAGCACTTTCTGGGGGCTGTGTGGGCTGACATAGAACAGGTACAGAAGCTTACTCTAACTGAAGAACTTGTGAGCTGGAAATTTTTCCCTGCTTATTATCTGGGCTGATTGGCTGCTGGGTTTTCACACGCACTTACAGAAGCCTGGTCTCCCTGGAATACCAGCAGAGAAGGCTGAAAACCAGCGGAAAATGGCAAAGCCAATGAAGTTTTTAATGGTGTCAAACTGAGCATCTATGGCTAAGGCAGATATAAATACAGTATCAATGATACATTTAGAAGGTTACCTCTCATGATAAAAGGGAATCGCAACAAGGAGATTTCTTCAGCCTTTCTTTCCTCTTCTTACTCTTCCCTGAAACTTGTCATTGTTGAGGAAATGGCAAGACCTGCAGCACATGGGAGGAACAGCAAACACCAAATAAAGCCTGGGACAGGACCAGCAGCAGACAAAGGTCCATAATGTAACCCACGCACAGATTCATTAGAGTCTGGTAATTACGCTGGTTGTTAATTGCTGCTGCACCAGTCTGGATGCAACAGCACTGGCACCTCTGTGTTGGCACCAGTGTGGCCCCACAGCAGCCCCTGCTCCACCTCTCCTTGGCACTGCTCACCACCTTGCTCCTCTCTGTCGTTTGGCAAACCTGACCTGCATATTTGGAAGTGATGAGACAAAGCTCACAAAATGAAGAGGTTTTAAGCAGGTGCTGGATCTATTGATTTGTCTGCTGGCCTTTCAATTGCTGGGGGTCACATCTCCAAGTTCAGCCATGAAATAACAAGGACTATAAATAAAAGAAACAGGCTGAGATTTTTCATAAGGTTCCAGTTACTAGCAAGTTCTAGAAGACAAAGTACCAGGTGATGCAGAAGTCCTCAGGATGTACAACCAAAGCTGTCAGGCTGTAATCCATGAACACTTCCCCTACCACCAATATGGGTAAACACCTCTTTCACCACCTCCTCTGCCACCAGCAGCTCTTTCTCCCCTCTCTGCACTACTGCTCTAAGCAGAGGATAAACTCTAAGTGATCTGGCTTAAACATAGGTGTCTGTGTACATATTTCCATGTTTAATATATATATCTTTACAGACATCTTACTTTCTGTCAGTTTGCTGACTGGGGTTGTCATGTGGCTTCAGAAAAAGGGGATGCTTTCCCATCATTTCCACCATTTGCCATGAACAGCCACTGTGAGCTGTCTAGCCTGCCCTTAAATAATTTTAACAGCAATTCCTCTGGCATCTTCCTATGGACAGAGTTTGACAGCCAAAATCAGCTTTTTCTGAGAGCACTCCTCTCTATTTTTCAGCATAAATTTTCTTTTCCTTCTGCTTTGTAAAATAGAGCCATGGTACAACAAATGGGGTTGTTTCTTCAGGATCATCAACTCATAGGATCATTTAGGTTGGAAAAGATCTTTAAGATCATCAAGTTGAACTGTTAACCCAGCACTTCTGTGTTCACCACTAAACCATGTGTGTAAGCACTGCAGATTTTCTAGACAAACCCTCCTGGAGTCACATACAGCAGTTGCTCTGCAAAATCTGCTCACTGCAGGGGCAGAGGCTGAAGAGGGAGAACTGAGGGTGGGCTTCCCAAGGGGCTGCTGAGCTGAGGGAGGTGGCTTTGCATGGTGTGGGAGTGACCTGGCATCCCAAGGATTTGTGTGAATAGAGTCAAGACAAATGGATGCACAGAGGCAAAGCTGTGGCAGGGCTGGGCAGTGTTGATAATGGCAAGGAAAAGAGTTTCATGCCAGGAAAATGGTGTACCACCAAGAGGTGCTGAAGGCCATTTAAGCTTCCTTCTCTTAAGTATTAGTCCAAAATATTACTAAAGGACAGGTGTAAGTAAACATTTTTTCTGAGGGTCCTGGGGTGTTGTGTCCTAGTTCCTGCTGCTCCCTGGTCCCTTGTGTGCATTCATTCCATGAGGCTCCCAGTAGACTGCTCTGGCTCACTGAGGCACTGTGCGCCAGCTGAGCAGGTAACTCCAGGTGCTGCAGATGGAGCTAATGGTGCTGAGTCAGAAGAGCCTGTTCATCTGCAAGTGTCAGGGTTAAAAATCTCAGCCAAGAGCAACACAACTATTTGCTCCTACCTCCTGGCACTGACAGACCACTCTGTCAAAGCCACCCCACAACAGGAATGCCACAGTTGTAGGAGGAGACAAAAGCTGGGTCAGTACACTGCAAGCAGTGCATGTCCCTGCTCATATTTTACTTTTACCTTAGATCCCATCTCCCCTCTGCAAAATGGGAGTTTGCAGCTGAACTTCCTTCTCCCCAGCCTTCGCAAGCTCAGTGCTCTGTATGGGGTACGTGGATAACCAGGGGTCCTGCTTTTTGCAGGGGTGAGTCTCCTGCTACTCTCATTGGGCTGGAGGCAGCTGGGTGGGCTCCCCTTTGCCAAGTGAGGTGTGAATATCACCACCACACCACAGGACCTTTCTGCCAACAAGAACATTAGAACGATTTCCTCTCCTCCACCTGGTGCTCACTGCAATATCCCAGAAGCTTCTTGCTCTTTGCATGCCCTCTCTCCTGCTGAGTGGATTGAAACTGGTCTGCATGCTCCAAAATTGAGAGGGGAAGCACAGCAGCCCCCCATGCATATCTGCACAGAGGCAGTGCTGGAGCAGATGCTTGTCCCTGAGGACACCGGGCAAGGTGAGCATGCAGTGCCTCATCCCCCAGGATGTCCTCTGCAGGGGTGAAACTTGGCAGGCAAGGTACAAAGACAATTCAGAAAGGCAGGTGGTAAAATGTAATTTCAGATCCCATGCAGGCAAGAAAAGAGAAAAAAGAGAGACTGAGAAAACTGAATTATTTGCTAGTTTGGAATGCTTAATTTTTCATCTTCTTTAGAGCATTTGCATAATCTTTTCTTTTTCTTTTTGGTGCATGTAGGATTTTTTGTTTTGTTTTAATTTTTTTGCTTGTGATTGGTTTGGGTTTTTTATGAAACGCTTTTTCATCTGTGCTACCTTGGCAGCCTGTGTTTGAGCACCAGCAAATTATTCTGTGTTTGCTGCCATCAGAAGATGCCAGCTCTTAGGAGCCTCACAATGCAATTGCAACCAAAGCCCTGGAAGAGGGGAGAAGCTGGGGACAGGGAGGTCACCAATCTGAGTGGTGCCACCACCACCAAAGAGCAAGATTCCTGCACCCAGTGCAGCAGCCTGTGTGTATCTACAACCTGTCTCATCTCTGCAGGGCCATGGTGTGTCCCTTTGGCTTTTCAGCCCGTGGCTGTGGGTTCAGGCAGTGGATGGTGCCCAGTGTGGCGTGGGTGGAGGTGTTGCTGAGCAGAGCCAAATCTTGCTGCTCCTTGGTCTATTCAGCACTTCTCTTGATCAGAAAGTACTAAAGCTCAAAAATTCAGTGGAGGTTGTGCCAGAGTCCTTCAACTGGTTATTGAGATTCCTTGCTAAGCCCCTTCAGCACATCGTCAGGCTGACAAACATAAGCATTGCTGAAAAAAAAAATGGAGACATTTCATTTAAAAATTGTGCTGAAACCCAGTGTTCAGCCTTCTCTGCAAGAAAATGTGATTAAATATCTCCTCTTTAGCTTGAAAACACTTGCCAAGCTTAATCTGAAAATTCATTACACCCTCTCTCCACATACATTTTCCAATGAATGCACTATTTATCTCCACCCCATTAAAAAATACATATAAATATCTGTCTCTTATTACAACACCAGACTGCGGAGCTCATGTGTGACTTTAGAGCCAGACTTGCTTTGAGCCTCTTCATTTTCCTATGTTTTCATAACTGTGCTGGCAATCTCTGGATGATGGGCTTCCAATCATGTCTTGGGGAAGGGAGAGGCCACTTTCAAAGGGAAAACTGAGTTAAATCCTTAAAAAAAAAAAAAAAAACAAACAGAAAAGAAAAAAACCACCAAACCAACACAAACCAGAAAAACAAACCAACCCCAAAACTCCTGGAAATAAAAATGAGGAATCTTTTGGCTCACTGGTTGCTTTGGAGCACTAGGGAAGTGATCCCTGATGGCTAGCACAGAGCTATCCAAGTGCTTCAAGTCCTGATCTCCCCAACCAACCCTCCTCCTAATAGGGAATATTTATTCTGTGTTGACAGAAGTGTGCTCCAGGGTGGGAGCTAATATTAATTATATGACAAACACATCCTTGGGCAGTGATTTGCATGCGGCCTTACATCAAACAACTCAAGGTTCTATAAAAGCAGAGTGGAATCTGCTCCTGCTCCCTGCTGCATACTGAATGAATCCAGGCATGATATTTGATTGTTGTGACCTTCAGGAAGGTCTCAACCTGTTCCCAGCCCTTGCACACACAGGCAGATGACTGGCAGAGACTTGGCAGCCCATCCTGGTGGGCATCTTCAAACAGTTTGGAGAAGCTCTTGTGAAATACTGGGTGTGCAAAGGCACAGGCTGCCTCAAGCTGGGGTCTGCCTCCTTAAACCAGCATAATATTTACAGCTTTATCATCTGCAGAGAACAGCTGGTGCCTCATCCTGCTGCATACTCCTCAGTGTGACTCTCTAACTTGCAGTCTGATTTATGGAGCATGCCTTGCTTTACTCAGTAAAATTTATAAATGGCACCAAAAAAAAAAACCCCAACCCCCAAAAACCTAAAAAAAAGAAAATAAAAGAAAGAAAAAAAAGAAAGAAGAAAAGTGGCTGAGCCTCTTTACTTCATGTTCCACCATTGGAAGTGACAGGTAAAAGGGCAGATGGGAAAATACTTGCTGAGAATGAAGAAAGATCTACTAAACAGAGATCTATCTCCACTCTCCATGAGGTTATCAATGCTGTGGTGATCTGAGTATGAAAATAACATGTTGTCAGAGCCAGGTGCCAGCAGAAGAACAGTCCAGCTATACAGGGCCTCATAAAGAAACAAATCTGGGGTATTTGGAGCAGCCCGGAACTGTCTCTTATTTTGATTATCCATTTCATTACCTGTGGTTGCCTTTCACTGCCAGAAGACATGGAAACAGCACCTTGAAATCCTCTGCTTCGAGGGTGTCTTGGTTTAGATAGACAGGTATCTGCCAGGGAGGGTTGGAGTCTCCCTTGAAATGTAAGCCCCTCCCCGCTTTTCCAAATTATGTTAAATTTGCAATTTAAAGGCTGTCAGGCAAAGATTTTGGGAATAGGTATAGCAGTTCTTTACTAGGGATATAAAAATACAGATGTTGTAGTACAGAAGAATAAGCAAACAAACAAACAAACAAGAAATCCTAGAAAACCCTGACAGAGTCAGAAATACAACCTGACACTCTGTTGGTCAGGGTACTGGAAGTAGCCCAAAGCAAGCCCTCCTGGAGAGGCAGATGTGGTTCTGTTGGAGTAGAGATGGTCCCGTTGAAGAAAAAGGGTCCAGTAATGGTGAGATGGGTCCAGTCTTCCTCCAGGGATCCGGTGGAAAACTGGATACCTAGTGGTACTGTGGCTCCTTTTTATCTAGGTTAAGATGGTTTGGCTCCTCCTCCCTGCGTGGAGCATCTTACAATAGTACAATGAAATGTGTCATGTCATTGATGAGCTCTTAATGGTCCATTAGCAGAAGATATCCCCATGGGAGTAGTGAAAAAATGAAGAGAGATAAGTAGCACTCCACCATCTAATAAGCGACACCGACCCATTTGGGGAAAGATAAGCAATTCTGCTCCACCCAGATGGAATAGAATAACATGTTCTTTACAAAATCCACGACAAAGGGGATTGGTTTGGAGATGTTTGGGAAATCTAATTATTTTTCCTTCCATCCAAAAAAGAAAAAAAACCTGATTTCTCAATACCAGAACATGCCTTAAGGAATGGTTGGGATGGATGGATTTCCCAACTCTAAAAGTAATTGGACCCAATACCATTTGGAATTGTAAAACTAAGGGTCTCTGACTTCTTTCAGTGTTTACTTAGAAATGCAACCCCAGGGTAAGAGAAATGTTGAGGCGAGAGCAGAGCAGTCAACAGTGACAGTAGTGAAATATTTTGTCTGTGCCAAACCAGTCTTGGAGGATTATTATTCTGGTTCTAGCCCAATCTGGAATAGACATTTTGTTTGTTTTCCTTTTTCCACTTTCCTTTTTTTTTTTTTTTTTTTTTTTTTTTTTTTTTTTTAAATCTTAAAAATGTTCACAGCATGGGAAAATAACTCTGGGACAGGCTCCTGTTCTGCCAGAATCCTATCATCACTGTGGGGACTCCATGGATATGGTACCAGTAGGAAACTGTTGGGAAAAAAGGACAGAGGTACAGAGAGTGTTCTTGTCAGAGTGAAGCTCTCCATGCCCTAAGTGCATGAAACTTGGGAAACTCCTTACTAAAACAGAAAAGATGGACAATTAATCTATGCATTAAATGGAGTTTTTCCTCTGAGCCCAGTACCTTAATGACTTGAAGGTAGGTATAAACCAGTTGTGTGGAGTTGCTGAGGGGAATCCTTTTCAAATACCCATCACCAAGAAAGGAGAGCTCAGTGACTTCTCATACCCCCATTTCCCTTAAATGCTTTGCTTATAAAATAAATACCTGCTTATCTTTTGTTTTCCTTTGAATATTCCCGGAGCGCCTCCTCCCATCAGTTGGGATTCAGGACCTGCATCCTTATTTCAGTGGAGCAATTATTTTTGTCAAGGAAATTGTGCAGCTCTCGCTCTGGCTCTGCCCTGCCTCTCCACTAGGATATGGTCCTGACAATGCTGGGAATACTGCAGGGTGGGATTCAGGGTGAGACTCAGCTGCAGCTGATGGGAGCCTCCCCAGAAAAGAAGCTTGTCAAGGCATAAGAATCACACACCTCACCCAGTAAGAGCAGAGCGCCTCAGAAACAGACTTCAGGATGCAGGGTCTTTATCTTTTCCTTGCTGATGTATAAAATGCCCCAGATATGTTGGAATCCCATTTCCTGGTGATCCCGAGAGAGGGTGCACCAAGGATGGAAACAATTTTAGGCAGGCTGCAGATTAAAAAAGAGGGAAATGAGGGGAAGATGTTCCCTGACAACGTGAGGACTCTGGATATCCAAGTATCAGGTGATAGAGTAGAAAAAGGAGATTGAAATGTGGAGAACAGAAAGGGAAAAGTCTGAGGATGAAAGAGAACAGCAGCTGCAGATAGCATGTCTTTGATGGAGAGGGATACACACAGCTGCCAAGGGGTTTTTTTCACCTTCATGTGTGAAAATCCATGTGAACTATTTAATGAACAGATTTGCATATTTTCAAATAAATTGCAGTTTATCCTGCCATTGCTTCTCATTCTGTTTCTGTTGACAGAAGCTGTTGCTAATTGAGGAGCTCTTTTGCTGTAAGATTTTGTAAGAGGTGCTCACTGAGACACTGTTGCTCCTTCCAGGAACACACCAGGAGGGGGAAAGGCCTGGCAACAGGATGAGATTTCTCTTAGAACGCACACCAAAAATCCCATTTCCCAGTGAGAACAAAATCCCTTTGAGATTCTGTGCTGTGCTTCGCTTAGGAAGCATAGCTTAGGAAGCTGAAAGAAGACTTGCAATGGTGTGAGGACCAGAGGAGTGAAAAGTGTAGGGACAAGTCAGGAGCCCTTTATCCTCTATGGAACAGTAGGCAAAACGAATAATTGTGCTGTATTAATAAAGCCTGGGGATGGTTTTCCATAAATACACCTGGAGGGTAAGGACATGGGAGTAGGAGAGCTATTTCAGCCAGAGGATAGTACTAGCATGAGAAAAAATGTATATAAACCGGCCATGAATAAACAGGGCTGGAAATTAGTTGAGGCCTTGGAACCATTAGAGCAACTGGGTTTGGGGCAACCACCCAGTAGAAACCATGGAGGAAGACATCCAAATAGCTTTTAGGAGAGAGCACACTCCAGCTCTGAAAGGGCATTGTGATGTGTTGCTGCAACAGCAGGGATTGGATTTGGCAAGTCTGGAAGTCCCTGCCGGCCCCACACTCTTGTGTTTCAAGGGTTTGGGAGGTCTGACTTCTATTTTTTTGTAGATTAATATGGCTTTGTGAGTAAAAGCAAATAAACTGCTGGTGGAAAATTTTATTTGAACATTTTTCAAGGTATTTTAAGCCAAAAAGAGTTGAAAACAAAAGTTGAAAACCCAGTTGTCACCTCCCTATCAGAGCTATGGCAGCCTGGGGTGTCCTTTCCAGATAGGAAAGCTGAAAAATGAAAGTGTAAGGAAATGCCACTGACCTTGGCTCAAAGAGGGCATGGAAATGGGGTATTCTGGAGACAGTGACTTTCAAATTCCAGAGCAGTTTCCCAGTCTTAGGCAGGAAAACTGTCTCACCAGGCATTACTCAGTGATGGAAAGGATCAAGTTGAGTTTCTTAAACAAGTACCTCCACATCAGTACCTTGACAGCCCCCTGCTTCATGTCCCAAGCCAGCAGTGTATTTTCTGTCCTGCCCATGCCCAGGTTTTTATTTGCTAGGTCCCACTAGGAAGTGTCAACAGGATGCAGTTTATGGATGAATAGCCCTGTGCACCAATATATGTCAGGGACCACCTGCTGGAAAGCAGCTCAGCAGAAAAGGCCCTGGGCTGGTTGAGCCCAAGCTGACCATGAGCCACCAGTGTGCCTTTGCAGCAAAAAGGGACATTGGGATCCTGAGCTGCACCAGGCTCATCCCTGCCCTCTGCTCAGCCCTGGAGAGGTCACGGCTGCAGTATCATGTCCGGTCTTGCCTCCCCACTGTGGGAAGTGGCCACACTGGAGAGAGGCCAATGAAGGACCACAAGGATGATGAAGGGACTGGAGCGTTTTTTACGAGGAAATGCTGGAGGGGTAGGACAGTTCAGCCTGGAGAACACTGAGCAAGGATCTCATTAATGTACAGAAACACCTTCAGAAAGAGTGTGACAGAGAAGAGAGTTAGGCTCTTTCCAGTGATACCCAGTGACATGAACAGAGGCAAGGAGCTCAAAATGGGACACAGAAGGCTCTTCCTGAACATCAGAGAACACTCTGTTACTGTGAGGGTGACCAAGTACTGCGACAGGTTGAGTGCCCACCCTACGAGATCCTCAGAAGGCTTCTAGACACAGGCAGCCTGCTCTATGTGGTCCTGCTTGGACAGAGGGCTTGGATAAAATGGCAGGGTTTCCTGTCAGTCTGAGCTAGCCTGTGATTCTATGAGTTCCAAAGGCAAATGATGTCCTGTTTCAAAGGATCTAATATATTTGCAATCTGCAATCTACAGTTTTCATTTGGAGGCTCTTAACTCCATTGAAAGGAACAGAAAACAACTGGCTTCTCTCCATCCCTTCCTTCCCCCTCACAATCTTGCAGACCTTTCTCACTCTTTGGTTATCAGTTTGTCAAATCTTAGTCTCAGCTTATTCAGTTCCTCCTCACACAGCTGCAGTTCTATTGCTTCACTTGCTATTTTTGCCTTTTTCCAAAACTTTTCCAAAACAGCTCGCTCTGGGGAGCATCATGACACTGGAAAGTCCCAGGTCACAAACAGCAGGAGACACATACAGTGAATTTATAGGCCTCAGTCGTTTACAGAAGATGATATTGAACTCTCAGAGAATAGACAGGCACAGTATTGACTGGTAAGCTGTTAAACCAACACACAGCTTTGGGATGCTGGGTCTACTTGTTTGCACCAGGAGGATCACTCTGATGAAGGAGCTTCAGATGGACCTCCTAAACTAGTCCTAAAGCTGTATTTGCTCACCATTCCAGTGTGGCCAAACCCCATTAAACTGCCTGTCCTTTTAGGGCCAGAGTGGAGCCTGTCCAAACTCACTGCTAAAGGACTCTGAGTATGATATAGCTGGGGTTCAAAAGTCTGTGAATTGGGAGGGGTGCAATCTGGTACTAAGGTTTTTCATGGCTTGCCTACACATCTCCCACTCTCTTTCAATCAGTGAAGCTGTCTTTGTTTGGACCCATCATTTTATGGCATATGAATTGAGAAACAGCAATTGCCAGAGGTGCTGAAGCACTGCAGTTTAGTTCTGGGTTGCTGGGCAGCAATTTAAACTACCATAATTTCAAGAGATCTATAGAGGAACCCTTCCCTAATTGGGCCTTTTTGCTTCAGTCAGTCAGAGATGCTTATACAAAGGACAATGAGTCACTATAGGAAACATCAATATGACAAGTCGCTGGGAAGAAACAAGACTGAGTTCAAACTGCCCACAAACTTCCTGCAAGTTTCATTTCAGCAACAGCATTCCACAAAATCAACCTTCTTTAAAATACTTTTTGAGAGCTGCTGTTTGTTTTTTTTAAGAAAAAAAAAAAAAAGGTAAGGACACACATAAGAGAATGAGCAATAGCAGTCCTGTTCTCTAACTTGCAGACTATTTTCTGGTTGAGAATTGAGACATGGGAAAGGAAGTCAAAGATCAGTAGGAGCTCCTTGCCTACAGCGAAGCACAGGGTGAACTCACAGCTCCTCACCAGGATTTAGGACCAGAGCGGCCCATGCGGAAGCTCACAGCGGTGACTCTGGAGCAGGGATTTATCTCACCACCCATGTCCTCCACCCCAAGAACGCTTTTGGTTTGAGTCTGTGTGAGCAGAGGAGAGTAGATGAGTGCCTGGGAGTAGGACATGAGCTCACACCCCAGCCAGTACCACTTGTCCTTTCTCATTGAGGCAACCCTGTTTCCTTGCACTCTCCTCACAGCTCTAAACCCAGTTATTCCTTCTTGTCCCAGCTTCTGAACACATTAATTAAAAGCATCTGGGGGCAGTCCATCCTAGTTTGCAGATGAATGTCTTTTCAGTATTCATCAAGCTTCATTCTCTGGTGCTTGGTGACAATTTTATCTTCCTCTGGGGAAACAAAAGAAGGAGAGATGATGTTGCTGTAAAGAGATGCTAATCGCACTATGGGGATCTCCTGAAGAATTCGCAGAGCTCTTTGTTGCTGGATGCCGGGTCTCCTTGTCCTCGGCTCTTTGTTTCCTCTCTGATTTCTGTAACACATTGTGTGGGCAGGAAGAGAGGGTGGAATTTATAAAGATATTGAAGGGCAAGGGAAGGGCATTACCTAATATTGCATCTCAGAGAATACCACAAGCTGTTTTGAATTGGGTCTGTCTTTTTATTGCACATGTGCAGTGCCTAGTTGACAGGGACAGGGATCTGTTTCCACCCTCCATCAGTGGGGGGCTACTTTTTTCCTGCTATGATTTTGTGACTCCTTTCTGGCTTACCAAGAGCTGAAAATGGATCACTGTCCATACATAGGTATTTCTTCTTCTGGAGTTTAAGCAGAGTATGGGGAGTCTCTGGAGGAACACGTGGAGCCAGGTGTGGAAGGAAGATGGCTCTGGATGGGACTGACAGTGATTGGTACCTTCAGGTGACTGTTTTTTCGCAACACTGCCAGCAGGCGCCATTTTCTCTTCCTCCAACACAGCCAAGGGCAGCCATGTGCAGTCTGCAGATAGGTCCAAGATCTGCCTCTGTGCTCCAAACACAGCGTAAGAACTAGGTCATCTTCTGCTTGGGTCCTGGCTGCAGGGGACAGCAACCAGTTGAGCTATAGGTTGCTGCTTGAAATCAGCACGGCCATTGAGGGCTGCTTTGCTATGCCCATCAACAGTGACTTCTTTGGACCCTTCTTCATCCCTGCAGATGAAGTTACACATACTCAGACTCGCCTCGCAAGTTGTCCCCAATGCCTGACAACCAGCCTAGCATGTACTGACAGTGCCAGCTGCCTGCAAAGCCTTTTGGCTCTACATGCCACATCCCAATGCATGCCCTGGGCTCTGTGGACTGCCAGCTTCAATGCCTTCAAATAGTTAACTTCTCTCCAGCTACTATTCCTCGAGTGAAGTGACTTGAAACAGGGGCCAGCACACAGCAACACGGAACAGATTGGAGCAAACCATATGCTTCTGCACAAGAATAACAGCATCATTAAAATCCTGAACCAAGAACTCAAAGGAGTATTTGAAGAGTACATAGCAGCGGGTCCTGAATCCTAACTATCGGTTTTTTTTCCCTTCGAATCCTTTGTATGGGCTGAATGTGAAAGCAAAATGTGTACTCAATCACAGCAACCTACTTCCTCCTCAAGTGACTCTCCAGGCATGTGTTCACCTCAGGAGTGAGATGTAGCCTAAAACAGCAGGGAAACAAACAGGTGAAACAATAGAGAGAAAAGGAGTATGGGGGGAGAGAGAGCAAGACAGACCCCAGCCACTGCTTAAACTTTGCTTATTTACAGCTGCAGCATACATATGAAGATCTATAGCACTTACATCCAAATAAATCCTCCCCTAAAGACAGGTGGCAGATATCCCCCTCCATTATTTACAGCCACTTCTCAGTGAAAACTGCAAGCTGTAAAATGCCCGTACAGTGTTAGAGAGATTTATTGTCCTCCTGTATTTCACACAGTGCCTTGCCCTGCTGTGCTGCCTCTGGGGAGACATGGCAAATGGACTCCAAGGTGTTTGACAAAGATGAAGACTCATTTATTACTTGATGCTTTGGAGAGAAATATTTGTACTCAGCAGCCTACACGGGTGGCAAAGGTTAATCCTCTCCTCTCCCGTCAATTCAGCTTTTCATGGGCAAGAGGAAAGCAATGTGTCGGCAAGGATAGGAGCGAGGAAAGGGAGCAGCAGCAGTGACCCGTGTCACCCTGCGTCCTTTAGAAGGGCCTGAGGAGGCTGGGGACTTCACTCCGTCACTGACCCTTCACCCAACCAAGTTTAATCTCAACTTTTTCTTTCAGAGGTCTTGGTCCTACAGGAATGGGACTGATGTCCTCACTTCTAAGCAGTAGATGAGATTTCCTGAATCCTGCTGTTAGAGGAGACTTTTGGCTTGCAGGTCAAAAGCATCCATGACACCCAGCAACCTGAAATCCAATTGTGACACGCCTGACTCCCCCTGGCACAGTGGGGCATAGGACCATAAAGGCTTTTGGGCTTCAAAGGGGACTTCAGAGTGTCTTCGCTAAGGTTGGGACCCCACAAATGCATCCCCTTGTCCTTCTCTGCTGGCAGGGCCAACAGTTCTTCTCTCTCATCTCTGAAGGTGATCCCTGAGAGTGGGATTGAGGCAAGGAGCCAGCGTGGTGCCAGCAGGCTGGTAGTGTGCTGCCTGCTCTGGATATAGACAAAGAGCTTCAGTCTCTGGGGCTGTCGATAGAATGCTTTTCAGCAGCACTAAATTCTTGCAAAAACTTCAACATGAAAACATAAAAATAAAAACATGGTGTAAAAAACACACAATAAAAATATAACACCAAATACATCACTTAACTAAAACCGCTTACCCAGTGGCTTTGATGTTAATGCATTGTCTATAACAACGTGGCATTCCAGCTGAATACTAACCAGCTGCAGAGCCCAAACCCAGCCTTACTCCAGAGGTTTCCGGTTTTACTACCCTGATTTCTACAGTCAGTCTTCCTCTCCTGGGGTTTATTAGGTCTCGTCTCCTGCTATGATCAACTAAGAGCTGTTTCCACTTTCTCTCCCCAGTGTTAATTAAAGCTGGGGTGGAGTAACCCATAGAGGACTCCTCAGAGGAATGGGAGGAAAACTGAGCCCAGCACGACGGCAGGGTTGGATCAGTGGAGAGCTGTGTTAACAAGAGCCTATGGATGTGAGTGGGATGGAGAGTCAGTGGGGAAGGCAGGAACAGATGGTACCCAACTATGTGCGGTTGGGTTCTCCAGGTCTGCAGGATATGCGAAAGCTCCTGCTCTCTGCACAGGCTGCCCTGTGCCTAATGACAGCACCAGCCACAGCCTCTACTGAACCATCCTGACCTGTTCCTGCACATGCACCATGGAGACAGCCCAGATGGAATCTCTCCTGCTGCAGCCCTTGCATGCTGCAAGCATGGACTCAGTCAGAAATTACAGAGCCCTCCTTGATGTCAAATTTAGGGGGAGTTCCTGTGCAGGCCTGATGAAAGTGTGGCAGCTTTGTGCAGATATTCAACACTCAGGTGCAGGCAAAAGGCTGAGTGAGCCTGGAAGGAAGCAAGAGAGAAGAGGAATCTCCAACTGGGGACTGTTTTGAGCTGTGACACCTGGAGGCACAACTTCTGTTCCATACTGGAAGAGGTACCAATTGCCTCAAAGATTCTGATCGCTTTATTGATGGAGCACCTGGATTTCAGTCTCACCTGCTATGGTCTCTTGTTGACTGCTGCCAGCCAAATGGTGAGGGAAGGGGGTGAGGATGTCCCCTGCACGGGTTAGTCAAGTCCCTGCATGGTAGGTGCAGCCATGGGGCAGGAACTGAGACAGGAGACAAACTGGAGGCTTCCACTGCAAACAGTTTGTAGATGCTGTTTCAACTACAGTTAATAAAGCCAGTACCATAGGGTGATGGCCCTGGATGGCCCTGCCTCAGCTCACATTGCTTGCTGAGACAGCAATTGCCAAACAGACAGCTGGGGACAGGTTCCATCCAGAGCCTGTAAATCCACATCCCGAGCTGCTCCAGCCACATTCTGTCCTTGGATTTCAACAGGTGGAGTCATGTGAAGCAAAGTGATCCAAGTTTCCCATTCCTGAAAGGTCATGGTGACCACTCTTTCTTCAA
Organism: Chamaea fasciata; assembly: GCF_029207755.1. Taxonomy (NCBI): domain Eukaryota; kingdom Metazoa; phylum Chordata; class Aves; order Passeriformes; family Sylviidae; genus Chamaea; species Chamaea fasciata. Next base: position 18,688,876 of record NW_027094089.1, read on the forward strand.
AGGAAAGCATCCCATCTGTTCATGGCTGCCTCATGCTGCAGAAGGCAGGTGGTCTCTTTTCTCTCCCTGGCTTAGCTAACATTTACTTCCATGCCCAATCTTCTTCCAAAACACATTTTTGTTCTCTAAGATAAATCCTGAGACAAGCATCAAGCAAATCTGTTGCTACGCTCTCTGTCTGGCCCTGGAGCTTCTCCCTGGGCCACTTCCCTGCTGCTGGAAGGAGCACATGTCCTTTGCTTCTCCAGCCTCCTACCCTTTTCCTGCCTTGGTACAGACAGTGTTGCTGGGCTGAGGCCCAGGGTGAAAAGTCAGAGATGTGTCTGCTGCATTTAATCACATGGCAGAGGTTAAGAGCAAGGCTGTGGCTATGACATATGTTGGCAGCAGTGTGGCCTCTTCCTGGCTCTTCTGAGTTTGGATGCCCAGCATGGATGGACAGTGGGAAGAAGATTGCACTGGTTAGCTGAGGCAAAGAATTTCTGTTCTGAGTCAGTGGAGGAAGTGTCCAACTTGACCTAAAGTGAGAAAGGAAGATAAGAAGCAGCTGAGGAAGCTAAATATTACCTACAAACTTGAGAATCTGCCCTTTAATATTTTGGCAACTTATTCATCATTGCAAGGTGTTATTTTGATCTTGCTTTAACGTAGTTCTTGGCCTGAAGAGACCCAAACTGCAGCAAGGTTCTCTCTCACATTACTATACAGCATGCTTGAAAAGCTGCGCAAAATCATTTGGTTCCCCAAGGCACCCTGAGCTTTCTGGTGATGTTGCTGCTTGACAGCAAGGGATATGATGGGGAATCAGGAGAAATGTCTCCCAGTGATGAGTGATGAATAGGGAAATTCTTCCTGTAAATGAGTCTACTCACCTACTAGCTGGCATCAGTGACTAGGAGAGAAACATCACAAGAGCCTCCCATCAAGGGTGTGATGTTGCCTGTCTGCCCCTCTCACTCAGCCATGGATCCAGCTCTGCTTCCTGCAGCAACTCCTGGACTTGCAGTCCTGTTCCACAGCCCCTGTGCCCCTCACACCTGTGGAACATGGAGATGACCATCTCCCCTCTGCTCTCTCACACTCCCTGCTCCCATCAGAAGTCTCAGAGAAGCCTGATGCTCTGTGGGGGGCTCCATCTTGTCATGTCGTGCACTGTCTGCTGTGCCATGTGTTGGAAGGACTCCCTAGTTTTAATTAAGGCTTTAAGGATCCAAGTCAGGCAGAAAGAAGAGAAAATGCTAAGAACAGCTAATTTCTTAAGCTGCCCTCTGGCACCTTTTGAAACTTACCTCATGTAGCAAATTAAAAATGCTAATAGATGGCCAATAAAAAAAATCCAAACCCTTTCTTCTCTGTAATTTCGGTGAGATGAGTGGTTCTGTGCATCAATTAGTGGTGGGAAATGAGATTTTCTCCACTGGGAAGGGCTGAGGCGAACACACAAACTCATGGGCTGACTTCTGAAAGGGTTCAGTCCCCTGAATATCTTCAGCAAAGGCACAGGGGCCATGCTGAGCTGCCCCTCTCACTTTTATACTTCTTACAGATCTATTACTCCTCATTACCTTTTGTCTCCAGGCAGACTCAAATGGACACTCAAATGGAACAAGCACGGCCCCTTGTTTTTCAGAAGGCACGATCTCATCTGGGTACTGCTTTTACAGCAGTAATTAACATAAAATTACAACAGGCACTACCCTTGTACTGCCTGAAGTTGTCTTTGCAGAGATGCTATCTATTACAACCCCAACTGCTTGCCAACAGCACCCATGGCTGCAGCAATCTCAGTTTGTGCTCAGCTGGGATCACAGCAGCTCTAAGAGTTCTGAGAGAAAATGGTCCATGAAGGCCTTGCAGATCCTAGGCACAAGAAACAGGAAGCCTGCCTTCTCCCCTCTCCACCCTCTGCCACTACAGGCTTGCAAATTAAAAATATAATACCCTTTTTTTTCAGACTAGGCTCCTGATAGTCAAACAAGCACTGTACTAGTCAAGACCAGAGACTTTTGGAGGGAGGATGGCTATTGATGAATACTGAATAGTTTATCCAAAGCAGGACAGCCACCAGAGTTGAAATGGTAGTGGACAGCAGCTGAAAACCCTGTCTCATGTTCATCTGCACAGGACACAAGTGAATAAGAGGAGAGACAGAACTAGGGTTTGCCACTCTCAGTAGCGTGCCCAAACATCAGGATGACTGGAAAACATATGAAAAAGTCTTCAGTGCTTTGGATCTTCCATGCTATCCATAGATACTCTGTGATTGCTTCTGGGCCGAAAACAGGGACTTCGGTCTGGAAAAGACAAGGCTCCAAGAGAGCTTAGAGCACCTTCCAGTAGCCAAACAGGCTACAAGAGAGCTGGAAAGGAGCTTTTCACAAGGGCATGTAGTGAGAAGACAAGGGGAATGGATTTAAACTGGCCCAGGACAGGTTTAAGTTGTACATTAGGAAGAAATTCCTTACTGTGAGATAATGAGACACTGGCACAGGTTGCCCTGAGAAGTTGTGGGTACCCCATCCCCGGAAATATTAAAAGCCAGGCTGGATGGGGCTTTGAGAAACCTGACTTAGTGGAAGATGTCCCTGTCCACGGCAGGGGGTTGAACAAGATGATCTTTAAGGTCCCTGCCAATCCAAATTGTTCCGTGATTCTGTGATTCTATGACCATCCTATTTATATTAAACAGCATGAGCTTATTACCTTCTTGCACCAATCTTTACACCCTCTCATTGCTATCTCCCATTCATCTTTTTTCAGAAATACCTACCTGTGATCTACATTTTTGAGGCTTTGGCCCAAGATGAACACTCAGTTAAATATAAAGTCCCAACATATTGATTTTACAGGTCAGCTGGAACATCTGGGAGGTAAAAAGTCCAGGAAGCTTGAAGGAGGTCATGGACAGCATCACAGTCACACAATTTGGCCTATATCCAGTGCCTCTGCACTTAAAAGCTTTCAGCCAACTAAAAGCAGTCTTGGAGCACCAGGAAGGTCTGAATAATAACTCTTGAGCAGGGTTAATAAAATTTCTGGGTTTGATGTATTTCAGCCACATCATGTCTCCCTTCTGCTTCTACCCTCCCACTGCTGCACTGGAGCAGATGGGAAGGAGTGAGAAAATTGTAAGCAGAGGCTTCTACTTTCCTTGTGGAATTGTCTTGACTATTGACTCGCTCAAGGGCCACATGAGTTTGTTGCACAGCAGGCCCAGCCAAATGAACACTGACACCTTTGTAATTGCACTGGGCAAGGAAAGCTAGGTGAGAGGGGAGGAGAGGAGGTAGGTTCCCAGTGCTCCATGACCTCATCCTTTCACTCTCACAGAGGAAGCACAGGGAGCAGGGAGATTAGGCAGCACTGGAGAAGGAGAGGAGCAGTTTCCAAGCAGGGTTTTGAGCTCAGTTTTCACACACCAGATTCTTCATGGAGTTCCAAGGCTGTTGTGGTCAGGGAGTTTCTCTTGTTCCTTCTGTGGGGCAAAGTTAATAGAAGGGTCTCAGCTGAGTGCAGGCAGATTCTCAGTCACCAATCCCCGGGATACAGTGAAGGGAAGGATGAAGCTATACAGATTTGGGGTGTTGAGTATTTCCTCTCCACATGGCCAAAACACAGGACTAACTTCTCTATGCTTGAAAACCCCACATGCTCAGTGTAGCACAGCAAACACAACCCAAAGGCAGGTCTCCATGAGAGTAAGGCCAGCTTCCACTGCTGGGGTGATGCCACAGAAGATTTTCTCACTTGTTTTTTGCAGCTCTTTGGCAAAAATGCTTCAGGATCACCTCTAGCTCCTTTATACTCACAAGCACACAGCAAAGAAAGAAGGGCAGGTCTATAGCTCCAGCTGTGCTCAGTAGAACAGAGAGAGAAAATACACCACAACTTTGCAGGACCTTGGTGATCTATATGTAAGCAAACTGGGACTAGATGGCAATGGGACTTGCCAGCACCAAGGAGAAGTTTTATGCACCGTTTTTCAGTGGATGGTTGGAAATTTTCTAAAAGCAGTGTCATCGTGGTTTTTTTGAAGATTCACCTTCACTTGTGGTGGGACAGTGTGCAGGCTTTGTGTCCAGGCTTTGGGTGTCTAGATACTTGCCATATTTCAGGCCACTTACAGATAGAGACTGTCTCAGGAGAGGTTGATTTTGATTTCTAGAGGTTCAACTTTTCTTCTGTCACTTCTCTAAAATCCTACACAATGACACAGGTGTTGCAGCCACAAGGACCATTTTTGTCTAAATGGTACTTTTCTATGGTCCATATTTCTATGGTGCTAATCATTCTTTCCCTTTCCTCTGCTGCAGGTCACTGTCTAAAACCTGTTGAGAAGTCTAAGTCTTTCCATAATTCCCCAATGGGAGTTGGTTGCACTGTAAGCTAGCTGGGCTATCAGCAGATGCAGCTGAGACTCCTCAGACCAGGGGCTATGAAGAAGAAGACCCTGCTGTCCTAAGCAATGTCCATAGGGAGTTAGAACAAAGATATCTGGGGCTATAAGCTCTTTATCTTACACAAACATTAAATTCAATTTAATACAAAGGGGGGAAAATGAGATTTATATCTTCCAGATTCTGCTGGTCTGGGACACAAACTTAATTAGAAAGACTGAAATGTCATCCTCTCCTGGAGGAGGGTGAGCATCTTTTTCCAAACCCTGAGCATCTTTGTTGGATGCACTCACTGGCCAAATAAATGTGATCTGTTATTTCTTAAACGGCAGTGTCTCACTGCAAAGAGTGGGGAAATGACCCTGTGGAAAAAGAACAAACTTCTGCACATCCTCTAGTCCATTTAAGGAAAATGGACTATCCTTACCTAGATTGTGCATGCTGTAAAGGGGATCCTGGACCTGGCTGTGGTTTTGAAGCCATGGGGAGAGTTTTAGGTACAGCTTCTCCTGGCTGTGAAGCCGCCGGCTGTGCAGCAGCTGCAGGCAGGGCAGAGAGCATATGGAGGAACACAGGTTTGTGCCCCTTGGTGCCTGCCTCAGCTGTGCAAAGCATGAGCTGAGCAGAGCTGCAGTGACAAGCAATGAGCTTGTACTACTAGAGGCTAACATCTCCAAGGGGCCTGTGAATTTTGCAAGTGACCATTTAATCTGGCAGGTGATGAGAAGCCTGACCTTGACAACTTCCTAGTGAGGTAAGTGGTACCCACACCTGCTGGACAGTAGGGCTATGGTCCCCAAATTGGGCCCTGGCATTTATGGATGAAAAGGAAGTCACAGAAGATGACCTGTGGTTGTCCTTGGGAAATATACCAGTCAGCATTTCTTCCTCAGTGGTACAAAGAGCCTTAAAACATCTTTCCTCTGCCATGGGATTAAAACTAAGGTCAGACTGTTCCCATGGAACAGCCAGGTCATGGAGACATATTTGTGCAGTGTTTGGTGTTTTCCATTCCAGCTCTGCTCTGTTCACTGCAGCATCTTTCACAGCTTAGGGAGGATGTGTGCAGGACAGAAAAATCAGGAGGATGGGGAGTGTGAGATGAAAAGCAGAGATAGGGTGGAAAGCAGAGTCCAGGATAGTTGGAGCATGCATTCAGGAGACTGGGGGATGGAAACAGCCCTGACACTGGAAGCTTGATTTAAGAATAAGAGTTTTGAAGGAGAGATTGAGATGGAGATGATGGAGAGCGAGAAGCAGAGGGAGAGAGGGACCAGATGGATTTGTAGAATAGCCTCCAGATCTTTGTGGCTGTTTACTTTGCCTAAGGCCTCCTTCTGTGAGTCAAAATATTTGGAGACACATGTATGGGGAACAATCAGGCTGTGGTGGTAGGAAATAAACAGGATGGCAGTTCAGGACTTCTCTGGAGATGTTTGATCCTACCACAGAGGGAGGGAGAGACTGGATTTCTTTACCCTGGTGTGGTAAGGCAGAGACTTTTAGGTGCTGGCTTCCACCCTAGGTCCAGCTGTGCCAGAGCTTTGCAGGGCTGACCCTTGCATGCCCTTGGGACAGACAGCTGGGCCTGCAAGGGCAACCCTTGAGTGTGTTTGGAGCCCCAAGTTATTCACACTCTGCCCCCACGCCTGCTAAGCTGCCACCCAGTGAATCCCAGGGCAGTGGCAGGAGGTTGGTCAAGACATGCTTGTGCAGTATCTTTTATATGATATTTTCTGAAGGAATTGTGGGATAAAAGGAGGTAAGCTCAGACTGAAAAACCTTGGGATGACTCCTCTCCAGGCCACTCTTGGACACATCCTTGGAGATAACAGATTGTAATCTGCCTCGATGACAATCCAAAACCCAAGTCCTGGTCTTCAGTCAGTTTGGAAAGAAGGTGATGGCAGGTCTGTGCCAAAGCAAGGACACAGTCTAGGCATGCACATGAGACAAGAAGTTCTCTCCAGGTGGATATCAAGCTAAACAACACAGACAATTTTCTTCCAAGAAAGGCTGAGGAGTACCTTGCGTGTTGTGACCTAACTAGGATGGATCCTATGCTCAACAGCAATGGTCTCCCTTCCCCAGTATGGCCCCAAAAGCACACATTCCATTCATCTGAACCCCATTAAACCATCAATTTCTCAGTTTCCCCTCAATTACGGAGATCAATGACCCCTTAACTCTGCTCTCCTCCATACATTTCCTGCTTCTTCCAAATGTGGAGCAGTTAATTGCAGTTCACTGCTCATCTAATGTTTCCTCTCTTGCTCACTTTCTCTCTTTGCTGTAATTTACTGACATTTCCTAAGCTCGTTTAGGCTATGTTGGCAGCTGGATTCTGTGATAAGATTTTTTGACATCTAGTGTTTGTTGGTCGATAACATTTCTATCCCATGATGAACAGAGGAGGGGAACAAGGAAGGGAAGTGCAGACGACTGATCTTCAACAGTTAGGAGATGAGATCATTATCTCTTGGAAATATGGGAAAGGCAGAAGTGAGAGCAGAGAGGTGACGCAGTCATCACAGCTGAGAACAACCCCCTAACCACCTTTCACAGGACAAGCATTGCTCAGTACAAACAAAGGTGTCCCAGGGTGCTCTCTGCTTCCCCAGCTCCAACCTTGGGATGTCTCAGAGGGAGTCTGATCAGAGATGTCCTTGCAAGGGATGTGGCCAGGGAGGGGGAAGTACAGTTCCCTCCAGCTGGAGTTATTGCTGCTGTCTCTGGCTGTGTGCTCCTGAGTGCTAGTGGGCAGCCAGCATGCTTCTGGGGTCTCCAGAGCTCCGGGATCACATCCCCCTTTGTCTTTCTTTCTCTTTCAGCTGATCTAAACCATGTCTGCACTAAGACCTGTGCCTGCAAAGTCCAGCCAGTCTGGTGAGCTCAGTGAAGGCTGAGGAAACAGGGTGCCAAGCTCCTAGTTTCTAGGAAACATCCAAAGAAATCAAGGCTGCTAAAAGTCAGGATTTGTGCCTTGGGTTACCAAGACCCAGCTGTGTTTGATCTGAGATGATAAGGCCTCAGAGTCCTCTAATATCACAGAGCCACAGAATCACAGAACTGTGGAATAGTTTTGGTCAGAAAGAACCTTCTAAAGGCCATCTAGACCAACTGCCCTGCAGTGAGCAAGTTGCTCAGGGCCCTGTCCAGCCTGACCTTGAATGTTTCCAGGGACGGGGCATTCACCACTTCCCTGGGAAACCTGGGACCCTGTTCTACCACCATGACTGTAAAAAACCTTCATTTCTGTACCTAATCTAAATCTACCCTACTTAAGTTTGAAACCATTAAAAGCATTATCCCTTGTCCTTTCACACTGTGCGAGGTGGACTTGCTGCTTAGGGCTTGGCCTGGCTTGGGCCTCTGTTTAAACTCAGGCTGAACACACCTAGATTCAAAATGCTGTTTCTGGTGAAGAGTCCCAGGAATTTCACCCAAATACTGTTGTGTGGACTGGGACCATGGATGACGGGTTGTGTTCTGGCTGTGACACAGGCACTGTGTGTGGATTTGGCATAAGATCTGTCTTAGTCTTTCCTTAGTCTCCCAGACTGCAAAGTGCTTCCTACTCAGGGAATTCCTCTGAGTAAGAGCTGCCTATTCCCTGGCTGTCTGGCATGATGGAGTTTTCTCCTGAGTTCTTAGGCTTCTACTTTTCAGCAGACATCAAAGATAGAAGTGATTTCATGACCTTGAGCTTATGGTATGGGTCTTGTGCTGCTTTATGAGTGTCACCGGGTGCTGATCCTTGCCTTCAGCACCATGGGATTGTATTCCAGCAGTAACCTGGACTGGCTCACCTGGACCTCTACACACTCGCATGCAGAAATTGTACGTTGCTTCTAACTCCATGCCCAGTCATATCTTCAGCTGGAATGTATCAGAGACCCACAGAATGCAGGGATTTACCAGGCATCTGCCTGTCTCTGACTAAAGGTGTTGCAGCCTTTTCCAGTCACAAAATTGGCAATGGAGTTAGTGAACAGAGAACTCCTCACAGCTCAGGAAGTCCCAGCAGATTGCTGCCAGAAGGGATGATTTGCTGGGGAAGCACAACTGCAGGCTTGTCCTGCTGTGCCTGTTTGAGATGGATGCTCCTGGCTGCTGTCAGGTGAGCCTCACTGTGGCCATCTTTATCACCCACCCTGTGACAGTGCCTCTGTCTCTCCTGGCTGCAGAGAGGCCTGAAAGCAACGGCACCTCTTGTTAAGGAGCCACATCGAAATGAAGGTGGGGTAATGCTGGGCCTGAGTTTCTTTTATTGCCTGCCATTTTTTTGATCACTGGAGTCTAAAGGGTGCTTATCTCTGCTTCTCTCCATGCCCAGCCCACCCCAAATTTATACCAAAGGTCCTAAGGACAGGCAGCGAGGGGCAGAACCACCCTCCTCCTCCCAAGTCTGCCCTCTGCCACTTCCCACTAGTGAAAATTTTGGACAGAAACACAAGAGACAAGGCACATATAGCCACAGCCTCCCCACTCCTACATCTCTCAAGATGGTATCTTTGCCCTTAATAGCTCTTGACAGGATTTTTTTTTTTCTTTTATTCATGTTGCTCACTCACTTTTGGAAACAGATGAGACTCTTGCCATTGTCCTGGGTTGAAGTATATTCTATCACCATCTTCATGAACCGTTGAAACCAGATGAGGCAGTGCTCCCTGCCTCCCCCACTCTGGCTTATCTTCTGTTAACGGACCCATCAGCACCTTTGCCACATGACTCACAGATAACTCCCCCTAGACTATCTCCTGTTAATGGGCCCATCAGGCCTTATCACATGACTCACCATCCCACTGTGAGATGCTCCGCCCAGAGGGAGGAACCAAGCATTCCAGCCTGGATATAAGCTGAGACTCTGAACACCAGAGGGGCATTTACCCACTCGATTCCCAAAGGACCTGAGCTACCAGACCTTTCTACAAGATCACTGCTTCAAGAAGACCACCTCATCTGGACTGCTTCCATCACTCTGCTCAGGTTGTATTCTGACTCTGTCAGTGGTCTTTTGTATTATTGCATCTATTTTATTTTACTTTCTTTCCTTTTTTTCCTATTAAATTGTATCTCTGACTTGGAGCCTCTCATTTGTTTTGCTTTCAAACCACTACAGCCATCTACAAGATCTGCTGGCAACAAGCTTCACAATTGGAACACAAACTAGGGGGCAGTGGTTGGTGTGAGAATGGGTGGTAGGAAAGCATCCTTTTGTGTTCATTTTAAGCCCACTGCCTGGTGAATTCCCTGGGTGTTTATTCACCCATGTACTGCAAGCAACAGTAAAAAGGAATACTTCATCTGCCACTGTCTTTTAACCTGTCAGGTTACTCCCAATATCTTCATTCAGCTTTTTCTCTGAGCTGCAGAACCTGAAGTGATTTAGTCATTTTGTGTCTAGAGCTGTTGTGTGTCGCTGATCAGACCTGCCACCTTTCCTTTCCTCAGCTGTTTCCAGCTCTGTCTCTTGTCTGAGACAGAGGTCAAGGCCGCATTCAAGATGCAGCTTCACCATGGTCTGTGTGGTTGCACAGGCCCCTTCTCCACTCCTCCCTGAATAAGGCACAACTTTCTGTTTGCTCTTTTGCTGCTAATGCACAGGAGACTGAGACTTCTGTAAAGCTGTCCACACCAAACCTCCTTTCAGGAGGAAAATAGCTTGTTGTCAGCTGGATACAGCTGTGTGAGATTCTTTGGGGTTTTTTTTTCCCCAGATGCATTATTTTGCATATGCAGGAGCCACACAGAGCCAGCAGAGCTACAGGCTACTCACTGCAACCACCATAACTTGAGTCACGGTGTAAGCAATAAACTAATTCAGCATAGGTTTCCCGTACACCAAATCAGGCAGGGCAAGGTGGGGCAGGGCTTGCTTTAGGCTCTTAAAATATTAATGTGCCTGCTGGTTCCTGACCTGGTTTTAAAGAATGTCTGAAGACACCCTCCTTAACCCTGTTGCTGTCTCTCCCAGAAGACACAAAGCCTCTGCTTCCTCAGCACACCCTTCCTTCTTCTTCTTCCACCCACTGCTCTTAATTCGGTCCTTCATTTATTGAATCAAGGAAAGAGGAACATCCCCTATGTTCTTACCAATCCATCCAGATAAAACTAATGGGATTTCAGGTTGACAGGACTCAGAAAAGACTATTTTGTCTGACTGAGAAACATCACCACATGCCTCAGACTAATGGAGAATTACCTGTTGAGAGCCAGAAATAAAGGAGAGTAGCTGTTGGATGCTCTGTTTGGTTGTTAATATCATCCAACTTTTAAAACTCCTTAGTTATCACATTTTGCAGATCAGCTTAAAAAAGAATTGCAAGACCTAAAAAACAGGAAGCGTTTGCTCTTTGCTATATTAGGAATGCATTGCCCAGCTTTTCTCCACAACTGTGACAGCAAAGACTATGCTCCAGAAACTGAAAAAAAACCCAAGCTGAAATTCCCTAGAAATAGCTCATTTCCACCACAGGGAAAGGCATAAAAAAATTAACACCACCAAATAAAATAATTAAATGTGAACTGTGGAATGTCTTTTCATCTCTACCCTTATCAGGATAATGAGGGGAGAGGGAAGTAACACCCGAGGAAGTAACATCTGAGGAAGGATTTTCTTGGAGATGCTTGGAGTGAGGGTGCCCCAGGAATGGGACATCTGATTTTTGTGTCCTCCTCAGATGGGAAAAGGAGCTCAAAGACACTTCTTCACAGTCCTCCCAGCAGAGGGAACTATTGGTCCTTGCTGGAGGCAGGTCACTTGGAAACTGGGAGGTTTTGCAGAGCTTCAGAACAGGCGTGCAGGGGTAACCGCAGTTTAGATGGGGGGCCACAGGCTGCTGCTGCTACATATCCTGAGGTGGCAGGAGGTGCTTGCAAGCCCACGTGGCTGTTCCATCCCCTGAACCACAGTCCATGCAGCAAAGTCTAAGCCTAGCCTGGTCTTGGGTGGAGTTATGGTAGCTCCTGCTGCCTCTCTTAGTCACCTCCTGCCCCAAGATATTTCTATTCTCTCTAGACACACACACACACACACACACTTTTCCTGCAGAAAAGAAAGGGAAAATGGATACTCTCTCTCTCCCCTACCACAGCCCCTGTCTGTACAAACCCTTCCTGGATTTGCCATCCAGTGCCCAAACCCCATGTTAACTCTGTTTACCTTACAACACCGAAGGGACATCATAAGCTGGACTGCTGTACCTATAATATAACCTAATTTTTATTTAAGAGGCATCATAAAAGTGCTGAAAGCAAAAATCAACCAAGTAAACCCCAAAATCTATAATGGAAGAGCCGTATCTAAGGAAGTGAAGTAAAAAAGCACCATTTTTGCTGTTGCTGAAGTACCTTATTTTTGCCTCTTCCCACTTATGCTGTCTGTACTGACACTCAAACTTACCATTTTTCATAGGTCCCCACATCTTATTTAATCTAGGACATTGGTACACAAAGGGGATAAATTAAAGTTAACCTAGATAACCATGAATTTCCTTTTCCCCAACTTTTGCCAGCTTGACCTGAGGAATGTAACTTCCAGATCAGCGTTTATATGCTGCTGCTGTGGCTGTACACACAGCTGGGCACACACACATGCACACAGAGAGGCTGTGGCCACACTTCTGATGCAGGCAGTGGGTCTGCAGGGAAGCAAGGGACTCCCAAGGAGCAGATTACACCTCCCTTCACAGGCACGTGAGAATGCTCAGTGCACTTCAAGCACAAGCAAATGGCTAATGAGTGGAGGAAACTGGTGTTTTATTGTGCAGTATAATAGGATAGCACAGCAAAACACAATAAAAGGCAGACAGCCATATCTCCGCAACATAAACCTGGCTGGGCTTTGAAGCACTTGGGGTCTATTACACGAAACTCCGTGGCCTGGGGAAGGCAGAAGATTTCTGCTCCATTTACTGACATTAGGCAGAGCTGCTGCTAGCATAGGTTCACCCCATTACAGCCACCTGGCAGGCTGTCCTGCAAGATGTCTCTTCCTGAGATATCCCTGGAGTTAACTCGGGATATTCACATTAGAGAGCAGGATGCTCCTGTAGATGCCACAACAGTTAAACCTAGTCCTTCCCAGTCTGGCTGCCACTTGAGGTTGTTTTGGAGCATGGCTTTCCTCTTGCCCCTTTATTTGTTCTGTAAGTCCCCAGTTACAGTCCAGCCCCGGCAGCCCAAGGCTCCCCAGGTGGCTGATACAGCCCCAGCCCTTGTGGTCTTCTGAAGCTGTGACTGACGGCTGTGCTTCCTTTGACTTCTCACCAGCCTCTTTAGAAGGTGAATGAGCCTTGTTAATCAGCAAGTGGCTCTAGGAGGGGACTAGGGGATAACATGCCTTCCCAGAACCAAGAAAATGGGTTGTCTTCTGTCCTCTGTTTTGATGCCTTGTCATGCATGTCACACCTTAGAGAGGAAGATTCAGAACTCTGCAATTAGGGCTGATTAGTTAGTATTCATTAGGCATATATTGCTCCTGAGCTGCAGAAACCCTGGGCTCTTTCAGACTGTGCTATTCAGCATCCCCGCAAGCAAAACCTTTTCCTTGTTTCTATTCCCAGCCTCATGTGAGCCTTTCCCTGCTTCTGACCATTCCCTCTCTGATGCTGCTTTCTGGGCTGTGCTTGGTTGTTGATGTTCCTTGACATCTCCATCAGAGATGCAGAAGAAGATCAGTCCCCTGGTGCATGTGAGCTGCCATAGCGGAGATGACCTGTGCTGGAGAATTTGGGTTTGTTCCATGGCAGAGACCTGCCCGTGGCTCCACAAGCAGTGCAGATGGAGTGCTCTGCTGAGGAAAACTTTGCATCCCCAGGTAATCCATCCCATACTGCTTCATCCCTCCAGTCACCCTTTCTGCTGCAGAAGAACCCCAGCCTGGATAACTGCTCCCTACCTGGAAACCATCATCCTGTTCATCTTTGCCAGGATCTTCTGGACCTTTTTCAGCTTCATCTGTGGAAAGATAAGGAACAGCCACACCCTGTGCCCCAGTCAAAGGTGTAGAGGCTCTGTTCCACACCATAACGTGTGCCTTCCTAATAATTCCTGCCTCTTGCTTTGTAATTTCCATCACCACAGTTCACCAAGCTGACATTTCACACACAGGTGTCTGCCCCTCCATGATTTTTTACTGTGTAGCAATGCTTCGTTCAGAGCAAAAGAAAACCTAAGGAAGCCTTTTAACACAGGCTTTCTTCCATAAGCTGGTGGAGCAGCATGAATGACTCCTGACAAACACCTGCTGTATAATATACATAAGTACATGCTGCAGAGCCTGCCCTCTCTTCCTGCCATGCCTGCATTCCCCACAGCTGCGTTTCACCCATCATTGCTCCAGTCTGCCTGCAGAAACCTTCCCAGCAGGACAAAGCTGAAAATCAGTTGATATTGCTCCTGTGTTTTTTCCCTCCCTGGGAAGCAGCGAGTCCTCTGCACAGGTCAGCATGTGTGTGTGGGTGTGCCAGGGGGCAGTCACACAGGGATTGGGATGCTCCCCATAGGAAGGTGGCTTTCCATCAGGGCTTCTTGGAGCGAGGAGTCCCACAGGGAAGCAAGAGACATGCTGAGAAGTCGCCACTGCTCTGCAAGACAGACAGAGGACCCCAGGGAAGAAAGAGGGGGTAATTTCCTCTCCCCAGTGCTGTCCCCAGGCACCCTTGTGGCAACATCTCACCCACTGTTACCCAGAGCTCACCTCTGCACCCTTGCTGTGCATTGAAATGTTGTCTTAGGCACAGTTCCATGTGTGACACCTGAGGCAAACAGACTGGTTTAAAATTATGAATCCTAAAAAACATCCTTGATAGCACGGATGGAAGTGCATGGGAGGGTGCAGTTAGAGCTGTGGGAAGACCCACATGGTGGGGTGAGCTCAGGCATTCGATTGCTGAAGTGTTGGGGGAGATGTCTGTCCCAAAGACCTGCAGTGAAAGGAAAACAGGATGCTTCAGAGATGAGGCTGAGGGCAGCCCAGCTGTGTCCAGAGAGGCAATGGCAAATAATAGGTTAATAAGGCAGAGAAAAAGTACTGCCTAAATATAATCACCCTGCTGCCAGGGTGGTTAGGCCATGTCCCCAGCAGGTCATTCTGGTCCTGACCTGATCCAGTTGCAGCAACACGAATAGCCATCTGTGAGTTTTGGTGTGGAAAATATTATTAATTAAAATTTAAAAAAGGAAAGCAAAACATCTGTACTCGGCAGCATCTGTCATTCTTGCTTCTTCAGGGCATCGTGCTTGGAAACTTTAAAACAAGAGGGTATTTTTAGTTTGAAAAAAAATTAAAAGCACAATTTTAAAATGATATTAAAAAAAAGGAAACCAGCCCAACTTTCTTTTTTCTTCCCCCCTTGCTGCCTGCGCATCCTGGAGAAGCTCTGTGAGCTCCTGCCAAGGAGCTGAGCATGGAGAGGGAGCAGGAGTGCAGAAGGATAGAGGTGGTAGCTCTCCCCCTCCGCATCAAAACCTGGCTTCTTCCTCCACAAAGGAGAAAGCTGAGCAGGAATAAGGTCTCACTTCAGTGCTGGCTCTGACCCTCAACCTGTTGAGGGTGTCACATGCATCAACAGCAATGTTTTGTTAATTAGGTCGGGGCTGGGTGGAGACCAGACCAGGGTAAGAAAATGGGGCAATTTTAAAAAGTTTTCCCTGCTGGCATATTGGAAGAAAACAGATAAAAAGTTGCCCATGGCAAGGCAGTGGGAGACAAAGTTAATTAAACGTGGTGAAAAAGAACCGGGGAAGGCAGAGAATAAAGCAGCCGGCACTAAAAAGGGGCAGGCATGCAGGTGGTGTGTGCCCTACCTGGGTGGTCACAGCCTTCATGGCTCCAGTTCAGCCCCCTCTGGTCTGTCCCTCCAACTCCCCACCCCATGGACATCCCAGAGCCTGGTCCTCGGGCACCATCCTACAGCACCCCTGTCTGAGAGGTACCATGTACACTCTCCAGAGCTCTGGAAAACAAAAGGAAAAGGAAACCGAACCCAAACGCTTGCCTAAGCATCATTCATATCCCCCACATATGGACGTACCCTTGCCCTCCTCTCCCTTGCCCTATAGCCCTTGCTGCCTGCTGGCAGAAGCCCCACACTTTGGGGGTAGAGGGTGACTTGCTTCAGAGACAGCCCCAGAGCTGTTCTGTGGATCAGTTTGATTCCTGTGGCATCTGGGATGAGCTAGCTGGGAAATGGCAAGGCTTTTCTAAATGGCAACAGAATTATTTGCAGTTTTTCTCATGAATATTTTCTAGATTTTTAGGTTTGGGTTTTGCTGGGGTTTTTTTAGCTGGTGGCAGAATTACTCAAGGCCCTATTTGGTTGCCTGCCTTAATCCTCAGAATTTTGCTGTCATTAATTGGAAACTTTAAAGATCGTGAATGAAGCTGAAATGCTTGTCTGGCGGGCTGTGTCTGCGGTAAATATGGAAAGCCCAAGGGGATAGGGGCAACAGGGAGGTTTGGGATGCTCTGTAACAGTGCTGAGTGCTGCAGGATGCTGGCCAAGCTCTCAGCATTGTCCGGGCTGTCCTTTACCCCACGGATCACCCACTTCCAATTTTGCCCTGTTGGTGGCACCAGTCTTTGAGAGCAGGCTCATATTTCTTGGCTGCTGCCAAGATTAACGGCAGTCACTCATCCTCACCACCCAAAGCAAACTTTAAGACAGAGAGATCCCGATGGGAAGTGCCAGGATTTATTCAATGGCCCAGCTGGCTTCCTTTCTTTACTAGGTAGGATAAAGCCAAGTAATTTCTAGGTGTAACCTGCGAGATAAAACTGGTTTTCATTTGTATTTAGGTGTCTGTGTGTGCACTGTCATCTGAGTGGCACTTCGGAAACCTCAGGCAGATGTTCTCTTCCTGGGAGCAGACACCATCATCTACTAAGCACGGTGGAGTGCACAGGGACCATTCAGGTATCTCCTACCCTCTTGTCCTCCCAGGAACAACATGTGACTCCCTGGTGTCCTGCCGACCACCTGTGCTATCACAGCCATCTTGACACCTAACAGGTATGGAGGACAAGATGTAAATCTGGAAGAGAAATGTACTGTCTTGGGAGGGGGTATCCCAACGATTATCCTGCACAAAAATCCGAAAGAGAGACCTGCACCATCCTGATGCAAAATGGAGTTTGCCTCTCTAAAATCAGTGGCAAAATTAGGTTAATAATTCCAGGCACGGGTTGTGGAGGGGCAGGGAGAAACTCAGGGCAATCTGTGACTCTGAGAGCCTTTGCACTTCCAGACAGATGGCACTTGGCAGAGGCTGCTGTCGTGCTGCTTATGTTGGAAGCCTAGCTTGCTTTTCTGGGGAGAACAAGCCATGGAGGGGAAGTGGTAAATACTCCCAGCCCCAAAATGTCCTTGTTATCAACCCACGGCTCTGCCTAGAGCTTGGGGATACAGGACACACAGAAGATTTTGAGCAGCAAGTGATGGCTTGTTATTGCAGGAGCGCTCAGGGGCACACTGAGCAAGGCACTGCACACAGGGACACCAGGCAAGAGCTGGAGCGCGAACGGCACAAGTAGTTTAGTCCCTGTTTGTCAACAGCTCACGTGGAGGGCAGTTGCTGTGGAGGGTTCAGGGGTTTTGATTATTTTCTGAAGGGTTTCCAGGTCTGCCTGTCCAAGGGTCTGGGATGTGCCAGGCATGCAGGGCACGTGCATATGCACAGTTACTGTGCTCGCAGAGCCGTTGCAGGGACGGGACAGGAGCATAACCCCACGTTGCCTCAGCTGCAGCCCATTAGCTGACCATGCTCTCTGCTCCTAAATCATTTCCTGAAGGGCTTTTTGAAACCAAAAAGAAAAAAATTCCCCCTCAAGATGGTGGTGGAGGGGAGGGGGGATGGGAGAAAATGGTGAAGAGTTCAAACACAGCCTGATGTCTCAGAGCTGCTTTCATGTCCGGCTCCATCTACCAGGAGCTTCATGTGGGTGTGCAAGAAAAGGTAAAGCTGAGCACAGGCAAACCGTCCCCTCCACGGGGGTGGGAGGGGAGCCCAGGGAGCCAGACTGTAGCTTTTTTCTTCTTCTTCTTCTTTTTTTTTTTTTTTTTTTTTTTTTTTTTTTTTTTTTTTTTTTTTTTTTTTCCCTGCTTGTGACTTTTTAGCAGTCCTTAGGGGACATTCCAAGTATGTGGCCAGGCATGGAGATAGTTTAAAACACATTAAGTTCACGGACAAGGTGTCATTAGGGCTTCTTTGGAGGAGAAGAGAGGGAGGAATTATTTGAAGTTCATTTGCCCAGAGGGAGTGCTCTCTGAAGAGGAATGGTTTTGGGGCACAGCAGGTCTGGTTCAGGATTTTTGCCCTTCCTGCAACTTCGAGGAGCTGTTTTGTTTGAAGACATTGGTTGTTACAGTGCAGGACGGGACAGAGAACAGAAAGCATCAAAAGTATTTCTTCTGCCTTGCCTTTAAAGTTGCTCTCCCCAGACTGTGTAGGAGAGCAGGTCAGAGCTGCAGAGTCCTGTTTCATGGGAAATATCGACCTCTTTGTTGTTGTTGTTCCAAACAGGAATGAAAAATGTAAATTTCTGGTCAAGCAAACATTCCTCAGGGCTGTTCTGGAAAATTGAAGTGACACTTTTTCAGCATTTTTGTTATATTAAAGTTCAGCATGCAAACTGGGTGTGTGATATATATTACGTAACATACTGTGAGCAAATCACAATAGAATATAAGGTGTAAATCTAAACCATTAAGTTGAATGATTTCCCCTGAATACGTAACCAAAATGATACCTTTCTGGCAAAAGGTTTGGATTTTATTGAAATAGCTTTTTATCTTGTTTTGGAAAATCTGCCTGTTGCAAACAAATCTGAGCTGTCTGCAGGCATCATCCCAAGACAAGCCTGCCCTTCCTCGGGGCCATCTTTCCATCAGGACCATCTCCTCTGTGAGGAATGGGCTCCTTCCACTGCTCCCTGCTTCAGATTTTGGAAGAACTTCCTTGTGGCAGGGGCTGGAATTTTGCCAGTATTGCTGGGCTCCTTGATAGCAGTCACTTACTTTCTGGAAAGGGCAGGAGAAAACTGGCCAGATCTAAAAGAGCTTCTCTCTCTCTCTCTTTTTTTTTTTTTTTTTTTTTTTTTTTCTTCCCTGTAGTAAGTCTGCAATTAAAGCTGGGTTTTGTTTGTTGGGTTGTTTGTTGGGGTTGTTTGTTTTTTTTTTTTTCTTTTTGTGCTGTTGTTCATATGAGAAATTATGAAATCAAACTTTTACAAGCCCTCACAAGCAAAAATTCTGCTTCAATACATGCACTAAAGTGTATTCTGGGTGCTGAGGAACATGAGGAAGGCAGATAAGCCTGGGATGCAAGTCACTGCCCAGCCTTACCTCAGCAATGGGCTGCCCCATAGTGATGTCCAGGGGTCTGGAAATATACCTGGTGTAACCTCAACAGGAGACAGGGAAGGGCTCTTTTGCCCTGAAAAAATCACAAGCTAAAAAGCAAGCAGATATGGAGTGACTTCTGAATGTCCAGACCTGAGCACTACCCCCAGCACTCTATGAAAGAAAAAAGCGTCATTTGAAGGCATGACTGACTTTGGATTCACATTGCACACTAACTGCTGCAGACTTGCCTCAGGGTCAGGAGGTACACTAACCTGAGCATCCCAGGCTGGCACCATGCTTGTCCCTACAGCTTGGTGAGTCTGGGGTTCATGATTCCCTGGGCAAGGTCCTTGCTGTGAAGGCTGCAGCATGGAGGCAAAGTGTGGCTGCTGTGGGGCAACTACAGACTTCAAGACTTGCCTCAATGCAGCAAGAAGCCCTTCAGCTTCCAAAATACTTTCCCTCCCATTCATCACCGCACTGGTGACACAGAGGGTGTATGAGTGCTACACGAGTTTGTAATGTCTTTTTTTAAATTCAGTAAGGCACTCAGGAAAGTAGGGTTACCTGTGTCTGTAGTTATGGGATGGTTTGGGGAGATATATTTTTTAATGATAATCACTCCAGTGAAGGCTGCAGGGGACATTCTATCCTTAGCCTGTTTTTCTCCCTAAAGAACTCATCAGACTGGCAGATTAAATCCAGCACAGGGGAAAATGTCCCTGCAAAGCCAGACTGGGGTGGGAAGGAGGAGGTGTTAGAACCACTCCAGGATGGCACTGATTAGAAAAACAAAACCTCACAATCTTTAAAAATGTCTCTGTAACAGTAAAGGAGGAGTGTGGGGCCTGAGAACAAATTGTCTGTGATCAAGGCCTCTCCTAGAAGCTGCTTGCTGTGAAGTGATGCTTTGATGATGTGTTACCTGTTCAGCAGCTGGCAGGGCCCCCCTGGAGCAGGCATCACCCCCAGCCCTGCAGCCTCTGTGCTGCCACACTGTTCTTGCTGGGGCAAACTGTGCTGGGCAAGAAGCTGCTCAGCCCACAGCATGGAGACAGGAGCTGTGCCTCCATCAACTCTCCCTCCCAATGTGCCAGGGCAGACCTGGAAGCTGCCCTAAAAGGTGCCCTGAAAGGATGCAAGGAAGTCCCTAGTCTGCACTGCTGCAGCGGGCCTTGCTGGAGAAGGTGCATGATGTTAATTAACTCCATCCATTTCTAAAGCAGGAGAGGTTAAAATTGTTCTCCCCTCTCTGCACAGCACAGCCCAGCCCAGGGAAAGCATCTGCTCTGAAGGGCTTACAGTGAAACCATGGGGTGAGACAGCGTGTGGAGGCAGAGGAAATAACTGTGGATAGAATCACAGAGTGTTTTGGGATGGAAAGGACCTTAAAGATCATCTAGTTCCAACCACCCTACCATGGGCAGGGACAGCTTTCAAATTAAGGCAACAAGAAAATTATCTGCACACCTATGAACAGGGTGGTGTGACAATTCAGGTGGCTAGGCAGAACCAGAATTCTGGGGAAATTTAACATCTTCTATCAAACTAACTGACATCATTGGAAGTAAACCACAGCTTTTTTTAGGATACATAGAAACTTTTCCAGGTCTCTAACAGAAAGAGCAAACTTGAAAGGAAAATGCAAATGGAGAAGCGTGGTTCGAAGTTTAATTGGACTTGTTAATCAGCTAGACTGAGGGAGTGAAGAAGTAGCTGATGCATAAACATAGGGGAGAGCCTGGACTCTATCCTGCTGAGTCAATGGTGCAGAAGCACAGGCGGCTCACCACATAGCCCCAGGTTGATTTTTAAAAAGAGAATAAAATTACCCACTCACTTCCCTTTTGAGGCAACAGGTGCCCTGGGGACTGGGTCTTCCTGGTTCTGCTGGTGCAGCTCTCATCCCTACTGGGTATCAGGGGTCATGGCTCAGGGGGACCCGAGAAGCTGCAGACCTGAGCTGGGATCAGCACCCTCATGGATAGCCTGGCTGAGCTTCACAGATGTGTCAGAGATGACCAGATATGGGAGTTTTCCTTTCTACTGAAATCTCTGATATTTTTCCAGAAGAGGTATCATGAGGGATCTCACTGAGCCTTTGCTTTGGGGGAAGTGTGTGTCAGGAAGTCAGGAAACCACCCTATATTCCTGCATGCTGAAAGCCCATCTGGGTATCATAGCCTCAGGGCTGCTTCTTGGGGCTGAAGACAGATTTGTGCCTGGCATTGCAGACAGAAACAGGCATGTCTGCCCTCACGGTGGGAGAACAGGAACTGGCAGCTGCAAATACCAGCAATGCTTGCTCTTGAGGGGGAATCACGTTAAAAAGCCCCAGTCCTGAAAAGCCTGACAATCTCATTTTCATACTTTTGGTCACTACAGAAGAAAACTGAAAGTTTTCCCAGCCTGAAGCAACCTGCTTTAACTTCCTGAACTTGTTCCAAGTGAACTGTGTAAGCATCTCCTTGGAGATGGACATTGCTTTGGAGGGTGTTTCCCTCCAGGAGCCCAATGCCTGTTTTTCTCACTGGGTCCTTCTCCTGGCTATGAAGCTGCATCTTCCAGTGTCTTCATTGATAGCTGGGAAGCCCATCTAGAGCAATCTGTGCTGCATGGTGAAGAAGGAGATATTTTAGGGGGAAACTGCCACAGGAGGAAATGGTTCATCGGCTCTAGGAAATGCAATGCTCTGTGTGAACACGCTGGTAGATTTACAATTCCTCATCCCTTTTGCACAGCAAGAAAACTTGCATGACAGTAGCTTACCAACCTTGAGATGCAAATATCTGGCATTTCTGGAGATAGCAGAGGGCAGAGTTTTGTGCTGGGACTTGGTAGCAGCCGCAGTGACTGGCAGAAACTGATTTGAATAATTGGGTGTCACATCTCTATTTTTCTTTCAGTTTAACTACATGTGCAATTAATTAAAATAATAACCTAAACGGTCTCCTGCTGGGGTTGTGTTTGCTGCTTCACTTCAGTCTGCCATCAACGTTGCTGAAAGAGTTTTATCGAGAGTTGCTTCTTGCTGAGAGGAGCTCGAGCAGAGAAAGGCTTTCCCAGCAGAGAAACCTTTAGTGCTTATGGCATCTGTGCTCTCCCCACCCATGTTGTCTGGGTGGTGGATAGACGATAAGTAGGGATTTAATGTATAACTTCCTACATTCCCTGCCTGACCTGAGCTTTGCCTGGCATGGAGAACTGCCTCATCTATGTCATGGGAAACATGGTCCCTGTCTTCCATCCAAGGCATCTTGGTAATGCTGCAGAAGGGCTTGTGGGGGTTGCTGTGAAGTCAAGACCTCCCCCAGGTACAGACACAGAATAACCCTGAGTATCTATGACAGAGACAAGGCACAGAAACACAAGACCTGTGCTGCTGAGAAGTCCCCCAGGAGCACTCCCTAGACTGAACGTGTCCAAGACTCCAGGCACTGAAGTTTTCCTCAAAGTGCCAACTCCTTCTCCTCTAATTCTAATTTGCAACAGCTCAACACAGGTGCAGCTGCCTCCAGATCCCATCTGATATTTTTGCTGTCTATTTCCATCCACATTACCTGCCTCACCTCTGCTCTGCAAGCCCAAGGCTGGCACATGCCCTCAGCAGCCTTTACAAGAGCAGGAAGCTCTGGTCCATGAGGAAACCATTACAAGCTCTTCATTCATCCATTCATTCATTCATTCATTCATTCATTCATTCATTCATTCACAGTGGTCCCTAAGTGAAGGCTAAGATTTTGGTGCATACTATATCCCTTGCAAGATCATGGTGCAGCTTGTGCCCATTGCTTCCATGCTGCAGTAATCTATGGAAGAAATGGAATTACTTGGGGAGCTGTGCTTCTGCTTCTCATACTCCTCGTAAACACTCTTTATCTGTGAGTACATGCAGTTACAGTGGCAGCAGGAGCATACTTTAAAAAAATCAAGATTCTTACAAGTCTTTCCCTGTTACTGTATTCATTGCTGGTACAAGAAACACTGTTCCCCTGCAGCTGAGTGCATTCACATCTCATCTTGCACCTTTTTCCAGTTCTTTTTCTCGTCTGGCTAATTCTTTTTCAGCAGCCAACACTAATCTATCCCTGGCAGTTCCTTCCCTGCTTCTAGTTTTAAGGATGTTTGAGATACAAAGTATTGACCATGGTTGTGACCATGGTGCCAAACAGCCCCTCACCCATCAACTCCTGCCTGCTCCTGGCAACAGAAGACAATGGTGGAGATTAAAGCGCCTGGCTGGCAGAAGCAAGATTATAAACTTGTCCAGAAGAAATAGAATTGGAATTTAGCTGAATGGGAAAGCAATCAAAATTCAAAAGGTTTTGGATTTGTAGGTTTGGTTGTTTGTTGTTTTTGTGTTTGTTGATTTTGTTGGTTTGTTTGGGGTTTTTTTGGGTTTGTTTTTTGGGTGGTTTTTTGTTTGTTTGTTTGTTTTTTGGTTTGGGTTTTTTTTTTTTTTTTTTTTTTTTTTCTTAAACCAACTGACTGAAGTAGAGCTCCCAATACTTGAAAATTTTAGGACAGTGAGGACTATTTTGATTGTCTAGTCTGACTTCTTCCTTGGTATGAACCTGATCCCTCCTGCCAGCCTGAACATCCCTGCACCAAGCACAGGACTTTTGTACCTCTTTTAGAAAAACATTCTGTATTGATAGAAAGATCAAGAGAATGGAAAGTCTCTCACTCTCTTCAGTTGTCCATAAGTGCAGATTAAGTTGATTAATCAATTCTTTGAATAAAAGGATGTCTCATGCCTACCCCAGAGATAGTGAGGACCTACTTCTGCGCCCACTTCTGGGCACAGGGTTTGCAGAGCATAAAGGATATACCAGGAGGAAAAGCCAAAACACTGAGCCAGAAGAGAAGGGGAAGGAATCTAAACGCATCTGCACTGCTTGACAAAATGTTGTCACCCCTTTCCTCTGAGCCCATTGTCCGAAAATAAGTGAGGGTGTGCTTTTGTTTCCATCCCTACTTCAATTAGCACGGTGGGGACAGACATTAGTACCCAGCATGCCTCATCCAGAGCCCTGACCTCCACAAGAGAGGTCTCTAAGTACAGTTGTAATCTACAGCGGGGTCATTGCAGTTATTTATCACTGGTTACAGCAATGAGTGATGTGGTAGGAGATGTTGCACCCCATGTACCAGCATTACAGCACTTTCCTAATATGGGCTTGAAATGGCTGCTGGAGGGGGATCTTTTCCTCTGGTCCTGACAATCCAGATGCTTGGGAAGTGCTGAGAGGCAGAAAAGGGTGAACTCCCAAACAGGGGTTTTCTCCCTGGCCAGCTCAGAGGAGCCTGTGGGAAGAATCCAGCCCATGAGAGGCAAATACGAGGCACTGCTGACCTGGGCACAGCC
Source organism: Chamaea fasciata (assembly GCF_029207755.1). Taxonomy (NCBI): domain Eukaryota; kingdom Metazoa; phylum Chordata; class Aves; order Passeriformes; family Sylviidae; genus Chamaea; species Chamaea fasciata. The sequence goes on from NW_027094089.1 coordinate 18,712,989, forward strand.
AGACTGGAGTGGGACTACTGATGGGAACAAGCTGGGATACAGCACACTGAGATCTAGGCTGTCCCAGCTCTGTGGGGTAATTTGGTTGTTAAACTGTTCACTGATCTGTCCTCTAGCCTCTGCAGGCCTTATTTGATGGGCTGCACATTGCTTGGGGGAACATTCACCTCACCAGCTAGCTGGGATGTCTGCTACCCACCTCTTCTGTCCTGCCCTGAATACATTCCTGCTTCACCAGCCAATGCAGACCTCAGATGTGAGCCCCCACAGTCCTAAACCCAAGTACACCCTCCCAGAAGCAAAACCACTGATCAAAACTTCTCACAGAGCAAGAGCCCCTTGAAGGTGTGGAAACTGGTCCTTCTCAACACTTCTCCTCCATATCACCACTCCTTTGCCAGGGTGCCTGAGGAGCCCAGGACCCACTGCTTGATAATTTGAAAACACAGGGGGATGGGCCCTTGCTTCCCCACACAGCTGCAGTAACAGGCAAAAGCCAGAGGAAGGATGTAGGGACAGCACATGGATGCTGTGAGAGCTTCTCAGGGATTTTTTTCATTTATACCATGCTGTAATGTCCAGCACTGCTCTTCCTCTTCTGTTTGGACATCAGCTTTACCAAGCGTGCCTGTCATCCTATTCGTCAGAGAACTCTATCTCGTTCAGACACCCTCCGCAATAGGCGTCACTTATATTAAAGCAGGGCAAAATGTGAGACCACTGTGTTACCTTTTCCTCCTGCAAGCTCAGCCCCTCGGTCCTCAGGCCAGCCCCCGGCAGGCTGTGGGAAGCATCCCAGGCCGAGCACTGTGCTGCCGAAACGCGTGCCCACCCTCGAGAGCCCCCGCGGCGGCTCCGAGAGCGCCGAGCATCCTCCCGCGGTCCCCGAGCGGGCCCTGCCGGGAGATGGCACTGCAGGCACGAAGAACCATCCCGCCGCGCTCCGCCGCTGCCAGCAGCCGCCGAAGCCAAGACAGTCCTTTTATTTGTCTTTCTCATCCTTCCCCCGAGACCTCGCTGGAAAAATATTCTTTTTGTCCCCTGTGGTCTCTGCCTCCTCGCCGCTTTGCAGCATTTCTTTCACACCGCGCAAAACTCGCTGCTAAGGAAAGAGGTGGTGGGTGCACAAGGGATGGTTTTGAGTAGCTGGCACATCCCTGACAGCATCCAGGCAAAGAGGGATGGAGGCAGGAAAAGTCTGTGCCCTGTCCTTAAGCAAGGAAGACACTCCTTTCCAAACATGGGGTTTGCGGCTTCAGACTTCGCCTGGAACCCTCCAGAGCATGAATATTTCAACTACAGCCTCCTCTGGATCCATAATCATCCAAAACTTCCCTGGGAGCATTTTTTTTCAGTTCAAACAAAGAAGCTGTGCAAGTATAATTAATTTTCCCATCTCTAGGTGGGAAGCTTTGCTAAAGTGGCTGTCAGGAAATCAAAATTTACAGCACCTGAAATTTTGCTAACTCGCTATTTCACATCGAGGAATCAGGGGAGATGCAGATTTTCTTGTTTCTCATGAGAGCTTGAATCTCCACCTGGACAAGACTGAGAAATTTCGGCAGCCTTGTGCAATGCTGGCCCAATTTCCTAAGGAAATTTCATGGGCTTTTCCTCACCCTGCCAGATTTTTCAACACCTTCCAGGAAGTCACAGCTGAGCAGTTTTGGTCAGGATAGTTTTGCATTTCAAGGAGAATATTTGGACTGTTAGGTCTTCTTGGCAAATAGTTGTGGGATACTAGCAGAATGGGTGTTTGTGTTCTGCAGGGGTGCATTGTCCCAAGCAGCAATGTGTTCCCAAAATGGGATATAATGCAAAAACTCAGTGAGAAGACACCCATCAATTTTCTTGTGAAAACACATCTGTTTGGGCTCAGATAAAATGTTCCAAGCTGATGCTGCCTGCCGCTTGTTTTACTTTACTGATGGTTGGGTGCATTTATTTCTTTTTTGGTTGGTTGGTTTTGTTTGTCCCTTTTCTTGGGGGGGGGGGGGGGGGGGGAGAGGAAGGGGTGGATGTGGTGAGAGGAAATATTTTTTAGCTGGAAATTCTCAAATCTGAAGTTTTGAGAACAGGAATATGTAGGTGCCCTACCAGCTCTGAGATGGTGAAAAGCAATTATGCATTTTGACTTAATCCCCTGATCTGGCATTTTTACAGAGAAATGTTTTGCTCTCTTTTAAAAAAAAAGTTTTAAGGGGACAAATATTTCTGAAAGAAGATCAGTGTGGAAAGGTCACAAGTAGGACATTTCAGTTTGGGGTAAATAGGGAGGTGAGGTGGACACCCTGTGATTGTGCCACGTGTGTGAGAGAAAAGTAAATGTTTGTCCTCTTTGGTGCTTGGCAGTGGTGAAGGTGAAGGAAAGGATGGCTGGAATGCAGCTAATGGAGAAGAGAGAAAGAGGAAGATGGCAGAGGGTGCAGGAGCAGAAAGAAGAGGGGGGTATTTCTCCATTTTTATAAAAGGACTGTATGGTGCACAGCAGTGTCCATTCTGACTTTGTCAGTAGCCACGGGAGCCATCCATCTCATGGTATAGATCTTCCCCACACACAGGCACCAAGGAGCTGTGGGGTGAGGATGGACCTTAGCCCAAGAGGGTTTTATTTGCTTGACTGAGCTTCTGGACTTATAGGAACTTATTCTCAAAGTTAAGGGGGAGAAACCAGCAAATCTTTATAAAAAAAAAATTCATCTTTGAAAGGTTTGTACTCACTGAGACACAAAAAGTGGGGGCACAGGAATGGTGGTGGTGGTGGCATCTCTTCATGGGCTTCATATTTGGGATGATGATTTCCCACTGTAGCTCTCCTCTCTGAAGGCAGCTCATGGGATCTGCTGCTAGAGATGGGAGCTCTCTCTTCTCTTCATCCCCTGCTCCCCACACCTGGCACTGATGTTTCCCAGGTGTTTCTGACTTGCAGTGTTTGAAACTGAGTCACCTTTGATTTCTCCTGACATTTCCCGGAATTTTGTTAACTGCAATATTGTGTTTATCCCAAATGTGGGTTTCTGGGGAAATTGTGCTTTTCAGCTAAATGCAATAAAGAGAGAAAGTGAAACAAAATTAATCTTTCTCTATCAACCCTCCCCCCCCCAAAAAAAAAAAAAAAAAAGGGCCAGTCAAAAACCCCCAACCCTTTTGAAAGTCATGGGGGCAGGGGTTTTCAAATTCCTCCCCAAAAGACATTCAAAAAGCAGCTCTTTCACTTTTTTTCTTTCAAATCTGACCTTTTCATGCTTAAAACTTCAAATCGCTCTAATCCCTGGCTTCTGCTTTCTTATGTGAAGAAGATGATTTGTGATAGAAGCCAGTCCCGCAATCAGAGCAAGGAGCCACACTGCAGCAGATGCTGGCTTGCCTCGAGGTGCTAATCCACAGGCAGATCCTGGGGATGAACCAGCCCTGCTGGCATCAGCCATGGTTTGGGAAGGGCTCACACGCGGCTGGTGAATGATGGGGTTGTGTGGCAGGGGCTCTCAATCCGGGCAAAAACCACAACCATCAGGACATCCTTGCTTTCTCCAGGGCAGCGAAAGCACTCCTGCCATGCAGACCGTGGGGCAGTTTGAGTGCAGTTCTGCTACAGAAGAGCTGGAAGCAGAAGGCTCCAGAGAGCAGCACTAACCTGGGTGTCCTTCATGCCATCTGCATTCCCTCTGGACACCTCCATGGCCCCCGACCCTGGCAGTTGAGAGACCCAGTAAGATGATCTCTGGGGAAAAAACACCTGACCTGGCAAACACACAGGATTATGGTGCTGATTTCCCCATTCCAGGAGCATTGCAACACTAATCCTGTAATTCAGTGCAAAGTGGTGCAAAACATGATCGCTTTAAGGTCTAAGTTCTTGCCTGAGATTTCATGGGATTGTTCTTCTGGAAAGAAGAACAGGAAAGAAAGTGCTGGAGGAAACCTTTTCCAGACCTCTAACCTCTTTTTCCTCACTCAGAAAGACATATGCAAAAATGTATTTTAAATATGGCTTTTATTCCACGCTGAGCCTCTTCCGACTGAGGAGCTGGCAGTCGTGGGTCATGTCGTGAGTGGTTGATGGGACAGATGTTATTTATAACAGGTGTCAGGCGATACTTTGTCATCGATATCTTACCCCAGCAGCGGCGGCAGCAGCAGCAGCAGTGAGGGGTCTTTCCATATTCCAATCTTTATTTTCCAGGAGTGGGTTTGGTAGCAGCATGCACCAAACCTGATGTCCTTGTTGCACATGGAAATTTCACTCACTTATTTCAGCTGACTGGCAAGACCTGGTTCTCTCTGTGCCACTCTGAATCCCAAATCACACTAATCACTCATCTCCGAGCCACTTGATGCCCATGGTCAGGGCTACATCCAAGCACAGGATTTTCTCCTGCACAGATCTTTGTGCACACACATGGCTGCATCACACTCTGTCCAGGCTCTGGAGGTTCCCTCTCCTTGCCCACACCTTTTTGTATGCATACAGATGCTCACCACTATCACCAGGACTCTTCCCAGGCAAATGGATAATAGGCTGAAAAGCCACAGCCAGGTCCTGTGCTTATTATCTCGATCTTTGTCTTTCGCATGCACCTCCCACTATCTACACAGGAAGAAGTTTGGCAAATGTAATAAAGACAAGGTGAAGTTTTACATAAAATATGCTCTCCTGCTATGAGTCCTGAGGAATTTTAATCAGTCCAGGAGTACCAGCAGAATTCCTTTGCCTGCAAGTTTTCATGATCTTGCTTTCCCCTCTAGTTCCTCGTGGGGAGCATTTGCTGAGAAGATGATTAAACTGGGCTGGTAAAAAGCTCGTCGGCTCCATACCTTCCATCTTTTTCTGCTTCTTTGCAAGAACATTTGTACTTTTTTTCTGGCCTGCGGCATGCAAGGTCAGCTGCTTTCTTTGCAGTTTTCTTGTACGTTTCCTCACCATTGTTGTGGGGTTTTTCCCCCTCCAGAGAATCTCTTTTGTGCAAAGGCAAGAGACAAGGCTCCTAGCTCAGCCTGCTGTGTTGTTGTTCGCCTGAAGTCCAGCAGGAATTCAAGGAATGGTTCCCCACGTCTCCTATTCACCTTGCTCCTGCCAGTGGCAAGGGGTCGGGCAGGGGGCGGGCATTTTGGAGAAGCTGTGAGCAAGGAGTACAGACTCAGGGGCTGATGTGAGCTCAGGGATTTTCGAGGACTGAAACTCATCTGCTGTTGCCTGCCAGTAGTTCAGTGTAGGAATTTGGGCATTTTGCTTTGAACAAATGATTCACCAGTAATCATTTAATCAGCTCTCCCGATGTTTAGATAATCTGTGAGTAATTTAGTCAGATGTTTGCCACAGAGTATCAAATAAATGGTTTGGAAAGGCATTGGCTCAGACTCTCAGCTCATATATATGCAGCTTTGGGGTAAACCAGGCCAATGCTGTCCTTGAGCTTCGGCCTCAGGTGTCCGAGAGATCTGTGCTGCTTTACAACTGGCCAGGACCAGCCTCAAACTGCCCAGTTCAGGAACTGACCATGGCTCAGCTGTACTATATTTATGCCATGCAGCTGTGCAGCATCTGCTCTCCTGCTTGGGGTACCACTGCTGCTGGAGGCTGGGGATGGCGTGTAATGCGGTAGAGTGGCATTTTTGGTGATAAGTGTCCTGGCTGGACATCAGTGTACAGGCTTGTGATGAGCCCCTTGCTTTCTCTGAGTGGCTCCCTCTGGGTGCTATGGATGGCGAAAGCAGTCCAGGGTGATGGACTGATGCTGGCTCATAAGCTAATGGAGAATCATTTCCCCAGGTTCAGCTCTCTCCCTGGACCTATTAATGCTCCGGTATCTCTCCATTCCTGTCCCCACAAAACCACCTGCTCTCCTGACACACTTGCACAGCTTTTACTCCCTTTTTAGCTCTGATCCTGGTTCACAGCAAGGAGGGATGGAGAGGGAGAACAAAGGGTTGGGATTTTTTCCCTTTTCTTCCATTTTGTGACTACTTCAATCTAGTCCTGACTTTCTGGGCAGCAGGGTCACTTCCCAGCTCTGCTGCATCCTTTTGAAAAGCCTGGAGAATCTCCTTTTGACTTTAAGTTTTCCCTCCTGGGTTGCTGGGGGTTTTTTTGTTGTTGTTTTTTGGGCTTTTTTGTTTTGTTGGGGTTTTTTTGTTGTTGTTTTGGTTTGGGGGTTTTTTTGTGGTTTGTTTGTTTGTTTGTTTGGTTTTGGTTTTTGTTTTTGGGGGGTTTTGGGGGGGGGGGGGCGGTTCTGTCTTCTTTTTTTTTTTTTTTTTTTTTTTTGCCCTAGGACCTGCTATCACAAATTCCCCCAGAGTCCCATTATGCTGGTTATTCTTCATGGATAAAACTACAAACAATAAATAGATAATTTATTGTGCACTTTCATCTGAGAAAAAATATCATTATTTCCATCCAATTAGTGTCTTTTAGCAGCATCAACAAAAAACTAGACAAAACCTGGCTCCCACCCAGTCCCCTTCCTCTGCCTGTGTGACACTGTCTCCACAACTGCAAAGCGAGGTGGTGGCTTTGATTTGGTCAATATTTATCTAGTTAAAACAAAAGAGAATTACTTTTGTAGGCTTGCCCAAAGATTAGATTTTGGGGTTTTTCTGTAACAGGAAGATCGGGAAGAAAAGTTCTGTTGATTTGTTACTACTGTTGTTTTCTTCAGACCAGGAGAAGTCCTGGGATGCCAGACAAAGTGGGAACCTGCCAATGGGAGTATTTCTCCCAAGTCTCTCTGCAGTTTTTTCGCATGTGTTGCTTCCTGAGTCATGGGGATTTGAGCTGGGAACACTCAGATATCTGGAAGCTGGAACAGCCCTTACTGCCGACCTGAATGCTGATGTCCAGGGAGCAGTAACCCAGCCCTGCCACAGTCACTAGGCTGGAGATAAGGAGAGAAGATGCACATAATGAGTTACAGGGCTCTGCATGGCTCACCAAAATCTCCTGCGGGCACTGCTCCCTGCCCCTTGCTGGCAACTAGCCCCTGGCAGAGAGCAGGCTATTTCTTCATGGGCATTTGTCTTTTCCAGGCTGGGAAAACAGAGGTATTTTTCTGCACACTGGCAGCCAAGTGGGAGATGTGGCTGGGAAAGGCTATTTCCCCCAGGCCCCCTGCCCCATGGCATACCCCAGCCAATGGCACCAGGGTGCCAGTCAGTCTTTCCCAAAATCCTACCTGCAAGGTGTTTGTGGTTGCCTGGGCAACTGGCAGGAACTGGAGGCGGGGGCGGATGCCCTGCAAGGGTGCCTTACCCTCGGCCTCCTGCCCACCCTGCCCTTCCTTGCCCTGAGGCCGCTTGGCTGTCCTTGCTCACCCTCCCCATTGGCTCCCGCTTGCTTGGCCTCACTGCTGCTTTAATTTTAGCAATTCCTTGGAAAGAGTCATTTTCCATAACTCAGCTCTCAGCGGAGCCCTCTGCCTGCCAGCTCTGCCTTCTCACACGTATTGCTGGCGTGCCCCAGCAGCACACGCCTGCACCTGCCCGGCCAGGCCTGCCTGTCCCAGCCTTTAGCACACCAAAGCCCCATACCCGGCTCCTGTCCCTGCTTGGCACATTTCAGCCTGGCACTCCCAATTCTGTTGTGTCGTGGCTGGAGTGGGCAACCTGGCCCAGCTGTATGGCTACGCCTGGGGCTTCCCTATCATCAGGAGTAACTGAGCACAGCACAGGGGGACATCTGTCCTTTTTGCACTGCAGACCCCACCCACATGTGTGACAGCTCTCTGTCATTACCTGTGATGGTAAATGCAGTGTTTCCACATGCTATAGAGAACCCCACAGCCTGGGGCTGTGATGGACGGGCAGGGTGGGCTTGTTCAGCACCCACCAACAGGTTTTATTGAAGAGAGGAAGGTGGGTGCAGGTGTGGCTGCAATGGCTGTGCGAGAGGGAGCACAGCCCACACATGTGTTGAGTGTTTGGCTGTGCAGTGTATGAGAGGGGTGAGTGAGATACGTTCATGACAGAGTGCATCTTCCTGTGGGCACTCCAGGAGGGTGTTGGTGCAAGGGAGCGCGGCACTCATGAGTGTGGTGTGCACAAGGACACGCACAGAGGTGCGCACGGAAATGGGAGCACGGTGCCTTCTCTGGCTCTGCATCTCGTGATGGAAGGGACTCTGCTTGGGGAGGGTGCACTGTGCACGACCGTGTGTTTGTGCACAGGGCACGGGTGAGGGTGACGACGAACCTGCTGCTTCCACTCGGGGCTCCATCTCTGGGGAGGTGGGGGGACTTTGCACGGACTGCTGCTCGTGATGTGTGTGTGTGTGTGCGTGCGTGTGCGGGGCGCCATCCCCACAGTGCTTCCACGAGTGTGCATTTGAACGGGGGTAGGTGGGACGCGCGTGTGTGCGGTGCCTTCCTCCGGCTCAGCATCCGTGGGCAGGGAGGCGGAGGCGGCGGCGGCGTGTCCGGTGGGGCGTGGGCCAATGTGTGGCTTTGGGGGGTGCGTGTGTGGGTGTGCTTGCGTGTGTTTGTGAGCCTGTTTGTGTGTGCGTGTGCCGTATGTACGTGTGTGTTTGCGGGCGGGTGCGCGCGTCGCGGCGGGGCCGGGAGCGCGTCCCCGGCGCCGTGCCGGGGGGTGCGGGCTGAGCTCATCGCTGGCTCCCCGGCGCTCCTTACCAGTGGCTTCTGCGGTCACATGGGTTATGTGCTGGAGTTTAAAAGAGCTTATAGCCCCCGAGCCGGTGCAGAAGCAGTCGGTGGTTGTATGGGGTAGCGCCGAGAGTGGCGGCAAGGAAGGCGCCGTGAGTACCGGGCAGCGGGGGCCGGAGGGCGGCATGGGGTGTACCCCCACCCACGGGACGCGGGAGGCGGCGTGCGGGCACGGGGGTCAGGGCAGGCGAGCCGTGGGGCCCGCCGCCGAGGGAGGCGTAAAGGAAGGCGGGGGCAAGGCTTTCTTCCCCCGCATTCGCCCTCGGTCTCGTGTTCCCTCCCGCCCCGCAGCCGCGCACCTTTCCAGGGCCCGCGCGTGTCCGCGCCCCGACGTGGGCCGCGCGTCCACACCCCCCGTGAGGAAACAATTTGGGCAACTTACTTTCCTGCCCCGCCGTGCGCATATTCCCGGCGGGGAGAGATGGGAGACAAGGGGCCAGAGCGTCCCCGCACCCTCCGAGACAGCGGGTCCGCATCGGGGCGCGGCAGTGGGACACCCGTCCCCTGCCCGGCCGGGAGGGCACCGCGACCAGGTTGAGGGCTGGGAGGGATGAGTTCTCCCTGCGGCAGTGCACGGAGCTGGAGCGGCTGGGACTGCGGGGCGGCTCTTTGTAAACCGGAGCCCGTGGATTTCCTGGGCGGGAGAGCAGGCTTCTTCTCCGTCTCTCCAAAGGCGCAACCTGCTGTCTTCTCTGCTGTGGCAGTACAGATTTCTTTTTTTTCTTTTTTTTTTTCTTTTCTTTTTTTTTTTTTCTCTGAAGTGTGATTTTATAAGAAAAGTGTCTGCATGGCACTTCTGGGGAGCTGCACTCCGTAGGCTAGGCAGGAGCTCATCCCGAGCGTGAGTACAAGGGCTGTTTTCCAGAATTGCATAATACACACCGATCCCTATGCTGCACAAAACTCCCTGACATTTCCACATCTTGGTGACTTCCCCCACTGCAATCTTGAAAAGGAGTTGTGACTCCAGTCAGCTCGTGAGCCAGTTTGTGCTGCCTTCACTGGGGACAGAACCAGGTCTGCATGTTCCAGGTTCCCTGCCTCCTCTGGCAGTTGTTTCTTTTACCACTAAACTTTTTTTGCTATAATGATCGGCACTTCTTCACTCTCTTATGTCTCCTACCCCACGCTCACGGACACACATGCAGGGTCTGTTCAGAGTGCAGGTTATGGAAAGGGGATTTCCTGCAAAGCTATTAAATTTATTTTTCCCATCTCTTTGTATTTTAATTTATGGGATGGTTGAGGAGGTCCTTTCCTTGGATTGCTTTTTTCTCGGGTACTTGCTGACATCTGCTCAGATGTAGTGAATTTCACTCACTGTGCCCACTCTCAGAACACCATGTTGTGTACTTGTGTGAGGGACAGGACCCGCACATGCTGCTGCCGTGTACATACACTGACTGTATGTTCAGGCAGTGAGGCACTGACATTGTCTGCTTCCTGCAAAATGCAAATACGTGGAAGCAGCCGTTCTTGCTCGTGATCTTGCTCTTGCCCCTCCATGAGGAGTTAGAGCTTTGCTGTGATGTCTGGAGACATGCAAGAGATGCTCGTGTCTGGCCAGGCAGCATACTGGGACCAGGTGCTGGGACCAGAGCTCTCTAGGGCTCACTGCAGCGGGAGGACTTCACTAAGACAGGCTGAGCTTTAGAAATGAGAGCCTCATGCCTGGCAGACTTCATTGCCACAGCTCCTCAAGATAAGTTTATCAGAGCCTCTTGTCAGAGCAAGCCAAGCCATGATCTAATGATCACACATTATCTTCGGTTAGATTTACCCCAAGAGGACCCCATTCTGCCAGGATTCTGCATCCTCTTCCCCCTGACAAGTGCTCAGCACCTCCTGGACTTGGGAAAAGCCCTGGCACTCTCAGAGCCACAAAGGTTGTGATGCATACACACATTCAAATAATTATGCAGCTAAGGCTTAGCTTTTGGAGACCTGACTGACTCCCTGAAGCCAGCAGCAGGAGTTTTGTGGATGCAAGCCCCAGCTCCTGGCCATTCTCAATTAATCCCCTGCAAGGTGGAGGCATGCATCCTGCTCCAGCTCAGGCTGGGGCTGGGTGTGCGCCTGGGGAGCCTGTCTCTCAGCTCTGTCGTTTATTATTGCTGCCGCTGCCATTATGCCTGACAAATGGGAGTTGCTGAGTAATGTGCTGTTTGTGTGTAAATATCTGAGTGCTCGCAGCTGAGCTCACTCCTGCCACTTTGCAGGAAGCCATCTCAGCACCTTTCCCCTGTGAAGACCCAGGAGTGCAAAAGCGTCCTTCTGCGGGGATCTTCTCACTGCTACCGTCAGCTCTATCCTTCTCTCTCCACTGCTTCCCTGCAAGCGTGAAGCCTCCATCCTCTCCGGCTATCGTAGCGGCCCTGCTGCTTTCCTGCCCGTGAGTCAGGGGTGGGAAGGGGCTCTGTGTGCGTGTCTCTGTGCGTGTGTGTGTGTGTGTGTACAGGCTCAGTTACTCCAAGGGTCCTTGTCCGAGGCAAAGTGAGTTTCGGGGACTTTGAGTGTTTTGATGGAGACAGTCATGCATAACTAGGAAAGGAATTTTCAGGTTGGTTTGCGGTTTTTCCCCTGCCTACTCAGCACTGAATTCCCCCTCATTTCATCCCAGTACTGATGAAGATGCTGAATTACTCCTTCCCATATTGTTTTCATCCCATTTGCAGATTAGCATCCAACTGCTTCTTGCAGTCAGTACTTGCTCAGCCCAGCTAGGCTGATCACAGCTTTTTAAATCTTCCCTTGTAAATCAATCCCTTCTGCCTCCTGATCATTTTTGTCACTCGTTTTTCTGAAATCCCTCCAATTTGTCCATTTTGTGTCGGTGATGTATGCCTGGCCCTAAACATGATGTATACCAGGCATGGCAGCGTGAGGGAAGGACACCTCCTCCCCTCCCACCCCGCTGGGGCTTGTGATGCTTTGTCAGCACTGAACTGAGTTACTTCCCCATTATTCTAAGCTATAGTCCCTGCTCGGTGTTGCAGAAGAAAGCAGCATACTCAGGTCAGTGCCCTGGGGAGAATTCCTCCAAATTTTGGTGATGGGTTACTGAGGTTTGGTTGCAGGCTGCTAGCAGATGCTGGAAGGGGCTGGTGGTCTAGGTGTATTCCTGGGGTGCCTCTTCCCACAAGAACTAAAAGCTGAGCAGGAGAGATGAGGAAAATAAGAGAGGGTAAGCGTGGCAGATGGCAAAACTGAGGCATGTGCATGCACATTTCCTGTGCGCCTTTCCAGCACATGGCTCTTGTTTAGGTGCTCTATGTGTGGGGTTTGGTTACGCTCATTAGTGTTGCAGCCGGCATGGGCATTGTCCAAGGAGATACTGGATCTTTGGTCAGAGCAGGCTGGCACATGGGGATGCTGGGTTTTGGGCTGATTTTGTTTGTTGCTTCTCGTGCTTATAGCCAGAGCCTGATGCCACAGGTGGAAGAAACAGGGTAACAAAGTGCCTTGCATTCATGCACTGTGAAGTTTTATCATGCCAAACCCTGAGCTCCTAGGACTGAGCATTCCCATTCCCTGGAAGGGCTGTGCCCTTCCAGGATCTATCTATTTTTAGGAGGAGTTGTATTCTGGACTGTGTCCACTGCAGATGCTCTCTGCCTCCTCCTCTTGGCCCTCCTCCAGGGACACTGCCTGGGTTATCTGCTGGAGGGGCAGACCTTGCCAGGGCTCCTCCAGAGCATAACAGAGGTGGCCAGAAAGTGCTGGGCATGGGGACGTCTGGGGGGCTGTGGCTGCCCTGGCATGCTGGAGAGGGACAACAAGCTCACGCTGTCCCTTACATGAACTGTTGGGAGTGGCGTTTCAGTATACTCTAGGTGCCAGTAGGACACGGTGGCTTCTTCGCTGTGGGATAAGCAAGGGCACTGCCTGGGCCAGGTGGTACCCGGTGCTTGGCGGTGCCTGGTGTCGGTCCATTCGCCAGGATGACACTAGGGGGCACGAGATCTGCTGGAATTCCTTTGTTGGGGATGGGAAAGGAGTTTGCAAAGCTGCTCTTGACCCTTCAAGCCCCGTACATCATCCCCCTACACGTACATCATTCCCTGCACGTTTTGTAGGATTACAAATGTTAAACCCCACGAACTGTCCCGTAACTCGTCCTGCTGCCAGGGCAGTGTGCAGCTCTCCCAAGGCTGCTCCACTGGGTCTGTCTGTCACTGGCTGTGGAAGCAGCAAGAGTAAGGATGAAAGTGGTCAGCTGGAAACATCTCCAAAGCAAGGAGGTGGTTGCAGCCAGAGTGCCAGGGTATCTCTGGGGAATCTGGGAAATCCAGGAAAACACCTTAGCATGGTTTTAATGCCTCTCTAGAGGCATTGTCCAGAGCAGGGATTAAGTTAGATTCAGGGCTGACTTTCAAGATGCAGCGTGTTATGGTTTCATTTTCTGCTGGTTGTTAAGTTCATGCATGATGTCTCCTCAGGGTCAGGTTTTCCCAAAGCAGCAGAAACTTCAGAGAGTCTGATTTAATGAATGGTTCTGATCGATCTGAAACATGGATAGTGTGTATGTGTGTATTATATATGTGTCCATTTACATGTCTGGGCAAGGTGCAAAGAATATGTTTTTGAAGGTATGTTTATGCATTTCTGCATACATCCAGCTGGAATATTGTCCTGAGTCCTTAAAATCTATTATTTCAGCTGTGAATGCGTGTATATATATTAAAGCACTGTATACTGGAGTCTTTCTCTCTTGTTATAACAAACCTCACAGAAAGCAAATAAAGAGACATTGTTCTCATGGCAGGCTTTTAAGGGCTCAATATTTATCTTCTATGAATTTTGATAGCTTTTGTTCAGCATGTTTGCAGTTATGATGGTGGTGGGGGGGGCTGCCTATCTACTTCAAATTTTGTGCTATTGGGAAACTGAAAACATTTGGATCATTTCAGCTTATTCATTACCTAATGAAAACAGAAGTCAAGCTTCTGGATTGAAATGTTTGCACTTGGTATCGTTGCGGCATATTAATTTCTCAATGGTGAGGGTTTTTTCTAATGCCTTCTGTTGCCAGATACCAGGCTCCTTTGCTGGAGACCTGCTTCTCTTGCAAGCCCCCGGGCAATATTTTTAGTAGGACACTGATGCATCGCAAACACTCCTGTTCTCCGACAAAAAAAGCTTTGCTGGCTGTTGTTGAAAGTAGCGCTAGGATGGCTAGAAACTGAGAGATCAGAGGGGGACGATGCTGCCGCTGCGTCAGAGCGTTTGCTTTGTGCCTGTGATGGGGGTTTTGTGTCAGGTCGTGCAGGTGTGTGCCTGTGCAGATGTGAGGGCAATTCCCCAGCTGGACTCTGAGACAGGACTGAGGAGCAGGGGTTTATTTATTTTGAAATGCTTTGTGAAATGGAAGAAGGACCGGGAAGAAATGCCGAGTCAACTTTCAAGTCAATTAGGGATGTATCTGGAGGTGTGAAGTAGTTCGAAGACGACAGGATGATTTGTCTGAAAGTATTACCTAATTAGAGGTTGTAGTGAGGTCTTTAATTAGCCATGACACCCTGAAGATGTCATCAAAGCCCTCTTGAGGCATGGCTGATCCAGTGCCGTGGCTGTGAACTGTCTGGTCAGTGTGGCCATGCACAGCCAGAGCTGCCGCCCTCTGGCTCAGAGGCAGCCCAGATGCCGGTGCTTGAGAGACTCTTTTCCTTTCAGGTGACTTGTGATACCCTCCAGGGCTACTGCTGACATCGAGTGATGTTCATAAAGTCACAGAATGAAAGGAAAGCTGCAGCAGCTGGAAGAATTAATACTGGTGCCCACTATGTGGGAAATCTCCTCTCTTTTCCCTGGGGGGGATCACTTTCTGCTGCTGTCTGCCTGGAGGAGGCTGGAGGAGGAAGGCTGTGAGGGTTTGCATGAAGTGATGCTGTACTAACAGCTTGTAGAGGAATTGTGACCCCTTTCTTAGCATTACCTGACAGAGGGGACATGGGATCAACTGAAATCTGGCTTGCCCAGACCTGGTTGTATTTAAATATTATGCAACACACCCTGTGAGGGGAAACTGTTGTGGAAAAGCAGTACAAGAAGTGCTGGATAAGAGGGAAAGGCTCCTGGGAAGGATTTTCCCTGATACTGGAAGCAGCTTGCAGCCTGGACCTTTGCTGGTCCACACCTGGGTGGTGGGTGGCTGTTTCCCTTTTGAGAGCCGGGGCTGGGGGTTTCTCCCTCTGGGGCTGCTCTCACTGCCTGTTGTTCATCTGTCAAAACCATTGTTCTGTCAGCCCTGTGAGGAGAGGAGAGTGGGAGTTGCCCATTCCCAGCAGTGGAGGCAAGAGTCAGGGAGAGCCACCTAAAGCCAGGGAGTTGACTGGTGGATGAGTGTGGACAGCAGGGCCCATTGCCATTCTCAGCAACAGTGAGACAAATAATTCTCTCCTCTCTCAGGACTGAGGTTCCCATAGCTGTCAGAGCCCTCTGAATTGTCAGGAGGGAGCAGTGGGTGGCTTAGACCTCCTTGGCAGGGAGGAGCTACTGTTACTGCTGTTTCAATGGGAAATAAAATAGATCCTGAGGCAAGGATGTTCCCTCTGTGTTTCATCAGTGCTATGAGAGGCCGGGCTCTGCAAAGGGACTCTTTTTGCTTCTGTAGGTGGTATCTCAGCCCCCCGAATGCAAACACACAACCAGGCACGCTCCCATGCTAACAGTTACCGAGGGATGTGCCTGCTTTTAATTATATGGGTGTTAAGCCAATGAATTAATTTTGTTCACAAAGTTGCAGCCTGGTATTTTCCTACTGCTCCTGGTCTCTGGTGGCATTCCCAGACTCTGGCCTACATTTGCAAATAATGTGGAGACTGGGTCAAGTAACCTGGAGGACTGTACCGTGCAGGGCTGACCCATGCAGCTCTCTTTGTGCTACTGCTGTAGTGTCCCAGTGCTGCAGGGGCCACGCTGGATTTTAGGGTGCTGTGTTATAGATGATGGATGGGGAGCTGCTTTGTGTGCTGTGGTGTCACAGGCTGATCAGCACAGAAGGAGAGATCTGCACTGCTGCCCTCCTGCCTGGAGAAGCAGCCTGGGTTGGGTACCTTGGCGCCAGGCATGAGATTTGGTTGTGAAATCTAACAGCGTCATGTATAATAAAACAACCTTATGTCTGCTTTTGCTCTAGGTACACTCTGCACCATAGTCGTCTTGTCTAGGGCCTAAAAATGCTGGTGATAATGAGGACACATGCTTTCTTGTGGTTAGAGTGTGGTTCTCAGATGCAAAGGGGAGGCAGCCTGTGCTAGACTTCACCACCAATGTGTGATTTACCTTCCGCTGTGCCACTGAACTAAGGGCTTGAAAAATAAATATGTTAAAAGGAAGGAGAGACAACAAAAGGCTGCTGCTGCTCTGAAATTCGATCAAAAAAAAAAAGCTCTGTCCAGTCCTCTGGGCTTCTTACTTAATGAAGAGCTCTAGGAATAACAGTGTTACAGTAAAGTGCCCGTAGATAACTGTGGGTTTGGGGATGGGACTGCTTTGTTCTTGAGGAACAAGGCTGAAGTTCATTTTGGGTATTTTTACTCCCCCCAAAGGGGGGGTTACTGTCACTCCGTGAATCCAAGGCCATTTAAAGCTGCCTGGGACCTCTCAGCTTTGAAATCCTTGCCTAGCCTGTTGTCTCTCCCCAGCATGGCAGACACACATATGGGTGGGAGGCTGTTGGATTTGGGAGCCCAGCTGGTGGGGGTGGGAGAAGTCACACCGAGCTGCTGCTGCTCTTTCTCTCAGCTTGGTTCTGAGTGGTTTCCTCTTGCCCCATATCCTGGCCATGTGCGGGGCGGCCGACTGCCCACACGTGTTGCACAGACATGTTTTTGTGCTGCCTCTTTGTGCCTGCCCACCTATTTGCAGCTGGGGGAGCTGAAGCTGCTCTCTCTTGTGATTTGTAAAAAAAAGTCTTTCTCTGGATGGAGTTGTCTGTGCTTTTATTGACCTGGTTACGGGAATGAGAGAGGCTTTTCCATCTCCTGGATCCGTGATTTCTGCAAGGGCTCTGAAGCAAGGGCCAGCTCTTGCTGCCGGTTCTCCTAAGGTGATTAGTTTGACAGGCCCATTTGGTATGTTGGCAAGTCTAGGTTTTATTTTGTGCATGAAAGTTAGTGCTATGACAGGGCACAGAGCACCAGATAATGCTGACATCTGTGCAGGACGGAGTGTCTTGGCTGGACACTATTTTTGGCTATGCCTCAGCTGTGCTGTGCTACCTGGCAGAAACCCCTTGCCCTTTTGATGAGGCATTTCTGTAATGTCCCAACTTCCTGACCATTTTGGAGGCTCCTCCCTTGTATCTGCAGTTGGAGTTGTTTTGCCAGAAGGTGCAGTTTGAGCTCAGTGAAACCTGAGTGCTGAGGACATGCCAGGCATGTACCTGGCGACTCTCAGTGAAGATGTCCATCCTTCAGAAATCCAGAAAGCTAGCATCATTCCCATTGGCACACCCTGCCTGCTGGGTACAGTTTTGTGCATGTTGGCATCTTCCAGTGATGCTGAGGCACACCATGTTCTTGGGGCTTGTTTAGATGGGAGGAGGACTGAAAGGGGGGGTCACTGATTATCCCTACTCTGTGAGGTGCTTTTTTGCTGTACAGACACATCTGCTCTACACTAGCCCTCCTTGCTCTGGATCAGCAGTTTCAGCTTCACCCTATCTTGTTCCACTGCAAAGCAAGGATGAAGAGGAACTTCCCCAACAGCTTGGTGGGTCCTAGACTTCAGGGGCATGCAGCATTTGTGCTTCCTAGTTTTGGTAAATCTGTACCTGTGGTCAGGCCAGAAGTGGTGGTGTTTTTTCCAAGCGTGGCTGCCTTATGCACAGGGAAGAGCCATTTCTGGTATCTCCCCAGTTCCTTACAGAGAAAGCAAGGACATGATGGCATGACTTGCCCAGGTCAAAAGAGCCAACAGCAAAGGATTTGTTTTGATGATTTTGACTTTGCCTCTCCCAAAGAATTGATCTGGCCTGGTTTTGAGGACCCAAACTAGAGGTTTAACCCAACACACATCTGTGTATAGGCTTGGAGGGCTCCCCAAGGCTGTTTGCTGTAGTACATTACCAGAGTTGGCCTTTAACCTTGCCACCACTAGGGGTTGGAGGGAAGCATCATTGCCTTCAGAGAGGGGAAATGGAAACCTGGAGTGGCTTTGGGATTTCCCTGAGGTCCCAGAGCAGAGCTGGTGGCAGAAAACCAGATTTCTTGAGTTGCTAACAGCTCCTACCAGCTGTGGGACACATTAGTAAACACTTGGGTAGATCAAAGTAGGGCATCCGGCTCTTTGTGCAGCACTGTGCTTATCTGTCTATCTGTCTGTCTGTATTTCTGTCTGTCTGCAGTGCTTCTGGCAGTCAAACCTGAGATGACATTTAAAGGCTTTACTTTTTTTCTCTCTTGCTGGTTTCAGAGCAAATTTGGTGAGTTGTCAAGCTGAAGATTCTTTTCTCCTAAGTGCTGGCCCAGCAACAGCTTGCTCTGCTCTGCTCCATCCCTGCCTTGGAGGAGTCCAGCTGGGTTCCTCCTGCCTCCCATCAGTAGCATTAACATGTAGGGGCTGGAACTACAGCTCTGCCGGTGGAGGGGTGAAAAAAAAAGATTTTAGCTTCTTTCTTCTCCCCATTAATCCAGCCATTCTAGGCTCAGCTAGCAGTAGCTGTTCAAAAGCAGCAGACAGAGCCAGATTTGCACTGAAAAAGGTGTATTGGGGTGGGGAGGGCAGTGGTAGAGACTTGCAGGCAAACCCTTTCTCCTCCCTAAGCCTGTATCTGACTGACCTAGGTCTTAGAGCCAAGCATGTGCACCTTGAGCTGGTGGACTCTCAGCAGAGTCCCAGCAGGCTGGGTGTCTGCCTTGGGACAGCCAGGATGAGTGGCACTAATCAGCGTCTCACCCACTGGGTTTTAGCAAGGAAGGCGAGTGCTGTCCGTGTGTGTGTGGCAAGGAAATTGCTCCTGTATCCCTGGAGGCTGTCACTCCAATGCTTTGCCATGCTCTGCTGGTGGGGAGCGGCACCAGAGGATGCCTCTGTTGCTTCTGTCTGCCTTGGGGACAAGCACAGACACTTGTCTCCAGCTGGAAGTCAGCTTGGGGAGTGGAGAAACCTCCCCAGAACATGCATTTGCAAGCTTCGGTGTGTCGCAGTCCCTCCCAGGCAGTCACAACCTCCTGCTGCTGTGTTAGCGGGAAAACTCAGTGCTTGTTTCCTGGCATGAGAAGAGGCTGGTGCTTACCCTGCTCTAGAATAGGGAGCCAGGGGTGGCTGCAGGCTCTGGAGCTGGAGCCAGAGCCATCCCTTTGTCCCAGCACCAGCTGCCAGCTCCAGGTTTAGTTCTTGGAGCATTTTTGAGGGCTTTATGCAATGTGGTTTTAACTCCATCCGTTCTTCTTGTGCAAGCCTCCTCCCTGAACAGGCACAGTGACAAAACCAATCCTGAGACAGCTGTAGTTCTCTGGATTTTGCCAGGCTCTCACCTTCCACTTTACATTAACCAGACCCTGCACAGTGCCTGTTGGGAGCTGTCTCAGCTGTCCCTGAGCAGCATCTTTCAGCAAGGATGGCAGTTCAGAAGGGTGCCCCGTAACTCAGTGGGGTGCTGCCAGTTTAACCTAGCCAGTGGCCCTCTTGCAACCCCAGCTGTGCCTGTGTGGGTTACCAAGCAGCTGCTAGACAGCAGAGACACAAACTGAGCTGCACCTTGGCTTTTCAGGGCAGTGTCAGGGTATGTGGATAGAGCAAGGCTACGTGACATAAGCACTTACAGTGTTGGTTTCAGTGATCAGAAAAGCCAGAAGTTGCTCTTGTCACCCAGACTAGGAGATGGAGGAATTTATTTATTGTTCTGACTTCTTTCCTGAAGTAGCTCAGATGCCTCAGCAACAGGCAGCCCTCTAAAACTGAGACGAAAAGCAAAGGATCTTTCCTTTTGCTGTGTCCTGGACAGTTAACCCTTTTGGCCTTCCCATGTCCAGATGGTGTGACCAGGCTCCATGGGACTCAGGATCATCTCTCTGGAGACACTTTTGGGCATGGCTATATCCACAGAACAGTAGTGCAGAACTCTTCCATCTGCCAATTTGGGATCTGCCCTGGGTAGAGCCTCTGTCTCAGTACTGCTCAGTTTGAAAGCCCTGCCTGACCGTTGCCCCCGCCCCAACAATTGCTGCTGTGGACATTAACTTTTCCCAGATTTTTGCTTCCCTTTGAATATCACTGCTATGGATCATTTTCCTTGCATGTGTTCGCTGGTATTTTCCCAAAGCTGAAGCTTGCGCTATTTCCTGCCTGTCTTTTTATGCTTTCTCTTGCTCCCTCTTCTGTCATGTCTAAAATCACCTTGGACTTTTTTTCTGCTCACTTTAAAAGAGACTGCCGCTCTTCTTCTGAAAGGTCATAAGAAGGGAAGAAATAGCCATTTAAAATATGAAGAATCCTGTCTGCCCACATCGTGCTGAGCAGCTCCCCAGCTGGAGAAAATTTCTCAAGACTCCTGGGGTGGGAGGATAAGTCAGGTTTTTTGTCGATGGGAAGAGCCGCGCAGGGCAGGAGCAGGCTGCTGAGGCTGTCAGCAGTTTGCGAGAGCTGCGAGGTGAAGCTCCTGCCTGCAGCAGTGATGGGAGGGGATCTGGGAGCTCCTGTACCAGGAGGTCTGAAGAACCACATATGATAGGTACTGAGGATAAGGCAGCAAGGTCAGGGTGGATGGGTAAAAGGGGTGTCTTCTCTCTGGTGTTGTAGCTGAGGTTTCATGTTGGGAAGCAGGGTGTGTAAAAATTGGTTAGCTTGTCCTTTGGCAGTGTTTTTCTACCATTCTCTGTAGATTCCCAAGTGGAAACTTATTTTAGGTTTGAAGTCACCCCAGTACATTTTGTCTGTCTAGTTGCGGGTGCTCTTCAAGCTGAGGCTATGTGGGGAGTGTGTGATGACTTCTTTTTTAACATATCCTTAGTTCTATGCTCCTTAATTGATATCTGTATTCTTTTATGTCTTACAGCTGCTGCACTTCTCTCTCTTGTGGGAGAATGGTGCTGCAAAGAGTGGGACAGGATTGCTGCAGATCCTCAGGCCCTGAGCTGGGGACCTGAGCATCCCCACTGTTGGGTCCTCTTTCTTTGCCCTAGTCCTCATGCCATGCCTGTGTCATTTTTAGAAGCTGTGGGCAGCCCTGTTTGCAGGGGAGGCTGGCACAAGGTTCCAAGAGGATGGAGTGGAAAGGTGGCTTTACCTATCTGGAACAATGAGCCCCTTTGTGCACATATTTATTTTTTTTATTATTATTTTTTTAGACCTTGCCTTCCTTGTACCATGCTTTAAAGTAGCAGGAAAATATTGCTTTTCCCAAAGCCAGGTGCCAGGGGACCACCGCCTCATGCTCTAAGCTCAGGAGTCAGACAGCAGCTTAAACACTAAATATATCTGCCTCCACAGCTCTTGGCTTTTACAAAAATAAATCTTAAAGAGGTAACTTTTTGCTGTGCAGTTCTCAGGGCTGGCTCTGCAGTGGTTTCCACTGAGATAGCGTTTGGCTAACACAGCCAACCAGGAGTGGAACAGGCTTGGAACTGTATAGAAAGTGATTAAGATAAGGCAGGGTTATGATTTGCCTGTCTGATCCTGAAGCTTTGTGCATTATTTAGTGTGTGTAGCAGGAGGTCAGTAGCCTCCTGATAATTTTCATTAGATTAGTCAGGCAGGATAATCACCTGCTCAGGAAAAAACCAACTCAACACCGTCTGTTCAATAGTTGGAGTTTAACTGAAAATAAATAGTCTTGTAATTATAAGGACATTGTCAAGGTCAAGAGGCTCAAAGATTTGCTTTCTTTTTTCCTCTGGTATGTTTACAGAGATTCTGCAATTCTTTGTGAGATTTTTGGGTTTTTTTTCCCCTCCCTTAAATTCAAACTGAGATCTTCAGGGCTCTTAAAAGAAATTCAACACTTCCACAGCAGTGGACGTGAGTGGTGTTGCAATAGCCAAGTGGTACTTGTGCCCTGCTGCAGCTGAGTGACCCCATGCTAATGAGCAGGGCACTCACAAGTGAGCTGGGAGTGTGTGCAGCCAGCCTAAGCAGACCTAAACCTGAGTAGAGATGCTCTTCCCTCCTCCTCTGGCCCGACTGTGGGGTGGATCCAGTCCAGAACACTGGGCCCAGCCAAGGAGGCAGAGGTTATCCCCTCACTGGGAGCAATCAGCCCAGCATGAGTGCCACCCTCTTGAAATGAGGGGTGTGCATTATCTCCCGAGGGTGACTTTGCTGCTGTAATTAGCTGAGACTTTCAGAAAGCCCAGGAAGGAAGAGGTGGGCGTGAAGCTGATGCCATAATCAGTACCAATGGGCTCTGCAAAGGGTGTTAAAGGGTGTTCTTTGCTAAAGAAACAGATAGGGTGTTAAATCCAGTACTTGTGCAGTGCCGAACTGCCTGCCCTTTTTCACCCTAGAAAGGGTTGTGCTTGCTATTTATCTTCCTTGTACTGCAATAAAGCCCAGAGGGATCTTCTTGTAATCTTCTTAATCTGTCCAGCTGCAGGACTGGTTGATGCTTGCTGGATGAGATCTGGGAATGGCTTGCAAGTGCCCAAGGTAGATTCACAGGGGGTGGTACTAGCTCAAGGTGATGGAGAGCTTGCTCTGTCCATGCTGCTGCTGTGGTTCATTAGCAGTATGCTGCCAAGGCAGATAGCCTTGGTTTGAACCAAGCAGTGGTGTGGGAAGCTCTCAGCTGTCTGTCCTGAACTCAGCTGCAAGCCAGGAGAGCTGCAGGGAGCCTTCAAACATGGTAACCTATATGGCAGAAGAGGCAGTGTTTGCATGCTTGTTCTGGCTGTGCATGTCTCTACCATGAAAAAATGGAGCTGATGTTGTGGCTACACCAGCTAGCTAGTGCCCTGAATCCTTGCTGCTTTTGTTTTGTTTTGTTCCCAATCTAATTGCTCGTAAGTGGGGACTCTTGTCATCAGAGCTGGTGGGGCTTGTACTCAGCTCATCTTCACTAAGAATCTGCTGCTCTGGCTCCCTGTCACGGGCTGTGACGGATGTCCGGGGGAAAGCAAGGGCACGGCTCGGCCTGATGTGCCAAGTGACTGATGGTGTGGTCTGGTGACTGATGCCACACGTCTGCAGCAGGCGCACGGGTGCTCCCTTACTCCTCCTCCATGGGAGCTGGGAGGAGAGCGGGCTGCCTTGACAGCTTGCTTTGAAAGCAAAATTACTCCAGGGCTGGATTTCTTCTCCCCTCTTCCCATCATCTTCCCCCACACACACTTTCTTTTTTGCTTGACAGAAAAAACATAACTCGTCTTTAATTGGTGCTTTGTGCCTGTCTCCTGACAGAACTCAGCAGAGAGGGGGCTGGCTGGATCAAAACAGCTTGAAGTTGTGAGACTGTTATACATCTGACCTCCCAGATTTTTTTTTTTTGTTTAAAACAAAAAACCCCCTAAACTTTTATTTCTAGCCCCCCCCCCCCCCCTTCATTTTAAGCCAATTCCTTGTGAACCATGAAACCAAGCAGCGGATGCTGTTCCAAGCACTCCTCAGGCATCCCATCAAGGAGCCTGACCGGCATGGGGAGTATGCAGCTGAGCAGGGCACATCATGCACTTGACCTTCTGCTGAGCCTGAGGTTTGGAGCATCTAATTGGCATGTATGCGGAAGGTTTCAGACTGCTTCATCATCTTACAAATAAGACCTGCCAGTGCCTGAAATGCAAAACAAATGTTGCATGGCAGATCAGGCGGGGATGTGGTCTGCACTCCTTGCGCAGCACTGCACCGTGGTGGCAGCGGGGGGAACAGACATGGCCGTGAACTTGTTCAACAGAGCTTCCTATGTGAGCAAGGCAAAAGCAGGTTTAGAGCAGTGCCCCATGTCCCTTCAGCTGCTCTGTTGTGGTTTCCTTCTCTGTTAAACATCTGCAATTATAATAGGCCAGGTAACATTTCCTGGGGGTGAGTGGAGTGGTGGGAGGAAGCGCGTGCCCTTGTGATGTCTTCAAGCTCCAACTCTGGCAGAGAACAGCATTATAAGACCCACTGGAGCCTTTGAAGGCTGGGCTCACCCTGGCCTTTGTAGAGCAAAATCACATAATCATAGAATGGTTTGGGTTAGAAGGGATATTAAAGATCATCTTGTTCCACCCCCATGCCATGGGCAGGGTCTCCTTCCACTAGACCAGGCTGCTCAGAGCCCCGTCCAGCCAGGCCTTGAATATGTCCAGGGATGGGGCAGCCACAGTTTCTTCCAGCAACCTGTGCCAGTAGCTCAACATCAAATTGTTTGCTGAAAGATGTGGCTCTACCTCGTCAAGTACTCCTCTCTTCAAGGGGCTCCAGTTCCTCTCCTGGATTTCTGGAAGGGGCTTGGGTGTCTCCTAATGCTGCTTGTTCCAGCTCTGCCTGTTGGGGTGGCTTCCAGCGATATAAGACATAGACTAGGTGTGTCATTGAGGTCCTTTCCAGTTGGGTCTGTCCCCGTGCAAGGTGGGGACAGGAAGAAAAGCAATTGCTTGGAATTTGTTTGTTATTCTACTGTGACAGGTGTTTCTGCCCTTCCCCAGCCAGAGGCAGGGATAAGACATCAGCTTGCAAACTGTTCCTGGCTGGGAACTCTGCTGGGCTGTTTTCCTAATTCTGGTTTTAGTGCAGACCAGCCCTGGTGCAGGTGGGGCAGAGGTTATCACAAGTGGCTTCACAGCAGTTGCTTAGTCCTTTCTGAGGTATCAAAGCAAACCTGAAGCTGGGTGATACTTCTGTAGATGTTTCTGGGGCTCCTACTAGGATGATGGGAGCAAAGTACAAAGTGATTTGTCGCTAAATATTGGGCAATTCCATGGGTATCCTCAGGAAGTATGCCACTGTTGGTAAGCAGCGCTGTGGGGGAAAGGGGATGCTGGGAAGAGACTTGGAGGAGGATGCCAAGGGGAGTATTTGCAACCGTAGGCTGATGAGGTCTGACCAGGGCCTGTTTGCCTGGGGAAGGTGGCCGCAATAAAGGGCATGTCCAAAAGTGGGAGCCTGGAGGAGCTGGATGCATTCAGAGGGGTGGAGTGATGTTACAGGTGGTGTTCTTGAGCCAGGGAAGCACCATGGCAGGCATATAATGGTCAGGGTGATAATATAGTTGTTGTGAGACTTCTGGAGAAGGAACTGGTAAATTGGCTTGTCCTGGGCTGAACTAGAAGTGACAGCTAGGTCTCCATGAGGAGAAGTCAGACTTACACTGCTGCAACTACTTCACACAGAAACCAAAGGGCTGTGAGCAGGGTCTTCTCAATTTCTGGTAGGTGTTTGAGTACAGAGGAGAAGGGAAAGAGCTGGAGCTGAGTCCTGGCTGGATTTTTGCAAGTCCAGAGTCACGTCACTGCCTGTGGTGAATTGTGATACTGCAAAGATCTTACCGGACTCTTGGGACAGGCAAGGAAGGGAAACACCACCTGTGAGAGACCAGAGCC
Source organism: Chamaea fasciata (assembly GCF_029207755.1). Classification (NCBI taxonomy): domain Eukaryota; kingdom Metazoa; phylum Chordata; class Aves; order Passeriformes; family Sylviidae; genus Chamaea; species Chamaea fasciata. The sequence goes on from NW_027094089.1 coordinate 18,738,100, forward strand.
CTGATGGGGTGCAAGTGTTGGGGATGTTTAGATTGTGGACAGGGCTGGAAGCCCAAAGGAATAGGTATTTGAGGAAAGCAGACCCTTTGAGCTTGTTTCTTATTATAGTCTCTGTGGGAGCTTTGGACCCTCTTCTGGGAGGGAAGAAAAAATATGTATCAGTTCCATCACAGTAAAATCCTTTTTTTGCCAAATAATCATGTTCAAGGCTGTCTTCACTCTGCATTGAAGGATTTTTCTTCACTTTTTTGGGGACTGTTCTAGACATTCTCCCTCACGGGTGGTCTCTCGCTCCCATCCACAATGCTTCTCACAGACACCCAGAGCCTTTTCCAGCTTGTTCTCTGCTCTGGGTTGAGCAAGCATTGATGCTCTGTATTGTTCTTGTTTCTGAATTTTTAAGGTCTATTTAGCAGATCAGTATTTCAGACCTTCCTGAGAGCTGGCTGTGTGGGAGAAGCTGGCTGCCAGATTTGGGGGCCACTTCTATCCCACTTTTAGTTCCAGGTCTGCAAGTCTCGGGGCTCCCACCCCACCATATCAACAGATCTACTTGCCCGCTCCAGGGATGTGTGGAGGGGAGAGCAGGACAAGGTGCTGTAACCTGGTTACTTTAGGTAGTAATGCAGTCTTTGTTGCTTTTCCATTTATTTCAGCTTTGGTTGCTGTTTTCTTGCAATTGGAAAATAACCAGTGTATACCTATTAAGTTCCTGACAAGTCCTGACTTTATTTCTAGGCTGGAAATACCATACTCCATATAGCAGAAACTGAGGGCTACAGTAATCCCTGCACTGCACTGTCACCTCCGGGGAGCAGCCCGCTGCCTCTACAGCACAGAGGCTTTGTTGGTACCTCCTTGTTCTTGCCGCTAGACGTGTGATGGACAGTGGCTCCTCAGCCCTGAGTCTGGAGGAAGGAAAGTGGGGCAGAAAAATGTCCTCCAGCAGAGGAGGTAGTGTTGGGAACTTTCGGCACTCTGCTTTGCTCCGGGGGCAAATTTTCTGCCCCTTCAGCTTGCTGAAAGCTCAACCTCTTGCAAGCTTCCGATGTGTGTGCCCCTGCCAGGTGGAGAAAGTGCAGAGGCTAGAGGAGGGGATGGCCTCTTCCTGGATCCCTCTTTGCATTCGGTGAGATTCAAAGATGAGGAGGGAGTCCCTCTTGCAGAGTTAGTGGGGAACCCTAATTGCCCCTCTTCCCAAGGCGCCTGTGCGTGTTAACGACCTGTAATGGGACGGGTTGTGCTAGCCCATTAAGCCCCAATGGGATCCTTCTCGACTTAAAAGTGTGAGGAATTTCACTCAGCCATGTTAAAACACTTCCACCCCCTTTAATAGTTTCACGCATTGATTTAACCCTATGGCACCTGGGGTTATTGGCTGGGGAAAGCCATCTGGCTCTCCCCAGCCTCCTGCCCTGCCTTCGCGCAGCTACTTTGGCCATCATTTGCATTTCTGAGGGGTCTTGTTAACGGGAGAGCTGTTCTAGCTCTTGCCTTTGCAGTGCTCCTGGTGGCTGGCTCGGCAGAGTCGGTGTGGGAAGCAATTTCCCTCCCATCCCACTGAGCGTGGTCTTGCTTTGCTGCTTTTAATGAGAGTACTTTTGCCCTGGCTTGTGTCAGCTGCAGCCCACCTGTGCTGCCAATTACTCCAGCGAATCTGGTGTGACCTGCCGGGGTGGATGTCCGAGGTTTAAGTGTTTCTGAGCTGCAAGGTGTGAAAAATCTCACCAGTGTTGAAACAGCGGGTTGGGGGAGAGGCTTTCTGGGTTATGAAAGACCTGAGGACATGCTGGTATCAGGTGCTGTTGATCTCCGGGGAATTTAGAGATTCAAGGGCTTGGTAATTGCAGGCATGTTGCCAGCGTGTTGAGAAAGAAATTCTTAATCACAGGTTGTGTGCCCTAATTCTTTATTATTTTTTTTCCTAGTAATTGAATTAGTTAAATGTGTATTGTAACACCTCGCTGCCTGGGTAGGCTGGTAAGAAGGGTACACACGCTGGCCTGAGGTGTGCCTGTGTGCAAACAGACTGACAGGGCTCTGTGGGAGCGGCAGCGGCGCTTCTGCCACATAAACACGATGCATCTGTCACACATTTCCCTTTTCTGGAGAAGCTGGCATGCCAGCCAGTGTGTGCCTTGCTCACGCTGACCCAGGAACAATCCAAGATCAGCTCTCTGCGGTGCCCACGTAGCCGTGACTTCCTTCTGGCTGGTGCCTGATGCTCAGATTCGTTCCTGTCTCCTTGTAAAAACTGTTGTTATTGTCATGGTTTGAGTCATTGCAGGGCAGGTTTGAAGGAGAATATTGGCTGGGCTGGTGTTAGCCTAGATTTGTTTTTTATCTTACACCATTCAAAAGGCAGTAGTGGGGTGTGGAAATGGAAGTTGCTGGGTTAGTGCTGGGATGTGAACACTGTCTTGGAGCTCAGTGTCCCTTCTGTTGTTTATGCACCAACAAGCAACTCCTGTAGGTAAATACACTGATGCCTCAGGCACACATTTAGAGTTTCAGCTGGCTTGAGATCCTCCTACAGGGCCCAGCAGCTGAAAGTTGGGAGAAGACGCAGCATTCTGGATGCTGGCTGGGCTCTGCAGTGGCTTGGAGGTGCTGTCGTCCCACCATGGTGCAGAGCAGTCCATGGGGAGAGCAGTCCCTGACAGCACAGCTGCAGGTCAGATGTGTCACAGCAATAGCAACTCATGTTAGCTCTAACTTTGTCAAGGTTTCTGGTGTGGGTGAGAGCTTGTCTATAGCAAGCAGTTCTCAAAAGGCTGTACCAGGGTACTTGGTGAATTTTTGGGCAGAAGTTCTGCTGGCTCTTGCCCTTTGTGGGATCACCCGTTTCCATGTATCATTCAGAAGTCCTGTGCTCCCTAATAAATACCTCTCCAGTTAGATGCAGGGAAGAGAGCTACAAATATTCAAGGTTGGGCAATTACAGGGAGAGCAGAGAATGAATGAAGAGGGGTGTGCAGTCTCCCTCCTTAGAGCAGGAAAGGCAGGGGGGATTGATGCATTTAAAAGAAATGAGAAGATATTGTTGGTGAAGTGAACTCTGTTTCAAAGGCTTAAACCTTCTCTGGGCACCTGTGGCACAGCCTGGCCCGGGACTTTTGTTTCTTGGCAAGGATATGTCTTGTACATGGAAAGCTGGTCTTGACCTTCTGCATCTGGCTGTCAGAGAAAATGTGCTGAGTCAAAACAAGTGTTTCCAGAGCTGAGTGCTCAGGCTCAGGGTCTGTTTATCTCCGTGCTGAGATGCTGGGGTTGGCAGCCGGGCTGTGGTCCTTCTCAAGTGCCTGGGCTTGCTCCCAACCCAGGCCCATCAGACCACTTGTGATATGAGCTTCCTTCTGACTCTGAAGGTCAAATGGCTTGCAGCAGGGTGACAAAGGAGCCCTTGATTTCAAAGAGATTGTTCTTGTGCCTTGCCCTAGGAGAGGTCTCATGGGCCGGGATGCATGCTGGCTGAAAGGAATGCTTAAAATGTTCTTTCTTTGCTCCTGTCAAAAGCCCTTGCAAATGCGAATCAAAGTATCTCCCCAGTGCTTTCCTGCTGCATGCTTTAGGCTGGCTTATTCCTTGAGAATGACTTGGTCGGTGCAGCCAAATATCCGGGGTTCTGTCCCTGGCAGTGAACAGTAGTGGACATGCAAGGAATGGTGTAACAACAGGGTGAACATGCACTAAAACTTCAGCCTTTGGCAGTCTCAAACGTAAAGAGATTGGGTTTTTTTCACCTCTGCTGTGAATTTGTCTAAGTGCATGGATTCTAAGAAAGCAAGTACTGATCACCCACAGCATCACCATACCACCCACCCACTCTTGGGAAGAGCTGAGGACCTGGATGAGCAGGGGTTTTTTCTCCCTTTTCTGTGAGGGCTCAGCTGCTGTCAGAGTTGAGTGGGAGACTCATCCCTCACACTCCACCACTGCAAAGCCTATTTTTTTGTACCTGCACCTGCAAGGTTTCCTCCAGCAAGGCTCTGTGCTGTGAGGAGCCTTGGTGGTGCTGTGCACCCCAGCTTCATACTGCATCCCTTCTCTGCCCAGACATACCTTGTCAAGCGTCTCCAGGTACAGGTTTTATGCTGTATGACAGTAATCTGGTTGTACATCTTCAGCACTGATGTGTGACAGCTGTAAGATCAAGCAAATCCCAGCTGCACCTCACAGAGGTTTTCCTTGTCCCTTTCTGTTCTTGGTACTTTGTTCAATTACATCTATGCAATAAAGCAACTGAGGGTGCTCATATTGGGCAAATAAAATGTCGACATCTCGGCCTGAAAAATACCACACAGATTTCTCTATGCAACTTTAAATTCAGGAGAACCCACGAACTGGCAGCACCAGTTCTGGTGACCTTTGGCGGTCCCCTTGTGATCAGGAAGGGTCATGAGTGACTTTGGCACGGCACAAAGTTGTGCTGCGGATGGAGCAAGGTTGTGATCACTAGATTGATCATCCAGCCTTATTCCATTGGAGATGAGGTGTTAATTACTGTCGTCATGTGTGAATTGAAGGCAATGTTCAGGTGCTGGGAGGCAAGGACTCTACTTAGGCACGGCAAAGGACTTGCCAGTTGGAGCAGCGTGGCTGCCTTGCATTTGTAGCCTGATTCGAAGGCTTTCTGCTCTGCTCCCGCTGCAAGTGTGGCTTTCTACCATCTGCTTGCCCTTGAGCTGCAGAACGTGGCTCTTGGCCGGGGCAGTGATAGCAGGGAAGTTTGCAAAGAAGGGATGAACTGCCATTTATCCAGAGAGGAAACACTAGTGGGAGAGATGCTGAGTGCTCCCAGCTCTGCCATGTGCCTATTGTGCTTCACTGGGAGTGATGCTCAGGAAGATGGGAGTATTTTGGTACTGCTCCCAGCTGGGTGTAGTCTCTTGGTCTTTGTACGGATCATGGCAGGCTGGTTTGGTGCTTTCAGTTTAGGATACCCCTCCCCAGGACCTAGCCTGCAGAGGTGGTACATTATAACCTTGTGTGCCTATGTTCTTTTGGGTAACCAAAAGCTGAGGGTCTGCAGCTCTTTCCTTATGGAAAAAATAGAGGACCTGAGGACTTGTGCTCCCCACGGTGGGGCAGGGTCTGAGCAGCCAGGCTGCAGCCAGTGGAGAGCATGTTCCCTGCATGGTATTAAGCCTTGCACATTGCTGTTACATCTGGCTGTGAAGCCTTTGGGGAATCTCTCTGCTGTCTGTGCTGTGTCAGTTTAATACAAAATCCAATCTACTTAAGATGCAGGTCTGTATCTACTCCCTCCACGCTGCAGCTCTGGGTCACAGATGGTCATTTCAAAATCGCAGGATTCTATCTGCCTTGAACTGAAGGAAGCTGTTTGACCCAGAGCCTCAGACCGAGATTCTGCACAGGCAGGTGAGGGAGGGAGAAGATTTCTTTTAACCTCTTGTTCCTTGGACCATCCCTTTGAAAGGATCCGAGCTATTTAGGGAGTGAATGGTCAGAAGGCTGGCAAGGATTGGAGAATAAGGACGAACTGTCACTTGGTGATGGTCCAGAGTACCCAAGGACCTTATGCAGGGCTGCCCAGACATTCCTGCTGGCGGAAGATGAAGTGTCCGTGCTGTCAACAGCTGATGGAGAGCCCCACTGACGCCTCCCTGCATCTGCTGGCCCAAGTGACCTTCCCTGGGAGAAAGGGACCTGCCAAAGGGTGCTTTTGCTTTCCCTTCTGCTCTTTGCCACATTTGGATTGGGGATTTGGATTTGAATTTGCTTGCCATATTTCTCCAGCATCTTCCAGCTCCTGGGGGACAGGCATGAGTAAGCCCACCCAGTGGTACGTGCATCTGCATGACCCCAGTGCTTCCCTGACAGGCATAGGACAGAAAGGGCACAAGATGCAAAGGAGCTTGTCGGTGTGCTTTGATCTTCCCCTCTTAAGCAGATCATGTAGCTGATCAGCAATCCTGGCAGGTTCCGTGTGTCCGGGAGCCAGAGTATCATGGCAATGCAGGGAGCAGAGTGCAAAAGGTTTGAAAGGGCTGGTAGGTCAGGACTCAGATCCAGCCGAGGGTAGTGTCACCCCAGGCTCTCCCAGGTGATGTGCAGGAGGATATTGCTGTGATGTGGGCAGATTGCTGTGATCCATTTAACAGGACATGGTCAGAGGCACTTAAGAGTTAGATATCTGTCCCTAGGTAGAGTGCTCAGTGCTCTGTCTTGTCTAGGCTGGGCTGAGGACAGCCTGGTAAAAGGTTACCTTGTGGCACAGGATGAAGTGGGTTGGTTTGAAATACTGCGGAAGGAAGTAAGGAAATCTCCCCTCCCATTTCTTTTTTTCCCAAATCCTCTTCTAATCAGAGGGATTAGGCTGATTGTTAGCATGGCAGTACTCTGTCCACATGATAACTTCCATTCTTTTGTCTTAAGCAATGGAACGTATCAGCAAAAAGTTTGTTTGCAGGAAATTCATTTAAAAACAAAATTGTCTGACACCCCTGCCAAAGCTAGTGGTTTCTCATCTGCCCTTTGGTTGTAAAAGACCTTAGGCCAGCAGAACCTCAGGTGGAACAAGCTCCTGTTTTAGTGCTTGAGTGCACAAGGACACCTTGTCCTACTGTTAAGGCCAGGGTCTGTGCACATCACCTGCATTCTCTGCATCAAGGAAACAGTGGTAGTTTTAAGGCCCCTTGGTTGTAAGGCTTTTTTCTTTCCTGGTCTTGCTGTTGCCATGAAGATCTGAGCCTTCAGGACTGCATTCTGCAACTTTTAAGGGCCACCTTTTCTCTTACAACAAAAATCCATGGGCTGTTTTATCATATATTCCAGCATTTCTCTGCTCACAAACCTGCTCTCCCTCTCCTACAGCTGCTTGTGTGTGCAAATGCTGCTGTGTGGCTGTGAGGTTTTGCCTTTGCAGCACTTTTTGGGCTGCTCAGTGATGCCTTCAGTGTCTTGGGTTGAGGAATGCTGGTCCTAGGGAGCAATATGCTGCTGCACGGGGCTGGGAAGGGGCACCTGGAATTCATCTCGTCCCAGCATGGGTTGCATTTTTCTCTTCTTGTTTCAGTCAGTAATGCCTGACTGAGCTCATCTTGCTCAGGAGAAGTTTGTGCATGCCTTGCCAGCTCTGACCCCTTCTGATACGCTTCCCCAGGCATTTATTCCTGTGCTTTCTCCTGAGCTGTCACCAGCTTGGAGCACAAACATCTTCAAGATTGAATGCTTTCGTGTTATCATTTGGAAATACATGAGCAAAAAAGGATTTTTGTAGGGAATGATAATGACCTTGATGTGTTTGCAGTCAGTGAGACGTCAAACTGCCTCTTCTAGGGTTCCTCTTGTGTGAGTGAAGCTGAAGCCTTTCTTTCAGGGAAGGATCTCTTGGTTGGCCATATATTCTAGCAGTACCCAGCCATCTGCCTCCTGTGTCAGTTATTTGTCCTGGGAGGGGAATATTTTCCTTGATTCAGACATATTCTTACTGGGGATATTTCCCTAGGAAGGGAAGCTGTGGGGAGAAGGGAAAGGGTTTTATTCTCCCTGCACCCCAAACTCAGTCTCAGTGTTGAAGCATCCTGATCTCTCTCTAACACCTTGGATGTGCTGATGCTGTGGGTTGCAAACAATGGCGTGGCAGGTCTGTGTTTACTCTCCATTGCTCCTGGAAGCCTGGCTGTGCCAGAGCCCAGATTCAGACTGGCATCTGGCTGGCTGGCTGGGCTCTGAGTTGTGCCTCTGGCCAGCAGACTTCAAAGCTGGTGGCCCATTGGGTTGCAGTGCAGGAGCTTCTCTTGGCACCTCATCTGATGCACTTGGCTGCAAGCTCTGTGTTGTCTGCCATCCCTGCTTGGAGGGGACAGGCATGCTGAGGGTTTGATCCTGCCAGCTGCTGGCAGTAGCACGTTTTAATTTCCGTAATGGACCTGGTTCCTGCAGAGATGGTCCAGAGAGAGATAAATCACACGACTTGGAAAAGAGAGGTTGGGCACCAGGTGAAGGAAAAGCCCGTCTAGTTCCCATCCAGTTTCTTCCTTTGTTTCTTGCCTTTGCCAAGGCCGACATGCTTCCTGCATTCCTGGATTCTCTCCAGTATCTTAAAGTTTACCAGGCTGGAGATGGAATAAATCACATAATTCACAAATGGAAGGTGCTGAACCAGAGAATTTCCTGGCCCTGATGGGAGCAGGGAAGGAAGAAAAGGAGCAGGAAGGGCTGAAGAGAGGAGGGGGTGGAGGTTTGAGTGAGTGGGAGATGGTTTTTGGGTAGGGGTGGATATGAAACAAGCAGGAGCCTGATTCTCCACACAGAAAGGCTGTTTAAAGGAAGCTGGTGTGTTGCTGCAGCCTGTCACTGCTGCTTCCCATCACTCTTTCCCCATCTGTCCCCACATTTGTCACAGCAGCTGCAGGAGATGACTCGGAGGTGGGCGATGTTTCCAGATCTGTGCCTCCCACCATCCCTCAGAGGAAAACAACACTGCTGGGGGTAGTTCCATATGCAGCTACCCTCTATCCAGCTTGGCCAGGCCTCTTCTGCTTCCTTGACTGAGACTAATGTTATTAAAAAAAATGCAGTCTGGTTTTAGTATATGGGCTGTGTGCAGCATCTCTTCTAGATCTTCATGGCTCTTCTGAAGAAAGGCACCTTGAATGTGCTGCCAAAGCAAATTTTTTCCCCCTAAGTTTTCCTGCTTATCCACTTCTTTGCTACTTTTCTACTAATGCCTTGCTGCCGAGCATAGGGCCTTTCTGCAGTGAGCTGGTGAAACATGGTCCCTGAACACCTTTTTGAAAATTCTCCATGTGGGGAGGAGCTGTGGGATGCTGGGGTGAGACAGTGAATAAGGGGCCGAGTCCCATGTGTCTGTCCAGTCACCTCCTGGGAGGCTCCAACCAGCCATGGCAGCAGAGCAGAAGCAGACAAAGCTTTGCAGCAACTAACTCCTGTGTGTAATGGGAAGAAGAAAAAAAAAAACAAAAACCAAAAAACAAAAACAAAACAAAAAACCCCCACCAAAACCCCAAAATTTAAGAAATTACTGAAAAGGAAGAAAACCTTATTTCATTTTGCAAGTAATCATTTTGTTTGACTAGTGAGGTACTGTTGCTGAGATTAGGAGGCAACCTAACAGAAGGCAGGACAAAACCCAAAAAAGTCAACAGATGAGAACTGAACTGCCTCTGATGCTGCGGGACTCTCCAGTTAAATTCACTCTCTTGGATAAGCTCAAGGAAGCGACTTGGGCTGTGCAAATGCCCTAGGGCTTTGATATCGTGGCCTGAGCACAAGCCCATGTGTCTTTGCAGGTCCTTCAGGAACTACTAAGTGGTTTTGGTTTGATTTTTGTGCATTCCCAACAGCAGTTCTGCCCCTTATTCCTGTGTAGTACTTTCCTGTTTGCTCAGAGCTGTTGGAGACCAGCAGAATGTGCCTCACAGCTTGTAATGAGCATGAATAATACAGATCAGAAGTGCTCTGGGAAATTGTTTTCCTTCAATTATGTGTGCTTGTTACTTGTGGCAAGGGCAGGAAGTGTCCCTTAAGGTGAAGGGTGGGTAGAGTTCATGCAAAACCAAAACAACCTTTTTTGGCTGGTTCTTCTAGTCTCCCCTCCCTCCTCATGGATGCTTCTTTGCCCTGGTGTCCGGAAGCCATACTTGTGCTCCAGCCTCCACCAGTCAGGCAGGAATAGTTACAGATGAGCACCTCTGGCAGTAGAGAGGGAACACAAGTGTGCTCTGCTTGCTGCCCTGCAACGAGTTGCCTTCCTCTCTCTAGACCAATTTTGGTTTTTTTTGTTTTCTTCCCCACTCCTGCTGTATCTGCACAGGCTCTAAATCTTTCCAGGCAGGGCCTCATGCTGTGTGAGTGGTGTTGGAGCTGCTGTCCAGCTGAAGGCTCTGGGAATGCTGCAGAGACAAAACTGCACATGGATGGAGGGGACAAGATGGCTCAGCACTGATGTTGAGGGGCAGAACTGCAAGCACACACAAGTCTGGTGACCAAAGAATTTGTATTGGTTCTAGCTGCCTTCAGGAGAAGGTGATAGGAAAGCTGTGATGAAACAGTGAAGGACTGTTGTGGGAGAAAAAATGCCTGGGGCAGGATTCTTGCAGTGAGGTTGTAGGAAGCTTTATATCCCCAGAATGCTTTGCCTGGTTGCATTTTTAGGTAAATAATTCTGTACCTGGGGAAAGTGAATTAAAAAGTGGACTTTAAAATGGAGGCTCTCAGAGGTGTGAAGTGGCCCTGGGGAATTGCATCAGGAAGAGAACCAGGAAAGGAAAAAAATGTGAGAAGACATGCAGCAGTGAGGGATGTAAAATGAAGAAGTGTGCTTATATGTGGATTTCTGCGGGCCTGGGAGGAACAGTCAAACTATCAAAAACTCATCTGGAAGGATGCTGCTGGATGTCAGAGAAGAGTGTGGATGCTCTTGAGTTCACACTGGGATGAATCGCTAAGTTACCGTGTGGAAGTGTCTGCAGTGTATGAACTCAGTCTTTCCAGCTGGTGATGGAAGGAAAGAGAAAGTACTTTTTCACAGTACTGTCAGGGAGAAGAAAATAGAAGAGAGACAATAGGTCCATTAAATAGAATTGTTTTCTCCCCAGTTTATTTCCCTCGATGATTGAGATCCTTGCCATCTCTTTATACCTGTCTTTAGCAAGACTAAAAAAGCCCAAAGAGGTGTGTGGGAGACTGGGAACAAAACATGACTATACAGAAACAGCTATTAAGGGAAGCTTGAGGGTACTTTGCAAGCATCTCAAATGCTTGGCTAACCTCGGTAAGTACTCTTCAGGGCATTAGGGGAATTAATGATGGAATGTAAATAACTGTGTCCCTTTGTTTTAAAAAAAGAAGGTAGTCTGGTGCCAGGAGTGTCGACAGTGCAAAAGATGCCCCAGTCTGAGAGGCAAGAAGGGCTCCCAGTTCCTGTCCCCACATGAAGTGGGGTAGTGTCTCTGCACTCTCACATGCAAGTTCAGCTCCTGGATGCACCTCTGAAATGGGATTACAGCCCCAGCATGAAAGATGTGTGCCATTTATTACTCAGCTTAAAGAGACATTCCAGGCAGCCTTGACTTAAAGGTGAAGTGAGCATCAGCTGGAGAGAGGAGTGAAGACCAGGCTTTGGTGTTGCAGATGCCTTTTAGAGTTGCGAAGCTTCCCTGACAAAATTGGTTTCAATGTGGAAGCAGGAATGGAAGAACAGTGGGACTTCAAAGTGATGGTGAAACACAGGGAATGCCTGTTCTGACCTCTTGAGGTTGCTGGTCTGTCCAAAGTGATCCACCCCTTGATCCAGTGAGGGTAGCTGACTTGCATTTTAAAAGCAATATAATCTGTGTTCTCTTTTTCCATTGGCCTGACTCTGAGAACATGGGCTTCTCCTCTGGCAGGTCTCTTACATGTGAAATGAAGAGATAAAGGAAGGTGCAGAGGGAAATCTCAGAGTGGGCTGTCAGTAGATGCCCTTGTTGTTGTGATGCAGGTTGGCTTCTGGTTCATCTTTTTGGGTGGTCCGGGGAGGGTACCAGGGCATCTCCAGTATTCAGCTGCCCTCCTCTGTTACAGCTCAGGCCCTAATGGGTGGGGTGGCTTGCAGTTGCAACTGACACCTGGGCATAATACTTGCCTCCTCAGCCTAGTTTGCCCTCTTAAAGTGACCCACCAGCTGAGTTGTCTCCTTTGCCTTTGCTGTGTGGAATCTGGACAGCCCTGGATGAGAGTCCCACTGCCAGCAGAAATCTCCTCCCTGCACCTTTGCAGGGGGTGACCTGGTCATCTCTTGGCTTAGTTGAACCAATCGAGCACTCAAGCCTGTGTCTGCACAGCAGGCTTTCCAGTTCTCAATTCATTCTCCTAATTCTTTTTGGAAGCTGTTCCATTTCCACAGCCTTTTTTTTTTTTTTTTTTTTTTTTTTTTTTTTTTTTTTTTTTTCTTTTTTCCTTTTTTTTTTTTTTTCCCTGCAAGTGTGGACACCAGCACTGGAGACAGCAGCCAGGAATAGTCTCACTGTGCTCTAGCAAGAGCTAATACTAAGCTCATGCTGTTAAGGATACTCCCTGGTGTAAGCAGGGCATTTTTTTCCCTTAATTATATTACTGTGCTTGAATAGCCTGACTGGTGTGTAAGAGCCACAGAGATTTGGAATGGCATTTTAGGATATAGGAGGCTCGTTTAGGTTAGCAAGTGGACTGCAGTATTTGATTGTGCTGGCATAGATGGTACTCAGCCTGGAAGAGGAGCTTCAGCAAAGGGGACACAGCAAGGAGAGCCAGTTGCACTTGTGACACTGGGTGTGCAGCTGATGCAGCATGGCAGGGTTTTGCTTATGCCATGGCCTCGGGTCCAAGGGTAGGGATGAAATAGTGATGATTACTTGGGAGGATCAGTTTTCTGCTGAGCAAGTAGGTGGAAAGTCAGGCAACAAAATTAGCTGAGTACACAAACAGTCTGGGCTGGACGAGGTTCTCTCCCCTGGGAGAGATTAAGGCATGTGGTGTCTTACGTAGCAGCGATGGCCCGTGCACGCTCACTGTGCCTTGGTGCTCTGAGCTGACAGTTGTTGAGCTGTTGGCTTTGTGCTCTGTCCTCATCACTCTCAGCCCCTTTCCGGTGACCAGCTGGGGTAGAATATCTCCTGACACATGCTCAGTCCATCTTGCTGCCCTTTTCCCACAGGTGGTTGAGCGCCCTTGAGGGCACTTCAGCTCAGTTTTGCATCTTGCCTGGGTCCATATGTGACTGCCAGGATGTGAATGGTGCTGTTGGACAGGCAGGACTCTGTAAGCCCTGTGCCCTCTGGTTTGTGCCAGCTGAGCTTTTAACAACAGAGGCTGTACCTGTGAACATCATATGAGACTTCAGAAATAACTGTGATTTCACTGTGTACCTGAGCTGCTGAGTGCAAATGTCAGCACACCCATGAGCATGGAGCGGCTGGCATCTCTCTCAGCCTCTTTCCTGATACACAGGATCACAGAGGGGAGGCGATAGGTGGAGCCAAGCATAGCAGTAAGTCTTCAGATCCTCAGCTGTTTGTCACCTTGAAGTGTAGAAATCAACAGCATACTCTTGGTCCTGGCAGCGGGCTGCTTGCTGTGATTTTCCTTGGATCGCTGTAGCTGTGGTCTCTGTGGGAGGCTGTGGCTGACCAGGACCCTGCAGGTGGTCACCCTACAGTTGTTCCCTGTACAGGTCTGGTAACATCCTATTCAAACTCCATGAAACAAACAAACAAAATCATTTGTTGCATGTTTGTTGGTTTTGGGGGTTTTTTCTGCAAGTGGGTCATATCTGCTCCTTAGTGTAAAACACCAAAGCAGGTGGTAATTTTTTTGCAACAAAACTTGATGCAGGAATGGAAAACTTCCAGCAAAGTCTTAATCTTACTTTATTTCTGAGAAGGATGAGAGCTCTTCCCCCAAACCTATATAACAGAAGGTAGATAAACACTTGGCAAGGTCTGAATGTTAAGTCCCTTGGTGGGTCAGAATTCACAGTACATGGTAAAGCAATAAGAGGCTTGAAGGTGTCTCAAGTGGCATTGCAAGTAATCTCTTTAATTCTGCTTTTAATTTATGTCTGCTAATGAGCAGGGAGGAGTGGCAGAAGTCTTAAATTCATCTTGTGTAACTTGGAAAAGAGAATGAAACTTGAGGAGCCGCCAAAAAAGGAAAAAAAAAAAAAAGGCAAGGATGTGAAAAGACTGTAAGGAAACCAAAACAAGAGAGGATGAGAAATGAAAACTCCAGAATACTGCAGGAGGGAAATTAAATCCTAAAGTGTAAGGAGTTTGGATGTTTCCTGTGCTGAAAGTATCAGACGTCAAGCATTTTGCAAATGGAGTCCAGGGGCCAGGTTTCCTTCTGCATAGTTTGGTATGCATCATGCTGGGTTCCTGTTAGCTTTGTGGCTCCAGATGTACAATTGCCCTGTTTAGGCAGGAGTGGGGATGGGAGGAGAACTCTCTGGTGGTCTCCTTTCTTGGTGTGCATCCCTGGGGACTCTCCCCTGCTCTGAGGCTGCTGGTGTCTGGGCAGAAGTTAACACTGAGGGTCTTCCAGGTGCTTGCAAATAGCAGCTTGACTTGGTTCTTTGGCTGGTTTTGGGTAAAGGGTCACTCTGACTCACATGCTGCTTCTTTGGCAGCATTTGTCACAGGGCCAATAACTTCGGTGTGTTGTAGCTCCTTAATCATGGCTGTGTGCTGCCAGAAAAGCAAAAAGGAGGGAGCCGGGAGTATGGGAGGAAAAGGTCTGTGTTTTCTCTTCTCTCTTTCTTGCCTCAAATTCAGTCTGAGAAACCCTAAGAAGGTGTGCCTCGAGGTGGAAAGCACATATTGGAAAGGACTGGAATTGTGTTTTGCTAGATCCAAAGGTGGCTTGTGGCTCTGACACCAAAAGTTTAAAAAAAACCCAAAAAATATCCAGACTCTGCAACCTGGAGGAGCTTCTGCTTTGTATCCCATAGACCCACTGAGTAAGGCTTTTGAACCAGGCACCTTAAACCATAATTTGATCTCTCCTCATGGCTGCCTCTGTATGGGGCAGATGTTGAATTGTATTGCTTCCCCCTCATGTTCACCTGAAGACCCCCGCAGCCTTGGCTTGTAAATTACCAGCCTGAACTTCTCCACAGGAAACTGCAAGGTAAGTAAATATTCTCTTTTAGAAACTTCTTTCCCGGTTGAATTGACTCTCTTGGTACTTTCATGCATTTTAAGAAGTCAGAACAGTTCACAATTGAAAACAAGCAATGTTTAGCTCCTGTGAAGGGAAATAGTCAGGTACCAGAAAGACTGTCATTTTCACCATGATCTTACAAAAGAGGGTGTTACAGTAAGCTCGCTTATTTCCCTGTGGGAGAATTCAGCAGGCTTGATGGAAACTGGATGAGACAGGCAGGGTAAATGGATTTTGCTGGGGGACTTGAAAGCAAAGAAACATGCACGTGTGGTGGCTGGTCAAGCATTAACTGTGTCTTGCAGAAACCAGGAATGATTAGGGACAGAGAACTAGGAAGCCCTGAAACAACATCTGTCCAGCTATATTTAAGATTTCTTCACCTGTGGTATGACTCCAATGGCAATTGGAGGCAGTGAGCCAGGTGGCTTTGTTGAACTGTCTCTCTGCATTTTGGCTCTCCATGGACTGGAAGGGTTAGGAGTCCTGAGCTCCAGCACACTGCCATGCTGGTGTAAGGTAAGTTGAGGGGGCTTCCTCCAGATGCAGCATCTCATGGGGTCAGCATCACCTGCTGGAGGTGGCCAGGATCTTGTGAGGACCACTGGGGTAGAGTAAAAGAAAAGGTCAGATGTCTCCTGGTTCCTGACCCCCAGGGGAGGAGTGATACCCAGCAGGAGTGATACCCAGTCTTGCTTGCGGGGGCAGGAGGTTCTGCAGTGTTTTCCCCCTTTTAGAGGCTGATGTCCGGTGAGCACAGTGTGAGGATCACTGTATCCCTTACTGGCACAAAGCACTTGTTCCTGGTTCCTGATGCAGCATCAGCAAAGACCCTGCTGTTGGAGTGGTACCTCTGTCCTGTCTTGCTCACAGCTGTGTGGAGGGCTGGGGAGATGGACACTGGAGAGGTGTGCAGCATCTTATCTGTGCCCTCTTCTGCAACATTTCACTGCCATAACATCAGAACAAGGCTCCCATCCTGCAGCCCTGCAGGCTCTGAGCAAAATTACTTGTTTACACTATTATAGCTACAGAAAAACAATCTTCCAGGGCTGTGGGCATGGGGATGTACTGAGTTTGTGTGCAAGGCTTTGGTGGTGGGGGTGGTTGCTGCAGAGGTGGTTTCTGTGAGAAGACCTGCCAGAAGCTTCCCCTGTGTCCGACAGAGGCCGTAACAGCTGGCTCCAAGACAGACCTGCCACTTGGCCATGGCCGGGCATGCCAGCAACTATGGTAGAGACTCTGGGATAACAGATTTAAGAAATGGGAGAAAATTTTGCAGTTGCAACCAGAGAAGAGAGGAGTGAGGGTATGTGAGAGTGACAGCTCGCAGACAGTGGAGGCCTAGAGAGAGGAGATGCTCCAGGTGTCATAGTGGAGATTCCCCTGCAGCCCATGGTGAAGACCAGGGTGAGGCAGCTGTGTCCCTGCAGCCCTTGGAGGTCCATCCTGGGGCAGATATCCATGTGCATTCTGTGGAAGACCTCACACGGTTGCAGGTGGATGCCCAAAGGAGACCGTGACCTTGTGCTGGAGCAGGCTCCTGGCAGGACCTGAGGAGAGGAGTCCACACTGGAGCAGGTTTGCTGGCAGGACTGGAGCCCCCTGTGGGGGACCCATATTGAAACAGGCTGTTCCTGACCCTATGTAGGGGACCTATGCTAGAGAAGTTGATGAACTGCAGTCGGTGAGATGGACTCACATTGGAGTAGTTTGTGTAGGACTGGCTTCTGTGGTAGGGAACCCACTCTGGAGCATGGGATGAGTGTGAGGATTCCAGCCTCTATAGAGGAAGGAGCGGCAGAAACAACATGATGAACTGACTGCATCCTCTAATTCCCCATTCTCCCAAGCCTCTGTGAGAGAGGAGGTAGAGAAAGAAATTAAACTAAATCTTAAAACAGCTTCTTCCCACCCCTTCCTTCTTCCTGAAGTTGAATTCAGGGAGAAGGAAGGGGTGGGAAGAAGCTGTTTTAAGATTTGGTTTAATTTCTCATTACCCTACTCTGATTCGATTGGTAATAAAATACATTAATTTCCCCAAGCTGACTCTGTTTTGCTAGTGATTAATTGGTGAGTGGTTTCTCCCTGCCATATTCTTGACTGAGGAGATTTTGCTGTATTTTTCTACCTTCCCTGTTCAGCTGAAGAAGGGAGTGGAGTGATAGATTAGCTTTGGTGGGCATCCAGCCCAGTGGGCATCCTCCACAGGGGACTCTGACCTTTATCCCCTGGGGGTAATCAGGTGGGAGTCCAGCAGAGGGGAGCACAGCATGGTTGGGTGTGCTGTGCTTCCCCCAGCCTGATGAAGGAGCCTCAAAACTGCTGGGGACTGTTTAGTGTGTGAGGACAGCTACAGCAAAGCAGCCTTTCTGGTGTCATCCTAAGGTAAACTACCTTGGCAGGGAAAAGTCTGAGTGCCAGAATGAAATATCCTCCTTAATCACACCCCAAGACACTCCTCTAGCAGAGACTTCTTTCCTAAACAGGAGTGGAACTGGCCAGGTATAATGCACAACAGCAGACTCCTTGTGTAGCAAATGTAACCCAGAGTGTTAGGAAGAGGGTTTTAGTTCTTCCATGTTGACTGTCTTGCCTCCCTGGTGAGCACTGAGGTAGAAATATGCTCATTAATAAAAAAATATTGTGCTCTGCCTCTTGGTAGTGACTCTATTTACTTTAGTAAAGGGAAGTTATATTCTCCATCAGTATAAATCAGGAATAGTTGCCAGTGCTGTATCCCTTGGCAGGCTTATGAGCTCCAGCCAAAGATGAGCTGAGGCACTCGAATAGGGGCAAATAATAAGCCAATTATAAAGCTTATCATTTATAAGCTTATAATAAAAGAAGCAAAACCAGGTAAAAACTGAAGAAAGGTAGGACATCTCATGATAAGGGAGGCTGCTTGAGTAGGCCTGGGAAATGCTTAAGAAGTGCCTGTTTAACATTAGAGTGCTACATGTAACCCATGAGTGCATTTGGATCTTGGGGCTAATGATTCAGGCATGGTTCTTGGACTGTTTGGTTATGTTTTCTGTGCATTTGAAGCTAGAACACCTTGAGTCCCTCTTCATTGCTGATCTGTGTGAGGTGCAAGGTGGAGATGTGCTTGGGCTCACAACCTTGATTGTAGATTCACAGATTCACCTGGATCTTGCATTCTTTGTTGGAAATGGCTGGATCTGGAAGTTTCTGTTGTTCAGCAGACAGATGCTGGCCATCTCTGTGTGTTCGTTAGTGGCACAGACCAGTTCAGCACCATGGTTGGTGTCAAGGCTGAATGGGACCCTGATACTTCAGGATGAGAGGATGGGGAATCAATTTTACATGGGCCCTGATGGCAAGGGTAAGCTGAGTTTATTTACTCTTTGCCAAAAATTAAGTCCTTCAGCTTGTGAGGTGTACCAGCAGCCCTCAGTTTTGCAGAGACATCAGTGTCCCTCCTGTTTCCAGCACTGATTGGTGCTACAGGGTTCTGTGTGGCCCCACTACTGCTTTCCTCTGGACCTGTCCCATGTCAGCCTCTCCCTTGCTCCAAAGGTGACACAGCCACTGCCTGGATTTCCCCTTCCCTGCCTGGGTGCTGCCTGCATCTCCCTGCCTGGCAGCAGGCACTTGGATGCCCTCTGAAGGGAAAGGGAACTTGCTTGCCTGGAGCTCCCACTGGACTTAGCAGCAGATGGTGCCTTGGGAAGGTGTAGAGTGATCACTTTCCAGTTGCT
The DNA here is from genome assembly GCF_029207755.1 of Chamaea fasciata. Classification (NCBI taxonomy): domain Eukaryota; kingdom Metazoa; phylum Chordata; class Aves; order Passeriformes; family Sylviidae; genus Chamaea; species Chamaea fasciata. Next base: position 18,756,489 of record NW_027094089.1, read on the forward strand.
GTCATGTCAGCAGAGGCTTGCTATGGAGTCATAACTGCTATGGGCCAGGCTCCCTGTCTTGCTGGAGGGTTTGTTTTCTCTCACCACCCTCCTTTCCTGGGTTAAAGCCTTTGACCTGATGAAGTCTGGCAAGCTGGACTCCTTGTGAAGTGTGCTTTGGGAAGGGTGTTGCTTAGCCTTGAGTTGTAGCTGCCCATTGCAAAGTAGCAACAGGATTTTTGCCTGGTGACACCATTCCTGGGTTCAGCAGCCCAGCAGGAGGCTTCCTGGACCCAGAGCTGTGTTTATGCAGCTGCTCCAGCGGTTTTTGCAGCATCCATGGAGCCCTGTGCCACTGACATTGCTGGGGTGTTGCATGGGCTTCAGGTGCTTACAGGTGTGGTGGTGTCCAGCTGTCAGGTTGTATCCTCACTAAGTGTCTGCATCCTGGTCTCTCCCGCTACACCAGAAATACAGGCAGGGTCCTACCTCCCCTAGATACTGCATGCACAGAGCATTTTCAGTGTGAACTACTTCTGTGCCTTTCACTGGCTTAGAAAGGTCCTAATCATTATGCTAATACACTTCACCATTCTCCTCTAGCAGGGCCGGGCCTGACTGCCCCACACCTCCGGATTGGTCTTCCTTACCTTTCCATCCTTTTAGGCCTCCACCCCAGGCTGACAGTGCTCTGGGGAGAAGCAGCCATTGTGGAATGGGTCCCAGGCAGCAGCAGGATGAACAGAGAGAGCATCTTGGTGCATCCTGGTCAGCAGTGCCACCTGTGACTGTCACATCTCCTGCCAGCCAGGCGATGCCTGTGGATCCCATCTCCCATGGGCAGGCATGGGGAGCCCATCCAGCGCCTTTTAGCAGGAGGCCAAGGCTGCTTCTCGAAGCTGGGAGGACAATGAAGGCGCTGAAGCAGCCGGAGCATGGCCGGGGGCAGAGGGGGACAGGCAGGCAAGGAGAAGCCATGCATATGGGGACTTTGATGTAGCTGCAAGGACTGGGGCTGGAGCATTGTTGCTATCACATCACATCACATCCACATTCCTCATGCAGGGCTGATCAACGCTTTCAGGGCCAGACAAAAGAGCGGGGAGATGAACAAAAGCGAGAGGGGGGGCTTTACCTACTGCAGAATAGAGGCAGAGGATGAATTGCTCTCTTGGCAAGCCATGGAGATGGGCTGGCGGTTGCTGTGCTTTAGAGCACCAGCTTAAAATTTTTCTCTTTTATTTAGAGGCAGGGGAAAAAAAAGGTAGGAGAAAGTGTTTCCTGTGTGTAAAAGGGGGTATAAATAAGATAGTATGGCACATATCTGTGGCCCTCTTACATTCCCTTGCCTGGTCTCCTCAAGTGATGATTCTCATCCTATTGCAGAAGTGTCCTCCTGAGAAGAGCAGCTGGCAAACATGGGTTTGACCCGGACTGCAAAGTGAGAATACTTTCAAGGGAGCCTTTTCCCAAAATTAGCAGGGTGAATGGGCTTGGAAGGGTTTGACCACATACTGTGGAAGACTGGGCTCTGCTGACCCATGAAGCTTGCTGGCATCAGCCCTGGAACAGGGGGAAGAGCCATGTTGGAGAGAGCTGACCATTGTGCCCAGCTCTCCTAAGCTGGGGAGTGAGGAATAGAAGGGTGGAGGAGGTGAGGAAGCACTTCATCTTTGCTACTGCTCGTTCTGGGGTCCTGCCTGTTGCTGCAGGGATAACTTGGTCAAGTCCGTTCACTGGGCTGACTTTTGCTAGAGCTGGAGAGCAGGGATAGGGCCCAGGGCAGAATGTGGCACATGTCCACATGCGTGTGTGTGCTTCTGTGCTGCCATCTCAGCCTTTACTGCAGCTCCAGTGGCTGAGCCCAGGGTCACTGAATTCTGGCTTTGCTCACTTGTTTTTCCGTCCCTGATGTCTCCTGGCTCTTGCCTGTCACTGACTTCTCTCCTCTCTGTGAGCCTGGGGTCCCTGTTCTGCCTTGCCCTCAGCTTCCTGCTTTCTCCGGTGTATGCTGCCATCCCCTTACCTCGGGAAAGAGTGCATTGTATCAAATCTCTATTTTCCTCTTGCATGTGCTATCTGCAATTTGGATTTTGCATGTATTAAGTGGAAGTTAATAGGTCCTCAAGGATGCTCTAGCCTCTCAGCCTTTCCTAAAAACCTTTTTCCTGTGGAAGCACAAACCTTGAACATTGTCCCCACTGCACAGCTGTCCCCTGCTCTCCCAGCCCCATGCACTGCTCTGGCTGCCCCCCCTTAGCCCTGACCCACAGCCCCCTCCCCTCCCTCAGCTCCGGGCCCCTCTGCCTGAAAGGCTGTCAATCAGGCTGAATTGTCTGGTGGTTTTGTGATGTGGAAAGACTCCCACCAAGGAGTCAAGGGCCAGGCTGAGACCTTTAAACTCGATCCCATTTTTGTCTTAAATCAAACAGGAATCCAGGTCCTGGGATGGAGGGGGAGGTTTAAGGGGATGCAGAGGCTCAAAAGCCTCCACCGCCCCCCAGCCCAAGTTTTTCTGGAGCCCATTCCCCACCTGCACTGTGTGGAGCAGGGAATGTGCCCATGGCCCTGGAATTCAGGGCTTATTTCTCTCTGTAGTCCTCTGCTCTGGGGGTTGGCAGCACTGCTTCCTTTAGTGCTGGCCCTTTGAACCACCCTCTGCCTTGGGGTACATGGCACAGGTGGTCCTCTGAGTGAGGGTTGAGGAATGTCCTGGGAAGTGGAGACTTCCTAGGGAAGGGAAGGTTTCTGGGATCTGCTGTTGGGAGCATATGAGGCTGGGTAGGTGGGCAGAGCTCAGCAGCATCTCTGATCTCACCAGTTTGTGGTGGCTGTTGCTGCATGGGAGGATGTGGGTGCAGAGGACAGATAAGTGACTGATGTCCTGCAGATGGTTGCAAGGTTAGAAGTGATGTTTCAGCCTCCTCCCAAGACTCTACAGGTAAGCTTGACCTCACTGGACTGTCGTCATTGCAAAGAGGAGAGTGTCCTGGTCACTGTCTCTGATGTGCCCATGGCTCAGTGGCTTGAATCACACAGTGCCTGGTGTTGAAATTCATCTGCTGGTACCCATAGAGAGGGGATAAAACCAAAATGAGATGCCCCAAATTCCCAACCTACTGCCGGAATAGGGCATCAGGGCAGGCAAGGAGTGTTAAACTCTCTGCTTGTCTTTGCTGTGTGTAAAGATGGGCTCAGTCTGCAGAAGGAAGATCATCTTAAATGGCAGGTCGAAATTTCTGCTTTTTTCTCTAGAAAGGGTCATGACAGCAGCAGAGCTAGCGCTGCCTGGGGTTGAGCCCCATTCCATCTCACAGGATTTGCTGGGGGCCCTTGACCTGGGGCTGCTGCAAAGAGGAGGGAGAAAAGGGCTGGGTGGGAAACCATCTTTTTCAGCTCAGTTCATGTCTTTCTCTGCCTGCTTGTGAGCAAAGGGTTTGCTATTCTTTTTTTTTCTTCCAACTTCTTTCCAAAGTCCGCATAGGTCAGAGATTTCATTTTGTCTTCCCGAGGGTAAATTGCAAGTCTCTGTCCCCTTGACAGAGCTGTGTTTTCAGGAGAAGCCTGGAGCTGCCTTAAGACATGTACAAGCTCAGAAATGCAGTGGCTGTGTTTATTTTTTGTGTTCTGGGCAAAGTCAGAGCTGCTGCCGGTGCTAAGTAAATACAGAACTACCCTCATGAGTGACTGCATTAGCCAAGGCCATACTTGCTGCCTGCATGAAACCAGATGGATCTGTCTGGGGACTGGAACAGCAGCTTTCTTGTGACTAGCAAAGGCAGAGCCACTAGCATTTAGATTACTAGCTCTCCTGTGCTTTTAACAGAGTGCCAAAGTTTGACAAAACCATTAAGTTAAATTAAGGCCTACGTGTTTCAAATGGATTCTGAGACTTCTGGCTGACTCATTAGCAGAGCTGTCTCTTCTCCCTTTAGTCTTTCTCTCTCTCTTTTTTTTTTTTTTTTTTTTTTTTTTTTCCCCTCCCCCTCCTCCATTTAATTCCCTCTCTGTAGCTGGTTTTACTGCTGACATTTAAAAGCGGCATTTGGAGACTGAGGAGAGACCTGGCATTAGGATGGCGCTACTGTGAGCCCAGACATACCCGGTCCCTCTGTGGTGGGCAGAGAGCATGCTTGGAAGGTGTTTGCTCAAGGCAAGCTCTGGGTCCCACAGAGCCTGCGTATGGGTTGGCCAGGGATGCCCCGGTCCCTGCAGAGCCCACGGCTGCTCTGGTTTTACCCGCTGCCAGTGTTATTTATGGCCGGAGTTGCTGCTTTGCTGGGCCGTTTCCAGAGGGCAGAGGAGGATGCCCTGGGTTCCCCGCGGCTCCAGCGGAAGGGTAAAGGATAGCAGGAAGCATCGGTGGGAACAGGGGCAGCGCAGCACGGTCTGTCCGAGTCACCTTGACTTGCCTCCCGCGAAAGTTAAGTACTTTAAAGAGGCACAGGGCGATGACCTTGTAAATGGATGCGTGACCCAAGTGCTTCCCTGTGGCGTCGGCTTCTTTGTGTCCCTGATGCTGCTCTTCACGCCTGTGGGGAATCACTGGGGCTGGGGGTGGTTGCTGGGGTCTCATTTGCACAGCTGCCTCTCAACTGTGCAAGCTCTGCTGGTCACTGGTGTGAGAAATGCTGTCAGCCTTTCCTTGTCCCTCTAACGCAGCTTTTTGTGGGGCAGCAGAGCCCCTGTGGGACCTCGCTCTGGCTACCTGTGGAGCTGTTGCTGCCCTGGAGTGTATCTGGGGGGGGTACTGTGGAGTTGAAGAGGGTGAGCACGGGAGGGGCACCAGCACCTACACCACTGGGATTTGGAGGAATGGATGAACTCTGCATGAAGACCAAAGGCAGCTGCTTCACCGGAGCTGTACTGGGGTTTGAGTGGTGTCAGAAAAGAGGGAGAGCGGTAGCATGCAGTGGTCTTAAAGGCCATGTAGAAAAGCACTGAATAGTATTGAAGGTTTTGCAAGCAGTAAATGCACTGAGGGCGATCTGATAGAGATTGTGGACTAAAGAGAAGGTACAGATTGGATGGTGGAATAAAGCTGGAAAGGGTTTTCTGCTGCTGTCCGAGGCTTTGCAGTGCTCTGATGTGCTGTTCTGTAGTCCTGGTCCATCGAAGCACACTGTGCCAGGTGCTGTACTGGCAGACAACATCCCACATGGAGGCTCCTGTTCCTCTGCCTGAAAACTTCAAAATGTTGGTTGCAGATGATGTGGGGACTGCAAGCTCTGGTAAATCTGGTCTTTACTGCTGGAACAGCCTTCCCACTGAGCAGGTCCGTGCTCTTTGCACTGATATGCCCTCAAGTGCCTCTGCTCCTGTGCACCTCTTGCCCCTGGGTCTTTGCTGCCCTGGCCTCATGTTTATCAGGTCACTCTGAGATGTGGCCTCTTGACGCACACAATCTCCCTTCTTGCTCTTCCTGTCACAGACTGTCTGGAGAGGTGCCAGGAGCCACACAAGGGGAGCTTTCAGCAGATCAACACGATTTGGTCTCGGGTGTGCAAAGCTGGAGTGTTAACCCATGCAAAGCACATCTGGGTGAAGCCTTGGGAGAATGTCAGCACTGTGGAAGCTGCTCCCATTGACAGCCAGAACACAGTGCCCATCACAATATCTCCTTGCTGTGGGCACAGCCCCCTCCCACCATCAGTGTCTTGTTTCTCTGGGTGCTCTCTTGTTATTTCCATGTTCATTAGTGCTGATACGCTCAATTGCATCAGTTCATTTTGAGGAACCAAGTGCAATCCTGGGCCTTCATTTGCATCCTCGCTGCATAGCTGTTGCCCAGGCAATGCCAGGTGCTCTGACATCATTACCCAGCCAACTGGCATCCTCTCTGCCCCATTAACCTTCCTGTAATTGACTTCAAATTGAACGGGGAAGGGAAGGGGAGGGGAGGAGAGAAACTGTCTTGAAACGGCAACTGTTTGTGCCACCCTGGAGCTGGGCTCTTTGTTTTTTGGAGAGAAAACTGTGGCAGTTGTTTACAACTTGTCTTGGTTTGGGAAGACAGGTATCTGCCAGGTAATAAAAAAAAAAAACCAACTGCAGTTTCCTTTGGAATGGAGAGTGTAAAACCCCCTCCTCCACCCTTTTTTTTCTTTTTCAATTATAAATTTACAATCAGAGGCTCTTAGGCAAAGATTTGGGAAATAGGAATAGCAGTTCTTTACTAGTATGTAATACAAAGCAAACAAACACAAAAAAAACCCCCCACCAAACAACTACAGCATTAATAACAAACGAAAACAGTACCAAGAACCTTGAGGGCTTTGTTTCACAAAACCCAGGGCAGTTTGGTTTCGGTGTCCTGCAGGATCCTCAGAGCACCAAGCTGAAACAGTGGAAAAGTCCCGGGCTGGTAGCTGGGATGGCAGGGTGTCCTGGCAGGCAGGGGCAGGATGTCCCGGCAGCGTAGGGGGTGCAGGGTCACGCTGTAGCAAGAGGAGCAGCACCGAAGAAGCCGAAGGCGAGGCAGGGCCTGGACCAGCTCCTGCGGGTGGCAGAGAAAACTCAGGATTCCGGCCGAACGGGTGATAGTAGATTTCCCAGGACTGGATCCCTTTGGCCACAGTGAAACTCTTCCAGCCAGCAACAGCCGTTCTCTCTCTCCCCGAACGCCGGAAAAAGAAGAGCCCGCAGCTGCCTCAAGCTCTGTCTTTTACCTGCATTATCTCCCCCTTCCACATTTGTCCACCTCTGTCCACCTCTTTGTTTCAGTTAAGTACTCTCAAGTATCCAACACTTGGTCTCCTTGGTAACTTATGGGGAAAAAATTGTTTAGAGAAAGAAGGAACAAATGTAACCCCCAACACAACTGGATACAACTAGGTCTGAGAAGGGTTTCTTGCCTGTTAGGAAGCTATGCAGTTTGTCTTGGTTTGTAGATTTTCTCACCATCCTCTCCTGGGGGAATGAGATGTCAAAACTACTTAGGGTGGTTTTGGGCAGGGGAACTAGGAGGGATTGTGCAGAAGAATGATGTTGGAGATGCTGGGAGCAGTGGGTCTGTGTAGCCCCGGGAAAGGAAGGTGAAGCAGGATGCTAAGGAGCATCATGGCAATCTCAAACTTCTTGATGGGTAGGGAGAGGAAGGAGGTGGAGTGTTTTTTGTAAACACCAAGGGACAGGGCAGCAGACCACAGCCCAACTTGGGGTCAGCCAGTCAAACATTGAGAATTATCTTGTCCCCATTTCAAACACTGCAACAGGAATAGGAGATGGGAAAAAGTCATGTCTTTGAGATGCTCAGCCCTGACCCACAGAGCTTCTGTACCTGAGATGTCTGGTTCCGTGCCCCCTGGATGGCATTAAGTTGAGGTCTGGGTCAGGATACAATATTCTATAGCTGTTATCCTAAATCCATTCTGGTAACTACAAATATGCTGCCCTTTTTTTTTTTTTTTTTTCCCCTAAAACTTAAATGTTGAAATAGTATAAAATTTCTCAGGAGTTTTTTCCCATTTAAAGGTAGAACTTGTTTGTGTGTAATTTTTGTTTTGTCCCCTTTTGAGCCAAAGTCACCCAAATAGATGCTTCACTACAGATTCTCTATCACCAAATTGGCATCTTCTATCAACTTGAGTCAATTTTATTTACTCACCTTCTGCTTGCACAGCACTGCAGTCGCCAAGTCTTCCTGTGTTTGCTCATGACTTGTGCTGGATGTAGTTCGTTAGACTTAACTGAGCTGCCAGAGGAGAAGGGCGGTGCAAGAGTGGATGGATGAAAACCTCGGCATCAGCTTCTTGATTGCCAAACCCAGCAGAACTGGTCCTGCTCCAGCAGAGCCCCTGGACAGAGGCAGGTCTGTCCAAAGCAGGCAAGTGGAGCTTCTCTTGCAAGAGAAGAACTTCCTATGTTCTTCAAAGTTGGGGCAAAGTGGTGAAATACTTTAAAACTTTACTTCCTCTTATTCATTATTTACTAGTATTGTTCTATTCCTTATTACCTGTTAAGTATTAAGAGAGGAGGTAATTCTGCACTGTGTTCTTAGCTTTTCAGAAGGCAGAGCTGAGGAACTTCTGGCAGGAGGGATTTCTTAAGCTCTAGGGTTTCAGATGGCATGATCCTTCCTGCCTGGCATGGGCTGGTTCTTGCACTGCTTCATCTCCTTATTCCCTGCAAGATGCAGGAGTCCACACAGGACCAGACAAACCTGGGGTTTTTGTACAGACCTTGAATTGCTGCTGGGTTACGGTGATAGGAAAACTACTCATCCCCTCTGAGAGAGGAAATCTTTATTTGAGGAGAGTCCTGGGGCTGTCATTCCTAATTGCTGTTTTATAGAAGTCTGATGGAGGCAATCACTGGTGCTTGTGGGTGATGGGTTTGCACTGGGGTCTGACTGTCAGCTGGGAGAGGGTGTTCTAACCTTTGGTTGTCACAGTGCTTGGAGGCAGGTCAGGGATGGGGGAAATAAAGTATTAAGAGTTCTCTGGGCTGAGGCATGCAGCTCAAACTGGAAGTGGTATGGCTGTGCCCTCAGTAGCTCACTTGGGGAGCCCAGGCCCCTCATATTGCACTTGTAATCAGTGAACCATGGTGTGAGGGGCACAGCTCTCCCTCTGTTTCCCCTAGAGCTAACAGAGCTTAGTATCAATTAGCAGCTTAATTTGTAATTAATAACCTGCTGTCTCGTTTCTAAATGGCTTGTGGAGGGGCTGACACAGGAGGCTTGCACAGCCTGCAGTGTGCTGTCACCAACTGCCGAGGAACATCCTGAGATTTGCGGGGTGGGTTTGGACATGGGTGTTGTTAGAAAGCAGGGAAACAGCCCTGGCAGGGGGTTGGGATGGAGGCTGTCCTGGAGATGAGTCTGGGACCTCAGAACGCTAATACTTCTCTGTATTTGCATCTAGAAGTGTTGGCTGATAATCCTGGAGCAAATGTTGATCACTGAGCAGGGATCAGTCAAGGCACTTCCACCCTTGCAATCCTTCTGTGACAGCCACCTCAGTAGTGCTGGGGGCTGCCTGTGTGTCTGGCGGATGCTGCGAGGGGGTGGCAGGGCCATTGCTTCCCTCTGTGAGTGGGAGCACCTCCAGCAGCAGAGGTTGCATGTGTGCCAGTCCAGCTCGGCATCCTCCTTTCTGGGGCTGACATATGTCATTTTCCTTGCAGGTCTTTGTGGGTTTCCCTTCCTGTCCATATGGATTGTTGCTTTGCTGGCTGTACCATCCTGTGATAGTGTGGGGGGGGGGGGCTCCAGCCTGCTGAGTGCCCTTTGCACAGGTCCCTGCCGTGCAGAAATTGGAGCTGCCTCGCCAAAGGTGGCAGTGAGTGAAGAGACAGTAGAGTTACAATCAACCCAGGACCACCCAGGAGGGATGAACTTGCCCTGCCTGGTACCCTGGTGAGATCTGCTAGCTTTAACTGTGTAGTACGTTGCTCTGCAGGTAGTCTTCCTGGTACTGCCCTACAAGGAAGAGCTGAATGTAATGGTGATGATCCTATTTCTTCCCAATTCCCATTCTGTTTTTTTCTTCTTTGGCATGCATGCCCTATGTAAGTTGTCCAGAGGACTCCTGCCTTTGTGTCTTGTTCCCAGGCCTTGCACCATCTTTCCCTCTCACTTTTCTTGGAGCCTGTACACATTTTAGGACAGAAGTGACTATTTTTCTTTAGTGATTATTCCTGAATGACCTGTTGCTTTTTCATTCTCTGAGAAATCAGAAAAAGTGTCTGTATACAGGGAGAAAAAAAAAATCTTCTATGCTTCACCGGAGAGAAGAGAGATGGCCCAGAAAATGCCAAGTGGATGTGTGCAACTGTGGGAACCACTGGAAAATGAGGCAGGAATGTCAGCACTGGGGTATGCTCTACATGTCCCAGGGGGAGTGGAGCACATGGTGTCTGAGGGATAGATGTTCTTATGTCACTCCAGCCTCACTTTCCCTATATGAGTGATGTAACTGGGTTTGAGTTGTTTGTGTTTTTCCATTTCAAGGCCTCTCAGTGCCCAGCTGTTTGAGCCAAGTGTTCTCTTAGCATTTGAGGCTCTCTGTGCAGGGAGAGATTTGCATCTGAGTTGTTTGGCATTCGTATGCTGTCCAGTGGGTCTCCTGTCTGGAAAGGTCTGCAGTCAGGTCAGAAGCTGAGTTAATTTGCACTGGAAGGCAGGCATACTTTGTTTTGCATGCTGGTTTCTTGCAGAAATCCCATTTGAGGTATTTGTTCTCTTATTGAAGCCGTGTTAGGAGCCATGACAGCCTCCCTGCAAGGCGGGAAAAGAGACAGCTAGCCTGAAAGGTGCAAATTAAACCTATGCTCAGATAAAAACTGCTTTTGCACTGTTAATGTGGGCCTTTCTTCAGAGTTTTGAGGCTTTTTGCTTGCAACAGAGGAAGAAATACTTACCAAGAGTCCTGTGGGAAGCAAAGCAGGCTCTGGAGTTCAGCTTGCAGCTACTTTGGATGAAACACTGTGAAAATTCAGGGCGAAAGTGCCGGAGGGTCTTTAACTCTCATTTGGATCAGCTCATGAAATGTTCAGACAGGGCAGGCATTTTGGCACAGCTTGCCTATGAGGAAGGAGACTTGGAAAGAGCAGCTGTGTGGGGCTGTGGTGCTGCTGAGAATGGGGTATGTGGCCACTGCTCAAACACAGGAGCTGTTTGGTTTGAAACTTGATTATCCAAAAGCTTTGTTTTTCCCTACCTGGACTCCAGACTTGGGACCTGTGTGGGTCATCTCCTATGTGTCCCCAGGAATATGTCCTTCAGGTATTCCTCCAGAGCCAACTTCCAGCTACTAGCAGCGTGCGTTTGCATGCCAGGTGGTTGTCACCACTGACAGCCCAAGGACCGTGGGTGCAGCAGGAAGGGTCCCAATGGGCTGGGGTAGAGATACCCCAGAAGCATGTGTGCGGGAAAGTCAGATCCAGCTGCAAATCTGGAGGGGATTAAAATCAGGAGATGCCATAAACCTTCTTTGCTGTTAAGAGGTTCTCAGTGACTTGTTACAACTCTGTGTTGGAGATGCTGTTTGCACAGTCCTCAACTCATCTCAGCCTGGGGATGCTCCTGAGGCCTCAAATACACCTTGTTCATGCCCTGCAGCAACATTGTCAGGGCTTTGACAGGTAGGAAGTGATCCCTACTGAGTGTATCAGCACTTGAGCTTTCCTTCATCTCCCCTTGCACCCCGACCAGCCCAGGGAGAGAGCTGGGAGGGACAACCATCATGTGACAACCAAGTGATGTGCTATCTGTGGAGGGTCTGCTGCCAGTGGAGAGCCAGCTGTGGGCTGCAAAGGGTTAAAGAGACGTTGACAGTAAACAGAAAGAGAGGACAAAGCAAGTCTGCTGTAATTATGTAGCATTTATTATTAATACTCTGGAATTGCTGGAAGCAGGCTCTGTAATGTGAATACTGATACAGAGGTTCAGAAGACAATTTAGCTCATCTGTCTGTTTATTAGTTCCCTCAGCTCTGGCAGGCAGCGAACTAAAGCCTTGTTTGCCACTGCCTTGTTGCAGTCCCTCCCTCTGCCCCTGAACTCTTTGCTGTTACCATAAAGAAACCTGATTTTGTTCATCCTCCGGCCAGGCACTGGAGTAATGCATGGTGTGATCCTGGATAGCCAAGCAAGGCTTTAATCCTTGACCTGAGCCTGCCTGTTTGCCAGGCATGGCCCAAAGTAGGGCACTGGGCTGGGCAGAGCCATTGCCTTTCTGAGAGCAGCACAGCCACAGCTGATGCTGGAGTGGGATGTCCCAGCTCCCAGGGCACAGGACTGCTCATCGTTGGGGCAGCAGCAAGACCAGATGGCATGGGCTGCTGCTGGGGCCCACAGTTCATCATGGGGTTGTTAGGAAGGGAGAGTGCAGAAGAGCTTCAGGAAGCTGTCTGGGAAGTAATTGGGAAGCTGTCTAGGAAATAATTAAAGGCTGCCGGGGTGGAGAGAGCAAGAAGTTAAACCATCTGTCAGGGGTTGCAACAAGTTTCCTTTCCCTTCTGTGGTTTGGTAGGATTTGTCATTCTCAGTGCTGTCCAAATGTCTGAGCTTTAGCCTGCGTTTCTTCTGCATATCCTGAGCATATAGGACATCCATTCCTTTATGTATTATACAGTAGTTTAAAGAGGATTAAGACAATAGGTAATCTAAATGATGAATGATGTAGATTGCTCAGCCTCTGAGCCACCTTGGTTTTTCTTGCACACAGATTAGTCAGCTCAGTAGCTAAATCTTGGGGCAAACTGCATAAATCCATACACATAAGCCTCTCTGGCTTGAATAGGATAGAAGGAGTTCGAAATGGGCTCTGACACCACTCTGTGTCTTGTCACAGTGTCTGTGGCCGCCTCGCTGACAGGACGGATGAGCAAGGAGGCTCAGTGGTGGCTGGTGCACAGCCCAGGTGGCCAAGGAAATAACAGCATCCAGGTCTGCTCTCTCAATGCTGCTATCAGATATGGATGGTGGCAGGAGAGGGAAGGGATCGATGCTGCTCACCTCCCTGCTGCTGGAGCCGGCTGTGTGCTGCTTGAGCCTGGGGAGGCTGATCCAGTCTCTGAGAGAGCAGCCTGCAGAGAGATAACACAGGGCTGGTGGGGTTTTACTCACATGAAAAGGCTGGTGTGGCTGGTACCTGCCCTCTGTCCCAGCATCAGTGCCAGGAGGGTGCTGGCAACTCCCAGGGAGTGTGACCTGTAGGAAAGAGCTTGTACTAGCACTGGAATGACAGCAGATTTTTCTTAAGCTCTGAAGCAGAAGGATTAAAATCTTTTATTTATGTCTGGTCGAATCTGTCAGAGTTGTGTCAAATGCTTTTGACAAGCAAAAATGCCATTTGCTTCAGCTTCATGAAAAATGATTTTTATTTTCTCCCCCCTCCCAGGAACTAAAGGAATTGTAGTTTCAATTGCAGTCCCAAAAGCTCCTCAGGAAAAAAAAAATGACACGTCACAAAACAAAACCTAAAACCTGATTATTGTGAGAGTTGGCTGTTAAAAGAAGCTCTGGGCTGATGTTTTGGGTCTGTGTACAATGAGGGTCTGGAGAGCATTCAATCATATGGTATCTCTTTTTATGAAGCTTTCTGGGCATATTATTCCAATGACATTTAATGGCGCTGATTTCTTCATCTTAACCAAGTGTGTCTTTTCCCAGTCCCACATCATTTTAATTTGTTCTCCTTCTGAGAAGCATGAGAGCTGGGACTGGCTTGACTTGGCACAGAAGAAGATCTGTGTTGGTGGTTGTCTTTTCCCTCTTGGAGAGGATGCATCTGGCTGTCTAAGCCTGAGGACTGCATGGAGGCAAAGCTTCCATTAGGACTAGCACTTGTCAGGAGACCTGTTCTCAAATTTTCTCTGCTTCTCTGGAAATAATTTTTCTGTTGTTTAATAGGAAGCAGTGTGGACATTATAGTTTGGCCAATACAGTGTGTCTAGCCCAAGGTCCTGTAGCTAAGTACTTCAGCCTTCTTCCCAGGCTGAAAAGCCTTGGTGTGCTTGGAATGCCCTGATGCAGAAGATGTTTTGTTTCCTTTCCCTTTCCCTTTCCCTTTTGTTGTCTCACTACTCCCTTTCTGTGAGGACCAGAACTGTGTGTGGTGACCAACTGTCAGTTGCATAGTGGACTTGTACAGTGACAACATGGTCTGGTTTGGGGCAGAGGAGTGCTGGACCCTGTGGCATAGGTCAGTTACACCTCAGGACATGAGTACAAGCCCTGCTCAGGAATGCAGGGTGGATCTGTGTCTGGACTTTACCTAGTCTCCTCATGGAGTGAGATCTGGGTTAATATTCAGTCTGCGTCATGGCTGACTGTGGAGCAGGTCTGGGTGCCACAGCTGGAACTGCACACTGATCCGTTTGGCTGGCTGGGTAGTGCGGGCAGAGACGCAGATACTACAGGCTTGGGAAAAAGATCATGTGCTCCCCTTTCCCCTCTTTCCGCTTCCTTCCCAAATTTCAGTCAAGGCTTTCTTTGCCTCTGCCCTCCTCTTTGGGCACAGATCTCCCTTCTCCATAACCTAGCCCAGTGCTTGGCAAGGGAGGCCTTTTCTTGAATGCCAGCTGGGAGGAGGGTAAGGCAGTGGGACATGCTGACAAACACTCACTGCTCATCCTGAGCTGTTTGTCTGTGCATTCTGTCTCAGGATCAAGCTGTCACAGCCCAGTTCCCTGCCTTGTGTTGCTTCCCCTGGGAGCTGTCAGGAGGCTGCTGGAGCCATGCGGTAACACGGGTCTCAGGGAGGCAAGCAAGGTCAGATGTCTGCTCAGAAATGAGATTGGCAATGATGACACCAGTGCTGACAAATGGCCTGTCATTAATCTCTGACTCATGGCAGCAGAGAGGGCAGCAGTGGAAGAAACCCATGAGGTCACTGGCAGCCTCTCTCCCTTGGGACCTGCACACAACTTCCACCCTAAACCTTTCTATGTAGGGTGGGCTCATCCCCTGGGATCAGAGGGGGTTTTTTTTCCTACACACCTGCCCTGAGTGTTTGTGTGCAAGTGCATGATGCAGCTCCAGACAGCTGCAGTCAAGCCCCTAAGCACCTGGGAACTGGCACAATCATACAGTCCCTGTGGGAACTGGATTTTTTCTTGTGGCACCACTCTGGCTCAGCACTGGTGCAAGCAGGATGAAGGTTGAAACAAAGCTTATGTTATTAGTATGTTGCAATACCTTTGTGAGACATGAGGTGCTGTGCTGCTGGGAGATGCTGCAGCGAGCTGGGGGAGACCAAGCTGAGATGATCAAACCCTGGCTGTGCTCCCTCATGCTGGGGCATTGCCGGGGCAGGGTCTGCAGGCTGCTCAGTCCTCTTGCAGAGCAGCCTTCCCTCCTTTCCTGCTCTTTAGGTCTCTTCTCATGCTTTTTACAGAAAGGGATCTTTCCTCAGTTGCAAAATACTCCTTGGAGGTTATAGCCAAACAGACAGGACTTTCTGTGGTAGTGGATGCTGGTGGAGATGCTGCACTCCCTGCTCAGTCACACTGGTGAGCTGCACAGGACTGAGCTGCCTTTTAGGGCAGCTGTTAGTGCTACAAGTACAATCTTTGCACATATGCAGGGAAGAGGTGACTTTCTCCTCTGAAATATTTGGGGGTTGTTTCAGTTCCTTTTAGGACATAAGGAGACATGGTTATTCCACCTCAACTCACTCCAGATGCTTGAACCTCTCAGCTTGCACTGGGGAGTGGATGGGCAGCAGCAGGCAGGGGCTGCAATGTGGGTTTGGGATTTCTGTGCCTGGAAGGGCAGGGGAGAGGGATGCACTGATGGAGATGAGGATGTGGTGATTTTGGAGACTGAGGGCTACCACCACCTCAGGCTGCTGCAGCAGTGGTGCAGCATGAGCTGTGCCTCCAGGACCTTCTCCCTCTGCCTCTGCTGAGCTACGATTTAATTTTTCACTTTTTTTCCATCCCCTCTTAACTGGAAGAAGTCCTAAATAAAGTTGCTGTCACTTTTATTTATGGGCACAGAAGAAGCCATGGACAAAAAGCCTGTGTGCTCCTGACAGCTACAAAGCATCCGGCTGTTTTTCCTCACTTGCCTTGTCGAGGCAATCGATCTGGGCACAGGCAAGCACCCTCCCCGGGTACATGGGGCTTCTACATGCCCCTGCCCAGGGCACTCCATGAAGATAGATGGGAGGGGTCTCTGCATCCTGGGTCCTGGCTCTCAGCTGTTGCAAAGCCTGGCTTGTCTGGCAACACCTGTCCTAAAATCCTGGACCCCTGAAAATACAGATGCATGAACACGCCTGCCTTAAGAATCCATCACAGGCTTCTTGTCTCCGTCTTGATTGGTTCCAGTGAGGTCAACTTTTTTTAATAACTCCTGGACTTCGCCAAGGAAAACTATTTCCTTCAGGAAATAATATAATTAAGGCTGCCTGACACTTCTGATTATAAGCCCCTGTCTTCAGTTGCTTGAAACTACGCCAGCCTTTAACCATTTGGACTGAAACTTCACATGTCTCTGCCTCCGGCTGAATTTTTTTGGAAAATTTTAGCAAGGGGAGTTTTAAGCTGCTCTCAGAATAGGGTTGGGGGAAAAAAGGCTTTTATGTATCCACAGTTAAAAATAAAATTTAAAAAAATAAAAAGCAGAAAAATTCTTGCAGTTGTGCTGAAAAAATTCCAGTATCTTTGTGCTGTGAGACTGGGCCTGATAGTTTTGGGGAAGGTTTTGAGCCAGGCATCAGGGTTCTGCTTGTTGCTGATGCCACAAGAATCCACCTTCCCCGTGCCAAGTCGCGAGGCTCTGAATCGTGCGCTGTGTTTGTGTGTTACCCAGAGCATGTGTGGGGAGCTTCCCACAGCAGGAACTGCTCTGCCTGGAGCACACAGCACTGCAAAACCTGTGCCCCCCAGCTCATGTGGGGGTGCCTTGCTGCTGGGAAATGTTGGGCCCCTTCTGTTGGTGCAAATAAAAATCATGGATTCCTGATCAGCATAGTCCCAGCTTGTGTTGGAGAAAAATTTTTGGCAAATGCTGTGTGTTTGGATTTTTTGTTGTTGTTGTTGGGTTGGGGGTTTTTTTGGGTGGTTGTTTTTTGTTTGGTTTTTTTATTTATTTTTTTTTAATTGAGCACGTAGTTCAGTTATCCATTAGCCCTTGCTATGCCATGCAGGTGCATCATGTGGGACACGCAGCAGGCCATAAGTGCTGGGCTTCCTCCAGCATTTTGAAAGGACCTGTTTAAAAAGTTAGTGGTTTTGCAAGCAGGCTTCTCATAAGTCATCTTGTTGCTACAGAAATGGACAAAGCAGGAGTGTTGCTATGGGGCAGCCCAGACAGGCCCTATAAAACAGGTGTCACACCAATGAAGTGCCCTGACCATGGCATTGCTGAGACCTCAAGTCCTGGTGATGCTGGGTGAGCTCTGCAGTGATGCAAGCCCTCCTGCAGGGACCTGACCCAGGGCTTGTCCCTGCTTTGTGACTGATGACATTTGCTCCTTACGTGAGCCCACCTGAGCTGTGGTCAATGCTGTTCCTTGATTATGGGGAAGCACACCTCACAGGTTTTCCCTCTGGCTCAGCAGTACTCATGCCCCAAATCAGGTCCTTCAGCTGGTGACCTGTTTTGTACATGCTGAGTTTCTCCAAAATCCAGTTTGACCTCAATTTGAAGCCCCTAAAAAGCAAGTCAGGCTTTGGCTTCCACGTGGAAAGCTGGACTGCTGGACCTGTGGCAGGGCTGGCTTATCTGGCTCAGCACGGGGCACAAAGGTGGCAGGGAATGTCAGTCCTTTCCACAGGTTTCAGAGATGTCTCTCAGAAAAGGCACTGGGATTTTGCACTTTGTACCCATAATAATGCACTCCCTCCCTGAGGGTACTCAGTGCTAAGCCTAGTCTCTATTCTCAGGTCCCTGCCAAGCTGGAATTAGAGCCCAGGAGGGTCTCTGGCAGGTAATGAGAAATGAGCCTTATCTCTTGCTGTAGCCTTTCCCGTTCGCTTCATCTGTGCATAGGGAAAATACCCAACACCCACAACCAAAAACGTTTCCAAACAATAACCAAAAAGTTACATTGGCATTGCAGAGTGAGAGGAGGCTTGGTGGGGAGCAGCCCTCTCCCCTCCTTGCCAGTCACTCCTCAGCTCTGGGGTGCCTGGCAGAGCAGCTTTTGAGTGATGGGGCATAGTGGGTACTGGGCTTGGAGCAGCTGGAGTTAAATTTCTTGGTGGCTGACACCTGACAAGTGTGATAAATTGCGGCTCACTGTGGCTGCCGGCATGACAAACAGTCTGCTTCCATCCTTGTAAACTCTGGGAAAAATTTGTAATTATTTCCAAGCACTTTGCAAATGAGGGTTTTGCCATCAGGCACCCAGTGTAGTTTCAGGGGGTGGTGATTTATTTGTTTGGGTTTTGTAGGCCGGCAGGAGGTAGATAGGGGGTTGTAGTTTGGGTTTATGCAGCATCCTCCCATTGGCTTGTCCAGGCTTTGCATGAGGTCCTGGGAGGAACTCTGGCAAAGCTCATCAGCTGAGGGTTGGGTGCTAATTAAAGCCTGTGGTGTTCCAGGCTTGGAGTCACTGTCACCCTTGGGAAAGAATCTCTGCAGGAGAGTTAGTCCCAGACTTTCCTCTTGCCAGTGAGTTTTGGCTCTTTTTCATTTTTAATAATGCAGAGCCGTAAGATTTTTTTTTCTCTATAAAGCATTTAAAAAGAAATGGGGGGAGCAACACAACCTCAGCCACAAGAGCTGGATAATGAGCACAGATCTCGACTGATAATTTGTTTGTCTAACACAAAAAGCGTATTTCCTGCTGTAAGGGAGGACACCACTGGTTACACTAATGCCTCTGACTCCATCTCACCAGGCAGCGTGTCAGATGTAGCACAGAAAATCCTCCTCCTGTTTCCAGCCCTTGGTGTCTGTGCTGCAAAGCTGTACAGGCATGCTTTCCTCTTCACACTCCTGGGTTCAGTTGGACTGGCCTCTCCCGTGCAGGATTCATGTGTGAGGCTTTTCAGGATTAGGGCTCAGGCAGCACAAGACCCCATGGGTGAATGCCTTGGTGCTGGGCTGACAGTGTGCTCTGCTGTTCTGTCTGGGGAGCGTTGCTGTCTGTCTTTAAAGAAGATCAGAGATGCCCCAAGCTGCACGGGTCTTTTTCCCCTCTCCCATTTCATGTCTCTGAATAGAAATAATTAAGCAAATACATGTTTTGGGGCTGGACTGTGATGCTCTTGTGGAAAGGCTCTTATTCTAATGAGGTTCGTGTTTGCACCAGTTACCCCCAGCTGTTAGGGCTGGAAAACAAATACCCCCCCCCACCGCCTTGGTTGTTTGCTAAACCTGAAGCAATGGCAGAGCTTCACCTGGTAACCTGACATGTTGTCTCTTCTGTTTTTTTGAAGAAAAGTCCAGATCTGAGCAGCGAGGGTTCGACAAGTGGCCAGAAGAATCCCCCAGACGTTTATGAGAAATTGGGGACGCCCCAAGGACTCTGGACTGGTGGAGAGGTAAGAGTTGGGTTAAAAACCTTGCTCACCCAGCTTGTCCTGAGGTGGTGTGCTTTGTGGGAGTATGGGACAAGTGTCTTTTGGTGAGGATGGTGGTGTTTAATAAAGTGTGACAAAATGCTGCTCCTGGCTCTGGCATGTGAGCGGCCTTTTAGCTGCTGTGCAAAGAGGGCAGATGCTGAGAGTGGTTATTTAGGATGTGGAGGGGCAAGTATGGATGAACAGCCTGGAAAATGCCCATGTTATGGTCTGCCCATGGACAACTTCTCCATAAAGAGCTCTATCACTTGAAAGCCCTTTGGGCAGCTCAGAGGTACATAGTCCAGCCACAGTCGCAGAGGTCCTGTGTTGTGGCTGAACCACTCTGGAGCAGGTAAGTGTCACCCAGCCCAGCTTTTTGGTGGAAGGTGAGGTACCGCCTCTTGTGGACAAGCACAACTTGGAACTCTCATGTCTGCTGGGTGTGTTTTTTTGCTTTCCTGCCCAGTCAGGCTGCAGCATCAGGGATGAGATGTATGGGCTTTGCTTGAAAAGGAGTGCATCCCCTTAGGAGATCACTACCAACCATAGGCAAGAGTGGTTGCCCCACGTCTGAGGCCTGTTGTATGTGTGCTCAGTATGGGGCTGTGGTAACACAGTGCTGTTTGAGGAGGGGTTTAGGATCATATTCTTTGAGCCATGGTGGAGCAGGGAAGGAGGCTGGGGACGGAGCTGCCCTTCTTGAGGGTGCAGACCCTGCAGAGCAATGCTGGGGAATCCTGGTGCTTGCTGGTGCTGTGCCTGAGAAAGGAAAATTATGAATTAAAATTTAACGAGTCTCTAAATGCCAGATAAGGATGTCTTAAGTGGGAATTGTCACTGTTTGACTAGTGCAGTCTCTTAGCTAAAACTGCATGGCTTTAGTTATGTTGATCCTAGAAAGCAATAGCTTACACCAAAGAAGAGAAACTGTTGACCAAAATAACATGAATGATGAATTTTCCCTGTGCAGGTTCCTTCCACCCCTGCATCATGCTCCCCAGAGTTGTTTTGGAGCCCCTTTAACCCTGGATAAGCAGAGTCTTTTATCCTTTGAGCCACAAGCAAGGACAGAAATGCTCCCTGTGTGCATGCTTGATTGTTTGCCCTGGAGTTGCAAGTAAAAGGTTAAGGAACCCGGACCTGGGCAACACCTGATGGAGCCACAGTGGGGAGTGGGCTGGGGCCTGGGCATGCAGAGATGTTCTACAGCATTAAAACCCTGCCCTTGGTGTTGCTCCTTGGTGGCATCCCTGGAGCAGCATGGAACAAGGACTCATTCCCTCCCCATCCTCGAGGTAGATCAGCCCACCCACGGGACTCCTTGCAGCTCTGCAAATAGAGCAGCTCGAGCAGGGTACATCGCTAATAATACCAATTACTGTTACATGCTGGCTACAAGGTACACAGGCAGTAATGGGATCCTGGGGGGATGAAATGAAAGCAATATAATGTGGTGAGATAAATTAGCGTTGTAAAATTAGCCATGGGTCTAGTCAGGGGTCTGACAAATGTGTCGCAGCTTTGGTACAAGCTCTGAGTGCTGCTGAATTGGATTTAGTGGCCCAGAGCAGAACAGATGGGAGCAAGGGAAAAAAAGAGTTTGAGGGGTCTCCATATACACGTGTTACCAGTTAATGCTGCTTGTTTCTTCTTTGGATTTGGGGAATGATACGTCCCCTGATGCCTGCTTGAGTGTGGCAGTGAAGGAGTAGGAGCCCAGTCCAGATGATGTGATGATGTGCTGCTAGAGAAGCTTCAGCCTGACAGAGAGATAGGAAGGGGGTTAGAGAAGCATCATCAGGCTGGTACTCCTGCCAGCATTGGTGCATCAGCTGCCCATCCCTGCCCTACATCACTGGCTTCCTCTCCTGGGTTTGCTCCCAGGAGAGGAAGGGATGGATTTGGTGGGATGTGTGGCAGGCATTTGCACAAGTTTTAGCTGTGTAGTAAGGGTAGAAAGCTGGTTTCTGCTTCCTGTGTTGCAGGGTGACCTGCTTTCCCATTCCTGGATGGGTTCTGAGGCAGAAGGATGTCTGGAGCTGGGCATCCCACAGCCCAGGGACTTCTTCCTGTTGACCAAGGGTGTGCAGCCAACTCTTTTCCATCCAGATGCACGCTTTATACTTCCCCCTCTGAGGCAAGGGGTGGAAGCCAGGAAATGGGGTTTTGTGCCTCATGGAGGCTGGGAAATGGATGTGGTCAGTTCCAGTGGGATCCACTTCCTGGTGGCTCATTAGGACAGGCTCCACCGCAGGAATATGAGCATTCCTGCCCATGCGAGGATGAGAGCCTCTCATGGATTTGTAGATGCGGGATAATTGCATGTTTAATGGCTGACATATTACACAGGATCTGGGGAGTGGCAGACATGATTTAGGTCTAGTTTGATAAGGTATGTTACGTGACTCACTATAATAAAACAGGGAAAGAAAAATTCTGAATATGCTTTGTAATGCCCTGCAGTGGAGCTGAGGGCGGCAGAGGGGTAGCAAAGTGGTCTGCAAGGCCTCTCCCAAGTCTTGCCATGATGGTGTAAGAGGAATGGTGGGCACATGGCAGACCTGTCTGCAGGAGGGAACCAACTTGTCACATCCCTGGGGATGAGTTTGTAGAGGTCAGGCTACTGCAGTTCTACAGCAGCACCAGCTTGAGAAACAAATCCCAGGGGATTGTCTCAGCACTGTCTGGAGAATCCTCAGAGAGCTGAGCCGATTTGCGTGCTGACCCCATGCAGACAGAGGCCTAAGGAGACAAGCTGCACTTTGTGGGAGGTCAGCCTGGCCACTGCCACTAGTCCCTGTTGCTGCCCTCCTGCTGCAAACAGGGCGCAAAGTGCAGTGGTGACACATGTCAGGTATATCAGACCCCAGCCAGCCCCAGGGCTGAGCTGTCCTGGCAAAACCAGCAGGGTGAAGAGCTGCAGCAGCGGAGGGAGTACCTTCCCTCAACTTTCCTGCTGGAGAAGCAGTGGTGTGGGACCGCAGCAGGACATTGAACCAGTGGTTGGAGTGCCAGTGGCAGCATAAATAGAAATTCAACTTCTCGGCTTCTTGTGCAGCTATGATATATCTTGTTTATATTGACTTTCTTAAACCTCTAAAATACATTGTAGATTGATCTACAAATCTGCAAAAAGCACCTTTTTTATTATTTTTTTAAGTCTAAAGCAATTTTATGCCTGCTTCTTGTGGTTGCTCTGAGTACACACACGTTCTCTTGTCCTATTTGAGGCTGGCATGCTGCCACAGTGGTAGGAGGTTTAGCAATACTTGAGCTGGATCGATTCAAGCCCATTATCTGTGCTACCTGGGACTTGGTGGTGAAGGGGAAGAAAATATTCTCCCCAAACACATCAAAGTCCTGTGATAAGGACACACAGTTAAGCTCTATTTATAGATGGACAGATGTCTTGCCAAAGCTCTGCCGCTGTCACTTGATTATGCAGTTTTTGAGTGTTTAGCAGTGTTTGGATCTGAAGGTGGCTGAGGTGTGTCCCATCCAGGCACAGCCCCAAGCAGCACAGCTTCTAGGTGGTCTTCATCCTTCTTTCAAGAAGGGACCTGAAGTTTAGTAGTAAGAATTAAGTGGCTGAGGGGTCTTTTTTTGGAGCTGGTAACTAAGGTAAGGTGAACAATCCCTCATCTTGTTCTTCCATCTGCATAGACCTGCAGAGCCCTTGGAGCTCCAAAGCAGAGCTGCTGTGGATGTTACATCAGAACGGTGAGGCTGTTAAGCTGAGGGTTCGTGGCTGAAGCATGGGCATCCTCCATCTCCTGGGATACCTGGCTCTCAGTTGTGCCACCCTTCCAGCAAAGAGATTTTTTCTACTGTTCACCCTAGACCTCTCAAGCACCACGGTGTAGCTGCTGACATGTTGTATTTCATGAATTTTCCTTCTTTATCAAAAGCTCTCAAGGATATTTGAATCAGGACCAGTCATGCAAGCTGGGTATTTGGAGTGGTTCCCCAGGCCAAGTTGTCTCAGGTCTTGCAGTGTATGTGCACACACATGTTACATGAGTGTTTGATTTTTGAGGGGCTGGTGGAAAGGGTGAGGTGAAATGGGTTAGCTAATCCAGATTCCCCTCCTGGTGTGAGAGAGTGCTGGTGCTCATTTGACAGTTGCCCTTCATTTCCTTCCATGCATTGCTCTGTCACAATAGTCATGAATTTGGGAATGGGAAATGGGCAAAGGCTTTATTCTGCTTAGCCTTAAGTGGTGTTGTAAAAGGTGTTGTGTTGGTTTTCTCTTGGTTCTGACCCTAGATAAAGGAGGGAAAAGCTTCTCTTAACATCCAGTGGGAAAACTTTGTTTCAGATATGCCCACTGTCACTTGCCTTCATGCTATGAGTTGCTGTGAAGAGCCTGGCTTGGTGTCCTCAACAGCTTCCCTGGATATTTCAGTGACCCTGGCTGAATTTCCTTTAGTTAATTACGACTGGGACTTCCCCTGGGGCTCCCAAGACTACAGGCAATGTCTTGATGTAGTTCAAGTGCTGTGTGATGTGCTGGCTGTGCCTCTGCTCCCACAGCCCAGCCTGCTGTTGATCCCTTTGCTGCCTGGGCAGGCAGCTGGCAAGACCCTGCTGGCACAGAGTAGGTGTTCCTATACCCAAGCTCAGCACCAAACCGCAGCAATGAGCTGGAGAATTTCACAATAAGTGCTCTTTTTTAGGTCTCAGTGAACTATGGCTCCAGGAGGGAAGTTGTCATATATGGGCAGGTCTGGGGACCAAGACCTGACTTCTTTCATTTACTTAACACATCATCTTGATCAGGTGTGGGATAGGTGCATGATGGATCCTGGCTGCTTGCCATTCCCAAGGCTGGGAGAAAGGAGATTTCTCTTCCTCAGGGTGTCCATAATGTGTTCGCCTGCACGGCTCCTGCAGAGCCCTCTGAGCACCATTTGGTTTTAGTCTGTCTCCAGGGGGCTGCTCAGCTCTGCTCGTATATTCCTCCGATGAGTGGGCAAGACAGGAAGCAAATACCTTTGTTACAAAACCACATATGGGCTTTCAGAGGGTGATGACACTTCCCCAAGCTATCTGTCTAGTGAATGCGCTTTCCCTCCTGCTTGTTTATATTCACAGAAGTGTTGCTGAGCTGCTCAGGTGAGCCATAGTTGTCAAGAAAGACGTCAGTTTCAGAAGAAGGCTTTAATGCAAGTTTTCCTGCTGTTCTGTGTGATGGTTGGTGGATGACACCCAGTGTGCCAAGAACCAGGGGAGAAGAAGTGGGGTCTGGCACAGGAGCCATGGTGGCAGAGTGGCTGCAGCAGTGCTGGAGGTGACATTTTACAGCCGGCCCAGTATGCTGATCTACAGTGCAACCAAGCTGATAATTCATTATATGAGAGGTCTGATGAAGGCGAGCGGTATATTCCAAGTCAAAGAAATAACCATCAGCAAGAAGGGCTGAACTCCTCTAAAGCCTTTTCAGAGGGTGTCATGGATGCTGTAGGTCTCGTGGCTCCTGGAGGGCCTTGGCGGTGGGTGCCTGGTACTCTGCACAGTAGAGCTGGAATCTATGGGGCCACAAACATGAGATGCATTTACCTGGGGTGGGAGCTACCCCACTGAATCCTGGCTCTGAGACATGGGGAACTGTTGTCAGCCTGGTGGAGGGCGTACATGTGTAAAGTGGGCACCTCCTGCACTAGTTGGAAGGGAAAAGTGCAGACCTACCTCCTTGTAGTCCTCCTTAATGCCCAGGAAGAGTGGCTGGAGGTGGGGATCTACTGGAGGAGCTGTTCTGCTGTGATGCAGATCGGCAGGATCCCACATCTAGGTGGGAAGAGGAGCGAAGGGCTCAGCTGCACACACCTGGGTCCCTTCCATGGCCATGGCACTCCCAGTGTTGTGTCCTCAGCGCCAGTGAGGTTGTTCAAAATGGAGGTAGAGAGCAGCACTGATTGCACTCTTTAGCAATGTTTAATGTATTATTTCCCCCTTTAAGGTTACTCTTTTTAAGTTCTGGATAACTCCAGGAATCCTGGACTGAGGCCCATGTCTCCAGGGCAATTTAGAGCACTCACCAGTCCCTCAGCACTCATTACAGCCCCCAATGAGGACACCTCAGCACGGCCCTTCAGTAAGATCACATATTACTGGCTCTTTTTTCTTCCTCTTGCCCCAAATCTTTGCACTTTATATCTAAAAGGAGGGGCATGCAGGTGGGGAGCAGCACAATTTATGGATCAAAGATTTTTATGCTGCTGCGATGCTGTATTTTTTCCCCACAGTGACACTTTATTGCCACAAATTACCAAACAGGCAAGGTTATGCGAGTGACAGCAGGCAGAGCTGTAAAGGACAGGAACAAATGGCAGCAGAAAAAGTACCCAGAGGAGAGGGGGAGGTCTGGCAGAAATAAAAGAAGGTGGGACAAACATCAGAAATTAGTTTGCCTTACAGTGGGATATATGGGTGAAACGTGGAAACCAGTATGCCATCTCTGGTACATGGGCATGACATGGGGATGGGAGAGCAGCTGGTGGTCTGGGTTGGGATTCTGTAAATCCTTTGGTTTTAACTTCCTTTTTTTTCCCCCTCTCCCTAAATTGCCAGGTCCTTCCCTTATGCAGACTGCTCTTTTTTTTTTTTTTTTTTTTTTTTTGGGTGGGGGGGTGGGGGGGTGTTTTTTCATTGGTTTTCTTTTTTCCTGTAGATATGGCAGGTATTTCATTGTTGAAGGTTGTTTTTTTTTTCCCCCCTGTCTTCAGGGTGGTGTCAACAGGAAGAAGTAGGGGTTCCTGGGAGGTGGTGATATTCAGAGAGTTATTAAGAGGTGTTTTGCTGTGCAAATGGTTGCTGTATTTTCTTACTTCATGGCTGTGGAGAGTGCAGATATCCCAGCCTTGCCCTTTTGCGAGGACAGGATGGTCACTTACCTCCATCTGTATTAATGCATTCAATATCCTTGATGGTGTGTGGGGGACAAGCACCAGCCCTTGGGCAGAGGCGTGTCCAAGACATTCTTTGACTTTGGTTGAGGTACTCTGTCTGCATCCACTCACCCAAGTTAGATCAGCTTAACTTCAAACAAATGTAAAAACGGAGAGGCTGGAGTTTGGCAGAGGTATTAAGGGTGCCTTTGAGCTGGGGATGCTACTCAAAGCTGCCAGGGAGCTGTCACTCTATTATTCTTGCAACAAAACACTACCGGAGGAGCTGAGAGCCTCAAAGGCTCTGGAGCCACAGCCAAAATTGCATTTAACTTGCAGAAATGTGCTACAGCTGTGGGGCTCACCACACCAGCCCCAGGGAGAGTTAGCACTTACATGTGCCCCCCTTGCTGGCAGCACAGAGGGGATTCAGGGGCACCTTTGCCCCACAATGGACCATTGCACAGGGCAATTTGACTTGTCTGTTCCCGTGCTTGTAAAAGATAATTTCCCTTGAATCCCAATGCTATAAGCCAGGTATTTAATCTTGCTTGAAGGGAGCATGTCTGAAGCATGCAGGGCATCACAAACAATAGTAAGCAATCAATAGGCTAAATCCTGAGGTCTCTTACCCAGACTTTGCTGGAGTAAAGGTTGACAAAGTGCTGAGTAGTTACTCCAGACTTCAGCCGTGATCTGAGGGTAGAAGTGATTGACTGATTTATTGATGATGCATTTCACTGTGAATCTAGCCTGTCTGTTAGTCACAAATGCTCATTTAAGCATAAATCGTGGTCTGCCATGAGCAGATAGCTTCTCCTGCAGCGGAGCTGGGCAGAAAGATTTTAGATGAATGGCTTCTTTGGTGAAAAATAGTTTTGGATCAATGCAACTAGCTTGTATTTCTGTGTTATGCTTGGCAAATATCCTCACAGAAAAAAGTGAAAGCCCATTTGTGAAAAAGATGAAGAGCTGGATTTTGACATGATGTTTAGATCTCCTTTCCAACTGGTTTTAGGTTTTCTTCCCAAATCAAAAAGCCAGACAAGTTTCAGAAGATTCCTCTGAAACACTTCTTCCTTGCCCTTCAAAACCCTTTTTCCTTATCCTCTGTTCCTGGCTTCTCTAGCAAAACCAGCGACACACTGCACTTCTAAAACCTGATGCTGACTCTCTGTGAACCCACACCTCATTTATTTTTAGTTGGCCCAGCATCATGAGGGCCCAGGCTCTGGCAGGCATTCATTCAGTGCTGCTGAACTGTGGTCTGGGATGTGTAAGGCTGCTGGATTTGCTGTCCTGTTGGGGGACAGGGCTTATCCTGCCTTGACGGAACCTTGGAAGATTTGGAAGTGGGATACAGCAGCCAAGAACACCTCAGTCCCAGTGCAAGGCTAGGCAAAGCTGCTCCTGCTGCAAAAGACTGTGCAAGCCTTTTGGAGTTGTCTGTGGTGTCCCCTTCACCCCAAACTCTCAGCAGCTGAGATGTGGCTTGCTTGCTCCCATGTTCTCAAATTGCCCTTATTTTGATTCCTTAAGCTGAATACTTTCTTACTATTCAGGAATAAAACCATGCTACTCTTATCACCTCCATAGCTGTTTTTCTTCCTCATAATGTCATTTTTTCTTTCTTTTGAGCCTGGCTACTGGCTGCTGCTGGCTACATTGCTGTGGCTCCCAGAGCCTGTGCTTACTGTGGCAGCATGTGGGTGCATCCATGGTGGATGCTGTAGGAAACCTCTCAGACAGATTTGTGCATGTGTATATGCCTCTCTCAGTATTTCCTGTTAATTAATGGACACTGGAGTCTGTCGTCTGTAACAGCACTCACTGGCGGGTGATAAATTGTTTGTATGACAAGATGGCAGTGAAAGCCAGGCGAGCTGCGGCTGTCGGCGCTGGGTTTGGGAGCCAGGGGTGAACGTCAGTCAATAACTGCATGGGAAGAGGGATGGTGAAAAGCCCAGCAACTGATTGCAAGATCCCTGAGGAATCCTGCCTTCTCGTGCTGGAAGAACCCTTTCTGTGGGCTTCAGCAAAAGGGCAACAGTGCTGCACCAGATCCATTATTAGCTGACACACCCCAGCCCCGTTGATGCATTTTGGTATGGAGGGAGGAGGAGGAAGGCTCTTATGCCATCCCTCCTCCACAGGGATGGATGCTGGCTAGAGCTTGTAAGGATTCATTTGGAGGAACCTCTCCTGACCCACACTGGGTTTTGCTGCCTCTCATACCACAGAAAAGGCACTGTACCATGGCCTGGGATCTGTTTTCCTGCAGTGCTACAGCTTCCAGCAAACCCTGCTTGGTAGCTGGAGTGCCCTGCAATGCTGCCAGCACCAGAAATCTCTGACATGCTTTACCTGCTGATGCCAGCATGCTAACCATGGCACAAGGCTTGGCTAGACATCTCTGTGTGGGACCCATGTTTTTGGTGACCTTGATGGGCAGCCTTCATGGCAGCAACTGTGTTGACACCACCGGTAACTGGGTTTAAACCACCATCTGTGGTGGTTGAGGTGCTGTGTTGCAGAATTTACAAGGCTTCATGGATGTGCTGGAGTGTGGGGGATGGATGTGATGGGTCTGGGCTGCTGGTGTTCACAGTGTTCTCAGTCTGGTTAGTTGTGGTTCTGAGCCCAAACTGAGCCCACACTGCGAGCCCTGTGTAGAAGATTCATCCTAGGGAAACAGTGCTGGCACCAGAGTCCAGCCTCCTGGGGAGCAGACGTGGACTGACATTGCTTCGTGCTGCATTCCCAATGGGACTGGTTGCTGCAGCAGCCCTCTGCGTGCTGTGCGCTGTAAATCCATCTCCATTCTGGCTGGCATGCTGAAGCTGGGGTTTAATCACCCGCTGTGCTCATTGGGACTTCAGTAGCCAGAGCAGGGATCCCGCTCAGGAGGACCCTGTGTGGGATCCCTGCTGCCCTGGGACCTGTTGTGCTTCCGACAGTGTGGGGGCGGAGGTCTACATTTACTGGGAAATGGAATTATCTGCTTCCCCAAGTGGGGAAAATAATAATAATAAAAGAAGTGCCTTCCACTAGGTCATGAGCCATTACCTCGAGGGGCCCTTCATCAGCTGATGAATTCTACTTAATAAAATAAATACTGAGAGAAAATGTAATTGGATTTCATTTATTACCCAGTTCCGCCTAGCGGCCCCAGATTATACAAAAGCAATTAGAGAAAGCTCTCCATTAATAGCTATCTTCAAGCCGCCCAATGGGTTCATTCCATCAAACCTTCTGGCTTGTGTAATTTCCTTTCTTGGAGCTTGCTCCTGGCTGGGGGAGGATGTGGGGTGCTCAGCGCCATTGCCAGCAGCCTGTAAACAAAAGCAGCCCTGTCTGTAACATTTTCACAGGCATCGTCTTCCCAAGCATGTGGCTCAGCCAAAGGGTATCCTGGTTTAGGGCAAGAAGCCAGAGCACCTGGGCAGTTTAGCTGCAGACTAGGGCTTGGTTGTGCCTTCCCTGGGATGAGAGCATCCTTCCTCTGCTTGGCATTGCCACGCGGGGAATCTGTGCTGCTTGACAGTGGGTGGGTGTGCAGACTCCCACAGGGGCAATCGGGTGTAACACTGTCCACCTGAGGGCCTGGCTGGTTCTCTGATGCGAATTTTTCCTGTAATGCCAGCAGGTTGCATCCCAGCTTCTGTCTCTGGCACCTTGCAGGGACACACAGTACAATACTTCTTCCTTGGTTTTTTTGCTAGGAGCAGAAGAAAGGCCTGGTAAAGCTTGCTAAGGCTGGGTGGAGGAGGATGACTCATACTATTTCCCTGAAAGTCTTATGGCAACACAGGGAAGCATGTTTGAGGACACTCACAGGGCGCAGATTGATGTCTGGCACCTATTGTCACTGAGGACAATGGCAGGTTAATCTGCAGCAGAGGCTTAATCTCATATCTTTTTTCATAATACCTGTTTACAATGGTGGATAAGGAAAGACAATTACAGTGAAGAAGGTAGCCAGGGGAAGAGATGCTGAATGATCCTGGAGGATGGTTAGCAAGGAGTGGTCTGTGGTGGAAGTAGAAGAGGATGTGCACATTCCTTGTGTGTGTAGTATGTGTGTGTATAGCTATGAGAGGGTGCAGCCCTCTCCCTCAGTCTTTCAGAGCTTGAAGCCCTGGAGGAGAGTTGTCTGGCTGTGCTGCCTGCTTTTGGGCCAGTCTCATTTATGAAGGGACCACATTTTTGCTCCACCACAGCAAATGCAAGGCTGGAGGGAGAGAAGAATTTTAAATGTTGGTCCCCTGGCAGTGTGGAGGAGGAGGGAAGGCTTTAGGGGCCAGAGAAGTTCTTAGCTTCTGTCTGGGGGTGACATTTTCTTCTCATCCCAGTTGTCACTCTGGGCAGAAGCCAGCATCCTTTCTCAGCTTAGACAACCAGATCTATCCCAGCTGATGCTTTGATGGAGCCAGAGTGGCTTATCAGGGATGTACCAGCACCCGTCATGTTTGGGAACCTGCACTTGGCTCAGGCATCTTTGGTCACCCCAGCTGTAAGTACACTCTCTCTTCCACTGCCTCTTGCTGTCCCCTTTCCTGGCTCACTTTTCATCCCCTCCCTTTCATGCCATAACATCCCTGGCACAAGGTTGGGGTGAAAGTAACAGCATGGCCAGGAAGAAGCTGATGTTTAGTTTCAGACAAGAAACAACATAAGGCGTAATGCAGCCGAAAAGGGGAGGGCAGATGGAGAGGGCCAGCAAGGCTTTGTGGCTCTTCATCTTCATTACAAGGCTGATGTCTGTGGTCTTGCTTCCATGCTGCTTGCCAGCAAGGGAGGGATGGCTAGCAAGCAGAAATGTGCAGGGAGAGCTTTGCTTCCAAGAGGCAAGACTGGTCCTACTGGATGGTGAGCAAATCAGGAGGGGAGTTGCCGGGGGAAGCAAGAATGGGAGTAGGGGGGTACACAAAGGTGGTGTGATGGAAGACCCTAAAGGGACAAAGAGGGATGCTCTCCTTGATGGGAGATGGCAAATGCCTTGTAAATGCAAGCTGCCTGCTCACCCTGGGTGCTCACTTTGGAGAAAGGAGAAGTGGAGTCTTTGAGAGCACAGGAGGGGAGTGGCTGATGCTGATGTAATTATGAAGGCAGGGGATTAATCTTGGCCAGTGAGATGGAAGGTGGTTTGGGGGCACCTTGCTCAGAGAGGGAAGAATTAGAGCATGAGATGGTGAAACTGTGGGTCTGAAAAGAGGGCTGAAGTGTGGAAAAAGGCAGAGATCTTTCTAGTGTGAAATGAAGGATGTGCAAAGGTCAGACACTGGCTGTTGGGCTGTAACTGATGTTCCCTCCTTCCCAGAGCAACAGCTTGTCTTTGGCCTGAGGGTTAACCTTGGGCTCAGTTCTGAGATGACAGAGAAAACTCTAAAATAAGTAAATCGAGCCTCCAAAGAAGAGTGGGGACCTGAAAACTGCTTTTTCCAAGCCATCCAACAGCAGTGACCACGTGAAACCTTCCTTTCTTGCCTCTTTTTTTTTTTTTTTTTTTTTTTTTTTTTTACAGGGGTCTTTTATTTATACCCTCTTAACATCCCTGCTGTTAAAGCAGCCTTATTAGGATGCTGCCCTTCACAAAGGAACTCTGCTATCGAAAAAGAGCATTAAAGATTCAACAAATAGCTGAGAATTGGGATTGATCCTAACCTCCCATAAATGGGAGTACCTTCCCCCATTAATCAGCCTTGGTTTTCACTTACAGGATGATGGCCTCAGTGCTACACTTCTTCAGGACTAAAAGCACGTTAAATATTTATCACAGCTGAGTATTCACTTCCCCCACTATTGCCAACTAAGATCCACTGCTTAAGCCTGCATTGGCTTGACAGGTTGTGTAGTGAGGTGGCATGCCATTAGGAAACCTCTTGTGCCAACGTGCTCTGCTCATTTGCTGTGCTAAGCACAAAGAGATGGTGGCACCTCTCATCTGAAAGCATGGTCAGCGTGGGACTGTATTATAAAGTCTCTCTGCTGGCGTTTTGCACTATTAAATTAAACACACTAAGGATGAGATGCTTGGATCTGCTCTTCAGCAGAGGGCTGGATCAGCCACACTCCTCCATGTCTCTTTTAACCTCAAAAATAGGATTATTGCATCCAAACTGCTCAGTAGGATCAGCCCTCTGTCTGTGGTGAGCCTTTGCCCCATGCCAGGGTCTTCATTAGCAATTCAGTGTGGTGCTGTTCACATTGCCATGCCTGGAAGCATTTCCCAGTTTATGACCATGCACTCTCCTGTGCTGAAAGGATGCCGGCAGTACTCTCTGCCTTTCCTTAGGGTGCTGGGAGAGAGTTTTTATTGCCTCGCAAGGCTTGAAATGATGACAGGGTGTTCAATGATCCAATTATTGGTCTATACATGTGTAGATACATCCTTGCTAATTGTGCCAGGTGTGCCCGTAGCGTTTCAGAGAGCAGCTATTTTAGGAGCATCTCTGGAAGCTGCCTTTCCGTTTTGCTCTCTGTGTGCTGGCATTTCTTAAAAGATGGCGCTTGACTTAGAGAGTTGCTGATGAACCTCGGAGGCTGGAAAAAAATCTGGCTGCTCCCTACCTGAGGTGCCCTGGAGTGCTGCTGAGAGCAAACCCTGCAGCTCGATGGGAGCAGTATATTTGGTCAGGAAAAGCTCCTTGCGATGTCAGGTGGAGTTTTATATCTGCACTGGGGCTCAGCACAGACTTCACTTGGCCAGTTCCAAGAGCTGAGATTGCGCTGTTGTTGCTGGGTTAGTGCTTACTTTTTTTTTTTTTTCTCTTTTTTTTCCAACTTGTTGGTTTGGCATCATCATGATGCATCTCCCTGTCTTGGCACCCACCCCCCACCGCCCCCACCTCCAGTTTTAGCTGCTGATGTGCGCAGCAGCCTTGTTGTAACCGTTTACATGTACGGGCGCACAATGTGTTTCATTATCCTAGTCTCAAACTTGTTTTGCTGCTGTCACGCACCAGAAAAGTTAAACACGTCTGATCAAAGGCATGTAAACACAGCTTCAAAACAAATGCCCTCGAGTCCTGCCAAAAGCACAGAGCTGTCTCCGAGCAAATCACGTCTAGTATTCCCCTGCCTGTGCCTCCTGCTTCTCTGAGCGGGTGTGCGATGCCGCCTGATCTCCGGGAGCCTTGTGGGCTGCTGTTTGCAGCAGGGAAGGGTTGTCCGCTGGCTGAACAGATCGCAGAGAGGATTTGCACCAGCGAGGCGGCTGGGAGGAGAGCAGAGCCTCAGACTCAGAGCCAGAGGGAAAAGCTTGCTGCATCCTTGCACATGAGAGGCAGCAAACCCCAGTGGTCTGCAGCTCTGGTGGGTCAAGTGAAAGCAAAGCATGGCATGAATTGGCTGGAAATAAAGGTGCCAAGTGTGCTCTTTCCAGGTCTACCCTCATGCTCCAGCTGATGTATTATCCTGACGCAGTAGCTGTAGGACCAGGAATGCCCAAGGCTTCTGATGCCTGTGCTGCTAGGGCATCACTGGGCTTTGGGATTGGCTTGAAGAAGAGGCAGCCAGTTGCATCATTTGTGGGATGAAAGAGGCTGAGCTAAGGATCTGGGAATGGTCCCAGACGAGGAGATGCTTCTGCTCTGCTGGGTTTCCAGCCCCTGAGGGACACGGAAGGGTGAGGTGAGACTTGCACCCCTGGCTCAGGGACTCTGATGTCACTTGATTTTTCATGAGATCGATAAAAATAGGGAATTTCTCTATAGTGGCAGACAACTCAGGTTTTCATGTTACTACAGCTTTACAGAGGGCTGGATATGCATCTAAATAGGAATGGAAATCTTTGGGCTTTTGCAGCCTCTGAGGGCAGGTGTTTTCAGAAAACACTGTCTCCTTTCAAATCTGCCAAAAATCTATTCACAGCTTGGCTACCAGCACAGCCAGCAAATAGTTTGAGAATTCATGAGCTTGTGAGCTGACCCGGACTCTGCAAATGAGTTGCCCAAGGTCTTTGCCAAATGCCTTTGAATAATGGACATGTCAGAACCAGACGGGGTTGCAAATGGCAGGTTATTAGTGCCCGATGCTGTGCCAAGCATTGCTGCACGTGTGTGCCATAATGCAGTATGTGCAGGGCTCATCTCTGGAGCGAATGGAGTGGCTGGGTTGCTGCAGTTAAGATGATCCAATGTGTCTCCTTCTAACCACCTAATTGCATTAACAGTGAGATAAAATCTCCATCGTCCCCCACATTGCTGCTGGACAGTTACAGGCAGGCAGGCTGCAAAATGCCCTGCAGGCAATGGGGACATGGTCAAAGGTTAACGATGGTGTCAGCCTTCATAAATCATTCCTAATGAGACCTGGGAAAACGTTGGGTTGCAGCTCTGAGGCATGGTTTGGCTGCGTTGTCTTCCTTTTACTTTGGGCTTCTTCTGCCATTTGGTTTCCAGGATTATCTGTGTGAAACTTTTGTGAGGCTGAAGGCACTGGAGTGGCTTCACACTTCCTGTGTAGTGAGGAGTCCTGGGCTCTTCTCCTGGCACAGGCTGGCTGATGTGCTGCGGAATAAATACATTTCCCCCCTTTTATTTTCCCTAAGCACAAGTTCATGTGTCCTTAGGGTGCCAGAAATCTCGGGCTGGAGGGTATTGCCTGTGTCCTCGTGTGGGGAGGAGCAACATGCTCTGCGCTTGCTGATGCTGGGTTTGGGATGCCTCCAAGTAGAACCCAAATCATAAAGTCTGGCTGGTCTGGTGCTGCCTTTGGGCGTCATTCTGGTCAGACAAAGGACTGCAGGGACCTCTGTCAAGCTTTTCTCCCAGCTCTTCCCACCTGCGTTGGAACCATGTTATGGGGATGTCATAAAGTCCAAATGCTTTGTCTGGGAGAATCCACAAAATAAGTTGTGCAAAGAAGGAAGATGAAAAGAGGTTTTAATGTCCCCACCAAAGGCTACCTCTAGGACTGGCAGTGGTGGTCTGCTCCAGGCTGTGTGTGGTCCCTGCAAAAGCTGCCAGACACCAGCCAGGACGCTGGGGGGAGTGAAGCAGGGTACAGTGAATACTCCCTCCGATTTATTATTTATAAAGTACTGTCACAGCCCTGGAAGTGTTGGGACTCTCAGAAAAGCTGTAGGAATGTACTAATTAAAGAACACAATGGGAATGTAAATTGGGAAAGCTCCTCAGGGGGAAGGAGTCCTGGGGGGAGCTAATTTGTGAGTACCCACTCCTCCCCTGCAAACTGGCTGAGACACTGGAGCAATTAAGGAGGAATTTGAGTGTTAAATATAATCTGAAATTGTGGTTTTGGCTTTTTTTTTTTTAATTGGTTTATTTTTCTCTTGGGTAACTGTGTTACCAATTCTGTAATTGCAACTTTAACCCTCTGTTCTGCTACAATAGGGGCTTTTTGTGGGATTTTTTGGTGGTGGTGGGGGGGGTGGTCCTTGTTGTTGAAAATATATTCAGGTGAGTCTGCCAGCACCAAGGTGGCATGTCACCTCCTTGTATGATGAAGGATATATGGCTCCAGTGCAGGGCTAACAGTAGCTGGTCTGGTAAGACACAGTACCTGACTTTGAAATCATAGAATCACAGAATGGTTTTGGTTGGAAAGGATCTTAAAGATCGTCTCGCTTCAACCCTGCCATGGGCAGGAACATCTTCCACTAGACCACATTTCTCAGGGCCACATCCAGGTTGGCCTTGAACACTTTCAGAGATGGAACATCCAAAACTTCTATGGGCAACCTATTCCAGAAATAAAGTACTGATTGTCAGAGTTGTCTCCTGAAATACATCCTAAAAATATGGCTTTTTTGGCTGGTCTTTTTCCTGCCCATTTCTCTTCTGTGTGGCCTGGCTTACTCTTCTGTGCTGTTTTCACTTACCTTGCCCTGCTCAGGAAAAACGTGTATTTGGTGTCTTTTGAGCTGTGGCCAGTAGTGTGGGCTCAGGGCTGTGGCTGTGACTTATTTCTCTTTTCCTGTCAACTTCTTTTATATAGTCCTGGGTGAAAAGATAAATGGAGAGACTGTCACAGATGTGAGGTGAAGTAAAAACATGCTGAGGCTATGGTGGTCAGCAAGAGGTGGCCATCAGCTCATGTGCTGCTTGGTGTTGGGTTCACAGGTCAGCTGTCTCCCTGTGTCCAGGTATGCAGTTGAGCAAAGGACTTATGTTCTTGGCCTTTGTTTTTTTTTTTCTTTCCTTCATCTTTAGCACACACTTCAGTGTGCTGTTTACTGGAGAGTCTTCAATGCTTGTAAAAGAGCATTGAGAAGAAAAACTGGTGTGATTGTAGCTGGAGTTATTTGTGATAGCTTGGTTGTTGGATCATTTTAGGATTGTGTTCTTAGGCAGGCAGCAATGAGTGTGTTGCAGGGTCCTCCTCCCTCTCTCAATTTTATCCTTCTGATTAGCTTGAATATTTATTACATTTTATCAATAGGCATTAGTTGCCTGAGATTCTCAACCATTGCTAGCTACCTGTGCAAGGGTTTGAGAGCTCTCAATGCCGAGACATCGACATTGGAAAACATCATAACTGTAGATTCATGTGATAATGAGAACCCTCAGAGCAGTAGGACTTTGCCTGTGGGGGTTGATGTGCTCTGGATAAGCGAATGCTTTGTGGTAGAACAGCATCCCTGGTCCTAACCCTGAAAAGCCTGAATTCAGCCTTGTATGAAAGTTGCAGAGCATCCCCCTTTCTCCCAGGGATATTGGGAAGGGAAGCCCCCACACACACAGTCCGCTACAGCTGCTAATTTCTACTGCCACCAGACCAGGCTCCATCCCCAGGGTCAAGCCATGGTACCCCATGACCTCCTTGCTATGGCTGCTCCTATACAGCCTTATGGCTCTTCATCTCCTCTGCCCACCTGGATCGAATAACTGGGTGTGGTGAAAAGTCGCACTGAGCCCAGGAGCTTGGGGAAAGCCCCTCCCTGGCTGGGACTGCACAAGCTTCTCCCTGGCCGGGGCAGGAGGGTCATCTGGTGGAGCTGTCTGTGGTCCACATCTCCCACCATGGGCCACATCTGCCACTGGGCAGAAATGGGCCTTGGGGTTTCAGCATTTTTCAGAAGATCTCTGCCAGGATCCGGAGCAATCCCAGCCATTTTCCTCTAAGCCTGCCCATATTTATTGCCATTTGTTCTGGTTTATTTTTCCAAAAATAAAAACTGGTTGAAGTAGTACAAAA
This sequence comes from Chamaea fasciata, assembly GCF_029207755.1. Lineage (NCBI taxonomy): Eukaryota > Metazoa > Chordata > Aves > Passeriformes > Sylviidae > Chamaea > Chamaea fasciata. The sequence goes on from NW_027094089.1 coordinate 18,793,480, forward strand.
GCCGGGGAGGAAACAGGCTGAAGGAGCCTGAGGAAATAAAGATTTAGAGATTGTGCTGCCCCCCTCCTTTCTCACCCCCGTCTCTGAAAAAAAAACCCACGGAAGTGTGGAATTTAAAACCTTTCCACCTTTTCTTTACTGTAGAGCCTACAAACTCTGTCTATTACCCACATTAGGTTGTGTGGTGAGGTAAAACGGCAGAAAAGTAGTATTTTCCCTATTTGAAGGTGGGAAGGGTAGGGCAGGGAACCTGTGGTGGAGCCAGGAGCTTAGTCCATACCTCTTCAACCACTGGCTGTCCATTTTTCTTTCTCTACTGCCTGCAGCACCAATGATGGTCTTTTAGAGACCATCCTGGGACCTGCTGACATGCACGATTGCATTCAGGTTCCAAAATGGCATTTTCCAATGTGACCTCTGACCGCCTGTGCTGGGGTATCCAATTCTCCCCAGAGCTGGTGCTGATCGTTCTCCCTTCCTCCCTCTCTCACCATCTGAAGTTAGTTTCCTCTGGAAGACAGGGGTCAGGAATACTTGGGTGCTGACGGATCCGTATGTGCTTTCCTGGATCGGGGCCTTGCATTCCTCCTGCCCGTCCAACTGGATGCAGGATCCCTTCAGGGCTTGCAGCACTGGGGAGATGCTGCAGAGGGGCATGAGACCCGAGCAGTGCAGCAAAACCTTTTGCCTGCAGCCGCTGCTGCTGCTGCTTTTCTGCTGGCAAAGGAATTCACCTCGATTGTGGGGATGAATTAAAATCAAGGAGCAATTAGGCTGGGTCAGGCTGATACCAGTGCTCAGTCCTACCCCAGCCAGCTCATTTAACTTTCTGACCTGTGAGACAGCAGCTTCCCGCTGGGAAACAGCCCTTGGCTTTACTTATCCTGTCTTTGGGCAAGGGAGGAGGCTTCCTGCAAGCGGGCGGTGTGCGATCTCAGCCGGGGGACAAGGTAAGTCACCTTCTCTGCGGGGGTGTTTGCACAGCTGCGGGTGGCCGTGCCCGCTCCAAGAACCCCACATTCTTCCTTGCGCCGAATATCCAGGACAGGCATCCCTCCGCTCTCCGGCACTTTCATTTCCGTCGGCGAGCTTGGGGAGCCTCACCCGAGCATCCGAGCGCTGGGGCTGGCCCTCCGTCATCCTGCTGATGTTCCTTGCCTGGCCGATGGCACCACGGCGCAGCCAGCTCTAGGCTGCTCAGGAGCGCCGTGGGAAAGCTGCCTGTGGGAATGCCGCCTTGGAATGCACTCGCAATTGCTGCCGTCCCGCTTGGCGTGACTCGCCGACTGCCAGTCTGTCGGAGCAGGATGCTCCCTGCGACCCCAGGGCGCTGACAGCCTCCCTGCGCAGAGCCTCCACTGTCACCCGGCGCGTTGTTTTGTTTCTCACCAGCCCTCCCGCTGCCCAGCCAAGCCCTGCCCTGCGTGCGGATTTTATGGCGGTGCCTCCGGGACGCTGACAGCCTGCTGACATCCGTGGGTTGTGGGTTTTTTTCCCTTCGCTCGGCTGCCTCCATCAGCCCGAAACCCCAGCATGAAGCTAGCATCCTCATGCTTGCAGGCGCCGTGAGATTTTCATGGCTTCTCTCTGTTCTTTTCCTGCTTTGCAGGGAGCTCCAATCCTGCCCCGTTTGTCCCGAGACTCCAAAAAGTGGCGAGCCCCACGCAGACAGCACACTGGGGCAGCTGCCTGTGCTGGCCCTGGGATTTCCTACAGGCAGTTTGTTTTCCCGAGGAAGTTACTTTCCAAGATAGCATCTGGTCTTTTATGAGGTCTGATCAAATAAGGTGGTATGTGTCCAAGCAGGGGATGGTGTTTTTATGTTTGTACATGTCTTTTAAAAGTTTTATAAATAGCATAGTGATGAGATGCTTTCTTAATCCACAACTGCATCTTATGTGCCTGTGGTTTTGCTGAAATTATTACTGGATCCAGAAAGCAAGTTGCTTCTCTGAAACTGCACAACAGCAGTACAAATACTTATGTCTTGGAAGATACAAGTATTAGCAGTAGTATTCTGCAACATTGATGCAGAATCATTCTCTGGGAGGATTATTCATAGCACACGAGGCAGTCAGCCACAAAGGTTGTGGGGGAAAACCAAATACTTCTGCACACAGCTTGCTGGCCCATTGAATCTCTCCAGAAAATAGCGAGAGACATAACCGGTTCTTGGGGGGCTAGGGCTCAGTTTGCAAATAATTTTTCTGGAATAAAATAATTTAAAATAAAAAGAGGGTTCATTGTGTGTTTGTGGGCAGAACTGGAGAGAGAAGCTATATGCAAGTTTCCAGAGGGGCTCTGGGGTTTCACTGGTGCACAGCAAGTCCTGCATGGAAAAAGGACTAGATGGAAACTTGCTGTAGAGCTGCTTCTGCTTATATTTGTTGCTTTTAAAGCTTTGGCTGAAAGAAAGGAAACAAGAAATGGAGGTGCAGGGTTCAGGTCTCAGCTTTTGGGGGAATTTCTTGCAATGACATTGGAAGGAGGATTGGCTGAAAAGCATTGTAGTGATAGAAGAGGGAACTGTGCTATCTGCAGCCCTTTCATTAATGGGTGGTTAATAAGTGATGTGCTAATGGTGTGTGGGGACCCAGTTACTTTTGGCTTTCCATCTGGGAAGTTTTAAAAGTATCCACAGTGCTGTATAATCTCATTTATTTTTTAATGCTACCACCTCACCTCTTCCTCTTCCCTTTCTTCCTCTATGTGCATCCCTTTCACTCTTTCTAGGCTGGCTGCAACAGAGCAGGTAGGCATCATCCCTCGGCATGGGGTTGTGTCCCCTTTGGGAAGCCTAGCTGCCAGGGGGGCCACCAACACATAAACTTCTCCAGGTGCTTCAGACAGCTGTGGAACCCATAGGGATATAACCACCCCAGTAAAACCTGCCCTGCCTTCCCGTTGGTTTTCAGAGTATCTGCCCGTTTCCCCTGCCTTTGGAGAGGCATGTCTGAATGTGAGTGTTTAATCCCCTCTCCCGTGGTGACCCCCGCGGAGCCCACCCTGCTGACAAAGATAACACCACGCCGAAGCCACCCCTCAGCACATCCCCAGCTCTGGGATTTGTTTTTCATTTCCTCTTGGTCTCCCCTCTCTCCCACTGTGAGATGTAACCGTTTGCCAGCAGATCCCATTCACCCTGTTTGCTTTCCTGCAGAGAATGATTACTTCAGGGTGTTGTGTTAGCAGCAGTGGGGGGCCACTGATGTCTTCTTGAAGAAGATGTGAAAAGCAAATCTGTGATGCATGACCTAACTTCCTACCTCCTTGCCACACCCCACGGGATGACCACCAGTTTCCCCAGCTCCTTCCTTTTTGTGGTGTTCTGTGCACTTTAATTTTTTCTGGAAAGCTTTTAAGCTATTCCTCTAAACTTGTACAGAAAGGGAAGACAAAATGTCATCCCTGTGAGACAGAATGACAATAGAGCTGATATTTCCACTACTTCAAAGCAGGCCACCATCAGATCTTTGCTATGTGAGAAAAGTAAAGCAAAAAAAAGCAAAAAACCTCCCCCCCCAAAAAAAACCCAAAAAAACCCCACGAAAAACAACAAACAAAAACACCCAAACCAAGCAAATCCAGCCTTTTAGTGGGATATAGAATTGTCAGCTGATTTAGGATCTGCACCCAGGCCTTGCTGCTCGGCTAAACCTACACCAGGGTGTCACTGCAGTCATTTCCAGTTTGGTACCAGCTGTCCTACAGGCATCTCTGAAACACTGCCTACATGATGACAGTGTGATGCTGTGTGCAAGCACTGGTTTTTATGAAGATCAGAGCTGCTGCTCAGGGGTAGATGATGTTTCACCTGACAAACTTCTCTTTCTGCTGTAGGAGTGGCCATGAAGCCATTCATGTAGAGGGGAAGGATTTTGGGGACAAGAAGTTGTTTGTGTGTGTGTGTGCATGTTTATAAGGGAGATGGGAGAGGTATATCCTTTTGATAGATCCTTTTACTTTGGCTTAGTAAAGGGCTGAAGAAAAAAATAGCCCTGAGCTTTGATTGAAAGACTGGGTGCTGCTTTACCAGGAAAATGCTACTTGCTGTTGTTTGCACTGCTGTGAGATATTTATTCAGTGCCTCCTGCCAGCAAGTGTTTACATCTCTCAGGAGCAGCTTGCCCAGCAGCAACTTGCCTCACATCCCTGTTTCTGGCTCCTGGTGGGCACCCAGCCCTGTGGGTATGAAGACGCTGGGATCAAGGTACTGGATCAAGGCTACTGTGCCAGTAGGTCCTGCTTTAGCTTCTTTGGGACACTCAGTGCTCTTCCCAGAACCCTTGGCAGATCTTTCCAGGGCTCGGTCGAAGCGGGAGGAAAATGCCTCCTCTTGGTATTGTCCTTCGTTTCTACCTCCACCATTGCTTGCTCAGCTGTCGTCCTGCTCTCTGCAGAGGGTAAGGCCGGTGCCATGAACAAACAGCACCAGGGACCTTCTGCACCCAATGCATGCTCATGCCCGAGTTCAAAGCCACCTTTCCATCATAAACCACGCAGCTTCCAGGCACATTTCTTTCCTTTAGCTGAAGTTTTTCTGGGAAACAGGCACAAACTGTTTGTGGGAAGTTATTGTGAGGTATTTGCTCAGTTCTGGTGTGCATTTAGAAGGAGCACGCAGTGCCTCACCATGGCCCAGGAGCCCCTGCTCAGTCCTCTGCCCTTGCAGAGCAATGGAGCAGATAAGAGATAGCTGTCTCATGTTGTACGCTTTCTTTTTTACCCCCAGCTTCTCATTTGGGATGAGGTGAGCATAAGCAGGGATTAGTTTGTTAAGCTGTGACAGTTCATTAAACTTCTTGGACTTTTTCTCTGCATTTCCTCTCCAGACACTGATTGTGGCTGAGCTGGTGTGGGGTGTCTGTGCAGATACTATGGGACAAGGCAGGCAGTGGAAATTTTTGAGATTTTAGTTTCCAGGCACCCTTATCTACTTGCAAAGCCCAGTGAGTACCTGCAAGAACTTTCGCATTTTAGATATTTCTATTTCAAAAAGCCTCTGGAAGTAAAGTTCATTTTCCTTGGCTATTTTTTACCTTAAAGCAAGCCTCTCTTTTTGTTAAGAACTGATGGCTAAGGCTTAGATGTGTAAAACTTGGTGAAATTAATGTGAACCATGGCCTGAATCTCCTGCATGGCTCTTAAATCCTTTGACTTGTAAACAAGGAGCCTAGTTTGCAGCTGGCTTTCAAAGTCTGCCAGAGGAAAACCCAGAAGGCTGAAGGTAAAACTAGAGGGATGCTCACAGGGAACAGAGCAATGTCCTGTTCTGTGATTAATCCCTAGTTAATTGGTGCACAGATAGTGGGTTTGGGGCTTGTGGTGGTGAAGAGTGTCAGGGCTGTGCTGGTGGGTTTGACCATCACACCGGTCCTCTTTGGCTCTGAAGTCTGTGAAACCCCATTTTTCAGGCTTTGCAAGGAGACCCTAGTACTTAGGACTCTCTGGACTCTTGCAGTGGGTTTCACTGCCCCGTTGGGTTACTGTGCATGGGAATGTGCTGCTGGCTGTATTTTTCCCAGGGTGAAAAAGTCATCTTGGAAGGGAATTTAATTGCATGCAAAGCTGTGCCACCCCACAGTGAGCTTCACCCTGCACATAACACAGACGGGGCAGCTGAAGGTAGAGATGTGAGTGCATCTCTTGTGTACCCACAGAAATCTCATTTGAGCCTCAGTGGTGGGAAAGGAAACGAAGCAATAACCCAGGACAGTTTAATAGAGTTTGGGTGAAATACAGTTGTTTTTGTAGGCTGGTCTCTGTGCAGTGAGGGCTCTTTAGCCTATTTGTTGTGCTTGGCTCTGCTCTGGATGCTGGCATCAGCTGTTCTGCAGGTGCATGTGTCTTTGGCAGGAAGGAGCTGGGATTTGGGGATTCCTTTGTTGTGGGAGGGGGGAGGGCAGGGGGGTGGAGAGGGAAAAAGCAATGAGATGATGGTTGTGCCTTTCAAGTGAGTAGGACACACTAGGGAGGCGGAAGGACATGGCCTAGGGTTCAGTCCTGTCTCAGAGAGTCAGCTGGAGAAGGGGGTCCTCTCCTGGTGGTTCTTCCTGCTTTTCCTGGGACAGAGCAGAAGTGAATCCTGCAGGTTGTGGGGCTGTGGAATTAGGGTGAGGTCAGCTCTGCTGAGTGGAATTTGCCCCAGAGATTAGAACAGCTGAGGCAGGGAGAATTTCCTGTCATGTCCCCAAAATCTTGAAAGTTTGGGGTAGCAGAAGGGTTGTGCATTTCCAGAGCAGAGCCCATAGAGATGCAGAGAGATGGCATTTTAGGAGGTTTGTTGCCATGTACCTACCTATTGTTTTCACCTCCACCTTTGCTCCTTTCCTGCCTTGTGCTGTGCAAGGGACCGGCAGAGGTCAAAAGCACCAAAGAAACCAAACAAACCAAAAAACAAAACCAAAAAACAAACAAATAAAAAAACCTCAAAAAATCCTCAGGTGCCCCTGAGGAAGTGGTTTCATCCTCCCAGCCAGTAGTGGGACAGAATTCCCAGGGCAACTGTCCCCAAAGCCCTCAGATGTAGTTCTTGGGGGATATCACTGCTGTGAGCACCCCGGTGCTTGCCAGCTGCTGCCCAGTTTTGGAGCACAGGGACTGGTGCGAGCAGGCTGAAAGCCCCTGTGGCCCCCTTGACAGGGACTATTGGGCTCAGCAGACAGAGGAAGGGAAGAGGCTGATGTTTGCCCCAGCAAAATTCTGCAGATGAGCAGAGCTCTGCACACTGGCATGAGCCCAAGGCATCTTTGCTTCCTGCCACCCTTTCAAATTAAGCAAACAATTAATTTTATTTCTTTAATTTTCCAAATGGAAGTGAATTGGCTGTGCTGGCAGGTGCCTGATTGACATTCCAGAGAGGATGTGAGCTGTGGGTTGGAGGGGCTTTCTGATCCATGCCTGCTTCAGCAGGGACCCAGCCCTGCTGCTGAGGGCCACTTTGTCCTCTTAGGAACGAGAAAGGGATAGTCGGGTTTTAAGTCGTGGGTGAAACAGTTGCAATGCTGAGCTCCTTGGAGGTCTTTCCAGGGCAGAGAGCCATAGAATCCCTAGTGCCCCCTATTAACTCCTGGCATTTGGTATTTGATGACTGTGGGTTTTCCTCTTGCCTTTATGATGCTTTGCAGAGCCTTTCTTATGCATTTGTTCAGTCCCTGCCTGCTTCGCAGGGATGCTATCAGTAAATGACACTGGCTTCACCCATGAAGAGACAGAGTCCTCTTGTGCAGGGAGGTTTTGGGGTGGGATGCTCCCACGGGGGACCCGCAGAGAGGGCCATGCAACCCTGTCCTTCTTGGTGCTTGTAGCCGCACCCCTAAACCTGTCTAGCTCTGCACACAGGTGCAGGGCTCTCTGCAGAGCTGGCTGCAACTCTCCCTGCAGTGGAGTAAGTGTCCAGAGAAGGAGAGGGGAAGATTATCCCCACTACATGACAGTGATTATCAAATCTCTCCGCTGCATCGGTGAAATGAGCGGCAGCTGGTGGCTCGCTGCCCGAGTGCATGGCGTGTAATTAAGGTCTAGCTCACCAGTCTCTGTAAAGATCCCTTCCTAATCTCTGGCATCATGGTCTCATTCTGGCTTTTTACCCCTGCGGCTGTTTTTCTGTGATGTTTTTTCCTTTCGGCTGCCCTGCTCTGTCTCTTGACAAGCAGCAGTGGGGTAGGAATCCTCCTCTTGACCCAGTCTGGGGCATTGGAAATGCAAACCCTCAAGATCTGAAGGCACTGTTGGCTGTCCTGGAACTGAATCAATCCTACTATGAGATGCTTCTGAACGGCCAGGGCTTTTTCACCCTTCCTTCATCTCTCTGAAGCTCATTGGCTGCTCCATGGGGTCCCTGGAAAGGTCTTGGCTGAGCGTGTAAACCCCTGAACTGTTCTACTGTGGAGCAAGAGAAACATGGTTGTGTCATGGTGGTGATCCTAGTCTAAGTATTAAAACAGCAGTTTAATTGGCCATTTGAGGGAGGAAAAAGCAATTCTCACACTCCCCTCACCTGCTCTCAGGGAGGAAATCCCCCCTTGAGTTTCAAACCAGGACTGATGTTCTTGGGACCCATGCTGCTGCTGCTCTGCTTGGTAAAGGTGTTACCAACTCTCAGTCTGTTTGTGGCAGCAGGGAAACTGAGGCACAGGCTAATGCAATGCATTTGGGGCTGCTCAGCCTGTGTTCCAGGCCAGCAGGACTCCCAGCAGGGCAGGGACTGGCCATGGGACAGCAGAACCCACAGCATCCCTGTGCCAGCCCTGTGGAGTGATGGGGTCCTACCAACTGCCCCCTGTCTCTGCAGCATGCCCTGCTGTTCCAGCATCCAAAGATCAGCTGTGCTGGGGTCGCAAGCCCACAGAAAAGGAGTTTCTGCTTTCTCTAATGCCCCACCAATGGAGGACAAAGCCCTTGGTGGTTTGAAAAAGGAAAGGTAAAACATGAGCTGTCTGTGAGCTGCATGGCAGCCAGAGGGATGCAAATAAAAGCTCTGCTGTCTACGACCATGATAAATTTCATCTCTGGCTAATACAGGAGTAAAAAGGAAACTCGGTAGCTGGGTTTTGTAATCCAGCACAGACAAGGTTTTCTGGAAGACACTGGAGCTGACTAATTTTTACGTGGGCATTAGAGATGTGACAACTTAATTGTGGTGAGTTCTTTGGAAGAGGAGCAGGAATCAATAGGTGTTGGGTAAGACACTCGTTTTAAGATAACATCTGTTTGTTAAATTATAGTAATTTGTCTCCGTGCAGCTTCAGAAGCTGTTAATTGCGAGCAGCCCAGAGGATTGGCATGCTCTGTCCCAGCTTGAAACCCAAATAGTGTCCATGCCCTTTAGATGCCTGGGACGGGCATGCTGGCAGTGCTGCCGGCTAGTGGTGCCGCTGCCGCGGTTCAGGCAGAAGGGTCCCCAGCTCCGGGGGACGCTGAAGGTTATGAATTCAAGCCCTTAAGCGTGTCCTGTAATCCCTTTTCTGGCGCGGAGAAGAGGCAGCCTCTTCAATTTCCAGGGCATGAGGGGCCAGAGGGTATGCATTTCCCAAAGGCCAGCCCAAGGCTGCAGGGAAAGCAGCCAAAAATACTTAGCTTATTTGGGCACGGTGGGGATTCGCCTTACAAGGCTGAGAGTAGTTTGTTAAACCCCAAAAAAACAAAACAAAACAAAACAAAACCCCCCCCCCAAAAAAAAAAAAAAAAAAAAAAACCAAAACAAAAAAACAAACCCCAAATAAAGGACCAAAACCCACACACCCTGGGACCAGATGCTGAGTTGTGCATGCTGGAGCAGCAGGGAAGTCTCCACGGGCTCCCTGGGACTGGCTCTGCTCCAGATGTGCATGCACAAACCCCCCTGCTCCTGTCCTGGTCCCACGAGGACACGGCTCTCTAAGACCTTCTTTCCATGGCTTTGGGCTGACGTGGTCCAGGCTTAGAAGCATGTTGCAAGCAAGAGAAGCTTCAAGGAGATATTGCTGCTCCTCAATGGGTTTGCAGAGGGGGGTCGCATAGAATCACAGAATGCTGTGGCTTTGGAGGGACCTTAAAGATCATCTAGTTTCATCCCCCCTGCCACCCACTGCATTACAAAGTTTTGGTGTGGCATGGCTGGACAGATGAATTCCCCCAGCTGGTGCATGCTGCAGACCTCCTCTGTGCTCCTGGCAGCTCCTGGCTCCATGTCTCTTTAAACCACTTTGTAGGATGTGGATCCAGTGGGACACTGCACACCTGTGTGTGAAGATGCCACAGGAGTATGGGATAGCTGGAGGTGATGGGTAACACCTGCAGGAGCAGTATCTTCCAGCCCCATGCAAGCCACCCTTCAAAAAAACCCTGCATTTGTGTGCATTTTCACAGGAGGCACGAAAGTCTCGACAAGCACTGTGTGTTTTCTACTCAACGTTTTGCTTAGAGCATGCCTTTTTTTTTTCTGATTTTTCCCTCTGCTTTTTCCGGCTCTTCTTTCACTCCCCAGCCGTGTGAGCACAACCTACTGCCACCTGGTGAGAGCTGTCTGATGCTACACATCCCCCTGGGCTGGGACACTTACCTGGTCGGCTTTGCCCTGCTCGGCTCCTCACAGTTCAGGCAGCTGGTACACAAAAGCAGCAAGGGGAGGAAGAGCAACATCCAGATGAGAAAATGAAGCAGAAGAGGCCCTTAATTGAGCAAGGGGTTGTGTATTCTCTCTGTCTGACACTGGTTTATCTGTTGTGCAGGGATCTGGTCTATGGTGCTTGTAGTATCCTCCAGAGCTCTTGGGAAGCAGAAGCACACAAAACTGGTTTAGTGCTGTGTTATGGCAATGCATCTGAGGAGTGGGACCAGGTGGGCCCTGGTTTTCACTCCGCATCCAAAATGTGGCTTAAAGCCATGCAGAAAAGAAGACAGGAGACAGTTCTTTCTGCATCTCAGTCCTTCAGCATAGAACAGGGTGAGGGCTTTGTATCAGCAGGCAGTGGCTGCCCAGGGAGACCTTGCCAAAGGGACAGGTCATGTTTCTCCTAGAGGAGGTTGGGGCAAGGGAGGAGTATGATGCAGTCACACCAGTATCCCTCCCTCAACACCCTGGAGAAGCCCAGGAGGCTATCCGGGGAAGATAATACACAGAGTGGTTAGTAGAAGAGTTGCTCAAACCTCCTCCTTGGTCAGTAGGGTATGAGGATCTTGTCTCTAAAGAGAACTTGAGGAAATTTTCTTTGCAGACCATGTAGCCAGCAAGCTAGCACTGCTCACTCAGGGCTTTCAGCCTTTGGTACAGGCCCCAACATGCTCCCCTGCTGTCTTCAACTTCTACTTACCCATCAGAGTGTTAGCCCCTGGATTGGTACTGGAGGGTTAATAATTGAATTCTGCCTTTGGCAGTGGCTGAGCTTGGGGTGCTGGTGCTGGAGGGAGCAGGATTTGACCTTCCCACTCCTATGGTCTCTCACAGTCTCCATAACCAGCAGAGATCCTAGCAAGAAGGGTTCCACCCTTGTTCCCTGACCTGAAAGGCCAGGGTGCTTCAGCACAGCCAAGCACGGAGCAACGTGGGTGTGCTGGGAACCAGGGCATTTGCAGGCAGCTCCCACCAGGGCAGCTAGGAAAGTCCTTTGCACGTGGGCTGGATGTGTCAGTCTGCACCAGGCTTTGTGTTTGCATGTTGGAAAGGACATATGTGCTCATCCACGCACATGCTCAGAGGGATGGGGAGGGTGCCCACATCCCACATGCCTGAGGTGCGGAAGTGGTTTCTGCACTCACAGGCTCTAGGGGGGAATGGAGGCGCACACGTGACGGTCTTCATGCCTGCACACCATCCACATTGATCTCATGTGCTGAGATTCTCGCAGGCACCCAAAGGAGTCATCGAGCTGCGTGCTGATCGCTGCACGCTGCCAAAATCCTCTGGAATCCTCTCCCCTGCGTCGCCCCTTCCCAGGTCAGCATCAGGCTTTGCCGCAGCAGGTGCTGAAACCCGTCCCTCCTTGCGACCTGCCTCCCTTGCTTTTCCAGCACATTTTCCAGAGGTCAATCATCCCCTCCCCACCGCTGGATTGCTTTCCTGCCCCTTCACACCTGCTCCATCCACCCATCAGATTTTTGGAGCTGGAGAGCAGCTATGGAGGGGTCTTGTTGGGGGAACATGAGTCCAAGGGAGAAATCAATCCTATCATGACTGGAGCTGAAATATTGGAAACATCGTGTTCTGATCCAGCAGCTCTCGAAGAACCAGGGCTGAATATGGCACTAACTATTCCTGGCTGCTGGCAGCTATTCCTGGCCTTGACCCCAAGGTCAGTCCTTTCTTCTCACCTCCTTCCTCGTGCACTCGGGTGAGCTCAGTGCAGGGTGTGCACACTCAGCCAGCTATAAATAACAGCAGCCATGGATGACCCCTTGGAAGGGCTCCGAGCGGAAAGCGTCCCCACCTCTGCAGGCAACCAGGATCTGCTGCCCCAGCCCAGCTGAGGGTGATGGGCTCTGCCTTCCCACCAGGGATTTTGAGTCTCAGAGCCCCACTCTTCCCTGTAAGCAGCCATTCCAACTTTCAGGCTGAGTGAGTGCATATGGATGAATTTATTTTTTTAATATTTCTTGAAAGCCACTCAAGCTCGACTTGCTGTCCTGCAAGACACCTGGGTTGAGATATCTTTTTTCCTCCAGATTTCTTTTCCCCTGGGGAATATTGAGCAACCCGGTGGATGTGGCAAAGGGAGTGTCCAGGCGGAGGCAGCTCCGAGGGAGCCTGCATGCCGCTACAGCCTGCCGTTTTCTCAGTGCTTTATTCCTGCTCACTCTCCCTCTTTCCTTCTCCACATCCTTGCTTTCTCTGCACTCTTTCCCCCTTTCTTCCCACTATCTGTGCCCCTTTTTCATGCTCTCACCTTCCCTTTCCCTCGGTTTTCCTCTGTGCTTTTCATCCCTCCTCATTTCACTCGGTAGCTACTCTGCACTCGGATGCACTCCCCTCCCTCCTCCCACTGTTTTTAGCCCTCCTTCTACTCGATTCCCTTTCTCTCCTTGATGCTCCCTCTGCCTCTCTCTGCAGCTGGGCACCGTTTTGCTCTGCCAACACCAGCTGCCTTGTTTTTCTTGTGGTGCAGCAAATGTTTCTGCGGTGTTGTGGAGATGGCCGAACAAAAGGATCTTTTCATTTCAGCTGTGGGATGGAGAGGGACTGCACTGCTGGCCTGAGAGGTCGACACTCAGGTGACTCCCACGCCTACCTCCAGCCACGTCGCCAGCCTGAGCACTGACCCCCCCATCCGCAGAGATGAAGGGAAAGTCTGGTGGTCTTGGGGTCACTCGGGGTTTAGTTGAAATCACCCAGCTTGTTTTCACTTATTCCCCCCTATGCCTCTCCCGCTGCAAAACCAGTGTAATTGGAGCAGGAAATTAAACATTTGAAGCGTTAACATGATAATCTGCTGGTTTAGGCTTTGTTGGGGGGCAGGGAGCTACGAGCTGAGAACTCTGCTGCTGCCGTGGTGTGCAGAGAGAGAGAAGGGACATGATGCCCATGGGGTCTCCCCAGCATGTCCCACACTCTTGGCCCACCTGGGAAAACCACAGGGAGGGCTCTTCTTCAGTTCTCTCTGCCTCGGGTGGTCTTTAAGCTCTTAGTTAAGATGGTTTTTTATTTTTCCCTTGGTCCTGGTAGCTGTACCTCATTGTCCTTGCTGGTGGGATCAGGACCACTGCTGGTGTGTGGCTGCACCCATCACCTCTGATGAACTTCTCAATGTTTTGCTGATGCTGGTGGTGTACAAAGCAGTTGGGGACCTATGCATGTCCCACATCCCCAAGGTCATGGTTTGGAAGCATTCAGTCTGGAGAAGAGAAAGCCCAAAAAAGTTGTAAGCTTTCAGAGATGCAAAAATCTCATGGAGAAACCAACTTTTGAGTCCCTGGGGCAATAAACTGTGGGGGTAAAACGTAGGGTGGGAGGTTCAGGCTGTGTGCCAGGAGAAATGATCCTCATAGAAAAGATGGATAGATATCCAAACTGACTGCCAGGAAATTAAGTTGGGTTTTCCATCTCTAGAGGCACTGAAGAGCTGAGCAGATCCTGATCACGGTGACTGCACCAGGATGATCCTGGGTGCAGTGGAGGGTGCATTCTTCTGAAAGCGTTTGAGCATGGGGCAGGTGATGGAGAGCGGGTGTTCCCTAAGCTCCTCAGTGGTCTGTAAAGATGACTGGCCTGCCTATATTGTGTTTTTTTAATTCCTTTTTTTCTTTTTTGGTCAGGCTTGGATTGTCAAATAGACACTCACATTGTAATTTTTTACTTTAATAGGAATCATTTGTAGGGAGATCTGCTGAGCTCAGCATCCCAGCTAGAGCTTTTGCATTATGGAGAGCTGCTGTCTTTGCAGATGGATGAGTTTCAAGGATTTCTAAATACACAGGCCTATCTGTCTAAACAAAAGTTCAAATGTTGTTCAGTTCACTGGTTTGGAGCAAATGTCAAAGAGGCAGGACTGGGCTGTCACCACTAAACAAACCTCTGTCCCATTTTCTTTTGCACTTTCCACAAAATCCTGCACAAATTTGGTGTGATCAACTCATTTCTATTTATGGGGTGAAAAACCAATGTGGTGCAGAGCTGTGGAGTTTTTTGCTCTGCTTGAGCTCATGAGTGTTGAAGGGAGGAACAGTGTTGCAATTGCTATAACTCCCTTCCCTGTCCAAAAAGCCTTTCAGGGAAGAGACTGTGACCTTTCCTGAGGGGCATCAGACTTTCTTAGCCTGAGATGCTGAGTTGTTGCCTTTTCCCAAGGATCTTAGGTGAAGATGAAGGTTGTCCAACATGCTCCCTTAACCTAGAACATGACCAGCATTCTCTCCCTCACCCAATGTGGATGCTTGTCTCGCTTTTCCTAAATAATACCCCAAAATATGGACTCTGGAGCCACTGGCTGCAGAAGTGGGACAAGTTTCTGCTTGTGTCTCATGGATGTTGACATGCTGCAGGCCATGTGGAAAAAAAAATTACAGCTGTTTGCTGACAGGGATGTCACAGGAGATGCCTCGGGGTTAGTGTTTAACTTCTGCCCTGACTTTTGTTCCTTTCTTTGCTGCAGTTCTGAGGGTAGGGAGAAGAGAATATGCTTTCTCCAATGACACTTGTAGCAGAATGGTGAAATGGTATTTGGGTAGGGGCTTGTATGTGCAGCTCTCTGTGTCAGCATGGAGTATTTGAAGGCTTCCAGAGAAGATATCATCTCCAGATACGTACTGGTGCCGATGGCCATGGAGAATCCTCCCATTTCTCCACCTAGTCCAGTTCACTGACAAGCCAGTGGAGGGAAAGGATCATCCTTGGCTATTAACCCCTCATGGGAAGGCTTTGTGGGATGGAGATAGCAGCCTGGCGTGGGAGACAGGAGACCTTTTTCCCTGACACCTGCGTATGGTGTGACTTCGGCGCAGCCTCTCACATCCGGTGTTTTTTGTGTGTTTTCTGAGGCGTTTTGTGTTTGCTCCTTGGCCGGTGCTGGGAGGACTGGATTGGAAAGGAAAGGGATTTTCATACTTCATCTTTTTCTCGCTGGGGCCTGAAACGTGAGCACCTCTGAGGCGTTGCCGTAGGAGGTGGTAATGTGTTCATCAGCTGGGAAATCACCAGACCTCAGAAAACAGGGAGGAGAGAGATGGAGAGACACACAAGGATTTGTATCTGCCCACCTGCCCCTGGGCAGCTGTGGTTTTAGGATGCAGCTGGTGAATGTGAAGAGTGCAGTATTGAGGAGCATCCCAATGGTGTTGAGAAAGCTGGAGATTCTACCTCAGTTTTCCCTCTATGGGCAGCAGCTGCCTTGGAGAGCTGTGTGGACATGGCATTTGTAGTGTTGTGCTGAGAGTGGTACTCCTCATCAAGGGCTGAGGGAGACATGAGAAGAGAGAGGACCCAACTCATTAAATACCTAAATGTGCCAAAGAGGTGCTCAGGAGAGCCTCCCTGCTGCAGGCCATGGGTTGACCCCTGACTCTGTCCAGCCAGGAGCAACTTGCTGTGGGAAACAAGTCCCATTTTCCTGTCTGGATAAAGGTCTCATCCATAAGACCTCGTGCTGACTGTGGTAGTGTTTCTCTAGACTTTGGTGTTCTTTTTCACAGCATGACTCTTCCTTCACCCACTTCCACTGCCACACCACACACCTATAAGGCTTTTTAGAAATCAAAGAACTTAATTTTTTGTTCTAAACTCCCCCTGATTGCGGATCTAGGGGATCCTCGGTGGCGGTACAAACCAAGACCTGTCTGTGCACCAAGTGCTACTTGTGTAAATAAAGCAGCTTGAAGTCTCCTTTTTAGTTTGTGGACCCTCCCATCCTTCCCATACTCAAGGAGCATTTGTCAGCCCCCTTGTTTTGCTCTCTGCACCTCCTTTCTCTTCTGTTTATCCACCTCCTTTGTAAATTAGTCTCAGGCTTCACTCTTTCTCTGCATCACATTGCTTTTATTGCGTGTCTCTGAACAGATACTCTTTAGCCCTGACTTTTTTTTAATGCAGGATATCCAGGATTAATCAGAATGTTCCAGGTCAGGGTATATTGTTGATTTACAGCATCATGTATGATCTTGGGTCTTTATATATCACCTAACATTTTGTTTGCCATTTTAGCTGCAGCCACAGAGCAAAGGCTGACATCACTTTGCTGCCCGTTTTCAGCTAATTTAGGCCACAGCAATGTATGTGATTAGTTCAAAATCTCCCTTTCGGCATGCTGTGTATTTATCATCACACCATGCTTCCTCAATGCCTGGCACTTCCGTTCACTTTGATGGTCTCCCCTATCCATCGTATTCTTGATTAGCCTAAATAGTATTATCATCTGCCAGTTTTTCCTCCTCATTGCTTAGCCCTTCTTCAAAGCACTAATAAACAGATTATAGCATGCTAAGCCTCATCCAAACCACGAGGCACAGAGACCTGGCAGTGCCAAGCTCAGTCCAAACTACTTTGGCTGCTTAATAAATTCAGGGTGTGAGACATGAAGAATATGATAGCAAAAGGAGACAGAGAAAACTCCCATGGTTTTGTTACAAGTAAAAGTGTTTTTATTTCCTGACATGCTCACATCACTGCCCCATTCATTTTTGTGAATGGCTAATGCCAGTCTGCATAACCAGATATGCTCTTAGTGTTAACACTTTGAAATGTAACTACTGTGCATTTAAATAACAAGGGCCTTTTTAGGGGAATACTTAGGACTTTTTGTTTCATGGGAGTTGCATAGTTTAATATGAAGAAAGTGTAGAATATTATTGATGTGCGATATGGTAAAATTATGGATGTGGACATATGCTTGCAGTTACATCAATAAATGTTATTAATGTGTGAAGATATAATTTTTGTGTTTCTTTTTTTTTTTTCCAGAGGGTTTGTGGTTAGTTTGTATTTTGAACTTATTGATGAAAGAATAGTATTTATTTTGAAAAGTCAATGATTCAAATCAGGGCAATTTTTTTAATGGGCTGTAACTTGTAAGCAGCATAATAAATTTTCTTTGTCATTTACAGAAGTATTTCCCTTTGTGCTCAAGATGAATGTGGCAGTCTTCAGGTCAATGGCTCCAGTTTTCCCTAAGGTAAATTCAGGAGGTGCTGAGCTGGCCTCTTCAGGGTGAAAGCAGCTTGCATTCAAAATCCTTTAAAATTTGCATTCTTTAGGAAAGGAAGCAAGACAAGAGTGATCACAGCCGTGTTCACAATTTTCCTACATGTTGCCCAAATTGAAATAAATGTAATTCCTAAAGTACATAGGAAATGTGGCAGAAATAGCACGTCTGTGCTCTGGTTTGTCGCCTCACGGCTTCTTGGAAGCAGCTGCTGCTCTGGCGGCTGCGTCAGCATTAGCAGACCTGTGCTTCATGAAGGTCCCTTCCCATCTGCAATCAGGATAGGTGGGGGGTTTTTGTGCAGTGTGCCCTGGCAGTGACATCTGATGTTTCTTTCTGAATAAAAGTTGTGTCTTGTACTTGCTGTAACCATTTTATAGTTGTATTGAGCAGCCTGTAATTGCTGTGCTGGGTGGAGGAGCAGCTTGTTGCTCCCTTTTCACTTCCCTGTTTATTTTGTTTGTTTTGCTTAGAACTTCACTATGGAGAGGTTGGGAACTGTATTGCAGTTTGCCTGCTTCCAGAACACCCTACATAACCTGCTTTGAAATGCTGGTTAGTTGGTGGAAGAAGAGCTCCCACTTCTGGGGGTGACTTATGGGTGCTATGCCCCCTCCACTGGCTCTGGCTTTCCACTTGTCTCGGGAAAGCTGTGTTCTTCATAACCCTGAGCAAGAGCTGATCAGAGATAGGAGAAGGACTCAGTTGGCTTTATTTGTGTCTTCGCATTGGTGGGACCAAATTTCTGCTCTGACTCTGAATTCAGCTTGGGTCCTTGCTCTTCCACTGCACTCCAGAGCTGTTGGGAATATTGTTCCTCCAAAACCTCCATTTCTTCTTTTGGAGGATGGTGGTAACTCTCTCCTGCTCCTATTTTACTCAGGAAAATAGAAATTCTCAGTAATTTTTCAGTAGGATGAAAATAGATGAGGTCATTGGTGTCTATACAGGCAGATTTGGCCTCCATTTTCTGTTTACTAGGACTGCATTAGTTATGAATAATGGCGCGTCAAACTACTCGCTCCAAGCACTTTATTCATGGGATTTGGCCCTGCTTGCTGTCTGAGAGTTGCCTGCCAACAGGATCTGATTTTTAAAATACACTTACAAACATGCAGCCATTTTGCCCAATCTGTTTGCAAATATATCTGAGCCTCTGTGTGCTCAGCCCTTCTCTCAGGGTGGCACATCTGGGCTCCAAAAATCACATCCTGGTGTTTGAATCCATGCACGGGCAGCGGCCATATTCTTTGAACCAGTTAAAAGAGATGGAAGACGATAAGTCATGGGTGATTGTAGATAGTCTTCTTTCTCTTTTTGCCCCAGGAAATGTCATTATGTAAAGCTGGCGGCACACACGCAATCCCAAGCCTTTGAGACAGGATTCCCTCCCTAACCCAGGAGAGACAGCAACAATTTCTAGCTCATTTCTTGCCGTCTGGCAAATTTTATGTCTGATTTTTTGCTTCATCACGTCCCCGCAGAATAACCATTGATATATGTAGCATCCATGGCCAAAACAAACGCTGGATACCTGTATTCTCTCCAAGAAAGGGTCTTGCTCCCCAAACTTGGATTAGAAAGCCAAAACCAAAGGGAAACCCCCACTTGCTGTGATGTTGGTGGGGAAGGGATACAATAGCCCACGCGTGATGGGAGGCAACCGTGCGCCAGCCCTGCTCTGCTGCAGGTAGGATGTGCCTTGTGCCCTGCTTTTCTCCCAGGCATTGCTTGCTTGTTTGATTGCTGAATTCATGCGCCTCTGCGATAGTGACTGTCATGAAATGGCTCTTTTGTCAGGCTGGACTGAAGGATTTTATTCCTGGGAGACAGTTTCGGCTCCAAGATGCTTCCCAAGAATGCTTGGGCTTTTGTTGCCATGGGCCATATTTGGAAATCCCAACTGTTTCTGCTTGGCCAAAAGCACCAGTTGATTTTAAGGGATGTTTTGTTTGTGTTATTGTGCAAGTTTCTGGCCCCTGATGGTCTTGGGGAAAAAAAAAAAAAAAAAAAAAAAAAAGGAAAAAAACCCCCAGCAAAACCAAACCCCACATTCCCAGCTCACAAGACATTTGTACTAATTAAACAGCAGGGAATTTTCTTCACTTCACCACAGGTTTGGTTTCTGTCAGGCTTTTTGCACACAGATTTCTACAAACCTCATTAATATGGATGGTAGATGTCATACAAAGTTGGGAAAGTTTTTCCTCTCGAAGTTGGTGGGTTACAGACTGAAGATTAGGGTTGTGTTCCCACCACCCAGTCCCATTTCTTGCTGTTCCTGATCCCCTCCCTTGCCTCCGCAGGAAGGAGGCTCATCAGTTTATTAGGGGGTGATTTATGCCAAGAGCCTGTCCAAGGTCCTTTGTGCTGCTGCCTCTCTCCCTGGATATAGAGTGATTTTGGGAGAACTGCATCACAGCCAAGACAGCGAGAAGGATGCACAACCTCCCCTAGGTACCACACCACAACTGAAAATCTTACTACTTTTATTGTTAAATTCTGGAGCCGCTGGTGAACTTGGGAATCCCCCTTTGTCCCAGGGAAGCAAAGCAGTCCTTGAAAAGCCGCCAACAGATTGGTCTTCAGTGATTAACCTCTGCTGCCAGCAGAGCAAGCTGAGTGCCGTGACGAGAGAACCCTCTGGACTGTAATAGATGCCCTGATGTTACTTGCAGTGTTGGGACCACGGGGACAAAGCTCCTGCTCCCCCCAGTTTGGAGCAAGGGACTAAATCCCTAAGCCTACATCAGGGCAAGCCCCTGCTTCTTGCTCCAGCAAGGTCTCTGATTTCGACCACAATTTCCCCTCCTTCATCCAAGAGATTCTCCATGAAACACCTTCCCCTTCCATGGAATATGAGGACTTTTTTTCTCTCCCCCTTCTATGGAAAATCACACAGTCAACAAAATCTTTTCCAGCGCTAATCCTCAGCTATGCAGGAGGACTCCTCTGGCCCCGCAATAGCAGGGGAGAGACAGATGTTCAGCAGATAATTAGTGCAGTTGAGCAGCGCCTTCCTGCTCTAAGCCTGGATGCCAGAGCCTCCTAGGAAGTTGTTGTGTGTCTGCCTGCATTGCTTTGTGCTGCAAGACCTCTTTGAAACACCAGCACTGACAGGACTTACTGCTTTAGGAGGCACTATGCTCCCAAGAAAAGTCCTCTCTCACCCCAGTTCCCAGAGCCATTCCTCCTCCTTTATCCATTAAAGCATCACTGAGCCTCTCCAAAGTCTTCTTCCTATGGGTTATCCCCAAAAGAGGTGCTTATTTTTCCCTTCTGGATGTTTTCTGATGTCAGGGGTTAAATTTTGGGACAGAACCAGCTCCTTCCCACTGAGAATAGCAGCACTGAATGCAAAGGGAAGTGACAATTTCAGCACAGGGCAGAGAAAACACTGTTTGTAGAGATTTCATTTCTTAATTTTAATTTTTGAGTTGTTTTCAGGAGCAACCGGAAAAAAGCATAGGCTCATTTTGGTTGAAAACCAGGGAAGAAGAGTCCTGACTCCTGTTTGACAAATGACATGAAGTTGGGTTGCAAATCCCTTGCAGAAACTGGGCTTTGTAGGAACAGGTGACTCCTTTCTACATTTTTCCATGGTGATCCTGAGGTCCATCATCAGCTTAATTGTTTCCTAATAATCAGTTTGTGTGGGTGTGATAGCATCTTTTAAAAAGCCAGGTCATTCACAGGGCACTGGAGTGCATCTGGGGGGTGTGACACAAGCCTGTCCTCACAGTGGGACTCCTACACCAACATCTGAGGACACCTTTAAGTAGCTGGCAGCCACAGAGGTCAGAGGTGTCCACAGTGTTAGAAGCATTGGATCCTCCTACATGAGAGGTCCTAATGTTTGAACTCAATGAGATAAAAGGTCTTTTCCAACCCTAGCAGTTCTGTGATTCTTGGTTTATGTGGCTCATTTCCCCCCGACTAGGAGGGAGTGGAAATGGGGAATGCTATTCCATTTTCCCAGGGCAACACCATCACCCCCTGAGGATGAGCACCTGCATCCCTTTGATGTCAAGAAGACCTGCCCAAATTTCCTCTGTGGCATTCCCCAGCTGCCTCTCCTTCCTGGACTCCATTTGATCTCAGACTAGAATGTTTTTTAGACCTCCAGCTCCTCTTACACCTGCTCCACTGCTCCCCAGGTAAAAAACCTGTGGCATCTCATCATGGGTCCAATGAGAGTTGGCAGCTCATTGCATCCACATGAAGGCAGCCTGGCATAGGGAAGACCTACACCAGGGCACGCTCTTTTTAACATGCTCTTCAGCAAATTTAGTGCTGTCTTTTAAATCTTGGTTATTTATTCAGAAGCACTGCTTGCTTTCTGTGTACTCATGGGGTGGGGATGACCTGAGAGGAGGCTGGCCCCAGAAGTTGGAGCAATTTACAGGTTGGTGAGTGGAATAGCAACTGGAGAGCCCAAAAGTGGAGCCAAATCATTTATCCTTCCTCTGTCCTCCTCTAGGCAGCTTTGTACCTTGTTCAATATTCACCTTGCAGCATGACTGACTGTTCACAGCACCTAGTGCTGTAAGATTGTCTTTTGGGGTTTTTCTTGGTTTTTTTTGTTGTTGTTGTTGTTTTTTAAATCCTCTTTCAACAAAAAAAAAAAAAAAAGGCAGCTTTTGATGCATGTCATTCCTCCCTTCTTGCATATG
Source organism: Chamaea fasciata (assembly GCF_029207755.1). NCBI lineage: Eukaryota > Metazoa > Chordata > Aves > Passeriformes > Sylviidae > Chamaea > Chamaea fasciata. The sequence goes on from NW_027094089.1 coordinate 18,815,258, forward strand.
TTCATTTTTGATTCAAGCACACAGTTGAAACCTTTCTTCCCTCACAGAGCAAAATCCCCTGGAAAAGAGCAGAGTCTGCTTATGTACATTTATTTTTACTAGATCTTGAAAGAATTTGTTACTTAAAAGGAGAGAGAGGGAGAAAAAGAGTCTCTTCCTGATTGAGACCACTGAGCATTACTGTGATAGGACCAAAACTAATAAGGGAACAAGCAGCTCTAACTTCAGCTTAATTAACACGTTGTTAAGATCAAGTGTGTGGAGAGGTAACAGATCAGTGTCACTGTGCCTGGCGCAAAGCTCTTATGGTTGAACTGGGAGCTGTGGCGACCCAAGAAATGCATCACAATTTGTTTCTTATTTGAGTGTTTATTCTTTAGCCCCAGTGTAACCTAAGTAATTTTTCCAGGGGAGATCTGCACCACTCGTAGCAATTTTCAGGTGCGAGTGGAAAGAAATGAGGATTTGTGAGAAAGGGCAGCATGTGATGAGGGAAGGTTTGCTCAGAAGTGCAGGCAGGTCCAGATCTGGATACTCAGCTGCTGAGAGCAGTCAGGAAAATGGGAGATGACTGAAAGCTTTTAGTGCCAGAGCTATTTGTTGACATCTGAGGCAGATCGCTTTCTGATCTCATCTCCCCTTGCGCTGGGCTTGGAACCAGAAGGAGAGGTAAATGGGTCAAGATTCCCAGGGGGGTGGTGAGAAGGGCCAAAAAGCAGGCGTCCGCAGGGGGAAAACAGTCGATTTGGCAGGTCTGGAGTTCATTGAGAAGTTATTGCTTTGGAAGGTACAGGAATATCTGTTGGGAGTCATAGAAGAATTATTGGTGTTGGAAGTTATGGTGTAGAATTATGGTGGAGGATATAGAGACCCTTATAGAAGCTCAGCAAACCTGTGAATCCATCTATCTAAACACCCTCAATTCCCACTGAAATCCTCTTGGAACAATAATAATCATTTAACAAAGGAAATGGTTTTTGACCCAGACAACTAAATGCATTTCCGCTTAGTGCTTCCCAGCCCTCGCCTAATGCTCAGCCGTGTGTTGAGGTTGCCTGTTATTTTCCCAGACATCAAAGGCTTTGAAGGAAAAAAAAATGCAACTGGGGAAAAATTGATCGTTTGCCATGAAAATCTGCCCTGAAAAGAGCAGTCTGAAGAACAATTAGCCAGAGGTATGCAAACAGATTGCAAAGGAAAACACAACTGGGGAGAATTCCCCAGGGAAAGGTGGTGGAGTGCCCTGCTGGTATGGGGGTGGTTAAGAAAGATGAGGGCATTGCAGTGACATTAATGTCTCCTTTAATCAGATTTTGTTAGAGTGGGTGGAAGGGGGATCTACTCCAAAGGAATGCTGTCAGGAGGGAATGGATGAAACTGGGAGCTTGGCTCTGCCTTTGGAGTGCCAGGTCCTATCTAATACATCAAGAGCCCAAAGAGCATCATGCTCTGGATGGAGGGACTGATCTGCTGCTATCCTCTCTCATTCAGCTGGGGAACTGAGGCTCAAAAGTGGGTTTTTTTACTGCCTTTCCTGTAACAGGAGGTGATGGTACCCACCTACAGCTGCTGCTGAACATCTCTAGCACGAACACCTTCCTGCACCAGCTTTTCTTCTATGAAGCTCCTTTTGGGAGATGAATATTTAAAGTTAAATGATAATTTTGGGTCATGAAAACTTACTTTCTACCTGAAAACTGAAACATCATCTCTTCCTTGACAATGGAGTGAAAGAAATCCAGCCTTGTATGGTTCTGTCTGCAGAAGATATTGTGAACATGTCAGGGAAGGACCTGGGGCCCCCTGCAATGCCAGTGCCATGGGGCCACATGCAAGCACCGAGTTCATTTTGCCACTGCAGTCTCATTCCTTTATTTTCTTGTGTATTTTGAACTAAAGAATAATCGTTCTGAGAAGGGATCAATATCCCAGCCAAGTGTTCAAATTATTAACTCACAAACAAACAGTGTCAGGGTTGCTGGGGGAAAGAAGATTGTCAATTTTTTATGCAAACATTATTGCGAGGAGCCATCAAGGAGTGTTTTATTTAGCAAATCAGGGCAATGGGAAACTACTGTTCCCTTGCTGGGAGAATGGAGAGAGTTGAGGAATCAAATTATGTATCTGGTAAAGCGTCTCAGGGGTGTTAACCTTCAGGCTGAGGGTCAGCCTGAAGGGACCAGATGGGGTAGGATGTCATGTGAGAAGAATTTCTTTCTTTTCTTATTCATCTACCCATCTATCTTTGCCCCCAGCAGTGAAAAAGCTCTCTGCTCAGTCCCCTCTCATCTCCCCTCATTTTTGGGATGTTTGCCTTCACAGGCTAAGGACATGTATCTGTCCTGATTCTGTCTGTAAGAGGAAAAAGAAGAGCTGTCCTGTTCAAGCTATCCTCCACTGGAAATGGCTGATAAAAAATGGGGAATCACCCACTCAGCACCCTTAGGGCTACCCACAGAGCACAGTGTGTGTCTTACCGTTCTTTGAATCCTCATCCTCCTCTTCCCTAGAATGGTGTGCTAGTGCTTTGCATCCCCTCAGATCATTTCAATCTCATTGCCTTTTGCCCATAATAAAGAGTGGCAGAGGACTGGAAAGCCAGGCTGGCAGCTGAGGCTGTCCTTGTTCTTAGCAAATCCAACCATGCATTAAAATCTTTGAAGTCCCAGCCCTTTTCCCCTCTTATGTCCTGCATCAGCAGTGACTCAGTATGTAAAACATATTACCAAGGTTGGAGTATGCTTTGAAATCTCAGCTGCCACAGAGGAGGTGGCTTTGCAACACATAAAATGTAGTTGGTGTCTTGCCACATCCCAGGCTTGAAATGTTCCATGCAATATGCTCTCTTGCCTGATGCTTAGGAAGTACATAGGGAAAAAACCCCCTCTGCTTCATTGTCCTGCACTCAGGTTTGTCCTGCTGCTAAAAACGGAGAGGGTGAGGTAGAATTTCTCTAATGTTTTGGTGTGGATCTCTCTTATGGAAATTTTTGCAGCAAGTGTGCTGAGCCCTTACACTGCAAGGGCATTGCTGAGGCACCAAAGGGCACTGGGAGGGCTACAGCAGGGAAACCTTGGGGCTGCCTGCTCAGGTTTATTGTGTTGCCTGATGAGCTTCCAAAACCTAGTGTTAATGTGGGGCAGAGCACGTGACAGTGCCATCCCTCTGTGCTTTTCTGCAAGGCAAGTTAGGTGCTGATTTTGGGAAGGCAGTGCTCTGCTCTGGCCCGGTGTGTGTGCAAGGGGTGGGTGGGCTCCTGCCCATATAAACCCCCTCACCTTGCACCACCAAGATCACTGCTCTCCTTTCCGCTGGTAAAACCTTACAGGTGGCAGGTCCTCAGGAAAAGAGAGCCTGTTGTTTTCAGGGAGCATGCAGCCACTTTGCCTTTACAAGCCCATAATAATTGGGTGGGAAAGAGTCTTTCTATTGCCATGGAGCCATCTGACATTTAAGAAAAAAAATGTGCAATTGAGTCAAACATCTTCTGGGATGCATTAGCTCAGCCCTGCATGGTCTTGTTCTTGTGATGCCTCTGTTTCCATGATCTCACAGGGGTCTGTGGCTATTTTGGGTAAACCCCTGCTCACTGAAGGGGGTCTGGCTGCAGTGGTGCATCGCAGCCTGGGAGCTTTATTTTCCCCAGAGTACAGTCAGCCACAGAACAGTTTTTGGAATTCACAATTGTACAGTCCTGATGCTTTCTAGGTGTGTAAGGCAGAGGGTGCTCCTGGACCCAGCCATTGTTCCCTTGCTTGCTGAATCACATCTCTCAAGCTAGATTTTTAGGTCCTGATGTCCCAGTTGCTAGAAGCAACAGATGTCATGCCAAACCCACTTGGCTGCACGATTGTTCCTTTACACACCCTTTGCTCACACATGTATGCATCCCAGGCACGCTCCTGTGAGCATTGCCATGTCTTACAGGCTGATGAAAAGCCTTTTTCCTCAATTAGAGGTGGAAAAATTAGTGAGAGATGGCATTGGGCTCACATGCAGTGAACTTCTCCCAGTGCTAGTTAGCTGTGAAACATCATACTGGGTTCCTTGAGGAAGTGCATGAGGTGCCTTGCTGAGCAGCAAGTCATGTCCCAGAAAGCAGTTGTCTGCAGTTTTGTGTTGCATTTCTCACCCCAAGAAGTTCTTCTCTTCAAATACAATTTGGTAGTGACCTTCTGCTGTGCACATTAGGTTCTCTGACTCATACACCAGCAGAGTTTGGGGTGGATAGTGGTGGTGGTTTGCAGGGCAGAAGTTGTTGCTTGAGGAGGCAAAACAGCACAAGCTTTGCCCTTGGATGAATCAAGAAAATCTGGCCATAAAGTCCAATGCTTTATTCCACATACGGCAATTCCTTTAAAAAAAAAAGTAAATGAATGAGCCCTTCATATTTTTGCAGAGCTCTGGTCCCAATCAAATAGCTGGACTGGGAGAAGCATTAGAAAATGGGGGAACAATCTCATGTTAGTCCATTGGGAAAGTTAATAGACATTTTCCATCCCAAGTTTGTAGGATTCTGGGCTTTTTGCAATAGCTGTTTCACTTAAACCACAGCTCTGTGCATTGCCTTGCTCAAACTGACCGCTCTTTCCCCTCCAGCGGCCCTGCTTGTCTCATTAAAGCTCCCACCTTTCCGCTGCTCGGCTGAAAATCAACAAAGGGAAACTTAGGCTGGATATCAGGAAAAATTTCCTCAAGTTGACTGTGAAAATGCCTCCAGGGAGAAGCAGTGGAGGCTTCATTGCCTGAGTGTTTAATGGGTTTCCCATCTAGGTGTGGGAGGGAGAACTACCTGTGCTCAGGGCTGTCTGGAGAGTGCTGGGCATCCCTGGCTGTGGGCGATGGTCTTGCCCTTCTTTTGATCATTTCCCTAGGGAGAAGTAGAGCAGGTGTTGCTGATTCTTCGTCCTTACTGCTCTCACCCCAATGCTTCAAGCATGTCAGTGCAGTGGATTTCCCCATTAATAAACCCTGAGAGAACTCCCTGCCTGGGACAGTGACTGAGGCATATTTGACTTGAAACAGCATGTGCTCACTAGCTGTCCAAAAACTGATTTCAGGTGAGAATAACTCCGCACATGTGCTGGAAAAAGCAGGTGCCTTCCTTCAATGACTCATATTATTTCAGCATCTCATCCTTGGCCCTTTGTTTGCTGGATGGGAGTTTCACTCAAAGCTTTTCTGTCCCAAGTTGGCTCGTCTTGTCTTGGCTCTTTGCTGCATTTGGGGTGAGCCTGTGGCTGCACTGCTGGGTACTGTTGCTCTGTTATTTACTGTATGGATGGGAAAGTGTTTTTCCAAATGGAGTGTGGTGTCCTTCTCCTCGCTCCATCACAGTGAGTGCACAGAGCACTGTCGGGGCTGAATCCCGTCAGCACCACATTGCACTTTCTCTACAGTTCCTAAGGAACAATCCCTGAGAGGGTCCCAAGGCTCCCCTTCCTGGGGAGGCTGCTTGTGGCATGTCACCATGTTGGAATTTAATTTCATGCTGGATTTTTAAACTAAATATTTTAACTGGAAATGCTATGTCTTACGCCAATCCTCCTTGACCAAACAAAAGGGTAGGGAGGATTGAGGAGCTGCTGATCTACTGAAGTCAGTCAGCTTAAATGGAGCAAACCATGGTTTCCTGGAGGGAATGCTTGAGTTATCTTGGAGGATGCATGGGGGCAGAGGAGGCCTGGAAAGGAGTGCACATAGGCAGGGCTGCCATTTCTGGCTGGTGGTGCAGACAGAAAGTGCTCACACATGGGAGGTTCTGAATCAAAGTGAAGCAAACATCCTGAAGAGCTAAGCTGAGGAGTCAGCTTGCAACTCAGACAATGTGAGAGATCGGAAGAAGAAGTGATAAGGAAGAAACAAAGCTGTAAGGAGAATTAAATCCTTGCTCATACTCCTGCAGCATGTTGGAGGGCTTCTTGGGGATCAGTGGTACAGAGGAAAAGAGAACCTAAGCATCCTACAAGGATGTTTGATCTTACCTTGAATCACTTTTAGCCTGGAAGCCTGGTAGACGGAAAAAGACAAAGAATGATCTCATAGTTTAGCATCTCATCATATGGTTGCTGTTGTGGGAGCTTTGAAAGGAGAAGAAAGCACATTGGTGGTGTGAGAGGGAGATCAGAGTTTTCCACAGTCCGTGTTCCTCATGGTGCCATGTGAGTGTCTTATGGCTTCTCATGGGCATTCCCCTTGCAGGGACCATGTGAGGCCATACATATGATGGACAGTGAAACCCCAGGATTTCTGGGGACCATCATTTCAGGTTGTTGGCAGGGAGTATCCCACAGTGATTTTTCTGGGTCACATGTCCTTCCTTTCCCACCCTCCCTCCACAGCTGGTGTTGAACAAATGCAGAGGAGGACATTTAATCCTTTCTTTGAATAATTTCATAACCTAAGTCTAAAGGCTGGAGATGAGCATGGCCTGTGGGGGACAGGGAACAGTTGAAGGTCCTGGTCAGTGTGACAGGAGGTGGTGCCAGTGGAGCAGCTGCCAGGCTGTTTTAAAGCAGAACCCTGTCTAGGTAACTTTTAAAAATGTACGTGATATCTCATAGAAACATGGTCGAGGTGTGGATTCCAGCTGTGCACTTCAGAGATTTCCAATCTTTTGTTTCCCGTGCATGAACCCAACACACTAATCTGCAATTTGGGTCTGACTCTGCTCTTTGCTCCAGCCAGTGGAGCTGTGCTGGGAAGTGGAACGCCACATGTGACCCGCAAGGGCTCGGCAGAGAGCAAGCCAGGAGCAGCGAGGGGGAAGGGGAGCAGGTTGGGCTTGATTTCTATGGCTCAGTTTGCAGAACACTGTCTTCCCATGCAGGACACTTCTGGGAGATGGGGTGTCTCCTTGGGTGCTCTTCTCAAGGCTGTGCATCCTTGTAGTAATATGCTGCCCTCACAGAAGAAGCACAGTGTCAGGAATCTCCTGGCTTCCATCCCAGTTCTCTGAGGAGAGAGTCTTGCTTTTGGTGCAAAGATGTGCCCTGAAACTGCAGGCTTTGGGCAGCATGCCATGAGGGTATGGTTGTCACTGATACGAACGCAAGCAGGCTCTGAGTAGGGGCAGAGCTCATGCAGAGCCCGTTTTCCTAATGCATCACAGAGGACCATCAGGATGGGGTTACATCTTCTGGCCTTTTCTCTATTGGCATTGCCTTTAGCCCCTCCAAGATGGGCCCCAGGTGTCTTTGCCCTCCTGTGCACAGGAGCTTCATGGATACTCCCATGGCTTCCCTGGGGAGACTCATAAAACAGGATGAAGACCTGCAGCCCAACACCGGACCCAACACCAGCAGGAGCCATGTCAAGCAGTCTGGAGCCAGGATGTACCCAGGCAGCTGGGAACACAGGCCTTAAGAGTTTCATTGGAAGAGGAAGCCACAGCCATGTAACACAGACAGGGCTGTTCCTGTAGCATTCTGTGGGCTGGGAGCAATTCCCTTTGGGAAGCCCAGATGCAGCCCTGCAGCCTTTCCCCAAACTTTCTTAATTTTGTCACTGACTCCAGCAATGTGAGGGTTTCCCTCATACCATGAATACTTGTTTTGCAATGGAAGTGACATTTGTTTCCTGCAATGACGACACTTTACCCTTCCAGAGCCAGCTGAATTCTTGCTAATCCTCCCTTCCGTCGATTCACACATTTTTTCTTCATTCTGCTCCTAGAACACGGCTCTTTGCTAAGTGTCACAGTCAGCAGCAGGTAATTTAAGCACACATCTGCTTGCAATCTGGAAGGAAGGAGAGAGGCAGTTTGTCTTTGTTAAAAGCCTGGCGGTCATGGCTCTTTGCTTACCTGGTGGCACGAAGACTTTTCTGTGGCTCTGTGGGGGCCAGGTGGGAACCAGGGGTCTTCTAGGACGGGGACATGGTGCCTGGCTCTAATCCCTTGCCTGAGGGTATGTTTGGGTATGCCCAACCAGGGTTGATGTGCTGCATGACCCAACTTGAGTGCTGATATCTGCCAAGTTTGGCTTCCTCACCTCTCTCCCCTTAGGTCCCCTTCTTGTGACTGCTGGACTTTCAGCCTTCTCCAGTGAAGGCTTGCTGTCCTGCTGGTTAATGGCACCCAGGTTTGGTAGACAGAGAAAGCCACTGGAGTCAATGCCCAGACCCATGCCCTTACTTCAGGAAAAGTCTGAGGTTTTGGTCCCAGCCCTATGGATGGGACAGGGAACACCTAATTCACAGGAGGAGGTTGGAGCTATTGCTGGGGGCGTGGGTGGATTAAATAGTACAAGACTGTAGGAAACCAAGGCTTGTCTCCTTCCAGTGCTTCAGGTCAAACTTATTTCAGCAAATCCTCCATCCCCTATTACTATTCTCTCTCTTGAGTTTCCTCTCAATATACAGAGCTGCTTGGTTTATTTTTGGAGCTGCCCACTCCCCACTGGCAGAACAGACATGCCAGAGCATTTATGTGTCAGAAAGGCTGAAGGTCTGCAAATCAGGATGTACCTGCTGATTTTCCTGGGGAAATGAGGACATGTCCCTATGTTTTTCCAAGGAGCTGCAGGAATGGAGTGGTGCTGAGACGCTACTATGAAAGATTTGGGCTGTGAAAGGATGCTGCAACCCTGAAACACTCCTCATGCACCCCTTGCAGACCCCTCCTTTCCTGTTCCTGTCCCTGTGACTAGTTTTTAAATGCACCAAACTCTTTCTCCGTGTTTTGCTAAGATTAGACTGCTTGCCTTTTCTCTCAGTGTCCCAAAACAGCTGCTGAATGAAAGGCAATCTTTTTCTGATATTCAATACCATAAGAAGGAGTGATTTGAAAATGTGTTGATTCCTTGGACTGTGGGAAAAAGACCTGTACTGCTGGCAAAACTGGGCTGAAAAGTAATGTGGGTTTTTTCAGGGTGGTTTTTTTTTTTTTTTCAATAGGTTCATGGAGAAACAACTCGTATTTCTTCATTGCTTTGAATTTTCCCTAGAGGATTCTAAGGGGCTGAAGTCTTGTATTTCTATACAGTTGTTTGCAGAGACGGCAAAATACAGTGGATTCACACAAAAGCCTCAGATTTGGCAGTATTGGAAAAAGGGGATCTGCGTAATGCCCCAAAGCATCATTCTTACAGCCCACAAAAGCCAGACATCCCAAGGGGAGCCCAGTGCAAAAAATTAGCTGAATTCACAGCCACATCAGTGGGGTGAAGTGGCTGTCCAGCGGCCAGTGCCAGAGGAGCTGTGCTTCCTGGCCCTTGCTTTTGCACAGATGTTTTGTGTCACACTCGAGTCCACTGGCAGCAGTGCTGGGGCTTTCCACTCCTTGTGCCTTCAGGGCACCCATCATCAGGCTTTACCCTGCTGGCTAAATGTGGGTTGAGAGGCTGATACCCAGGCTTGATCCAGATGCTGCGCTGCTGGCTGTGCGTGGGCTTTCCTCCACCCAGACAGCAGCCTCAGGTCCTCTAAAGATTGCATGTTTGAGATATGTGTAATATTAGTCCACGTAAATCACATGGAGCCCATAGTTTCCAGCACTGCTGGCTTGGGCTCTTGCAGGCTGGCTTGCTGTCACTCAGTCATGGGCCGTCTAGGTTAGCTTAATGAGGAAGCCAGACTAACATGAAATAATTAATGCAGCTGTTGGAGTCTCTGAGGAATTAGCGAGCTGGCCCAAATCTTCCTCCCCAACCAAAGTGCTCCTGGCCTTTGTGAAGGTTTGGAAATTCTCCATTTCCATTGGGTGCTGAAGGTGGGTCTGTGGTCTTTCCAACCCAGGGTGCTCCCGGCAGCACTCTGAATCAGCTGCATGGGCATGGAGATCTGGACTGGCTTCAGGGTAGCAGCTGGGCTGGGACTGTGGGCAGGGAGCATTGTGGGGGGTCACAGGTGTTTTGGGAGGGTCAAACTCCCATGAGAGGAGTGAGGAGAATGGTGCCAGGCTCTGGAGGATGCTCTGTGGTTGAGATGCTGTCATTGACTCCGAGAGTGGGGAGATGAGCCCAAGACTTCTCACTCAGGGCTCTCCCTGCTCCACCAGTGCAAACGGGCACTGACAAGGGGAGGCACCCACTCCTGCTGTGGTCCTGCTGCTCAGCACGAGCCCAGATGAAAGAAGGTTTATTTGGTAAACCCATTCCAGGATAAAGCTTTTGATTTATAGGCACCCCGATAGCGCTCCAAGGAGAACTTGTACAACTTTAACTGCATTTTCTCAGCATCACACCAGCCCAATAAAAGAGAGTTCATATGCGCTGCACAAATTCTCACTTCCAATATAAAAAAGGTTTTATGAGACTGGAAATCTCACTGGCTCTGCGGGGCCGGGTGTATTGGCAGATACTCTGCATGACAGACCCTTGATTCCTCTTCGAGTTGTCAGACTTCAGTAGCATTTACAGCTATTTAGCTATCAAATTTTATGTGCAGCTCTGAGAGAAATGTGTCTTTTAAATACTGCTCTGTCTCATAAACAACAGTCTGTTAAACCATGTCAATGGTACAAGCAGTTTGTGGAGTCCTACAATGCAATCACCGACAGGTCCGCTCATTACCTGAGCAGCAAAGTGCTGAACAACTCACCAAGTTAATTTCTCAAGTCAGTTCTCTTGGCTGGGGATCAGCTTGCCAAGCAAAACGTGGTAATAACCATGCTCCAGCAGCCCATATTCAGGTCATGCTTTAGGTAGTCTCACTTCCTCAGTGCTCACTCAGACAAGGATCTGGTGTTAGTCATCTGCACAATGGTTATGTCAAAAAGCCATCAGCGAGTTGACATCTCCGATTTTCCAACCCAAAACTTTGAAGCTTAGAATCCTCTCCCTTCTACAGAAAGACTATTTGGTCTTCTCCTTGTTTCTCCTCCTCAGAGAAGGAACTGAAGGCAGTATATTTCCAGGGTGCTGTCCTTGACTTCGGCCGTAAAAAATCCCTTCACTGCCCCATCAAACTTCCCCTAGGACATCCCTTTCCAGTTGCTTTCCCCCTCTGTGCTTTTCCCAGCCGTGTTTCAGAGGAACAATATGTGCCACATTACATCTCCACTCTATTTATTTGGTGACCCAAGCTGAGCCTGCTTGTGTCAGATGAAGACCAGAAGCTTTCTTGCCCTTTTTGCCAATAGTGCAATCCAGTTCCAACACTGGGATATAATTTATGGAGTCTGAGCAACAGATCAGAGCTGAGCCAGACATGAGCTTTCAGACCCTTTTATTTCATTTTTTACTTGTTTTTTTTTCTTTTAATCATTGTTTTAGCATAAACTGGTAACTTTATGTGTGCATTTTTGAGCTTGCGCCTCTTAGAAGGGGCAGATGGTGCAGAGAGCCCGAGCTTTGGGCACCTTCACCCCAAGGCATGGGGTAACAAGCACTTGGATTCCTAATTGCTGCTGTGTGCTGCAGTCTGGGAGGTTTGCTCTCCCATCACTGCCGTTTCCGTGGACGGCGAGGAAAAAAAAGAAAAAAAAATACATATATATATCTCTATGTGCGTGTGCAGCATGGTTATTTTCAAATATGAAATTGCACCTGCAAAAATAGAAGCCAGGAAAAGGACTGGCAAGCATCTTGGATCTGGGAGGCGCCATGCATGTGGAGCAGAGATGGAGACAGCGTCTCGGAGTTCCTTTCCCATGCTTGCGACGCCTGATAGTTTTAGCGGACATTGCTTTTCCTCCTGCTTGCATTTCAATTAATCATCTGCTTGTCAGCGCTCTTCTCCCCAGCTCCCCTCCCCGCCAAGTCCCAGGCAGCAGTGCGCACACATGCAAAGCGCCCATGCACGCAGGCTGCGTGCTGACGGGCTTGGCCGCTCATTAATCACTTATTGGTATTGTGTGAGGCGGTCCCCGCAGAAGGAAGTTTGGAAAAGGGACAGACAGCCATCTCGTTGGTCTCCACTTCATCAGTGGGGTTGAGCTGAGCACAGGATCTGGCCCTGACACACTGCAGCCCCATGGTCTCTGTTCGTCTCCATGCTCTATGTCCCACTCCAGGCAGAGAGCTTGTCAGATGTGTGTTCACCCAGATTTTGCTTTCCAGTATTTGAAATGAGCACTGAGCAGCCCCATCCCCCTCAGAATTTGTGGGGGACTTCATATGTAATTTTTCTTGGCAATGGCATACTCATCTGTCCAGTGAGGTAAAAAATGGCCTGGGAAAGCTCTAGTTCAGAATCCTGCCCTGGGCAGGGTGAATACTGAGTGTGGACCAGTTTACTTTCCCTGTTTGGGTTTTGAAAACCTCCAGGATTAGGTCCTACAACCTGCCTGGGTTCATCTTCCAGCAGGTGACTGTAATGAGGTTGTGCCTTCCTTCTAACAAGCCTGAACCTCTCCTCTTGCAGCTCTTGCAACTCATGCCTGTGGTCTCTCATCTTCCTGCCATGGAGGAAACAACCTGTCTCCATCATCTCAGTAATCGCTAGGTAGGAGCTGTCAGGTTGCTGTTCAATCCTTCCAAAGCCATCACTTTTACAGGCTGTGCAAGCCCTGTTTTCTCAACCTGCCTTCATCCCCATGTACCTCAGCCTCATTACCACCCTTTGTGGACTTGCTGGAGGTCAGTATTGCCAATGTTGAACCAGAGCCCCAAAACTGGGCACAGTGCTCCAGATGTGGTTTAAGGACATTTTATTTTTTTTCCACTTCATATTTTTTTCCCATAGTGAATCTTACAGACCCTGTCTAGGCATACACTTGGCATCAAATTTCCCCTTTCCCATTGGGAAAGCTGGCAAAAAAATATGAAAATTAATAAAGTTTGTGTGTGTGTGCGCACTAGTGTGCACACTTATTTAGGCATGATTCCTATTTTGAAGATTCAGTAGATTTTTTTTATTAATACTTTTCACAAGTGTATCTAAGAACTACAGTTTGAGCCCTGCATAGAGGTGCTGCTCTGCCCAGAGGCTTCCCTGAAACCCCGGCAGGAGTTGTGCCCTTTTCCTGAGCTGTCTTTGACTTCACTTCCACAGAGATAGTGGGATCAGACAGTTTCTTTTTCTATCCCCTCTCCTTTCCCAGGGTTTCTCCTAATTAGTGCTCTGAGTTTTTTCTGCCAGGAAGAAGCTTTTTTGGGGGCCAGTCAGAATTGCTCCAGCAAGGCTGGTACACTTTGTGCTGGGAGGTGCTGGAGCTATAGAGAGCAGATTGATAGGAATGAGGGGTGCAGCCAGAGGAGGAAAAAGGGAGCACAAATGCTTTAGGGAAAGTTAAAGGAGATTGGGGTCCAGGCAGGCTTCAGAGCAGGAGGCAGAGGTAGGGGCTTTCAGAAAAAGGGGGACTCAAGAGGACAAAGGGAGCATTTGCTGGAGGTGAGCATCTCAGTGAGGGGGCAAGAAGATCCTCAGTGTGAGCTTGGCTTCTTCCAGCAGAGCTCATGGCATGTTGCAGAAAAGCCAATGCTGCTGAGACAGAAGCTGAGGGTGAAAGGGAGGCAGTCAGCTGGATGAGGGGGGGAAATGAGGGACCAAAAAGCCATGGCGGTCATCTCCTTGCTGGGACAGGCTCTGCTCTGTGGCCACAGTGAGTACTGTCGGTCTTCCTGAGTTTTGCAGAAGGGCATTAGCTAACGGACATACCCAATGGCAAATCCAGGATGAGCCAGCACCACAGCCCTGGAGTGGAGAGCCGGGGTGTGAATTGAAACCTCTTGCTGGGTCAGAGAAGTAGAAGTCAGGCTCCCACTCTCCATCCAGGAAGCATCAGAATGGGCTCAAGCAACTGGAAAGCAGCAAAACCAGGGGCAGAAATCTGTTTCGCTGCATTTGCTGCTCATCTGTGGCTCTATCGTGTGGTGAGCGCAGCGAGCTGATGAGTATGAGCAGACCTGACTCTGGCTCAGTTTTTCCTTTGTTCTGCCATTTACAAATATTTGGGGACTGAAGTGAAATACTGTGCTTTTCTCTTCCAAAGGGAAAAAAAAAAAAAAAAAAGGAAAACAGAAGGGAAGGAGCCCCTTTTGCATGCTGCACCAGCGAACCCTCGTCATCCTGTAGCAGGAGGCCAGCACACATGAATATTCCTGTGCAATATGTGCAAGTGATGAGCCCCATATGCAGGCCTTGGGAGAAATTAAATGTTTTCTACAGCATTTTCCAAAAAGCCTTTCTATCAAAGTGCTTGGTCAGGAGCCAAAAACGCCCCAGCTTTCGTGGCCCCAGCTGGTTGACACTTCTTTATTATTTTATTTTTAAATGCTGATGAATATTTTCTAATTAAAAAACAAGCCCTCCCCTGAACTGAGTCTTGCCCCAGTGGATGGAGTGGAGCCAGAGAGATTGGGAGGGGGCTGGAGGCCACTGGGGATTCTATGGCTGCTCTCAGCTGATGATTTTCTCTTCCTTTGGTGTTGGAGCTTGCAGGAAGGGTCCTGAGACAAAAGGCACACGTGGTTCACATCTTCCCTGCCACGCCTGGTGGAAGGCAGCCTGCCAGGCAGGGGTGGCACCCTGGTTCCTGCCTGCTGCCTGGCTCCCGAGAGAGGGGAGAAATAAGTGCAGGCTCCAGGCAGGAGATTTGAAGCATACAAACCTCCTGGGGTGGCGATCACTGAAGTGCATCTAGGCAAGGGGATTTTCAAGTCAAATTTGGCATTGCAAGGACTGTCACTCATATACTGGTTTCTTTGCCTGCAAAGGTGAGAAGGAGCAAAGCTATGGTGTCATTTTAGGGGCGGAAAAGATTTTCGGGGAGAGGAGCCTGAGGAGGGGCAGATGCATAGGATGAGACTTGATGCTGGCACTTGTCATGAGCACGTGATCAAAATGTCCTGATAGTTTCAAGGCATGTGAATGTGGTGCAGATTTGGAGAGGGGCTGACCTATCAGGAGCATAAAAGGGAGACTGGCACTGGTTCTGTGGACTGAAAGGACAGCAGAGCCCAGAGAGTCCAGCAAGAGCCTGGCTGGTGGGGCAGGGTGATGGTGCAGGGAGTGTGGGGCCAAGCAGGAGAAGTACCAAGCACTCCTCTTCTTACTTCTGGAGTCTGGTAGCATGACCACCTCCAGACTCATAGCTCCTAGAATTGCCCTAGCATGAATAAAGACCTGGATCTGTGTTCCTTACATGTGAGTCTTCATGGTAGATCACACAGGCCCCTGCATTCATTTTTAGTGGTTGGCTTTGAGGGCTTACTAGTGGCAAATGTGTCCTGCTGCAGGAATACTGGCAGAACTGTCCTTACCTCCAGCCTCCTTTGTGACAGCCACATGGCTTGAGAGTGGGAGTTCACAGAGCAAAGCTCAGGGAATGGTGAAAAAGGTTTCTGGGATCTTGCAAAGTGGGACTTCTCCCAGCTGAGTTGCTTTTCTCCCATATGGCCAGTTTGGCTTCAGACTGCTTCCAGTTTAGGTAGGTAGGAAGGTGATGATATGTCCGCCTTAGATGCTGTATCCCATAAAGAATAGGAAAGAAGAAAATAGAGAGCAGTTTGACATCGCTAAATCAGTTCTGGGGCTTGGTACCAATGTATGCATCTTCCCTCCCTTGCAGGGCTGAAAACAAATTGTATTTTAATCCAACCTCTTCTTTATTAAGTATTCATTTAATTCTGTTGGCTTTGCATGGCAAAATCTTCCTCCAAGTGTACATCTTCTTGGCTTTGTTTTTTGGGAAGAGACTGAGACCCAAAGGCAGCCTCACATCATGCCTCACCTGCCAGTGACAACACACAGTGATGCTGGGCTTGCCAGAGCCATGCTTGGAGGGAATCCTCATTTCCAAAAGGATATTTTATTTCCCCCATCACCACCGAGCACACCACACCACCCCAGCATGGGTCTCAGTGGACAATCACTCTATCCTCCTCTCTGCCCTACGGGAGCTGTTTCCCTGAGGTCAGACAAGGAATACCCCTAACAAACATGCTAATTTCAGAGCCGTTATAGCCCAGGGGCTGCGGGAGGTCACAGTTGACACAAACAGATGGTGTTTTGTCCATGATAATAAAACTTTCCTGTAGTTTTGGGCAGATACTTTCCTGACTTTTTTTCAGCACAACTGCCTCTAGCCAACTCTATTTCTCCCTCCTCATCCTCTGCTTGCCCTCATCAAACACTGTCTGTCAGCAGACCCTGGGGCAGGATCCCAGGGAGGCTGAGGGGCCCCAGGAGTTTTCAGAGGGGTCCTCAGCAGCCCCTTAGTCCCACCTCACATGCTCTGCTGACTCCAGGCTCTGGCAGTCAGAGAGGCAGCTATTGGAGGCCAGGAGAGAAGCCCCAGCCTGGGGCTTTGGGGTGCCCCCAGCCTGTTTCAGCAATGATGCTTCTGCCTCTCATGGCTCCTTTTCCCCTTCCACGAGCTGCATCCAGGCAATGCTAAATTGAGAGGGAGCAAGAGAGCAGAAGCCAGTGAGGTCCTACTGCAAACTGAGGCAGCAGTGGTGCCAAGACTGCTGCTGTCACTTGGTGAGGCTTGGCCTGTGAGTAGGGTTGTTGAGAGGTCAGAGCAAAAAGAGATCAGCTCCTATACCTGCTATCCTAGGTGGGCGTTTGCAAGCAGGAAAGAGCAGGCACATCTCCCCAGTCCCACTGCCAGCCTTAGGCTCAGTTCTGGGGCAGACCCCTGAGTCTACCAAAGAGGCTGCTGGCAGCAGAAACCCCCTTCCAGCATCACTGGAGCCATCATGGGCTGCTCTCACTGAAGGGCAGGATTGGCTCCTCCCTTCAATGTCATCCTTGTCACTTGTCATCGGGGCATTAAGGAGAATCCACATGCCTCAGTTTTCCCCTTCAGTGGCCCTTCAAAAACTGGGTGCTGCTGTGATGTATGGACACAGACCCCAGAAGGCTGCACAGGACATGCTGTCCTGTGGAACCACATGGCAGGAGTGTGGTGATAGAACTCATGGAACTGGGTGAAGCAACAACCAAGAAACCCCATCTCTCTGCAGAGTGGGTGGAGTTCTTCTCCAGTCTTCTTTTTCATGCTCAGGTTTTGAGCAGTACTCTTGCAGGGAGGTGGGGGGCAGGTGCAGCCCATATGCAGGTGGAGGACAAATGTCCTCTCTGTCACATCTGTCCTGTCTGCCTGCAGTGGCCTGTGAGCCCACAGCAGCATATGGGCCAGTGACCCCAGGATAGCTGGTGGTCTGTAGGTATTAGTGACAGTGGGGACACAGCACCTCCTGTGGAACCTGAACAAGGAAGGACAGCAAGCAGGGACCTGTGGGGGGCACACAGTCCCCAGCATCCTGAGCCTCTGCCTGCCTCCAGCAGTGTTTGCTGCTCTCTCTGGGCCTTAGAAGCTGCCTCGTTCCTGCCTACCCCATCCTCTTGCCAACTTGTTCTGCAAGCAGGGAGGAGAGATGAAGCAAAGCAACATAAGCCATAGTAACCATCTCTGGAGGTATTTAAAAGACATAAATATGGCACTTAGGAACAGGGTTTAGTGGTGGGCTTGGCAGTGTTAGGTTTACAATTGGACTTGAGGTTTTTGCCCAACCTAAATGATCGATTTTATGATTCCATGATCCTGAGGCGTCTCTGGGGAGGCAACATCAGAGTCATTGAAGTGGCTTCCTCTATGCCAACAGCTTAAAAAAAAAAAAAAAAAAAAAAAAAAGCCAAAACAAAAAGCCAAGCTAAAATTAAAATGCCCAAGAAGCTCTGTACAACTGGGTGTTTCATCAGTTACTCTCCCAGTACTGCTAAACCAATATCTTTTTCCCTGCTTGGACAAAACATCTGCCGAGATCTCTTCCAGAGCTCCTCAGTCCAATCCTGCTCATGTCCCTGAGCTCTTGAAACATGACCTCAGGCTCTCATGCTCCTCTAGCTCTCTCTCAGCATGTCAGCAAAAAGCAAACCTGCCCTGCTGTTTGAGCAGCAATACTGTGGCCTCAGTCCTTGGATGCCTGTGTTGATTCAAGAATGAGCTTTTGCTCTCCCTGGCTTGGGGATATCACCACTAGGAGGTTTACTGGGGTCAAGCCAACTTGGTCCTGCCTACACTGGAGGAAAGGGGTCCTGCAGGGCGCCAGCAGCCTGGTTGGGGTTGCAGCTGGCAGTTTTGCCCTGCTTGCCCCTTTGTTTCCACAGCAGCACTGTGCTCTTCACCTACACAGCCCCAGTGCCAGTGAGCTCAGACAGTGCCCACACTGTGTCCAGCCCCTTGTCTGGATGCTGCAGGGAACAGCCCACCAGAGGAGCAAGGCTGGGCTAGTAAGAGGTGCAGTCTTGACGTTTTGAGCAAATTAAGGTTTCTGTGGAACCTGCAGGTGCTGTTGAGGAGGATGCTAAAGCTGCTGTGGCCAGACATGCCCCAAAATCTCTCCTAGCAGTGACCACGGGAAACACCATGCTCCTCTATGCCCTGTCTGCTGTGTCATGGGCATCCTACTGATAGGAGAAGTCTGTCTGGACAAGCCCTGTCTGTCCTCCCTTTCCTC
This sequence comes from Chamaea fasciata, assembly GCF_029207755.1. Taxonomy (NCBI): domain Eukaryota; kingdom Metazoa; phylum Chordata; class Aves; order Passeriformes; family Sylviidae; genus Chamaea; species Chamaea fasciata. Next base: position 18,833,605 of record NW_027094089.1, read on the forward strand.
CCTTTCCTCTTTGTTTTGCTCAGGGTGGCACATGACTATACCAAAGTCTAAACTTTAATACTAGGATGCTTTTCTCTGCCCTGGAACTTTGGATCTAAAGGGATATTGGGTATTTCCTGAAGCAGCCTCACTGCAGAATCTCCCCAAGGCAGTAAACAGGGTTGTGAGCAAAATCTTTGGGGGACTGAAGGGCAATGCAGCCCTGCAGACAGAAGTAAGAAATGTTGCCTGCATATGCCTGGAAAGCACAAAGCAAACCTGGCATGAGACAGCAGGACCTTCCTAAAGTATTTGTGGTTGTTTGCTGAGTGAATAGGAGTTTGGTTTTGATTTTGTGGGGTTGTTTTGGTTTTGTTCCGCATCATTAATTTTCTGCTTTTGTGGGTGGAGGCTGGGAATAGAAGTGCCGAAAATCGGCATGACACCAAGAGCTCCATCCCACAGTAACCGCAGCCTCGAGACTCAGAATGAGCAGGAATTGCTCCCAAATATGCCCATCTTAGTTAACTTCTCTAGCTTCTGAAGAGGAGTACTGGGAAGCACCTGAACCACAAGCATCTCCCATCTCCAGTCTCTCCCTTCTCTGTCTGATGTCTTCTGTCTGTCCCTGTGAAAGCACCATCTATGGAAAAACACTGCTCAAGACCTCATTTGAATTGGAGGCTCCAGATAAAAAGCACCAATTCTGGCAGTTCTTTAATAGAAACTAAGATCCAATTGATTCCTGCAATCTCTTTCTGCAGGGAGCCAGGAAATTCTCAGTGTAGAGGAAAGTTGAGTAAAAAGAGAGGGGAAATTTCATTTTCCATTGTTGTTCTGAGCGTTCCTGCATCTCAGAGGCTGCCTGGGTGGGACTGTGGGACTGTGGGCTGTGGAGGAGTGGGGATTGGGTATGGCACCTCGGCTGAGCTTTCTGCCGAGGTGGCACTGGTGTCTCTGAGGAATAGTCCCGGGGCAATGTTGCTCCACTGCCATAGGGGTTCAAGCCCCTCCTGCCCTGTTGTGCTTCCTCATAGTTCCAGTGTTGAAGACCTGTGATGCTTATTAGTATGCTGTTCCTTGTGTTGGCTTTTATCACTGCTGGAGCAGATGGCTGGTCTTGGACTGCTGCCCTCCACTTGAAGAAAAACTGGTTGACATGGTGGGAGTTGTGAGGACCGGTATGGGCGGTGGGAAACATCCTACTCCAAGACTCCAAGTAGGAACAGGGAATGGGCACCAGCTGGCTGTGCAGCAGCATTGCCCCACAATGGATATGGCACCGAGGGCTGTTGCCAGGCAGAGTCACTGGAGAGGTTCCCATGGATTGTACCTGTCCCATGCTCTCCTGACATCATGCTCCTGCCTGTCCTCTGGCCATGAAGGGATCATAGCACACCAGTGTGTCCCAGGGATGGTCTGCACCGACTGTCCTGATGCTTTTGGGCACCAGTTTGAAGAGCTGCAAGGTGTGGTTTGAGAAGAGAGAACCACACCTTGCTCGTGGAGCAGAAATCCCCCAGCCTCTGGAGCTGCAGGGTGGGGACCTTGCTCCTGGGACTCTCAGGACCCTGCTGGTGTTTCTACAGCTCCCTGCCCCAGTGGGAGCATGTCACCATGGTCCACAGAAGCAAGAAATTACCTGTCCTGGGACCCAACTTGCCAGTCTGGGAGAATCTCAAACATCCTGAGCCTTTTCATGGGTTGTTCCTTCCCAGACCATCCCAGCTATCCCTGTAGCTCCAAAACTCTGCATTACCCCCTGAAAAGTAGCTCTGATTTAATCTGGGCTGGTGCTCCCTCCCAAAGAGCTGCTTTCTTCAGCCCCATGGATATGGAGAGCAGCTTTGGTCATTGCTTTTCACACTGAGATACCTTTCCAGTGGCATCCAGGAAAGATGGAGCAACCTTCAGCAGGTATGTTGGAACCAAGAGCTCTAGGAGTCTACAGCTGCCTCCAGGGACACACCTTCAACCAGAGAAGCTGAGAAGTTTTGTGAGGACCATCCTTCCATCATTTGCCCATCTCTTAGACCGCAAGGGCAGGAGGGTCTGCACTGCCATCCAGGGGTCCAGCAGTGTTCACTGGGATGGCAGAGGCAGAGTGATGAGGAAGCTCTGCTGTGGGGTGCTCCTTCCTCCAGGATATCCTCTTCCTTGGGGTCTTTGCTTCATTCCCAGAAGGGAGGAGGTGGAGGTAGGAAAGTCACAGTCCATGAGAGCCAAGACTGAATTTATTTCTGGCCCCCGTCATCCCTGTGACACTCATGGTCCAGGGGGGCAGTGCTAATTGCTCTGTTGACAGTGGGAGTTTAAATTAGATTTAAGAAAGCTTTTCAGGCAGTGTAGATTCTGTCTCTGCAGATAAGGCTTTCTGATTGCATGTATGAAGAAGATGATAAATTCCCTCTTTTCTCTCTTCCTCTTAGGCAGCAAAGAGGAATTTAGTGCTGACAGGGCACTGTAAGGCCAGAAGGCTTTAGCGCTGTTAGCAAGCACCCTGGATCCCCGAGGCTGGGGGAAGCTGTGTTAGCATCTCTGGCAAAGGCCTAGGCTGAGGAATTGAGAGTGGCTTTGGTAAGGGTGTTGTTTCTCCTTCAGTGATACTGGGGCCCAGGAGGTGCCTGCTGTGAGTGCAAGGGCATTGTGATGTCTACTGTTGGCATCTGCACTACAGGCATAATACCACACCTCAGGAAGAGGCAGACTGTGACCTGGCCTGCAGGACAGGTGAGCTGCAGTGCCTGCAGTCAGCATCTGCACTCCAGGTGTTCAGTACCACCTTACAGCCAGTGCCTGTGTTGCAGGTGTGCAATACCACCTACACTCAGCATCTGGGTACAGGTGGTACCTGAACACGTGCCATTGGTGTCTGCAGTACAGGTGAACTGTAGCAGCTACAGCCCATGTCTGCAGCACAGTATCCATGCACAGCCTGTGTGTGCAGCACAGGTGTCCATGCACAGCCATGTCTGCAGCAGAGGCTATACCACAGCATCGACAGTCACTGTGGGCAGTGCAGTCACACTGTGGTGCCTGCCATGGGTGCCTGCAGGACAGGTGCTGCAAAGCTCCTTTGGAAGGCTCAGGGCAAAGCTGGAGGGAAAGGAGACGACTAAACAGAGTTTGTTTTCCCCCAGTTCATGACTTCAGAGCCAGACCCTGTAACAGCACCTGGTGGGGAATTGTCTGATGGAAGTCTTTGTCATGGAATCACTAGGTTTTGAAACAGCCACTTTTCTTTTGAGGCAGCCACACACTTCTAGAATGAGAGGCTTGTTTATTTATCATTGCTGAGAGCAGCCTGTGGCAGGTGAGAGTTGTGGTGGAAGACTGGGGTGTAGTCCACATCCCTCACTAGCCAGCGACAGCCCTGCCCTGGAGCTGCTGTTTACAGGTGCCAGTTGGTACTCCACTGCTAAAGCTTTGGGGATTGTACTAAGGGAGAGCTGGAAGGGATCCATCCCTTTGCCTACTCAAAAGAGGACACTGGGACTGTTAAGCAGAAAGCGGCATCCTACTTTTTGCCTGGATACACAATCCCTTTCACTCCTGTGCCCTCCCAGGACTGTCCTCTCACCATCACACCACAACAGCTAATGTCACATTGCTGTGCCCCTTCATTCCAGATCCAGCTCAGGGAACACATAATTGGAAATGTGTTTAGACTGAGAGCTGCTGGAGGGGACCTTATTCATGTCTGTGTTGAGTTGCCTTCTGCTAAGGGTGACATGACTGATGCCCTCACTATCCTTGGTGTAGAGGACAAGGCAGGGAAAGATCAACCCTTTGCTCTCTCCCCAGACAGGAAGCTGGGGACAGGGAGGATGGCTCCTGAGCTGCTAGTCCACCATTTCATATGTTCCCTCTCCTCCTTTCCCTCTCCCCAGGCTCCTCTTTTCTCTCTACCTCCAAGAAATTGTTCATTACAGGGGGAAAATCTACATTTTGCACAGAAGATTGAGTTTCACACTGCAGGCTTTGCTGTGTAATAAATGTGGTTCCCCTCCATCACCTGTAAACTGCTCCCTGCTGGCACAGGGACATAGCTCAGGAACCTGCGCACCTGGTGAGCTGCTGCTCACTGGCCTGAACACCCGAATGTCAGGGTGCTGGCTTTTGCTAGAGAAACAGATAAGTGAGCAAAGACAGCAACAGAAGTTTGCATTGGAAGCATCTGTGGAAATTGTGAAGGCTTTGTTATGTGCTTGGGGAAAAAAAAAATCAACATGACTTTAGGCAAAACAGTCTAAGAAAGCAAATACTGCATGGAAAATTGCAATTCAAGTGAGAAAAAGTTGGTTTTCTGGCTAGATTTTTTGTCCTAAAATAGCTCTGCTCCTGCCTGGTCACAGAACTCATCTCTAAGAAGAAATGAGGTTTTCCAGGGTGAGTGCAGCAAAGTGGTGAATTCTGTGTGCTGTCACTGGAAGCCCACACTAGAAGCCTCTGCCTGTATCCTGGCCATGCCACAGAGTCCTCAGGGATCTCCATCTGGGTCCCTCTGCTTTCTTACTCCACCTGTATCCCTTGAGACTACCAGTGCTTTGGGACAGGAACCATTCCTTGCCACATAACTCTGTCTGTTTCGATGCTGGCCTAGGAACCTGGGCAGGAGCAGCAGCAATTATTTTAAGAGCTGATGAGATGAGGGAGGAGCAGCAGGGGGTGGGCAGCAGGTGGCTTTGTTCCCTGGCAAGGCCAGGAGGTAGAGCATGATGCTGGTGATGATATTTGCACTGAGCCAAGGCAAAGGCAGCATCAAGGAGATCTCACACTTTTCAAAGAGCAGGCTGGTTGCTGGGGAGTTTCGTCCTGCCTCCTGTCATTGCCATTGTCCCCAGAAATGGGGTGGCTGCACTAGCTGGAGATATCTGGATTGTGGTGGATGGAGGCTCTGGCCCCTGGTTCTTTGTCTGCTTCAATTCCTGGTGCCACCCATCAACTCCAAGGGGTGTAGGAAGAGAATATTCAGTGGAAAGTAAATTTGAGTGTAAACAGGGAGAGTTGGCTCCTGGGTTGCATGTGGTTTCCAAGCTGCTCAGGGCCCCACATGTCAGCAGTGCCCCAGGATGTGGCATTGCCACCTGCCTCAGGTTCCAGCTACCACCCACTCCCTGAGCTGCCACTTGTGATGGCAGCTGGAGCACAGGTAGGGGGGCAGTCAGGGAACCATGCTGCGTGCAGAGATGACACATGGAAAAGGCAGTGGAGAGCAGGCAGGAGAGAAGAAGAGTGCTTGATAAGGAGGTTGTAATTAGCACTTAGCGCTCTTTGCCCAGAGCTTTCAGAGGAAGGTCACCTTCATTATCTCTGTTTTACAGATGGGGAAACTGAGGCACGTGGGAGGCAGTTAGAGTGATTTGCTCAAGGTGACCCGTGAGGGCTGGGGCTTGCATGTCTGTGCTCTGCAGCACCAGCACAGTGGGAATGGCTCTTGCTGCCAGCCCTTCGAGCCCAAACCCTGAAAGATCAGTAGTAAAGGACATGGATCCCTTCTCTGCCCATCTCCAGGCTCGGCCTCTTCAGACCCTCTATCTCCCCCAGCATCTCTGCCCCTGAGAGGCATTTGAGATCAGGCTGGTCTGGCAGCACCCCAAAATCTGCTCATGAAATCCCACCCAGCTGATCTTGCCTTCCCCTCCAGCCCTGCAAAGGCTTGCTGTGATCCCGAGGCCATCTGGGCTCCTGCAACAGTCATGTTGGGTAATGGTATATGTTTTGCTGGATTTTCTTTCTCTCACCAATACAACTCCCCCTTTATTTAGGTTTAAATGGATGACATCTGGCTAATGAGCCCATACTCATGTTCTAGATTAAAAGGCAATCCTGTGTACGTTACTGATAACGGTATTTGAGATTAGAGAGGCTTAAATGGTTTTTGAAGGTGCAATTTGCTTTTCATGCATGGTACTATTTACCCCCTGGTGGGTGAGCCGACATCCCCCGTTGCTGTCCCCAGCAGCTCCCTCCTGGCTCTAGTCTCCTCTACCAGCCCTGGCTGCAAGAAAATGAGAGCTTGGGCATCTCCAGCATTGCAGGGCTTGTGCAGGGTATTCTTGTAGTTTTTGCTGTCATTTGTCCACTCCTGAGGGAGCTTTTTGGTGCACACAGGATGTCTTCATCACCCTCTTTCTTAGCTGTCACCCCGCACCACACCGCCCTGCACCACAGCATCCCCTGGGACAAGGCACAGCTCACCAGGATGGAGTAGCCTCTGCCCCTCTCCCACCACAAAGAAGAGGTGAACAACTGTGGCCCATCAAGATATTGATGGCAGGTGGCTGAGGCTGACATCTGTGCTGAAATCAACATCTTGCACACTCAAAGCACCAGCTGCTGCTGTGAACTACCTGAGTGTGCTCCCACCTCCTCAAAACCCCTCTGCAGCCCATTTGCAGGTACTGTTGGCTCCTAGGATGATGCTGCATCTGCCAAGGAGAGCCTGGCACCAGGGGCTGGCTTTCCAAAGGAAAATCTTGAAAATGAGATGGGGAAGATAGAGCATTTGTGCAAGGCGTATCATCACCTCCACACACCTCCCATGGAAAGTGCCACAGGCTATTGAGTGATGAAGTGTGCGCCAGCAAAATGCCTCATTTTGCAGTGAATTTCCCCTTGGCTGCCATGGAGCTGGTTTTGCAGTCATCTCCTTGCAGTCTCATCATGGGAGCTCTCAGCACTGAGGGCAAACCATGACTTCTCCTGCCTGTGTTTGCTTCCACAGATGGCTAACCCTGTCCGGTCAGCCTGCTGCGTGGTGCTCGCCGCGGTGGTGGTGGTGTACGCCCAGAGGCACAGCCAGCAGGGTGAGTCCTTCACACCTCCCAGGCCCTGGGGCTCCTGAAAAACGGGAAAAATGGGAATACTTCTCCTCCAGCCTTTCTCCTCCAGCCTCTCTCCTGGGGGAATCTGGGTGCACCCTCCAGGTGTGCCTGATATTTCTGTGCATGTTACCACTTCTCTCCATGACAAGTACCCCCTCCAGTCCATCACTGTGGGGTTTGGGCATCCTGCATCTCCCTCTGCTGATTCCCCTTGCCCTGCCCACAGCTCACTGTGTCCCTACTGCTTTGGACCCCTTTGCCCACTCTTGTGGATGCTGCCCCATGCAGCCCACCCATGAAGGGATGAAGAGTCAAGAGGAAGCATCAAACTGTCAGCTCCAAACTCCGATCACCCCTGACACCCTGCCCCATGACAATGATGGATGATGCTTCATCCTACACTCCCCCCCTTGCAGGGACTTAATCCCCACTGCCAGCATGCATATGTGCCCACCAGGAGCTCACATCTCTCCAAGCTGGCAGAAGATTCAGGATTTATTTTAGTGGTGACTTTAGAGAGATTACACTTTAGAGTCACTGGTGGCATTGGGAGTTGAAGAAGCCCCACATAATCCTGGGTCTAGGCAGGAGCAGGAAGATTATGAGGGCTGGTTAGGTCCTGGTGTGGAGTCCAACTCTGCAAAAATAGGACAAAGTGGGGAACCTCCAGAGTTCACTGCTTTTCCTGGCGGCCTGTCTGTAGTTGCTTTTAGAGGATCTTAGAGAGGAATTCTGCTGATTAACTCCAGTAAAGACATCTATGAATCCCTGGGCTCTGTGAAATTGAGAAGCCCAGCCAGAGTGCCCCACTGGGCTGCCCTAAATCCATTTGAGTGGGTTTACATTGACACAAGCTTCCAGGTTGGACACAAAGCAGCCAGGGGTGGGCATCACATCTGCCTTACATCAGGACAGCCACTCCCTGGATGTGGAAGGAACTTGCTGGCTGGTGCTGCAGGGAGGTCTCCAACCCCTTCCCAGGGTGCCTGCTCAAAGCATTTGGGTGCTGAGCTGTATGCTGCTTGTGGAGGTGTGATGCTTCCTGCAGAGAAGCAGAACTGCTCACTCCTGCTGTGCTTGCGGGACCACTCCCTGGGAAGTTTTAAAGGATCTGGCAATAGGACTGCCAGAGCATCCTTTGGATGCACCATGCTGCTTCCTGCTGTGCTGTAGGTATAGTAGCCCAGACCTGCTGCACAGGGAGATGCACTAAACACCGAAGTGCCAGGTACTTCAGGGTTTCACACACTTGAATTGTGTTGTCTAGGCAGGAACAAATGCTGCTTCTCACCAGTGAGCAGGACCTCACATTTTGCCACTGACAGCTGGTGCAGAGCTGCAGCGACTGTCACCTTCTGCTCCGTGATACAGCGGGATTCAGGGGTTTGGCAGCATAGTCTCCCATGTCCTTGTGTCCCTCCTGTTTCCCTTGCCTGCTGTGTCTGGGAGGGAGGTGTCTGGGACACCAGTTCAAAACTGAAGCTGTTGAAGCCTGTGTGCATCAGCAAGTGCCTGAATGGGGTGTGAGAAGTGACACAGTCTCTTCCCATCTGTAGCAACTTCACTGGGGGTCGAAAAAAGGATACATGGTTAGAAAATTAGTTACGAAATAGTGAGACAAGGTACTTTCCGCATTGTCCTCAATCTGCTCTTCAGAGGCACTGCATATCCCTCCTGGGCACCACTCTGAAACACCGAGGCTGGCTCTGGGCAGGAGTTTTGAAGCAGCAGGTCTCCTGCCCACCCACCGTGCCCTGGTCGGAGAGGTTGCGCATAGGCAGGTCAACGCTGGAGACCCAAAGGCTGTGCCCTTGTGCCCCGCACCCAGAGCTCATCCCCCACCAGCCCGGCTGGAAAGGCACAGCAGGAATGGGGTGGGAGGGTGGATTAATCCCACTGGTAGCAGGGACCCGGTGGAGTGGGGGGAAGATGCTGGCGTAGAGTCCATTTATCATGCACTTGAGGCACGTTCGACTTTAATAGCTCATGAAGCACTTTAAGAGATGCATTAGCACTGAATACTTGAGTGAGGAGGATATGACAAGCTGTTAAGCGAGCATGAGCACGGTGAAGGGAGCCTGGCCACCCTCTCCTGGCTCTCATAGGCACCCCAGTGATTACTGGAGCGTCCTGCAAACTGCCACATGAATTAATAAAAGCAGCATCAGGCTTGGTGAAGGTGAGGCTGCTCATGTGTTAGCTCCTCTGCTGCTCACCTTTAGTCCTTTTCCTTGGAGCTGGCAGAGCACAGGGTGCATCTGTCTGCGATGCAGAAGCCTGGGATGATCCCCAGTGTTGGGGGAAGGGAGTGGAGGGCTCAGAGGTCAGTGGATTAGGGGTTCCCATGACTTTTGGGATGACACAGCTCCCTTGCTTTGCATCCCTGGCAGGTTAGTCAGGTCTCACACCCATCACACAGCTGCGTGTGATGCAATTTCCCGGGGGGGTGGGCACTGGGTGGTGGGAGACCAGAGACACCACCAGGGCAGTTCCAGGGGGATGCTCAGAGGCTGGCACTAATGTTCTGGCTCTGTCAGTTGGTTTGGGGTCTCCTGCTGAAGGGAAGGGCAGAGGGGCAATGAAAGAGGGTGTCCAGGACTGTTATCTCCAGTGCATGAATAAGCAGCTTTAGATAGGGCTGCCAGATTGGGCCAACCTGCCTGCAGAGATGGACATTGCCCTGGACAGGCACAGGGCTGTCCCCATCTGCACAGATCCAGCTGGCTTGGAGGGATGGACAGGAGCTGCAGGAAGAGTGGGAGAGCACGCAGTAGGCAGAACAGGCTGAAGACCCAGGAGGGAAGGGGAGAGCCTTATGCCCTCCACAAAGAATCTCAGAACTGTTTAAGTTTGAAGGGACCTAAATGATCATCAAGCTCCAATCCCCCTGCCATGAGCAGTAACACCTTCACTAGACCAATTTGCATAAAGTCCCTTCCAGACTGGACCCTTCCAGGGTTGGGACATCCACAGCTTCTCTGGGCAGCCTTCACCAGTGCCTCACCATTTTCACATTAAAGGATTTATTCTTGATATGTAATTGTCTTGGTTTGGGAAGACAGGTATCTGCCAGGTAATAATAAAAAAAAACAACTGCAGTTTCCTTTGGAATGGAGAGTGTAAACCCCCCCCTCCACCCCTTTTTTTTTTCTTTTTCAATTATAAATTACAATCAGAGGCTCTTAGGCAAAGATTTGGGAAATAGGAATAGCAGTTCTTTACTAGTATGTAATACAAAGCAAACAAACACAAAAAAACCTCACCAAACAACTACAGCATTAATAACAAACGAAAACAGTACTAAGAACTTTGAGGGCTTTGTTTTACAAAACCCCGGGCAGTTTGGTTTCGGTGTCCTGCAGGATCCTCAGAGCACCAAGCTGAAACAGTGGAAAAGTCCCGGGCTGGTAGCTGGGATGGCAGGGTGTCCCGGCAGGCAGGGGCAGGATGTCCCGGCAGCGCAGGGGGTGCAGGGTCACACGGTAGCAAGAGGAGTAGCGCCGAAGAAGCTGAAGGCGAGACAGAGCCTGGACCAGCTCCCACGAGTGGCAGGGAAAACTCAGGATTCCGACTGAACCAGTGATAGTAGATTTCTCAGGACTGGATCCCTTTGGCCACAGTGAAACTCTTCCAGCCAAGCAACAGCCGTTCTCTCTCTCCCCAAACGCTGGAAAAAGAAGAGCCCGCAGCTGCCTCAAGCTCTGTCTTTTATCTGCATTATCTCCCCCTTCCAACTTTGTTCACCTCTTTGTTTCAGTTAAGTACTCTCAAGTATCCAACACTTGGTCTCCTTGGTAACTTATGGGGAAAAAATTGTTTAGAGAAAGAAGGAACAAACCTAACCCCCAACAGTAATCTAAACCTACTCTCTCTCAGTTTAAAGCCATTACCCCTTGTCTTGTCACTGCATGTCCTTTTGAGAAGTCTCTCCTCAGGTCATTTGTAGCCCCTTTACGTACTGGACGGTGCCATAAGGTCATCCACGAGCCTTCTCTTCTCCAGGCTGAAGAATACCAAGTATCTCAGCGTTTCCTCTTAGAAGAGGTGTTCTAGCCCTCTAATCAACTTCCTGTTATTTTGGATAGCTCTGTTTTCCTTCCTGTGTTTTGTTCTTAAGGCAGTGGTTGCTGCCAATTTTTTTTCAGAATGGAGTAAGGTGATGGGGAAAGCTGAGCAGAGCACTGATGTGATGCTGTCTGCTGTGACACTCACACCTTTGGTTGTCCAAGTCCTCCACTGTGTGAGAGCGGAGCTGGTGGGGGTCCCCGCAGTGCAGAAACGTCCTCTCTAGCAGGGCGTGGGTGCCTTCAAAGGTCTGTGAGAGGTCACAGGACGAGCTTTGGGGTTTAACCCAAGCTCTTATGTTGGAAGTGTGTACATGGTGGAGATGCCTAATTGCATGCTAGGCTACAGAGTGAGCATGCATGGTTGATTTCAGCTTTTTGTACTGAATGCTGTGACTGCCTGTTGCTGGACTTACCTGTTCTTATTAAACCCAATGCCTACAGCAGTCCTGAAAAGAGGGGCCTCTGCTTCCCCAGTCTCCTGCTGTGACCAAGAGGTCTTCCTCATCCATCAGCTCTGCCAGAGTTATGTCCACATCTGTCCCAGACTGAGATTTCTTTGCTTTTGAAAGAGGAGTAATTCTGCTTTATTGATCCTCACCTTGCTGAATTAACTCGTGTTTAAACAATAATTATGTTTTCATCCAGGAGAGGAGACAAAGAGATAAAAGGCTCTGGAAATGAATGCACTTCAGATGCCACATGCCAGAGTTAATTTATTGATAGGCACAGAAGCTCCTATCTCCTCTCTTCCTCACCAGCAATAAGCAATTAGCCCCCATCATTCCTCAGCTGAGGAAAAGAGAGATTTTGTTTCATTACTCTCCCTTTTTTCTTGCTCTCTTAAGCCCTGACGCTAATCTTTTGCAGTTGGTTCTGCTGCAAAGCCTCGCGGGGGCTCCAGTTTGTACATGCCTCGTTAGAAATGCTGCAAAGACAAAGCCTGGACCAGTAAATAGCCTTGAAAATGCACAGCAAAGCCATGCTAATTGGCTTTTCTATGAGAAACCAACTGTAGATAGGAAAACCTCTCTCCCCTTCTATAATTGCCCAGCCTTGTTTGTATAGCATTTTTTGGCTGACAGGAATGTGATCACCTCTTTAGCAGGGCTCTGCTTCCTCCACGTAAGTCAGCCCATGCCAGGGAGTGCCACCAGCCTGGCATACTTAAACTAGACAGTTTGAATTTGCAGGTGTTCTCTGGATTTGCTGTGTAGGAGATGGTTTGTATGTTCACACTGGTCTGTGTATTTTGTTTGTAGACATCTGTGCAGGTTTTGGTTGTTCAACAAATGCAGTTGAGTTGAGGTGCTCCCTCCCCTCCCCTCCCCTCCCCTCCCCTCCCCTCCCCTCCCCTCCCCTCCCCTCCCCTCCCCTCCCCCCCCCCTCCCCTCCCCTCCCCTCCCCTCCCCTCCCCTCCCCTCCCCTCCCCTCCCCTCCCCTCCCCTCCCCTCCCCTCCCCTCCCCTCCCCTCTCCCACAGTGTCCTTCAGTCATGCATTAAGTAACATGACAAACATCTGTCATTTGTTGTTTGTTTTTGCACACATTCCCCAGGGTGAGTTGCGTGTGCAACAGAGTGATCTAGAATTTTTGTAATTGCCAGGGCACAGGCAGTCGCTGGGGAAGGCGAGGTCAAGGGACTGACTGTGTGTGCAGAGTGCCTGGCTGAGAGTTTGGAGATGGTGCCTTCTTCCAGGCTCAGGCTGGGGCCTGGAAAAAAACTCTGTCTTATTACATAGCACCTTCCCTACCTCCCCTGACACCTTCTTTTGCCTCTGACTGAGTTGTGCTCTCAGCACTGGCACTTTGTCTCCAAGTGGCTCCTGGCAGGGCCTTATTGTTGTTGTCCTCCCCAGGACACTGTCCTGCATTCTGTAAGTCTGACCTACATTCCTCCACTGGAGATGAATGGACTTGTGCTTGGCTGCATAAAACATGTGCTCCTGCCGAGAGAAAGCTCGTATATTAACTGCTCTGGACTCTGTGTGTGATGGACTCATCCTTTCTATTATATACATCAGCCCTCATGTCACTGGCAAACTTTGCCAGCAACAGTTTTATGTTGCCTTCAAGATAATTGATAAGACAAGTGATTAGCAATTGGCCAAGAGTAGGTCCCTGCTGGGCCACACTGGGAACACCCTCCTGCAATGATGTTTCCCCGTTAACAATTAATTCCCCATTAGCAATTACATTTTTTAATCCTTCCTGATATAACTCTGGATGCTCTCATTATCCAGCTGGCTAAATGTACCAGCCTCACTCCAAACTGCAGTCCCATTCAGCAGAGCCTGCTTAAATCATTCTGAAGGCTGCCATTCAAGGGCAGGCATCTGCTCTTTGCCTCCTTTGCCTTGCTCATTGCTGCTCACGGCTAAGCTCTTCCAGGCTGGTGGCCATTTGCTGGGAACCAGCATTATCCTGGTGGGATTACTGTCTCTGTTGGGGGACAATATGCTGGCCCATCTCATGCTGGCCAGAGGTGCAACAGGCTGTAATTCAAGTTGCCCTCTGATGCCTTTCCAAGGAAGGTCCATCATCTTCACCCCTGAGCATTCATTACTGTGATGGTTTTCCTACTGCCTCCCCATCTTCCCTGCCTGCCCACAGCTGCTGGGAAGCAGAAGAGACAGCAACCCCACCTGCAGGGACACCCCCACTGCAACCTCTTAGACTCTGCTGCACACTGTTAGGATGCTTAAGGGTCCATCAAGTTCTGGAGTCCCTTTTGTTGCTCTGGTATTCCATGGTGAAGGTGAGCCTGTCTAAGAAGGAGAACCCCAGACCCAAACAGGCACAAACATCTGCATGATCCCCTTTCTATTTCTACTCCTCTCTCTGTCCATGAGCACCTGGCTTTATTTTTGTTTTTTTCCAGCACAAGATGCACCTCCCAAAAGCTTGTCTGTCTGCAAAATAAAAGAAAACAGCAAAAATAGCCCAAGGTCCTGGAACAACTTTTTCTATTACTGGACATCCCCCTGAGCTCAAGTAGATTTCCTGCCCAGACAGAGTGAATTACGGCCAAGCTCTAGGCAGCTGACCTTGTGGTCGGCCAGAGCACAGGCTTGCTAATAAATGTGGTCAGCCCCTACCGCAAACAGCCTATTTTTAGTGCCTGTGCTTTCTTGTCCACTGCTTCATTTCTCCACAGGTTCCAGAGCTGACCATCCCACAGGGGTCCAGCCAGCAATGCAGGATAGCCCTGTCGGGAGCACATTCCAGTCTCGCTCCTCCCTCCTGGGAGCTGGGGAATCAGGAGGGTTGGTTCATTTCCACACATTGTCTGTTAATTTTGCACTGCAGAAAGCTGCTGGTGCATAGCGTAATGTGGCCTGTCCTGCTGGGACACACTGCAGGAGCACGGCTTATGCCTGTCAGACCAGGATTGGAGAGCTCCCAGCTCTTACCTAGGGTCTGTGTTTGAAAAATAGCCACAGGTCAGCAGTAAAATTGATGTCCCGTTGTGCTAAGTGCTGTCAGATGCAGAAGGTGAGATGTTCTTGAAGTGCAAGTGGGGGAGAGAAGGGAAGGACAGGAAGAAAAATAGAGGGACTGGCATTTATGTGAGAGGAAACACAGCTTGATGGTTCAGGGCTTTGAAGTCTTGCATTTTGCAAGTTACCAGGGTTTATGGACACTGCAAAGAAGCTGCCTTCTTTCCATGCACATTTCCGTCTGGAGTCACTGGAACTGAATTTGCCTCCTTCTGGAAATGGAAATAGTTGTTTGAAATGGAGGTGATGAAGTTCTGGAGTAAAGTGGAGATTTGTCCCACATCAGCCATCCCCATCCAAGAGCTTGGAAGGAGACCTAGCTGGCAATATCTTTGATGCTAACAAAAGAGGGGGCTCTTCCCAAAAATAGGTCCTGTGTATTGAAGCAGATCACAAATCTGTGAAAGAATCAAAGACAGAAAAGAAAATAGAAGACGCAGCTTTAGAGTGTGGATCTATCAGGCTTTGTACAAGCCTGTGATCCCACAATACTGGTGAAAATAGTTCATATCTGTGGTGAGAAGAAACTGCCAGGAGGATCACAGTATGCCAGGACTCATTAGCTCTGCCCGTGTTAAGGAACAACGTGTCTCAGTAGTCTCTTAGGCTTCATTACACATCGACAGGCAGAGGAGGAGTGGGATTTGTAGTCCACCCTTACATCTAGAGAAGCTTCAAGTGGAGGATTACTGCGAACACCGAGCAATGCTGCCACAACCCACGGGGCGGAGACAGGAGCTGCCAGGCTGTGGCTGTGCAGAGTGCACAGCACTAAATTTGTGGATCATTTGCATAAGCCAGAGATTCCTTGCCAGTGAATCCATGTTGAAACCCAGTGCTGAACAAGGCCTGCTTGTTGGGTAGAGGCTGGGAGGAAAGATTTGGATTTCCTTCTTTTCATGGCATTGTCCTCCTGTATGGAGCAGGAGCATGACTTCCTCTGCTAACACATGGTAGTAAATAGGCACTTTGCCACAGCAGCTGGGAGCCCCCAAGGGCTGATAGAAGCCAAAATCTCATTTGCACACATTTTCAGACCTTACGGAGCTGAGGTTTAGTCCAGCACAGAGGGAATAGCCATGGACCTTGTTCTTTGAGTGAGAATTCACCGCGGTAGAAGGGCTGTGTCCTGTCCTAGCACTGAGGTCCTTTTGGTGGGGGAGGAAGCAATCTTCATCCTTTCTTTACATTCTCAAAGGCTTCCGGAAATGGAAGATCGCATAGAACTGTGACAGGTGGAGTGGAAACCTTTAGTCCTTCAGGGATTTGGCTTCAAATAACCTCCAAAAGCTCAGAAAGGTCTCACCTCAGAAGTCACACGTGGCCATCGCAGTGAACCAGACACCTCATGTTTCCAGAGCAGCCTGCTCCTACCAGCCCACGTGTCCAACAGAACTTGGACTGAATGTACCACTCATTCTTTATTCCATTTGAAGAGTTTCCAGTGTCTGAAGTCCTGGATGCCCTGGGACTGCAAAGGCAATCTCCAGTCAGGCTCAAAGACCAAAATGCATCAGCCCTGGGTACAGCTCTGGGCACCACCTGTAGGATCCCACAACCTCAGCAGTGGGTGCTACAGATCATCCCCAGGACATGCCACAGTAGCTGTGTGTGGCAGAAACCAGAACCAAAAAGTCAGGAAAGGCTGATACATTCAGGTCCTGCACATCCTTCTGTAGTGTTGGGCATGGAATCGCTTGCTGCTATCTTCGGCCCACCTGTGACACATCTGGGACCAAGCAAAGCCCTGGATAATGGGAACACAGGCACAGAAGACATTGAGTGCAAGCATCGTCATCTCTGCTTCCTCAGAGACTGTTTTCTGGGGTGGGAACAGAGCAAAGATACCATGAAGCATGTTCAGGAGTGCAGATGCTGGGCCACAGCATCCACAAATGTCTATTATTAAAGTCTTTGGTGGAGTTAATTTCTTGGAGCAGACACCGTGCTTCTGTGGAAAGAGGAATACCAGATTCCTAATCAGGCCAGGAGATGTTGAAGTGTAAAAAATATACAGAACAACTTGCAAGATGTACGGCCTGTGCTGTGGATGAAAAGATCATCTTTCAGGATAAGTGGTCTTGGGCAGCACTAAATGAGGTGGATCCATGCAGAGAAGCCAATATAATTGTGGAATATTTAAAGGAGAAAGAGAAGGAGGGTTGAGGAGGGACTGTTGCAGGCTTGTTACAGAGGGGAAAAGCTGTGTGTGTCACCTTGTAATGACTGCTCCAGGAAGGCCCATCAGGTGGAGAAGTGAAGTAAAACCACAAGGCAATTGACAGTGATGGAGGCAGGAGAGGTTACAGCAGTATTAGTCCTGTATGAACCATTAATCTCTTGGTGTACAATTTGCTGGAAAAGACTGCTATCTAGGCTCAGCTCTTAGCAGGTGCTAATTGAAGCCGAGAAGTCTAGAGCCTCATCGCAGTGCCTTCCCTTGATTAGAGCCATACTGGGGAGGCTGGTGTTGGGGAAGGGGATTTGTGGGTGTGATTCACAGCACGGTATACAGCGATGAAACTGCCTTTATTTCTACTTAAGAGACAAGAGGAAGGGGATAAAATATTCTCCTTGCACAGTTCCATGCACCTGTGTGCAGGTAGAGTCCCTGGCAAGACACATCCACTTCTCAGTTCAAAATTCCATATGGATGGGGTAAAACCTCACCTCAGAGTGCACATAGTTGGCAGAAAGGTAGTGCCTTTCATCCCGGGTTCAGCACACTTGACCTTCCTTGTTTTTTTTGTTTGCAAAGCCTACAGCATTTCCCCCGGAGCAGACCTGTGCTAACAGAATGAAGTCATCTGCCAGTAGCCAGGCTCTTCTTAGTTATCCATTCTGGAGCTTTGCCAAACAGCCAGAGGTCTACAGAGCTGATGGTAGAAAACATTGACCTGCAAGGCTGGGAGCCTGTAGGATTTCTGCCAGCCAAGAACTTCGTGATTTGTAGGCAGAGGAGAGCTGGCACCATGACACTGAGGAATTAACTGGGATGCACAAGCTAAAGCTGGGCTGCAGCACGTGACCTATCTGCTTGATTCCTGCTGGATTTTCTGAGATGTAATGAGGTGTGCCCACATGTGCATGCATTTCTCATGTGCTGCTGAATAAC
The DNA here is from genome assembly GCF_029207755.1 of Chamaea fasciata. Classification (NCBI taxonomy): domain Eukaryota; kingdom Metazoa; phylum Chordata; class Aves; order Passeriformes; family Sylviidae; genus Chamaea; species Chamaea fasciata. Next base: position 18,851,089 of record NW_027094089.1, read on the forward strand.
AGCTCTGCTCACAGGGAGATGGTGGGGGATGAATGCTCTGCTCCTCCAAAGGGCACTTCTGTTCTCTGTAGAAAACTCCACTCCATGCTCAGCTGGTCTCTGCTCCTCACGGGGGTCCTACACCTGCTGCCTCCAGGATCCAAACTGAAATAAAACCAAGGAAGTTGATGAGCATCCCTCACAGAGGTAACAGAGCTCCAGAGGGGGATCAGGGTCTCATCCTGTTGTGAGTGGCATGAAGGCAAGCTCAGAACAGCATAATCAGCTGAAAACTGGGGTGGTGCAGAGCGTACACACAGGGGTCCACTGCTGGAGGCTTGTCCTTCTTAGCCCCACATCCATTCATCCATCCAAGTGAGGATCTTCTCCAACCAGCTAGTTGAGCTCTGCTCATCATCTGCATTGTTTATACACAAATCCACTCCCAGAGGGAGTGTAAATTGAGCCTGGAGTTCTCTCGATGGGATCCTCCATCCATAGCCATGAACTTGAGACTTTGTAGGATGAGTCACAGAGAGCCTCTGAGTACAGCCAAACCACAGGCCCTGGTGGGTTGGACTCCACTGAGTTTGTGGCTTGCCTGCACTGTGGTGTGGCAGCTCCAGCTGACTAGATGCTGTGTAAGAGAGAAACTGAGGCATGTGGGAGTAAGAGTGCATTAAATCCAGAAGCTTATGTCTGTCTATCTAGTCCTCTCCTGCGATTTCCCATGGGAAGCCTCCATGACTGGCTATAACTGTGAGCCTGGAGACCTGCTACAACCTGTGCCAGCTGCCAGGACAACTGGAGAGGCTGGGTGCAAGGGGATGAAAATCTACCGATGTTGCTGGGGAGTGGGAGGAGGCTGTTGAGCCTTGCAGGAACTCCTGCTGTTGGGAGGTCGTGTAACATTACATAGGATGTCTGGTGGTCATATTCATGGCACAAGTTTCTGTGCTCAGCAGACTTGAAAAGTAGTTTTACCTTTGTGGTGGAAAGCACAGGCATTTTTCCTTTGTTGTGAGGGTCCCTCAGTGTGGCACAGTGGAGGGGCAGTCAGGAGCTTGGATTCCCCACTAGTGTCTCCTCACTCTTAAAACATCAGAGAAGCCCTTTGGCAGGGTTAGGCACCATGGTCACAGGCTCACCTTCACCTTCACCCTAACCCTAACCCTAACCCTAACTCTGTTCCCACTGATGCTCCAGTGAAGTCCATTCACTCTCCTGGGACTCTTTCCTGTCTCCTTTCCTCTCAAGGATCATCCCCATCTTTGTCCGTAAACAACCAGCCCTACCTTCCTCTCTCCTGTCATCACAGGGCTCATCACTTTGGCCACTAGGACAAAGGGCTTTTCTCCTCCTTGGTTTTGGAGGGTGCTCATGCTCTGTCTCTGGCCCCTCACAAGCACTCTCATCTTAACCTTGGTTGGGTGTAAAAGCTGTCCTGGCTCCGTGGCTGCTGTTGGTGGAGAGCCTTTAGGGGTGCCTGCATGATGCCTCACTGCTGATTTACAGCTGCAGCTCACTGGGGTCTGCCCCAGCTCAGACGACTCTTCCAGCTCTCAGCTCTGACACAGACATGCCAGTCCATCTCTCCTTGTTTGCAAAGAGAGTTTCTGTTGTTTTCAACTCAAGTTGCTGGAGCCTGATCCTCACTTTTATGGAGTGTGAGCCCTGAATATTCAGGAAACAGCACTGAAGTTGGTGTGACCATGGTTGGCAGACTCTGGCCCTTAATTAATTAGCATTGATTGTACTTCCAACATTGGAGGAGGGAGCTGCAGCTCAGGGAAGCAGTGAAGTGTTGCAATATAATCACTGCAGCTATTTCCATGCTGCTGGTTGGTGCTTTTCGAAAGTTACCTAGCTGCTGCATTAGCAGCATGATAGACAGAAAGGAAAATCCCAGGGGGAATAACAGCAACACGGGACTTTGGAAGCTGTCATTTTAGAGGAAATGTCTGTATGTTTATACAGGGTTGGGGTTTTTAAATTTGTTTTGTTTTGGCTTTTTTTTCTTTTTAAAATCTATTTATTTATTTGTTTGTTTGTTTTCTGGTTATTGACATTGTCTTAGCTTGACTCAGCCTTATCAAAGGTGCTGTTCATGTCTTTTGCATGGCAGCAGGGTCTGTTCACCCCTGGGCTACTAAGAAGTGCTGTTTAAGAAGTGGGATGTGTCTCATCTCACAGGAAATTTGAAGCAGGTTGCAGGGTTAGATCAGTCACTTCAAAGTGGAAGTGTCTGTCCCATCTGAGCAAGATACCCAGTGTACAGCCCTACCTCTGTGTTAGTGAGCCCCCTCACTCTGTAATCTGGGAAAGCCTATTCCACTGAGCTCTCTGAGTCCATGGGCTTTTGTATCCATGATGCATTTCTTTCTCCGTATTTTTACAATTTTATTCTTGGCAGCTCCAGAGAGGTGGGCCTGAGCATCCTTCTATTGATCTGTGAGAAGGACTTTGGGATGTAAACCCAGAAGGAAAATTTCAGGATTCAGGTAGACAGATTTAATCCCATCACATTCTTCATCCTGCCCTAAATCACAACTCTGGAATGAAGAACTTCACAGTGAGAGCCGCCATGAGCACTCACAGCTCTTTTAATGCTGTTACCTGATGTTGCAGATGTGTCTTCTGGTGTATTCTGAAGCCTCCTGAAAATGTTCAGTGCCTTTAATTTGTGCTGTGGCGTGGGGCAGCAGCTCCCAGGCTCCTGTGCAGCCCATAGCCCCACAGTGTGCTGGGCTGTGACTGTGTGCTGGGAGCTGAGACTGTGGGGGCCTTCCTTTCCCACATAACGTGTGTGCACAGACGCCTTGCCAGGATTCTGGAAAAGCAGTGCCAGGACTGGATGAGGGGTGGGAAGTGTGTGTCAGCAGGCAGAGACCTTCAAATCAAGCCTGGTAGCACAAGGAGTTAGTGGAGAGGGTCTGTTGGGTGATTTAATTGTGTTTTCATCCTCCAGTGAGTTTGCACCATTTTTCTTAACTTGCTTAGCCCTGAGGAGCTTTTTAGTGTAACCAGTATTTATGGAAGGCTTTTTGCTTTGGTGCCTCAGAGGGAGTCACTGGCGTGCACAGCAGCAGCTGTTCCATAGCCCCACAAGCCATTCCTGCAGTGCCCAAGTGCTGGCATCCTGAGGGCCATACAGGGATTCCAGGCAGATAAAAAGGCACCATCTGAAGTTAATTCAGTGCTTTGTGGTTTTATGTTTCAGCAAGGTCAGGGGAGCCCTACCAAATCCTGGTGTCAATGTACCAGGTGTAGTAGGATCACAGAGAAGAGGAAATCCAGACCCTAGCTCTGATGAAAACAACTCTCCTGGGGCAGTCATTTAACTGGTTTGGGGACTTCATCTCCATGTGTAAGACAGGGAGAATGATGCTCTCCTCGTTTGTCTCACTTGTTTGTGTTGTAAGATCCTTTTGACGGGAGCTGCATCTTGCTGGGTGCCAGCACGAAGCAGTGGATGACAGGGTGGCCATCCCTGGGGAGCTGCAGGCACTGTGACAGTGTGAGTGCTGAGGAAGAACTGCCTCCATCCTCTGTGTTGGAATCCTGTGCTTCCCACAAGGGGCATCTCCATTATGCAGCAAAGTGCTGGCTGCCAATCTGTCCTGGGCAAAGCTGATGGAGAGAATCCTCAGGGGAGCCATTTTCTGTTGGAAATTAAGTCCCATCAACATCCAGATGTTTTACAAAATCATAATTCTCTGTCAGGGGAGATAAAAAAGAGATGAAGTACAGGGGAAAGAAAGACTGCAGTTCATCTTTTTGGTATTTTTCAGAAATGGTTAAGTTCTTCACTTTGAATTGACACTCCCTTCACCTTAAAAAACCAAAGGTTTTGCAAAGCCTTTTGTACAACTCTGTGGAGAAGTTTTGAGAAAAACACATGAAAAACACATGAAAACCTTTGCTTTCTGTTCTGAAGGAAGGAACTTGGGTATTTTGGTGGTTTTTTTCCTCTTTAACAGAGAATATCTGTAAATTTGGTCTTTTGCCCTGGTGAAGGCAGAGCAGCATTTTCAACTTCATGGCACTCTGAGCCTGCCCTGGCCATGCCAGAACTGGGGCGGGACTGCAAGCACTGGCTCCTGGGGCAGCGAGGGCATCTCCTCTCCCATTCCTGCTCTTGTGGCCACTCTCCCTGGGTGGGCTGCAGAGGATGCCCTTATTGCTGTGCTCCAGTTTTTGTACTCACGATCTCAAGCTGGAGGTAGGGGAAGTGCAGCTTGCTGCTTGTAGCTGCTTTCCATGCATGTGTTCATAGATTTGCACTGATTTTCTCTCCTCAAGGACTTCCCCCTCTCACAGGCAGTGCATGTGGCTGTTTGCAGGCTTCTGCCTCTAGGCAATTTCCTCCTCCTCATTACTACCCTTCACTCCCTCATCCCTTATCCTCTTCCTCCTGATGGAGACAGTCTTTCACAGATGACTCTTTTCAGAGATGTTTTTTTCACTACTAAAGCCAAGATTTTCTCTCTCCCCTTGCACTTCATCTGGAAATAGGATGGGGAATCAGGTTTTGTGTTTGGTTTGGGATTATTTTTTCAGCAATAAATAATTTCTGAATGTTGAAGAGGCAGGAGAATGAAGCTGGTGTTAGGCTGCACCGAAATACTCCATTTGTTCTGGGAGTCTTTTGCCACCCTCCTCCAGAAAGCTTCCTCTAGTGTTTAATTTTAAAGCAAGTCATTGTTATTTTTTGTTTTCTTACTTCCCAGAGGAGATTCCTCTATTATTTTGGCTTGTCTGGAGATTTCTATGTACACCAGACTTTTTTTCCTTGACTTTTCTTTCCTTGTTGATTTCTTTTTGCCAGGGTTAAAAGCCCCAAGTCAGCAAGGTACTTAAACACAAGCTCAAAGTTAAGGCCTTGCCTAAGTGCTTTGCTGACTTGGAGCCAAAGATGTTTTCTCAAGTCCTTTAAATGCTTCAGAACCTGAATTCAAAACATTTTACAGAAATTCCAGATTTCAAGTATCTCTTATGCTAATAATAGTTGTAATTCTGTACTGCCTTCAGATGACTGGAGCTCTGGACATGGTGAGCATCTGAATAGTCTTACTTTCAGAAAATACTCTTCCCTAAAATCTTCTGCTTCAAACCCAAGAGCTCTCCAGAGGGCAGGGCACACTTACTTGTATTTCAGTCAATGAAAAATAACTAGCCTTTTAGCTGTTGTTTTGTAGTAAGACACTCATAGCTTTTAAACGTTGAAATTTAGGAAGTAATGCATAATTGGTTCAAGAATGGATGTCTGCTCCTGAACTAACATTTGCTCATTGTCTCCAATAGAGGCAATAAAAAAACCCATGCCAAACGGAAGACTCTCTGACATGGCAGGATCAGTAATTGGAGTTTAAGAGATGCTCTAAAAGGCAGACTGGAGTCCCAAAAGCAATGCTGCTTTTGAGAGTTTCATCGGATGGATGGCAACAAAAGTTGTATGGAGAGGGAACGGCAGTGGGTAGACAGGCAGGAAAAGGCTGTGTTGGAGAGGAAGAGAGGGAGGAGGAGAAGAAGGAGAATATATTTCTAGAAGCAGAGAGGCCACAAATATCAAATAGAAATTGCAGCATGGTTTTTTTGGGGCTCTGTGTGATAAAGTCATAAGGGTTCTGCACAATGAGGCCACCAGCCAGCCACTGGGAGCTGCTTTTGAAATGCTCTGCTGCTTAATGAAGACCATCTTCTTCATAAGTTTTGGAAAGGCTGCTAGACTTTGGTGCTTAGGGCACCAACAGAGGGGCAGGGCCATCCAGGAGCTGGCTCAAGTTTACAACCTCTCAAGGAGTTGCATGCTCCCTCCTCTGAAAGCACTCTGTGACGCTGCTGAGAATGGGACCAACCCTGCTGAAAGCTCCTGGCTCATGGGCCTTGTCTTACGCTTCTCTCTTCTGAGGTGGTGTGATCTCCTCTGAGCTTCTGCGTTGTGCTTTGCAGATAGATGAACAGGATGTATCCAGCCTATGATTCTGTGATATGTGCATATCTGTTGCACTAGTGATCTTCAGAGGTCCCTTCCAACCCGTCCCATTCAATGATTCTATGATCTGCACAAGAAGGCATGCAAAGGCTCTGTCTCCTCCAAAGCCCTGCGCACTTTCAGTCCCCTGCTCTCTCATGGATCTACTTCTTGCTTCTGGGATCTTCTATGTAGTGTGCAGAAAACCCTGTCTCTCCTACCTGCTAAGAAACAAATCCAAAAAGCACTGCTACCTTTGATAGCTCTCTGACTGCAGAGTAACTTGTAACTACTCACATAGCCTGTGGATTTATGGTGCTCCTGAATATTGCTGATCCCCCCAAGAGGAGCTCAGAAACCATGTGGGGGCCACAATCCTACGGTCATGGCATCCATTGTTCAGATATACCTGCCAGCCCTTAATCAGACACCCAGCCTCATTCAGCCCTGAACTGGAGTGTGTCTCCAAGCTTTGCTCAAGATCTAGGATTTCTGACCAGGGGTCCTATTGTGTGGTCTGTAGTGCTCTATTAGCTATACTCAGCAATTGCTCTATTAGCTATACTCAGCAATTTATCTTGTCTCTGGTGTAAGTAACACTCTTTTGAGCGTGCCATGCATCTGATATGCGCCCATCTTTCCCCCGAGCAGATGCTCTGTGTGATGGGAGGGCTGCAGCTCTGCTGGCTGTGACACGGCTCAGCACGTGCCGGTGATCCTTTCCAGGCTTAGCTTTGCTTGAGGATCCTTCAGAGTGAAAGGCATCAAATGCAAATGCAGTATCTCGTTTTTACCAATGAAAACCCCGATGCCTTGTCTTAGCTGTTAATACAGCCCCTGCAGGCGAGAGAAGATGAGTGCCTTATTTTTAATTTTGTTTTGAAATCAGCACTGGACTCCAGATACGCATGTATTACTTGGAGGAGTGATGGTGACTGGGTCAGAAAACCCCTCAAACTTGGGAAAATCGTTCCCATTTTATCATCTATTCTTCCCATCCTCTTCACTGTGCTGCCCTGGCAGTGACTCAGCTTCTCTGCTATTCTGTAGCCAAGTGCACAAAGAAAGTCTTGGTGTTGTTGCAGGGGGAAGAAATCCCTCTTTTGGGAATAAACAAGCCCTGGGGCGGATGCACAGGTGGAGATAAAAGTAATGGTGCTTCTATTGGGACCCCCAGGGAATGCCCTGTCCCCCATGTCTTGGTGCTACAGGCTGCACCCCTTTTTGATTTCTCAGTCCAGCTTCCATGATGCTTTTGAGTCCTGTCCCTGTGTGCAGGGCACTCTGTGCCTCCTCCTTGTGGGGCTGAGCAATAAGGAGGACGATGAACCCCCTGTAACTGTGTTTAAAAAAGCAGAGGAGTTTTTCCATCCTCAGCACAGAAGTTCATGTGTTAAGTTGTAGTTACCCCAGCTCCAAGCCCAGCTGCTGCCGATCCACCCAGGGGTGTGAGCATTACATCTGTAAGCAACAAGCCACTGGCCTACAGCAGGCAGAACACAAGCCAACAGACAGACAGAAAGAGCCTGGGGGGCTGAATTTTAGAGCTATTAAATGATTAAATGCAAGGGTAAAAAAAGTTAATTTAGCATCGCGGTTGTGATTTTACACACCCAAGAGCCTGGAAATTGAGAGCTCTGCTTCTCACACAGGGATCGTAACTTGGCACTGCACAGATTGTACAGTATGTAAAATTAGACTGGAGAAATAGTAAATATGCTGCAGGGACCAATACTGTCTTGGCAGAAGGAGGATGGACTGAGTGGGACCCAACAGGTCTTTTACGCCTCTGACTTCCATAATTCTGTGCTAATAAAAAAGCATTGTACAATGCCTGATGCTCGTCCGCAGCCCTGAGTGGGGTGAAGCAGGAGCTGGGTTGTTATGTGAACAAATAGTGATCGCCCCCGGTGTATTTGAGTGGAGCAAGGCTGTTATCTGAGGGCAGGTGTGTGGGCATTGGCAAACAGGGATGGGGAGGTGTGCACTGGGCTGAAAAGGCAGGTTGAGGCCAGCAGGGAGTGAGGCATCTGGATGTCTCTATCCAGCTCTGCCCTCACCTCCCCCTCCCCAGACCTCAGTAAATACAGGCATCTTCACACTGTTGCTGGACCACAATGTGCTTTTCTTTACGGCTCTGATTTGGGCACCTAATTCTGAATTGTATTGATTTCCCCCTAAACGGCATTGAAAAGCCTGATCTAAGCACTCTTTTGTGGCTTAGAGTTATTTGTCCTGTCCGCATGAAAAAGCAGGACTGAAAAACAAGCCTCTAATTCACCATGATGCTAGCAGCGGTCCTTTGGCAGCAAAGGTTGAAGGCTCAAGCGTGCCCAGCTCGGAGGATATTGGTGGGATTTTCCTGCTGTGTGCTGGTTCCCCTTAGTGCCATTCCCTCTGGTGTTCCAACACCTTTCCCTCCATACTCCCTCACATGCTGGGGCAGCCCAATGTAGTTGCAGGGAACTGGAGGAGTTGCTGCTTTGCCAAGCAACTGCACTTCCTCAAGATGAGTCATCTCAAGCTGACTCTGCAAAGCAAGCCAAGTGGATAAGGTCCCATCCAGCCTTGCCTTAGGATGAAAACAGTGGCACAGCTCAGCCAGTTGCAGCAAGGAGAGCACTTGGAGTCCCAAGGCACTTGGACCAGGAGAACTGGGACTGACATCCAAGTGATGGTCTTAATGAGACCTTCTGGGAAATGGATCAACACATGAACTCAGGTCCCCTCCTGGGATGCAAGAACAAAGCCTCCCATGGGAAAACTTAAAAGCCAAGATCATCAGCCCAAAAGAATCCAGACCTCTCTGCTGTAGAGCTGCTGAGACAGAAGAGAAGAAGTAGCAGCATCTTCTCCTGGTCCCAGCTTTGTCAACACAACATGATCCATGATAGAGGTATGCAACCATTGCAGATGGGTGCACAGCAGCATTAGCACCCTCAGGCAGAGCTCACTCCTACCCTGAAGCCATGGGAAAGGACAGTTTTTTTGTGGTCTCCTGACTATGCATGGCTGAGGAGACTCTGTTACAGAGGTAGGATGGATTTGATTGCTGTTCTCAGTTTTGCTTGTCCCCTGTTACCAGGGTCAAGTTGTGCTTGAGGAACTACATCACTGTACAGCTCCTAGTACTCCCAGTGAGAGCTGGGCTTGGTGGCATTCAGGAAAACAAGGCTGTCTCTGAGATGGAGCCCTTCTGGCTGGCAGCCAGGAGCACTGCCAGTGTGGAGCTCTGGGCTGATGTGATTTGGCAGGTCTAGAGAGCTGCAAGAGAAGCTCTGTCCCAACGTGGGGCTGATAAAAAGGCAGCAGTACCAGGACGAGACACAGACATAATAGAGCACAGGGAAGACACCCTCTGCCCTGGTGAGATCCCACTCAGACCAGACCAAAGCTATTGATTTAGCCAGTCTGATGACAGAAGCAGAAAAATGACACTTAAGTTACTTGTCTGCTACGGCAGCATTCCCCATCCTCCTACTGTGTCTGCTAGCCAGGGCTCCCCATTGGCCAACTGCCAAAAAGACATGGGGAGCTGCTGCATCCCATGGGCTGAGCCAGTGCTGCAGCAAGGACTTGGCCCTCAGTTCTGCTGTGAGACTGTGTGTCTTCTGCTTCCAGCAATGGGTCTGTGTTCTGTGGTTTCCTGCTGGGTTTAGCACTGTGTTTTCTCCCCAGGAGAGTGCTGATTCTCTGCCACTGCACAGCCTTGCTGGCCCCTGTGCATGAGTGATGAAAGTTACCCCATCCTCATGGTGCTGCCATCCTGTCTGCTCCTGTTACTTGGAGTTTGGCCTGGGCAATGGCGTGTCAAGCTCATAGCAGTGCAGGCATGAGATCTCCCCACTGCTGAACCATCAAGTCCAGGAGGGAGCCTGTGAATTGGATTATCATTTGTGACAGTGGAACATTTGATGGTAAGAGTGTTCCTTCATCTTCAGAAAGGCACAGAGGATGCTGCATTAAGATTCACGGGAGAGGCAACAGCCTTGTGCGGTTGAGCAGCTAGAAGGGCCATGAAGGCCCTTGTCACCCCACCATGGACATCCCCAGCTGGGTTTGGGCTGAGGGTTCAGAGGGAGGCAAAAGGCGAGGCTGTTGCAGAGCTGGAGCAGAACTTCTGCAGGAGCATCAGGGCTTTGCCAATGCCCACAGGAGGATGTTTTGTGGTCACATCCAGGCTGAGGGAAGAGGTTTTCCTGCCCTGGATCCTGTCCTGAGCCAAGCATGTCGGCGGGATCAAGTCCCTTCTTCATAACGCTCCTGAAGTAAAGCATGATCTGGTTCCAGGCTATTGTGGTGTGATTGAGTACAAGTCCTTTAGCACCCATCTGTTATCTCTTAATTAAAGTTTCTTTCTAATTATTTTTTCTTGTCAAGAGCAAAGCTGCTGACTCCAGGGATTTACCAAAGCAGAGCAAACAAATGCAGTCTCTGCTTTCTGCAACTCTTCATTAATGGACAAAATTAACTTGGAACAGTCCATATCTTTGGCTACATCGATGACACTTAATTATGCTTGTTTCCTTACAAAGGTATATCCAGTTTTAAATCACTTGTGGAAGAAGTGCCTCCTTAAGCATGAAATTTCTTCTCCTTGAAGGAATATTTCTGCTGGCAAGAAAAGCTGTGCAAAGACCAAGTGGCATCACAGGGAATAGATGTGAGGAGACCACGAGTGGGGTGTGCTTCAGGAAACTGGTGTCAGGAAACCCTCTCCACAGCCAGGGGCTGCTTAATCTCAAGAAGGGCAGACCTCAGGAGCTGTCAAGCTGCACAGGGGAGTGGAACCACTGGCATTCCTTGGACACAGTTGGTGCTGTCAGGCCAGTGGGCATGGGTCCTGAAGCAAGTGAGAGGCCACAGGATTGGGCCACTACCATCCCCTATGGCTGGAGAAGGCCAGGAACAACTTCCCCTAGAGGCTTGTTGGGTCACCTCTTTGTCCTCTTGCCCTTTCCATCCACTGGGGCTCCCTGTGGGCTGATTCATCTCATCATGGGAAGTTGTGGGATGAAAGACGCTTCTGGTTTATATGCCTGGAAAGCTCTTGGCATAGCCCTGGCACTATGCAAATATTAAATGTATAATTTATTATGTACACAGGCAGCTAATTAACTGCTGAGACAATTATTTGTAGCTGGTTTCTCAGCTGTGGGAGGGACATATGAAGGCCAGCGGGATGATGTGAAGGCCTCTGTCCAAAGACACTTATGTAATGCTCTTCCCACTGCAGAAGTGCTCCATGTCCTATCAGAGAAAGTGGGGACCTGGTCTTTCTCACTTTGTTGCTTTCACCATCTGCAAAAGAAGGAAAGAGCCAGAGGCTGTGGAACCTGCAGAGTGCTCATCCCTCTCCCCAAAAATGCTGCAGTGCCTTTCTTTTGCTCACTCTCTGCTTACACAAGCCACAGCCCTGCACAGCGCTCAGAGGAAATATTTGTCCCAGCCTGCTTGCAAATCACTGTGACAAGCAAGGGTGGTTTTTGCCCTGTGTGTGTCTGCTGGATGTTGTCTTGCCACAGGCCCTGGCAGAAAGACCCCCATGAAAGGGCTGTGGTAAGTGCTGGTGCCAGGAATGCAAACCATCCTCTCCACTTCCTCTGCTTGCTGTCCCAGTGACCCCTCAGGCATCTGGCATAGACCCCCCAGTGCCGTGTCTGTGGCTCCACACTTGCCAGTGCCCAGCAGCATTCCTGCCATGCCTGGCAGCTGCTCATGCTGGCTGGGTGAGAGCCTCAGCTGGAGCAAAGAGGAGTGGAGGAGTGGAGATGGAAGGTCCCAAGAGGAGTTCTGCTCCTCCCTAGCACAATGCATGGCAGGGCAGTCTTCACCTTTTGGCAGAATTTCCTTGTGGTATTGCCATTCCAGTTTCGATGTAGGTCAAGATTTCATTAAGGAGGAAAATGAGGACGAAGTTTTGACTGGATTTCCAGCTGAATGGGTTTGGGAGGCATTCAATATGTTTCCATGGGCCCCACATCTCAGGTGCTTTGTTTCGTCTTCCCTTTCACATCTCTCTGCTGAACTGCTGTCTGCTGTCCTGTTGGTCCCTGTTGCAATTGCAGGACCTATAAAACTGCCACTCATCATTGCCAGTGCAGCAAAACAGCTCACAGCTCATTTCACCAAGCCGCCCCAGGTTCATTACTCTAAGCTTTGTATGTTTATTCCCATCTTCCCTGCATGCAATTTTGCAGAGATGTGGGTAAAGCTGTAATTTTTCCCATTATGCATCACCATGGCTCCTTTCTAGATCTGGGACTTCATGTCATAAGCCATGTTGTGCCTGGCAGGTGGGCTGGGCCTGGCAGGGGATGTGGCCGTTAGTGGGCTTGGGTGCTGAGAAGCATGTTGCTGGTTGGGGTGCTGCATCACAGCCCCTCTATGATGACATCACAGCCTTGTGATGTCACTTGACCCAAAAGGCAGCATGCTTTGGAGAAGCAGGGTGGTGTAGGGGCAGGGCAGGACAGCATCTTGAAATATCAGTTCTAACCAATGATCACATCCATGTTGCTGGGAAGGAATCTTTGAAAATGTCTAGTCCAGTGTCCCTCTTGGAAAAGGTCTGTCCTCAGCAGAAGACCAGATCAGTCATGACTGTTGACAGACCCTTGACAACCTCCATGGATGAGGATCCCCCTCTCTGTGGGTACCTGTCCCCCAGTGCTGTGTTACCCTCAATGAGAATAAATTATCCTGCATGTCCAGCTCGAATCTTCCACCAGGACATTCATGTCACCAGTTGATATCCATCCAAAAGGTCTGGCCCTGCAGGACAGGCACCATCATGGTCATTGATCCCATGGGTTACCAGTGACACAGTGACCAGGAGTGTGGACAAACCTCCCATCCCTCCCTATTCAAGGGTAAACCACCCTTCCCTCCCTGTCCAAGGGAGCTGTGGAGCTCTAGGTGGGCTGGAGGGGCTCCTACTCATTCCCAGCCTGAAGGAAGTAGAGGGTCCCAGTCGAGCTCTGGTGACCCCTGCTCATCCCCTTCCTACAGCAGAGCTGCTGTTCTCAGTGGAAGACAGGCTTCTCCAGCATTCCAGGGGAGCTATCCCCATGGTGCCACTTTCCAAAGGTGCCCCTTCCCACACATCTATACATCACTGTGGTTGGGTGGGACTCCCACACCTGGCATGGGACAAGGGAGGACATGAGGACTTGTCTCTGCTCCAGTAAGACCCTCAGCAAACCCTGCTGGGAGAAATGCCTCCTCCAAAGCTGTGCTTTGGGTTTCTGCTTCATCAGGAACCTTACATCATTGCCTTGGAAAGAAGCACTGCTTTCAAACACCTGTCTTCCAGGAATGGCTCCCCCAGCCCTTCTGGATGAATCCCAGTGTGTTTGTACTGTGTTTAAGGAAATAACTCAAGGTGACTTTTTTCCTCCCCAGCTTAGTCTTTCAGCTACTAGCTATGGGCAAGCTCTCAGCCACAATTCTGAGGGGCAGAGCTGAGCGTCCCAGAGCTTTCCCCCCATCTTACTCCTTCTCTGGGAACAGGCATCAGACAGGCAGGAGCCAGGCAATGATGGCAGTTCTGTGGATCCATCACTACACTGAGCCTTTATCCATGCAAGGCTGCTGGGTGGTGCAATGGTGGGTGTCAGAGCTCCAATGTCTCTGATAAGCAGAAATCCAAGTGTAAGAACAGGATAGTCCTGTTGTGTTAGCCAACAGGAAATAGGAAGACAAACCCTCTTTACCTTATGCAATAGAAGAAATCAGTGAACTTGAGTGAGATGCTTGAATTCTTACTGAAACTCTCATATCTGTATTTGTCCATCCACACATGTGCCTAGTCATCTGTCTGTCCGTCTGTTCATCATCTAACCATCCATCCACATCAAGAGCCATTCAAATAGGCAACCATCCACCCAACAACACTCACATTCATTGTCCTTCCTCACCTCCTTTCCTCCATTCCATCTGTGCCCTTCCAGCCTGCTGTCCATCTGTCTGTGGTTACTCACATTTATTTGTCCTTCCATCCACTGTTTTCTTCCACTTCTGCCTGTCTGTTTATCTTGTCTTGTTCCAGCTACCCCTCCTCACACAGATGCTTCATCTTAGATGTTCTTCCCTCTTTCTGCCTGTCAGTACATTCTCACAGCTTTTTTAAGACCCTTGAAAAAAATCTTATGGTCAGCACAGTTTCCCAAAGGTCTCCATCCTTGGCTGGTGTCAGAAATGGTCCTGAGGCATCCCACCAGCAACTTACTCACTATAAACCAGTTTTCCTTGTCCTTAGGACTCCCTTTTCCAGCAGGGATAACATCCACAAAGTTTCTCTATTCCTGTCAGAAGCAGGTGTCCTGACAGACCATCTGCAGGAGGCTGAGACCTGCCAGGCACACCTCCATAGCCAGCTTTGCAGATGGGATCAGGATGTGGGCTTAGACACAAGGAATGGCTGGATCACGTCCATGTGGTCCCACCGATCAATGCGACCCAGGAACTGATGTCTGGAGAGGGAGAAAAGAGAGGAGAAGCCTTGGAGGTGCTTCTTCCCTCCATCTCCACCATCAGCTGCAAGGCTCACTCAGCAGCTCAGTGTTATAGGTCATCTTCTGCTGACCTAAATGAATTCATTTACTCACTGTTCCCCCCTCCAATGTTGGCATCAACAGCATCTGATGGATATAGATTTCTGTAATTTAATCACAATTTGTGCAAAAAAAGGATCACTTTCTATTGCTTGTTTTGCTCCCTCTTATTTTATTAGGAGAAAGAGCAAGCAGTCCTTCTCTATTTGGCCTCTTCATGTCACTTGTCATTGCTAAGGTGTCTGTCACATCTTTGCTTGGTTGTCTCCTTTTATGGATGAAGGATTTGAGTCTACTAAACTATCCTTAAGTGGGATCTGTTTCCAGCCTTAGCTGTTCCTCTTTCCTTCCTCTGCCCTGCTTCCAGTGGTGCTGTGCTCATAATGGCATGGGGACGGGTTTGTGTTGTTGGTCACCACTGAGCTGATGTTTTCAGGGAAGGGAGTGTGATGACTCCAGGATGGGTTTCCATGGAGGCTGTGGCATGTTTGAAACCATGAGTATGTAAGGGAAGCAAGGCTGCATGCATTCCACTGTGCATTAATCAACACAGGGTTACAGCCTGGTGGTCTGTACCATGATGTCCTTCTGCAGCACTCTGGAACCCAGCTGTGATTTGGCTGCCCTGACAGCCTCAGCAGCACTCTGTCTTCTCTCTGCCCTGACCCCTTTTACCTGTGAGTTACGAGGGTGTTGGGCAGATCTGATCCAGCTTGGATCTCCATCAGACTTCAACAGTGACATGTTCTACTGCTGTATTTGACAGCTTGTTTTCACCTTCAGTCTCTCAACTTTAGCTGCTATAAATCCTTGCAAGGACTTTCACCATGTGTCAGGGCTGCTTAGTTTCCTTGGAAGGCACCTTATCAAATGAGGTTTTGAAGCCCAGGAGAATCTTGAGAACTGATCCACCCTTGTTTGTGCACAAAGGCTTGATGAAGCCTTGAAGGAACCTCATCCCCATTCATCCTCCCGTCCTGCTTCACCCTATGTCACGCACACACACTCACGTGGTTTTATCCTTACCACATGCAGCTCAGCACAGCCAAGTGTAGCAACACGGGAAATATTCAGTTGCTAAGGATCATTAATGAATGTCAGCTCCAGCTCCTGTCCAGAAACCTGAGAAAATTCAATCAGGCAGCTGGTGCCCAATGAGCTGTGTTGCCCCACTTGTGAGCTGCTACATCAAACAGCTCAGCAAGGCATCATGTTATTGTGGAAAGAAAAGAAAACCCAGACAGGGAGACAAACAGCACTGCATCCACCAAGCAGCTGTGCCTTTCCACAGCACAGCATGGTTAGGTTGCAATCCTCCTGCCTGGTTTCCTGGATAGGGGATTGCAAGGAGAATTGCCTGCTTCCCATTTGTGCTAGTAAATGCATGGAGTTTGCTGGTGACAAGTCCTAAATGCATGGAGTTTGCTGGTGACAAGTCCTGGGGCTGTGTCATCTCTCTGCTGGGATTTTCTGATACAGGAGTTTGGTTTGTATCCTGCAACAAGTCACCTAGACATATGACTGGCAATGTCTTGTGTGTCTGGCTGTGCTGTGGGGTGTTCAGCTGGTGGGCCGTACATGCAGCCCTGACACGTGTTCACTGTAGCAAAGGTGAAAAGAAGCCATTCTGTGGGTAGAGGTGGTCCATGATCCTCTGGCATTTGTCAGCTGGTCCATTCTAGTCTAAAATAAATCATGGCTGGGGAATGGAGCAGAACCTGGGCTTCCCTGGCCACCAACACAGTGTCAGTCCACACCCCAGTCCTTCTCTTTACTTCCCAGATGGGAAGGTAAGATTTTTTTTCCAAGGCAACGGTGCTGAGGGGCTCTGAGCTCACCTGCTTTTCTCCTGTTCCTTCCCACAGAGATCCCCATCCAGTATGAGCGGGTAGGCGCAGATGTGACCATGAAGTGTGGCTCCATGGAGTGGGATGCAGCCGTAACCTGGACAGCCAACGGCACCGACATTGACGAGTCCCACCTGAACGGGTCCTACCTGATCCTGAAGAATGTTGACCTGTCACAGAGTGGCCAGTACTCCTGCTACGAGGGCTCCTCTTGGCACCTCAAATACCAGACCTCCCTGAAAGTGGGAAGTGAGTACCCCAGCATGTCACATTGAGGGGGACAGTCTCTGCTCCCATATTGACTCCCCACAGCCCTCCCTCCTGCCATGCCAACCCCTCTACTTTCTATACATAGGGTTGTCTGCTGCACACCACCATATGAGGTCCTCATGGCACACTAATCCCAACTGGAATCGGCTACTCTGCCCCAAGCTTTGGATCAAAGCCAGTAGATTAAATGATGCCTCAGGAATAATGTGAGAAGGCATTGACCTCCCTCTAGCCCTGTGCCACAACAACCATCTCTGTAGGTAGAAAGAGCTGTCAGAGAGGATTGCAGTCAGCAAGGAAAAGCACTGGCTAGGATTACTGCAGTGTGGTTGTTTCAGAGGAGCAGCCAAAAAGTGTTGGTGGTCCCTGGGTTTGCAGGATCCTGGGTGCACAGGCATGCTGGAGGACAGCTGCTCATTCCCCAGCATTTTGCATATTGTCGGCACAGGATGCGCTGATTCCTGGGCCTCAGCAGGGGAGATAAGAGTTGTGCTGTATTTCACATGATGCTGAGAGCTGATAGCAGCTGTGTGTTTTGAGGGCTGCTGTGTTTGTACAGCTGATAGCGACTGCGTGTTTTTCAGCACGGCATATGCAACTGTCAGCCGTGGGTGTTGGAGCACCAGCCAGCATAGCCAGCCAGGGGATAGTAACTGTGATGCACCATCTGGGAACCCTGCCATCCAGGAGTTCCCAAGTTTGGAAGACACAGCAGTGCCTTCCTCTGCTCCTTATCTCACCTTCTGCACCTGGCATCAGAGGTGGTGTTTCCACCCTAGGCCATGCTCCAGGGACAGAGGGTCACAGTCTGTGTAAACCCTGAAAAGGCATGAGGAATTCACTGCACCTAGAGATTTGAATTAGAGAGATGCTCTATGGTGTCCAACTCATTAAAGGTCATGTGGGATGAATCCTGGTGTCTGGGCCGAGAAGAAGGGGTGGTGGAAGGCTATGTGAGAAGCAGGTAAGGGGAAGCAGTCATCACAGGGCAGGCTTTATACCAGTGAGCAGGTGTGGGGGTTGGAGCATGGCAGGCAAAAAGCCACTGCCTAACAAATGAGTCAGGGGCTTTTTAGCTGCATTATGGTCAAGAGGTGTTCACAGAGCCAGAAAAGGCAGTAGCTGGGTCCAGTGCAGGCAGCAGCACAAGGAGATTGTGCAGCTCCTCTGCTTGGGTGTGTGCTCACCAAATCCCATCTAGAGAGAGGTCCCAGGGTGTGCCAGTTCACGGAGTGCGGCAGGTCTGCAGGAAGCAAGGGGAGTGGGGAGAGGTTCACAGCCTCCAACCACTCCTCTGCAGCTGTGACATCGATGTGATTTTGCAATGGCTCTTCCATCTGCTAAGCACCTCGCTAATAGTAATCCCTGTCAATCCGCTCAGGGACCCATGGGAATTGCTCAGCGTTAGAGCCCAAATCCTGCTGTTCCCTATTACTGTGTGTTCCCATTTGCTGGAGACTCACAGCCCCCTGAGCACCAGGCATCTGAGAAGACCAGTTGGACACTGCTGGGGCCACCAGCCCCCAGAGAGAGGGTGACAAATAAATAAGCATCTGGCATTGTTAACACAATTAATTGTGCAAGGAACTAATCAGGTGAGACGCTTTTCGTGGTAATTAATTTAACTAGCTGGATTTTAATTTAATGTTCTCTGTGAGGTTTCTTTTCCCAGCGCTGCACCCCTAGGCCCTGCCTCCCCTACCCCACCCTAAGTGTCCTGCCTCTGCTGGGAGTGATCGATTCCCTGAAGGTGTGAGGACTCATGCAAAGTAGATTTGGGAACATCCCAGCAGGGAATGGAGATGGACTTGGGCATATAGATAGAGATGGGTGACTTGTGGGAGGTTTGTAGCATGGCCCTGTGGTAGCATTGCTGCTGCAGCTGAGTGTATTGGGATCCCAAACCTGAGATTTCAGGGATCTTGGATTCATTTCGTTTCAATTGCATGGGAAATTAAATGAAAACAGGCCCGTGCCTGCATTTTTCTCTTTTACTGGGGCAACAAGAAAGATGTCTGCAGCAAGAGTGAGGGGCTGGGGCTGCATGTGGAGAAGTGCTGGGGATCTCATTAAATAAATGATGGTACCTGGAATGTGCTCCCCAGGCAAGGCAGGGGTGCTCCTGAGCATACAACACCACAGGAAGGATGTGTGGAGGGAGCAGAGAAGGGTCGAGGACCAGGAAAGGGTGTCAATTAGCAAAGCAAGCTCTGTTATGGGGGTCAGCAAACACAGGGATAAAGGGAGACCTGCCAGGAGTCAAGCTGAGTGAGACCTTGTAGAGGAAATGAAAAGGGGGGTTAGCCTTATAAATATAGAGCAAACGAGGAGAGAAGAGCAGAGCTGGTTCTGCAGACAGGTTTCAGGGGAGATTAAAAGTAAGCCCGATACCAAATGAACCCCACCGGGTCTGAGCAGCAATGCTGAGAGCAAGGGCAGCACAGGCTAAAGGAGAGGAGGGAGCATAAAACCTGGAGGTGATCCTCTGTTGTGGAGGCACCTTCAAAGACAGCAATGCACTGAAGGCTTGGGGAGCACCTCATCCCCATGTGAGGACATCTGTTCATTAGCAAGGCTCATTAGCAGCTGAGAGGTCAGTAGTGGTACCCAGTGCAACTTGTCTCCTGTGCCTGAGTGAAGGAAAAGTCCTCATCAGACAGCCTGACCCCACAGCACAGTGGGCCCACATGGTGCACTTGGAAGAGGGAACAATTAAAGACGTGGAGACAAACGGAAAATGGGAAAGAAGTACAGGGGGGGCTTGCCAGAGATACATCACAGCAGATTAACCTGATAGCTCTCTTTGATAAGGGAACCAGTTTTCTAAGCCCAGAAATGTGGTCAGTGTAATCTGTCTTGACTTCAGTGAAGTATTTGCTATGATGCCACATGGGAAATTATGAGTTAAACCAGAGAAAATGTGGATTAGTATGAAAATTGGAACGCATCTTAGGAAATAGCTACAGGGGATCAGATTGTGCTGAAAGGGGGAGCTCCTGGAAGGGATAGGGAAGCTTCGGCACCAAGTTTGGACTGCATTTGGGCCACTCTCTGTGGTGTTATCTGTAATGGCTCTGGTCTACAAGAACCAGGGGGCCCTGGCTGGATATGCCAGTAGCTAAGGAGGAACAAGAGGATATCTGGGGTGAGGATTTTATGCTGAAGGGACCAGCATGCTACATAATGGTGCAGGCACAATTGTGTGAAGGTGTCTCAAAAATATGCTTCAGCAGGTGTGAGGGAAAGCACAGGTAGCTCATTTGGTCCCTGAGTTTTACACCCAAGTCCACATCATGGGGGATGTAGCTGGGAGCCCAGCAGCACTCTGCAGAGGCTGGAGGTAGCTGGGCTGTCTCACTCACTGCAGAAATGGGGACACTGGTGCACGTGCAGTGGGACACTGTGCATTCAGGAATGGTGAGAAGGAGGGGCTCCCCAGTCTTGTCTGTTGCCAAAGGTCCCAGATCAGCCACCTACAAGGCATGAATCCTCCTCAGCACAAATTGTCCTGGGGGAAGCTGGCACTTCTCCAGGGGAAACCTCTTCCTGGGTACTTTGAGCAGTGACTTGTTCTGCCCCTTTCTTCAGGCAGCTGAGCATGAGGTGAAGCACAGGAGAGCAACCAGGTGTTTATCTTCAGTGATCACCTGCCCTGCAGCCTGACAGCAACAGATGCCCTTGTGTGGCCAGAAGCAGGAGATGGGTCCAGGTCTTTTTACACACCAGGCATCACTGGCTTGAGCCCAGGGCTGTGAGCACCAGGAGTGCAGCACAAGGCTCTGGGTCACAGGACCGTGGTGCCAGGCTCCTGACTGCCCCCACAGGCCACAGCTCTGCATTTGGAAACACGCAGCCAGAGGGCCCGGGGGTGGATATAACAAAGACATTGGGAAATAATGCACTCTTGAGGTTTGGCACACGGCTCTGTGCGTTACAGAATGTTATAAAAATACTGCTAATGGGCCAGAGAGGAGTGGAATTGTGCATCGGAAAGGCTGCCAGAAGCCAGAGAGTGCATATGAGAGTGGGGAGGCTTGTGTGCAAAGAAGGGAGGGCGGGAGGGAGGCAGCCAGGGCAGGCACTGTCCTTCCGCTCCTATGCCTCCGTCCCTTTCTAACCTGCTTATCTCCATCCCAACCCACCATCTCTTCCTCTTTGCCCTTCTGTGCTGCTTTCGGGATGCCCAAGCTCAGGTGGACATACGTCTGACCCTCATCATTCAGCCTGCTGCCCAAAAAGGCTGCTGCCTGATTGGATGGAGTGCAGAGATGGGGTCTGCCTGGGAGAGAAAATGCAGCAGAATCCCCTCCAGTAGCAGGGGCACAGATGCAGGCAGTGGAGTTGTCTTCCATGTTGCAATGATGGCCTGGTGCCAGCACCAGCATGCCCCATGGGCATTGCTGCCTCCCAGGCCATGGATGTGGGAAAGGGACTGGCAGAGTACAAGCAGTCCCAGGCTGGCCTGCTTCCTCCATGTCTGTCACTACAGTGGCTGGCGAGAGAAAGAGGAAAAAACATGCGGTTTGACGGAAAATGACATGGAAAAAACAACCAAATTAACAGAAAAACAAACAAAGAAAAACCAGAGAGAGGGAGGGGGAAAGGGACAAAGCAACAGGAACCACATGTGAGCAGGGAGGCCAGGAGAGCCTGAGTGTTCTCTGGACTGATTAGCAAGCAATCAAACATCGGCCACTAATAAATAATCAGAGCCTCCCTTTTCTCTGACTTAGAAGTCTTTTTCCTCCCAGCTGGGCTCCAGCTGCAACCAGAGGGTTGTACTGCAAGTTTGCATCTACTTTTTGTTGTTATTTTTAAAACATTTCTTCCATTTCACCTATCCAAAATAAAGAAGCAAAACAAGAAGGTAGTGACCTCTCCACATAAGACATGCACCTCTGGCTCCACCAGAGATAGAGGTGTGAGCATATCACGATAGGCACTGGCTAAACAGTGGAGGAAGGCAGTGCCAGGGATTAGTGTGTACCCACCTGTTTCCATGGCTTGGTTGGGTGCAAAAAACCACAGAAGGGCACTGATGACATGCCAGCTTGGGAGAACGGAAGTTTGGCTGGCTCTGGCAGCCAGTGGTGAAGATGTGGCACTCCGATCAGGGTGCCTCTGGTCAGGCTGGTGCTCCTGCCTGGAAACTGATGAAGAAGCTCAGGCTTGGGGTCAGCATGTGCAGATAGTTTGTTGCTCAGCGATCTGTGATGCAGAGCTTTATTATTATTATTATTATTATTATTATTATTATTATTATTATTATTATTATTATTATTATTATTTTTATTATTTTTAAAAAGCCCTTTTGATGGATTTTTCCCCTCTGAACTCTTCCAATCCTTGCCTATGGTGACGTAAACTTAGGCTATTTCAGGAGCAACAAGTTAAACATTACTGCAACCATTCCCTGGCACCAGGCAGGGAACAGCATCCACCCCTTCGATTCATCCATCTCACTCTCCCAATGGGCTCCTGCCCCTTGGGGGTTGTCCTACACAGTCCTATACAGGTGCAACCCCAAGGCTGTGCCCAAGCAGTGCCTGAGGGCAGTACTACATTAACATGGACCAAATCTACAGCAAGGGTGGAGCTAATTAATTTAAATGACTGTTGGTGCTCTAGAATCAGGAGATGCACACCAGGGCTGTTGGGTTCATTCCTGTGGAGGGGGTTTTTTTCCACCATGTGCCTGCAGCACTGGGGACTGGGTATGTGCAGTGGTCCTGGGGTGATTCAGAGCCAGGCATCACATCTCTATTCCTGAGAGCCACAGAAGGGGAGTGTCAACAAGCTTGCAGGTATGCTTCGTTCATTGAAATTCAGCTTTATTTCACAACGCATGCAGGCTCTCCAGTTGCTGCCCTCCCACGTTGTGCTGTTCATGCATGGCTGGGAAAATTCAGTGGATGAACTGTGCTGCCTGCAACCAGATTTTGGGTCTTGGCCTGGCTGAGAGCTGGAAAGGCGCACTGGGTAACAGTATGCAAATTACTATCCCGGCTCTTTAAGGAGAAAGCCAAAATAAACCCACCCAAAAACCTCACCACGCTCCCAGATGCAATTAGTCCTAATCGAATTAGGAGCTGGACTAGAAAAACAAACACATTTGCAGGCAGCAGGCAACCTCTCCGCCCTGTTCAGTGGGCTGCAGGCTGTGTGCCGCAGCGGGAAGGGCTGAATGGAGCCGTGCCCTGTGGCCCGCATGTGCACACACTCATACGCTTGCCCCTGCGCTCCCACCCGTGCCCCACTGCTCCAATCCTCCTTCTCCTCACTGGGCTGGGCAGCCAGCCCAGCTGCAGCATAGCAGAGTGATGCTTCCTTGGCTCACTATGTAAAACATGATAATCTGGGGCAGCCAGTGTCAGAAACAATAAAAGTATCCCCTCTCCCATCCTTATGGCTCCCCGCTTCCCATGGGGGAGCTGGGGACAGCAAGGAGCACATGGTGGTGGGGCCAGCAGAGCATCACGGGGCATTTATGAGTAGCCACTGCACAGGACAACAGTACCAGCAGCTCTGCCCTGGCCTTGCCAATGCTGTCTGAGGGAAGAGCATGCCCAGGTGGTGGCCAATGTGTGCAGTATCCCATTCCCATGTCCCGTCCCCACTGGTACGTGAAGGGATGTGGCCCCACAGTTGACCCTAGTGACCGATGAGCTCGTGCCCTGTTGGGTGCTATGGAGAGTCATGGCAGTAGTATCACGTGTCATGAGGGCACTGAGAAGGGGAGAAGGTGGTCACTCTCTTGCCATCTTCCTTCAGTGGCAGAGTTCTAGGGTTGCCAGTGACAAGCCAGAGCCAGGGATGGAGTGTCTATCAGAGAGAGGCTGCTTAAGATGCCAGAACCCTCTCAGTGAATGTGGGATCCTGAGCTTTGGACCTCCATGGGAAATGAGCCCAGAGGCTCCCTGTGCATCCTTTCCTGCAGCTCGGCTGAGAATAAGATCATGGGATAGAACCAAGAGGGAGCCTGGCTCCAGCCTCTGGGCTGGAGGAGAGAAGGAAAAAGGACTTTGGGGCTTGGCAGCTTCTTGGAAAACCCTCCCCATTCTTGCCTTGTACTAATACCAAACATTGCATGCAGTACTGACATCCCCTGTCCTGGGTGGATGGCAGCACAGCCTCCTTCTGCTCTCCTGAGATTTTGTTTATCCTGCCTAACATGACAAAAACAGCTCTGTAATTAAAGAATCCCAAGTCCAGTCTAAACAGCTTCCCACAATTCTTGTTCTGCAGTGCCAGGAATTAGGGATGTCTAGGGCTGAGAAGACAAACCCTCCTCCTTGGCTGGGGGATGGTGGTCGTGGGTGGGGACCATGACTGCTGTGGGGACTTGAGGGGACACACTCTGCTTCTCTGTTTGCACTGGCCTCTGCTCCAGGAAGGATTTTATCTGAGCTCCTTCTAAGTGCCCCTTGTCAAAATATTTGGTGCAAGCTTCCTGCCGCCCACCAGCAATGTGTCCCCAGCTTCCAGGGTCCTGGGAGGGGAGGAACAGGCCAGGATACAGCCACCTCCTGACACTGCAACTATGGGGCAAGGAGTAAAGGAGCTGATACTCCACGTGTGAATGTTACTTTCCTTTCTCCCCCACAGCTCCAAAGGGCTGTGGTACTTAAATAATATCACTGTTTGCTTCTCAGAAGATGCTGAAAGAAGAAACCCACCAATGTCACCAGCACAGGGTATAACTCTTGCCTGTCACTGCCCACTGTGCCCATGATTGCAGGTACCCTGTCACCAGGGATGGGAAGACCCCACAGTGGAGATCCTCTGTGGCCACATCCCTCCTGTCTGAAGGAGAGGAGATGGCAGGCAGCAGCAAATTCTCATCTTTTCCCAGTATCCAAAGCTCTTCCATCTCTCTCTGAAACTTCTGGTAGTGGCTGGGAACAACAGTGGGGCCCAGGCATGCAGTGAGGTGCCAGCCAAGGGCTCAGCAGGGTCAAGGCAAGGTCCAGGGTACTTCAGCGTGAAAGACATTGTCATTAGCTGTGGTTTCCCAAGCCACTGCATCTGCTGTAAATAATTCAGCAGACTAAATGTGTGCTAACAGCAGGTCAGGACAGGGAGCAGAGGAGAGGGAGCAGAGCTTTGGGCCTGGAAAGCAGGGAAGGGCACCAGGATACAGCAAGATTATTTTCCTCCTGTTAGCTGAACAGGGTGGTGTCTCCCCCCCGGGAAAAGGAGTCAGAGGGTTCCCATGCCCGATGGATCCCTTTCCTCCCCAGTCCCTTCCTGAGCTGTCAGCATCAGTACCAGAGGCAACTGCAGGACAATTTCCAGTTGCTCTTGCTCCAAGCACTTTAATGCTGTTTAAACAATTACGCAGTTGATAAATTTTGACAAGAAGAGATAGAAATAGCCTGGGAGAGCCATACAGTAGAAATGCTCTGAACAGATGTCCCTTTTCTCCCCCTCCTGTGTTCCCTGGGGGTCTTTATCGTTTGCTGCCAACTGAGCAAGGCAGCTTTCGCATGAGTTAGGATGGTGGGGAGGGGGAGCAAAATGCCTTATTAAAATGGTTTATGATACCATCCCTAGGGTGACGGCTGCTTGTTTTCTCTTTAGGATGGTCTTCCCTGCACTGACAGGAGCCATATAGAGCCTGCTGAGCGTGGCTAACATCAGGCTGTGTGCCCCTCTCTCCACCAGCTCATGGGGTACCAGCCTGGGCAGCCTGCCTGCTGATGATGCTGGGGAGGGAGAGGGGTGTTTGCCAAAAGCAAGTGAGCAGTGACTAGTGGATGTGCCAAGCAGCATGGAGAAGTCTGGTCTCACTCTGGGGACATAAAGAGCAGAGCCCAGCAGCAAGTGCACAGAACGTTGTGTCAGCAGGCTCTCCAGCACTGTAGTTTGCCCCAAGTGGCAGAAGTGGAGGACAGAGGGATCATGAAACCATGACTGGAACAGAGTCAGGTTCACAGAAAAACTCAATGTCCTGTGTGGCTGAGTTTGGCTGTAGGACACGGCGGGGATCCTCCGGAGATTCACCTCTGGAGGACAGGAGATCACTTAATGGGTCTAGGCCAGGAAACCATGAGTAGATTTGGAGCTATAGCTCAGACCTTGGTGCTGCATTTTTGCTCATGTTGGGCTGTGTTGTCTTGAGCATTCCCGGCACTGGATGTTTTTCCTCTTCATAGATGGACAGAGTGAGTATCTTTGTACTTAGCATACCCCAATTCTGCACATTCCATGAGGAGCAGCCTTGCATGGCTTGGCTTGTCACATGTCATGGATGCATCATGTCCTCTTGGTCAGGGAAGAAAACAGAGGGTTGCAAGCCGCTCTCCACCTTTTGGCTGCTTTTTGGATGCTGTGTGACCTGTGTTAGTCTGAGACAGTGGCTACTACCAGCAGGCTGGACCCAGGGATCTGTGAAGTATTTTGTTTGTATGGTGGATGAGCTAGAATTTGTCATCTTTTGATGTTTTTGCAGTTGATGTGTTGCCATTCACCTTTTTGGGGAAATAATTGCCTAGCCCTCCAACGCAAAGTTCATCTCTGCTCTCCCCATATGAACTCAAGCTACTTCCCCTTCCCTCTGTGCCTGACTTCCCTGAGTTGCCAGTCAGGTGCAGCTGCCCTCTGAAAAGGCTCTTTGGCCTCACCAGCCTCTTCCTCTTCTTTCTATCTTGCCCTCACCGAAACCCAGGGACATGGATTCCAGTGCTGCACTGGGGACACAGGGCAGCCTGCATCACCTTTCATTCCTCCCCCAGCTTGGTGGTAAACAGGGATGTCAGTGCCTAAATGAAAAGGCAGAAGGGGAAATTAAGACACGGACTGGGGTGGAATTTTCTGAAGCCACGGAACTGGGCTTAAAAACCTGTGTGATGATGCTGTGCCATCCTCACCCTACAAGGCTTCCCAAATGGGGTGTGTTGGTTTGGACAGCCCCAGTGCCAGGACTCCCAGCCACTACAGACCACCCCAGCGACCTCTGATCACACAGGTCTGCATGTTTCTGTATCACACCATGGAATAGGACAGCTCCCAGGCAGCCAGCCTGGACGTGTCACCCATGGGCAACCTCCCCTTTCTGCCACAGCCTTCATCATCCTGCCTTTCCTCCCATCCTGCCATTCCTTCTCCCTCTCCTGGCCAGCACGTGGGTTTGCTTTTGTTTATTCTGCTCACAGAGTCGTGAATTCTAGGGAGAGGGGAATTCCCCTATCATCTCCAGCTGACCTGAGCATTGGACTTAAGTGGTCAGATAAGGTCCAAAGTCAGAAACTCCTTCCTGGAGCAAGGAGCATGGAGGGAGGAACTGGTACTGTGGGCACCCCTGCACATCAGTGCAAAGCAGGTGTGATTATGCTGTTGGGTTGCTCTGTGCAAAAGCACCAGGCTGTTCCTTGCTGTGGTGGTACATGGCCTTTGGAAACCCCACTTATTTTACTGGAGCAGCATAACCACACCAACAATGCTCCCATCACCTCCAAAGGGTCAGGAGGGGAAGCAACCCTCACTTTTTTAGCTGCCAAAGCAGTGTTCATGAATGTGATTTTTGCCATGGTGGTATGAAGACTGCTGTGTCTGCCCATGGATGGTTTTGTCTGGAAGTGGAAAAGAGCAGTGGACTTTTTCATGGGCATTAAAAAGCTCAAAAAGCTCTTGTGAGACATAGTCATTGCAGGCATCATTTTGCAGCATTCCCTGCTCCCACTTCTCTGTCTCTCAGCAAAACTCAGGGTTGATTCCCACTTGGAGTGAGCAAAGCAGTTGCCCAGGAACAGTGGCAGTATGAGATCTGTGCTGCAACACACCTCCAGGGCTTAATTATAACCAAAAAGCAAAATGGCAGAGGGGACAGAAGACAGCTCCTGCAGGAGGGTGCCAGGATGGAGGTGCCCCAAACTGTGAGTTTATGTTGGGACAGACCAGCCAAAAAGGGGACTCTTGGATCCAAGACCAAGCCAGCTCTGCCAACTGCTGCATATGTACAAAGACAATATTAGATCCTTGCATAGTTCCCGTGATGTTATCAAAGAAGTGATTTGAGAAGGACCCTGGGAAAATGGGAGTAAAGAAGGATATGAAAGGAGCAGGGGGAACTGCCAAAAGGAGAAAGACTTAAAATAGTCTGTTCGGTGACTTCAAGGGAAGCTGGAAAGATGCCTTGACTCCTTTTGGTAATTACCTCCAAGCAGAGAAGATACTGGGTACTAACCCAGCAAGCAAAGGCATAACTAGAGCCAATAACTGGAAGCTGAGCCGCAACCACATTTGAATTAGAAATGAGGCTCTTATTTTTAATAGAAAAAATGATTAAGCATTGGAACAAACTGCCAAAAGCCATGTCGGCTCCTCTGTCGCTTGTTATCTGCAGGGCAAGGCTGGCTGCCTTGCTGAAAGATGGTTCTGTCAAACACAAGTTATTGGGCTCAATAGAGGGATAATGGAGGGATGTAATGGCCTGTGCAACCCAGAAGGTCAGGTGAGATGAACTAATTTTCTCCCGTGGCCTTCAAGTCAGAGACTTAAGGAGGGTGCATGTGCCTGTCTTGCAGATTTAGCTTTGCGGTTGCTGTTTCTTTCATCACTAAATGTAGCTCAGGTGTTCGGTGGTGCAGATCAAGGCTGTGAGGAAAATCCTGCAGAACAGAAGGATGTGGGGTATTCGGAGGATGCTGTATGTCCCCACTTAGGATGCTTCTCACCCTGCTCCATCCCAGCTCCATGATGTCTTGGCTTTTTGTGCGCCCTGCTCCTGGCTGGGAGGAGACAAATGTTGCCTCAGTGCTGGGGTATCTGCAAGGCACAGGGCAAGGCAGGAAAAAACAGTGGGACAAAATGGGACAAGATGGCTTGGGTCTGAGAAAGGGGATGAAGAAGAGAGTTAGGATGAATATACTTGTGGCTCTCACAGCCCTCCTTCGAGGGAGGGATTGACAGAGAGCTTTTGATGGGGAGCCGAATGGAGATAATGTGCTATCAAACAGCATGAACTCTGCCTCCAGCACCTCCAGCGTGCAGACAGGAGCTTGGCACTGCACACCCAGAAGCACTTACCTTCCTTAATGACCGGGCAGAGCTTCCCAGGCCACCCCATTATGAGTTGCCTCCCCACGCAGCTGGCACAAAGGGCTTGGCCAGCCCAAGGGCAGTAGTGCCACCAAGACAGTGATGCTCCAGCCACAAGAATCCCAACCCCTCCAACTGGGTGTAAGGCAGACCCTGAGTGTACAGTGGGGCAGCGCACAAGTTTGGCATCAGACCTGGTTAGTTTGTCTCTTTTTCAAGTTGTCTGACCCCTCCAAGAGCAGGAAAAGCCTTGCATCTATCAAATGGGGCCATGCACCCTGCTTGTCACAGTGCTGGCATTGCTCACAGAGTCACTACCCAGGGCAGGAGCAAGTGGTAGCCCAGGGTAGCAAAAGGGCTGTGATGTACTTGCAGCTGGATTTTCACGATGGTGTTGCTTGTGGGCAAAGCAGCACTCACTCCCCCAGGCTCTCCACCAGCACCCTGCAAGCAGCAGGCACAGCTGAACTTATCCTGGGTGGGCAGCCCAGCAGAGACACAAGAGGAGGGGGATGCAGCCCCAGCATAGGGCTCCTTCTGAGCAGCTTTTCTCCACAAAGGAACTAACATGCCAGCAGCTGCTGCCAAACACAATCTGGGGCACACATCAGCAGGAGGAGCTGGCGTGTGCTAGGAGGGGTCCAAGTCATGTTCACCTACCACCCTGACAGCGCTCCCTGCTTTGTGTGAAAGGCGCTTTGATTGCTGACATCTGTAGGCAATCAGATAAGAATTAGAGTTATTCCTCTAGGCATAAATGATATTTCTAATCTCATAATCCCTTAATATTGTTCTCACCATGATGTGGCTGGTGCTAATCCCTGAGAGTTTGTTCTAGGGCAAATTTCAGGGAAGCCAGGGAGGTGCAGGAGGAGGGGTTGTCCACCTTCCCTCTCTTCAGTCCCAAAATCCCTTCTGGGTGCAAAGCAGTTAGGGACAGCAGGTCAGGCTGCAGCCCCTCTTGCCAGGTGGAGGATGTTCACACTAGGATAGGGGCATTTCAGAGCCCTTTCACCACTACTGCGAAGAGTCCCTGCAGGTCTTCCTGCCCCTATCACTGCTCCCGGTTTGTCTCTTAGCTGGCTGATCAGCTCTGTGGCACCAGCAGTAGACTCCAGCTTTGTTTAGCCACTTGGCTGCTTTCCAAAAGCAAATACTGATCCCTGAGGAGCACCTGGGACCTCTATTTCTGTTCTGAAGAGGTGCAGTGAGGGAAACATCCAACTGCTGCAGGGCTGCTAAGTCCAAGGTTCCCAGCGAGGTGAAGGAGATAAGTGTTTTGTAAGGACCTGGGCTGCCTTTGGCCCTAATTTTGTATCCTCTTTGGGATGGTGTAGGGAGAACCACTTGGGCTGCTCCTTACCCACTGTCCTGACATTGGTTTTCTGGATACATATGTGCCTCTCTTCAGCAACCCACAGGGGCCTTCCATACTGGCCACCTTCCAGGCACAGTCAAGGTGGAAAGTGAGCTGAAAACCACTCACCATCTACGATCAAAACAGGCAGGGATTCCTGTTTCTCTTGTCCCAGCTACATCTTCCTTTCTGCAGCCCAGCCCAGCTGTGTGTGACAGCTCCACTGGTACTGAACCACTCCAGGGGCTTGTACACCACTCCCAGCAGGAGCTGGAACAAACTTCAGCCTGGGTGATATCAGGTTCCCCTGCTGCCTGCAGCCAAGAGCATCCCACCATGGTGCAGAGATGGAAATCATACTCTGGGCACCAGTCCATCCCAACAGATGGTAAGGAGCCAAGGTAGCATTGTCTCAAGGCAGCAGTTTCCAGTTCAGAGGGCCTGGTGTGTGCAGACACAGGTCTGTGCCTTTCCTGTCTCCTGGGCTCCTTTGCTTTTACAGCAGCTGTTGCTTCTCCTGCCGCTTCAAGTTTTTCCCTGCTTTTTTTCTGCAGAATAGGTTGCAGAGGCAACAGAAATGCTTCAGCCACATTCTGGGCATCTCCTTCATCCTGGTGAGGTGAAGGTGTTGGAGATGGCTTGGCAGCAGTAAATATCCAGCAAGTCTGTGTCTGGTTGTGAAGTTTGGAGAGCCTCATGCTGGTAACAACATGCCCATGGCATGGGCATGGAGCAGGACAGGGGGTGTGTGAGGAGGCACTTTCCCTAGGGAAGCGTGCCCATCACTGTGCCCTTCACACTCCTCTCACACCATCCTATCCCCCAGCAACATTCCCACCTGCCTTGCTGAAACCTGTCCATCACTGCCTTGCAGCTCTGAGTGATTTGTTACTATAGCTACATTTTTATGTGCAGGGAGAGCTCAGATCTCTGCTGGGGTGAGGTCTCCCTATCATTCTTCACGGCTGGAAGGGAAGGACAGGGCTTACTTAGCCTGGAGGCCAGGCACTGAAGACTGTGACATGGGAATACTGTGATGGCAGGACTCCGGACAGAGTGGTGTGATGGTGCAACCTGTCCGGGACTCCCTTAGTGTCTTGCAAACACCAAAACTCTGAAAAGTTCCTGGGAAGAGAGGAGTGAATGGTGTAGGTTTGTAGTGAGTCAGCCTAACATCGCTGTGTACATCCCTCCTGCTTTCTGAAGGATGGCAGCTGGAGAAGGAGTTAGCAGGAGCCCTTATTGCACTGGGAGATGCTAATCTTCAGATTCCTAAGTGGTTTGCCCAGAAAGAAGAAATTAATGGGATTTGCAATTCACTGGCAACTTTGGAAAAATGCCCTGTAAGTCAGAGCCCAATGAAAATTTTTGTTATTTATTGTTAGAGAATTAAGCACTTGTGTTCAAGATTTTGCTCATTTTATTTTGGTTTGATGAGGTTTTTAATTAAATCAGAGGGAGCTCCAAAAGGAAAAGCCATGAAAACCCAACCTTTTATTTAAAGTCACCAGAAGAAAAAAAAAAAAACAAAAACAAAACAAAACAAAAAACCCCACCCTGCTGCTGTTGTCCTGTTTCTGTTGTGAGCAAATAGGCTGAAAAGCAACCACAGATGTCTGAAAGCCTTTGGCACAGCCAGATCTGTGGTGGTCCCCTGGGCAAGGTGCTGGTAGGACAGTTTGTTTGTACCCATTTGGGTAGTCCCTTGGTGCTAACTGGCCCTGCTGGGGAGGGGATGGGTCCATGGCCATGGATGAGTGAGCAAATGCTGTTCTGAGCAGCATGGGGCTGGCATGGGTGCAGAGCAAGGGCTTACCAAACCCTGAGACACGAGGGTGGGAATGACACAGGTAAATGTGTCCATTGACGCTGGAACTGTGAACCTCTGCCCCTTTCCATGCTTCCCATCCCTGAGGTGTGTCTCTCTGTGCAGGACTACCATCACTCTGCCCAGAATCTGGCCTTGCCCTGTGTCAAAGTTTGGACATAGAGGCCTTGAGGTCAAGCTGTCATCCTAACTTCGCCTGATTAGGGCATCCACATCTGCAGAGAGAGGGCAATGACAGCATTCCTTGGACTCTGATGACCTCCAGAAGTGGATTGTGCCTGTGTTATCTCCTTTCAATGGGCAGCCTAGTCTCTGTCTCTTAAAACTTGTTTAAATCACCCCTTTTTCTCCTTGGGGCTGGGATAGCATTGCTGTTCACAGCCAAAGGCCCTCCTGCCTCCATGGAAATCATCCAGGGCTGCACCAGGAAAAGCAGATAATTAAATTCAGGCCCTTGCTTTTCCCCCATCAAGCAGATGCAGCATGATGGCAGTCCTACAGAGACTTTATTTGGGGCAGGGGCCAGAAATTTCAGTCTTGAACTTCCCCATAGCAGCTGCTGCTATGTGTCCTCTGAGCCAGGGACCTGCTCCCCCTATCTGGCCATGCCTCACTGGCTTATCATTTCCAATCCTATCAGAAACAAAACTGCTGCTGCTTAATGCTTCATTACAGGCTGTTATGTGTCTCCTGCACTGCCCAGGAGAGCAGCAAGGAGGGCTCTGACTCTATTTAATAACTGTTTCATGGTTCCTAATTGACAGATAAAAATGCTACTAACTCAGTTTCATCGAACATAAACCATGGGCAGGAGCAGTGGTGCCCTTCTGGAGCCAGGGTGGCAGCATGAATTTTGATCCATTATTTTGACATGGGAAATCCATAATATGCCAATCTGCCATCCCAATGACAGATTTACACCTCACTTTTTCTCCCTGTTGGTTTTGGCTTTTGCAACCTGGGATAATCTGTTGGGAAGGGATTTGGGGAAGGGTGGCCACGGAAGATAGAGGAAGTGAGATGGTGACTGGTGCTTTATTCTGAGAGGCATTTCCCACGAGGGGCTGCAGCACCCCTGGCACAGCTCTTGGCAGCAAGGATTGGCTTTGCAGCATGTGCCCATGGAGATCCGTGTCTGCTCACCCAGGACTGTGCTTCACCCTGGCAGGTCCCCAGCCCCAGGACTGTCACACTGTGGTTAGGCTGACCCAGACTTGTACCTGGGGAAGACACACCAAGACTTTCAGCTCTGGTAGAAAAGGACCTATATGTGCTCAGATGAAATAGATAGAGATTTATTATTGTAATTTGGAGATGCTGGTAAATCAAGGCGGTTTTTTGTGCCCCTTTGGTGGTTAGTAGGATTGTGTCATTCCCTGGGGCATTCCCCTCCCTCTTTCTGCTGGTGTAGGTGACCAATTGACCCAGAGTTCTTCCATGTTTTGTGCTGAGAAACTCCAGACAGAGTCTGGACTCCTGCTGCCTCCAGGAATAGTAACGATAAATGCTGGGATTCAAAAGCCACATGCTGGACCTGAAACCTGCTATTCAAATAATTTGGGATTTGCCTTATCAGATCCCACATGGAGCTGGCACTTGAAAAAAAGCCTTTGGAAATGAGATTTTTCTGAGCTTTCTCCTCCCATCACAATGACTGGAAACTTAAATACCATCTGGGAGTCCCATAGGTATTTGTGACTGCTGCTGGGGTTGAATTGCACCCGAGGTGGGAGCAGCATCACTCCCAGGAGGCATGGGCAGAGGTGGAGTTGCAGAGAGGTGTTGAGGGCTCATAGCTCTGTGCAGAGCAAAGCAAAGCTGATGGCCACTGAAGGCATGCTGAGAGGATGAGAGGTTATTAGTGAGCGCTTCAGGGATAACATGGAAGATATTGATTTAAATAAAAATCACCATTACAGCAGCTCTAACAGTACCCTGTGGGTCTCTAGGAGGAGAATCAAAGGCAGCAGAGCTCCAGTGCTGGCACACTCCTAGCTGGAAATATCACACTGGAGAGAGCCAGGTCTGCTGCCTGTGCTTGTGAGCAGGGACAGGGAAGCAGGCACTGTGCCACGGTGTGCAGCACACACTGGGATGCCTAAAGAACATCACTGTAGTGAGGTGAGAGGCTGGACCCACCGTGACCCACAAGGGCACACCTTACTGTTTGCAGCTCTGCTGGGAGACACAGTGCCAGGACATGGATATCCATGATCTCAGCCAGTTGCACAGCCCCCCGTGGAGGTCAGATTCCTGTGGTGTGAGTCAGCTGCATTCCTCCCCAAGGTCAGCGAACTGTGCTAGGCTTCAGCGGCCTCGGCTGTCTCCTGCCCCCAACGCTTGCAGTGATTAACTGCACTCGGGATGCTCGGTTTGGGTGGACAACACAAAGGCTAAGGGTCTCAGGTCAGCTGGGGACAGCTTCAGCTGCTTGTCCATGGGAGAGGAGAGGAGCAGAGCAGTTTCTTGGCCACTCTTCCTACCAGGAGTACTTTTATCAGTGGGGTGTGAAGGGGTGATAAAATGCTACCAACTGTCTCCATAGACAGCTAATCCATTGGTATGGATTTGTTGTTAGGGAATCCCGCAGGCCCGCCCAGTTCCTTGTAGCTGGCTATAACTTTCCTGCCATGGGTTCGGCCACCTGCAACACCAGCTGCCCCCATCACGATATAGAGACATGTCATGATGGACTGTCAGCAAACAAAGATGTGATGCGAAATAACAGCCAAGCTGTCAAGATAGAGAAGGTTTCAGCAAGTAACAGAAGGGTTTCTCCACTCCAGGGATTTTTGTATGTGGAGTTTTTGGTGTGTTTCCACCTGATCAGCACACTTCCATGAGAATTGGGCATTTTGCAGAGGAAACCTCCCATGCCCTCAGCTTTCCCATTGAATATGGGCAGACTGTCTGCTGGACCTGATGCAGAGACAGCACAGGCTGCACCAAGGTGGATCCACATTACCAGATCTCTTGTCACTTCCTGCTCAAGGGAATTAAAACCACCTAGAGCTCCCTCTGGGACAACACAGCTTCCTTCAGGCCAGCTCGCAGCCCAGTTCTGGCATTGAGCAGGCAGTGTAAGGGTCAATCCTGCGCATTCATGCATTACGCTCAGTGAATGGAGACACCCCCCAGCCTGTATCTAGCCCTGATCCTGCCCACTGGGCTGTCCTGGGAGCATTACACACCTGATCAGTATCAGCTTCTCTCTGGGGACAAGGTAAAATGAGCAAATTGACCTGGACTGGAATGGCTGCTGGGAGTGGTCAGGTGCTGGGAACTGGCTGGGAGCTCCCCATTGCTTTGTGTCCTACTACAGTCTCTGCTTGCACTCAGACTCTGCACTGAGACAGTCACTCGAGTTTAATGTCCCTATAAATGACACATGTGGGGCTTTTTGTCAAATCAGCGCGACCTTCTTGTAGATGTGAAGTTCCCCGTGCAATGCTGCAGCCCTCCAGCAGCACCCCTGTACTCTCTCAAGGAGCTCATTTCTACATGGAAAACCCCACATGGGGCAAAACTAAAGGAGATGCAGCACAATCAAAATCCAGCTGTTTGGGGCTGCACAAGCCTTTCTGTCAGTGCACAAGCCAGTGGTAGTATGAACACAGTGTCAGACAGCATCTGCAACAAGGATAAGGATATGTCCAGCACTCTTAGAGGCCAGTTTACAATGCTGGGATTGTCTCCAGCTAAACCACCTGGGTTCAGATTTTCACTAACCCACCTCATTTCCTCATTTTTCTTAATCTCCCAGCAAAAATTAAACCACTGTCTGCTTTGACCAGCTCCTTGCCTGGAATTAAATGACTAACTTCTGGCCAGTGGTGGTCCTGGGCTGGCTTGTCCTAGGAAGATGGCAGTAGAGAGTAAAAGAGGGGTAACAGAGAGTAAAATTGCAACCAAAGAGCTTTGGCCAAGCAAGCAGCTTTGTCCTCAAGCCATTACAAGATGATTGAGCCCAATATATTTGTGCCATGGGAAAAGGCAGATGTGTGCATCCCCTGCAGCAACCCTGTGATGTGGAATGTGAGGAAGATGTGGGGCCCAAGGCTGCTGCCTGCCCTGCTGTGTGGCCCCTGCAGGGCAGGATACTGCCCTGAATAGATCCCTCTTTGAAGGGCAGCAAAACTGTGAGGAAAGCATTCAGCCCTGATATCAAGTCTTCCAATGGCAGGAAATACTCTTGAGCCTTTGGCAGGCTCTTCCAGCTGTCAAAAACATTTAACATTTTTTATGCATTTTTATCAGGCACTGATCTCTGTGGTGACCAGTGACAGGACCTGAGGGAATGGCGTGAAGCTGTGTCAGGAGAGATTTAGTTTGGATAACAGGAAAAGGTTCTTCACTCAGAGGATGTTTGGGCACTGAACATGCTCCTCAGGGAAGTGGTCAAAGCACCAAACCTGACAGAGCTCCAGAAGCATTTGGGCAATGCTCGCAGGCACAGGGTGGGATTCTTGGGGCTATCCCATGCAGAGCTAAGACCAGAATTTGATCATCCTTGTTGGTCCCTTCTGACTCAGCATATTCTATGATTCTGTGAAAACGCTGCAGACAGGTATGTACTCCATATAAAGGAAAGATTTGATGTGCCTTCCCCAAATGTCTGTCTGTCCCCATCAGGCACAGGAAGAGTGGAGACAGATTGCTTGGCCCAACCAGTTCCTTTCCAGGTGGTTATAGATAGATAAAGGCACCTGAGAGCATCAGCCCAGCCCTTCAGAGATGTGACTATCCAGCTCTCCATGGCATTCCTGCAAAGTTTCTTACCAGGCTTGGCTCCCATCAGGCTGGCATCTCTCCTGACTCAGGGCTTGGGGAGGGCACGATCTGCCCTGAACGTCTTAACTCTATGACTCAAGTCTATTATATCCTGCCTTGAGAGACATCCTGCATCTTGAAAGGCTTTTGGCCATGTCAGGGCCAACATCCCCATGTTGTAAACCCTCAGCTCAGGCTGAGCTCAGGTGGTTTTCCTTACCGAGATCTATTGGTAGCTTTACTTTTAATAGCATGTACGTGATGTGGAGTGGGATAGCCCACTCCAGCTCTGGCTAGTACGTTATAAATCTCAGAAAGAAAAAAAAATACGGAAAGGGCCAGGAGGCTGGGGGGGGGGGGGGGGGGTGGTGATAAAAAAGTAGAAGAAAGAGTCTGTTTTCCCAGAACCCGAAAGCAGACGGGTGGGGAGTGGGAAAGGCAGGGTCGTACGGCTCGCTGGGGCAGAGTGTGCAGTTGTTTATACTGGAAATGAGTTTCTGTTTATTGCAAGCTATGGTGGGGAGACCACAACGTGAACGTAAAACAAAATGGGAAGGGTGTGGGAAAAGTCAGGGGAGGGGGTGCGGGTGCCTTTGACAAACTCCAGAAGTCACGTCCAGTAATAAATCAAGCTGGGATCTGTCACGGGACACAGGACCGAGAACATCTGCTTGGGCTGCAGGGAAGCCAGGCAGGCAAGGAGGGATCTCCCAGACCTGCCGGAGGCCAGGCAAGAGACAGGGGCTTGGGCAGCTCAGCCACCCATAGGTGCTGAGCCCAGCAGTGCTTGAATGCCTGCAGAGGTGACTGAGCACCTGGAGTTCACCAGGAAACTGCACTCGGGTCTGAGGGATTTAACAGGCATCCTCAGTCAGCCTCTCCATCCTCAGTAGCCCTCCCTTGACTGCTCTATGCCTCTATTCCCCTGTAAGGTGACTGACTGTAAGGTGATGGTAAGGTGGCACAGGATGCTTTTCTCCCATCAACCACTTTTCCCAAGCCTTGCAGCAATTACCACATGGGCAGGCAACTCCTGCATCATTTCAAAGCTGAGGCATGGTGCAGGTGCCACCAGGAAAGGAGAACCACTGCCCAGTTCCAGGGCAGAAGGAATTAGTATGTTAACAGGGCTGGAGGTGAAATAAGAGACAAATCCCACAGTAACTCCACTGGGGCCAGCAATGCATCCATTCTGTGTACAGACTTTGAAGGTATTAAGTGCTAAGGATTTTGGTTTGACATCTGAATCCAGCTGCATTGTTGTGAGAAGCCCTTGCAGGTTATTGCTCCAGCCCAAACTTCCATAAATAATCTATTGCCTTGGGTGTAGTGCTTTGGAAGGGGCGGTGAATGTTTGTTTTGCTGATTTAAGCATTCCCGTCCTCTTCTTCCTTTTCCCATTCCCTGGAAAATGGATCCTATTAACCACTGCAGATGACAAAACACATGCCAATACATTTGCAACCCATTTGGCTCATGGCCACAGCTGCTTTCGAGCTACAAACTTCCTCAAGGGTCCAAGTAAAGCATCAGCATGGGGGTGAAACAAAGACAGTGCATCTGCCCAGTGGGTCCTGGCCCAGTTCTTGCCTTTCCATCCCATATTAGTACAGAAAGCAGGATAGAAAGCCACCGAGATGCATGTGTGAGTTACAACCTCAAAAGTCATTTGAGTTTCACTATGTGGGCCGTGGTTGAGCTGCTCTGCCATAAAGCTGTGGGTGCTGTTGTGGGATCTTCTCTCCAGAAATGCCTATGAACAGCTTTCTGGGCATGGGACAGGTAGCCATGCTATGCCTCCGGCATCTCCCTGAGGCAGACAAACACCAAATCTTCCCATACTGGATCCTGGCCAGGTTCAACCTCATGTCACCACTGGAAAGGACCAAAACTTTGGCAGCATCACAACATTTACTCACTTATTCCAGACCTGTTGCCCTTCTTCCCATACTGCTGGTGACTTATACACCATGGTGACTTACACATCATGGGACAGACCTAACTGCATTGGCATTAACCCAGTCAGAGCTGTTTTTTCTGCTCCAGTAGAGGATGGCAAGCTATTGGGTAAACCCAGACTGCTCTGCATGTCTGTTTTTTGCCAGCACATCCTTGCAGCTCTCATCTGCAGCCAAGCCCTGGCTCTCAGAGCTGTCCCAGCTGCTCACCTCATCTCAGAAGGATTGTGAGCCGTCTGTGTGCATCAAGAGGCAAGTCCCTGTTGCAGGAGGCATTTGCAGTGTGCTCCTGGTCTGTGATAGGGAAGTGTGAATCCAGACACCACAACATCCTTATGCTGCTGGCAAGGTCCAGACCGCAGGACTTGGTCTTCACCTGTAATTTTCTGTGCAACGCTTCAGAGAGCACAGCAAAACCCTTCAGTGACTCTAATAACATTTCTCTCCAAAGCTCTAGGGTATTTCCCCCCCATCCCTCTGAAGTCACGCTTCAGGTCTGCTGAAATCCTAGCAAATGCCTCCTAAAATCCCCTGGAGCCCCTGTGACAGTTTATTGAGAGTCCAGGACTGTTTGACCTTGGAAGGGGGTGAGAAAGGGAGGGGAAGAAAGAGCAGCCCTAGGCTTCCCTGCCAAACTACTTGATCCATTGCTGAGTCTGTTGCAGAGACCACAACACAGCCAGAAATCAGTCCCAGACCATCAGTGGAATATCTGGGCACAGTGCCTTCCTCTCTCCTCTGCCCCAGGTCTCTCAAGCATCTCCCACTGTGCTGGGCAGTGCTGCTGCATGAACAGTGTGGTGTGTTCCTAAAAAAGCAGCAGTGCCCCAACCACCTGTGCATGGTGCCCATCCCAGCATCCTGGCCCCCTCATCCTGCCCAAAAAACTTTTGTGAACCTCTGGGTCTCAACTCCTTTCCTGCTGTGATGCTTGGATTGTGCAGGAAGGTTGCCCACCCTGGGGGAGCTCTGTGCTGGGGGATCCCACCATTCCTTAGGAAATAATTAAAACAATGATAACAATACTTTTATATGACAATAAATGCTTCAAGTGCTTTTTATTTCTTCTTTGGTATAAGTAAATCAGAGGATGCGTGGCAGACTGCTGTCCTCCATGAGGCGGGAGAGGCTGTGCTGAGCATCCAGGTTATCGCTGTCGGGGCAGACTTGGCAACAATGCTGCTCTTGCCACTGATCTGGTGCTGATTCTCCCAGGGAAGGTGTGTTTGCTTCTGGGGTTTCATTGTTAAAAGGCCCTCAATAAATTACAGAGAGTCTGGAGGAAAATTGATTAAAGAATTAAAAGATATCGCATGACCTAAAGGAGAGATTAGGAGAATTTAGTGAGGTGCTTGCTGCTGAGTGAAGCTGGGGAGAGTAGGGAGGGAACAAAATTAAAACAAACTTGCAAAGGGGGTGGTGATTAGAGAAGGTGGAAACTGAGTAACTGAATTGGTTTGTGCCTTATATTTTGTTTTGCAAATGCTAGGCTCTCACACACGGGTGGGAATGGGATCGCCAAGCCGCTTGAGCCGTTGGAGCTGCCCAGGCTGCACATGCCACAGACATCCCCTGGGGTTTGCCCCCTGCTGCTTGTGAGGGTTTAAGCATCGAGCCAGGATTTGAGGAAGATGAGCGTCATGTTCATAAAGCAAAGGGTCTTTTTTTAGCTCAATCTCTTTACAGATGGACTGGATAATGGGACCTCCCTTGAAGCCAGCTGAGTTAAGGACACAGCTATTACTTCGAAATGCAGTGAAGTCTGGAGCTGTGTGACTTACATCATCTGAAGGACCCCGTTGCCTTAAGAATAGAATGAGGCCAGGGTCTGATTCAGGCATGAGGATAAAAAACCAGACATTAGTAAAGAGAGCAGTGGTGTTGAGCAGTGCTGTTAGCTGAACTGGTATTGCAGCCCAACACCACCAGAAATGTCACTCTTCTGTTTTTCATCTGCTTGAAGGATACATTTTGGATACGAAGACTGATGCTCTTCCTGCCTCTACCCCAAAGTACCAACAGCACAGGGGAAGATTTCAACTTGAGCTGGGAGCACTCCTACTGTTAGTGACATGTCTGACTGGTATTTTCTCCAAGCCAGAGAGTGAGCAGCTAAGGACTGGTGTGGAGATCTCATTTCCTATGATAAATTAGGCATCTTCCCAAATGCCTGTTATTAATGGGCTATCATCATCCCTGAGCAGCCAGAATAGCACCACAAACCAGAGCCACACCCTGTGGGGTCCATTTCAGCTCCATCCCACCCATGGCCTGTGGTTTCATGCAGAAGCACAGGTGGGATGAGTCAGGTGGCTTCTCTGGATGTACCAAAGGAGGCTGACTGCTGCTAGAAGGACTCTCACATATTTGGGATGGGAACAGCATGGGAAGAAGCTCCTTCTGGTCCTGTGTGTCTGTGCTCTACACCCACCTCCAGCATCTCCTTTAGCTCCAGCCCAGCTGTTTTTGCGAGATTCCTGCAGGTGGTTTCCCAGTAGGACTGCGACAATGACATGAAGCTGGGCAAAGCCACCAGCATTACAGGGGACACACAACAGGGTCCAGCCAGCTGAGGGACATGCACAGGCTGCAGATCGGCTCCAGGAAGAGAGTAGCTTCTCACCAGGAGATGACGTGGAGCAGAAGGCCAGCCCCAAGGATGTGAGTCGCTGACTGGGGGATGCTGAGTCTGTGTGAGCAAACCCAAATACAATCAGGATGGCCAAACACAGGATGTGCAAATGGCTTCTATGCCTGCACACACATCTGGTGCACCATGTGGTACAGATGCCCACTTTTAAGGCCCCTGTCCTGACTGAATCCAAAGTAGAGCAGTCAGTACAGGTTCAAGGGCACCGTGGGGTCTGCCTTGTGAGGGGATGAAAGAACAGACTGCAATATATTCCATAGCAGAACATGTGGATGAAAGGAGAGAGCATTCAATAAATGCTGAAGGAAAGGAACTTTTCATGCAAAAGCCAGTGTTAGCGTGAGGAGAAGGTGGATAGGGGTTATGTCTGCTTACTAGCCACTGCCATCAGCTCCTCCTGCCCAGATAGGAGAAGCCCAAAAATATTCCTCTCTCCTGCAAAGAGAAACCTCTTACTTCTTCCTCTCCATTCCCCATGGGGTGAGAGGCCTCTCTGCCAGCAGGTACCTCCCTCACTGGGGAAGAGGAGAGCAGAGAAGAGGACAAATCCAGACTGCATGTCAAGAGAGATGAAGATAGAGGAGGCATTTTTTGAGAGCTGCTGCCTGTTAAAGGCAGCCCACACTCCCCCCCCGGGAGATAGCTGGTAATATTCGTGGCTAGCTTGTTGCTCAGTTCATGACAAAGTGCTTATAGCTTCCCTCCAGAGGCTCCTCCTGGATAAATATACAACTTCCAGGAGTTCTGGTGGGACAGCTTTGTCGAGGATACATGGCTGTTGATGGTCCCAGTTGTGTCTGATCACACCTGGTATTTTTCCTGTCTTCTCCATCTGGAGAGAGGATGGATTGCTTTCTTGCAGCAAATAAGGTGATGGAGGGGGCAGGGGCATTGCATGGTGTAGGTTGTGCAGGGAATTTCTGCCTAGAGCTGGGTAAAGAGGGAGAAGGGGGTGCTGAGTTCTCTGCTGCACACAGTGCAGGCATGGAGGCAGGGGACCCTCGGGGTCTAGAATACCTGAAGAACCCTTGGGATCACCCTGCATTCCTCCTGCACAACCAAGACAAGAAAGGCATAGCCCTCTCTCTCAGCACACAGGGATGTTTCCTCTCTATGGCTTTTCCAGCTGATCTCCTGAAGGAGATTGCCAGGTGTCTGCAGGCTGCTGTGGTCAGGCCTTTTATTGAGGAGACCCAAGGAAGGTAGCTACTTCTCCATGGAGACCAGGGCTGTGATGTGTTCCCATGTGCACCAACCACAACCTTCTTGGGGTGTGGAGAAGTTACTGGAGAACCTGTGTGTCACAAGGAAGCATGTCCCACCTGCATTGCCTTGCACAGTGCATCCAGCCCCATGTTGAGGAGAATAGTTCCCTAGAAAGAGAAATTATTTTGTCAAGGACTGGAAAATCCCATGTAATTCATGCCCTTTATCTTTCCCAGCCATTTTAGAAGAGACAGGCTCAGTATTTGAGTGGGAGCTGCAGGGGCATGAAACTCTCCTCTCCGAATCCCAGCTGTGGAAAACCCTGTGAATGTTCAAAAACGGAGGGCACATCAGCTCCCTGCTCTCCCTTCCCTGCTGTCTGGGCATGGCAGACTGGCATCCTGGGGTGCTCCAGCCCTGACCTGTAGGCAGGGTTATGCTCTCCATCGCCCAAGCCTCCCAAGGCCCCGTTTGCCGGCACTTTTCCCTCGTTTGCTGCACACTTCCTCACCCCAGACTGCTCTCCAGGTCTCCAGGAGCTGGACGGGGGCCGGCACAGTCAATCCCAGAGCAGCCGGTAACGAGGTTTGGTCATTACTGCCCGGGGCTATGTGCGAACCAGTGACCTGGCTCTGAAATGGTTTATGTTACATGCAAATCCCCTCGCAGAGGTGTTGGGGGAGGAAAGTCGGCCTCGCCGTGAACTCCCTGGGCTGAAGAGCAAACCCCAGCGCTGCAGAGAACTTCCCGTGCCCGGCGAGCGGCTGTGCTGCGACATCCCACCTTTCCAGTGTACCCATCCCAGGGGTACCACACAGAACACCGCAGCCCCAGCCCTGCTCCAGGACTGGCGGTGCTACTGTTATACACAAAACAATAATCAGCTGCCGTAACGAGGATGCAGAGTAGCTGAGCTGGCTTCCCTGCTGTTGTGCTGGCTCCAAGTAGAAACAGCTGCATTTGGTTTGGTTAAATGTTTTATTTACTCACAATTATCCCAGATAACAGGTTTGCATTCATTTGTTCAATATTGAATATTGTTTCAGAGGAAAGCTGCTCTTTGGTTCCTGGTGGAGGACTGGA
Organism: Chamaea fasciata; assembly: GCF_029207755.1. Classification (NCBI taxonomy): domain Eukaryota; kingdom Metazoa; phylum Chordata; class Aves; order Passeriformes; family Sylviidae; genus Chamaea; species Chamaea fasciata. The sequence continues at coordinate 18,894,605 of NW_027094089.1, forward strand.
GGGTCAGAAGGGACTTCCTGTTGTGGTGTGGTCCCAAGAGAAAGGTGGAGGTGTCCAGCATCCCTGCTGTGCATCACTCCCTAAGGCACCCAGCCTAGAACGTTGCCCTATGGGAATAAAGTCACCTCCAGGAGCACAGCTGGGTTTGGGGTGCTGCTGTGCTCAGCAGGATGGTCATTTCCCTGGGACAACAATGCTGCCAAGTACCAGCACAGCTGGAGGGAGTGGGAACAAGAGGGTCTGTCATGGGTTTGGTATGCCAGATAGCTTCTCCAGCCTAAATCACCTTCCTGTAGCCTCCTGCACCTTGGAGCACCTCCAGCAAAGGCTGCCATTCCAGACAGCCAGCCCACCCCATGTTAGGGTTGCCAGAGGCCTTGTGCTCTTGCTTTCATAGATCAAGGCTGTGAGGTTTGCTTGATAATTTTCTGGAGGCTGGAGAGTGGTCAAGTTTGAGGAGCAGCTCTGCTGTGCTGGAAACAGCATGGCCTCATGCAGTGCAAGATGGAGCAAACTCCAGTAAGCCTGTGATCACACTAGTTGTGATCACAAAGTGGGATGCTGGTCTCCTTTTCTTTTCTTTTCTTTTCTTTTCTTTTCTTTTCTTTTCTTTTCTTTTCTTTTCTTTTCTTTTCTTTTCTTTTCTTTTCTTTTCTTTTCTTTTCTTTTCTTTTCTTTTCTTTTCTCCTCTCCTCTCCTCTCCTCTCCTCTCCTCTCCTCTCCTCTCCTCTCCTCTCCTCTCCTCTCCTCTCCTCTCCTCTCCTCTCCTCTCCTCTCCTCTCCTCTCCTCTCCTCTCCTCTCCTCTCCTCTCCTCTCCTCTCCTCTCCTCTCCTCTCCTCTCCTCTCCTCTCCTCTCCTCTCCTCCCCTCCCCTCCCCTCCCCTCCCCTCCCCTCCCCTCCCCTCCCCTCTCCCCCAAAAATTTACAGCACTGCCTCTTGCCATGCTCACTGAATTTTCTGCAAGGGAAATGAGAAAATCCATAGCTTGGTTTATGAGCGCCAATCAGTGCAAAACAGGGCCTTTAAGAAATTTATCTGTTGCTGAGTCCACCTTTTTCTCCAGCACCTTCTTGGGGAATAAATTCTTCCTCTTTGAGGCTGGGGAGATGGCTCTTTGGTGGCAGCAGGGTCAGGGGCCTTTGACTACAGCTGCAGGTGTCCCTGGCCCATTTTGGGAGTTACCAGGGAGGTGCTGCAGTGTTGGGTCTGAGGGCTGGGCTAGATGCTGTCTGAATGTGGGCAGCTCTGGTGATCAGCTGGGATGACTCACACTCCAGAGGGATGTATCTTCAGTGTCTAATTTCAAGGGAAAGGAATATCCCTCTGAAAATGTCCACTTGCTAAGCTTGGGGTGGCTTAGACTGAAAGGGAGAGACATAAACCCTGTCACAGGTCACCCAGGAGTTCAATGAGAAACAAACCCATCTCATCCTGTGCCCCTGAACCCCTGGGTTCTCTAATTCTCTCTCAAATGAATTTCGCTGCATCAACTAAAAACAAACAAACAAAAACCTCGCACAAAACCAACAAATCAAAACCTGTTTTATCTTTCTTGAAGAAGTGGTGGTTGGGAGCATGTTCCCAGAGCATAGGGAGCATCGCCTGCTGTCCTCCGCACCCCTTCTCACCCTCACATTTATCCAAGAACAGACAGTCAAGGGGAAACAGAGCAAATTCAAAGCTTCACCTCCCTCCTTTTCTGCAGCAACAAAACACAGTTGTACCCAAACATTTGGGTCCATGGAAGGGACATCCCCATCCATAGCCATGCTGCACTTCAGCACAAGTGGCACATGGCAGACAGATGCTCCCCTGATCCACCTGGCAGTAGAAATATGATTTATTCATCACTGTTTTCTTTGTTGTTTCCTACCAGCCTCCTGTACACAAACAGGCTTTTAGAAAAGCTGTGTTAGATAAATAATACATCGTGCTGGCAGCCAGCATGTGCATAACAAAAGCATCTGTGTAGATGCGTGTGTGGACTAGCAAGGTTTGCTGCTTTTGTGTCCATGTGCTGAGTGCTGGCATCTTGTGCCCACGTGGATTCCAATTATGCTGTCCAAGCCTCTGCAGCTTTGCTTTTGGTCAGTTGGATGGCTTTTTTTTCTATATTGGTACATACCCACCACCAGTGGTGTGAAAAAAGTCTTTGGGTGATGATCTGGTGGTGCAATGGGCAAACAGCAGGAGTTTGGCAGCAGAACAGCATTGGTTGTGGGGTTTTCCCCCCATGTGAGGCAGCACAGGGGTCCTGCCCATGTGCAAGCAGGCTGTATCACAGCTGTACCTCTAGCTCAAGCACATGCTGCTGTTATGGACCCTGGAGTCTTTGCTGGCCCAAGACCGAGATGATGAGTTATGCAGCTGACCCCAAGAGCACACTATGGGCTCATTATCCCCCATCAGCCCAGTGCCTGAATGTGCCCTGAGTGCACCAGAAAAAATACCTCCTACAGAAGTGTTTGAGAGGCCTCTTAAAACTTTTATTGGTGCTATTTTTTGTATCCCTCCACCTGTGGAGCAAGGCATCTTTAGTACATTCAGCCCTCAGCAGGAGAGGAAAATTATAACTGATCCATTTCAGAAACGTCTAAAAGTGACCTAAAATAACTTTTCTATATATAAAAGTGTCATGATTTTAATGTCCATTATCTCATGACCAGCAGAGCTAGGAAAAGCTCTTGTAGATCATTTTTAGTGGTTTCTAAAATGGATTGGTCACACTTTTCCCCTGCACAGTGGGACTGAGGGTACAAGGACAACTGGGCTTTAAAGATGAGGAGGGAAACAAAAAGCTGTTTCTGTGCTGGTGTATCCAGAGCTGTTTCATCCTCAAGGACTACTTGTGATGCTGTCCCCAGCTGAGCAGAAGTGCTGAAGCTGGTCAAGTGACAGCTATTTCCAAAAAGCTAGAGAGTTAAATAGATGCAAAGCATGGAGCACTGTATGGTGGCAAAGCCAACTCCATCCCTGCCACTGGTCTTTTCAGGATCTGCAGAGATGATGACCCTGGCACCAGCTTTCACTGCTGTGGCAGACCCAGCTGAAGCATCTCATAGTTTTGAGCCATGTACCCAGATGGGATGTGCTCAGCTCTGAGCCTTTCTTCACCTCACCCAGAGCTTTTGCAGTGAGGCTGGTTACAACCCAAGCCTCTGGGAAGCTGCCACAGGCAGGCATTAAACACGCTGGGTTTTCAGAGAGAACATCAGCAGAGTACATGGGAGAAGTGGCTCCCTGCCATGCAAAAGGTTAATAGACAGATTAGAGAGGGCAGGCACTGTTTGTGCAAAAGGAAAAGAGCTCTGCTTTTACAGAGTTCACCAGCTCTATGAAGCAACAGGGATGTAAATATTTGCCAGAATTAGGGAGGCTGTGTGCAGGAGCCCAGGGACGAGTGCCCAAGTAGCTCAGTGTGTTGTTTGGGCTGTTTGTGGTGTGGGGCAGGTGCTCAGAGCTGGACATCACCTGAGAGAGGGTGGAGAAGGTTGGAGCAGGACACCCCACACCCAGAAGCACTGCCCAAAACCTCAGGGCAGAAAAAGCCTTTAATGCTGCTCCCTTGATGGCTTTGTTTTCCTCCACTGCCTTTCTTGCTCTCTCTGTTGGCCTGATGGGCTGGCCCACCTCCAAAGACAGCATTACAGAACGCTGGATCGATTGGAGCCTGCAATTTTATTTGCTGTCTTTAAGAGCCTTTGATGGACAGCATGAGCTGTGCCAGTGAGTTCTTTCCTGTGAGAGGAGGGGAGAGGAACAAGGTTGCAGGCTACCATCTCCCATAGGGATATGAGGAACCTGCCACCAGCTTGGAGAAGACACCATGGTTGGGTGGGCAAAGAGCTCTCCTGATGTAACAAGGCAGCTGAGAAAGAGGCTTGCAGCCTGTCCATTGTGGTGCTTGGCAGTGGTGGCCATGGTCACCCGTGTGGTGTCATGGTCACAGCCCCCTGTGGCACATTGCACTGGCCTCGCACTCTGCCATGAACTTTCCGCCCATCAAGGTAGGAAGTGGGGTAACTGCCTGACAACTCCGTCCTGGGACGCCTGTGGCTCTGGGACTGATGGCTCTCTGGAGAGATGGAGGTTGCAGGAGTGGCTGTGTGAGACAGCTTATGTCTGCCCAGAAGGAGAGGGCAAAGGCTGGGGTGAGACCGACTTCATACAGCAGCTTCCCTTCGGCTGCCTCCATCCTTGAACTCTGCATCAGGAGGGCAGAGATGCAAGGATCATTTTGTCTCGCTTCCCCAGTCTCTCCCTCCACCTCTGGCTTGCCAAAAGACACCCGAGGGTAAGAGGTGGAGCATGCTGGACACAAAAGGTTGAGGCTGCTGTTGGGGACCAGCCTTGAAGCAGAGGGCAGGATTTTCACGGCATTCAATGCTGTGGAAATGGGGCATCTTCAAAGGCTGCTGCGGAGTAGAGATGGAATCGGGATACAGAATGGGCAGCCCTCCCTCCTCCCCCCAGCAAAACGAACCTGGAGGAATGAGCCCGCCCCAGCCTCCTCAGCGGAGGAATTAGCACAGATCATAAAGAACCAGATCCGGCGTGATACTGGAGACAATAGAGATAAATTATCATCAGATGGACTAATTGTGGTGCATAGCAGCGCAGCATCTTGGGCCGTGCTGGTAGGGCTGGACACTGCAGGACTCTAGGAATGCTCGAAAAAGCCCCGCCTGCTTCTGCTCGGCTTCCCGGCGACTCCCGGTTACGAGCGGAGCAACTGAGCACAAGCAGCAAGTGGGCGAGTCGCCTACCGTGGCATCCCCACTGTGCCCAGCATTCCCAGGCAACATTCCCAGCCCCGTCCCTGTTTGCCGGGTGCTGGGCAGGTGCTGTTAGCCCACAGTGCCACCACGCGGTCACCCGGCACCCAGAGGCTGTCCTCGAACCCTCTGCACCCCTTCAGCCCCTCTGGGACACCTCCCGATCCCCCATTGCACCCTGCAAAGAGCAATGCTGCCTTTGCTCCCGCCACGCCCAGGGGAGGCAGGGATGGGGTTAAGGGGCCTGCGGGGAGGAGGAAGAGGGTGGGGCTGTAGCAGGATTAGGCCCTTGTCTCTGGCTTCGCGATTAGCCGTTCTGTTTTGATGTGGAGGGTCTGCTTGAATAATTTAACCGTGAGGCTCATTAACCAGGCTCTGGCCTTCGTTTGTCGGCTGAAGGCTGAAATAGCCATTAGGAGGAACACGCGGAGTGGAGCAGCGCAGGCTTCCCTCCCGCCAGGCCCCTCCTGTTCCCTTCCCTCTCCTCCTTGCTCCCTGCTCCCTGACTGCTACACTTGGCTCCCTTATCAGCTGCTTGTGCCCTCTAAGCCCTGCCCCGGGGATGCCGAGGGTGTGCAATTCCTGTGCCTCAGTTTCCCCTGTGTGGACCATAGCAGACTCTGTAGATTCCAATCACAGCTGGTGCTCATTCCATCCCCTGAGAAAGCTGTGCCCCTGAGTGTGCCATGCCAGTGACACCCGGGCTGTGGGGCTGAAGAGGCACTGAGGCTGCCAGGTCTGCTTGGTTTGTTTCAAACCACCTGCTTGGAGAGAAGAGCATGTCCTGGGATATTCCCAGTGGGTGGTTGGGGATGAAGGCTAACAAAGGAAGGGAAAGAAGGAACACCACAGGATCAAACAGCCTTTCTAAGGGGAATCCTGGTACACATCGAGCCCAGGGAGTGTTTTTTATGGCAAGGCACTGTGCCAGGGTGCTGCTCTTAACAATCAATGCAAGTACCTGGGTACCAAGAAGAGTTGACTTCGGTGTCACACCAGGTAAAACTTTGAGCAACAGTGGGCAAAATTTATCAGCCAAAAGGTATCACATCTCATTCTTTGCATGCACTATCCCTCAGCACTTTGCAGAGTTTTTCTGCAACTCTTGTTGTGCTCCTGCAAAAGCAGAGTGTGCTGCACATGTGTCCAGGAAAGCCAAGTACAGTGTGAACACTTTGCTGGGTTTAAAATCCCCTTCTGCCTCTAACATCTCGGAACAGCTGATGAGGCCAGAGGAAGGCTGCTCCTACTGGGTGCTTTCATCCTGTCTCCTGTTGCCTCTTTGTCTCTTTGGAGGCAGTGCAGCAGAGTCAGGGATGCTTTTCCCCATGCCAAAGGCATTAACACTGTTAGTCTTCCTGCAGAGCTGGATTTTCTCTGCTGGTTTCACATTGTTCCTTCTCATCTTGCCAGTGGTCCTTCTTCTTCCCTTGGGTGACCTCTGATCATTTGGAGGATCATCCCTCAATAAGTTTATCACTCCCCAGGGATGTGGCAGAGAAAGCTGTGAGCAATGTAGATTAATGGGGTCAAGAGACCAGCGCCTCCTCCTCATCAGCAACATCTCTGTCACAGCCTTGAAGACAATTTCCCCTGGTACCTGCAAACCTTGTCTGTCACTCCATCCCTCATTAGGAGCAGTGAGCTGCCCGAGGAAAAGGTGAGCTTTGCACAGCCCAGCCCAAAGCAAGATGTCATGGAGGACCTCAGCAGAAAACATGGGACAAAGACCCCCATGATACTTCCAGCAGCTGATAAACACAGTCCAGGCTCCCATTGCAAACTCTCTTCTCCCAGTCTGGCAGCAGCTGGGAGTGGAGGGTGATCCCTTTGCTCGGAACTTGGTGATTGCCCCACCTCAGCAGGTAATTTCCCTTTCTCTTTCCCTGGCAGCCCCCCCGAAGGAGCCAGTGCTGATGTGCCGGTCCAACAACTACCCGAAGGGTTTCTACTGCAGCTGGCACCTGCCCACTCCTACATACATCCCCAACTCCTTCAACATCTCTGTCATGTAAGTGTCTGGGAAGAAAGAGTGCAACAGGGTGAGTTCCAGTCCCTGCAGCCTGGAGCAGGTCTCAAGTAGTGCCATGAAGTCTTGGGGCAGTGGCTCAGGCCTGTGCTGAGCATATGGTATTAGTGTCCCAAAAATGGGCATGGGAAAGGATTTTCTGGGGACATACAGACTCCATGTTTGAGACAAGGACTTTGTGCCAAAAAAGTTTTAATTTCCCTAGAAGGGACTGGAAAGGTCCCCATCTCTCAGGTCCCCTTTCCATGATTCCCAAGACCATCCTCTCTGCATCAGTTGTTTGTAGTTGATGCTGTGCCCACTGTTTCTTGGCACATTTGGCACAGCCATGCTCTTTTCTGGTGTAAGCTGTTTTTCGCTGGGCAGCAGCAGTTTCTTTCACCTGGAACTGGCCATGGTATGGCATCATTCTCTACCCTGAACCCACGTTCTGGCACAGCCCTTATGGAGGCTGATGCCGTGTATTATCTTCTGAGGTTTGTGTCACCATCAGAAAGGAGACCTTGTTCCTCTCATGGGAGGGCCAGACCCAAACCCAACCCCAGCAAGGTCCCATTCTTTCCTTGGAGCCAGCATGAGGACATTGACTGTAGCCTCTGTGTAGGCTTGGGAGAAAACCTCATACACAGGAGCCCACACAACTCCTTGGCACAAGGAAAGCAGCCCTTTGGCTGCAGCAAGGGCTGGTGCATGGGGGCCATTGTCTTAGTGGGGATGCAGAGCTGCACAGTCTGCCTTCTTCCTCCAGCAGCTTGGGTGCATCCACAGGTAACAGCTCTTCTCACCTCTGCTTTCCAGACACGGCACAAAAGACATGGTCTGTGAGAAGGATGCCATTCCCAAAAACAGATGTCACATCAGATACCTCCAGCTCTTCTCGACAGTGAAGTACAAGGTGACTCTGACAGTCACGAATCCTCTGGGCAAAAACTTCACCACTCTCACCTTTGACGAGTTTGCAATAGGTAACTTCCACAGCAGCATCTACCCTCTCCAGGGCGGTGTTGGGGTTGGCTTGCTCTGCAGTGTCATCAATCAGAAAGATGGGGCAGGGAAGGGACTGGCTCTCCAAGTGGAGATTCTGCCTATCCTTAGAGATGAGGTCTGAACCACCCCGGCATACTCCCTGTGCCCTTCCCATTCTCAGCGCCCTGCTGGCCCACCTGAGCGTCCTGGGAGAACCAGGCAGGATGCCCACAGGCAGCCTCCATGCTGGTCACATCAGCGGCCTGGTGTCAGGCGTGGTCACACCCCCAGTGGTCCAGATTGCCTGTGGTTGCCAAGTTCTTCCCTGTTTGAGACGCTGAGGAAGAAGCTGCCATGTATTAGGGCAGACAGCTGTGAAAATTGTGAGGTCCAAATGGTGTCGCCATTCTTACCCCCCTGAGTGTCCTTAATGGAGAGGTTTGATTTTTGTGCTGGAAGGAGAGTCATGGGAATTAGGATTGGAAGAGAAATTAAAATGTCCCATTCTCTTCTCTCCATCCTTAGTCAGGATAAAGCTCTCCTGTAGTCAAGTTCCTGCAGCTCTTACCTAATATTTTCCTTAAAACTCTATTCCTTCTTTTGCACCTGTTCACTGCCCCATCAGGGCAGCAGATGCTGTGCTGTGTGGGACAGGGAGCAGCAGGCCCTGTGGACTGGGGTGTCCATGTCTTGGGCTGTACCACAGGGATGCTTCCCAACCTTGTCCAGACCCACGGCAGAGATACTCCCCTGACTGTGAAGGGTGGGCGTGATCTGAGCAATCCAGTGCCAAACACAGAAAAGCAGGGAGCTTTTGCCACCATCCAAAGCCAGATTGCAGCTGGTGCTGTGACATCCTCAAACAACAGGAAAAATAGGAGAGAATGGAGTTAAGGAGTACACTGAAAAACAGTTTTCTGGTTGCATGTGGCAGCTGAAGCTGAAAAACAAATAAGCGAGTCATTAAAGTGCAGCCAGTGGTTAGTCTTCGCCTTTGATGTGCTGCGCATCATAGCATGGGGAAGCTGGAAGTGCTGGAGTGCAAGAAGAGGAGCTCCACTGCTATACCAGATCTTCCCTTTGTACCCCAAATCCTGGAAAATATCAAACAAGGCACCAGCTCTGAACAGACATGGGAAATAACTTTGAAGATGGGCCTGTCCTGCTATGTGTCTGCAGCCATGGTCCATACCTGAAGCTTGGGCTCATCAGTGCATTGAGAATGCCGGTAACAACGCAGGGAGCTTTGCAGGGAAGTGGTAGAATTTCAGTCACTTGGGTGCCTTTAAATGTTGTTGAAATTGTTGTGTTTGTGGAAGATACACTTCTAAAAAATGAAGGTAACCTCCAGCCCGCATGGCCCAGGACAGCAATTAAGCAACATTTTCCAAGTTCCTTGCATTCCCTCCTGCAGGAGTTCAGGGCACCCTCATGTAACATCTGTATCCCACCCATGCCCTGCCTAGCTTCCCAAACATCTGGTCCTCCATCCAGCACACAAGAACAGCTCCCCTGGGGAAGCACACCCAGCTGCAAGCCTCGGGCATCCCAACACCAGCACAAAGCTGGATCCAGGCCAGCAGTTTGAACTTGGCCCAGGTCAGAGCACAGAGTCAGTGAGCAGAGGCCAGCACTGCCCCAGGCCAGCCCTTAGCACGGTGTACTCTTGCTGCCCTTGCACAAGTGCCTGGAAGGGTGCAGGGTGCCTGGACATGTCTCAGCAGTGCGCTGAGAGGTGAGACCACCCGGCATCACCTGGCTCCAGCATGGCACTTGGGGAAGGGGTGATGGGCTGATGCCGATAGGAGAGGCTGTGTCCTGTACCAGCCCACTCCCATAACCACTTCAGTATCCAGTGGCCTTAAAATCTCCATTATTCTGTATGATTGAGAAATTCTCCCCCTCAGGATTTGGTTCAGATGCCATGCATCAGCAGCACAGACAGGGTGGTGACAGAGTGCTGAAGCAGGCAGTCACAGGCTCAGCAGATCATTACAGCATCTGCTGCTGCCGCACAACAGCCACCTACCCCAAGTGGAACTTCTCCTCATACCATCCTGGTGCTAAAACAAGTGCACTGCAATTGCTGTGTTTTGCTAGGCAGTTTTGCCCCAGACTGCCTGTGGTCCTCGCTGAAGCTTCAGTGTCTCTTCCAGCTCTCTTCTCTGCAGCTGCAATCCAGCACTGTGTCCCAGCATCCAGTAGGTTCTCTGGGGATCTCAGCTGGCCTGATGAGCTCTCATCTGAGAGATTTTTCTGGGTTTCCCTTTGCTAGATGAAAGGTGGAAAACCTATGGCTCAGGGCAAAGCCGCTGCTTCGCCTCATTGAGAAAATGCTGAGTGGGAACATTGCAACATCTGCACACATCCTGCTAAAATGAAGATAGTGTCAGCCAGGACTTGTGTGATGCTTCTCCTGAAATCCCTGGGCTGCGGTTGTCAGAGCCTGCCTTGTGTTTTCCCTTCAGTCTAGAGAAAAACATCATACTTTCTGCATGGAGGATAAAGTACAGCCACAAAGCCCTGGTCTCATGCCCTGCTGGGGACAGACTAACCCGGAGTCAAGGAGAGAGCAGTGCAGGGCAGGCAGCTCTCCCTCCCAGCACCACCTGAGCTGGGAGAAAGGCCTCTCCTGGGTCAGACTACCCACTCAGGCTGGGCAAGCACAAAAAGCCCCCAGGGAAGGAGTGATCTCCTTTGGTTTTGCTTCTTCACTCCTTTCTGTCCCTGGAGCCCCCAGCAGAAAATCCCTTTCCCAGCCACTCAGAAGATGATCTCTAATTGAGTGGAAAATGACTGGTACTTTCTTTTGCTGTCCTGAGCCCATGCCTTGCTGGCAGTCGTGCCATGCTGGTTATTAGCAGCCAGCTGCGAAGAGTCACGCTGCATTGTCATTTTCAATGATGACTGGAAAAGCTTTTCCGGCCCTCTGGCCCCCATCTCCTATTGGTAGTAGATCCAGACTGCCTTCCTCCTCATCTTGATCCTGCAAATTGTTTTCATAATTATATCTTCTGCAAAAGTATTGATATTAATAAAGGTGAGTGGTATGAGGCCCTGCAGAGCCCTATGGACATCAGGGCTACAGCCCCAGGGAGGAGGAGGTGGAAAAGGAGCTGTAGGGAAGTGGACCTGGAGGGAGAGGAGGATGCCAGGGAGGAGTGAGGTGGTGTGTAAGTAGCTGCCACCTCCTTCATGATGGCTGGAACAGCATGGAGACATTTTTGGCCCACTAGGATAGAACCACACCTTCCTCACTTGTGTTTCAGCCCAAGGGCTGTTTTTTGCATCCCCCAGGAAAGCCAGGACAGCACCACCATACCGTAACACTGGTATCCTGCCTCAGCACCTTTCTCCTCATATGATCCTGGGGAAAAATATGAGAAGATGCACAGCATTCCAAGGAGGAAGGCAGCCTTGGATGGGGCCTTGCAGGTGTGGATACCTTCCTCAGATATGCTGCCCTTCCCTTGTGTGACCTTGGGAAGGTCATCTGATCCTTCCAACTCCAGCTCTAGCGCAGTGAAGATGCAGAGCATCTCAGAGAGGCTGCATGATGCCCATGTCTGTATGAAATTCGGAGTCTTTGAACACAGGTGTACAGTTGCCTAAGTAGAAGGTCAGTTCAATTCATACTACTTAGGGAGGTAGAATTAAATTACCTAGACTGACATTTGGCTAAGACATGGAGTTTAATATCCCTCTGCTCATGGAAAATGCCAGGGGATATTTAATGGATCCATTTTAGTGCTTGTTGGAGAGTTGGGATGGGCAACAGGCCGCTCCATGCCACGGGGTTTCAGCTGCCTTTCTGAACCACAAGATTCATTTTGAGACATGTCTGACAACAGCCAGGGCTGATGGATAGCTAAAGACTTGCAGTTAAGGGTAAGTGTGCAGCATGCAGTTAAGGAGAAGCTGCTTCCTGATGCTCTTCTTGCACTTCAAGCCCTCGCTTAGACACAGCAGCCAAAAACCAAGCAGGAAGAGCTGTGAGTAGCCTCCTGGCCAAGTCCCCTTCCCAGGAATGTCTGATGATGCTCCCTCAGCTCTGCAGGATAATATTACATCTGGTTTTATAGCTGCTTAACCAGTACTCAGCCTAATGCCCATCATCCATTATTATTATTACTATTACTGCTTTTATTACGTTACTGCCTGCAGGCCCTCAGTGAGGACAGGGCTCTATTATGCTGGCTGATGTACAGCCAGACAGCCCCTGCCTCACCATGTGCAGGCTGAATGGAGGCAGACAAAGGCTGGGAAAGGAGGAGCACTCATCCCTGTCTGCAGGGTATAAAGGACTCCTTCAAGGTCACACAGAAATCAGGAAGCTGGACACAGCCTGTCTCCCCTCACTTCTCAGCTGGCTCCTGTGGGACCAGCCCAGGTGTTTCCCGTGATAAGAACAGCAGGATGAGGTCTGTCCTAAGAGACATAGGTTTGGACCTCTCTGGTCTCCTCTCCTGGCTGTTGTGTCCCCGCTGCCTTGGAAGGATGTGGCAGGAACAGTTTTGGCTTTGTGGTTTTGGAGGGGTTGGCCCTGCTGTGCTCTCTAGCCTGGGCAGGAATCCTGTAGATGGAGGGACACATGAGGAGGTACCACGGACCTTTGGTTTTCCTGTTAACCTGCAGAGCTGTTTGAAGGTTCATAGCAGCTGGGAACATGCACTTGAAGCCAGGCCAGCCTTCCTCTGTTCACCACTAACAGTGTCTAGCTTGCAGGAGAAGGGCTAGGGGTCACATCCCTGCAAAATGGGCAGGTGATTCCCACCTCAACATCAGGGCACTTTTTTTTCTGACTTCCTTTAACAGTCACAGTAGTATTTCTCATTGCTGCCCAAGAACATTTGCCATGCCCAACTGAATTTAATCATGCCTTCAGGCTGGCATACTAAAAACCAAGGCCAGGCCCCCTGCATTACCCCAGGGAGTGTCCACTGCATCCATCCTTAGCCCAGCACTTTTCCTTCCCACTTCCTCGCTGCAGAGCTGCAGTTCACAGTCATCTGCATTCATTCAGCCAAACAGACTTTTGTTTTGCAAACCCATCCTGCTGAGCCAACATTAGATTTATACTTTTCCATATGCATTTGGACTCCAAGTCCCTGTCGATGGAAGCTGATGTCCAGCCCCAGCCTTGGGATTCAAAGGGAGCGGAGGAATTGCAGAGCCATCTGGAGTAGCTCAGCACAGCCCCAGCAAAGCCTTCCTGCTGCCGAGGATAAAGCTGTAAATGGAAAATTGTGCCCCATCCTGCCACAAAGAGGGGTCTGTGGCAGTTGGGAGGTGGCATTAGGTACCCGAGGTCAGGCTCACCATCTGACCAGCCACTGCCAGAGCCTCTGGAAGCATCCTCTGAGTGTGAAGTGACATTGGAAGGATGAAGTTGCTCAGCCCTCCTCACACCCACTGTGACAGAGGGAAGCTGGTGAAAGCCAGGGTGGTGGGGAAGATGATGGTGATAAAAGACTGCAGCAGGGTGTGTGACAGGGTGCTCAGCAAGAGGAGGCTGGGGAGAGAGAGGTAGTGGTGGGCTATGTCGTGGGGGAAGCAGGTCCCACCAAGGTAGTTGGGCTGTGGCTTCACTTCAGCAACCTCTCTGCTTCACCTGCTGACAAGAAAGTGTGTTCTCAAAGCATCACAGGCTGGTTTCTCCTGAGAGGAGCAAGCAGTGGCAGTGCAGGGACAGTTGCTGCAATGCCACCATCATTCTGGAGCAGGAGTGGCAGCAAGCAGCTCACATGTGACTCCACTTGCAGCAGACTGGCCATGCATCAGCACCTGATCCCATTTGAGTGAGGGAAAGATGCCCTTCACACATAGGGCAGGGCTGCAGGCGACCTCGGGTGGTGAGGGAGCAGCTCATTCACCACCACTTCCTTCCTCTCTCAGGGTAAGCAAAGCCCCTGTAAGGGCATCACTTCCCACCCACAGTAGGTGAACCCTGGAGTCAGCATGGAGACGACCTCTGAGTGCAGGGCAGGACCTCTGCCAGGCAGAAGGGGGCTCCTCAGAGCTCTACCATCCCTCCTCCATCCTTGGGAGGGGAGTTTCATGCTGACATCTTGACAGGCTTCTGCTCACGGTGGTCAGAGCCCGGGGACCATTGTTCAGTCCAGAAATTTTGAGGTCAGAAGGGATCCATTTGCCTGCATGTGGACTTGGAAGGGGGTTAAGCGTCTTCCCAGGACATGAAGACTCATGTGCATTGCTTTTCTTGGAGTGCACAGAGAGCCCTCATCCACCTCTGGCACAGTTGTGTGCCTAGCTCCATGTGTCCAGCTCCTTCCTGACCATGCTTAAAGGATAAGCATGGGCATACACAAAATTTTTTAGCTTTGCTATTGCAATTGGGAGTTTGAGCTGTCAGGATTTGATCAAACCCTTGGCAAAGTGCAATGACTGCTCTGCAACAGGCAGTGACATTCACCACAGCCTGTCTGTGATGAGCTTCCGGCACTCTGGAAGTAGCTGCAACATCAAAGCATGTTGCATAGCTCACAGCCAATTAATATTCACCTGAAATACATGTCAGGTAGCAAGAAAATATCCCCATATCCCAAAAGCAGAGCAGGGCAGTGAGAGAGAGAGCGCTGAGGTGAAAGGTGACCAGGGCAATCCTTCCCCTTTAGTAGAAATGATGTGCCAATGCTTTGAATCCTCAAAACCCCAGCCCTAAACCCAAGAGCCAAACCTTGCCCCATATTGTAAGGTAAATAGGCTTGAATGTGTGTCAGACTCACAGAAATCAGCAGTTGCAAGGGAAGTGCAAGATTTTGGCTTGGTGGGCTCCTCATCCTGATCCAATTAGCCCTGTGTAGGAGGGATGCTCTCTGGCCTGGCCCAGTTGTTTCCACATGTCTCCAGTGCTGTCACCTCCTTAATGGTGGTATTTTGAGCCAGAACAGCCATACAGCTAACCTGGATAACAGAAGGTGATTTGCATCTAATTAGTTTGAGGAAAGGATGCATGTTGGCTGCCCCTCTTGGAAAGCACATGGTGCAAAGGCCAGCCAGCTTTGCCAAGGGGTATAAAGGAAGTATGTCACGTGCAAAGCTTTGCCTTTTCTTCTCTTCCAGTAAAGCCAGACCCTCCGGAGAGTGTGGTGGCCAAACCCGTGCCCAATAACCCTCGAAGACTGGAAGTGTCATGGCAAAACCCTTCATCGTGGCCTGACCCTGAGTCTTTCCCACTGAAGTTCTTCCTGCGGTATCGGCCTCTCATCCTGGACCAGTGGCAACATGTGAGTGATGCTGAACCTCCTGGGATGTGAGGGAGAGGGGCAACCTCGTGACTGGGAACAAGCTGCATTATAAAAAAATGTTCAGGGACAAAAAGGATGTATATTTACTGCCCAGGCAACCTGGACCCATTTCCTCTCCTTCTTTTTCTTGTAGCTTTTCTCTTCCTTTCCATCTTTCTTGTAGCTCACACTCAGCCTACAAACGGCTCTGCAGCCTTTCCCTGCTCTGCGTTTTCATCCATGGCCCCTATCTACTTTCCATACATATGTTCTATATAAAACTTGCCAACGAGATGTAAAAGGCATTTAAAGTATAAATGTCACCACATTTAAATGTGCCTCTGCCACATTTAGATTTTGAACTGGAGATAAAATACTGCTCACCATAACTCAGAGCACAGTCACCGAGCAATTGCTGCGATGTTATCGTATTTCTTACTTTTATTTCTTGTTTCTTTAAAAAAAAAAATAGTCAGTGAAATCCTTGGCAGCCTGGAGAACAGATTTCATTTGTTACTGCAGGAAGATAACAAACAGGGGTTTTTTTTTCTTTTCTTTTTTTTTTTTTCTAACTTCTGTGTGCTGCTTGTATGCTTGAGTTGTGTAGGAAAGCATTCTGTGCCTGGAGAGGAGGTGCTGCTACTCTGGCCTAGCTCATCCAGCATCCCTCCTGTGCCCAGGCTGGGCCAGTTGAAAGCCAGTTAGATGCTTTGCTTGATAAAGGATTTTGCTAAAAAAAAACGAAAGTCAAATAAGAGGCAGCACTGGGTCCATGGGCACCTGCATTAAAGAGCCAAGTGAGATTTTCTTCCAGCCAGCATTTCCAGGGGAGAGAAACATGGGAGAGTGGATGACAGGCTTTGCTCTTGGCTCTGCAAGCTGTCTTGGTGACTTTTTGCATTTGCTTGAATTTTTTGATGAGGCAGCACCACAGGTTGTGTTTCGGTTTGTAGCATTTGCTAATGGCTCTGAAAATCAGAGAGTTTTCCTGCTTGCCTCTTTGCCCTTTGCTCCCTTCCTAATAGTGGGAGAGCATCTGTGGAGCATCCAGAGGGGTTAGAAAGTATAGGTGGAGTTTGGGTATTAGTTTTCTGTAGGTTTATTTTTTTCATCTGTGGAAGAAATCCTCAAACTATAGAGGCTGTGTAAAAAGGGGAAGATTTAGTGGGAGCTGCCAAACACAACATTGGTTTGTTTTGGGCTTTTATTCCCCAAGGTGTGCAATTGTTGTGGGAAAAGCTGAGGTTTTTACTCTGCCACAGCCTGATCCAGCCAAATACCCTGTTTTGCACCCAAAAACTGACGTAGCCACTAAGCTACCTCCTACCTCAACACCCTCGCAGTGGCTGGTCCCTCCATCACTGGGTGTGGGGCACCATAATTGCAGAATCAAGCTATGCCAGTCCCCTCTGGCAGAGCCCTGAGGGGATGGTGTGGCCTCCCCATCACTGCCCTCAGGCAGGCAATGATGGTGGGAAGTACATGGAGGTGTTGGTGGCACTGGTGATAGGGCCACCCTAGTTGGAAAAGGCAGTTCTTGGACAGTAAAAACTTAATTTATTCTAAATAAAAATACCCTGAGGTGCAGAGAGAGCTCAAGGTACCAGCTCTCCTGGTGGGTATGAGGATGGCTGGGAATGGTTTGTCTCCCAGCACTTTGGGAAGGTGCAGCAGTCCTGGGTACTGCTTTTAATCTATATCCCCTTGCAAGAGACATGTTCTTCATCACTGACTGTTGAAGAAGAGTGTTTGGGGAATAATTTGCTCAGTGAGCAAGTGCAAGCATTCAGTAAGTGAGGTGCCAGCCTTGTTTTCTGACTCCCTGCCCTACTGGCTGTGTAATGAAAAATCTGATTTGTGGATGATTTGAGGAAAACTGCCACTATTCATCGGATGAATTATTTGTGAAGCCTAATTCAATCATTGCCCAAACACCAGAGAAAGGCAGCACTGCAGCAGCTGGAGCTGCTCTGACCTTAGACCCCATTGGCACATTCTACCTGTTTATCCCAGATGAGCACACTGCAAATGCAGGTGTTCGTACCTAAAATTAACCCCACCAATGTGAGCATGCTTGGACCGTGCCCAAGCCTCCCTGCACTCTTTTTTTGATTTATTACTTGTCATTTTAGAGGGTGTCCCTGTTCCCCCAAATCAAGACAGAAAAGGGAAGGACACAGTTCGGTAGGTCCAAGTCTAGCTCATTTACCCCGCTTGTCCTGCAGTGATGGTGTTGGGTCTCAGCTCAAAGGGACAAGTGCCTTGAGAAAGGATGAGGTGATCAAATGTGCCACGCCTGCATGGGGGTGTATTAATTCTTGTGGAGATGCAGGTTTCTTGTCACAGGCTGCCCCCCATCTTGGCTCTTGCTATCCCCGCTGGCTGTTGGCACAGAGAAGTCCTTGCTTTAATGCCCACACAACCTGCACACTGACAATGGGGCAGCTTCAAGCTCAGTAGGGAGAGAAGTCCCTGCCAGCAGTCAGGAGGAGTCGGGTAACCTCATGTTCTGCCATGTGTCTGCCTGCCCAAGGTCCACAGGCTGACCCCTATCCCTGCTTCCTCAAGGCAACCCACCTCTGCACCAGTCAAGGCTTTTCAGCATGTACTTGGCAGTCCTGTGGGAAGCCCAGCTTCCCTGCAGGGGAAAACCCACAAAGAAGCATCAGAGGTTGCCCAGAGACAGAATATCCATGCAGGCTCTGCTCATTCGTGGTGTTTCATGGCAGATGAAGCAGCTCCTCTTTCACTTCTCCACCTCCCATTATCTTTGCAGTGTCTGATTTATGCACAGCACCTCAGCAGGCAGAACCGAATGAGCACTAATAGGATCAGATGGATGTCGAGCTGTCGAATACCATAGGGCCTGATTCAATCAGCATCTGCTTTCTTCCAGGCTCTTCCTTTCAGGATTTTAATAATGCCAGGGCTTGGCATCAGATGATGAAGCCATCCGTGGCGGGAGCAGTGGATCTTATCAACACTGCCACTGTGTGAGCTGGCCATAAATGCAGCTTCCCCTCCAGCAGAGAAAGTCTGGTGATGCCTGGCCCAAGTATCCCACGCCATGATGCAATCTGTGGGGAGAGCACCTCATCCCCTTCCCAGCGCTTTGCAAATTGGGTTTGAGCCCCAAGCGCGCCATTTGCAATCCCTTTCCCCTGCTCAGCAGCACCTTTCCACCCAGACCACTTTGCAGCTCTCATGTTGCAGTTTGCTCTGGGAATTACGGTGATGTGCTCTGGGAATTATTATCGTGGAGAGATGATGAGGATGTGTTTCCACGTGGGCATTGAAGTATGTGCCAGATTGTGCCACCTCACAGCAGCTCCTTTGAACCTGGGTACAAGGATTTCACAGCTGTTGGGGATGCAGCCGTGTCACATCATGTCACATCATGTGGCCAAAGGCTCCCCTCCACCCCACCAGCACTGAGCTCACTCTGAAACTCAAGCAACTTCGAATTCACACTCCACCCTTTCTGGAAGAGGGACTGGTGGTTTCTCTGCTGCCAGAAGAGAGATGGATATTTGTAGCCTAAACAGGTTTTTTATTCTCTCCTTTTGGCAAAATCTCCCCTTCTGTCTCCTAAATATAAAACATTAAATGTTTAGGGTATCCTTTATTTTTCTCCCGCTTTTAAGTTTGTAATTCAAACCAGATTAGCGTGGTTTCCTCTTCTGTTTTATAGCCCCATCCTGGCCCCAAGCGAGCTCTCCTAATGCTCTCAGATGTTCCTCTAATGGCTTACCTAGACTGGAACTGATACCCTTTCCTAATGGATTGCTAATAGCCTGTTTCTGGTTTTACAGGCTCCTTCAGTTAACTCGCAACAGCAGCGATTGTCGCACTCACACATGTGATCTCCCTGCGAGCATATCTGCACGCTCACCCCTACATGCAGGCGAGTGGCCAGACACCATCCTGAGCACCTCTGGAGAGCCGTGGGCAGGTCTTGCACCCAATTTGCTCCTCTCCCATAGCATATTCGGGAGCAGGATCCCTCCCTTTTTGCAGTTTTTGGAGGGAGATCACGTGCGCTGAGCACTTGCCAGCTCGATGCACATCCCAGGAATGTGGCAAAGCTCAAGAAGGTATTTCTTATGCAGCGTCAGAGCTGGTGGCCAGACCGAGGGAGGATTTCCTACTGTGGGTTGCCAGCAATTTGCAGATGCCGTCGTGAAGTCTAATTGAACCCACTGGCCTCGCTGACAACATGAAATGTTAACGAACCGTAAGGCGGGCTGCGCCTCAAATCTTGAGATTTGCAGTAAAAGGTCATGAGATATTTAAAGCTAATAATGTGGTTGGGCTCTCTCCTTCCTCTTCTGCGTTGGAAGCATTAGGGCCATGTTCGTGAGCATTTGCAAAGGCTGGAAGTGTCCTTCTCTGGAAGTGCAAGGAGAACAGGATTTTAGGAGCTGGGGCAAAAAAAAAAAAGAATCCCCACGCAGACATCTGTGCCTGCTCTGATCCAGGCAAATTATGGGGTTTTGGGGACAGGAATGGAAAGTTTGTGGGTATTGCCAAATACTTAGTGTTGGGTTTGTTGGTGCAAGGATGGCGTTGTCCTCTGGACTGACCTCCCTCATCCATATTGGAAGTGCCTGCCAGGGTGTGCTTAGACTTGTCTCGCTGGCAAAGCAATATTTTTTGGTCAGAGAGGTGAATCTCACATGCCGTCTCTGGAAGTTCCTGCCTCGGAGCAGCCTGAGATAGCCTGAAAGTGTGAGCTAATGTGTATATTCTGTCTGTGATGGGCAAGGAGAAAGGTGGAACAAGCTGGGTAGGAAGGCAATTAGTGCCACTGCCCACCACAGCAGCGTCCCCGTCTGCACGGTGGCAATGTCACTTTGCAGCGGGAGTGCCTCTTTGTGCCCATTTGCATCCCCCTGTGCCTCTGCTGCTTTGCCTGCACTCCCCCTCTTTGCAAGCCAGGGAGGTCACCCTGAGAAAGCTGGGTTACAACTTCACGCCTGGTAGCTTTTATTGCAGCATTTCTCTCCCTTCCCCTCCTGGCTGCAAAGTCAGTGATTAAAAAAGAAGGGGGAAAAATCCAAAGAATTAATAGGTGGGAGCAAAATATTGAGGCTATAATAGTGTCACTCGCACCTCAGTGTGGGGCAGGCAGGGCTGGAGCAGAGAGTTTCTCAGAGGAGGGTGGGGGTGGGAAATGCCCAGGACTCATCTTTTCTGGGACAGAGCAGGTTCAGGACCTTCGGCTGGCATTGCCTGGGTGCACTTAGCCCCTTTGGAAACTGCTGGTGACCTAAAAGTACTGAGCACCTGGCAGCTGTAAAGGTGCCACAGAGCAGTAGAGTCCACAGAGCATGCAACTCATGAGTGCATGACCTCACCTGCATGCTCACACAGCTACAAGCAGGTAGGAAGGTGCTAGCAAGCCTAACTTTGCCTGCCCACAAGCAGACCACACCAGGCAGGTGTCTGTGTTCTGCCATGCTCATGCACAAGCTGCTTTCACCCCCAGCCCACTGCATCAGCATGGTGAAGGCATCTGCAGGCAGCATATGCCAGTGCCAGCCAGGTTAGAGTTGTTGCTGAGTGCCCTCACCATCCCTGATCCCATCTTCCCCATAGCCACAAGCAAAAGCAACCTCTGACAGTGACTTGGCAGGAGGAGACCTGCACATCTGGAGTCACTCCAAAGCTCATTGAAGCCCAGTGACAGGATGTGGCTCTTGTTGTGGGGAAAACGGGCTGTGAAATAGACTCCACTGGGGTGTCCCATCCCTATCCCAGTTTCAATTTCCCCCATCATCCGGTATAACTCAAGCAGCATCCAGAGGAGGAGGCTGCAAGGATGCCAGATGTTTGGCAGAACCAGGTTGTGCTCTTAGAAGGGTTTTCTTTCCATGTGCACTGTGGGTAGCAAAGGCTGTGTGAGCACATCAGCTTCACCTTACAATAGCCAGGAAGGGTACTCCTTTTATTCTGGGGAAGGCAGACTCATCTAGGCTTGGTACAGCACCTGGGACAGGTGCGTGGTCACTGTCTTGTCACACACATAGTCCATCCCTGTCTTGGGACAGAGGGGTGACAGTCTTTATCCCCATACTGCCAGTGGAGCACCCCTATCCCACTCTAGGAGCTGCACTGGAAAGCAGGAGGTGTTAAGCAATGGAAAACAGAGCCACTTCCACCACAGGGGAGCCAGCAAACACATTTTCAAGTGGGGTGCACAAAAGGAGGCATCTGATCCCTCCTTTTCCTCCTGCACTTCTTTCAACACACAACAGCCCCCAACCCAGCTGTCAGGGCATAGAAGGGTGGGGTCTTCTTACTTGCTGCCCTGCCCCATCTCCTTCCAAAGGTCATCTGGGCTTCCAACCTGCCCGTGCATCACCCTGTCCACAAGTAATTGCTGCCTGGTCACCCTGGACCAGGAGCAGAGCCTGGATGGGAACAAAGCACAGTGACCTTTTTTTACTGCCAAGGCACCCTGGCAGGGTGGGCTGGGGGCCATGGGAGCAGGATGAGGAGAGCTCATCCTGAGCTCCAGAGGGGATAATGGCTTCCTTAACTCCTGCTGTGCTGGGTACTGAGAGGCAGGGACACCAG
The DNA here is from genome assembly GCF_029207755.1 of Chamaea fasciata. Classification (NCBI taxonomy): domain Eukaryota; kingdom Metazoa; phylum Chordata; class Aves; order Passeriformes; family Sylviidae; genus Chamaea; species Chamaea fasciata. The sequence goes on from NW_027094089.1 coordinate 18,916,202, forward strand.
TCCACAGGCAGGGACTGCAAGGAGGGCACACATGGGTGTTGGGGTGTGTATGGCTGCTGTGGATGTCCCCAGGTCTCCAGCACATGTGCAGGGGCGACCAGCAGGGACAGGGGGAAAGCCAAGTGGCAGGCAATCCTCCCCTCAGCCTGCCCTAAGTGTCTGTCTCTGTCCCATCAATGTGGCACTGGCCCATGTGCTCATCCTGGCACTTGGGACCGTGGGTAGGCACTCAGCAGCTCCATCCATAATCTTTCCAAAAAGGAATATGGGGGTATGTGACCATGGCAGAGAATGGGATCCCAGCCCACACTGTCCTCAGCAAGCCGTCATATGAATTACTGGGTTCAAGGGATTTTTTCATTTCTCTCTCCTCTCTCTTCTCTTTTTTTCTTTCTTTCTCTCTCTCTCCTTTTTTTTTTTCTTTCTTTTGGTTTTTTTTTTGGGGGGGGGGTTGGTTTGGTTTAGTTTGAGTTTGTTTGGTTTTTTGGGGTTTTTTTTTGGTTTGTTTGTGGGGGTTTTTTGGTGTTTTTTGTTTGTTTGTTTGTTTTTGCAATACTAATAGCTCTGCATTGCATTGGCTACTGATCCCTCATTAATCTGGGCAGACTTCACAGTCAGTTAGAGTGACTTTTGGCAGGGGCACAAAGGCGGGCAGCTGACACACAAATCCCCATCCTGGCCAAAAAATTACCACGAGCAGCCTTCCTCCAACTTTTGTCTCTGTGTGGTGAGGACATGGATTAAGGAATTTCTTCCTCTGCCTTTGATGCTGTGTGTCCACCCGTCCCCCCACAGCCTCCTCAATGTGTCTTTCCCCAGTTCTGTCTCTCCCTGTCTGTGCCCAATTGGACCAAATCCCTGTGTGCTTTCCCATTTGTTGTGGCACTTCTGTGTTGGGTCATGGGCACCCATCCAGTGGCTTCCTCCCCACCATGACAAATGCTGGATGTGTCCCTGGCTGCCAAGCTCAGAAGTTCTGCATCCAAAGGTTGTATGTTTGGGGAGAGATGGATGATATAATCTATGTTTTCTCTTTTTAACTGCTGTGTAAAGCTGTGCTTAGGGCAACGTCCTCCCAGGTCCTACAAGGAAGGTCCTCCAGTCTGGGTCCTGGGGGGACACTCCCCCTGCCCAGGCAAGGCACAGATTTAACCCCATCGTGCCTGTGACATCCCACCTACAAACACTCAGCTGCTGGTTGGTTGTGGGTGGAAAGAGGCAGGAATTGCTCCCAAAGGAAAGCTGAGAGGGATCTTGGGATGGAGAAAATGCTCCTGTTGGGAAAGCAGCCTGGCCAGGTCATCAGGACCTTAGTACAGCTGGTCTGCCTGCAGCCTGCTTGATGCAGGGCCCAGGGAGGAGCCAGGGGGTTCAGAGCATGCTGGAAGTCTTGGACAAAGTCATACACCAGCTGGATAAGCCCAGCATCTTTCAGAGCCCTGTCGTCATTCTCCAAGTCCAAGCCATACCCCAGCCAGCACAGAGCAAGTCAAGTCAGCAGGGAGTTGGCAGCTCACCCCATGAGGTTTCATTTCACTTAATTATCATTAGGAATTAATTTAACTTGATTCCCTTGGCATTGCCATCCTCATAGGTGGATGCTGCCAAAGAGCTCCCAAGGTCTGGGTGGCAGAGAGAGCCTCACTGTGCCACTACACTCCAGGGAGGTGCCCTGCCTAGCAGACCAGATGATTCACAACCTAGTGGGTCTCCTGCCTACCCACCCCAAGGTGCCTGGGCTCCCAGTGGCTGAGGGGGAGACCAGTGAGGCCTGCATCCAGATGTGCGCCAAATGTGGGGTTCAGGTTGGCTATCAGGACCAGCTGGAAGTGCAGAGCCCAAGGGCTCTGATGTTCTGGGCAGAAGGCTGGATGCAGCCCTGGAACTGGGAATAGGGAAGGAAGGGCTTTCATGTGGAGCAAGAAAGCAAAAATGCCCCTCCTCCTGTTAGTAATCCGCCCGAGTGACAGTAAAAACCTGGAGGGGGCTGCAGCTTTCATGCCAAGGGGATTACAACTGTCCTGCATGGAAGGAAAAGGGCTGGTTCTTTCTCAAGGTGGTTTCCTGCCTTTGAGGTACTCTTGCAAGCCATGGGGTGATAGCACTGGTCACCTGGTGTGCACACCATCCCTTGTGTGCGTACAGCCACACTGCCAGGGCAACCTCATCCCACAGGTGCATTGCCCAGGTGCCTCCTGGGTACCCCAATGGTGCAGCCTTTCCTTCCTTCCTTCCTTCCTTCCTTCCTTCCTTCCTTCCTTCCTTCCTTCCTTCCTTCCTTCCTTCCTTCCTTCCTTCCTTCCTTCCTTCCTTCCTTCCTTCCTTCCTTCCTTCCTTCCTTCCTTCCTTCCTTCCTTCCTTCCTTCCTTCCTTCCTTCCTTCCTTCCTTCCTTCCTTCCTTCCTTCCTTCCTTCCTTCCTTCCTTCCTTCCTTCCTTCCTTCCTTCCTTCCTTCCTTCCCAGGCAGAAGTTCAGATCTTCCTCCTGTCATTGAGCTGTTGGTGCTCCCCCAGACAGTGTAATTCTGTGCCTGACCTTCTCCTGGGGAGATGTGGAAGACTCCACATGTGTAGCACCATGAAGCTGCCCCCACCCATGATTTGATGCTTGCTCTGCTTGAGCCCCTGGCTGGGCACTGGTGCTCGCAGATGGGCTCTGTCAGTCCCACACCACCCCTCATCCTGCAGCATCTTAATTAGAAATGTGTCTGGGCGGGGTGCAGGGCAGACATGGGTGCCCTGTTCTTCCCCCATGTCATGCACAGCACTGCAGGGGGATTCTCAAATGGGTAGCATGTTGATCCTCAGTCCCAGAGATGGCTGGAGGGCAGTATCCCACTTAGCCTCTGCCAGATACTCCTGCCCTGGTCACTTGGACGCTGAGCCCTCCCCTTCTGTCAGCCACATGTGTTTGCAAGCCGGGGTCTGTGCCATCACGCTGCATTTCTGCTTAGCACCTGCATCCTTCTGTCCTGGAGCCAAACTCCAAATGGATCAGAGATACCCTGGAGGGTTAAATGGGGTTACACCATTGCACTTTGCAGCACAAAGGACGGCAGGGTCTTCTATAGCTCAGACAGCAGTGACAATGGGATAGCGAGAATGGTTTCTAGGAAAGATGTCTGGACACAACTTCATTCTTGTCCAAGGGCCCAGCTGGAGGGATGCAAGCCAAAACAACGGGATGCCAGCAGGCACAGGAGTAGGCTGGCCAGAGGTGTTGCTCGTGGGGAAACCTCCCACCACTGGCAGTGGTGCCCTGAAAGCGCGTACATGTCCGAGGACGCCCGCACACACATCTGCTAGTTTCTGGCGACCTCTAGAGGAAGCTGCTCCACTCTGATGCCGTGAGTTTGGGAGTGGAACCAGGTCTCTAGACTTTTAGCGTAGCTGCAGCTGGAGCATCTCCCTCCCCTTCCATCCCTGCCCTGGGCTTGTGCCTCTGCCCGCAACACTCCAGTATTCCCAAAAGTGCTGAAAAAGTCTTGTTATCATCTTTCAGCTGAGCTAAATATACTGATTGCCTAACACCTCCCAGGGGCTCCTCTGACCACCCTCCTCTCCCCACTGCTGCCCTCAGGTCGAGCTGTCAGATGGGACGTCGCACACCATCACGGATGCTTACGCTGGCAAGGAATACATCATCCAGGTGGCAGCCAAAGACAACGACATTGGGACATGGAGTGACTGGAGTGTGGCTGTTCATGCCACCCCCTGGACAGAGGAGCCCAAGCATCTCACCACGGAGGCCCAGATCACAGGTAAGAGCCTCCTCCCAGTACAAACAGTCTTCATTCAGGAGGAGATGAGGACTCCAGGCTGAGGGATCTTCTCTTTGGCTCCATGCAAATTCTGTCCACAGCCAAGGATAGCCCCCAAACACCCATGGAGCTGTAGCCTTTCACCCTGCACTTTCCCCCCATCTGTGGCCCTGTCAGCAGGTGCAACCATGGCCTGAAGAATACTGGCTCAGCTCACCAGGGTCCAGCATCCTCCTCACCAGGATACTTGGGGCAGGACAATCATGCTGGCCATTGTGTTGTTGTGGTTGTTGTTCCCTGCAGTGCTGTCTTCTTCCAGCCCTTCCTCCCCTCTACAGTCCTACCCCCTCCACACCTCTGACCCCTCACAATGACTCAAAGGGATGCCAATTCAAAATAAAAGCTACCAAGTTAACAAGTCTCTGTTTCTAGGAAAGAGCTGGGACTGTGTCCAAATGCGTGTTATCAGCCCCCAGTTTCCCAGGAAGGATGGAGCAGACCCTGCCCTGGTTTCCTTGACTCCTGTGCAGAGAAACGCCCCTTTTCAAAACAGCACCTGGTAGAGCACCTGGATATTGAAGCAGCAGCAGGGATTTGCAGCCCCTCCACCATTCCCACGTGGATAAACCCCCACAAGGAGTGCTGAAACACCTTGCAGCAGGGCTGCTGTCAGTATTTTGGTTTTGCTTCGATTCCAGCCTGTGTTGTGCTAAGTGGAAATGGCCCTTCCAATGTCACCCGCCCTCTCCATGTGCAGGCACATGTGAGTCCCTCACACATGTTCCTCGCACACACATCCCTGTACAGCCAGCCTGGTGCAGCCAGGCAGGGCTGATGTGGGACACCCCAGCTCCAGTGCTGAGCCCCACTGTAACATCTCAAAGGAGTCTGAAGGATGCTGAGACAGACTAGGTGGTCGCCAGCAATCAGTCCATACAGTCTGGCCAGAGACATGCTGGGGCCATCTGGATGTGGCCAAAGCTGCCCCAGCCTGACTGCTCATCCAAGCACTCCCTGCAATCCTGCAGCCCTCTGCAGGCATTGACAATCCACCTGGTTCAGTACAAAGCAGGACAAACCCTGTGAGCCAGCCCAATAGATGCAGCCTGCTGTGTCTGGCATGTTCTGTGGGTGAGGTATGCTCTTAGCTGAGCACTAGTGGCTCATTGTGACTCCTTAGCTAAAACTCCCACAGTGCATAGAGTGGTCAGGATGGGGATGAGAAGGATGCCCAGCTCTGCCTGATGGCAGAAACATCTCCAAGCAGTAGGTCCACTGTCACAGCCAGGAAAGTCTCATGGATCACACCACACCTTGAATCATCCTAGCCCTCCACCTCAGCCCTAGTGTGGTGTGGCACTGAAAAGGGCAATCTGGGGCCAGGTCCTATCCACAGCAGCAGGAAAGTAGGGCTGCTCCTATGGGATGAATCCCAGGGCACCTGGCTCCCCTCACCGTCCACTCTCCTTCCTTGCAGAGACAACAAGTGCCAGCACCTCCTCTTTCATGGCACCACCCACCACCAAGATCTGTGACAAGGGGGCCGTGGTGGGCAGCGGCGCCATGGCAGTGTGTTGGACAGCTGGACTGGTTGTGGCTGCCTATAGTGTCCTCTTTATTTAGTGAGTATCTCCCAAATCAGAGGCATAAGAAGCAGGAGGTGGGTGCTGGAATGGGGACCCTCAGGGCTCTAATGCGGTTGGGAAGGAGATATTCCAGCCAGACTCTGGGTGAAGGGCATTAAGAACAAGTCATTTGGGCTTTTCTTGCAGTTTTGCAAATGCACCAAGTCTGACTGCTTTTCCAGATGGATATTCGACTGGGGATCTCAAAAATGGCTTTTCAAGCAAAGCTGGCAAAGTGATCGGTCTTTGATGTCTTGTTCTCAGCAGCCCTCTCCCATCCTCTCTGCTAACATTTTTAAGAGGCAAAGAAACCACATGGAAATCTAAGGCCTTTGCTTAGCGATGAAAGAAAAATTGTCTGAGATCAAAAAATTCAGATTACATCTCAAAAATGTCCTTAATTTGGCTTAGAATGGAGCTGGCAGCGTGGAGAGCCATAAAATGCCCCTCTCCTCAACAGATCAGGGCTGCTGTCTCATGAGTGTCATGCCCAAATGCCCTTTCACTGTCCCCATATTGCCCAAGGACAGGGATGGATCCTGGGAGCAGCCACGTGTGTCTCTTTTGGGAGATAAAGCATCGGCCCCCATCCTTTGGTGCTCAAAGAGGAGCTCTTTGTGAGCACAGGGTTTCTTTGCTCCCCTCTGACAATCTCATCTCATGCGTGACACTAGTGGGGGTACGCAGCCAGTGGAGGGTGGGCAGGGCCGAGCCTTGGGAGGAGGAGGTGGAAATTATGTGTTTGGGTACCTGGGTGACTTTCCCTATGGAGAAAGGTCAAATTCTGCTCGGTGTGTCCCACCAGTGTCTGGGCACAGCTGAGTTTGGAGCGAGACCGTGACCCTTCTGCTTCCTGCTTGCAGATCTCCATCTGCCCATCCACCGCAGCCCAGCGCAGACGCCTCCCCACCGCCCACCGCCGCCCCCGCCCCGCCACCCCGCTCCTGGGTTGAGTCTCTTAGCTCTTCGATTTTGCACACATTGAGGACGTACCACGCTTCTCGCCGTCACTTCGGAGGAGGACAGAGCTGCTGCCGTCCCCTGGGGAGCCGCAAAACCCTCTCGCAGCCCGGAGTGAGGAGACGCATCTCCGTGCCCCTTTCCTCAGCCAAGTGAAGCGAGCCCTGACCCCGCGCCGCAGCTGAGGGCCCCACTCATACAGCTAACCCCCCCCACGCCAAAGACGTGCCCGCCGCCCGCGCGGCAGCGCACCGAGAAAAGGGGATATGAAAACGGGGGGGTGGTGAGGGGAATGATGCTCCAAGCTGTGTACCCCCTTTCGGCAAAAGGGGTCCCCCAAGGACTGGACTCGCTCCCCTGAGCTCTCGACCGTGTGGCGAAGCTGGAGGGGTGCATGGATCGGGGGGGGGGGGGGGGGGGGGTGGTCTTGGTCCCCTCCGAGGGGGCGGTGGAGGCGGGAACTGGTAACTTTCACAAGTGCGATGGGGAGCAGGGAGCTAGCAGGGTTTTAATGGAAAAAAAAAAAAAGGAAGTGTAACACCGATAAAACCTTCCTGGCCCCTTGCTGAGCACCTGGGAGAGCTGTCCCTCCACCTCCTCCTCCACAGCACCCTGCAGGAGCCTTCGCCACCCCCAACCCCACCCCAACATCACCCCCAAACTTTTAACCATGATGGATACAGGGAATCACCCCCATTAATGTCTTTGTCTCATTCTCCAAGAAAAGCAGAATAGCTCTGCTGTTGCCTTTAGAGCTGGAGCCCTGCAGACCTTTGCCCTGTTGTTGCCCGCTGTCCCCAGCTGTCCCCAGCTGCCCCTGTGCCTGCTCTGCTCTCCTCCCCATCCTGCCCAAAGTCCTGTTTTGTAAAGACACCTCCTCTTGGCCCTGCCTGGACCCAAGCGCAGTATTTAATACCGTACGTCCTAGTATTCCTACTGTTGACATGCTGTATTTGAATTTTTTATAGATGTATATATATTAAAAAAAAAAAAAAGAATCAAAAAAAAGTAATAGAGGGGATAAAACTAAACTCACAGAGACAACGCACACACACACACACACACACACACCAGGAGAAACTGTCTTCATTAAATGTTCATTTCATGATGACTGGCGGATATGGGTGTTATTTCCCTTCCATCTGGAGAGGGTGGTTTTGGCTGCCTGTTTCCCTGCGTGGTGCTGGCTGAATTGGGGAAGACATGTGAACAGCATTGAGGGGGAACATACACTCCCTGGAGCCTGCTCTGGCGTTTAAGACCATAGCACCATCTTCCCAGAAGGGTGGGAGACCCAAAAGCTGGCCTTCAGGACATCCTGAGAAGGTGCAAGGGGGATGCCCAGCCTGGAGACTCCTGGTGAGGGAAAGGAGATGGTTGTCACCACCCCACATGACACCCAGGCTGACGGGGAAGTGCCACATCTCCCCATCCACAGGCCCTGGACAGTCATGTGTGTCCCCAAGCTCTGGCTGCGCCCTGACGTCTCTCAGGCAGGCAGGAGGATGGAGACCTGCCTGTGCCCCACTGCAGTCTGGAGGCTGGAGGTGGCATGTAATCACAACTAATGCATTTCCCATGTCTGATTAATAATTTCATGTTAGGAAAATGTCACTGGCCCAGATGCTCTGAATTAAATTTCTGTCAGGGCAGGGCTCACAGGGACCCAGTGTGGGGACAATGGATGCTGCAAAGTACATTGTTGGAGTCTGTCCCTATGTGCCTTGCTTGTGAGCACCACCTGGAGCAAGGATGCCATCAGGCAATGCCCAGGGGAAAAAGCTCAATTTTTTAGAAAATTACCTCCCTGGTATTTAATTATCTCCCTTATTTATTTATAAGTCTCTGCACCAGGGAGATGTGTATGTGGCTGGCCAACTGAATGGCTGGATGGATGCATACATGTAGGGGTGGATGGATGCATGAGTGGGTGGAAGGAAGGAAGGAAGGATGAAGGTGAAGGAGCCACAGCCTTGGCTCTGCAAAGCACCAAGCTGGTCACTTGCTGTGATTTGAACAATGCTGGGTCTTTAGTTAGGGAAGAGCTCAGTCAGACCTGTCTCTGGCTCGGCCATGCCGGCAGCAGCGCTGACTTGGTTCACTGGTTAATGTTCCATTACCAGACAACATGCCTCTATCATTTATTAATGTTTCATTAGTGTTAAAAACATCTGGTAATTAATTATGCACTAATTATGGATTCACAGTGCTAAAAGCTGGGGTAATCTACCATAGCAGATGGCTCTTTGGGGCAGGGGGAAGGGACAGCTCTTAGCAGAGATGAAAATATCAGGCCCAGGCCCTGCTAGGGGGAGCCATGCCAGACAGACAGATTGCCTTCATCTCCTCCCAGGATTTTCATAGCTAGTCCAGAGGCATGCTGTCTCAGGTTATTAAGCAAAAGAAACCTGTCCCTCTCAAGCTGTTTCGGGGACCAAGGGAGTGGTGCTTCCACTGCTCAGGGCAGCTGTGTGAGAAGCCATCTGAGAGCAGTGGCTTTCACACAGAGGTATAATCCAGCACCTGGAGCTGGCACTCGGCTTTCTGCGAGCTCCGGGATGCCGTTTGTCAACCCCTCCGTGGTGTCTAGCCATGTTAAGCAGCAGTCTATAAAGTAAGGGGTGTTGTAAAAGCCCACTCACTAAGTGCCCCAGGAATATTATGTACAGATGTGCAGAGATGTTTCAAACTGGGGAAGGTCCCAGGGGAGCATCCCTGCCAAGCAGAAAATCCATCCACTTAGCAGTATAAATCCATACAGGAAGAAAGAGGGAATTACAATGCTCAGAGAGACCTGTGCATCACATAACCTGAAATCCAATACATCACCCGGGTGCAATGGGTCCCCGCATCTTCCCAGCACATATGTGGCAGTAAATCCCACCTTAGGTGTTGCTTTGGGCTGTTGCTGATGTGAGAGCAGCCTTGCACGGAGCTCCCCAAGCTCTGCAAGAGGGATCAGAAGTGTGACTGGAAAGCAGGAGCTATTTCCTGGACTTGAAGTCTCGGAGGAAGCAGAAACCCCACGTTTGTGCAAGGGGCTGAAACAATGGAATGGGACCAAATGACTGCACCTCCTGCATCCTTCCCATAGGCAGGTGCTAGCTGAGACCTCATTCTCCCTGACCCAATAGTCAGAAAATTGTGGGCGCTACCTGCTCCCACACCAGCCTCCCAAGAGTCTGGATTTCCTAGGGGATAACAACCAGCTTATTTATCACAAACTAGGCTGACAGGAATGCTTGTGTTGTGCAGCTTGTGATGGGGTGACATGGATGGAGGAGCAGTGGGTACTGTGTTGTGCGTTTCAGCTCTGGCAGAGCTTCAGTCTGGCACAGTCACAGGTGAGAATGGGGTATGAAAGCAGCCTCAGCTGCTGAGAAAGCACACCCATAGCTGTACTGCCAGACCCAAGCTGAAATCTTACTGGCCTGGGTGGAAATGCCAGGTGGGATCTTTTGAGCCAGTTGCCAGAGGAGAGCTGCTGCTTATTTGCACAGGGGTGGACCAGGTCCTCCAGGGGCAGATACCCTCCTCCATCACAAGAAATAGGAGAAGTGTCAGGTGGAGGTGAAAGCAGCAGGAGATGGTGGAAAGGTGGTCCCTGGGATGAAAGTGTGAAGAGCAGCATGTGTGAGGGATGAGATTTTAAACAGAGTCAGCTTGACTTGGAGAAGCCCAGACTCTCCCAATCCTCAGCTTGCAGCAGTGTCAAGTCCAGCAAATAAAAGAGCCCAGCCCAAAGCACAGGGTATTGATTCAGAAAAAGGTTATGTCTCCTGTACGGAGCTTTTGTCTCCTGTATACTGTATGTCTTTGGCAGATTATAGCCTTTCTCCCAGGGCTTTCTGTCCAGTAGCAGGAGGGGTAGCTCAGGCAACAAAGTCCTACCATGAGGAAAATCTCTTCTCTGACATCTTTGGTGCAGGAAGGAGCCCAGGAGCTTTGAATCAAACAGCCACCACTACACAGAGAAGCAGATGGAGCTGCAGGTGCAGACCCCGGAGGTAAAAACAGCCTTGAGCACCCTCACAATACTGTAGGGCAGAGGTTTGTAGCAACAAGAGGTGACAGATGGTCACAAAAGATCACAAATAACAGTCTTGGACCATCTTATTTGTTGGTGACTCCAGACAAGGACTTGATTCACCTTCAAAAGATACTGCCTGTTGTTTGAAAAGCCTCCAAGCAGTGATACTCTTCTTCCTTGTGTCCATCCTGATTGGCTCAATGTCTGGCCTGTCATTGTGTCCCTGGTCCCCAGACACTTCTGCGTGCAGCCTGATGCCCTCCTTCCCCACTAGATCAACCCTGAAACCTCCTCACTGCCCAGATGGGTAGCTCCCACCACTGTTTGCCCATTCCCCAGCACTACCCCAGTGCTACAACATCCCTGCTCACCTCCAGTCTGCCCCAGGCCCCTCCCTGATCTGGCCAGGGTGACTCACATGGGATTATGTGCTCACAGCATCCCAAACCTCCCTACAGACAGACACCGCAGCCAAGCACAGCCCACCCAGCTCAGCTGCAGCATGGAGACCAGACCACACCAGGGTCCTCTAATAAGCAATTGACTCTTTTTTTCCTCCCTTTCAAGAAAAAGCCAAGCATTAATTTGGCTTCTGCCACTCTGTTTATCTAATAGCATCGCTGATTGATTGTCTTATTTATAACCCAGATCCGGTGTCTGGGCTGCTTGTGGAGATGGAGTGATTGATGGAAAGAAGACAGCCAGAAAGGGACTTAATGGAGCCATGTGGCTGAGCAGCAGAGTAGTGGCTTAGGCATGAAATGAAAAGTGTCTCCCACAAGTCTGGGCTCCTCTCCTTTCCTGCATGGTTCCCAGGGAAGCTGCTAAGTGCTGGGAGAGAGCAGCAAGCTCCCTACACACTGCCAAAAGCAATCAGGGACCATACTCAGGTCTCCTCCAGCAGCCTGGCCAAGGGGACACAGCCAACAGGGACTTGGACTGCTTCCTGAGAAGGCGTCATACAGTCTCTGGGAACGTTTCCCCCTTCCAGGATGGAAGGAATGGTTGAAAGGTGTGAGGCAGCCTGAACCCTGCCCAGCCACCAGCCTGCTGTCAGGATGCCTGTCCTGCCAGCTGGAAATCAAGTCCCACAAACACATGGTGCAGAGAGAAGCCTTTCCCAAAGTGCCCTCCTGCAGGTTGGGAGCGTCTTCCAGAGGTCTCAGTTTTGTCCAAATCTGGACTGAGACAATTCTGCATCCCCAGGGAGTTTCTCTGTTTCTTACACCCGGTGGCCACAAACCCCAGCAGCTCACATGTGAATTACCCCATGGAGACAAACGCTGCCATAAAGCACCAACAAATGGGGAAGGAGAAGCAGTCCCAGAAGGTGACACGCCATCATTCAAGGTCTTGCTGTAGATGTGTGACAGCCTGGATATGTCCCAAACCTCCAGCCTGCAAATTCACCCCAGAGCAGCCTGTCCCCAGCTGCAGGATCAAGTCGTGGTCAGGATATGGCTGACAACTCCAAGTCCCCAGGAAGGCATTTGGCTTTGATCTGAGCCAGAACTAAACCCTCATCTTGTCCACAAAGATCAGTTTGGGAAGAAAAAGACAACATACTGGTTCAGTCAAAATATTTCATCGCTGTTTAATGGTCTTTATTTCATGTCTGATTGTAACAGATAATCTAATATGAGCCTCAAGCAAAGCCAAACACAGTTGTTTCATTATGAACGACCCCATCAGCCAGCTTTGACATGGCCAAACCCCGCTCCTTTCCTTTTTTTGTTTTTCTTCCTCTTTTTTTCTTTCCCACATCTGAAATCTGAGGAAAACTAAAGCAACTCCATGAACACTGCTGTTTCAATGGACTGAAATAAACCATCCAGGAGACAGGTCTCCAGTACTGGACATATTGTTGCTCCCAACACCAGCGCTTGGCAAACACTATCCAATGCCTTATGATAGTTTTATTGCTTCTAGGAGAAAACCCTCCTTGGAAAGTCTGCCTGGACCAGCAGATATGGGCAGGTGATGAACACTCCCTTTGGCAGGGATGTCCCCAGTCATGGTGGTCCCTCTGTGGGTGGTGCCACTATCACCTCACCATGTGTCCAGGGCTGTGAGGAGAAGGGACCAGGATAGGGCGATCCTTGCAGAATGATGGAAGATGGAGGGGCCCCTGAGCAGTGGGAGCGGAAATGGCCTTTGATGTGGAAGCTCTCCTTTCACAAACACAATGAGTTGCAGAGAAATTTTATAAACATGGCTATTGTTGCTCCATCCCTTTGGTGGGAACAGATGGTCCGAGTGCTCTGTTTGGCCCCCCTTCCCTCCCCTCACTCCCTATCCCCATTAATAAAGCCCCAGCAAGTCCAGCACCACTAAGGTTTTCCCAAGGGGGATCAATAAATAAATGTAATAACAACAAAGGGGCCCATGCAGACGAGATTGGGTTACAAAGAGGCCTCTGCCCCCCTCCTCCTTTCCGGGTGAGAGTCACTGCATGCAGGCACTCTGGCCAGTTCGAGGAAAGGTTCCTCCATCCCCACCATCTGTGGGAAGCGGAGACAGGATCTCCCCACTGAAAGAGCCAGGCACCACCCTGCAGTCATGGATGGCAGTGTGTGACCTTGGTGGTCATCTTGCAGCCTTGGCCATGGGACACTGATGGCATATGACTGACAGATCCCCACCTTTGAAAGTCACCTGAGGTAGCTGTGGGAACAGGTTCAGGTACTGACCCTGGATGTGTAGCAGGCAAGTGTTGCCTTCTAAGATTTTCTAGCCAAGAGGTTGCTCCTCATCCTTTCCCAGCAGGATCCTATCCAAGATAGTGCACTTGGGAGCAGGCATCATGGCTTCACCTGGGCTCACCTTTTGCCTTGCTCTTATCTGACAAAAGACCAGGCAATTTTCTGCCCAGCTGGAAAGCACCGGTGACTCTGACATACTCCTCAATGGTGTAGTGTGGTTTAACATAGGTTAGCTGGGATTAAAGCAGAGCAGAGCAGTGTGCAGACAGGGTTTTCCTGTGGAAATCACCAGCATGCACCAAATGCTGCCCATAAGACTGCAGGACAGGGGAGCAGCTTCCCCAGGAACATCAGTAGGGTTTGGAAGTGGCCACAGCATCTCACCAGACTGAATGGTGCAGCAGTCACATGGAGGCACTCCATCGAGGGGTTCTCTCCATTGCAGAAGGAGGAGACCAGCTCCACAAAGCTTTGCAGGAAGTCATCTACTGAGGAAGGGCCCAAGACTGGAGTAACCCAATGGGCAAGGCCCAGAGAGGACTTTGGTGATGTGAAAGAGGGACTGAGCAGATGCTTTGATCCAAGAGCCAACACTGAGTGAGCCCTGTTAGCTGCCATTGTCCAACCTCCTCCCCCAGCTGGTCCCTGCCACTCAGAGGTGATGGGATGCTGGTTTTATCTGTGCAGGACTCCTGCAGCTGGGGGTCTGTGGGATGAAACGTGTTTCACACACGCACTTGCATGCACTGCCACCTCCCCTCTGAGCTGCCCTGGGAGTCCCTGCCTCCACCTGACCCCTTGCTCATAAAAAACTTAAAACTCTAGATATCATCTCTCACAAACGTGAATTTGAGGCCTCGTCAGTCACCAGACACGTCCCACAATCTGCACTAGCTCCAGACAGCTGGAGGGGTTTGCTGGAGGACCAGAATGACTTCATGCTGCCTCCCACGTACCGGGGGTTACCCAAAGTGCTTGTTATGGGGAGAAGAGCTAGGGACCAGGAGCACAAAGACCCATTCTCACCATGCTGCCACCATGCCATGCCCTGGATCCAACAGGCTGGGTGCTGGCCTAGGGAACTACTGATAGAAAAACTGTCCCGGGGTGCAGAGGCTCTCCCTGTGGGCACAAGCAAGGCAGCTGGCCTGGGCTCCAGTGCTGGGAGGTTTATGAGGGCTGACCCCTCACACTGAGCGCCTGGGGCAGGATAAATCCCACTCTGCCTGGGAGTGCAGGTGCATGAGGCTGCCGGGGAGGGGAAAGGACTACAGATGCATGGGGGATCCAGCAAGGGGGAGCTGGGGCTGGCCTCAAGCTGTGTGCTGCTTTGGGTCCATCCAAACACTGGGAATGGTCCCCTTGCCTGCTCCAGAGCCTGCAGCATTGCTCTGCTGGTGCTCTGGGTAGGGCTGCCAGCACACAGTCTGCCATGGTGAGCCTCAGCAGTGCAGGAAGACTGCACCATGCCAGTAGATGTGCTGCAGGATGTCCAGAGGAGACTCGTGGCACTGTGGGGGTACCCACAGCATCCCCTGGGTACCCAGGTGTTTGGAACGTGGATCCATAGCTTTTTTGCTTCACATTCACCCCTGGTTTAAATCCTGTCCAGGACTTCCTAGCTACTGTAATGAAGGCAACAGGAGATCCCATATTGGGTTCCTATTAGGCCTAATGTCAGTCATGGTGGCATGAAAGATGCTGTGCCAAAGGCCTCAAGAGAGGATACTGGTGATGTCCCCAGCCATGGGGCTCCTGACCTCCCTGCAACACTGGGAGATGCTTGAGGCCTACATTGGAAAAGGTACTTGGGATCAACATAGCCCTCAGTTCTACAAGCACCACCCTGGGCAGTGGGTCCTGCCGGGGCTGGGACATGGGGAACATCACATGCGGGGCTGACAGTGAGCTTTGCAAGAGCAAAAGGGATTTCAGCTCATAGCCCACTCCACTATTTCATGTAGCACTGTTCTGAATCCTTGCCTTAGCAGCCAGGCAGGGGGTTGGGAACCTTTCTCTGAGTGAATTACAATCATCTTCTGAAAAAAAAAAAAATAACACAAAGCAGGTGGCTGAGCTCGAAGGTGGATAAATAAATGCCCATCACAGAGCACCTGACTGAAGCCAAGTGCAAGCTTAACTTTGGACTCTTTGAAGTCAGCACATCCTCACGCTCTCTGGCGGTTTGGGGCTTAAGCCCTCCGTGTGTGCCTTCTACCAGTGCTTGGGTAATTTATAGACGTGTAAGGCTTTTTGGAAAACTTTTCTGCGAACCTCTTGCATCAACCCAGTCCAGCTGGTCACATCATGTTTGCCTCTCCTCAACAGCTCAGTAGAAGCACTGTACAATATGAACCAACCCCAAGAGTAAATTCTAAGACTTGGTATCCCAATCACAGGCCACATTTCTCAGGCATGCCATGCCCTGCTGCATGGCTACCTTACCCTACCTGACAGGCAGCCCATTGACTAACAGATGTGCACACCATTTAATTACAGCACAGTGAATCCACTTAGTGCTGTTTCGTTAGATATCTTGTCTATTGGAGGAGCGCTAGTGGTACTCACTCAGCTCAGCTGCCCAAGTCTCTGGATTTTCAGACCCTTAATATTCACTCTGATCTGTTCATAAGTAATTCATGGAGAGTGGGAAATGCCTTACAAGAGAACTCACTCCAAACTGCAAGTGCTTCTGAGGCACCTTGCAATCTGCTTGCACAGGGAAAGGAGGGGAAAGTAATGAATAAATGATTGTTTACAAATTATTTACTTGTCTCCGCTAATTTCCACACTGTTTACCTGGAAGCATGCTGAAGTCAGGAACAGTTAGAGAAGACTTCATCTTGGTGTACAAGTGGATGGAAGTTGGGCAGCATGGCGGGAAGGAAGCCAATGCAACAGAAGAGCACGAAGCCAGCTTTGGCTGCCAAAATTGACTATTGAGTGCAGACTTGCTTGGTCTTCACATTCCAGAAGAAATTCTTGTGTGGGGCTGTATTTCTGTCATAACTTCCTAGGATGCATGGAGTCGAGTCCAGGGCTGTCCAGGCTGCTGAGGGTTGTATAGTCCTTAAGAGGACTACACTCTGCAGAAGATGAGCAGGCTTTGCTAAGAGTTCACTGTCTATTCAGAGGGAGCAAAGACTTTGTGGGGAAAACCAGGAAAAAGTCCTTGCTGTGAACTATGCAGCAGAGTAAGAGCTGTCTGAGCTGTTTTGGTATCAACAGTGTAAGGTCTGTGAATGTGGGAATGATGATGCTTACAGCCCATAGCATGTTGCCCCAAAATGTAAATGGGAACTCTGCCATGAGGCAAAATCACCCCAGCAGATCACAGCTACCTAAGGCAAGCAGCAGAATGAGCCTGTCCTCCTACTTAAAGCCATTTTAGGCTTCTCAGTCTCATGTCAAGCTTATTTCCCACTATAAACCAGAGACAGAAAATCACAGTGAAGAGTGATGGGCACCAGCAAAATTAATGTGTGTGGGTGTGTGGGTGTCATTTGGGGAAGAAAAAGGCAATTAGGCTACGTCAGGACAGCAGGACAAGCTGGGAACTGGTCAGTCTCAGCTGGGTTGATGTGTCTTCCAGACTTCCCATGCTTCATTCCCCTCCTTTTGCTCAAGGGTTAATGAATTCCCTTTGACTGAGCATTTAGATCCTGTATCCTTTCACACTAGATGCTGGAGCATCCTGGGAAACATAGCTATGGAGGGAGGCACAAGATGCTTGCAGGATGGAGGCGGAAATGCCTCCTGAAGTTTGAACGAGGACTGCCACCAGCTGCTGGCAAAGCTGAGGTAAGGGCTCAGGGCTTGGATCATGCAATTGCACAGTGTCTGATTAATTCACCCTGCAGGAGAGTGACCCACAGGAGACAGAGTGACACTGTGTGTGAGGGACTGATGAGGTTCACAGAAAGAAGAGGTGGAAGTCAAAATACCCAAAGGCTGTTTTCATTAGCCAGCATGAAAACGTGTACAGGATGGAATAGAATCACACCAGCAAGCCCTACAAGCAGCCTGTCCCCAGCGCTCACAGCTGCCTGTGCCTTGACCAGACCCTGGGGACACACAGCAGTGTCCAAGTCCTCAGGCTGCAGGAGACTGAGCAGTGCTGCAGGTACACCAGGGATGGAGGGGGGTTTGGGATGTTCTCACCTGAAGCATGGAGAGAAAAAGCTGTCTGCAGACTGTGGGACATCTTTGGGGTCTTGTCTCCTTCACTCCCCCTCTGGTCTCAGCTACCCCTCACTCCCTCCCACCACCCTTCAAACTCCTCCATGCCCCAACCTGCTTGGCACTGACCCTGCTCCCTGCAGCCTTCCAGCTCATCACTCTCTGTGAGCAGCCTGTAAATCCTTGTACACATATCTCCCTTGGCCTTGGGGAGAGGGAATTTATCCCCCTAACTCAGCTGTCAGAGACCTCCAGATGCCAGAAGTGATCAACATGCTCTTAATTCACTGCAAAGGGTGCAGGACTCTGGTGAAGGCTCCCATGCCTGCTTCCCTGCCAAACCTTTGGGGCATGCTTGCACCCCGGCCATGGAAACTTTCTAGGAAAATTGCCCAGCATGACTTAACTGCTGTGTTCCTGAATGAGGGCACATGAACCTCAGGAAGCAGAGAGGCAGGAGGGGATTGCAGGCAGGACATGAAGCCTGGGGAGACCCAGACATGCTCCAAGTGATATCTACATGGTGGAGACTCTCCCAGCTCCCTGGAGAGCCCTGAAGCATCCAGACCAACAGACAGCAGTCAGATGATTCAGGATTGCCCTAACCCTTGCCAGTCCTTCATCAAGTCCATCACAGAAGCACAAGCAAGATATCCAGATGCAAACATCTGGTTGTGCAGCTCCTCTTGTCATTGACCTGAGGAAATTGTGCAGCCGAGGAGGCAGGAGGGAGAAACATGTGGAAATGCCTGTAGGTCCCTTGCCCAGTACATGGATCCAGCAGGGATGGACTCACATCTAGGTGAGCTGACTGGGTGCTGGCGGCAGTTCACTCATTCAGACCAATCTGCTGATCTCTCTCCAAAGCCCCCCAAGAGTCTGGATCTCTGGTGTGAGATGAACACTGAGCAAATACCCCTGTTTTCCTGCCACAATTACCCTCTTTAACTTTTCAACTTATCACCTGCATAGAGGTTTATAAAATTTTAAAGCTAATGGCATCTCCAGTAATGATACTGCAGATGTACAAGCTGCATCCTGGGATGAATAAATTATAGGAAGCCAAGTAAATTGCAATGGGAAGGACAGCAGCTGCAGGATGGAAACAGATGGCTTTGCCATACGCCACAGCTTGGTCTCAGTGCGGGGTATGTTCCCAGGGCTGCCCCTTTCATGGTGGCCCTGAAGAACACCTGGGCACACCTGAGGCTGCAGATCCCCAGAGCATCAGCAAATGCTGTAGCCAGCATGGGGATCTGTGCAGCTGGTTGAGTGATGCTGTGGGACTGGGGCTACAGTGGCAGTCCATGGGTCAGCAGCAGGAGAGTAGGAGACCTGTCTTCCTTCTGCTGCTCACTGGGTTTTCATGCAGAAGGAGCTCGCAGCCTCCAGTCAGGACACTTGGCAGCTTTCTTGAGGGGAGCTGGCTTGTAGTTTCACTTACTGCTACATTTCTCCCAGAAAAGCCTTTTCTGCCTCTCTCCATCCCGGCACATGCACACAGAGAGTTGGAAGAGCAGGGTGCCTCAACCTACTCCTCTGCCCTTCAGCACAAGGCATGCAGATCTATGATGAGGACGCACATGGGATTGTGCATCAGGTGCATGTTCGTGTTCTGTTGATGTGACCAAAGGGACCTCCACAGATCAGTGCTTGGCTCCTGCACACTGAGGAGCAGCACTGTCCCAGCTGAAGTCCAACAGTGCCGCATTTCCTAAGCTGTGGTTCCAGTAGGGTGACAGGACAGGGCTGTCTCTGTCCCAGACAAAGGACAGGTTAACAGAGCAGCTGTGATTCCCAGCTCAATTAAAGTTGCATATCCCCTGGCTACTTCAGTGGTCACCTTCTCCTGTGGCCAGGTTCACATCTCAAACTCATCCTGACACAGGTAACTCCTGTCAGGGCATTTTCAGGACTCCTCAAAAGCTGCTGCAATCATGGCCTCAGATATTAACAAGCCTGGGCTGACCCTCACTACAGGACTGGGGTCTCAGCCACATATCTGCTGTCCCCTCTGATTTGTTGCTGGAAAAGCTCAGCCCCAGTGACATTGAAGAGATGCAAAGTAAGACACAGCTGGCAGAGGAGCCAGGAACATACAGACCCTAAGTCACTCTTTTCCCTGCTTGTCCTTGTGAGAACAAGGTCCTCTGGCCCAAAGCATACACTGTGGAGCCTACCTCTGTCATGGAGTAGTGAGGCTGATTAAAAGTGGGAGCTTTGCTCCCACAGCTGTCAATGCCACCAGAGGTTCTCTGACAAAAATACAGATCTTCAGTATGCAACCAGCCAGCATGGCTCCATCTCTGAGGGGTTCACTGTTCATGCAAACCCACCCCCTACACACATGGGGTCCAACCAGCCTCACCCCTCCTGCATTGTGGCTGCACCACAATACTCCATCCCACTCCTTACAGGTGTCCCTGATCTAGGTTGGGAATGCACAGGAGGAATTCAGCCTCCTCTGGTCCTGATCACACTGCCATCCTAAAATGCCTTGACAGGCTGGAGATAGGGACCAACAGAGCTTTATGACATTCAGCAAGGAGAAGTGCAAAGTCTTGCACCTGTGGAGCAGCAACACCATGCACTGATGGATGCTGGGGGCCACTCAGATGGAAAGAGCTGGAGTTCCTGGTGCACACTGAGCTGAATATTAGCCAGCAGTATGTTCTTGCTGAAAAAGACTTATCCTGGGTTGGATCACAGAAAGTGATGGCAGGTCAAGGGAGAAGATCCCTGTGCTCTACACGGCAGTGGTGAGGACACAGCTGGACCCCTGTATCCAGTTCTAGAGCCCCAGTAGAAGGGAGATACAGACATACTGGAGAGTCCAGCAAAGGGCCACAAGATGATGAAGGGATTGGATCATCTCTCCTGTGATGAAAAGGTGAGAGAGGCTTGTCCAGACAGGACAGAAGGCAATGGGCACAAACCAAAACATAGGACACACTCTTTTATTGTCCAAGTGACCAGCCACAGGAGCAGACTGACCAAGGGGACTGCAGATTACCATCTTTGGACATATTCAAAGGCTTCCTGGATGTGGTTCTTGCCAACCAACTCTAGCGGGCCCTGGTTAAAAAAGTTTATCTCTGGAGGACCCTACAAACATCCGCCAGTTATTCTGTGAATAACTTTGCAGTCATTACAATTTTTGCATTACATTACAAATTTTACATGCATTACAGCTTTTGAATTGTATTTTTTTGTGTGTATTCAGGTTGGAGGGTTATACTTAAATACCCAGCCAGGAGAAGTTGGGCACTTCTGGAGATACAGCCAAGCCTAAGCAGAAGGGAGAACACTTTCCCAAAGCCTGTTTACATCCATGGGCTAAACAAGCCCAGCAAGAGCAACACCTGGCACCAGCACTGGTGAGGTTCACTCCTTTGTCAGCAGCCCCAAATACCACCTAAGATCCGGGTCCTCAGAGCATCCCCAGAGCAGAGCTGGGAGGGGACAGGGAAGACTTTCTCTTTGTCTCAAGAAAGTTTTACTGCACTGGGTAACACCGTCTAACTCCATTTTCTTTCACAGATTCACTGCCTCGTTCCAGAGCTATTGAGCAGGCAAATGTGTCCAAAAGCAGATGGATCCGCTAAGCAGTTCTTTCTTGCACATTATCTCATACAGTTTGGGTGCAATAAAACTTCCAGGCAGAACAAATCTTCAAGCTTGTGCCGTGCCTTATTTTTAGCTGCGAAGTACGTCTGTTTTAGTGCTCCTAATCCCTAGCTTGGTAGTAATTTATGGAGAAAGCTCTTGGCTCGCTTGGGCCAGAAGATTTGTAGTAAAACTTTTATAAGCTGTAGAGATAAATCCCATGGACTCTTGCAGTCTCGGGGGACTCTCCTCCAGAAGTGTGTTTTGCTGAACACTCCCTCAGCATGGGAGTATGTTCAAGAGAGAAAGCATCAGATGGCTGAGAATAAACTATCCTGGGTGTCATCATGATCTGCAAATCACCTGGAAGGGGAAACCAGGGGAGGCCATGGATTCCCCAGTCTCAGACACTCAGACAGAATTTTGAAAGTACCTGCCCAGCAGGAGCTCTTTGCCCCACATTTAGGTCCTCTGAATAGTGCCTGGTAAACCCTAGGGATGAGGAACCTATGCCAGGCAGTGAGATACCTGAGACAAGAGTGGTGGCTCTGGTTTTAATGGGGTAATTGGTGTGATCAACCACTTGCATGTATGTCACCTTGGAGCTTTTAGCATGGGCAAGGCTCTGGCTTAAGAACAGGGGCAGTAGCAAACGCCTATTTCTCCACTGCCCTGCACTCCCTCAGGGGAGGGGTTTGCAGGATGGAGCAGTACTTTATGCTGCAGTGGAGTAGGGAGATGAAAAAAGTCAAGGAGTAGAGAAGGGGAAAGGGATTGAGACATGGGACCCCAGAGCAGCCCCTTCCAGATCCCAGTGAAAACATGGGCCCATAGTTGTTTTCCCAGTTCATCCATCCAAAAGCTATGTGTAGCACCAGACACGGTTTTCTATAAGCCCAGATGTTTTCTGGAGCTCACAGCTCTCAGAGATGCCCTGTCCCTGAGCCCAACAACTGGGGCAGGAACTGCTGTGTAATGACCATGGCACTTCACAGCAGGGAGGAAGGTGATTCACCATCTGCATGCTGTGCTGTAAAGGGCTGGTATTTGCTTTGCAGATGTTCTTAGATTCATGCAGACCCATATCCTCAAATACTTCACATTCCCAAGGGCACTTTTTTCTGAAGAGAGGGAATATTTCCAGAAACCATAAAGGAAGGAAGGAAGGCCAAATCCAGAGAGGAGCTGATGCAATTCTACACAATTTTATAACCCAAGCAGGTACCAAGGTTAGCTGAGGCTGATGGGTAGATGATCTCTTGGTGTGCTGGCTCCCCCAAAAATGGAACAGCCGTCTCTGTACTTGGCATAAAGATCATGGAATCATATTGTGGTTCAGGTTGGAAGAGACCTTAAAGAGACCTCAATCCCACTACCATGGGCAGGGACATCTTCCACTAGAGCAGGTTACTCAAAGCATTGTCCCACCTGGCCTTGAACACTTCCAGGAATGGAGCATCCCCAACTTACCTGGGCTTTTGAATAGGACAACCCTCTGGTGTTGTTGCCTGCTGCTGCAGTAGTGGGAAGAATGGGTCTTTCTCAAAAGTTTCCCAGTAACCAAGTCAGAGATGAAGCTGTCCAACACCCAAATTTAGTGCCTCTGCTTGTTATTCTTTGGCAAATGTGGAGAGCATAGTCAGTCCCATTACAACCTGTTGGGACCTGATCAGCCTGGGCTGAGTGGGGGACGGCCCTGAGAGGTATCTCACACAGTCCTGACTCTTCTTCCAGAAATACAATTAGTCCGGTTCCAATGTCCACCTTTCCTGGGAGAAAAGTCATCCAGACACTGTCTGGAGCTCAAAAACATTGGAAAACCCCTGTGCTGTGCTTTCCTGTCTCTAATGAACACTGCAACAAGGAATACCTGCCAGATTATCAGCAGGATCCTGCACAAACTTTTACCCTCTCACCCTTCTGACTGCTGATGGTCCCAAAAGTCTGCTGCTCCCTCTGCAGCTCACAGCCCACATGTCTTCTGCCCTGTCACCCTCCCTAGCCCCAGCCTCTTTCCCCATCCCTGTAGGAGCAAAATTGGTTTCCTGTCACACTGGAGAGGCTTCTGTCATCCTGGGCATCCTCTCCTCTCTTCACAGGGCTCTGAGGGGCCACTGGGCTTAGCAGATTCCCCCTCCCAGAACCCACAAGGTTTTTGCCAGCATGAAATGGGCAAAAACTTCCAGTCCCTGTCCCCAGTGTCATGCAGAGATATGGCCTCTTGGTGCACAGGGCAAATTCCGAGTGATCAGGGCTTCCCATGCAGCTCCCAAAAAGCTGATTTTGTTTTCTCATGTCTTTTCCTATTTTCAACCTGATTTCCTTCATGAATGAGCAAGATTCACATAGCCTGAGCCAGATGACATACACCTGGAGCAATGTGTGCCCAGACAAGATGGTCACTGCATCTCATCCAGCACGGAGAAAGGAGATAACATGTTTCCTGAGCCAGCAGCAGGAATTGCAGCAGCTCCATTCAATCTGAGCAAGTCCTGACCTGCTGTGAGGAGGGAGCACGGGGCAAGGTCCTAGAGGACCTGTGCAGACAATTGTTGGCAAGCAGGTGTGCAGGCTGTGGTCTGCTGCTGCTGCTGCTGCTGCTGCTGCTGGTCCTGCTCTCGGCGGTCTGTGCTGCCCTCGCGCGGCCGTTCTGAGAGCGCTGCAAATATCCTCCAAATGGAGCAAATGCAACCACAGACCCAGGCTGCGCCGCTCGGCTACCACCGAGCCTGTAGGACACCCCGAACAAACATGGATTTACCCTGCTGTGAGATGTCTGCAGGGACCTCCGCCTCGGTGGCACACCTTGGCAGCTGGGGAGGGCTCACGCAGCCCCTCAGTGAGGGACAGACACATCCCCAAAGGAGAAATGCTTGCCTCTCTCCCACATCACCTTCTCATCTTGATTCCAAGAAAGAGGCCCATAGCAGCTTTCAGCAATGACCTATATTCCAGGGACTTACTTGAGACTGTGGGTTTAGACATATTGCATAAATCCTTATTTTCTGGTCACAGACTTCCTCATCTGCCCTACTGATCCCCTCCTCCCTGTGTACAGCCCTGCCATGCTGCTCCTGCCACTGCAACTGCTCCACAGTTGTCATTTCTCATGGGGAACAGGTATGAACCCAGTGACACACAGGGAAACATCACATTTAACTGGTATCTCACATAAATCTCCAGCCCACAGTGTCTCCCCTTGGTGCAGGGGTGGCGGCTGCTCCCTTTCTTGTATGGGTGGTCTGTTCTTCATTTAGACCTGTCCTTGCTCAAGGGATGTATGCTGTTATATATTAAAGTCCTCTCTTTTCCTGGTGCCTCTAACCTCAAGGCCCTCATCTTCTCATGACCCTGTGCCACAGAGAGAGATGTTATGCTGTTATCCTCAGTTGTTATGCTCCTTCTCTCCCAGGTGTCCCACTCTGCTTGGAGCCACATGGAGCAGCAAGAGCAGCTTGAAACAAAATGGTCAAATTGGATGCTTTTCCCTTTCTCAAGACTGGACAGCTGTTGCCTGAAGGAACTTCTTGGAGGACATACCATCAAAATTCAAAACCCTAGTGAAGTTTTGAATGAGGATGGCTTGGCCCCTCTCAGGAAATCTCTGTCTCATGGACATCCTCTGTGCTGCCTGCCTGTCCCTGAACCCCAGCATGACAAGAATTACACCTGATACACAGCACCACTGCCCTTTCCACCATAGTTTTCCTGATTTTTCACTTCCAAAACTTTGGCTTTTCAGAGCTTTTTTGTTTGGTTGGATTTTTTACTCAGAATAAAAAATACTCCTAAAAATGTCCCCCAAGCTCTGCCTGTTTCAAGGTTCCACTGCACCTCTGAGCACTACTAGGCCCCTGAGCACCAGGGAACCAGGAGACCTGGTGAGATGCACCTGTCACCTTCTGCAGAACAAGCCACCACAGCATCACTGCTTAAAGGGAGCTTGGCTTATAAAAAGACGAAATTTTCACAAAGGCAGATAGTAACAGGGTAAGGGAGAATGATTTTAAAGTAAAAGAGAGATTTATATTAGATGTAACAAATAAATCTTTTTGCTAGGAGGGTGGAGAGGCACTGGCACAGGTTACCTAGTGAAGTTGTGGATGTCCTGAGCCTGGAAGTGCTCAAGGCCAGGTTGGATGAGCTTTGACACCCTGGCTTAGTGAAAGGTGACCTTGCCCAGGGCAGGGGGATGTTGCAATAAGGTGATCTTAAAAGTCCTTTTCACCCCAAACCATTCTGTGATTCTATGAGGTCCCTGGCATTAGGTATCCCAGTGTTCTTTGTCATCAGGTGTAAGGAACAGCATCGGGCCATTTCAAGCCTGATGCTGTCCTCGCCCCTGCCGTGACTTTCCCCGCAGTAAAAGTGGAGTCACACAACGCCCAGGAAAGCTCCATTTTGACGGGTCGGAGTTGCTGGTTACTAATGGTCCTGTGGAGAGGGTAAAGACGGCACAGGGTTGCGAGCCGCAGGTCTGCAGCAGTCCGGGAGCCCAGTGGAAGCGGATGCTGCCCGAGAAGTGAAGCTCAGCCCTGCTCGGCAGACGGGAGAGGGCAGCCGCAGCCCGAGCAGCACGGCCGAGAAGAGCGCTTGCATTCCTGGCCTCGCCGGCGACTGCTCCCTCAGCCCCCGCAATCACCCAGCCCCAGGTGAGTCTGCCGTGGTCCAGCCTGGGTAGGCTGATCCTGCCGGGATGGATACACCTGCCCCGTGCCCGCCCCCGAGGTAAACCTCCTCCTTCAGCAAAATCACTATGTGGTGGAGCCGGGGATGCAACAGGGCAGAGGGTTTTTACCACCAGAATCTCAGTCTCCCCATCTTATCCCTATTTCCCAACTCTGTTCCATGCTACAGCATCACCCACATTCCAAATGTGTGGATCTGGGCCTGTGGGGGTCAGAAGCAATGGGACTTTTCGTATGAACATAAAGACCTTTCCCATCCCGTGTGAGCCACAAACCAGGAGCAGGTGCTTAAGGAGAGACCCCATCCTGCCCAGATTCACAGATGTCAGCAGGTACCAGGAATGGCTGAATCCACAGGATCAGCAGTATCTCAGCTCTGCTGAGATTTGCTGGAGAGATGAAGAGTTCTTCTGCCATGAGACTGAGGAGTAGGAACGCGACTGGTATACCCCTGGGTCTGAACAACCAAAAGACAGTCTGCAGTCACTAAAAGCTTTGGGAAGCAGCCAAGCCTTGCCCATGGGCAGGATCTCCTTGCATAGTGCCCAGCAGTTGGCTCCATGGGCAGCATCCAGATGCTGAGGGCTGGCACCAGGAAGATGCTGCCCAGAGCCGGGAGTGAAATCCGCCCTCCAGAACATTCCCATTTTTCCTTTGTAAATAAATTCTCATGTTTCACATCTCTGGGTTGGTTTTGGTTGGTTAGTTGGTTTTTGCTTGCTGTCTCACCCTATAAATGTTATGTCTTCAAAAAGCCATACTCAAATATTGCCATGGCCCTTTAGTCAATGTCTGCCTGGATTTTATTTTGGTAAAAAATACAGAAAATTAAGATGCCTAAATGCAACTCAACTAATATCATGTTCTTAAAATCCTCCTTAAAAAGCAGATCTCTCTCTCCTCTGCATAAATTTAACTCTCTGTGACTCAAAATATAGCGTCAGTGATTTCAGACCAAGTGTTGAGTCCTGCTTAGCAGGCTCCAGCACTCAGCTGCCAGTTACGGGAGGAGGGCTGCCAAGTTGTCCATGGTTTCAGGAGCTGGCTCACTTTCCCCTGTTTATCAGCTCACTAGCACTTTCTCCCTTTAATAGCAATGCAATCCAGAAAGCCATGTGACCCTATGAGGACCAGGAGCCCTCTGAGGGCCGGGAGGTTTTGTTTCATGTCCCCAGGTTGCTGGCTGGTGGTTTTGGACTGCACTCCCTAAACAGCAGCCCAGCCCTTGCTGCTGCCAGTCAGGTCCTGGCAGGAGGGCAGTGCCTATAAACAGCCATGTGTATAAGTCACCTCTCTCTTCTTCTCTCTTCGGCTGCGAGTTTGCCCATATCTCTCAGCATGCAGTGCTTCACATGGTTCCTCCCAGGGGCTTGCAATGCACAGTGGTGGGAGCAGCTGGGATGGCTCAAGTCCCCACACATACACATGTCCTCAGCCCCACATGGAGGGATTCCCAGTCCTCAGCAGCCTCCAAACCTTAAACTCCACCCTTAAAGCAACTAGAGTCACCTCCACAGTGTCCTCTTTAGGGTGAGGACCTGCCATGGCACCAGGGATGGAACAGGCTGTGTGAAGCTGATGGCCACAGGCAACAAAAAACTGGGGTCCAAAGAGTGAGCCCAGGTTCACATTGCAGTGGCAGCTGAGCAGTGTTCCCCACACCTCCTTTTGGGGTGAGATGGATGAAAATCCCTGCAGCAAGAGCTATGCTGACCTAGGGCAATGCTCACTACTGTTTTGCAGAGCAGAAGGGAAGAGCCAGGGAAGATGTAACCAGACTGGGGTATCCAGGTGTTAGCATAGGTAATGACTGCGATGTGACATCGGTTTGGGCATTCATCAGCAATTTCTCCTGGCATAGTGTGGCTGGACACATTTGGGAAAAGCCACTCTACTCTCAGACAGCACAGCACCGAGCTACTTTGCACAGCACTGAGCATCCTGCCATCCTGCTCCAGGACAGGATTCCTCCCAGCTCTAGCATAGCAGTGTGAATCAGATCAGAGCAGGGCTGGCAGGGCAGGAATTGTGCTGCAGTGCTTGGGGTTTTTGCTACCTTCATTTCACAGTGTGGGCAGCCCAAGCTGTGACCATAATAAATAAAGTGACAGCCAGGGAGCAGAGCTCTCTGGTTTCCTGTACACCTCAGGCTGGCCAGGGTAAACACACAACAAGCCTGCACTTCACACGGGGCCATGCCCACAGCACGTCAGCCAGAACCTGGACACATGCCAAGCCAGCCAGAGCAAAGCCACTGAGCAGGAGGCTTCACAGGGCAAGTCTCACACAAGATAAATAGGCTGGTGCTAAAGGGCACAGCCCTACTGCCCCAGGATGCCCGGCATTCAGCAGGCACCTGCACCTCTGAAATGATCACCTGTGCCACTGGGATGTCAGGGAGAGTCACTGGGGTTGGTTACCAGGGCATGTGTGTGCCCCATCCTTACCCAAGCTGCAGGGTTTTAGACCATCCTCAGACAGGCTGCTCTGAAATGGGCACTGGGGGAGGCTTCACACCATCAGCCAGGCCCACTCATGAGAAGATACACCCTGTGGAAGTCCCCTCTGCACAGAAACCATGAGAGGACAACAGAGATTTCAGATGCACTCATCTCCAGTCCCCATAGTCCTCTTCCATCCATCCATCTGCTCCCCTCACATCATACAGGCAGAAATCCAGCAAGTGCTAATTCAGACAGCACAGCTGAGGATCAGCATCCCCGTCCCTCAGCACATCATCATGAGAGGGCACCTGTACATCAGCATGACACATCTCACTTCAAGTCTGGCCCAGCTCCAGGTCTCAAGCTCATGATCCCAAACCTCTCAATCTCTTCACCTAGCCCAGCATATGGGAGCCCAGTTCATGGATGTGACTGCTTCCTTCTGGCAAAAGACCTCAGAACATCTTTGAGCACAAAGCAGCAGGGAGTCAGGCAAAGCTGCAGACAGGAAGGGAAGGCACCACACGACTCTTACAGCCCAGTTCAGCCTGTCCTGAGTGAGTTTGTGATAGTGTAATTCAACCCCCAGACATCTGCTCACATGTCCAAGCCTTGATCTGCGTGGACAAGAGCTGTCAGCTTTCTCTCTGCTCAAGAGGAAAGGGAAAGGGACCCTACAGTCCCTAAATTCAGTCCTTTTGGGCTGCTGAGAGGGAGACCAGCTGTTGGGCAGGATGCTGCAGACAGCCTGAACACGTCCTTTTGCCATAGCAGAAAGGAGGAGCTGGGAGGCGTGTGGAGCTCATGGTCCTCATCTGAGCCCGAGGATGGAGCAGAGGAAGAGCTGCAATATCAGACCTGCCCTGTGCCAGGGACTTCCCGCTCCAAGGACCCCCAGGTGCATGCAGCCCCATCAAGTGCCCCGCTCATCCAGCAGACCCCATGTCATTGTCAAACCTCCTTCTTCACCCAACATTGCAGCTCTCTAGCTCTGCTCAGAGCTGGTGGCCCAGCATAGTCCAGATCCCCACTACATCCCTCCTCCCAGCATGCCACTGACCTGCTCCAGCCCTCTGCACAGACACCCCTCCAAATCAGGTTCTGTTCTCAGACTCCCACCCCAAGGTTGGCTCCAGCCCTGCAGAGCTGGGGGATTCCCCAGATTCTCAGCTTGGCTCAGCTCTCCAGCACTGCAGTGGAGGAGAAAGCAGTGCGTGGCTCCTGGCCAGCACTGGCGCCAAGCAGCCCAGCTCCTGGTGCACTGCGAGCACCACGAGGCATTGAGGAAAGGTCAGGGTCTGCTCCCAGGGGAGGACCAAGGGCCAAATGTGTGCTGGAGCCTGTACAACTCTGCTCCTTCCAAAGGAGATCACTGATCCTAGAAGATGCTCAGTGTCCCTCAGATCACACAGGCTGCAGAGACCAGACCAGTATTGGGAGGCAGGAAGGGGAAAGTTCGGAGCTGGATGGAGAAAACCTCTCCCTCTACCCAGGACCAGCGCCTCCTACATCCCCAGGCTCCCAAAATCCACATGAGCCACTAGCTGAGGGAAGATGTGAGCAGGCTGGTGAAACCAGACCCTTCCTGCAAAGGACCTGAAAGGTCACATGAGCTGACTCAAGGAGGGACATCCCCAGCCTTGGCACAGCCCCAGTTTTTGTAGAGCAGGTGGGATGGATCTGGTCACGTGCAGCTGGTGAGGTAGTAACCTCAGCCACAAGCAAACGTGCCACATTGGGCTATTCCTTGGGCAATGTGGACACCAAGCCTCAACCATAGCTGAGCTCAACACTCACAGTGCAGCCAGGAGCCAGTACAGGAACTGCTCACCCCGCACACGGCCTCCACATGTTCCCAAAGTCTGATATGGTGGGGTCGCATGGGAGAGCTGGGATGAAGGAAAACACTAGCTTATTATCATGTGGATACACAGGAGGTGGGATAGCTCATGGGTATGTTTTTGTGGTGTTGAAGAGAGTGGATGGGACAACCGCAGGTAGTCTTTTGTCATCCCTGGGGTTCAGAGATTTGCCTGGATATGGCAAGGATCAGTTTGTCACTGTAGGGTTGCATAAGGAGTCTGTAACCCTGTTCACTCCTGCCAGCCTAGAGAGCCTTCTGTTTTTGCAGGGGAAGTGCTGTGTGGGTCCTGCACACACCTGGAAGATGTGGCCATTATCTCTGCACAGGCAGTTTGCCTTGTGGGGAGGGAAAGACTGGGTCCATCCCAGGGCTCCAGCAGTGCCAGCCTTGACAGCATCACATGGGGAAACCCCAAACCAGACCTGGCCTCAGATGCCACCAGAGAGGAAAGTTCCCAGTGGATCTTCACTAGTTGGTCTCCTTTTGCATACTTCCAACAAATCTTTTTCCTCTTGAGAATTTTCACTGTGATAAAATCGCAAACCAAACCCATTTCCAAGGGAAAGCAGCTTGGGTGGTGGATGTGTCCTGCAAAAGAGGGATGCAAACACACACCACAAGCTGCAAGGAGGAACGAGCCTTTTCTTCAACTCAGGGACACAGGTCCCACGGCCATATTTCACCCTGCACGTCCCGCATCAAACAAACTACCACAATAATAAATCCCAAAGAAACGGCCCGCCCGGGGGCAAGAGAAACTGAGTCACAGGCAGGAGCTGCCTGCCTCCTCTCCTCCAGGATGCAGGGATGGGGGCAGGCACGGTTGGTGAATGCAGGAAGTGCTGACCCCGAGAGCACCGAGGAGGGTTGTGCACTCTCGGGGGGTTCCTGAGCCTCGGGGGGACACTCGCGCTCCGGAGGGCACCGCACATCACTGCGCCATGGCGGGATCCCCATCCCAGCGCTCCGGCCGAACTGGGATGGGGAGCCCCGGGGGGGACCGCGAATCCCGAGCAAGCGGGGGACAGCAGATCCAGATCCCTCCCGGTCCCGGGAGGGCGGCTCACAGGCAGGAAGCGTCCCGGGGTGGTGGCGGCAGATTGGCAGAGCCCTGCTCCAATGGAGCGGCGGCGGCAGCCCCGGCGGCTTCGCACCGCCTGCGCTACCGGCCCCAGCCAGCCCGGTGCGGGCGCCCCGCTCCCGGCCCCGCTCCCGCTCCGATAGCGCCATGGACACATAGCCGCGGTGCCACGCAGGAAGGTAGGCAACAGTCCCCCCGTCTCCAGCCCGCGAGGGGAACGAGTCGCCGCCGCCCCGACTTCGCGGTGAGGCACGCGTGGCTGCGGTCAGGGAGCTCCCGGAGCTGTTTGCTGCCCGGTGGAGAAAGTTGTGCGGGTGTGTGTGGATGTCTGCGTGTCTGTGTCCCCTCGCAAAGCAGCTGCCAGGGACTTGCCCTCCCGGTCCCTCCCGGCTTTTTGTGGGTACCCAGTGCTGCTCCCCCTTCGCCCTCCGCGCCTCCGCCTTGCCCGGAGATGCTCGAGGAATTGATGTTTCTAGGATGGGATGTTTGAGCCCCTTCCCCAGCCTCCACAGACCACCCCCTACCATTCCCGATTTGGACCCCACTACCATGTGTCTGAAGGGTGTTTTCTGGAGAAAGACTGGAGTGCCAGGCAAAGCTCCCCCCTGGCAGGGCCCCCTCTTCTCCTGGGGGGTCCAGGGAAGAGCTGCTCCTAATTAGGAGAGGCGCTGAGAGAGGCGCTTTCCCATGCGCGGGCGCTGGCAGGGCTCTGCCTTGTCTCCCCTTGCTCCGCGATGCTGTCTCAATCCCAGCTTCTCTGTGCCAGTCACGATGAGTGCCCCCACCACCCTCACAGGCTGGCTGTGTCACCCACCAGGTCCCCTCCAAGCTCTGCCTCGGGGCTGGTGAAGGCCGTCAGAGATGCCCACGGGGCTCAGCTTGGCTTGGACATCACTGTCAGCACCTGTGACCCCACTGTGATGGGGCATGAGGATGCCTTGTGCTTGGTCCCCATGGATAAGAAACCCAGAGCTGAAACAGCTCACAGATGTGTTGCCATGCTCACAGAATGGTGTTGGACTGACTGACATACCAGTCATGTTGGTGGCATAGCCAGAGTTGAGACTTCTGGGGCTGCCCAAGGGCGTTGTATGCCAGGAGGTGACTGTCCCGTGTCTGGCTGTTGTTTGCAGGAGGAGGTAGCATGTTTGCACTCTATCTGTTTACAGGAGGGCAGGTTGCAGCAAGATTATGTGTGTGATGACATGAGGCACAGAGCATCTCAGCCTGGCACAGGGAGAGGAGCTTCACAGGGAGCTGGTGGAGGCCCTCCTGTGATAGGGACAAGGATGAGATATCGCCACAGGGCCCCCTCATCACCCATGCACCCTCTGCCCCACCAACCTGGCACTTCTAGAAACAAAAAGGGCAATATGTGCTCTCCAGAGAGCTGCAAACTGTCCTTGGCAGCCAAAGTGGGACTGGAGGTGGGGGACAGGGTCTAACTGGTGACTGCAGAGTTGTGTTCAGGGCTGGATGTCACCAACGGTGGGTGTAAAGGGTATGTGGTGTTCAGTAGGGTGGTGGGGAGGGCTCCCTGGAGGGTGCAGCTAACAGCAGAGCCTGCAGGAAAGTGAAAGAAAAGCAGCACTGGTCTTGTGCTTCCTATTCCAGGAAGAGGAACCTCACAGGGAGAGGAAAAGTTGACTTGATTATATCTAATAAGCCACTTTTTCCCTGTCCCAGCAAGCTGTCCCAGCAGCGGGGGGAGGAGGATGCTTGGCCCTGTTTGTGAAGGATGAATGAATGACTCACTGCGCAGCGAGTCTCCCCACCGTTCTCATCGTGGCAGCAGCAGCAGCAACAGCAGTTCCCCTTTGCAGCTGCTGGTTTTATCAGAAGCTGTCTTGCAGTGTGGGCTCACAGGCAGCCCACACCTGCAGCCCACACATGAAGTTGTCATGCCTACCCTCCCTTTCTCACACAGCTCACCTGGACCATCCTGAGTGGGGAAATCCTCATGGATGGCAACAGTGTGTGGTATCCTCACCTGCCATGAACTAGCTGAGCACTCAGTTCAAACCCTTTCTTTCCACTCTGCTCTTGTTCAAAGGCAACTCCAGGCTCTTCCTGCTCACAGAGGCCTCAACCTCCCTCTGGTTTCCTGCTGAATGTGTTCCTGGAGAGCTTATTCCCCTGTGGGTTTGTGCCAACATTGTGCTTTTCGTTCAAGACCTCTTCTCCCTCTCTGGTGTTTACCCTGCAATATTTATAGCTTCCTCAATAGGTTAAGCCAGCCAAAGGATTCTTGCCTCCTCTTCTCCTGTGGGCTTGGCTCTGGAGGAAAACCCCTTGGGAGATGCTTCCCACTGGAGGGGGCAGGTGCCAGCTTGTGTCTCTGATTTTCTCCCTTTGGAAAATTTTGGCATCTCTCACAGCTTGTTTCCCCTCCTCTTGTTTAGGCATGAAAGAGGGTGGCTCTGCCCCTGCCCAAGATACAGCCAAGGGCAACATTTGGGTGATATGGGAGCTCTTCCCTTATAGGCAACACACTGGGGCTTCAGCAACATTTGGGATGCTGATACAATGCCAGCATAAGGATTAGCCCTGGGATATCTGAGTTGGCTTGCTGGGATGTTTAGAGAGTTTTTGGTTTTTCTAAGTGTTCCTGTGGTTACAACAGCATCGCATGTGTGAAAATCACCAAATCTGTCTGGACAGAGATGCCATGACCTTACAACCTGAGTTTCCACCAGCAAATCTCTCTGCACCTCCCTGCGCAGTGGTTTTGTTCTCCCAGGTTTTGAAGGTGGGGAAGGGCACAGATGCCTTGCAGTTGTGGTAGAGTTTATTCCACCTTCCTGCAGGCTCTTCTCCAACAGTCAGATTCCCATGGACCATTTCCATGGAAAAAGAAAATTCCTCTGGAGATTAGTAGCAGGTTTGCAGTATTGGGGATCAGTGGGTAAATGGGAACTATCTCTCAAGTTTGGCTGCTTCCCAGGTCTCTGAGTCACCCTGGCATGGCATGGGATAGGATGAGCTTTGGGGTCATTTGAAAGGTCACAGCACCTGCAGTCCCTGGAGCATCTGGGTATAACTCTTCGGTATGTATGGATGGCTGGGCTGGAAGGTGCAATTCCTTCTCTTTAGTGGTGCAAGTCTGGGATGTAGCAAAAAAGTGCTCCTCCTACTCTGGTGTTTCCATCCAGGAAAAGAGGGACAAGAAATCTGTCAAGACCTGATTTGCCTCTGCCTTACCAGGACCACTCACTGTGGTCACATTGGTCACATCTGATCAGCACGGCTTGGGCTTGCTGCAGCAGGCATTGATCGTTGCTGAAAAGGCTTTTGAGGAATTTTGGAAGAGTCTGGGCAGGGGAAGATCACATCCACCTGCTCGTACATGTTTCCTTAAGATGCTTTTGTCGAGGACAAGGAGGCTGGAGGGACCTCAGGAGATCTGACATGGTCGGACATGGGGCTGTCCCATGCAGGTGACGATGGTGTGCATGCAGGCAAGACTGCATTGACCAGGAGAAGGGAGGATGCTGAAAGAACTTCGGAAATCAGCCTGTGGCTGCCCAGAAACTGCTCAGCTCTGGTCCATTCTTCTCAGTTTGAAGACAGCCAAAATAGAAACTGCCTAATGAAAATTGTTATTGACCCACAGAGATTGCCGTATAGGGAGAGGTGGAAAAGTTCAAGGCTCCATCATCTAATGAAATCCTTATGGTGAAAAGAAAATCATTTGGGCATCTTCTGGTTTATTTCACCTCCCAAAGTGAAAACAAGGCATACCAACCTTTGTTGAGAAGCCAGTGCTTACAACACACTGAGGGGAAGAAGCTACGAGCTTTGATGGACCATCATCTCTGCGGCTATTTGGGGAGGGTCTTCTGACCCATTGACTTTGAGAAATGTTGTGCTCAGTTAAGTGTCGTCCCACCTTTAGGAGCTCCAGACAGGGCTTGAAGCTGCTGCCTGCCATTCTGCTGGCAGCCTAAGGGATGTGAATGCCCTCACAGAAGACCATGTGAGAGGCAGTAGGGCTGGCACAGCATTCCTGGAGCCCCCGGGCTGGCGTGGCTGTGCCTGTCCAGCTGTTTCCTTTGCCGTCCTGTGCTTTCACCATCCCCTTCCTTTGGGACAGAAGGCTTTCATCCTGGCCAGACCATTAGTCCCATACGCACATCACAGTCCCTTTTTGATGAAGGTTGGCACAGGCATCAGTGCCTTTTGAATTCAGTAACATCATGAAAGGCTCAGTTCAGCCCTTACCTTCCTGCAAAAATAGACAGGGAAAACCAGAAAGGGCTGTCATGAAGGGTCTTCATTGTGGTCCGTCCCAGTGCTGTGCCAGTGTTACGACAGAGCTCATAACAGCTGTGCTGCAACAGCCCTGCAAAGGTCTCCAGGGATGGCCTGGCTGCAGTGGCCCAGCCTGATTTTGCGAAAACCACTGTCACGCAGGGTGCCCAGGCCAGCTGGCACCTCCCCAGACTTCTGTACAGGGCCAGGGCCAGCCCCCAGCTGCTAGGGAGGTCTGCAGGAGTCTTCATTTTCCATGAGTTTCGCCTGAGGCCTCAAGGCTTAGGAGGAGCTGGTGGACCCAACCAGCTATTGTTCCATCCTTGTCTTGCAAGGGCCAACACGCATCCCCAGGGGTTCCTCGGCGCTTCGGCTGCCTTTGATTTTTTTAGCTCCTGCAAGGCTCCCGCTGGGTTGTTTCATGGCTCCCTTGAGGATGCTCCACCCCATCCTGGCTTGGAGTTTTGCAGCTTCATGGCTGGAGCATGGCTGTGCCAGGGGAGGCATCTGTTTTCTTTGGCCTCCCTGATCCTGTGCCCAGCTCCATTTCCTCTCTCCAGCTGGGATTGTGCCCACAGTCCTTGCACCCCAGCATCCAAAAAACAGTGTGCATAGCAAGAAAGATGAGTACCTCCATTTCCTGTGCTGGCACAGGGAGCAGTCAGTGTGAGGGACTGGTCTCTTAGAGTATCTTGTAGACACAGGTCTTGATCTGATACACATCCACATTCCTCCTTCTGGAGTCTGCAGGTATGCACTGGGTTCTCTGGCAGCTCCTGAAGCAGGGGGGTTTGCCCTGGAGATGTGTTGGAGAGCTCTCCTCAGCAAGGCACTGAGACTTGGGCTTGGGGATATTTGGGAGGATGGTGAGATGCCCAAGCTCAGATCAAGCAGCAGTGGTGCTTATGCTGTGCCTGAGATGGATGGATGGATGAATGGATGGATGGATGAAGGACTTGAACAAGGCAAGGTCTGTGGACAAGCGCCCCTGGGGTGCTGCTGTAAGAATGGGATGGTGCTGGTGCAATGTGTCCTTCTGCATCCCCAAACTATGTCCCCATGAGGGTGCTTGCTCCAGTAGGGTACTTGATGGTGAGCCGTGCATGGAGAACTTTCTTCCTCCAGTGCCTGGAAAGGCCTCTGAGAGCTTTTTCCACTTATTTTCCCCACCTATCAACGGCAGAGGGACTGTGCAGGAGCATTTAACTCTCCTAGGATATGCGGGTATCCTCACCTTGCTGCTGGCGATGTGACTGATGCATCTCCATCAGCACGGCATTTCAGGGATGGCAGCAAACACCTCTCTACCATCCCTCACCACAACCAGAGGAGGGTGGAGCGGAGCCAGGGGTAGCATTTGTGGCCAGCTCTATGAATTTCCAATTACCAGCTTGCCTTGCCACTGTATGAGAGGTTCCTGCGCCTAATTTTTGGTGAAACGATCCATTTTTCTCAGTAATTTAATAGCGTGGGCAGGCTGCTTGCTGTCAGAGAGCCAGCAGCAAGCACCGAGGAGCCTGTGTGCTGGGCTGCCGGGCCAGAACCACCTTCCCTGGGCGACGCAAGAATGCTGACCTAATAGAAAAGACATCTAAAGAGGAGTTTTGGAGAGCAGCTCAGCTCATATTCAGCTCATGCACATGGCTGCTGGTTGTAACAGGACCTCTCCATGCTCCAGCACGTCCTGGGGACCAGCATGGGCAGTGGGGACATCCCTGATGGGAGCCGGGCACCAGGGTACAAACCATGCCAGCCATCAATTGGCACAGTAGTTGCTTTATTTTCTGCGAAAAAAGGTTGCTTCGGGGGTGCTGTCGCAAGTTGTGAAGCGAGGCTGGGTTCAGCGCCTGGCTGCAGTTCTCCCAGGCTGGAAAAGCCATGGCGTTTTGCTCTTGACATTTTCCAAATAAGATGTTTTGATTTATCCTTTTTATTTTTTTTCCAATTTATTTTATTCCCTGCCCCAAGGTAATGTTTGGAAGACAAATTTAGCTCGATTTAACTCAAACCTTTTTTAAAAAGTAAAACCACTGAAAACTAAACAAGGCCTATCATTTAGAACAAAATGTTTTGGTTTTCATTTTCCTTTTGGCATGAAAAACACAAACTTCATTTTTTTTTTCATTTTCCTCTTGACCTACAAACAATTTTACTATTTTCTTTTCTCCTCCTTGTTCATTCCCAAGACCACATTGTGCATTGTTGCCAGGGAACAGGCTAGCCCTGGTGCTGTTCCCAATGGGATGGGGGTCCCAGGGTGGGTGCTTCCCTGTGGAGACCAGAGGAATCTTGCAAAATCAAGCAGGAGCTGCTCTCCCTGCTGCCAACACTGACTCAGCTGGGAGCTCCTTGTGGATAAGGGAGGTCCCTGGTTGTGGGTCTGTTCCAGCTCTCTTAGGGGGATGTGAACCCCTGGGCAGGGCAGAGCTGTGCTGCGGGTGCTGTGCTCTGCTGCTGGACATCCCTACTGAGAAGGGTGAGCTCTGGCATTGCCTTCTCTCCTTGTTTATTCAGGTTTAAAATTAATCTGACCTTCCCCTGCTCAGACTTGTGCAAACACAGCACGTCCGTGGGCAGGGAGCTCCTGCCGGCCTGAGGGGAGCCCTCTGTGTACCCAGCTTGCAGCGTTACTGGCCCCTCTGGATCAGGTCCCCATGAGGATCCAGGTGCTGGGGGATGGTGGGGCTTCCTCCTGGCAAAGGCAGCTGTGGCCATCAATCAGTGCACGGTTAATCCTCCAGAGCTGCCAGAAGACTGGATCCAGTGTCCGGATCTGGCGTCTCTGAGCTGGGCAGGGGGTGGCTGCAATGCTTCCATCCCGGGCAGGAGCCTATGTACCAGAGCCAGCGATTGTTTCCCCAGCCTTGAACCCCTCCACTACCCGCAAACCCAACCCTACGTCTTCCATCATCTGCCAAATCTCAGCTCACCGGGCTGTCAGCCGGGCAGGGAGCAGGGAAGGGGTGATGGGGAGCAGCACCATCGCCAGACCTGCTGCAGAAGCAAACACCCGACTCATCCACCACCTGATTTTATTTTATTTTATTCCCCTCTCAGTGCCTCGCTGCATACCACAGCCGTGCTTTTTATAGCCCCCAGCTGCAGCCTCGGCGTGCTCCCAGCCAGCTCCCCGCCGCAGCCCTGCTCGCTCCATGCCAGCAGCCCAGGCCAGGGGGGGATGGACGACATTCCCGGGGTCCTTGTGGCGGTTCAGGGAGCGGAGAGCATGGGCTGCGGAGGAAGGCAGATAATTAAACCCTAACCCGGACCCGCGCTCCCGTGCCGGCGGAGGAGTTTAAAGAGCTGCGTTCGTCACCCCCCGTCGGAGTCGGCACGTGCCGCTTGCCAGGTCGAGGCCGAGTGCTGGTGGCCCGTCCCTCGCTGCCCCCTCTGCTGCTGCCCGGGGCTGGTTCCAGGCAGCCCAAGCCACCAGCTCCTTACATGAGCCAGCTTGCTCTGCTGGCTAGTGGAGGGGGTGCTGTGTCAGCAAGAGGGGTAGGCCCTCCAACCCCTCCACCCCCGATTGCCCCCCGGCCTCTGGCGGGTTTACAGAAGTTAGAGGGAGATTAGAGGTTCCTGCCCACTCCCCAGGAGCACTTTTATGAGCACCTGGGCCTCGCTGTTGCATTTCCACATACCACAGGCACTTCTACAGCTGGGATGCTGCTATGGGATCTGGAGCGAGGAGGAGATGAGGTATGAGGCTCTGCTACAGGCTGCATGCCTGGAGCATCCCTTTGCTGGGACGCGGGGTTTGCAGAGCGGAGGCGGCCGGCCAGCAGGCGAGAAGCGAGCATCCTCGCTGGGAAGCAGAGGGGGGGGCCCCCGGCGCCTCACTCCCCGGGCTTTCTCCAGACGTGATTTCACCACTGCGGGGAGGGAGCGCGGCCAAGGGACAGGCCCTGCTCGCCCCGACGGCACCCGGTTCGCTTGCCGGGGTGTTAGTCATTTGGGCCGTGGCTGGGCATGGGATGTGCCCCGGGTCCCCGTGGGGCAGGCGGACGGGGGCTTGGAGAGCCTGTACAGGGCAAAGGGAGAGGGATGGGGGCAGAGGTGGATGGATGGCGTGGGGGGGGCTTCCAGGCTCGCAGCCCAAAGTCCCCTCCGTACTAAGCTGGGAAGGGGGGCACAAGGCAGTGGTGAAGCCAGGTGTGTGCTGGGTATCTCCAGCTGGGCAGGTGGGCCAGAATGGAGCCACCCTTGCTGAGCTGATGCCTGCAACTGCTTCCCAGCCTTCTGCTGTGACTTTTCAGGGCTGGACATGGTAGCATGGAGGCAGAGGCGGTGCTGTGGAGGGGCAGCATCCTGCTTCCTGGATGGGTTTGGGGAGATATCCCAAGGAGACGGCTTCTCCAGAGGTTTGTGGGGTCCCTGGGAATGGGAAGAGCCCCATGGGACCCTGCCATGTGCCCCTTATTTTGCGTGGGCGCAGGGTGTTGGGTGCCTATGAATAATTTTAAGCCTTGACCAAAAGACCATCCAGTTTATTTTACTTCCAGCAGAGAGGCAGGGAGAGGCCAACCAGTGGAGTACTGGTGGTGTTGCCATGTGGCTCCTGCCAAATAGCTGGGGCCAGGCAGCCTTGGCTCCATGCAGGCAGGGCAGTGGACAAGGGAAAGCAGAGAGCTGCAGGGGTGACAAGGAAGTGATGTGCAGGGGTGGGTTTTACAGAAGAACAGCTGTAATGTTGACCCGGTATGGCTAACTGTAGAGGGGGACCCTCCCAAATCTGCTCCCTCCTGGAGACAATGAGTTTCAGTCCATGAGGGATGGGGTTTCGCTGACAGCACCTCAGCCCTTGGGCGAGCTGGGGGTGGCTGGGCTGGGCTGTGGGAAGGGGGAGCTGCTCATGCTGCCGGCCAGGTGCCGAGCATGATGGGAGAGGGGAAAGCCTCAGAGACTCGTTCTGAAACAAGGCTGCCCTTTTCTTCTACTTTACGACTGCATTTTAATATCCACAAACATCCCGCCCTCCCCAGGCTGCTGCCAGCAGAGCCTGCATCGCCTGCGCTTGGCCTGCCGAGAAACCCCAGCCAAACCCTGGGCCCCAGCACAGGGGAGAGGATTATTTTCCCCCCCTCTTTTTTTGTAAGATACGTTTTCTATAGCTCTAATTGGACGGGCTTGAGCCCTGGCCAAGGCAAACACACCTGGGGGAGCCTCACTTTACAGACCCCATCTGCTGTATCGGGGGCTCTGCTCCCCACACAGCCACTGCCTGGCCCCTTTGTAGGGGAGGGGGCTGCTGGGTTTGGGGGGGTGGGACCACTCCCACGCCAAACCACTGAGCAACCTCCGTGGAGGGGGAGAACCCAGCGAGGCGGCGCAGGGAGATGGTGCAGAGGCAGCAGGGGCACCCGGCAGAGCCCCGTCCCACAGCAAGATTCCAGCCCGGCGTGGAGCTGA
Source organism: Chamaea fasciata (assembly GCF_029207755.1). Lineage (NCBI taxonomy): Eukaryota > Metazoa > Chordata > Aves > Passeriformes > Sylviidae > Chamaea > Chamaea fasciata. Next base: position 18,956,797 of record NW_027094089.1, read on the forward strand.
GGTATCTCCCCCCTGCCAGTGCTGCTATGGTGGCACAGGGCTCTGCACCCACCAGGGTGGGGTGCTGTGGGTGGGAGATGCAGCAGGTACCAGCAATGTTTTACCTTCCTGGGGTGACAGCATGTTAATCAAGGGGTTGCAGTCCCCAAAATCTGCGTGTGCTCAGGGAAGGAGGATGTGGGGGTTCCCCAACATGTTGGGTTGTGTTTCGAGCTATAGGGCCACCTATCCGGTGAAGCCTATTCAGGGGCTGTTCTGGACAGCAGACAAGGGACATTAGCATGCCAGGCCACTCCAGTGGCTTGCATTTACATCCAGTTCCACTCTGGACTATGGTTTAGGTACTTCTTCCTGCAACCGTTGGCTTTTTTGGGGGCTTTTTAGCTGGGCTCTTCCCCTTCCAGTTGTCTTAGTATCTATCTCCAGTGCCCCCATCACCAACAGGTGGAGGAGTGCTGGCACCCTTATGCCATGGTCTCTTGGGTTTCACATCATGTCTGTACTTAGCCAAAGCCAAGAGAGCTGTTGGGGGTCTCTGCTTGACCTCACTGGGGTCCCACCTCTTCTGGGACCTGGGTGTATGCCCTGAGAGCACAATGTGCACCAAGGAGCAGCAGCGCACTCAGGTGGCACCTGCCACTTGGCTCATCCTGGAGTACATTTTGTCCTCCCTTGCACACACCATCTGCTAGGGGTGCGCAGGGCACAGTACCCCCACTCCATCCTGGGGCATGTAGGCAGCACACCTTACCTTCCCGGTCCGCCTGCCCGTGTGGTGACCCAGCGGCACTGAAGAGGCATCACTGCTGCAAAAAGCGCTCCTGGTGCTCGAGGTGCCACTGATTGCTCCCAGGAGGAGCTCTGGCACCCTCTGCACCTTCTCCCCTTCTGCCTGGTGCTAGAGAGATGCTGCCTGCAAAGAGAAATACTGTATTTTCTTGGGGTGCATTGCCACACATACCCCCCAGTGTATCCAAGTGCTTTGCACCAGCATTGCTGACTTGGAGCAATAAGAACTGAAGTGGCAGCTTAAAATAGAAAGGTAGGATCCAGCCTCACCAATGCCTGCTGTCTCACTTCAGATGAATGGGATGAGCTGTGGGGAAGGCTGGAATGTGCCTCTGTTCCCCTCTGGCCAGCCCACAGGATCTCCCTGTGCATGGGGAGAGCTTTGGGGCACAGCTGGAGCTGTGGCAGTGCACAGGGCAGCTCAAGCATTTAGTGAAGAATTTTGGAACTGTCTTGGCCTCCAGTCAGAGCAGGCTCCAACGGGAACATTTCGAAATTCTTTTGGATGAGGAAAATTCCATGGGCAGCCCCCCTCCAGAGAAAGTTTGGGATGGCTGAAATGTTTGGAGTTAGAGGCTGCTTGCTTTGTTTACTCTGAACTATAACGCTGGGGCTGGAGGGGGAATCCAAATGAAAAGAGACAATAGGAGCCTGTAAACAGAGCTGGGCCTGAGTGGGGCTGGGGCATCTCTCAAGCACTGGGAAAGGAGATGTGTCAGCACACTCACTGCATGGCCCTGCTTTCCCCCTCTTGGATACAGTCACACTTAATTTTTCAGAACTTGGCTGGGCTTTTTTCCCCTAGCAAAAAATGAGCTGAACGGTGTCTTTCCAGCCTTCTCAACTTAGGCAGGGCTCAGCCCTCATCCCCTGGCCCTGTACTACAGCCCCCATGTTTTCCCCTTCTTTCCACTTTTTTGCCACATTTCCATCTCCTTTTGGCTAGGGGACTGCAATCTGATTGGCTTAGCAAGAAGTGTGGTGTGGGGGAATGGATGCTGCCCCCAGTGAGGTATTTTCCCAGCCTCTGTTCCTGCTATGTGCCACACAACTAACTGCCTCCCCTAAGCTGCCTCCACGTAGCAAATTGGATGATCTTAGTGGTCTGTTCCAACCTTAGTTGTTCAATGATTCTATGAAAGCAGGTAAGGTTGACTGCAGGCTTGGAGAAGACAGGTCATGGTTATCCCACCAGGTGAAGGACACTGGCACCATTATCCCCATGTCACACAGTGTTGGGGGCCTGTAATTTCCATCCCCTAGCCCCTCTCCCACAGGGACACTGCTGGTGGTGTACAAAAGGTTAACGGGACACCCATTGCTGGTGGCTTTATTTGGGCCACCCCTTGGTGATGGCTTTATTTGACTGCCCAGGTGGTCCTTAATGACTCCTGAAATCCTTCTCTTGCCCAAAAGGGATTTTGTTTTTCAAAAGGAGTGGCAGCAAATTTCTAGCTAGGGAAGCATTTGTGTAAGGTGAGCTGTTTATTTTGGCCCTGCTGTGTTTTGGCTGACCCATGCGCCTTCATGCCTCAGGGATGGAGCTGAGCCTGATGGCTCTTGGGCTCTGGCCAGCTTTGGAGCAGGGCGAGGGAAGGGGGAGCATCACGTATGGGGGATGCTGTGGGGCCCCGCTCCTGATCCGAGTTCTCAGCCTCAGGCTGGAGTCCATCAGGAGCATCAGAGGGAGCTGAGTGTGCCTGGGGCATTCACAGGTATGTACATGTATGTCTGTCCTCTATCTTTATGGATGTGTGTGCTCCTGTATCAGCTCCAGGGCCAGTTTATGGGGGAACTTTGTTCTGGAAGATGCAGATGGTCCTGGGGGGGGGGCGGGCTACAGGCTGGTACCCGGCTGCTCTGCCGTACTGGGAGTTGCGTGTTCACTCAATTCTCTGCCAGCTTGTGCTGAGCCCAGGAGCAGAAAAATGTCCCAAATCCCAAAATGTTCCTGGGACAGGAAAAGCCTTTCCCGCCCTGCTGTAATCACAGGGTGGCTCAGCTCTCTGCTGGCGGGTCCCACCCGTGTCCCCAGATCCAGCACTGTGCCCATCCCTGTCCTGTAACCATGTGCCAAGGACAGTGGGGATGCAGCACCCCCTCCCACCAACTTCCATGCCTCCACCCTAAAAATAATCTCCAAGCTGTAAAGAAACTCTCCAGTACTACAGCTACAGTGCTGGTAGGTTTCTTTACGGCCGGGAGATTATTTTTAGGAATGTCTTTGGCACGTGGCTTCGGAGAGAAGAGTGTGGGGATGAGGGTGGAGAGGGGGGCGCCCCTTCTCTCCCTCCTTGGGATGCAAATGCTGCCAGCTGGCACAGTGTCAGGGCTGCTGGCTGCTAACAGAGCCCTCGCTGTTTTGGCCCTTGCCGATGCCTCCAGTTACAACCGGGAGCCAGAGACTTCTTCCCGCAGGATGGAGCAGAGGAGAGCGGAAATCAGGGCGTTGGGGTGAGAGTTTCCCAGCTGGGGTAAGAGCAGAGCCTGACCTCCATGGTGCTGCTGGCATGTTGAGGTGTGTAGGGTCCCCCAGCCCCAAGCACCAGGAACTGCTGACAGCTGCTGGCTCCACAGAGGAGATAGGTGACCCTTGGGTTATGGCAGAGTTTGAGCTTCGCTTTGGACACCAGTGGGACTGTGGTCAGCTGGGTATCACCAGTGGATGTTGGAAGGGCTTGGTCTAGTTTGGATGGAGATGGGCATTGTATCTGGCTGTGGTGGTAACTGGTTCGCTGGATGACGCTGAGGTTATCCTCGTGTTTGGGCTGAGTTGGGGTTAACTGCACACCAGGGTTGCATTTGGTTTAGCTCCACATTTGAACTGTGTAACCCCACGACTGTGGGGTTGTGCTGAGGTTAACTCTGTGTTTGAACTGAGCTGTGAGTTAACCCCACTCTTGAGCTGTGCCAAGTTCAACCCTGCATTAGCTTGGCATAACCATGTGTTTGACCTGTGCTAGGTCCAGCCTCACATTTTGGCTGAGCTGGGTTTAGCCCCAATCCTGGGCTGGGATAAGTTTAACAACACAGTTAGTCTGCACTGGATTTAATTCTCCTGGGCTGGGTGGAATTTAGTTCTCCTTCTGGGCTGTGGGGTATAATCCAATATTTGGGTTGCCCTGAGTTAAACCCTGCATCAGGACTGTACTGAGTTTAGTCCTATGTTCAGACTGTGCACAGGTCTTATGGGACTGCACTGGCCTCATAGGGAAAGACTCCAGCTGGTTTTACTGGTTTAACTGGGGTAATTCCAGTGTGCTGGAATTGCACTGGCTGCAGCTATGTATGTGTGTGTTTTGGCACAGGCCAAGATGGCATGGTACCCCACCCCCCCAGCAGGCATGGGGACCCATGCACCCCACAGAAGTGGTGCAGGGGAAAACAGCCCCTTTTGAGGTCCCCAAGGCACTGGGAGGACCTGGGGACAGCACTCAGAGCATCACTCCTGAAGTGCCCAAGGTGGACAAGATAGTGCCTCAGGTGCTGCTGGTGGTCCTGGAGATTGTGTGTGGCCCTGGTGGTGGTGGGGGGCATGCTTTCCTCCAGCACCCACTGCTGGGCTTTCTCTGGGCACCCAGGGAGGGTGCCAGCAGCATTTAGGGGACGGGGTGGCTGTCGCAGGGGATCACCCATCAGTGGAGTTGATGCTCCCCCCACAGGTACGCGTTCATGCACTGATGATGAAAGTCAGCAGTGCTGCAGGGCCTGGGCAGCTTGGCGGCCCCTGGGACATACTCAGACCATGTCATGGCTCCTCAGAGCGAGACGTGGTACTTCTGCAGGCCTGTCAGGTGCTGAGGGTTTAGTAAGGCACTGCTCCCAAGGCACATTTCCCCACAGGGAAAAAAGAGAGGGGAATTCCTGCGGCATTCTGCATTTCAGCATAGGACGTTTTTCCTACAGCAGTCACTGGCACAGAGGAGGGTTTGTGGCACAGGGCCAGGGATGCTCCCCCAGCTCAGGGGATGCTCAGAGTGGTGCCATCTCTGGGTCATTAGAGACAGCTTTGAGCCTCTGCCCATTGCTTTTTGCAGGTGGGTGACTCCATCGGGGCCTGGCACAGGGTAGGCAGAGCTGCCAAGTACTCTTGGGTTATTTGCCGTATCTCTGTTGCAGCAATGCTGCCCTCGACCACCATAGGAAGAGGTTAAGAGTCACCCCAACTTTCTGTGCTCGGTGGGGAGCATCACATGTCTCCACGCTGCTATCTGCAGCCTTGGGGCGCAGCGTCTTCTGCCTCGGTCCCTGTCCCCACCACCCCAGCTCTGTGTGCAGCCCTTTTGCTTTGAAGAGCAACTTCAAATGAAGTAAAACAAAAACAACAACAAAAAAAACACTAAGAAAACAAAACCCAATGTCTTTCAAAGCCCCGAGCACAATGGAAAGTTGGCTTCCCCCAGGAATCTATGCTGAGCTTTGCCAGGCCACGGCAGGACATGGCACAGAGCAGCTGTGCCAAGGGAACTGTCATACCCAACATGGACATTGGTGCTGGTGCACATGGCCATGATCTTGAGGGAAATTTTGGCTTACAGGACTTCAGTTTGCATGCAGGAAGGGACTTATGTCAGTATTTCTCCCCACCACTGCTCAAAAAACTTTTGCATGAGTCAAATGGTGCCCAGCAGAACAGCAGGATCAGGGAGGGATGGAGAGCAACACCTTGCATTTCTGGCTCACATCCATGGGGGCCAGAGGCTGCCTGGTCACGCTGGCCATGCCAGTGGACAGACAGGAGCATCCCATGTGGAGGGAGCAGGGTCCAGCACTGCTGCCCTTCCTACCAGGACCAAACCATGCCCCGAGGCTCAGTTGGGTCCCTCTGCTCTGGCTGTGGCAACGGGATGTCTCCCAGCCCTGGGCTGGCAGCAGGCATCTCTGTGGCCAGGATTAGCATGAAGGGAGGAAGAAAAGCTTTGATTGTTTCCTCTGTCCCGGCTCAGCTCCAGGACCACTGTGCTGGGACTCTGTGTCCCCAGAATGTGTCACTGCTGGTGCAAGCATCAAGGGATGTTTTCTCTGCCTGTGTGCCCATCTGTGGGGGTGTGGAGGCACCAAGGAAGGTAGGCCTGGCTGCTCATGTGCTTGTGTTCATTTGCACACCTGTTTTTCCCTTGGCCAGGGAGTTTGGTGGCAGAAAATAAGGGGATCCTTTCTGGGCAGGCTGTCATGTAGCACCTGGCCCGCTGCCCTGCTTCTGCACCTTGGGCAGACAAGGGCTCTGGGTCTTCCTACAGCTCTGTGGCTCTTTCCCCTTTTGTTTGTGGCCTTTGGGCATGCAAGGAAGGGCTTGCCTTGCTGCTTCTCTCTGCAGTGACACTCTGTCCCCAGGGATCTTTTTTGGCAGTGCTCATGTGGGTCATTTACTGATGCAGTGTGTGTTTGGAGGGGCTCAGTGCTGCCTTCTCGCACTGCACTGGCAGGGCTGCCCCTCTGAGGCAGGGGAGCTCATGGGGTGCTGGGGTGAGGATGGGGAGCTCTGGGAGAACCCTGGGACAAAGGGTGATGAAGGGTGGAAGATGTGGACTGGCTGTCAGGATGAGCAGTGTTAAGGTGAGGTTTAGGGACCACTAGGGTTAGGGTCTAGGTTAGTGGTCCCTAACTAAACTTAACCACTAAGGTTATTATGGAGACGGGCTGGATACCCTCCGCAGTGTTTGAATGAAAAACCAGGGTTGTCAGGAGAAGAAATTATTTTATTTTATTTTATTTTATTTTATTTTATTTTATTTTATTTTATTTTATTTTATTTTATTTTATTTTATTGCTATTTTTCTCTCAGTATATTAACACACTTTGCCTTCTTCCTGACACACACACATACACCCACTCCTCTTCCCCCTCCCCCCTGAACTATTCCTTCACTCTGGCCCACGTGGTTTTTGGAGTTATTTTTGGTCGCTGGTTTTAAGACAAAATACACTCCTTTTTGTCTTCTTTTTTTTTTTTTTTTTTTTTTTTTTTCCTTATTCCATAACCAAAATATCTTACTTTCAGGCCAAATGTTCCTAGTTACTTACCAGCATAGTTTTGGCAGAGACCTTTTGACTGATACTTCTTGGGAACATTTCTAGGGTGGTTTGGTAGGAAAAGCTTATGACAGTCTCATGAAATTATTTACATTCAGAGCTTGTGTTTGAGGCTGCCTGGCATGCTCAGAACAGGGTTGATGTGGGGTGCCGCACGCCTCCCCCCTGCAGCACATTGCCGTGTAGCTCTTGTTTCCTTCACCAGGCGGTTTGGTCTGTGGCCATGGGCAGTCATCCACAGGAGGGGAACAGGCTGCTGCTCTGGGGTGCTTTTGCTGGGTTGCAGCATCCCTCCCTCCAGTCTCTCAGCTGTTGAACCCTGGGGAACACAGATTTATGCCTACAGATTTATGCCTGCTCTTGGGGCTTACAAGGGACCTCACTGCCTTATGTGCCCTCGGCCCTTGCCTGCAGTTGGGAGCAGAGCCCAACAGTGTGGGTGTAAATAAACAGGCCTGTCCAGTTGTGAGGGGGGTCTTCTAGGGAGAAATTATTAATTTCTGACTGACAGAGACCATGTGGCACTCGTGGTAGGGTTAGTGTGATGCTGGCCAGGTTGGATACCTTGGGGTGATGCTTGCTGGCACAGACAGGCTGATGGGGCTGGGATGGACAGGGTGACACTGGCTGATATGTCTTGCTGATGCAGGACTCTGCAGGTGGGTCCAGATGCTTTAGGGTCATGCTCGCTGGCACTGAAAGGGTGCTGGCTGGGTTGGATATCGTAGAGCACTGCTGGCTGCAATGGACAGGGTGATGGTGGTAGGACCAGGCAGCGCTGGCTGTGGGTGACGCCGGCTGATGTACCCACAGTGGTGTAGGTTGGGATGGAAAAAGTGATGCTGGCAGGGAGACTCCAGTCTGTGGCAGGGGTTGACCCATGAAGAGCTGGGTGCACATCCCTGACTGCATCCCCTGCTCCTCTCATTGGTGATCACTGAGTGGGAGGAAGGGATTTCAGCACCATTCTCCCACAAATGGAGAAGTACCTGGACCAATCTCACAGTGGATGCAGGCATGGGCAGTGATGTGAGTCTTGGTACAACCTGAGCTGTCACAGCCCTGCTCTCTCTGACTGTGTGAGTCTGTTTAGATCCAACTGCTGTCACCTGCCATGTAAATACGGGCCAGAATTTCTCCTTGGTCCCTTCCCACCCCAACTGCACATGTACAGGTCTCTGGACCACCCTGGGACTGGGAGCCAGCCAAGGATCCCAGCACAGGATTGCAATGGCAAAGAGCCCTTAATCCCACACAGCTCCAAGCTCCTGGTCAATCTTTGCCTCCTGCATCCCTGCTCCAGGCATGGGAACTCCTCAGCAGCCAGGAATCTGCTGTGATTGTGGCACAGACACTGCCAGATGTCCCAGCTGGGGTCCCGGGATTCAGTCCTTGTTCTGTCCCCAGCAGGTCGTGATGAGATGAGAGGGGGATGAAGAATCCTGCCCTGCAGGAATGCTGTGGTCTGTGGACTATATCAGCTGCCCCATTGCAGGGAATAACACTCTCTCCTCCCCATCTCTGCCTCTTCCAGATGCACAGTTCCATCTCAGGTCTGGGCAGGGTGATGGTGTTCCTTGCAGCAGCCCTGGCATCAGCCTCCTTTGCAATCCCTGAAGACTGGGGAGAGGAAGGTGAGACCCTCACCAAGTGCCCCCATACAGAACCCCCCCACCATGTCCCAGGCATGAGGATCCTCAGGGCACCCCATTTCCCCCAGACAGGAGCAGACCTACCAGGGCTACATGAAACACAGCCCTACATCCTAAAGTGATGGCCAGCCTGTATTTCTGCTCGCTGCCCAGCCCAACTGGGATGAGTCCTTACTTGTCCCCTGTGGTGGTACCTGCATGAAGCAAGGCCCCATAGCCAGTGCCCACTGTGGAATACAACCCCAGGGACTCCCCACCTGCATCCCCAGCTATGGGGTGGCATGGAGTGCTAACACCCACCTGGGATGTGTGTCCCTCCAGGCGTGCAGTATGGACAGCTGGGGACAGACGTGACCCTGTCATGCCCTGGTGTCCGTGCCAGGTAAGTCTTCCGTGCACATCAAGGGGTCTATCCAATGGGATGGTTTATGGGGTGGGCCTGGGCATCCCTGTCCTCTAATGCAGCCTGCCTGGTCTCTCCTCCTCAGCTCACCAGTGCAATGGAGACGAGCAGGTGCCACGGCACTGCCAGAGGGCTCAGCCATCCAGCAGGGATCTCTGGTGCTGCCAAGCGCTAGCTTGGCCCTCATGGGGACATACAGCTGCCATGGTGAGGACGGTGGCCTCCTGCATACTGTGTCCCTGCGCCTGGGGCGTGAGTATCTTGTCGTTTAGCTGGGCTGTTCTAGGGGGAGTGTGGTGCCTGCACCCCTGTCAGGGGCTTGACATAAGGGGGCTTGGTGTTGACACAGGCATCCCTGTGTGCTGGATGGGCTGCGGGATGGGGGACTCCTCACTGATTGCTGTTTCTTCTGGACCCCAGACCTGCCTGGAGTCCCCTTTGTGTCCTGCAGAGCATCTGATTATGAGAATTTCTCTTGCTCCTGGACCTCCAGTGTGGAGACCTTTCTCCCCACCAGATACATCACCACATACAGGTGAAGTATCCCCACAAGGCATGGATTTGGCTTGTTATGGTGTGAGCTCTGGGTTACAGCCAAGGATAACCACCAAATCCATCTGGCCATCCCATGCATGCCCTGGGTTCACCTCATGCTCCAAGGACCATGCTACACCCCAGAGCAGGTCCTGTCTTGGGGTGAGCAGAGCACCAAGCATTTGCTTGCTCTCAGTGGGGGTCTCAATAGCACTGGGGGCCTGGCACAGGCAGGCCCCCTCCCTGCTGACAGTTCTTCCAGCACCAGAGGGGAAAATAAAAGAGAAGCAGGTCATCTGCAAGCCTCCACACTCTGCTCTGGCATGCTTTGGGATGAAAGGAACCCTGACAGCATTGCTTGCTTCTAATTATCCCTGCAAGCCAAATTAGCAGGAGGCTTTGAAGTCCAGTGGAGCTCATGAAGCACAGCCCTGCTGAAAGCTGCAGGAGCCTGGGGCTTCGTGGGGAGGGGGCTGAGTGGAGCATCAGGGGCTCCACAGGGAGGAGGAGTGAAAGCATGGGATTTAGGGGGCTTTAGGGGGAGTGTGAAGCCAGGCTCTGGGGAGCTGCTTCTATCAGTGTCTCTGTGTCTTTGCTGCTGAGTGATGAAATCCCAGGCAGGAAAAGGTGTCCCATTTCTTTTCCCTGGGATGCCCAGCTCCTGCTGCCAGGCTGTTCACGAGAAGAGCTGGACATGGTTTTAGCTCTGTCTCCCATGCTGTCACATGTGTATGTATGTCAGCATGGGAGTGTGGGGCTGCTTTGCAGTGTGGACTTCTGTCCGTCCTTTGGGTCATAGTGGGGTTCACTTTGTGCTGCCCCCTCATCCTAATCATCTGCTTTTCCATCCGTCTCCATGGCAGGAAGAAATCCCTGACAGGCGAAGAAAAGCGGAGGTAGGACTAACTTCCACCCTGCTCCTGCACGCTAGGGACTGACCCCCATCCCAAAGGCTCTGCTGCTGTCTTCAGCAGGGACCCCAAAGCAAGAGCTGGGGGTCTCCATCAGGGAACCAACTAATTCCCAGCTACCCTGGGAGTCCAGGACAAGGGTTTGCCTCAGGGAGAGACCTTCCCAGGCAGAGTGTGGAGCTGGGATGATGGTCCCTTCTGTCATGCTCAGAGGGATATGCCTGACTCTGGAAGGGTGAGGCAGCTGAGACAGAGGGCCTGCCTTCTCCACCAGGGTCTTGGCATGGAGGTCTCCCATGGCACCTCCTTGGCAGCATTTGGAAACTGCGTGGTGGGTGGGTAGGACTTGTCACCACCCTGCCTCCCTGTCTGCAGGAACAAGAACGGGCACGTGGGGCTGTGCCTGCAGGATCCATCCCGCCCCGGTTCCTGCACTGTCCACAGGTCAGAGTTCTGGAGTTCCTACCGCCTGAACATCACCGAGCTGAACCCCCTGGGCTTCAGCTACCGCCTTCTTGATGTCACCATGCAGGCCATCAGTGAGTCCCCATACATCTGTCTGTCTCTCCCTACTGTTTGTCCATCTCTGGGAAGTTAACTGTGGGTGGTGATGGGGAACCCTACACCCCTGTGCATGGCAGTGTGGGGTGACAGGGGCTTCCTGTCCTTTCCCACACAGTTAAGCCAGACCCTCCGGAGGACTTGGTGGTGGAGCCCATCCCCCTGGCCCCGCGGCGACTCCATGTGAGCTGGAAGTACCCTTCCTCCTGGCCAAGGGAACCCCACTTCCAGCTGAGGTTTCGGCTCCAGTACCGACCCGTCATCCACCGTTCCTGGTCCGTGGTAAGTATGCAAGGAAAGGCGGGGCCAGCACATGAGCAGCATGTGCATGGGGCCAGGAAGGGTAGTGAGGGATGCCCCTGCCTGCCCCACAGCTCCCCTCTGCTTGGCACAGGTAGAGACAGTGAATCTTTCTGCGGTTATCACGGATGCCTTCGCCGGGCTGGAGCATGTGGTCCAAGTCAGTGCCAAGGATTTCCTGGATGCGGGGAATTGGAGCGAGTGGAGTCCTGAGGCCCGGGCAACACCAGTCAGAGGTGAGAGTGGGACGGCTGCATCCCCCAGCAGCCCACCACTTTGTGCCATCCCTCCCCAAAGTTCCTCCAGAATCCTGAACTGCCCTCTTCAGTCCCTTCCCCATGGCACTCATTCTCCCAAATATCAGCCAGATTGAGTCGCAGTTCCAGGGCCACTTAAGGTTGGGAGGCAGAGCTGCAGGAGGACAAAATATCTCCCAGCCCATGTCAGCCTGTAGCTGTGCTGATGCCATTTGGGGATTGCCCCCCACAGGCTTGGGACAGAGTGGGCCTTCCAAAGCACCATTAGCACCTCAGTGACACACTTGGGCTCATGGGACCTCTGGGGCACAAAGATACCCTTCCATGCTCCTCTCTCTGGGGTGCTGCATTATGCTTTTGGTCAGTGTTTTCATCCCTTCTGTCCTTCCAGACCTGGCCTCCACAGCAAGTGAAGAAACCACTACAGATGCCAGACTGGAGAGCCTGGCTGAGGAGCCCTCCAAGGCTCCCAACCCTGAGCCCATCAGTGAGTGGGGCTAGGGGTGGTGGGCAGGAATGCCATGTGTGTGGCTGAGACTAATGGGAAAGGTCTCACCCCAAGCCTGGGTGTGGCTGAGCTGCTTTAGTGTCCAGGAGCTTGCCATAGGGTTCCCCAGGTGCTGGGGACTGTGGCATCCCTCAGCTGTGACAGTCTCTCTTGTCCCAGATCACAGTGACCCCTTGGAGAAGATGGCCGTCATGGTGTCCCTTGGGGTCTTTGCTTTCTTCATCCTGGCTGCTGTTCTTGTCATCACTATCCTCATCTGGTAGGCTGGGTTTTGAGAAGGAGCTGTTTGATTGCTGTCCCCCAATCCTATCCTGAACCCTCAGCATGGAGTGCCCTGTTATCCCCCAGCCCTGCCCTGGGATCCCTGCCAAAACACACTTGATGCCCCTTAGGGTAGTTTATGCTCCCCTTGCCCCTGTGCCACATCTATGCCTCTTCCCAGCACACCCATTACTGCCCAGCCTGCCTGGGCTCTTTCTAACAACCCCAGATCCAAGGGACCTTTCTCTGAATCCCCTCAAGATGCTGCTCCTTCTAATATCCTCCCAAAGGCTCCTGCTGGGGAGTCTCATGCTCCAGAGTCAGCACAGACATCCATCCATGTGCCTTTGCTCCCTGGGAATCCTGTCCCTGGGTCCCCTCTCATCCTGCCACCATGGGATTTCCCTGCTGTGCTCTGGCTCTGCTGTCAGTCCCTGTTCCCATCCCAGTCCTGTTCTGTCTGCTGACCAGTTCCTGCTGTAGCCCTGGAGCTGACCCACTGGAGAGGTTAAGCTGAGCTGGGCACAGTTGGGCACAGCTGGATGGAAGCACAGCAGGATCACTGGAAATGTGGGCAATCCCAATGCTCAGGGAGGCTGCTTGGGGTCTTCAGCCACCATTGATCTCATCTCCAGGCTCCGGGTGAGGAAACATGGCAAGGACAAGACCAAACCAAGCTTTTTGGTTGCTGCCACCCACTTGAAGGCACTACCAAGTGAGTCGGGGTGCAGGGTGGGGAATGGGGGGAAATGTGGGGCAGGGAGTGTGGAGCATGGGGCAGGTCACTGTCTCCAGTGTCCCACTTGACCCCCTGTCCTCTCTCTCGGCAGAAGCTCAGATCCTGTAGTGAGCCCTGGCTGATCCCTGCTCCCTGTACCCGCTTGCCCATGCGTGGGACTTGATGCCACTGCTGGCCCCCAAGGACCCCACGCCTCCTGGGTCATCCCACAGCTGTGGACATTGCCGAAGCCCCCAACACCCTGGGGTTGCAGGATGGATCCTAAGGAGAGAGGCTCTGCTCTCAGAAGCGTTAGACTGCCTGAGCCCGCCAGGAGCCAGCTGGAGTCACTTCAGGCTCAGGGTGACATGCCAGCTCCACCTCCGAGCGCTGCTAAACAAATGGGGATAAGATACTGAGCCAGCCCCACTTCACTGCCTAGTGTTGAGGGGGACCATGGGTGTAGATTCCGGGGGGTGCCGGGCATCAGTGCCGGGCCAAGGGATGCTGATCCCTACCTGTCACCCCCCACCAGCTGCCAGCAGGTGGAAGAGAACACCTCCTGCCCCTTCCCTCTGCCCCAATCCCCTGTGCTGTGGCTGGATGGAGCAGCGATGCCAATAAAGGGGATATGCCAATGCTATCATTGGCACTGTCCAGGCAAAACCTCCTTGCAGATGATGCTGGGCCAAGGGAAGGGTGAATGCCAGCTTGGGAATAGTCGTTGCAGGAGGTGCATAGGCAGCAGGGCTGCCTCCCAAACTCTTCAGGCCTCTCCCCAGGTGCCTGGAGGGGCTGAGAGAGACCCATGCTGAGGCTAAGTGTCAAAAGAGGATTCAGACAGGCAGCTGTGTGGGACATCTGCCCTGCCTTCACCAGCATGACAGCTGAGAGAGGACCCTTTGCACAGCCCCCCTTGTCCTGCATGTGGCCCCCTTGCTGCAGCTCAATCCAGCCCTTCTAATGGCTTCCATGTGTTGGCACCTTCCGACCCTGGTGCTCAGTGCCAGCAGCCCAACGAGATCCAGATGGAGCTGGGTGGAAATTCAGACTGTGGCAACGCATGGAGCACAGGGAGCAGAGCCAGTGCAGGGTGGGGACCCACCTGGGTCCTGGGGTTGCCCATGAACCCATGATGCAGAGGGTGCCTGGACTGGGGCACCCACAAAGGGTCCTTGTGTGGACTGAGTTGGAGGGAACTAGGGCAGGCTGTGCCTTTTGCAGTGTGTTGTGTGCCCACAGGCTCCCTGCTGCTCTCACTGGGTGCCCTGGTTGTGGGGTCATGGGGGGTCTCCATGACTGGCTCTGTGGGGTTGCAGCTCCTCACTGTCCCTTATGAGCACAGACACGCTGAATAAGAGAGCTGGGGGTCAGCCCTCTATCTGCAGTTTGCTACTGGCATGGCACTATCCCTGGACCAGAGTAGAGCTCTCCATGGGGCAGGTAAGGCAGGTAACCAAGCTGAGGAGGTATAAGGAGCCAGATATTGCCTGGACTTCCAGGCTCAGCAGCCAGATGACCTCTGTATCCCATAGCTTGACAGCTCCAGCTGTATCACACTGCCATCACCTGCTCGGCTCTGGTCCCCAGCGTCCAACCCAACCAATACACATTCTAATGTGTCACATAGTCGCCCTTGTCTTGCCATGGTCACTCTTGTTTCTTGTCAGTCCCCAGCATGGCATGAGCAGCCTTTACCATTGAAAACCTCCTCTTACCACCACCAGATCCCATTCCTCTGCCACTGTGGAAGGGATCAAGGCAGTGGTTGTCCAGAGATGCTGTGAAACATAGGTGACGTACATCCCATAGCTGTGGCTCCAGTGTTTGCAAACAACTCAGTAATTTCCCAGAATCTGGTGCTGGTTTACAGACTGATGCCTGCTTAAGATGTAGCAGCACAGCAGCCCGAAAATGGGAGACAGCAGCTCTGGCCCCCGTGTTCTGCCTGCTTTCAAACCCCAGAAAGTCCAGGCATGTTCTAAATAGAAATTTGTTGCTGCTTGCTGGGGAACCCATAGATCTGTTGTCCCCTTGTGCCAAGCCCTGTGTCATCTTCCTTAGCTGGGTCTTGCCTGGCCAGGCAGTAGAGACACCCAGTTCTGGTGACCAGGGCAGCCTGAGGGCAGGAGAGGTCATCATCACAGTATCCTGCTGCCCATAGCCCTGGAGGGTAACCCTTTTCCTTTCTGATGTAGGGAGTCATGACCTGCCATCCATTTGGCAGGCAGGGGTCTGAATGCCCCCACAAAGCCCTGCCTGCCTGCACTGCAGCTTCCAGCTGGGATGCCCTATGGTTCAGCTCCCTGCCCCAGCAGCCTGTAAATGTGACATATGGGCCTTGAGGACCCAAAGGAAACAGCAAATTCTGTGCTTTGGGGAATAAAGATGCCTGGTGCTGGGTGCTGCTCTCCCCGTTGCCAGAGGGGAAGATGCACTGGTGCTGGACATGGGTAAATGACTTTCCAGTGGACTGAGAAGATGCAAGGGGAGGGCTGGGGTGAGCAGCAATCTGGAATAAAGGAGAGGGATCCAGATGCCAAAATCAACTTTGTCTTCAAGCTGTGGAGAAGAAAAACAGGAAGGGACCATGAGACCAGTCCCAGTGCAGGCACCTCCCTGTCCCACTGTGGGGCCAGGGCACTTCCTCCAGGCTTGGGCTCTCTGGTGGTTTGTGCAGCCACTGAGTGAGCAGGAGGCTTCCTGCTGCAGGCTGGAGTCCTGCCTGGACGCACCCTGCCCCAAATAGGCAGAGACACATCTAAACTTGCCTTTGCTGCCATATCCCACCCTCCCCAGGGTAGATGCTGTGCCAAGATCACCAGGGGAGCTGGTAGGAGCCAGGCCTGGGGATGCTGAGAATGTGCCAGGTCAAAGAAGCCCATGGTCTGCATCCACGTGAGACAGGGATGGGTCCAGCTTCCTGGCCTGGAACAGGGATCAGCCCAAGCCCAGCAGGAAAAAAGTGCAGGAGAATATGGCCTGGGATACTCTTGGTTTAAAAAATTTGCATCAGCCAATGCTACATGCCAGGAAAGGTGCCCAGCACTGAGACACAGAGACATCCATATCCATTGTCTTCATCTCACACAGGGTGGCCAGATCATGTCTTAGGCAGGGGCTTGTTTGGGAAATCTATAGCTTTGGCAAAAGCCTTTTCAGCAGGGCACTGGTTGTGGGCAGTTGTGCAGCACTGCCTGGGCTGTTTGACTGCCACCCTGCCAAATTTCTGAGCTAGCCCTCAGGACTAGCCTCCTCCTCTTCCTGCCTCACTGCCAGGATCAGCCCGCATTTTGCAGGGGAGGAAGCAAGTTGCACAGGACTGTGAAGCAAAACAGTCTCAACTTACCTCTCATGGCTGCTTCTGCTTCCTTCCAAGCCAAATCCTGAGCCAAGGAAAGAAGTAAAAGCAGCTTCATCAGAATAGCCATGAAACATACATCTGTACATATCATGAGATGATGTAGAGAGCAAAGGGTACATAAACAGTCAGTGGTTCAGCTGGGAGGGAAGGATGCATGGATTGAGGGAAGGAGACATGTGGATGTTTATATGGGTGTGTGGATCAGTTTTCACAGGGAGGAAGGGATAGATGAATGTATAGATTAATGTCTGGATAGGTAGTTTGTCAGTTCCATCCTAAGCATCAAAGATGCTCACTCAGCAGGGGCAGCCTTGTGAAGAAGGATGAGAGGCCATGGGCAGAGAGCAAGGACTGTGTTTGGTGACCTATGCACCCAGTCCTCATATAAATGACATCACAGCTGACATGAGGAGACAACTGTCACCAGCACAGGTCCTGAGAGTACTGGGGAGAATGGGGGCCATCTCCAGAGGGACTGCATCCCCCTCAGGAGCCACTTCCATCTCACACTGCCCAGACAATGAGAGTAGGAACAGCAGGAACTATGCCCAGAGACACAGTGAATCCAAACATGAATGCTTTAAGAGTGTAGTGCTGAACATTCATCCTGACCATAGCTTTCATCTCACCTGCATGTGGATACCTCTTCCTGGGAACTTGCTAGAGATCCAAGCACTCAACCCATTAGAGACCCCTGCAATCCCCCATACTCCCTCTTCTACATCTGCCTCCCTTTCTAGCTGCCACAGGCCTGAAAATTCTTTGCTCTTCTTTCCTGAAAGAGAAGAGGAGACATCACCTCCCCGGCCAAATGTGGAGAAGGGAGAGATCTGAGACATCTCCTCTTGCTGCTGCATTGTCAGCTTCTCCCTCTGGAAATGGGCTGTTTCTTTGCTTGCTGGGGCTGGCCCCCACCCTGCCTCCAGGATGCTTTTGGTCTTTCACAGATGGGAAATGTCAAGCACCTGCCACCAAGGTGCTGGGAGGCAACAGCCAGCAACACAGCTCTGCCCAAGCACTGCTGCTTGTGATTTCTTGGGAAATGGCTGGTCTCTGCTCCAAGCAGCAGCAGCAGCCCACAGTTTTTCTGCTAGCTTTTTTTTTTTTTTTTTTTCTTTTTTTTTTTTTTTTTTCTTTTTTTTTTTTTTTTTTTCCCAGCACTGGAAACAGTCCTGTTGCCCAAGCAAGAGTTCCCACTCTTTTGTGTTCCTGCCTTGGAGTGTGGTGGCAGTAGGGGACACATGCTGTGTGCTCCCCATGCACATATTTCTGCTGTGCAACTTGAGGACTACACCTCAGTACTGCCATCTCACTTGCTCAGAGGAGATGATCTCCTCCCTTCCCCATGGGAGAAACTCCATTTTCTCCTCCAGATGCAGGGACAGAGATCCCCTGGGCAGCCTCTCTCCCCGCACCAGCTGCAACTTTTCCTCCCCTTCATTCACTGCCACATCAGCTGCTTTGTCGGCATGGGCAGAATAAATAAGTAGAGGTTATGGACGGCATGGCCCAGCCCTATGCAGGAAATTCTGAACCCGCTGGTTCGCTCCAGTGCTCTCCATGTTTCCAGAATTCCATGGAGCAGGCACTGGGCAGGCAGAGCTCTGTACAGCTGCATCTTTGTCTGCATCCTGAATATGACGGACCCAAGTTAAATGTGTCTCTGGAAGTCTCGTGTGGTCTTTGCAGGGTCACATCACATTCAAGCAACCCCCAGCTTTTGTTCTCCACTGCGAGATCCACCAGAGGTGGGAGCAGCTGAGCTCCACATGAATTCTAGGCACTGGCACCAGCATAGTCGCCTCTGTGCTGGTGGATATGGAGGGTGTAAGGTGCCAGAAGTGTCAGATCTGTCTGAGATCCCCTCCTGGGACGATGACTAATCCTCAGGATGATCTGCAGATCTTAAAGGCACTGATTCCCAGGGGAAAGCTAACCTGGAAAGTACTCATCACTAGAAATATGCTGACCTGGAAGGCACTGATTCAAGAGAGGATGCTGACTTGGACGGTGCTGATTGCCTGTGGAGTGCTGGAGATGCCAGCCTGGAGGGCACTGATCCCCAGGAGGATACTACCCTGGAAGAGAGATGCCTGGGAGGATGCCAGTCTGGAAGGCACCAATCCCCAGTGGTTAGCTGACCTGAAAGGCACCATTTATCCAGAACAGGGAGCTTTTTTTCCCCCTACTACAGAGCACTTGTTTCAGCTTCCCACTTACACTGGGCAGCAGCTCGGCCAGGGTCCTCTCCAAGGGCTTGGGCTAGGGATCCACACTCAGGCAGGGATCTATGGCTGGCGGCAAAGAGCCTGGCGAGCTACCTGAAGGAAGCTGAAGCAGCAACACCTATTCCAACTTCCCTCCTCCCCGGAACTCGCAGCAGGGAGCCGCTGCCCAAATAAGGGAGAGGGGGCGTGGGGCTCCCAAGTACTGCCGAGATAACCACGAGCCGCATCCTTCTCTAGGCAAGATACACAGACTCTGTTTTCCCACTAGATGGCAAACATTGCCTTCAAAAAGAGCCTTTAGAGAAATTGTGTCCATCCCTGTGAGAGGAGGCTGAGAAAACGCTCAGGGAAAAGCCCTGGGGGCGACGGGCCTGAGGCTTCTTTATCGTGGGGCTGAGGGTGGCAGGGATCCCGGCATGCTCCTCATCTTGCTTTTTCTGTCATTTCTGAAATGCTTTTCCTTTCCCACATGCCTGGTTTCTCCCTGGTCTGGGAGACCCATCCCTTGCCCTATGCTGGTAGGACTGGGCACCCTGGGCTTGCAGGGGAAGCATCTGGTTAACCCTGTGTACCACCTTGAACTTCCACCGCCACAGAGTGAAGCCCAGAAGCTTTTCTGGGATTTAATTACACTGTGATTTGTGAACCAAAGAGTGTTCATTCCCCTCTGCAAGTGCACAGGTCCACAGGCAAGCCATTATGCTGCGTGTAAACAAAAGAGGCAGGTGTGAAGGCTGTGCGTGGGGATGTGCACACTTATCTAAGGTCTTCTGCCAGCTCAGAAGTATTACCAGGCTTATTTAAGTTTTAATTCAGACCCCGACTTTTTTCATGGTCGTCTGTATTATCCTTGGGCAGAAGTTTCCTGAGCGTTTGCTGCTGGCCCTGGCATTGATGCAATATTGCTGTGTGGTTAAACATAATATATCATAGCTAATGAAGGAGCTAACTGTTGATGGTAAATGTTTAATATGGACAAAACGAGCCAATTAGGGAATGTCAAGAAAAGTGTGTCATCCCAGCTGTGTCTGTCCTGTGTGGAGGAGAGGTTCTGTGGAAGGGTAAAACCCCTGTCACTGCAGGATCAGCAGCTCCTAACACCAGCCAAGGGTAAAGATGCTGGATGCAGATCTTCCTGCAGACCTCCAGTCCACCCTGTGGGTACCTTCACCAGGGGCCAAGGACAGTTTTTTCAGAGCAAGACTTTGTTTCTGGAGTGCAGACTTCTGGGTGACTGGAGGGGATGGCAGCCATCTCCAGTGCCAAGCTGGCAAATGAGAGCTAGTAAATCATCTCACTTAAAACACTCCTTGTAGACCCCCCAACAGGACTCTTGGCAGTTCACAGCATGCTGCCTGGTTTTGTGGCAAGTCTGTGGCCTAGTTTTGTGGCAAGCCTGTAGCTCAGCAGTGCTCAGACCATGAATCCCCAACAATGGCAGCCCCTCACCAAGCATTAATTAACTAATGGCAGCAGCTGTAGTCCCTCCACAAAGTGCTCTGGAGCCCTGCTCCTCACAGCTTCCTCTGCCCTCACTGCTTCAGCTTCCTCCTGGGCATATTCTTTGGTAATCATTTACCCTTGGGTTAGAAGGATCCTTTATGTGTCCTGGCCCTTTCTTCAGGAAGAGATTACTGCCTCTTCTTCCACAAGGGCTGGCAAGTCCCTCACAAGGCTATTTATGGCAAGTCACAGAGAAAACTCTGGAAAATGAAAGGAAGAATGTGACTAGGGAATAGAAACTGAGGGAGCTGTTCGGAGCTAGTCTGTAGCCTGTGGCTCAGGGCAGCAAGCCAGTGACAGATTGTGATAAGACAAGCAGGTAGAAGGCCCTTCTGGCCCTTTCCAGCTGGGCTCCCTGCCAACCCTTGTGTTGGTATGTGCTGATGCCTGGGGACAACAGTGACAACATGGATGGTGTGAGCTCTGGTGCAGCACCCCTGTGGCTTGAGGCTTCCCCATCCCTTGGTGAAACTCATAGCTTCTGCAGGCAGCAGAGCAGAAGTTAAACACAAATGAGACTGCTTCACTCCTGAAGTTGAGATTTACCAATCCAGGAAGGATTGACCTCTTGACCTGCAGACACCAAGAAATGGACAAGTCCCCATGTCTGGGGCTGTCATATCTTTTCCTTGATGTGTGCCTGATTCCAGCATTCCAGTCCAGGTCCTGGAAGGAGTTCTCTCCCTCCCCTGTAGGCTCAGGGTTCTGGGGTTGGTTTCCACCAAACAAATGCTTCCTGCCTCTGTATGGCATCTCTAATTGATGACAGGCTGCCATGGGCAGCAGCCACCCTCCCTCCCCCCAGTCTTAGTTAAAACCCTGTCTCAGATCCCTGGAGGCTGGGCCCTGTCAGGAGTGGTCTCAAGATAACCAGCAAACCAGGGGCTGAAGCAAACTGGGAGCCATGTTCTCTCCCATCTGCAGCAGGGTGACATCCTCCACATCCCTCAGCTCGTGCTGACTAGTGAGAAAATCCTCTAAGCATGAAGCTAGCAATGCTTCAGACATGCTGGGAGAGCTGTGCCGAGCTACTTTACGTAAGGACCTGCACCTCACTCCCAGTGGCCTTGCCCAGGGTTGGCATGATGTGGGGCACTGGTGGCAAACTCAAAGAGGCTGTGGGGGACCGTGGGGCTGGGCTTCCCTTTTGTGCTTGTTCAGGTGCCCCAGCAGGAAATGGGTGAGAGGCATGATCAGGCAAGGTAGCTGAAGAAGCTGGAGAAATGCTTTTGCTGTGTGCAGGGCTGAGGGATGAACCTCTCTACACCCATGTGGCAGGTCAAAGGCAGCAACCCACCATGGCACTCCGAGAGCCCCAGCAGAAGCATTGTGCAGAAATGAACACCCAGGCCTGCACAGAGAAGAGCAAGGATGCTCCAGCTATGTTTGCACCAAGAAATCAACTCTGCCAAGGACTGCTTTCTGGTAGGGAATGTTGCCTGCCTTTGGGATAGACTGGCTGACCTGAGCCAAAACCTGCCAGAAATGATGCTCAGAGTGTTCCAGCACAAAGGACATTTGCTTCATTTGCTGTCACCTGTGCAGCCCTGGTGGTCTGCAGTGGGCACCGCTTTGTCTTCAGGGGCACTGGAACAATCAAGAAGGTCAGACTCCTGGCTATAGCCTGGCTAAAGAGAACTGTTGCCTTCAGGGCCCACTAGAAGGGCAGATGGAATGAAGCACAGTACAATTTGTGTGCCACCATTGCTGGGAGGGCAGCCTGCTGCTGCTCAGCAGGAGGGTAACCCGGCAGAAACCAAAGCCTTAGCTGGAGGAAAGAAGAAGAAGTCAGTGCTGTTGGTGGCTCGTATCCTGCAGCGGGTTAGTGGCCTCCCCTTCCTGTGGGATTTTTGCTGTTTGCTTATTCTTATTACATAAGCACAGGAGCCTGGCTCTGCTCCAGGGCCCAGTTCTGCAGGAAATAACCTCTTTTCCTTTTTGCATCACAATCCTTTAAAAGCAGCCGTTCCTAGGCTGAGGCCTGAGGATCCCTGGTGAAGACCTGACAGGTGATCTACAGACCTGCTTCACCTCTACAGTGCTTGCTCTGTGGGGCTGGAAACCTATAAAAGTGTTAGAACTGGGATCTGGAGACCACAGGAAGCATACTGATGCCTGAAAGGTCATGCTTTCATTTCTTCAGGAAGGCAGTCACTTCGAAGATAAAAAACAAAAAGGATCTGACATCTTTACCGGAACATCAGCTGCCAAGGGAAGCTCAGGTTCTCTTTGCACAGGCTCCAGCACAGCCCATAGTGACTGGTACTGCAATTCCCCTGGTGTAATAATTCTGATACCCTTCCTTAAAGCACAGCTCAGATCCAGAGAGTAAGAAAACCTTAAAAATAGACAAGGAGGTGGATTGTCAGGGTGATGGGCAGCAGCTGAAACCTCACAAGGTGCAAGAAGGGGATGCTGCCCACCCAGCTGTGGGGTTTTGCTCCTTTCACACCAAGGGAAGCCCAGCCTCTTGGTATCTCTGGAATATAGGCTGTTGATGTTTCATATCTCTCCTGTGCTCCTCATCTTTGCCAAGAACAGCAAGGAGACAACACAACTCCCCACTGCCTCTCTACTCGTGGCTGGGGCTAGGATTGACAAAGTACCTCTCCAAGTCACACAATCCATCAACAGCAAAGGACAAATTACCATTGGCAGCGCAAAAAAGAGAGAGGATAAGACCAAGGTGTGGAGCTTGCAAGTGTCTCTGCAAGAAAACGAACCTTCATTGTAGCACTGTGAGTATCTGAGCAGACTGTAAAAAGGGGGATAAGGTGCCAAGTCCTCCCTTTATTATTTAGATGCACCTTCACTTCTTTTTTCTTTGAAGACAGTTACCAGGCTAAGTTTTTGTATCTTGTACCCAATAAAGATATTGAAAGCCGTTAAATCTACTGCTATGTAATCAGCAGCTTGTTTCACTGCAGAGGTAAATGACACTGGTGTGAAACATTAGCTGTGCATGGGTCGGAGCTCTCTAGAAAACATTCTTGATTAGCTGGGAAGTATTCACTGGAATGAACGTGGGACAGGCTAAGCAGGCTAGCCTTACCCCATCCCTGGCTGCAAACCTGGTGGTTTTCAGTGTCCTCATACAGGCACAGGGGGCCATACACAGCCTTGTGACACCATCCAAGTACACCAGGAGGGTGCCAGAAGGGATAAATCCAGCAAATGGCAGTGTGGAATGTGTCTGGGACTCTGATGTGAATATCAGCTCTGAACTGACACTGGCTTACATGTACCAGCATGGGAACCTTGAAAAAGAGTAGCAGAGACCCACCAGGATGGAGATTTTGGCTTCCTCCTGTGCTGTGTCCTGTGCAAGCTCTTTCACCATAAGCCAGGGGCATATGTGGCTGTCACCTGTGCCCAGTTCCAACTGCCTGCCTGCAGCCACTGCTGGTGCTGGTGGGAGTTTGGCAGATGCCTTCTCCTGGCTCTGTGGTTGTGTAAGAAGGGAGCTATGGGGGCAAGGCTTGTGGACCCATATCCCAGCACATCATAGACTCCTTGAAATGGCATCTCCAGCAAAGACAAGCATTACATAACCAAAGCAGTGCTCCCCTGGCCTTGAGGATTGTATTAGTGTCTTCCTGTGATATTAGGACAGTAGGGAGGTGAGGAGAATGCTGAAGCATTTCCCATGGCCCATGCCAGCACTCTGCACTGTGGTTTCAGTTCCTACACACCAAAAGGAGCATCAGCACTTAAGTGCAGGATGTGCCAGCCATGTGTGCCTCTATAAAGGAACTGTTATGCTTACAGGTGCTGTCCGGAGACTGAGATCTGCACTAGACCCTAAAGCCCTCACAGTCTTATCTAAACAGACCAGGCATACAATGAATGGAAGAGTTATCTGCCACTCCTGTACAAAGGGAAAGAGGAGGACAGTGAGTGATGCACAGAGACCATGGAAGGGCTACAGTTAAAGAATGAGCCTACTGTCACTATGGAGCAGAGCTCAGCAGTGTCATTCTCCCACAGCCCAGGTGCTCCAGGGCTCAGAGCTGCAGCTACATCTGTCTGATAAGCTCTCTGACATAGGCAGGGAGCAATCTCTTCTGCCGGGGCTGCTCCTCCACCTTGGGGCACAATGGTGACAAGGGGCATCTTCCCACAGCATGACCACCAACCCTCTTGTCCCTTCAGAAATGGTGTTTGGGATGCAGTAACAGCAGCTACAAGAAATTTAGAGGAAGGGTAGGCACCTGTCAGAGCAGCCTCTAACTTTATGCCCGTATTTGGTGATGTTCACCCCAAGCACCCCTGTCCACAGAAATCACTCTCTTTTTAAACAAAAGAAACCAAACCAACCAACCAACCAAATGAAATCCACAAATAGAAACCAAACCACAAAATACTTGAAATGTGTTGGAGTGACCCATCAGCATTTCTCAGTCAATAGTCAGCTGAGATGTGGTCCAGGGTGCTGTTCCTCTACTGCAAGGAACTGGACATACTCATTGGTACCATTTGTGAATTCACATAAAACCAGCCCAACCTCATGCATTACGTCCTGAGCCCTGCACCGCCTCTGGATGCCTTCAGACAAAGTTCTCTCCAGCTTTTTTATCTCTGCCTCTAGTTTCTGTAGGTCTCCAGGATGTGCTGCCACACACCCACAGCCTGGAATGGCTCAGTGTGACAGCTAGCCTTGGACTTTGCCTGTCTGAACAAAGACAAGAAGAGCCCCGGTGGTGCCTTCCTTCTTCTCAGTGGGTGGCTGCATTTTTCTGCTGCCCGGGATTTTTCGGGAGTCAGGGACATTGGGTTAAGCTTTGCTAGAGCAGGGCAGAGAGCCAGGAGAGCTCTTGTTCCTGTAGCACAGGAGATCAAAGGACCAGCATGCTCCCTCCCAGACAGCGCTCACAGTTCCTCTGTCTGCAGTCGCTTCCTCAGGATGTGAGAAATGCTGGGTAGGTAAAGATCTCTTGGGGATGAAGGACAGGGAAGAACCTCTGCTGGTACCCCTCATCTCACCCTCGTGTAGGGTGAGGGGTGCCACACCAAGCAGGATGCCTGGAAAGAGCAGCTGCCCCAGTATCCTTTGGGGCTCATCAGAGGACACCAACAAGGAGGGTGAGAACAGGTTAATGAGCCTCTTCAGTCATTCAGAAGAGTGGCAGTATATACCTTTTATATGAATAAAAGGATGTGAAAGGCATCACGTGAAATTTCACAGTGCAAAGGGTGAAGGAAACAGCCCAAGAGCAGCAGTGCTGGGACAGAGGCTCTCTCATTCTGTCTCTCTCTTCAGCTGAGACCACTACTAGGTACATAAGAAAAACCAGCAGACAGAGAGGAATCCAGAGCCATCTTTCCCTGCCAGCACTCAGGAGTCACCAGTGCAGGAGCTTTCCCAGGTGCAGCTTGTGCAGGAACATGTGGTGGGTTTGTCCAGTCCCTGGCCGTTCCCTATCAGCACCCTGTGCTGAGAGTTCAATGGATTATCAACAGAGATTTGATAATCACTGTTGACATTATCAACAGTGTGAAAAGAGCACTGCTGTTGTTTTTAAACTTTGACCTGAGCATTTCAGGGATGCACAGGGATCAGAAGCCTTTGGGTTGACCCTGGCAATGCTGCAGTGGGCTGTGCAGAGGATGTTTCTAACCAAACTGGACCCAGGGTCCTGGGTCAGCCTCCCTGAAGAAAAAGGAGGTTTTAAAAGACCTTTTAGGTTTCCAGGGGATCAGTGCACTTCCAATGCTGCAGGGGTAGCTTTATGAGGAGGGAGAGGAGCTCAGGGGCTCAGCAGCTTTCAGTGCTGCCCAGTTTCTGATAGTTGCTTTCCAACAGTTTAGGAGTCTGGCTAACACAGTGGCTGTGCTTGGAGTGGGACACATTTTCTTTTCCCATCCTTCTGACTGTTATCTTCATGACTCTCCCCTCTGTTTCCAGTAAGAAAGGATGCACAAGAAAGTCCTTCCTTAGCAAGGCATGGAGCCAGTATGCCTTATCAGGCACAGAAGAGCCAGTCAGGGACTTCCCATTCCTTGCTGCTGTGCGCCTTTAGGAATACCAGCCTAATACATCTTACATCCTTCAGAGACTTCCCTAGCTCCCCCTGTGCACTCTTGGCAGTTCTGTCCCAGAAGACTTTAACTTGACTTTCTTTGATGGCTTTTTCCTGTTCCTGATAAGCCTCTGCCTGGAAATCTTTGGTCAGGGTTATCCCACAGGAAAACTGGGAAGGATGATACTGTTCTGGAACAGTACAGCCCCTTTGCTCCACAGGGAAGCCCTCAAAATCCCAGCCACTGTGGCCTTCTCCAGCTCCCTTTGCAAGCAGCTGTGAAAAAGTCTCACTTTGGAATTTTGATGTTCTGCTCTTTGCCTGTGCTGTCCCTGATGGGCCATGAAGGCATGGAATGGAGCTGCAGACTCTCTTCACAATAGAACTGTGCCAAGACTTGATCTCCTGCCTGTCAAAGAAATCCCATTGTAGCAGCTCCATATCAAATCCTTGCAGAACTACCTGCCCTCCATGTTCACACACACTGTCCAGAACAGGAGAGCAGAAAGAAAGGAGAAATTCTGTGCAGATTGAGGCTGTTCAGACTGGAAAGTACTGACCCAGAAGGCTTTTGTGCAAGTACAACCAGACACAGTCAATGAGGGGCAAGATCTGGATCAGGAGGAATTTCTTCCCAGAGTACACTGAAGGGGTTCTGGAAAGGGAGAGAGCAATGACCCTTCTTGAAGACTAGCCAGAGGCCTTATGAAAAAGCACCTCAGGGTCACATTCAGAGGGGTGAATACCCTGTTGAAAGAAGTTGTTCTCTCCCTACCTTTGCCTGCATGCAGCACAAGAAAGGCTGCAGCCTCGAAACCATTGCTGCAAGTGAGGCAGAGCCCTCTGGAAGGCTGGAAGGTTCTGCTCATCATGGACTTGTCCCAACTGCCAGCACAGCCCATGATGAATGGCCCCAGCATGTTCCAGCACACCACAGCTCCCCAGCATTTACTTTAGACAGCTGCAGCACAAGGAAGACAAATGAGACCCAGAGAAACCCAACCTTCTGTAGGCCCCCTCCGTCTCTATTTACATGTCTGTTTTCTCCTCCAAGGCCATGCATCTCCTTTGTTTAGGAGAGTGTCTGGCTTCTGATCTTGTTCCAGATGTTTTTTTTGCTTGAGTCCTTCTTTATTCTGCTAAAGCACTAAGCACAGACACTTGAAGGCTGACAGAAGGCCTGTTTTGATTAGAACTCCCTTGACTCCAATGCTTCAGACCTTGCACCAACCCAAAAAAATCATGGCCTCTGCTTGGCACTACCCTGGGGGCTAGCCAGTGCGTATCTCCTGCCAGCCAAACTTTCACAGCTAAGTCTTGGAAACATCACAAGGGTGAGGATGTACCATGAAGTGGAATGGTGCCCATCTCTCTGAGCTCTCCAGAGACATAAAGGACCCTGCAAGGGCTTCCCCCTCAAGATGAGCCTGAGCCGTGCCCTCACTCCAAGCCCACGCTGAGCATCAGGATGCTGGCGATACACCCATCCACTCCACCAGAGCGTGCAGCAGCATGAGAGCTCTGCAGGGAACCCAGCCCTGCGAGGACAGGTGGTCTGGGAAGTGTTTGGCAAGATGGGAACAGTGTGTGCTGCCAGCTAGCTCTCCAGCTTCAAATCAGCCTTTATTTATTCCTGAGCAAGGCAGCACAGCTGCTTTCAAAAGGTGTTTGATGCTAAACTCCTTGGCTTCACATTCACCCTGAAGAGCTCATTTCTGTTATCTTTTTGGGTTGCTTTCTTTTTTCCCTCAAGCCCAAACTCAAATTATGCTGGTGAAACAGAGCCAAGCCTGCCAAGGACCTTGTCAGGAGCACCCTAGCATGTGGCCCAGATGGTGACAACAAGAATGCTGGTTTTCACTGCTGATGGTTTACACTCTACTATTAGCACCGCACAGCCTGCTCCACCTCAAAGGTACTTCTAATGGAAGACACACAAGATCTGCTTCTTTCAGTCTGGCATGACCAGCTCTCCCCATGCTCCCAAGGCACCTTCATCATTTTGGGCGTTATGTCACCACCTGGATTTGCATTCAGGAGCAAGGGTTTCTTATGACCACAGGCAACCTCACATCAAGCACCCAACAAGTAAATGGGAGCTTCAGAGTTTAACTCCATCCTCCCTTCTCCACCTTTTAGAGAGATTCCCAAGGTCATAGGAAGTGAAGGATTTCATGTAGACCTCAGAAATATTGCATAAGGCAGAGAAAGTCCATCTCACCCACTAGGAACCTGGGAGGACAGAATGACAGTATGACAGGGTGGGGAAAGAATCAGGAAGGACTGCCTGGGGTCATCTAACCCATCCTGTGCTGAGCCAGAGCCAACACTCCTTCCAGCTTTCTGAGAAGCTCTGGTCTCTCTGTAAGTTTCTGGCAGTGGACATGCAGCATTCTTCATCTGCTTCTTCCTGCTAAATGGACTTTTCCCCAAAGTCTGACCCCTGCGGTTTCTTGACTTATCAGAAACTCAGTACTTCTTTTCACTTTCTCTTCACTATATCCCTCTGTGCACTTGGAGACCATGTCATCTATTCCTGGAAGCAAGATTAAATCAAGTTCCTTCAGCCTGTTGTTTGAGGCCACATAATTCATACCTCTGATCAAGTTCACGACTGTCCTCCACAACCCTCCCAAGTGGGTGCACACCTTTCCAGAGTCCAGCTGTCCCATCTGGGACACTTCTCCCAGTGAGACTGATTTTTGTAATTCATGCACTGCAGGACCACTCATGAGTGATGCCCAGATTCCTCACTAAAGAAATCTCAGAGATAAATCAAGCATCCACCCCTGCTGAAAGGCAAGGGGACAGACCCTGGATGCAGCAAGCTACAGGACAGGTACCCCTTTTTCCTCAGCCCAACACAACACCCACTACTCCTATTAGCACTGCACCAGCTGGCAAGTTGGGTTGGATACCTGGGTGCCTCTTGATGTGAGGCTGACTCACTAATGGCTTTTTGTGGTGATTTTTTGCTTCAGTCTGCAGTAACCAAGTTTTAAACACCAACTCTACAGCACACAGGTATGCCAGGAGATGCTATTTTTGCAACAAACCACCTGTGTTGGATTTGCTGGCAGCAGGGCTAGTGAGTAGTTCAGCTGGAAACCAGATCAAGGTAGAGAGAGCATCCTTCCTACCATCCTCTGCCAAGCTGGGAAATATCTGCTGCTCCATGTGTCTGTACTAGGATGGGGGGCAAAGCACTGCAAACAGGACAGAGCCTGCCTACCTGAAGTGAGAAGTGCTGAGTTGAGTGACAGCATCTCCAGGACCAGCTGCCCTCCTGAAACCAACTGAATCCCACAGACTCAGCAAAGAGCCATTGCACAGTGCAGACACAGCCTTCAGAAACAGACGGGTTCCATACAGCAGATATTCGCCCTGCTTTCACCCAGGCAGACAGTGAAACCTGCAGGCCTGTTGGTTCTGACACTGGGAATTCCCTGGGGTAGCTGTCCTTGGCAGGGTCAGAGGACAAAGCAACAGCTGGGAAATGAAACCAAGCACTGTGAGAAGAGGCTGAATCTGTAGCTGTAGCGTATCGGGGACACTTCTGCTTTTGTTCTTTACTGTCATCCATCACCGTAAAGGCTGACTGGTGCCTTTCCAAAAGCTGTGTCAGCTAAATAAAGAGGTGGAAAACTATACATTGCAGGTACTTTCAAGGAAAGCACTTGATTTATTTGCCAAAGACCACCTCAGCGCTCATATTTCTGGAGCATCGTCCCTCCCACAGAGAGCAGAAAGTCACAGCTTGATAATTTAAACAGGATTAAGGAGCATCCATGTAAACAGAGTTGTGGGTTTGCAGTGTGAAGTCAGTCTGTGCACATCTCAGCAGAGGAGGGGCTTTCCCAGCCATAACATCTGCAAGAAAGAAAATATTTCTTTCTGTGGGAAAGTGGGGAAGAATGAGATATGTTTGGAGCAAGGAACGACAAAAGACGGCAGCAGGTGAACCTCCCAAGCCAGGAAGCTTGTTAAACACCACACCTTGCAAATCTGCATTGACACAGCACAGCTGCCAAATCCTCTGGACAAGCCCAGAATAGTCACCATGCGAGTAAAATATATCTAGGGCAGCAGGATCCAAGGAAACTGGGCAGCACAGGGCCAAGCAGATAGAGTGAGTGAGACACCAGGATTAGAGGTTTGTGTTTGTTATATCTAAAGAAAGACTGCAGGAAGAGCCCCTGGGTCTGCCTTATTACCAGCAATCTTCTGGCTTTCCCTTTTCACCATGGACAAGGAAAGATTTCTCATGCTTATGGGTATAATGCATCCAAGCCAGCCTCAGGCTGCACACCGATTTCACAGATTCATGAGAAAGTCTAAAGTCTTCTCGTCTTTGCTTGCCCCATGGTTGTCCCTCTTATCCCAAGCATAGCTAACCAGGTCTTTGCTAGCCTCCTCCAAGCCCCATCCCTGCAGTCTCAGCTGGTCTCTGACAGAACCTCAGTCTCTGACAGAAACAGTTCTGTTTTGCCCTGTATCCAGACCATTTTGCTGTGGTTGCAGAGCAATTGAGAAAAGAAGGGAGGATAGGTTTCCCCCAGCCTTCTGTGGCTGGGCAGACATTGTGGAGAGCAGAAAAAAACCTAGAGGTGCAGCTAAGCAGGAAAACAGGGGGGAGAAGTGGGGAGTGCCATAGAAATGGCACTAAGCCTCCTGTCACTGTCCACTGTTTATTCAGGAGGGATGGGTAATGGGTACTTTTCAGAGTGTTCTCTCAGCAGGTTGAGATTGATTTTTGATTGCCCTCCTGGTTTTGTCTTTATCTCCAGTTTTTAGTTCTTCTCTGCACAGAGTGAGCATGGCTGCATCTGAGGGCACAAAGGATGGGTGTCCCCTCCCTTTCCAAAGGGAGCCCTGGGACCTAGGCAGGGCTGTGCCTGGCTCGTGGCTCAGTCCCCACTGCAATGAGCTGTAGTTTCTGCTTATTATAGAAACACAATGCTGAGTCAAGCGCTGTCTAGGCACAAGGGTCTCCATATAAGACAGCTTCTGGGTTCAATTTGACTCCAGGAGCTCAGGGCAGGAAAAACTCTAGTCCCATGCTCCAGTCCTGGGGATCAGACCATGGAGATGCAGTCTGGGCAACACCACCAAGGAGAGCTCAGCTGCAGGAGGAGCATAGCAGGAATGGCACCAGCTCCTTCTTGGAACCTCACAGCCTGGCTAAGAGTGCTGACATCTTCCCACAGGACAACTCTTGGCAGAGAGTGTCTAGACAAGCAGCAGTGGTGATGATATGCCTAAAATGAGTGGGGAGAAAGCAGGGGCCTGAGGATGAGAGATGCCAGGTCTGGATCCTCTCCATCATGCACATGTTGTTTAGGCAAAAGCAAACAGTACAATTGAACAAGACTAAAGGGGCTTTCCCTCACCTGGCCTACCACCCTACCCAACCATCCACATGTGACGTTTCTTCACATAAACCCAGACAGGTCCCTGAGCCGCTGCCAGCTGGATCTGGCACTTGTGCCAAGGAAGAGCAGCTCCTGGCCTTGGCACCATGAGGTAGAGACCACCAGAATGGGGAACAACTGGCCCCTGCAGTGGCAAATGAAAAAGCAGAATCGGCCTTCTCACAGTCGGGCACCAGACTGTAGGAGCATCCGGCAATGGCAGGGAGAGGAATCTCTGGAGGCCAGGGAGGCTCTTGGAACACATGGTTTATTGCACAGGTCGTGGGTGAAAGAGTCTTGCCTTCAGCCACCAGCCTCAGCTGAAGGGATGCCCCCAGGAGAGAGCTAGGTCTTTGTTACAATGCATTATATCTCTCTTTGTGTTGAGTATTCTAATTTACAGTAACTAACCGGCACGAGATACAAATCCTACTCAATTTACATACAGCCTATGAGAACTGCTAAATTACCATATCACTCTCTATTCTAAATCTTAAAGGCAACTTCCTAATTTACCCTTTCTTTGATACCTCGGTGGAGGTCCTCCCTTGGGCCCCTAGGTGTCCCTCTGTTTGCTATTACTCGACCCACCTCCAGCTAATCACTGTCTTCTTGCCTGCCATGCTTACATCTCAAAGCTTTCATTTCCATTTCACTCACAGGCTTTTTATTTCCAGAATCTCTTGCCAAGCAATCATATCTATAAGCTTTTCCTGTCTCATCTTTCCCAACAACACAAACCCAGACAGGTCCCTGAGCCCCTGGCAGCTGGATCTGGCACTTGTGCCAAGGAAGAGCAGCCCCTTGCCTTGGCACCGTGGGGTAGAGACCACCAGAATGGGGAACAGCTGGCACCTGCACTGGCAAATGTGCCCAGGGTACGTCCACAATTCCTGTTGACTCTTGCATACCAGTAAGTCAAATGAAGAAGCTGTGTGAAGGCTGTGAGAGGGGGTACAGCTTTCAGCCCCCGTGGTGTTGCTCACCTTGCCTGCAGGTCCATATGGGAAGGATGCAGTTGGTTCCTCCCCAGTCACTCCAGAAGCAGCATGTGCAACACGTGGGGGATGCTGGTGACAGAAAAAGCCCCTGTACACCATCTCTTTGGAGACAAGGGACAAAACCAGTTCCAGTAAATACCCTTCCTGGAAACGTATTATGGCACCAAGGGAGACCAACATAGCATTTTCCTTGGTGCCTTGCTTGCAGAGAAGCAGATGGGTGTATTTGCCATGGAACCTTCAATCCTACCTCTCAGCTTGGTATGTCTGTGCCAGGTCAGACCTTGAGAACGCAGCAGATTGTGCCTGCTGTGTCTGGTGCCCCTTGAACTCAGCCTGGGCAGCATCCAAGACTGCTTTCACCATGCCAGGCAGACACACGAGCACTCTTATGATCCCAGCTGTAAGAGCTGGCAGCCAGGGAGCAACCTGATGCCTGCTTAGTTTGCTTGCATAGATGCAGCCTTGTCCTTTCTCTCCTGCCTTGTGCACAGTCACCAAGAGAGTGGTTGTTTTGTCAGCTTCTTTTGAAAGTTCTGTAGTTACAGCATCTTATTGCTCCACAGCATGTGAAATACAGGTCTCCAGGTTTGAATAAAGGGCTACAGGTGATACAACCAATGCTCTAGAGCCTAAGTGATCCCTGCATGTAACTCCTGAGCTACTGAGGGCATGTCTATCACACTGCAACAGATTCTGGTCCTGCACCACCCACCCCTGAGGATGCAGCGAGGTTAGGAAAAGAGCAAGAAAAACATGTCTGGGGAGAGAAAAGCAGGAGGACCTTTTTACTGAAACTAGCTTCAGACTGAGAACCGAGGATTTTGACATGGCAGTGGCTAGCTGCTTTCCCTAAGGAAAGTGGCTGCTTCCTTCTAAAGAGATCATTGACATTTTGAGTCAGAGAAACTCACTCCCTAGTTTACTAAGCACTGAACCAGTCTGGTTTTTGATGGATTTCTGAGGAGTTGGGCTCTGGAGGTCAGAGAGAGGCTGCTGCAGGGCTGGAGGAGGGATAGGATCCAGGACCACATACCTGGTCCAGGACGGTGTCTCTTCTTGTCTTCCCCTGGGGGCAGTAAGAGCAGCCTGCTGCCAGATCTGAGATCTGGATCGCCATCCACTTGAGAACCATGGCAGGCCAGGACCTAGCAGGGATCTGTGGCGTGCAGCTGCACTGCTCTGAGGAGAACACATCTACTGCTCCCAGGAGAGATGGAAACCCTGGGCTTTGCAACCCTGCTCTTACAGGCTGGTTGGCTAAGACATCCCTGAAACTCTTATGGAAATGGATTAATCTGTTTCCAGCATCCAAAAGATCAGTGCAAGCCCCTTCTCCCTCATTTTTCCTGTTCTCCTTGTCATGGTAGCCTGCAACCAAGGATGAAACTGATCCACCGAAGGCTAAGCCCCTCTGGCAGTCCCTGCCCTTCACAGGGACCTGCTCCAGCTGCAGCAGCTCAGCCTCAGAGCAGATCTATGCCAAGCATCCTCCCTCTCCCCAGTCACGGCCCCCTCACAGGTCACTGAGTGAGCAGCAGGAAGGCTTCTGTCCAAGCCAGCGCCAATTATCCTCATTTCCCACTCACACTGTTTGTCTTGGCCTCTCTTCCCATACCAGCCTTCCTTCTCTTCCTTCTGCTCAGGATTGAATTGCTGGGGCTGTCACTAGAGTTAATGATCTGGGACAGAGCTGGTGCTCTGTGGGAGTCACTCTCAGAGTGACATGCAAGCCTGAGGCATTGCATGTGCAGATACCAGGGAGGAGGACTCCAGAGGGGAGAACACCTGAAAGAGAAACAAGCCACCAACTGAGTGAGCCAGGCAACCAGGGGAGAAGGGACAGGATTTAGCTTGCATTCAAGAGGCGTCAGCAAAAAGCCATCAGGTACCTGGGCACTCCCTAGCTTGAACAGCCCAGCCACTGCACCACCATGGATACCATCCCCTGAGGTGGCCATTGCTGGTTCCCCTTGCCTTCAGCCATAGTCCTGGGCCATTTCACTCCCAGCCTGTGGCCAGGCATGCTGACTAGCACAAACTCGACTAATTTAATGATGCAGACAGTCACACAAGGGTGCTTGGGAGGAGAGGATGGTGCCTGCCTGTTGGACACACAAATGTCTCAGCAGGAAAGAACAGCTTTGCTCAAATATCACACGGCCTGGACAAAAGGGGACATAACAACACTTTGAGACAGCAAGACCTTATTCAGAGTGCACAGCAGACCTGAGGCTCAAGAGAAAAATGGCCACAGACTCTCAGCTTACTGTAGATAAGTGGCAGGAGCTGGGGGGCTGCCATCTGTGCCTTATCCATGGATGTGCCCAGGAGTAGGTGTTTTCAGCAGCTCCATTGCTCCAAAAGCTTATCCTTCTACTCACCTGCACCCCAGCTGCCAGCAGTACTGACCTGCCAGAGCAATCAACTACACTGTGCCTCAGTTTCCCTTTACTGCAAGGACAAACCTCCTGTTCCTGCAGCACTTCTTTCATATCCCCTGCTCCTTTGGAAGCGGAGAGCTGGGGAGCTCCAACCCAGCATCTGCACTTGCAGGACTGAAGCATTTGAGGCTGGATGGTGCAATATTGGCATGCTCCCTTCTACCCCATCCCTGCACACCTTCCCAGAGGAACCTGCTCCGGTAGCCTGGCCAAGCAGTGTAGAGCAGGGTGCCTGTTTTGCCACAGTGTTGAGGTACTCCCAGGAGAGACCTGCAGCCCAGGCTGCTGTGTCCTTCATCCCTGTGAACCCTCCTTCCTTCTCCTCACACCACAGCATATCCCCCTTGCCACTGCAGCACAGGAGGCAGAGCTGTCTGTTCACCACACATTCCACACTGGCTTTCAGGCTCAAACATGAGGCATGACAACTACCTGCTGGCTTTTCTTTTTATTTAACAAAATCACAGCCCAATTAAAAAAAGAGATTTAAAAAAATAGAGAGAGAGTAAAGAAGAGACATACACATGGAATTGTTGCAATGAACAGATCTAGCAGCAAATAACCTGAGAGCAGCATGAACTTCAGGTGTGGTCACGGGGCAGGGCTGGACCGTGGTATCAGGTTGGGGGACTGAGAAAGGATGCAATCCCTATTCCTTCGCCCTCAGAGGAGAACGGGGGCTAAGAGCCACATCTCTGCCTGCTCCACACTAGTGGCTCTATTTCTACCCTTGCAAGGAAGAATGTATGGCCACTGTGGAACATCTCAATCACTCCCCTCCAACCCCACAATGTTCTATGTTGGCAGCCCTTCCCACGGATGCAGAAGAACCCTAAGTTGGGGCTGACAATGGAAAGCAAAGGGGTTGGACTAGAGCTGGATGTCACAGCTGCTGTGCTGATGGGAAGTCTGAGATTCCCCAGCTCACCTCGCAGATCAGTCCATCAAGCAGATTCCAGGCTGCAAAGGTGATGGAGTCCAGCAGCCCCTGGCTCAGCCTGACACAGGCTGCTGGGTCACATTGGAGGCAGAGGGAAAAAGACAGAGCAGACAGAACTCTGCCCAGCCCCACACACTGGCATGAGTCTCAAGGAGGGTCAGCCCATAGGCTGGAGGTGGAAGCAAGCTGGCTCCATTAGCATCAGATTCACAGATGGGAGGTGGTCCCCTCCAGCTGACAGGACCAGCCATGGCTTCTTCAGGACCTACTTGCCCTGGGGTTTGCCCTAGGGAAGGGGAAAACCCAAGTGGTATTAGTGTGCTCCTTGGGGTATGAGCTTCCCCAGAGTCCCTTCCTCTGCTGGACAAGCCATGGTCATGATGGACCAGTCAGGGCTTGTAAAGCACCCCCCAAACTCATCACAAGCCCTCTCTATGAAGATGCAAAAGCAGCAGACCCCAAGCTTGAGGGGCAGAAGTGGGGAGGGATTTTGCTCCCAGTGCCATTTGCCATGGCACATACCAGGCTCAGACAAGAGTGACACTGGGTAGACAAAAGTCCCAGGACTGCATTTATTGGGGGTGGAAGAGGGACTACCAAGGAGGCAGACTGGTGCCAGTTGGAGGTAGGAGGGATGGAGACAAGACAAATTAACCATGCCTCAGCAGAGCATGCCCCTGCTCTTCCCAGCAGCCCAGTCACAATGGAAAAGGCTTATTTGGCAGAGGATAAATCCATCCCCTGGGCTGATTTCTTGCCTGGCTGAGAACAGGGATGGTTCTTACCCTCTTGGCAGAGCTGGCATCCAGCCTCTCTTGGAGACGAATCACCCATGAGGAGTGGAGGGGTGCACAGAGGCGCTTGCCCTTTGTGGTGATGAATCTGCCAGGCCCATGAGGGAAATAACACAAGATGAAGTGAGCAGACACCCCATGGATGCTCAAGAACAGTTTAAGCTCCCTACCTTACTGCCCTCCCCCATCTCTGCCTGTAGATTACTTTCTTCCCTGGCTTTTGTCCCATGCTCTCCCCTCTCAGCTTCTCCCACTCCCACTGAGCCTCTGGATCTCCAGGATTGGATCCCTTCTGCAGTTCTCCCTATTCCTTCTCCCTCAAATCCAGCTCAACGTCCCTGCACCATGCTGCTCTGCCTACAACCCTGCCTCCATGCAAGGTCCATCCCTTGGCCATCACGAGGCCTTGTCCCTCAGCCATCACTGCCTGGGCTCTTACACGGTAGCAGGGATGTCACAGCCGTCCTGCACCAGCTGGAGCCGGTAATCCTGCACGATCCGCCGTGGGATGGGCATATCGCTCGTCCGCAGGCAGCAGTCGAGGACATTGTTCCCACCATGCCCTGAAGGAGGAACACATCATGGAGGCTGAGGTCAGATGCACCTCTCCCAGCTTCCTCAGAGGGTGAAGGGGCTGCGGAAGGATGGTGCCGGCAGGAATGCTGTCACACACTGCCCTGGCTGGGCACACAGGCACCAGCTTTATTGCGCTCACACCCCAGTGCAGGGAGCCCTCTGCCTTCTCCTGACAGAAAGCAAAGGAGATGGGCAAGAGCAAACAGGCAGAAGGCAATCCTTTGGCAAGACTGCGTCCCTCCTGCACCCCAGCTAGCAAGGCAGGACACAGGGGTCTTTATTTACCCTGCTTCAGGGTGCTGCAATACAGACACACATTTCCAAGGGGCTGGGGATAACTTCAACTTTTTTTACTGAAGCAATGACAGGTTTGGCTGCTACCCCGCCACCAGCCCACCCCACACAGGTCATTCCTGTGACAGTTGAAGGACATAGCTGTCTGTGCTTCTCTGCAGGGAAGGAGATCCAGAGTCACTCTCCCAGCAAATGCTGTATTCACTGCTAATGCCTGAC
This sequence comes from Chamaea fasciata, assembly GCF_029207755.1. Classification (NCBI taxonomy): domain Eukaryota; kingdom Metazoa; phylum Chordata; class Aves; order Passeriformes; family Sylviidae; genus Chamaea; species Chamaea fasciata. Next base: position 18,994,517 of record NW_027094089.1, read on the forward strand.
AAGGCTGGCAGACCCACGGACGTCTGTACCCTCAGCAGTAAGGTGAGGTGCAACACCACACAGTGTCTGGACCCCCCAAATCCCCACCACAGGTAGAGGTTCTGATGTCACTCAGCCAGACAGCTGCAACCTGTGCAAACCCCACATCCAACAGCCCATCAAACATCAACCCTCCCCTAACAAACACCTTTCCTCTGACTTCAAGCCCTGCCACTTGCCTCCAGGCTGCCCTGCACCACAGGATGACAGGAACACTCCCTCAGTGTACTGGGGACAGTGGGACCAAGACAATCCCAGCCCAATGTGTGCAAGCTAGGCTAGGGCACTGGGAGGCAGGATTGCTCCATGGCATTTCCCAAACACACCTTCCCAGCCCCAAAACCTTGCAGACTCCTGTCTGGACTTTGGGCAGGACAAAGTCCCTGTGGGACAGGTCACAAGAAGAGGCTGCAGGAGAGCTGTGATGGAGTGGCAGCCACATGTCCCTCTAAAAGTCTGCTGAAAATGCAAAAGAAAGAAGAAACAGAATCCTCTCACTTCCATAGGAAAGCCAGACTGAGAGGTCCCCTCTTACCATTCAAAATATGTCCCAGCAACAAGAGACTGAGGCAGAGAAGATGTCGACGCTGCATTTTGCTGCTGAGTCTGGCAGAGGATGGGCCGGAGGCAATGGAGCTCCAGACAGGAGAGGTGAGCTCTGCACAGCTTCCCTGTGCCCTGCTGCTACTGCTCCCCACTGCTTATATATCCTTCCAGCCCATGGCTTTCACTTTCTTTCAGAGGCTGGGAGGTTGTAACAAGTCTTACAACAGGCTGGATTTAATTTCTGAGCAGTTCCTGAATATCCCAGCAGCTGCTTTCCCTGCAGCCAGCTGTTCTCTGGTCCCATAGCCAAACATGCTCTTGCCCTCTCTGCCAGCACTCAGGACGTAGGTGTTGCTGGTCAAGACCAGGCAGCTCAAGGGTCTCTTTACCTTGTGAAAGCACCCCAGGGCCCTGGGATGGCACCTGGGAGGGTTCTTACCCCACATATTTCCCAGTCTCCTCTCTGAGATGTCTCTGGGGCATTCACATTAAATATCTCGTAGTCTAAACTCTCTGATCCTATGGGGGGGTAGGACTTGCCTCAACCTCATTTTTGGGGTATATGTTGGTACCGGGCTGATGTCTATCTGCCCCCAAGAGCCTCCCCAGCTGGTTGCTGAAGCCTGGCTTTCTCCTCCTGCCCTCCCCAGTGCCCGCATGGGGGCACATCCGAAGCTGGCTGAGAGAGGAGAGCCCAGCCAGCATGCTCCACTCCAGGGCCAAGATCTCACAGGCCAGAAGACAACCTGATTTCCAGGTGTCCCAGAAAATGGGTTCTTGGCCAAAGGCAGCTACAGAGCTTCCTGTAAACAGGTTTTCTCCACGCAAGAGCAGAAATCCCCCACGGAGGCTGTGCGCACAGCACAGGGTGCCAGCAGCTCACCCACTGCGTGGGCACTGCTGAGAGTGAGGACCAGCGCTCCCGCTTTGAATCTTCACAGGAGTACAGGGACGGGGGTTGTTTCTCCTTGGTATGGTGACTCACCACTGTGCCAGTGCCAGTGCCACCTGCAGTGATGTCCCTTAAACCAGGCTGCTTCAGTCCCCTGTGGGAAGCAGAGAGCACTGGGGTTGTGCAGCCCAGGGAAAGAATGATGGAAGGTTCACTTCTGTCAGCAGCTGCCTTGTAGGGAGTTGGAGATGTCAGTCTGGGTCTCCTCTGAGGGGCCCAGGGACAGACAAACGTAAAGGCATCAGATGCACCCAGATAAATTCCCACTGACAATAGGAAAAATACTTTGCAGCAGGGGTGAACAAATGCTGGAGCAGAACCTCTGTGCCTGCATCTTTTCCCTTGCTCAAGCTTTGGACTCGTCCTTGCACCCTAGTGGAGAGCAGTGTACAGACCCCTTTCATGTGGACAAATATCTACCCGGGAACAAGGCACACACCTGGGACCTGGGGACCTCAGTGAGTCCCTCTGCTCCTCTCAACAGTAGGAGAGGCTCTGCCTCTTCCCCACTCCATGTTAAGAAGCAAGAGGAGACTCCAGCCATGCCACAAAACATGGTGCTGCATCCCTGCAGTGGCACTGGCACTGTCGCCAGCCTCATATGTGGGGTGCTCTCCATCAGGAAAGCATTGCCTCTGACTGCTCCTGTGCCCCAGCAAGCCAGCACTGTGGAGAAGGAATCAGGCGGGGGCTGGTGAGCAGGAGGAGTAGCACAAACAGGATGTGCCAGCTTAACTTCAGTCAGCACCTGCTGACACTCACAAGCCAGCAGAAGGTGAGTTTAGGTGGTGAAGGATTAGCGTCCATCATGAGCGCTGGACTCCCTGCAGGTCTGGGGATGTAGGCTGGTTCCGCAACCTGGCCTCTGCTTAATCTCCTCAGGACACTGCCAAATAGATGTCACAGCAGGGAAGATGACAGCTCCTGGTTGCTGGTGGCCAGAACTGCTCCTAACTGAGAGCCAGCTCCTCGCTGGGGGTTGGTCTGACAGTGTGGAGCCCTCTGCAAAGAGGGGGTCCCAAGTGCAGGGCTCTGACCCACTGGCAAGGGGTACTGGGGGACCTGCCCAGCAACAAACCCTCACCTCCTTGCATGTTCAGTGTGTTTGACAGAACTTGAAGCACAACCAAGGGCTGGCAAGGGGTGCTGGAGGTCCCGTGCTATGGGACTCTCCCAAGGCACTGCTGGGTTCTGCACCTCTTGGCAAGCAGGGGTGTCTCCAGACATCACTTCCCTGGCACAAGGTTCTCCTGCCTGCTGCTGGCTCTCCACTGGCTCTACACCATGCTGGGTTGGGAATATATCCGTCTGAGACTAAACCTCTTAGCCACTTTGGGCTGCAGGGGACCCCCACCCCTGAAGCTGCCCACAGCCTCTGCCAACAACATTGGCAGGAAAGGAAAGGGAGTGTTCTTCCTCATGGCAGTTGTCAGGGAGCCAAGTGGGTCAAAGCACAGCGGTGTCACACGCCTCTGCTCCCCAGGAAGAACACCAGAGTAAGAAAAGGGGCTTTCCACTTGCATTGTGAAAGGGGGATGTAGTGGGTTTCCCCCCTCTACTGGGGTCAATAAGATTTCTAAGAAAAGTGTGGTCATCTCCGAAGCACACCCCTGTGGCATTCAGAAAGGTCACCCATCCCCCTCGCAGGGCAGAGCCTCAGGGACCAGAAGAAGTGCAGACGGGAAAGACAGGGATGCTTCAGGGTCCAGTGTCTCCAGAGACACAAACAGGCAGGGGATTTGGTGGGGATAAGGGAAGAGCATTGTTCGAATTGGCTCATTTAATTGCTCTTCCTGAGTAATTAGGAGCACTGGATCTCCTGCCCCGAAGACACCACAGGATACAGCATGAAGCATCCATGAGCACTTATTCCTGCAGAAACCTCGATAATGCAGTTTTTAATTAGAGTGAAAATCAGAAGGGACTAATGATCCCTGTGGGAAATCCAACCTATCAAAATGTAAATGGACCAGGGTATCACCTTCATCCCTGGGCTTTCCTCAGGGAGCACTGACCATGCTGCTGCCTTCCTGGAGACCTGATAGCCAAAGGAGCCACCAGGATAGCTTCTCCCCAGGCTGTCTGGTGGCGGTCTGCCTTCCACCTCTGACCTACAGAGCTGGAAAGGACAAAGGGGGAATTTCAGCAAATCCCAGCTACAGCCAGTCCCTGGGATGGGATTTGGCCTGGCTGCATTCATTTCGTTGGGAAATACTGGGAAAGCAGCTGCTTCAATTCGCCTTGCAACATCTGGCTCATGGCAGCCTCACACAGCTCCCAGCACATTTCAAGTCCTGGTGTAGCACAAGGACTGAGGCTACAGCAGCCTATGGGGCTCAGGGCCCCAGTGGATCTCCTCTAGCTGAGGGAATATAGTCAATCTGATTTAAATGGAGACAAAGGGGGGAAAAATAGCAAGTCACAGCTTTGCCCAGAAGTAGCAAAGGTGAACCTGAGCATCTGGTTCAGAAGGATACAAAAGGTTCCAATTCCTGCTCTGTCTCTAATGTTGAGGTCACCATGAGTGATGAGCAGCAGATCCATCATGCTTTACACTCCGAGGCAAGCAACCATCTACCAGGATCCCTGCAACACGTGTCCCTCAGCATCACCTTTGGGCTGCAGTTTCGCAGCCAGATGCTTCCAGAAATAGCATTGAGATGACAGCGGCCAGGTGGGATGCCCCCCACTCTGACTCCCTGCCATCATTCTGCCTATCATCTCTGCAACTGCTCAAGGGATTTCAGAGGGTGTGGCTGGGAACACCTGTACAAAAAGCAGCCAATCAGCAATTTCCTTGACACCCCCCGCATGGCTTGGCAGAGAAGGATGCCCGGTGAGGCTGCACACCCAGTTCACCTGTGGACAGATCTACAAGCATATGGAACAGAACAAACCCTTGGGGGCTGCTCTCACTGCCCTGTTGGCTCTTTGACAGTGGTCAGGGAAGACTGTGAAGTTCTTGGTTTGTTGCAGCACTGAGGCAGGGCTCACACTGGCCCCAACACAGGATATCCTCAGAGTAGAGCAGGTGCTTTTTCACAGCCAAGGAGCAGAAATGGGGAGACAAGGAAAGGAGACAAGCAGAGGGACCTTGGGTTCTGGGGAAATGGAAGGAGGAATAACAGCATGAGACACCCCAAAGCCAAGGGTCTTCAGACAGCAAAAGAGAAGGTGGGAGCAGGAAGATGCTTGGGAGTTTCAGGTAGGCAACAAACGGGTTGAGAGGAAGCTCTGGGCTGTGACCTCTAGGACAGCATGAATGCCAGGGAATGGCCAGGACTGGGAAATACCTTGGGGCAGGAAGGGTGAGAACCCCTGTTGCCCACCAGCCACTTTCCCAGATCCTCATTGCTCTCAAGACCATAGCAGACCTCAGGAGAATAGTGTTGGTGGAGAGAACACCAAAAAACATCTTGAAGCTTGGCTTGGAATCCAAAGCCTCTCTAACACCCGTGCAGCCCCAAAAGCAGCCCTTGGCCCCCACAAGGCTGCAGCAGCACAGCCCTCTCCTGCTGCTAGGCAAGGACCGGGGATGGAGGGACGGAGCTGATGTGCTTATGTCCAGGTGAGCCTTGCTGGAGCTCCACGTGGCATCACAGCCCAGAGCATTCGGATGCTGGCACAACCCTGGAGCATTGTCTGCACCAGCTAACGACGTGAGCAAATCATTTGGCCTGGGTGCAAGACTTTCTTGGCTGCATTCTGTTTTCTGTCTCGCCTGGCTGGTCTCTGCTCTCACTGAAGCCTTTCTGCTCCAGGGTGGCTGAGCTTTCCTAACTCTTTGCTTGGCTTGACACTGTTGTAACTTTCCTTCTTTCCCTGCAGACCAATTCTGTCTAGGTGGACTTTTATACAGATCTCGTCCACCTACTACGCCAGCACATACTTCATCAACACTGCCTTATCTTTGCACATAGCATCAGGTTTGCCCTGCCCAGGTGTGTGAATTCCTTCCTGCTGCACTGCCTTAGACTTCTTCTTCATATCTCTTGTCCCAGCTAGGGTCCATGGATTCAGCTTCTTTGTGAAGAAGGAATTTTGGTGCCTGCTGAGTGCTGCAGGTCACGGCTCATCACTTCCCGCAGGGAGTCTCCTCAGAGGTGTTTCCCTCGTGCCATCTTGCTGTAGCAGCACTGTGACCAGCTGATTCACACTTGCCTCAAGAGGCTTCCAGTAACCCTGCCACTTTGTTTGCCTGGAAAGAAGTATTCAGCAATAAATATGGAAGAGGAGTGCAAACACCTGTGCATGTGCAAGCATGTGAGGTTACATTTTTGCATCTGTGCCCATGCTCACCTGTGCCTTCCTGACCATGGAACAAACTCCAGTGCGCTTCCAGACCCTGTTTTTTGGGTAAATTTTAGGGCAAATGAGAATACCACCACTGGCATGTCTTTTTAACCTGTTTTCAGCCTAATGCCCTCCTCACATTTAAAGGGAAAAAGCCTTCCTGTGCAGTTTTCTTTCACAGCCACTGCAACACCAGGGCACATTTCACATCCTGACTTGCTCCTGCCACCTTGTCAGGCTTAGCTGTTTGTGGTTGCAGACGTACTTGCCTGGACTCATTTCTAGGGAATTTTTGTGACCATTTCACAATCCCCTGACATCACAACCGGCAGAAGCAGTTCAGAGGCAGGGCCACCGGGTGCAGTGTGTCCATTCAAACACAGGGCTGCCTCCAGCCCTCCTACTGCACACCCTCCTGACTCCTTGTGTGCAGATGTCACCCAGGCTCCCAGCAAAGCCCAGTCCACAGCAAAGCCTCATTAATAACCTGCTTTATTGCTGTTATCCCAAAGCAGCAAGGAGCACAGAGCCCCTGCTTTGAACAAGGAGTGTACATCCAGGATGGGCCAGAGTTAGAGGGACAGGCTCAGCCATGAGAGGTGCTGTGTCCAAACCAATGGTGTGCCCATGTTCACTGGCACCTCAGAACCCCTCACCGGGGACAGATGAGAACGAGGATGTCTCCACCTTGCTGGGCAACACAGCTACAAGAGAGAGGACTTGCACTGCTCCCCTCTGCCAGCAGGTTTCAGCCCAAGCACCCCAGGGACACATCACACAGGAGCACAGCAAAAGCCTGGACCTGGAGGATGATGGTGAGTGGGGCAGGAGAGCACCCCACCATTCAGCCCTTCCCACCCCACCAAAGCCCATCAAAACATCCAGAATGAGTGAGTTTGGTTATAAAGAATACATTTTATTGCCAACATCCTGTCCAAAAGCCAGTCTGGCAGACGGCCACATGTTCAGGGTGGAGGAGGCAGCAGCAAGGACACAGCTCAGCGCTTGTCCCTTGCTCAGGGCCAGTATCTTGGACTTCACAGTTACTTTACACAGCCTTAAAATGATAGACCTAAATGCCCTCTTAATAAAGCAGTTAAGCCAGATATGTATTTGGTAGAAACACTCAGCTACAAGCTTTACTCTAACAAACACACAGCCCATGCTGATACTGTTAAGCTCTGTAAATCCTATTATTGCATTTATATGGCTTAATAGACCTTTACTGACCAAAGTCCACATTCAAAATCTCTGCAAGCAGATAGCAGTACAGCTGTTTAATTTGCTTCTTCTCAGCATGCCAGGGAGAACAGATTGCAAGCACAGCAATATGCCATTTTCCACCCAGCCCTGTCCCAGGGGTCTGTCCCACCTCGACTTGCAGTCTCACCTAAAGTGGCTTAAATTTAGTGACTGCTTTCACTAAAGGTTTGGGATAGAGCTGCTCTCAAATGGCTGCAGGATGTCTACACTGAATTTTGCAAAATCTTCTATTCCCCCACCTTCACAGCCTCACACATGTTTTTCACCATGCGGGCTCTTCAGATTTGGTAAATAAAAGAGTTGCTGGTGCTTCCCCCCCAGAAAACCAAGCATGTGTCTTAATAGTGTCTGAATTCCTGACACAAGCAAACCAGGGGAAAGAAAAGGGTAAAGTTCCACTAAACCAAACAGTTTGTTCTGATTTCATTGCAATTTTGTAGCCAGAGGAGCTAAAAGGGTATAATTCCACTAAATTGAACAATTAGTTCTGATTTCCTGGAAATTTTGTAAAAAAAAAAAAAAAAAAAAAAAAAAAAAGAGGAAAAATCGTGGCTATCTTTATCCAAACTACAATGCAACAGTGCACTATAAAACCTGAAAGATAAGAACAGTCCGGACACAGAGCCACACTGTTACCACTGTTACCCCAAAACTCTCCATCTCAGCTGCTATTAATCAATCTGCAAAGAAGCACTCAGCAAGCAGCTACAGCAGAACCACAGGACTTGGGACCTGCCTAACTCCCTACAGCCTTGCAAGGCAAGAAGGAGCAAAAAGATGAGAGGAAAATAAAATGTAGCCATGGTTTATTTGATAGAAAAAATAAGAGAAATTTTTCAGAAAATCTATCCTGCAGCATAAAGACTACTTTGTGAAGCACAAGGAGATAGGAGTAAAGACTTGCAGGAAGACTGAGTGGAAGCACAGTTTTCAAATATAAATACAAATGTATAATATCCCCCAAAAAGTCATAGAAAAAGCGTCCATCCAATAGGCTAAATAACTCCCCTTCAGTGGGAAGCCTGTCCACTTCCCTCTAAGAGGCCATGGCTCAGCTCCCACGCTCAGGTCCCCACTTATTTGGCCGTGGGTCAAGTGAGGACCTGGGTGCCTGCTTTGCTGAGAGCACCCAGGCACTGCAGGTGCTGGGGGATCTCTGTGTCAGGCATAGCAGCAACAAAGAGGTTGTGGGGCAGAGGGAATCCTCCCCAGCCTGCCCCATCCCCGCCCTGGGACTGGCGGGTGGGTGGGTGTGTGGTTTGCGTATGTCCTTTGCCATTGCCGGGCCATAGGTCAGTCACCAGCGGGAAGGCATCCATCCTAACAAAGGCAAGGAGGAGGGGGTGAGATGGAGAGGGTCTCAGCAAGATCATCCACCCCAGCTGGGGGCCATTCCTTTGTGTGACCTGCCTTGCCCATCCCCACGCATTGCCTTATCCCAGCAGCTCCAGAAAAAAAATTAATTTCAAGGCAAGCACAAACCAGGAGAGAATTGTTCCCTAAGTGCCTCTGTGCTCCAGCCATGTCTGACAGCTCTCCCAGGCTTGGCACCAGAAGCTGAATGCCCACCCTCCCACACAGAAGGCTCTAGAATGGGGTGCAGCACCCTCACTCTACTGATCCTCCTCACCTACCTCTTCAGGCCTGACTTAGACCCGCTGCCGCCTCTGCTTCTTGGGTCTGCTCCTGGGACGCTGGGTCTGCCCCTTGATCTTATTCTTGTTCTTGTTCTTGTCTTCCTTGCCCTTCTTGTCCAGGTGCTTCATCAACTTCTTGACAGTGTCATCATCGGGAGAGGCACAGATATTCCTGTTCCTCTTGGTGGTGAACCTGGGGGAGCAGCAGAAAGATTTTTCTGGGGGGGAGCAGCAGGAGGACAGGGGAGGGTTTGTCTGAAGCCAAATTATTCCAAGTGGTCCAGGCCACCACAGGGTACTCACACAATAGCCTCAAGAACACATCCTGTCTTGGGTCCCTGGAGGCGGTAGGATGTCACCACACTATAGGGGATGGTTTTCTGGCTGTGGTTCAGGCAGCAATCTGAGGCCGAGCTTCCAATGCCTGTGAGCAAGGAAGGGATGTGGGATTTAGGATCTTCAGTGAGTCAGGACACCTTCAGCACAGAATGCTACCTAACAGCACAGGATTTGTTTGGTGTCATGGGTTGGGGTGATCCTGGGCAGCCCGTGGGGCTGGAAGTTCCCAACCCCAGTGCCCAGCTCTCAACCCCAGACCCCTGGGTCAGACCTGGCCGCAGGAATACGAGACACCACATCTGAGAGTGGTGGAGGGGAAACTGAGGCAGAGATGAGCTCCTTGAAAAGGGATTGAACCTCGTTCTCCTCCTGCTCTTTTCAGCTTGGAGTGCTGCTGCCCCACCAGCTACATGCTCACAGACCCACTCCCAAGTCAAGCAAGCACTGCAAGCCAGTGCCACAGGCACACACACACAGACACACAGAGCCCTACACACAGCTGCAAACCCCACGCGCCAGTGCACTCCAAACACCACCCTCACCACCTGGCACCCAGTACCCTACTGAGTACCCACACACCTTGCCCCATCCCAGTAGGAGCAGGCAGGAGGGCTCCTCACGCCTCACCTTGAGCCTGGGTGATGAGGAGGGCGGCAGTCAGCAGCAGCAGGAGCAGGAAGGGGCGGAGAGCCATGGTGCTGCCACTCGTGCTGAGCAGGGCAAGGCTTGAGAGCAGGACAAGGCTTGCGAGCAGAACACACACTGCTGCCCCGCTCTGAGGCTGCTCCTATTTATCTCTGAATTCCTTGCTTTCGTTTTCGGACAGCCTGGCAGGCAGCCCACCAGCCGGCCAAGGGCTGGGTGATGCAGAAGTGGGGGGTGGGGGATTCCTGTAAGCTGCAAGCCTCCCTTTACAGACACGTCCTGTCTTGTTTCCAGCTGCCCATCACAGCATGGGGTGCCAGGTGGGGCACATGCTGGAGATACAGCTCCCATCACAGCTAGATGAGTTTGTGGGCTCCAATTTCCTATACAGTCTCACAACCTGCCACTACCTGCTCTCAGAGGGTCGGGTGTTTATTCCCATGAAAGGGATCCCGGAAGGTGGCCAAGCCTTCAAAGAAACCTAGGAGTCAACCTGTTTTGCTCCCCCACTTTGTGACTTGCTTCCAAGCCAAACCACCAACAAAAATAATTGGTGAGAAGTGGCTCAGGGTGAGCCCACACCCCTTTCCCTTGAGCCCCTATCCAGGTCTGGCTGCTGTGGGGATGACCCCAGCTGAACAGAGTTGAATACAGCTGTAGGGCTGGGATGTGGGAGGGCCAGACTGCAGTGGGGCTGGGGAAAACAGCACAGCCCACCACATTTTGGTGCTGATATCAAATTGTGGGGAGCTGAGGGTGAGTGGAGACCTTGACTAGCTGAAGCAATGTGCTGACAAGGATGTGAAAACCCACAGCAGCATGACATAACCCTGTGCAGCTGGACACAGCAGGACAGATGGGGACTATGTAGAAGTGGACCAAGAGAGCTGAACAGGACCCCACAGGAAATTCCTGTGGTGACAAAAGCCATTCAAAGAGATGGCCTTTCTTACCAGCCCAAGCCCTGAGCAGCTAACATGACACCAGTCCTGCTGTGGGGAAAGGACAGTCAGACTATTTCAGGTAATTGCAGGAGCATGGTCTGGAAGAGACCAAGGATGGTGGTTTCACAACTTCTTTGGGCAACCTGTTCCAGTGCTTGATACATCCCACAGTTGAAAACATTTCCCCCACCGTTTAATTCGAATTTCCTGTGATGCGTCCGGTGTCGCTGCCTCTCACTCTGCTCCAGAGCCCCTCTGAGAAGAGATGATGTCTCAGCATCACTCCAGCCCCTCTGGACAACCCCCACCAGCAAGAAGTCCCCCGTGCCATTGTTCACCACCCACTGCTAACAGCCCCTCTTCACTCACCCTGAGCTCCAGCTCCTTGGAGCTGGATAGCTCCGGACAGCTCCGGTCCCAGTGCTCATGCCAGCTGTGCTATTGGAGCCCTAATGGAATGGGCAGCCCTCATGGGGTCTAACCAATTATAGTGGGGGCCAAACCCCTTGGAGGACTCTGCTGCCTGAGACCTGGGTTGTAACACCAGGACTTTCCACCAGTTCTGGATAATGACCCTGATAAATAGTCATCACGGACAAGGAGTAACCCAGGAGAAGACCAAAGTCCCAGCTGCTGCAGAAAGCAGAGTTCTGTAAGGTGCCCACACTCCTGCTCCCCTCAGTAGGGAGAAGGCAATGCTGGAGTCATGGATCACCAATAACTGCCATGCAGTCCTCTCTTGAGCCAGAAGACCATCATTCCTCTGGGACTGCCTGAGGCAGTGTGCCAGGGCTGCACTCCTGGGGCTTCCTCCATCACTCATGCATGGAGATCCCATTCAGTGATCAGCACAGTTAGGGGAAGACAGCTCCCCACACACTTATGCAACACAGAGGCTGCTGTGGAGTCAGGCAGCAGAGCCTGGGGCAAGCAGCAGGCATGGGACACCTGCAGTAGCAGGCTGTGTGCAGGTGCATCTCCGCAGCTACTTGGCAGTATGGGGAATGAGTCCCTGGAGGCATCCTGTGTGCTGTCACCCATCCCCCTAATCCCAAAGTATTGGTGGCATCAGGACAGGGCTGAAAAAGGAGAGCCATGCTGGTACTTAGTGCCTTTACAGCCCTTACTTGTGCAACCTCCCCAGAAGGCAATGCCTGGGTGCTCCCAAAGGAGCCCAGGAGAGCTCTTCAGACCCACACAGCACCCGGATTCCTTCCTTACTCAGTCTTTGTCCTACTATGGCAGCAAGCTCCTGGAAAGTCCCTGGCTCTCTGAGTGTTTTGAAGACACCACAGCAGCAACCTCTGGCCAGAGGCCAGCCCCAAACACGGTCTGAAGCTGCTGCATATGGTCAGGGCATGTGTTTCCCTTCCCAAAGACATCAGTCTTTGGCAGTTCCCTGTTGCTGTGACTTGCACCTCTAACAAAGCATCTGGATGAGCAGACTCCCACTCTTTCCAGGGAAGGTGGTTGGAGAGGTCCCTGGAGGGAAAGGCATTTGCAGACACATCTGCATGCTTGAGCTGCAGGGTCCCTTGGAATTCAGTCTGGGGGTCTGTGCCCTGTCTCCCCTTCTGCCTCCCTTCCCTCAGAGCATCCCCTTTCACTCCTTTCTCTTGATGTGCCTAACTCTGTCACCTGCTCCCTCAGCCCAAGGAGAAAGAACGGAACTTCTGGCAATAGGGGATGAGTAAGCATCCCTGTTTGCAGGGATGAACAAATTTCAGGATACAGAGGAACTGACAGCAGGGAGTGGAGACAAGGCTTTTTAGGGGTCTCAAACAGCAGCAGCCTCTAGCAGCTGGCCAGGCACAATTTCTTGCACATAACCCATTCCTCACTGACCTAGGCTCCTGCAGTCACCACCTTTTCCCATGACTCACAGGTCAGGATGGAAGCAGACAGAGGGAGGGATACACAGCCAGGCAGGATGCCCTCTGAGGTGTCTCAGCTATGGGGAATACCTCTCTGACTACAGGGCCTGTGTCTGACACTGTACAGAGCCATTGCAACAAGGCTTTGCACAATGATGCCTCCAGCTACCCCCATGCTCAGGCAGCCATCTCTAGCCCTTCGCATCCCTGCGGTGAAGGAACCTCCACAGTGCATGAAGATGGGAGGGTATCCTAGGCAGAGACACAGTGCACAGAAACAGTGGGACATAAAAAAGGTCACTTCACTGCCTTGCTCGTGATCCTTTCTCAGGCAGTAAAACCACCATGGCAGCTTGTAGGGGCTTTCTCAAGCCTCCATCCCAAATGCTTCCCAAGTTTGCACCCTGCACCAGAGCACCAGAGCTTCAGGGCCTGGAGTTCATTTGTGGATTACTTCCCTGGTTTCTAGCATCACAGTTTCCTAGCATCTCAACACATATTGCCAGGAGACCCATTCTCCTGAGCACTCAGCCCTCTGCTCATCCATGCCTGGGCTTGACCAGCAGCCCTGCAGATGCCTCCAGCTCTGTCCAATTTAACCAGACTGCAGGGTCTGCTTCCCAGGCAGCTCAGGGCTGGGAACAGAGGTTCCTCAAACTAAAGACATCAAGAGGGGCCAACCAATCGGACTGGGAATTTCCTAATCCTTGTGGATGCTGCCTCCAAGTTAAAGTCACTGCTGACAGGAACAGGGTCGAACAGCTCAGTTCAATCCACTGACCAGCAAATTCCTTCCTGCAGAGGTCCCGATTCCCAGGACCCAGCACAGAGGTAGTTTGAAAAGCCTTGCATGGAAAACCCCCGTGTCTGGGAAAGGGAGCAGGCTGCCAGGCACAAGGTATAGAAATGTCAAACGGTGACACATCCCTTGGGACACGGGAAAGAATTGCTGGGAGCCAGCGGCACACGAGGCGGGCAGGCTGCCTGCTGGATGCTGCACCATCCCCGGCCTTCAGTGAGGCCAGTGGGAAGAGCAGGATAAGCACAACATGCTGAGAAGGGCAAGGAAACAGCTCCTCAGAAGTGCACGGGTGCTGAAACCAGCTGGGCTGGGAGAGGGTCTTCAGCCTTGAAAAGTTTGCCCCACACACGTTTTTCATTTTTCGTTTCCACAGAGGGAAACTTGATTTCCCAGCCTGCTGTGAGTTAACCCTTTGGTTGCTAGCATGACTGCAGAGTGGCTCAGATTTAAGGCAGGACACTGAAAATGTTCAGGGGCTAAGTGAACAGGATGAGAGGGACCTGAGCAGATCCTGCACCCTGCACCAGTGCACGCTTCCCACAGTATCCTCTGCAGGATGTGCAGTGATGCACACAGTACTTGCTCAGACCCAAAATCAAGGGACTGGGCAAGTTTTGTGTCCCCATGGAAAATACATGGTCAGCATTTATCAGTTCTCAGCCCCCCCCAATAGAGGCATATGGGATCCTTTGGACTGTGGCTGTTGTGAGTGTGCACTATGCCACCAGAAAATATAGGGGAGATGGCTCAGAGCCTGTCCCTCTGTGGCATCTGGAGACCTCCATGGGGTGGCCAAGAGTTGTGTTGGAAAGGGGACGAGGCAAAGAGTGGGAGACACTTCAAGGAGGAGAGATTGTGACTGTGCACTTGTTTGCCCAATCCTCCAAAAACAGTGTTCCTCTCAGTTAGTCCTCATCCCTTCCACCAACCACAGGTTCAACCCTCTCTCTTCCATTAATATGGGAAGTACCTCAATACTCCATGCTGAAATCCCATGGGTCCTCATACGGAAGCATAAAACTCAGTGGAAACTACTGGCACCAACCCAGACTTCACTGAAAGTGGAGATGTAATGAGTCCTAAATCCTCTCACAGCAAAGCGAGCAGCAGATCCTGAAGCAGGGCATGGCATGTGCCAGCCAAGATGCAGCTCTGGGCACTGGAAGATGGGTGGGTTGGACATACACTGTCTACGATAGGGTGCAGAGATGTGTGCACTTCATGCAAAGGCATCACTCTGGCATGTGAATTCACAGAGACTTGAGGAGCTGCTGGGAAAAAAAGCTGTCTGAGTGTTTTTGGACAGGAAACTGCTCCTTCTCTCTTGGGATGTCGGACTTTGACACCAGGCAGAGCCTTGCTGCAGACACCCAGAAGCCCGCTCTGCCCCACACTTCTGGCACAAGCTCACCTCCCTGGGAGCTTGAACCAGAGGAAACAGCAGCTGACACATTCACTGAGTTCATCAGTGGGGTTGGCTGGGGGCCACGTGTGGGGAGACAGAGGAATTAAAGAAAGCCAAAGGGAATTAAAGCAAAACATCAAGAAGGCTCTGGAGATTTTGCAGAAGATATTACAGCAAGCTATAAACTAGGAACTAGATATGCTTCAGCCAAGACTGGAAAACACCAGAGAAGGGCTCTGCTCCTTGTGGTGGCTCAGTCAGACACCCCAGAAAAGGAAGCAGCTGCCAAATGCCCAGGCAGCAGAAGAAAAGGCAAACAGGAGAGAGAAAGCAAAGAGAAAGGAGATGAAGCCCCACAGTGGGAAGAGGCGTCAGGCACCAACCCCAGGCAGAGACCCACCCTGTTGCTTGCCCATTACATGGGCTATGAGCATCAGGACTTGGCATCAAAGAGCACCAGTGCCAGGAGGGCACACAATTAGTCGTTGGCCAAGTTGTTCCCAGCAGCATGCAAAGAAAGGAAACAGCTGCTGGAAGAGAGGGAAATGGATAAGGGGGCTCTGGGAGCTCAGCTATGCAGGGGACAATTATCTTCCTGCAGGGATATAGTTAAAAGATAAGAAAAAGTTACATACTCCAAGCTTAATTATAACTGGCCATGAACAGTGATTCAGAGCAGTAGGGCAGAACAACAGAGCCTTCAGAACAGCTGGCTCCACCACAAGGCCAGTGCTAGAAGACATGAGGAGTGACTTGAGGGTCATTTTGACACCAGCCAAACATGATTTATGGAGAGGGGACACCCTGCACCACCCAGGAGACCTGTATGATGCAAAGCAACCTCCTCCCAGGCACACACAGAGCAGGGACTGACCCAGGCACACCAAGGACCTGGGGAATGAGGACTGGCAATGTGACCTGGCCATCATCAAACGGGTGTGTCCAACAGGATGCAGAGGACACATGCCTAAACATAGAAAAAACATTGTCTGGAGCTGGGACACTGCTCCAGATGCTGCAGCCAGCCAGCACCTGTGGTTCAGTGGGTGGCTGCAGGCAGTGTGTGAGGGGCCGGGAATTGTGTGAGGGGCTGGAAATTCCCTTTGAGGATGGGGATCAAGCATCTGTTTACAGCAAGGGAAGGAAGAGCTGCAGGCCCAAAAGCTGTGACACCTTCTGGCAGCAGCCACTTGCCAAGGGCCCTCAGATCCTGCAATGGCAGTTCCAGAAAAGTCACCCAGACAGTTTGAGAGATTCTCTTTGATGGTCTGGCTCAGGCCAGACGGTATCAGGTCAAAGGGCAGACATACCATCATACCAACTGATGGGCTGCATCCCAGTCCCTTGGCAGCAGAGCAGACCATGCCTGCTGCAGAGAGCTGGAGGGGCTCACGGCTGCCAAACTGAGAATAAGTGCAGGCCATGTTCTATGTCCTCCAGAACTGGCTGACTGTGGTCACAGTCAAAAACGGGAAATTCCCCACCAAGAAAAGCATGAGGGCTGCAGCCCCAATTTCCAGCTGTGCACGACTCTGCTCAAAGACTGAAGATCCCTGTGATAGTTGCATTGTAAATCCCACATGGTGCCCCAACAGCAATAAAGGGGTTTGTGAGACCAGTTGGTATGGTTAGCATTTATCAGTAGACAGGGAGAGCATCCTCAGGACAGGTTGCCCAGAAAAAGTTGTGGATACCCCATCCCTGGCAGTGTTCTAGGCCAGGCTGGATGAGGCTCTGAGCAACCTGGTCTAGTGAAAGGTGTTCCTGCCCATGTCAAAGGGGTTGGAATGAGATGATCCTAAGGGTCTTTTCCAACCCAAATTATTTTGTGATTGTATAATTCTATGCTGCTCTCTCCATTGCCTGCAGCTACCTCCCATGGAACAGCAGACTACTTACACAAATACCACAGCCCCTGAAGACCCTCAGAACACTGTTCTGGCAGATGTGGCCTATACCATTCCCTTTGGGTTTCTCTCCACTCTGTAGGGAGATGAGGCCAGATTGAAATTTCCCCATGGGTTTTCAGACACAAAAACTGTTCTGCTTGTTCCCATCTCTTCCTGCTCTTAGGTTCAAGATTGAGTTGGGCAGAGCATGTCGCACCAACAACTGAGGACAGGGGGAATGGCTTCAATTGGAAAGAGAGTAGGTTTAGCTAAGACACTAGAAAAAAACATATTTACTGTGAGGGTGGTGAAGTACTGACACAGGTTGCCTAGAGAAGTTGTGAATGCCTCATCCTTGGAGGTGTTCAAGGCCAGCTTGCATGGGGTCTGAGCAGCCTGGTCTAGTGGAAGTGGAAGGCCCGTGGCAAGGAGTATGGAACAAGATGTCTTTAAGTTCCCCTTCTGTCTTGGTTTGGGAAGACAGGTATCTGCCAGGTAAAATTACAATCAGAGGCTCTTTGGCAAAGATTTGGGAAATAGGAATAGCAGTTCTTTACTAGTATGTATTACAAAGCAAACAAACACACAAAAAAAAAAAACCCACCAAAAAACTACAGCATTAATAACAAACGAAAACAGTACCAAGAACCTTGAGGGCTTTTGTTTCACAAAACCCAGGGCAGTTTGGTTTCGGTGTACCTGCAGGATCCTCAGAGCACCAAGCTGAAACAGTGGAAAAGTCCCGTGCTGGTAGCTGGGATGGCAGGGTGTCCCGGCAGGCAGGGGCAGGATGTCCCGGCAGCGCAGGGGGTGCAGGGTCACACGGTAGCAAGAGGAGCAGTGCCGAAGAAGCCGAAGGCGAGGCAGGGCCTGGACCAGCTCCCGCGGGTGACAGAGAAAACTCAGGATTCCGGCCAAACCGGTGATAGTAGATTTCCCAGAACTGGATCCCTTTGGCCACAGTGAAAACTCTTCCCGCCAGCCACAGCCGTTCTCTTTCTCCCCGAAGGCCGGAAAAAAGAAAAGCACGCAGCTGCCTCAAGCTCTGTCTTTTACCTGCATTATCTCCCCCTTCCAACTTTGTCCACCTCTTTGTTTTGGTTAAGTACTCTCAAGTATCCAACACTTGGTCTCCTTGATAACTTATGGGGAAAAAATTCTTTAGAGAAAGAAGGAACAAACCTAACCCCCAACACCTTCCAACCCAAGCCATTCTGTGATTCTATGAACTCAAGCAGCGGCCTCACCCTCCCATCACAGCCTTGGGGTAACACAGCCTTAACTTAAAATAGGCTGATGAGCTGTTGTGGGTTAACCCCAGTAAGCAGCTAAACATATGGCTCACTCACTCCCTGCCAAGTGGAGAGGAGGAGAGAACCAGAAGGGTAAAAGTCAGAAAACTCATGGCTTGAGATAAAAGAAGATTTAATAGGTAAAGCAAAAGCTGCATGCACAAGAAAAACAATATAAGGAAATAATTCACTTCATCCCATCAGGAGGCAGGTGTTTACCACTTCCAGGAAAGTGTTCATCATGCTGATGAAGTAAATATTTCATCACGTGTAGTGACTGTTTGGAAAGACAAATGCTGTAGCTCTGAAAAGCCTCCCTTCCACTTTCTTTGCCCCACTTTTTATTGCTGACCACAATACCATTGGTATGGGGTACACCTCTGATCTGTTTGGGTCAGTTGTCACAGCTGTGTCCACTCCCCACTCCTCATGCACTCCCAAATTACAAGAAAGGCATTGAGACTATGCAAACACTGTTCAGCAATAACAAAAACATCCCTCTGTTATCAACACTGGTTTTGACCACAAATGTAAAACACAGCACCATATGAGTTATTATGAAGGAAATTTACTCTTTCCTGGACAAATCCATTACTATCTTCACCTCTTATTTGATATCATTTAGGTTATGTTCACATCCCAAAACAGCCAATACCTCCTCATTAAACTGTCTTCTCTCCCTTTTCCCATTCTTTGATTTATAAACATTGAATGTATAGGCATTGACTCTTAGTCTATTGGCCATCCCTGTAAAACATCTACAAAATTACCATTGAATTCACTTACTCTGCGACTTTGGGCTCCATCTGTTATGGTGGTCATGGGGGCAGGAGAGGAAATGTGTTGGAGTTACTGGGCACCAAAGCCAGCTCAGATGGGGTCACTGCTGCTCTTGCACTGCTTCTTGTGAGGTTTGTTCTCCACTAGCTCAGAGCGTTCCTGACCCAGAAATTCTCACAACATGCATCTCAGATCCCAGCTTACCACAATGCAAGGTGACAATTTCCACTCCTGGTCTCTCAGGTTGTAACACTGTGATGAACCCCTCCCCTTGCCCATGCTCTGCTGTAGACTCATCCATGGGCCACAATCCCTTCAGGGGAGAGCCTACTGTGACGTGCAGATATTTATGGCCCCAGAGGCTTAGAGGTGTTCCAGCATGACCTTATCCATGGCCTCAGGGACTTCACTGAGCACCTGCTGGAACAGGGACTTACCCATGGCCACAGACACCTTGGGGTGCACCACATCCACACTCCAGGGACTCCATCTACTTTTCTAGGAGTTCACACTGGAGTAACAGTCTGCCCAGTGCAGCAGCACAGGAACAGCAGTGATGCCTGGGCCATCTGCTTGCTCAGGCCCATTGGCATGGATGTTCCCAGAATGTTCCCAGGCACAGCACAGGAAGGTGACAAGCTGCACAGCACTGCAGCAAATTGCTAAAGCAAAAAGCAGCCACTGAGAAGCACTAAGGTCCAGTATACATGTATCTATCTAGATATAGATATAGATATAGATATAGATATAGATATAGATATAGATATAGATAAAGATATAGATATAGATAAAGATATAGATATACAGATCCAGTATATATACGATACTCTAGTATCTGGCAAGCAAGCCCCATGTCAAGCACAGGAGCTCTACCCACTGATAGCTGAATAACAATACAGATATAAATTCAGTCGAACACATTCCAATTGAATCTGTCATCATCTCAAACACTTTGAGCACCACACTGGGTGCCAAAAAGGCCCTTATCCCAGACAAAACCAGTATATGTGCCATAAGCTTTCCATTCCATGGTCAGTACTTCATACTCCAACTATGCCCATGATGCTGTGGAAGCCTCAGATAAGCATAAACTGCAAGAGTCAACCTTCTTCTGCCACTGAGGTCAAGATACAAGAGTCAGGGAGATTTAATTTGATAGACATGAAAGATGGAAGCAACAATTTGGTTTAGCTGACCACAGGCCAGGAGCTATCATCAACATGATCAATCAAGTTTATTCCTCTGGTGTAAGCACAGCCCAGAGAGCCCTGCTGTCCATCAGTATGTCCAGTATCAATCACTTCAGTGGCCAAAATAACCTGTACTTACAAAATGTGTGTCTGCCACAAACACTGGGGAATTACAAACAGGGCATTGGAGCTGATGTGCCCTTCTGCACACGAGCATCGGGGGAACTGCTGACCTTGCCCAGCTTTGGAGTCAACCTTTCAGGAAAAAAAGGGATAAGGCATTGAAAAAAGGATGAGGAGAGACACACCTAATGATGGGATGACATCCAGAAGAACCTAGACAAGCTCTAGAAGTGGACCCATGGGAACATCATGAGGTTTAGCAAGGCCAAATGCTGTTGCTGCACCTGGGCAGGGACAACACCCAGTATCAGCACAGGCTGGGCATGAACAGAGCAGCCAGAGCAGCCCTGCCCAGGAGGACTTGGGGGTGCTGGTGGGTGAGAGGCTGGACATGCCCCGGCCATGGCACTCACAGCCCAGAGAACCAAACGTGTCCTGGGCTGCATCCAGAGCCCCGTGGGCAGCAGGGGAGGGAGGGGATTCTGCCCCTCTGCTCTGCTCTGCTCTGCTCTGCTCTGCTCTGCTCTGCTCTGGTGATACCCACCTGGAGCTCTGCATCCAGCTTTGGGGTCCCAGCATGGGAAGGACAGGGAGCTGCTGGAGTCCAGAGGAGTCCACCAAGATGATCAGAGGGATGGAGCACCTCTCCTATGAGGAAAGAGCTGGGATTATTCAGCCTAGAAAAGAGAGGGCTCCAAAGAATTGTGGCCTTTCCATACCTGAAGAGGGCCTACAAGGAAGCTGGAGAGAGACAATTTACAAGGGCATGTAGTGACAGAACAAGGGAGAATGGCTTCAAACTGGAAGAGTGTTTAGATTAGATATTAAGAAGAGGTTTTGGTTAGATAATAGGAAGAGTGTGGTGAGGCACTGGCACAGGTTGCTCAGAGAAGATGGGGATGTCCCATCCCTGGCAGTGTTCAAGGCCAGGTTGGATGGGGCTCTGAGAAACTTGGTCTAGTGGAAGATGTCCCTGCCTGTGGGGGAGGGCATTTGGTGTGAGATGATCCTTAAGGTCCCTTCCAATCCAAACCATTCTGTGATTCTGTGCTGCTGGCTCTAATACAAGCAAGAAGCTCTGTTTATGGCACTGGGGAAGCTTTAATAGATGTCTCTACAGGGTAGGAGACTGGTGTGCTGCTTTCACAGGCAGCCAAACACATAGTGTCCCACCAGATTTGTCCCACGACAATATTCATCAAGCCCATTTGCCATCTCGAAGTTGCAGGGCCAGGCCAGAGAGCTGTAAGCAGTTCTCCCTCACTCTGTTTGGCCATGGCAAACAGTCTGTTCCCCACAGTAACTGTGATGATGAGCTCTCTCACAGGTACAACACCCAGTTTCTGTCACCTACACTCCACAGAAGAAGAAATATCAGGTACAACTTCCACCTAGAATATAACAAGGAAATCCTACAATGGGCAGCTAGGACTCACAGCTTCCCCAGGGAAGGAGAACTGGTATTATTTGTGGAGATGGGAGAATATTTCCAAATCCCCAGATGGGCCGAAGTACTTCAGTTGGTGCCATCAGGTCAGAGCTCAGGATGAACTTGACCCAAATGTCCACTGTACCCCTGTGCTCCCAAATTATGAGCAACTTCTCACTCCACAGGACAAAATTGCCCTGGAAAGAGGATCTTACCTGGAAAAGTAAGGAAGCTGGCCTCTCTTCTGAAGAAGAGGCCAAATCTTTCCTCTCTAAACTGGAAAGATGAAAAAGACATCTGCTTTGGCCTATCTGGTAATTCCCACAGCCCAGAGCTGCTCTGTCCTGATGGACTGGTGCGTTCTGTCTCCGTCCTTGTCATGTGTCCAGAGCCCTGGCAGGCAGACACTGTCAGGAGGTCACCCAGCTTCTGGCCCTACAATTCTTCCCTTGCTGTAAACAGCCACTCGCATGATCCCCAGCCCCAAAGGGAATTTCCATCCCCTTGCACTGCTCCTGGACCTTCACACATTGCCAGCAGCCACCCACCAAATTCCAAGGCTCAGCCACTGGCTGGCTCAGTGTTTTCCCTTTGGGCTGATGGGTCCTCTTTCTTCTGGCTCCTCTTAGCAAACAGTTCAGCGTGACACACACAGGACCTTTTGCCCTTTGCTGAGGGTGATGGAGGCAGTGAGGTGATCTCAACACTTCCAGGGCTATTGTGGCATGTTCCCCCGGGACAGAGGGACATCCCTGGGACATTCCAAGCTGGTCTGTCTCTGGTGGCCCAGCTGATGGGTGTCTCTGAACAAGCTCAAGGGGCCCCGCACTCTCCACTGAAGGCCCAACTCCATATCTTAGGAACAGAGGTTCCGTTCCTGCCTCCCCCTATGGGCCTTGCCCCGACACCTTGGTTGCAGAGCAGATCCTACAAGTTGCAGGAGTCTGGAGGAGCTCAAGGTTGCCAAGATGAGATTCAGACCAGATTATGCCCCACGTATCCCACCAGCAACTGATTGTGGTTGTAATCAGGATGGGAATTTTGTACTCCTAGAAAGATCACAAGGGCCATGGCCCTAATTCCCATCTGCGCAGGGCTCTGCTCCAGTGCTGAAGGTCTCTGTGAGACTGGCCAGCATTGCAAAACAGCCTCCCTGGAGGGAGAGCGGGAAGATGTACAAACTAGCAGCAGAGGACTCTGTGCCAGTGCAGTGTCGAAAGCTTTGGGAGTGTTCCTGCTCTCTCTGAATTCACCCTGTGCTCCCACCTCTGGTAGCAGGACTGCCAAGGGGTCTGCAAGCCCAGAGCCCATTCCCCTTCTGAGCTGCGTGACAGCTGCCCAGAGTAAGGACATTTACTCTAAAATCCTGGGAAACCAAATTTGTCCACATTCCTCACTGCACAATGTAGCCTTCATGATCAATGTATCCCTTCATGATACAACTGCCAAAGCTTTGGGGCCAAAGATGGAAACTCATTGGAGAGAAAATCGTTGGAGAGAAAATCCAGAGCAGAGGAGGCAAGGAGAAGAGTTCAGAACATCTGCTGCTGCTGTTTCTGGATAGGCATGGACAGAAGGCATGGTTATCCTTGATGCTGGCAGTGCTGTGGGATTTAGAGCTCCAGATGAGGAGCTTCAAACCCCACAGAGACATGAACAGCACCCACCCCCCCACCCCCACCCCTCCAATTCATCTCATGCCTCCAGAAACAGGAAATGGCCCCACATGCTTTTTTGACAGCAGAATTTCCTTTGGAGCACTACCTGTATTTCCCCTTCCAAACAGCAGGACCCCAGCACCCAGCAGCGCCACATCTCCCCTTGCTAGAGGGGTGACAGCATTCAGGAGAAGGAAATGAGGATGCAATCCTCAGCACAGCCACTCCCCAGTCTGACAGGATACCCTGAACACACCAGGCATGTGAGACTCCCTCCCCGCTGCTGCAGAAGGTGTGTGACCACTCCAGCTGCCTCACCCCATGCCAGGACAGCATCAGCACACGTAAAGATCAGTCAGATTTGAGAACCAGAATCTGAAGCACAAATTCAAAGGTGCTTGAAAGCACACAAACATTTCACTCTCAAAAGAGGGAGGCTGGTACAGAGAGACAACCTCACACCTCTGCCTGTCTCCAGCTTCTCTATAAAGTAAACTCTGTTCAGGGAGCCCCAACGGGACCCCAACATGCCACCATCAGCCCCACAACACTAATCCAATCTCCTCGCAGTCTCTCTTTAAGTGCCTTTTCACCTTCCATCCTCATGATGTTAGCTTTTCACTGCCTGGGATAATAGATCATCTTGGAAACTAATGAAATTTCCAATTGCCCACATATCACAGGGAACTAAAAAATTAAGCATTTCTTAGGGATAATGAGCCAGGGTGGAGTGTCCAGCTGAGATCGCACACAGCCGCTTTGGCAAGAGCTCTTCAAAGATAAGGGTAATGCTCTAAACATCCAAGCAGCTCTTGGAGGTCAAGTTGTTCTCCCTTCCCACTTGATATTATCTGCCTTGGGATCTGCTGGGTCACACAGAGACTTCCAGAAAAAAATCTGTCTTGTTTAAATGTTTTGATTTCCAGAGACATCCTGCAGCTTGGGTGAGTGCTGGGGACTAAAGTGCCTCACCAGACACGTGCACCATCTTTCTTATCACCCCTGTACCCCTGTCAAATACAGGCACAACATTTCCTTCTAAATCTTCTGGAAATTCCCGCTGTCCTGAGACTTGGCTGATGCCTGTCCTCATCATGTTTAGCTGAAACAGACATTTTATATATGCTAAAGAAAGGGATGTGGAACGTTAGAAGCGCTTCTCTCAGATGAGTGCAGCCTGTCTCTGAGATTGTACCTGCAAATCTCCCTTTAAGGGCCTCCCTGAAACATTGCGCTGGGTTGATCCACCTCCACCACAGTCCCTGGACTGTGAGACACTCCAGAGTGCTGGCCTCAGGCTTGCCAAGAAGACATGGCTGCAGAAGGCTACAGCTGGTGGACCTGCAGCCCAGGCCCACCCCAAGCCCACTGGGGAATCAGCAGATTCCGTTTTGGGTCTCCATGAAGGCAGCAACACCTCCTGCTCCAAAGCTATCACAGTGGTCTGTGACCTGCACTGTGCAAGGCTAAGACTGAGGAACTCACTGGTCTCCTCCAGCTTTAAATACCAACCCATTTAAGCAGAAGCCCAGACAAACAAGAAACAAGGGAAGATGTGGTACCCACACCTTCTTCTGTCCTCACTTCCCAGCCAGGGCTCTCTTGCCCCTCCATGGATGCCAGAGCATCTGCTGGGCACACACACCACCTGCTCCCTTCTCCCACTCCAAGAATGCCCCCATAAAGAGCTGTCCTTCCTGTCCCGCGGCACCAAACTTTACGCTGCAATTTCTGGGAAGCTTTGGATCTCACATATGTTTGTCCCAGTTCCCCGGCTTGCCAGCTGCCCAGCTGTTCCTTTCCATGTGAGCTAATCACAGAGATTAAGGCAAAGACCCAGCCTGGAAGGTTTATGAACATTTCCAGCCTGTTTCTGCAAGCAGCTTTTGCAGTCACGCTCGGGCACAAAAGCGCAGGGGCTAATAAACACTGTGGCATCTGTGAAGGGAATTCCCAGGAAGGCCTTGGTGCTAACAAAGGCAAGTTAGCCACCAGCTTGGGGGCACTGAAAACCGTAGGGTTTTGCCAGGAACATGCCTTTCATAGGGGAAGAAAAGGGAGACAGCAAGGCTGGGGGAAAGGTGCCCAGAGCTGTCAGAAAGGATTCAAGTCCATAACACATCTCACCAGAAGCCTGGGCACCAGTGTCCCATGTCCCCCCAGGAACTCTGCCTAGCTGTCCCCTCCATCCTCCCAAGCACATTAACACACTCACCCCTCAGG
Source organism: Chamaea fasciata (assembly GCF_029207755.1). Classification (NCBI taxonomy): domain Eukaryota; kingdom Metazoa; phylum Chordata; class Aves; order Passeriformes; family Sylviidae; genus Chamaea; species Chamaea fasciata. Next base: position 19,019,840 of record NW_027094089.1, read on the forward strand.
GAGAGGGCAGCCCACCATCCTCCAGGGCTCCATGGAGCTGAGCAGCCAGTTCGGGGCAGAGCAGACCCTCTATCACAGTCCTGCCAGCCGGATTCCCCTGTCCTTGTGCTGCCTTGTGCCTGGAGGCAGTAGATGCTGCCTGGAGTTTTCATTATTCAATTGACTCCGGATTTTGCAGCCTTCAAACCCTTGTGGCCCACAGACCGTAAGCCAACACGACAGAGAAACCACCCTGCATTTATCCAGCTGTGTGCTGAGGCTTCTGCAGCTTCCCCTCAAGTCAAAGCCTCTGTCCGTGTCAAAGGAAACAGGCTGTCCTCTCTCCACTCACAAGCTTGAGGGTTTGCTCTGGATCCCCAGACCATCTGTATGTTTGCCACTGCATAAAGCAAGCAGCTTGCAGCTGGCCTCGCTGCCATTGCACAGAGAAAGAAGGGAGTGCAGCCATCTGGGGTTCCTGGTGGACTGCAGTGTAGGATGAACAGCAGAGAAACATCACCCCTGAGTCCTGAGGAATGGACACGAGGGTGAGCTGGGGACGAAAGAGAAAATTGGTGCTCCCCATAAGAGGGGATTGTGGCCAAAATGTTTTGCCCCAGCATGGTGCAGAAGGCCCCCAGTATTGCTGTTTTTGGAGTGAGGGAGACATTTCTTTGGGCAGTTTGCCTGTAAGAGTATGACAGTGGGATAAAATGCACTGTCCTGATGCCCATGTGCTTTGGGGACACAGAGTAGCTGATGTGCTGGCACCAGAGCAGGACCAGAGCTCACAGCCCATTTCCTGACAGTGCAGGGACCCGAACAAGCCTGACAAGCTCCAGGCATGTTGCATTGGGAGGTATGTCCTTCTCTCCTTCCTCTCCCTGCCACCAGCCCCCTCACTCTCCCCAAGGCCAGCACAGCACAAGGCTGGGGGAATTTATATTTGGCCTTGATTGCAGCCATGCCAGGACCTCCCCTGCCTGCCCGTGGGTAGCTCTGAAGGCCAGCAACAGGCAGTGCTTGTGCTGTTGCCACACACAAAGCTCAGGCTAAGCACAGCCAGATTTTGGCAGGGCACAAGGTGACCAGAGATCTCGATGACCCAGATGCAAGGACCCTGAGTGCCCCATCTGCGGTGTCTCAGATACAGAAGATCCCATCCGCTCCTCAGCTGGTCCAGCTGTTCCCAGTGTGATGTCTTCCAGGCATGAGAACCCAAAGTTTTGCCGGTAACACAAACAGAACAACTTGGACTCAAAACCTGGTCAGTTCAACCAGAAACATAGCTCAGATTTAGAGGGAAGATTTTGAGACAAACAGCTTAATTAATTAAACTGAGGAACACAATCAGAGGAAAAAACATTAAAAGTACTTGCTATTGTTTTTCTATTTTTCTTATTTTCTTTGTTTTTTTTTCCTTAAATAAGAATGTTCCTGAAAGCCATATGGGTGAAAGTTGAAAAACATGGGTTTTCCAGTCAGGAAAGCTGCCAGAGGAACACTTAGGACCCCAAAATGGTCAGGGGACACTGGGAATCCACTGCACTGATGAATGCCTTCTCCTTGAGTCATGGCAAGATAAACAACAGTTTCTTGCTAGTTGGGAGGACAAAATCATCCCAGAGAATCACAGGGACATGATCAGATAGAGTAGGTTTTTGGGTTACTAACTGTCCATGGATGAGGGGCGAGCAAGAATAAAAGTAGACAGAGGAGAGCTCACAGGCATTACTTCCCAACTTTGTGACCTTTGTGACTCATGGGAAGCAATAAACTGCAGTAGCCTTTTTGTTTGTCCCTTATCCCCACTGGTTTCTCCAGAGCTGCAGCCCCTGATCGCTCAGGCAAAAAAACAGGGATCACCTGGAGCTTCAGAAGATTCTCTTGCACTTGGTTCCTCCTGTTTCATTACTGCAGAGTGACAGTGTTGTCCTGAAGGGATGCTCAGGGTGCAGTGGCACCACTGTAATATCCCTGCATGTGCTGGCAAATTGTCTGTCTGCTCTGTTGCAGGCCTCTGAGCCAGGCCAGCTAGTGCCAAACTACGTGCATGCAGGTGAGCAGAGCCAGGGACCATCCTCAAGGAATGGGGGAATGCAGCCACTCCATCCAAGGATGAGAGAACTTGGCCCAAGGCTCTCCCTGCCAGCTGGCTACGGTGCCTGGTGGCTTTGTTGTGCATATTTAATCACCTCAGCCAGACACGGCAGTTTCTTCATTAATCACTGATGAGCACGGGTCCCACCAGATGCTGAGACAGCCCAGACATCTTCCTTGTCCTGAGCACCCTACCATTCCCTGATTTACAGCCTCCTTCCTCTGAGGCGTAGGCGTAACCTCATGCCCTGCTCCATTCCTGATGCAGACATCAGCATCCCACTGCTTTTTCCCCTAGAAGGTAGTTCTGGCTGCCAGCACCAGAGCGAGTCAGTTCCCAGTCCTGCTCAGGACCCCAAGCCCCACATCACTCTTGGAGCCTTGTCCCACAGCCCTCTGCATGAGGCTAAAGCATTTGCAAATGCTTTCCAAGCAGCTCCATTAATTCCCCCTCTCCCACCACTTTTGGAGCTGGCAGAAGAGCACGTTGGACAAGTCCAAATCCAGACGGATATGATAGAAATTGGCTTTATTTCTTATCCAGCTTGTCTGACTCCTTATGCTGCTTGGTCCTGCTTTTCTCCACCAGCTCCATGAGTCTTCTGCTCCAAGCAGGTCCTTGCCAAGGTCAATTCACCTCCAGTATCAGACCAGGCACCAGAGACTGGCGGTAGAGCAGGCCTGAGGTAGAGCAGGCTGTCCTCCCGCCAAGTGTCCAGCTTTCCCCTACCCCTCCTCAGGCTTGCTTTGCCCAAGACCACTTCCTGTTGCTGATCTCCCCAGTCTCCTTCCTACACTTTCACGGACTGACAAATCCACCTCAGGAACTTGCAGACCAAAAAAGTTCTCAAATCCAACCTTCCATACAAAACAAGGGCAGCAGTGGGATCAGAGAATCAGAGAATCACTTTGGTTGTACCAGGTTGTGCAGTATGCCCACCTGCATCCTGACATCATCTAAGGCTGGAGATCCTTCCAGTTCTCCAGGCCCCTCTTCAAGTGTGCGACTGTGCCCATGGGAGTAATTTTCCCGCTCTACAAGTTAGATCACTCTCTCTCATGGTCCCCACTGTGCACCTCCATTAAATGCTTGGCTCCATCTTCTCCATAATTCACCCACAGATGTTGGGGAGCTGATCTTGGGTCTTTACCAAACCATCCCATCTCACAGGAGGACAAGCCCAGCTCTTCAGCTTCTCCTTTAAGGCAGGAGCTCCAGCCCAAGCCATTTTAGTGGCTTCTGCTGAACTCATTCCGTTTATCAATGTTTCTTCTGTACTGAGGGGGCTGAAACCTTAACACATTACCCAGATGTGGTATAATGAGAGGTCAGCAAAGGAGAGAAATCACTTTCTGAGATCAGCACAAAAGAACTGAGCCCTTCTGCCTTTTAGCAGCTCAGTGCGGTTGCCAAAACTATTGCTCTGGCAGCCTCAAAATGATCATCAACTTCTGTGTGTTCAAAGAACCTGTGAGTGATGCCCAGCACAGCTTCAGCCCCATGTTTCTGTGTTGTCTCAAACTTCACAGGACAAAGCAGTGGAGGAGGTCTTTTGCAGACAACAGATTCAGAAAAGAACCAGGTTTCCTGATGGATCAGTCTATGAGAATGAAGCAGCGGCAGGCTACATTCTTCTCAGTCTCAAAAAGCCTTGAGCCTGAGGAAGCCATCTGATGAGCTTCTCACAGCCCCAGGTCTCACTGGTGGCTGTGTAGATGCCCAGTCTTTGCAATGTTTTAGCTTCTTGCTTGTCTCCTTGCGCCTGCAGATTTAATCTACAATTGTTTTATATTCATTTCCTGTCATGCTGAATGTCATCAGGCCCGGGGCTGCTCCTGGAGGAATACCCTGGCAGGTGTCAGTTCCTCACAGATGGCTACTGGTGCCTACTGTCCCAAGGCACCTCCTGCTTCTCCCAAGGTCAGGGCAACCTGACATCTCCAAACTCTCACAGGGACTCCCAACTCCACTGCATTTTCTAGGGTATCTGGAATACCTTTCATAGCACAGGAAATGACCAGAAATGGCTGTGAAAAGCTGTGTAATTAACAAAATAAGTTAGAAGTTATTCTGGAGACCTGTTTTGTGAGGCAGGTTGGCAAGAAGCAGCAACTAAGCACCATTAGGATGTTTTCTCCATAGGGGACAATTCTGCAGACTCATGGTCGAACCTCCAAAGGGCTACAGAAAAGAGAAGCCCCATTAAAATCTATGCACACCAAGAAGAAGGGCTGTCTCCCAGCAGCAAGACACAGAGTGTCCCCATGTTGAGGGAGAAGCGATCTCTCTTCCACAAGATGGATCTTCTCATCACAAGAATAGAGGAGGCAAAAGTGAAGAGCTAGACAAAGGGGGGCCCTTCCCATGGGATGTGCTCCTATTACCCTTTAAAACTTCATGTGAGAATTGCACTGCCTTTGCTTTACTCCGCTTGTGCTTTTCCCAGAAAGAGGAAGCAGCCAGTCTTCTTTCAGGATGCTTGAAGTAAGAGTAGTGTCATCTCTGTCATCTCTGTGGGCCTAACTCACATGAAGGATGTTCTGTGCTTTGGGAATGTGGATGCCTGAGCAGAGAAATACCCAGCAGAGGTCTGTCAGCCCCAGCACCTCCTGGGAGCACCAGGGAAATTCCAGTTGTTAAAGAAATGAAGACAATTGCAGCTAAGATCCCTTGGCCCATTTTACAGGGCTCTTGGGTACAATTTATGCAGGCAGCCACTTTTGAAATATTTGCCCTTGGTGTATGTCTTCTTCCCCAATATTGCCTGATAAACTGGAAAATATTTCACAGCCCTCCTTACTTTTTCCCAAACACTGAGTACAGACATTGCTTTCCTTTCTGCATCTTGAATAACAGCATTTTCTTTCTTTTGGGAAATAGATTTAAACAATGAGGATGTGTTTTTGCAGTACCTCCTCATAATCATCATTGCTGTGGTCAGCCATGCTTATTTCCCAGAAGCATTCACAGTTTTATACTTCTCAACTTCCCTTGCATCTGCTCATGCCAACCAGTTCCTTTCTGGCAGGTGCTGCCCATTTTGTTGCTGAGCACACCAACTCATCCATGCCCCAACAGAGTCATGACTCACAACCACAGTTCCAGTCCCTCCAGTCCAGTGCCACACACACTGTACAGGCTCAGAGGGCTTTGCACCTATGCAGAGATCCCAGGGAGCAGGGTCTGCAGGGGCTTCTCTCCCTGGGTCAGGTCTATGTTGCTCAGGCTCTCAGAAGGGTGAGGCTCAGCTGTGCTCCACAGGAGTGGCCAAGCTGGAAGAAGGAGCAGGACAAATTTTGGAGTAGTAAGGGCAGAAGTGCCTGGTGCCCCAGGCCGAGGCAGCAGCCCCACTGCAGCCAGGGAAGCACTGCCATGATAGTCACCGGGCACTGGATGGGCAAGGGATGCAGCACAGGGCATGAGTCAGCCTTGCAGAGATGATGACGTGTGACCTGCTCTGGCTTAGCCAGGCACTTCGGACATGGGGGCGAGTCACCACCTGCAGGAGTTTGGGCAGCAGCCAATGCAAACTCTCCATGAACCACTGCATTGCTCCAGAAAGGTTCACAGCTTCATCTCCAGACTTTTTCTTGCTCTGTGCTTGCTGCTTGTCTCCTGGCTCAGCTGCAGATTTGAGAGGACAACAGGCACAGCAGCATGAGGCTGGCTCCTGTCCTCACCTGTGCATGAGCATGATGTGGTAGGATTGGTCTGATGGTCATGTTCCTTGGGAGGGATCAAAGCTGGTCCTGCTGCAGGTTCTGCTGCCTTCCAGACTGCACTGAGAGAGGCTGGGAGGACCAGAGACAAACCAGGAGACCCTAGGCAACTTTCCCACCATCCAGGAGGATGTATCTCACACACAGTGTTCCCCAGTGATAGTCACAGATCTTCAAGCTTCACTGCCTGACTTGCAGCCCCAGATCTCTCAGTCCTGAAGGGCTTGTGGGCAATCAGGACTTGCAGGCAACTGGCTATGCCTGGAGAGCCCAGCCAGCATCCTCGTGTCACTCCCAGCAAGCTGGGAGGGGAGAGTCCAAGTCGTGGGCACTCACAGAAAGGCCATCAGCCTTCTTTGGCAGGATCAAAGCTGATCCTCTTGCCAGTTCTGCTACCAGTCCTGCTGCTTTATTGGCCAGGCTGGGAAGAGCTGGGGGAGCCCATGGACAAAATGAGAGTGCACAGGGATTCTTCCCAGTGCCAAGGCATATCCCATCTGGGCAAAGGAAGCTCTCACAGACAATACGCCCCAGCAATGGTTCCTGGCTGTCACATGCAAAGCAGGCAGGGGTCTTGCCTCCCCACAACCTCATAGAAGTAGTAGCCCCCCCCACTCCACAAACTGTGGCAGGGAACCTGCCAGCCATAGCAGATGGCACCTCTTCCCTTGCTAATGAGCCAGCAGGATTTAATCCCGACCTCCCATTAGCACTCATTAGAGTGTCACTTGGCCATTCTTGTGTGTCTATCACATATCTGTGGCTTCAGCTTCAAGATGTTAATTTAGAGCCACCTCTGGGGTGGCCATCATCCTCCCAGCCACCCTCAGAAGGTTGCTGCCTCACTGTGCCCCAAACCCTGCCTTAAGTGGGTCTTAAGGAGAGGCAGGAACAGATCAGTGCACTGACTGCACCCATGGAACAGATGGATAGATATGGTCTTAACCTGCAGACCAGCTCTGGACTCAGGGTTTTCCCATGGTGTCCCCTCCCTCTCTGAAATCCCACAGGCCCACTGAGGGCACAGAGTCTCGGGAATATGCAGCCAGACCTACCACAGCTTGTTAGAGGACAGAAGTAGGTTAGTTTCTGCCACGCATAGAAATGATGTGATGCATATTCATCAGTTACAGTTGTGTGGAGATTACAACAGTCTCATAAATTGCAGGTTTAGGGATCGTCAGCTGCACTCCATGACTTTTTCAGGGCTTCCTCCTTTAAAAAAGAGATGGAAATTGGAGTCATCTCATGAAAAACAAAGGTCAGAGATTTAAGTGACATCTTAGAAAAATACTGTTTATTGTACATGTTTTGCATCCCTCAGGTGAACAATTCAATGATCAAAAGCATCATCTTATATTTAAAATTATATTTAACAGCTATAACCACTGTCAATACATTTTTATTCTCAAAAATCAATTTACTGAACTATTCACAGATATGATGGAAACAAACTGAATTTGAAGCCCTGCGTCAAAGGATCGATGCTAAGCAGGTCACTGCATCTGTTTACAAAGGAAAATATTCTTTCACGCAGCTGCCTTTGAGCATAGTAAAGCCCAGGGAGCTTAAAAGCTTTGAAAAGTGGAGCGGATTTGGGGACTGATGCTCTGCAATCACCCATGAAGGCACGAGCTTGGGGCAAAGCTGCCCCAGGGCATCCATTGCTGCCCTCGATTCCCTGTTGAATGAGGCTTGCCACCTCCAGAGCCACTGTCACAAGCCTGCCCATCCCACTGACTTGAAAGTCTGCCCCAGCCACTTGTCAACAGCCCACCCATGTCACCATCTCTCTCGCGCAGGCCTCCTTGCCAGCCTTGCCATGTGGCGCTGGATCCCTCTGAAGTGTTGACAGCGTGGTAATGGCTGCACCCAGCAGTGAGACCACTCCCACAAAACACAACACCCAGTGCAGAGATACCTGTGATAACCCCCAAAATTATCTGAGTTCCTCTTGACCACAGGGTATTAAGTTAACCCTCGGGGGCAAATGTGCCTATCCATGACAGATGGGTCTCATCTGAAACACTGAATTTTAGACATAGTTGGAAAGGAAAAAGAACTGAGAAAATACTGATGTGAGCACTCTCTGTGCAACAGACTCTGGGCAGTTAGCCCCTGGCAAATACTGATTTCTGTTGCCTGCCTCCTCAACAAGCTCCAGCACTGTCAGCTGCATGTAGCAATGGTCAGCCAAGGTGCTGACCACTCACTTTTCCACCATTTCAACTACAGCTGAAGCAGTTTTCCATCCTGAAAGCAGTACAGCAGATGAAGCCTTACTATCTTTCAGGTGGAGAGTGACTGCACAGCAACTTGGAGCGACTGCATCACATTATTCCTATGTTTTGGGGCATATGTTATCACAGAAAAAACCTCCAGGGTCTTCACAGACAATTTTTTCATTAATTTTTCATCCAAAAGACCAGTTGATATCCTAGTGTAAAGATCCTTGTTTCCCCAAATGTGTCATTTGAACTATATGGGACCTAAGAAAGACTATGTATTTCCCAAGCAGGTGCTTCAAGTGCCTTGGGATAACACTACAGTTCCTTTATTGCTCCTGCAGTAACCCCTGTATCATCGTCTGTATTTTCACCTCCCAGTATCAACAGAGGAAGCTGGGGGAGAGCCGCGCTGTTAAGAGCAATTCAAGAATAGCTTCCGTGATCTGTGCATCCCCTCCAGTGCCAAGGAGTGGGGATAATAACTTCCCTCAATCTGCTGGACACTCTCCTCCTAATGTAGTCCAGGATGTGGTTTCCCTTTTCCACGACAAGAGTGCTCTCTTGGCTCTCGTTCAGCCCAGTGTTCACAGGTCCTTCCCACCACTGCTGCTGCTCCATGCTCTGTTCCGTGCCTGGGCTCATTGCACCTTAGGACTGCACTTTGCATCCCCCTCGATGAATTTCACGGTCTTGGTATTCACATTTATCTAATCCCTTTTCACTGAGGCTGTGTCAGGTGTCAGCCACCCTTGTCTAGTGGCACCTGAGGCCTGGCTGAAGATTCATTCCCTGTGGGTATCCTCATTGCTGATGGAAAGCCCTGTGTCAGCCTCCAGGTGCTTCAGTCATTACTGGCCATCCACCAGCTGTCAAGCTATTGGTGGTGACCCTTAGAGTCCAGCAAAGCTTTCCCTTGGGAAATCCTTGCTTGCCCTTTCCATGCTGAGAAATTTCTGCGATGTTGCCCCATGACGGGTCTTACAGCAATTCCCACTTCCTGTACTGATCCCCACAAAGTCACACCTCTTTCTCCCTCAGAGACCATAAAGCCTTTTGACTCCTGCATGGATAATCCCCACTCCCCAGCCCTCCTCCTGAACCCATATTGCAACAGAAATCACAGAAAGTGGGGGTCAGAGACCACAGGATGTCTCTGTGCACCCTCTGCTCTGGCTGAGCCCAGGCAGTATGTCCCAGGCAGATAGCAACGCCCTGAAATCTCCTTCAGGATGATCCATCTCCAGAACAGAATAAAGATTTGGGTGATCCAGCTGCAATATTTCTGCACAGGCTGAAGCTTTGCATCCCAAAAGCAGCCTCAGCTAGTTTTATACAAAGACGTTAACAAAATTCAGGATATCTTGGTTTTGAAAGCACTGCATAATTGCAAGCTGTTATTGTCTGAAACCGCATTTGCAAGATACAGTCTCAACAGCCAGGCAGTTTGGGGAAAAGAAGCACTTGTTCAGTGTGGGAGAAGCTCCTGCAGAGGATACAATACCCTTGCCAAGCATTCACAGGCCTTCAGCTGCCCAACCACCACAATTTTCAAGCAGCAACTTGTGACAACATCGTACTCAAATTACCACCAGCTCTTGCCCTAAGCTTAGGGGTTTTTCTGTTCCGTTCCTCTGTATGTCACACAGAAGCCTTCATCATGCCCTCAATATCAGGTAGCAAAGCCAATGTTTTTTTGCAAAGGGCCAGGACCACAAGGCCCCCACTGTGAGTCACAACACCCAGAAAGCTCTGGCAAAGCCTTCACGTACACATTTCAAACCCACCCGTAGCACTGCTGCAGACTTCACAGTTCCATGCAAGCACTTGTGACTCTTTCTTGACTCCTTTTTCTCATCTGCCTTGAAAAGCAGACAAGACTGGGAAATACTGGATTTGATGAGATATTGGCAAAGCCACAAGAGTGAGCATTGCTTCAAGCATAGGATTTGGTGATGGGCTAGAGCACCCCAGGAAGAGTAGAGCTGGGTTTTGTCTTCAGTTTTGTTGTCACATTTCATCCAAAAAGCTCAGCTACTTTGGGCAGGATCCTGCATCTGCGCAAGCTCTGATCAATGGCTCAGCAAGGGTTTAAGTGACAAGTTCAGTCCTTGCCTGCAGGACATCCCTCAGTCAGGAGAGGTGGCCTCATTGCACTCCCCATCACTGTCCTGCCACAAATAGAAAATCTGTGCATATCCCTTCACTTGGTCTTGTCTTCACTCATCCCAGCTTTGGAGGATTTGTTAGGTCATACAAAGCTTAGACTGTGCCTTGTTGATATCACTTGGCCGTGGGAGCCAGATTTTGCACTGCATCTTTTTTTTTCTTTTTTTTTTTTTTTTTTTTTTTTTTTTTTTTTTTTTTTTTTTTGGTGGGGGTGTGTGTGTGTGTGTGTGTGTGTGTGTGTGTGATGCATGGGACAGTCCTGTCTGAAACCTGGCCACAGACAGATGATCTGATATTTGTGGACAAAGAGTCAGATTGGGGCATTCCTCCTATGGCCTGTAGGTGAGTGCAGGCATGACTTTCTGGAGTGGGTGTCCCAGGTCCTCCAGGATGCCTGAGGGATGAGGATAGCTCAGAGACAGACAACATCCCTGCCAAATGATGCAGTGGATGCCGCAAGTCTGCACATGTTCAATGGGAGATCAGGTTATGGAGGAGAGACCTTCTGTGAAACACAGACAGCTGAAAACTCACACAGTGGTCAGCATCTCCAGCCCCTGGCCACCACTAATCCTAGGGGAGGGTGGCTGGGCCAGTGCCCAGGCACAGCTCTGCATAGCCTGGCAGCACCAGTGTTAACCGGGCTCTGCCCCAGCCTGCTGAGAGTGCACATTTGCCTGCAGAGCTGTGTTTCCAGAACACTCCTTGCAATTACATGCCCTGCCACACTTATTAATATTTATTAGGCTCAATTATTCATGGCCTCTTTAGGATCCTGTTGTTTAAGTCCAGCTTGAGATCTCCAGGCTAGCAATCACAAAAGTTGCTTTCCAGAGGAATTACAGTACATCAAGCCATTGGAAAGGTTGCAAACAGATGTAAAACTCACAGAAAGAGCTGCCCAGAAAAGAGCCTCATGTCCAGCACTCAGAGGCCCACATGTGCTACATATGAGCTTCCTGGGGTGGGAAGAAGGGTCGTGGGACACCACATTCCTTCTCCAAGCCACCCGGACAGCAATCACACTGACCATCTCCTTCTGAATCTGCAGGGGAGAACAGCCCAAGAATAATGGCTTGGAGGCTTTTCCCTGTCAAAAAGGACACATGGTGAGGAGGGAGAAAAAATCATGTTTGTGACAAAGCAGGCAGCAGCTAGGAAGTTGCAGCCTGTCCTGGTGGCTGTGGCACAACAGTGACTGTGGAAGTCCTTGTCCCAGCTCCTGAATGGTGTTTGAACCATATCTGGGAAGCCACGGGCAGGGTGCAGGATCCAGGAGGGATACACCAAAGTATCCTGCCCAGCAAACATAACCAATGGCACACGGCATCCCACTGAGACCTTCCAGATTGCTCCAACCATGGAGCTAGCAGCAAACACATAGCCCTGAGAAGGAGGATTTGCCTTCCTGCTGTGTTGATGGTCAGATTTGCACTGTGGCAAGGTCTGGGTGAGTCCCAGAACCCAGCACTGAGCACACCAGCTCCTGAGAGCATACAGAAGGAGGCAGGGGGGTCTGCCCACACAGCATCTCCAGCAGATGAGAGTTGCCAGGGCTGCACTGGCTGCACTCCGTCAGCAGAAAGCCATTTGGGCGTCTCAGAGGTGCTCAGCAAAGCTGATAAGCTAACTGTGATGGCCAAGCTGTCTCAGGCTGCTTGCAAAGCCCGAAGCAGTGTGAGCAATCCCAGAGATTGCCCTGCAAAGCCTGGGCTACACTCCTGCTGCTGACCTCTGCATCTGCTTCCAGCCTGAGGCTCACAGTAGCCATCCCACAGGTCATAGCCACATCAGCAGCTCTTGTCACCACAGAAATAACAGGAAAGACAGGGAATTCGCAGGGGATCCACAGGCCACAGGAAGGAGTTGTGTTGTGGGCAGGATCCCCCAGGCCACTGGGCACGGCACAGGTCCCTGAAACCCTTGTGATGAGTATAAGGAGACAGTTTCTGGTGGTGCTGGCTGCTGGGGCATGTGAAGATTGCATAGATGCCTGGTAGAGGAAGGAGAGAGCTCGTTTCAGAGAAACAGACTTCTTGCAGCTCCTTCCCTCCACAAGCACTGGTCTCTGGAGAGCTGGTGCTCTGAGGAGCAAAGCATGGCAAGGAGGAGGTGCATGGCCAGGAGGCAGCACGGTCTTCTCCAGAGCCCAAGAAACTCCTGAGGAGCAGCCCTGCCCACAGCAATTCACAGCTGAGCCACATGCCCAGTGTGAATGGATGGAGTGATTTGCTCAGCATAGAGGAGGAGGAACAGGAGGGCTTCAAGGAAAGCAGTCCTACATGTTGAAGCCTTAGCCATGAAAAGGAAAAAGGGACTGTCTGCCTCTGCTCCACAGCCAAGGCCATGGCCCTGTGCCACCAGGCTCACATTATACTCAGGTGGGTGTCAGAGCCGAGCCAGGGGATGTTGGGGTGGAGAGGAGCAGGGCAGAAGCAATCAGATGCCAGAGCAAGGACCATCCCAAGGGACAGGATGCCAAAAAGACACCCTAAAAACTTGGTTTCCTTGTATGTTGTCCTTTCTCTGGCCTGGCCTGCCTCCTTACCATCTCCCCTGCGTACCTGCAGCAGCTGATGTCTCCTGCACATGCCATGGCTCTCCTTTGCCCAAAATCTGCAAGTAACTAAAATCTGCTCAGCTCTGGGGTCTAGCATGGCTCAAGAGTATAAAATTTTGATCTCTAAAATGGGTTTTCAGAAGAAGCTGGATGAACTGAAGAAGGAACACACATCCACCTCCATTTCCCTTCCTTGGGGCAGTTCCCTTGCCTGCATCATGCAGGCAGGCCACAGCTGAAAGGCTACAGCAGGGCTGGCAGGCAAAGAAGGGCTCATGCCATACCAGTGCTGGCATGAAAAAGCAGCCCAGAGCCTGCTTTGCTGGGCTGGAAGGGCTGTTCCAGCTCACAGATAGGTCATGTGGGGTGAAATGTGGGTTTGGAAGAAGAGGGGAGGGACAGGGTCACAGCCAGGGAGCAGAGTAGGCAGTCAACCAGCTCCAGAAAGCAGGGCAGGCACATGCCAGCAGGAGCCAGTGCTCCACGGGTCCTGCTCTGTACCCTGTGAGGACAGCAGGTTGGGGACAAAGAGCGGACAGACCCTCTGAGCTGTAAGCCCCACATCACACCCCAAGCCACCTTTTTTAAGCTCTTCCACTGAGCCATCCCACCAGCTGCCTGCACTACCAGCCCAGCCAACTTTGGGGGTGATAGGTCTCCAGAACCAGCACCCGCCACCCACCCCCGATCCTGCTCAGGGTCCTAGGCACCCTCATCTCACAGCCCCCCCCTCACCTTGCTGAAGGAACCAATATGATCCCATACCCAGTAGTGCCCCAGACAGTCTCCAGCAGGCAGGGGCATCTTTTTGTTCCCCAAAAAGCCTCTGAGTCCCAGCAAGAGCTGTTTTAATCAGAGCTTTCTGCCCTGCAGGACTCAGTGTGGGGTAGTGAAAGAGGCACAGGCAGCCCTTTTACTCTCTCCCCTCCCATCAACCCTCTGTTTGGCTTCCTCTTCTCTTTTAATTCACCACCCTCCAACCCCCCCTCCACATTTCAAGCCTGCTTGGTAAATGTTTGAAAGTGAAGCTGATGTGGTTGGTATGGCAACACCAGGCTGGGGCCCTTGCCTGAAACCCCAAACACACAATTAGCTGATTAAGAGGAGAGGCAGTGGCGTGCTGGGGCTCTGATGCTCTGCGGGGCTGTTCCAAATCACCCCATCAGGGGGGCTTGGAGGTTCCCAAGAGGGAAGACAAGGGAGCGTGCACAGCCTGTCACATGGGTAAAGGTTTTCCAGACTTGGAGAGGGAGCTTTATCAGGAAGCCAGTCTGCAGGATGCTATAGTATGGAAACAGGACTGATGGAGATGCCAAAAGCAATGTGGAGCCTGCTGGACCACCTGCAAGCACCATGTCCCTGTCCAGATTGCAGAATCCCCAAATCTGGGATCACTGCAGGTCACACCAGGTCCCATCTGTGTGTTAGAACAGGACCCAGCTGTGCCCAGGGGGAGTCAATGGCTAGATCCAGCACTCACAGCTCTCAGCTGAGAGGAGAAAATAGGAAAGGAGCTGTGTGAGAGGAGAGGGAAAAGAGAGGGAGAGCCACTCTCCTCTGGAGCCAGATGGGCTCTGCCTCCAGCCCTTAGGGCTGCCTACTTGTCCTCAGCTCCCTAAATAAATCATGCTGGCAAGGCCAGAAGGGTAGAGCTATTTGAACTGACTCCTCTCCTCTCCTCTCCTCTCCTCTCCTCTCCTCTCCTCTCCTCTCCTCTCCTCTCCTCTCCTCTCCTCTCCTCTCCTCTCCTCTCCTCTCCTCTCCTCTCCTCTCCTCTCCTCTCCTCTCCTCTCCTCTCCTCTCCTCTCCTCTCCTCTCCTCTCCTCTCCTCTCCTCTCCTCTCCTCTCCTCTCCTCTCCTCTCCTCTCCTCTCCTCTCCTCTCCTCTCCTCTCCTCTCCTCTCCTCTCCTCTCCTCTCCTCTCCTCTCCTCTCCTCTCCTCTCCTCTCCTCTCCCACAGCTCCATTGCTCACAGAGTGGTTCAGGAAGGCAGCAATCATCTCACTGACAGCCCTGGTTAATGAAGTCGGCCTTCATTAGGCATTTCCGTTCCACTTGAAAAGCTCCTCTGTGAGGATGCTCCACTGGCCTGCGGCAGAGATGGAGGATGTGGGGATGGGTGACGCTGCAGGAAGACAGCCATGCTGCCACCTGGGCAGCAGGAGGGGCTGGCATTATTGTGGGGCTGAGTGCATGTCCTGCAAGGTGCTGTGGGTTTACAAACCCACACCCTGCACCCATCCACAGTCCAAACCCAGCACTCCCCTCACCAACATTGCCTCAATCTTTCTCCCCATTCCCAGGGGTCATCCTGCTCTCCAGAGCCCATCAGTGTCTTGAGGGACAAGTCCCTGCACCAGTCTCCACTGTTTTACTACACCCATGTCCCTGCTTAGGAAAGGAGGGTCCCTGGAGTGTCACGGGGTTGGACTCAAATTTTCTGGGATTTATAGGAGGGGCAGAGGGGATAAGCTGGAAGGGATGCCCACTGTCTGGGAGCTGGCTGGAGTGGTCCTGTGAAGAGGGTCATTTAGCTGATGCCTGCAAGAGTACTCCTAGATTAGAGAGTTCTAAATTGCTCAGCTACGATCTGTCCAGTGGGAGCACCCTCATCTCATCAGGGCCATGCTTGGCGAGCCTCCAGCTGCAGGAACAGGATCGAAGGATTGAAAGGCCCATGACGCCCTGCCCCAGCTGCTCTGCAGGGACCTGCCACTCCAAGGAAGGGCATCCCAGGACATGCACAAGCTTGGGGAACACCCCTCTGCAGCTCCAAGTCCTGGAGTATGTCCACTGGGCAAGGTGGGTTGCTGACTTCTTCCCACCTCCTTCATGTCCCTGCTTCCCTCACCCCTGAACCAGCTCCTCATGGAACATTTTGGCACTCAGGCATTGTCAGACCACATCCTTTCTCTGTATTCCCTCCCCAGGTCCTCTCAGTTGCCTCCATCAACTTTTCTCCCTTACTGTGGGGATGAAGGCAGCTTATAAAGGAGCAATGTGGTCAAATGACTTTACAAGGGAACAGGCTACTGAGCACCTCACACTCTTTCCAAGACACCTCAGAGCCCAGTCCTGTAGGATAAGGGAACAGCCAAACCATGACTGCAGAACTGTAGCATGTAGCTCTGGAAGAGGTCAAGTGAGAGGATAGATGCTCTGGATCTAAGCTGGATCTTCTCCTTCCAGCAGCTGGGGAAGATGGTATGATGCATTGCCTGCTCAGAGATGCACATCCAGCAGATCTGAGGCTGCTGTGGCTCAGCCCAATAGATGTAGCAATGTGGCAGTGAGGTAGGAATGGCAGCAAACACAGATGAGGATGAGAAGGAAGCAGTACACAACCCTGTACCAGGTCAGAGCTCTGGAAGGAGCTAGAAACACCCTGCGAAGCACAATGTGCTCATACTCCAGGAGAGGTTCTTGGATCAGGCTGGAGTGGGACCTCAGACCAAATTTACACTAGAAAAGGAGGGGTTCCTCCTTTCCACACAAAGTGGGGCCTGGCTATGCCACAACTGGAACTCAGCTGTGAATCCAGACAGACCTCAACTGCAAACTCCCTGGTCCTGTGTAACTGACAATAGATAGACAAGTTATACTCCAATTTTTGGTATTGGGAGATTTTTGAGTACCAAAAAACCTTTTTTTTTTGGTACTCAAAAAAAGCTGCTGGGGGATGGGGCCGGGGGGCACGGCAAAACCAGCCCTTGCACCCTGCCAGCGTAAACAGGGCTGCTCAGTAATGATGTCCAGCATGAGCTCCGCATTCTGGGATGGGAAGGAAAAACTCTGCGCACAAAAGCTTGGTACCACAGCCACGAGGCACACAGCCAGCATCCGCTGCATCTTAACCTACTTTGGGTTTGCTACCGCACGGCTGCTGGTGGGGGCCAAAGGAGAGGCTGCACCCGTGTTGGGCACAATCTGGCATCTTCTGCTTAGGACACTCTGGCTACTACTGATGGATGGGAAAAGCAGGATGGTCCCTATCCCCATCACCATCCCAAAAAACACAGCAGGATGAATGCAGGGAGCAGGAGCCATGGAGCAGTCACCACCCCATCACCAATTTGCAGTGGCAATGGCGCTGCTGCCTCACACACACACCCCTGATGGGGGGGGCATTGGTGGGGACAGGACTGGGAGAGGGAAGGTATCACAGCAGCCTAGGATTCTCCAGGATCCAGCTCCCCAGTAGAAGAGGGTTTAAACCTTTGGTAGGTGGCACAGGGCCACAGCTCCCCTCCACCCTCAGGTTTGAGCTGCAGGGAGCTGAGGGCTGTGGGTATCAATGGCTGAGCCGTCAGGGTGTGGGACAACCAGAGGACTGGTGCATCAATGTAGGGAGTAAAAGGCAGTGTCAATGATGTGGCCTTGATGTGGGAACATGCTGCACAGCACCTGACTGATGACCAGGAGTGTGAGGGATGGCCATCAATGAGCCTGTGTGAATGTCCAGGGACGGGGATGGACAACAGTCAGTGGATGTGAAGGACAGCCATCGGCACGTGGCCTTGGGAGGTGCTGTCTGCAGCCAGCACCAGTAGATTTCCTGTTTGGTTCCTGTTTGGTTGCAGGATCAAGTCTGCAACTGGGACCAGCCCCATGGGTAAGATCCTCAGTTCCTTTCCCTGCATGGACCCCACACATATGGGGGCATGGGCTACGGAGGGGGCCAGGCATAGTCTGCCTCACTCATAGGTTTGCTCTTGTACCATTTATTCTAGGTGATGGGTGATGCTCTGCCATTCTCTGTCTGCAGTCTGACACGGCAGCCCAACAGGCAGCCAGTTTTTATCCAATTTCATGCTGATTTTGGTATCATCCTTCCCTCCTGAAACAGCTGCCATGAGGGGAGTCGATGGCTCTCCGAACCCTCCCTGCAGCGCATCAACACTATTATCTCCATCAGCCAAACTTGCAATCTCCTGAAAAAAGATATCTCGCTATTTTGACAAGTTCTCTTTTCCATCACCCCCCGCTGACTGGCAGGAACGCCGGCCCGCGCAGGCGCGCCGAGGCTGCCGTTCCTGCCAAAACTTCGGGTCCCCCTCCCTCCCTCCCCATCAAAGGGAAGGTCCCCTGCCCCGTGTCCCCCCGAGGGGGCGGCAGCTGCGGGCCCGGGGCCGGGCGGGCGGCGGGGTGCGCCGGGGCAGCGTTCGCGGCCGGCGCGCTGCAGAAGCAGCCGCAGATGGTGAGCCCACACGCCGCGTCGCCGCAGCAGCCAGTGACCTACACGCGGGCGTCATGCGAGATTTTGGAGCGGGGAGAGGAGCTGACGAAAATGCACACTCGCGCTGCTCTCACCTCCGCCCCTGCAGCCCTCCTCCAGCAGACCGGCGCTGCCGGCTCTCTCTGTCAGGAGCTTCCCCAGCCTGTTGCCGGTTGCGCCGCTCCAGTGAGCAGCAAACCACGCTGTGGTGTTTCAGAGAGGACAGGGGACTGCGTCCTCCTCCTCCCCAAAGGGTGCGAGACGATCCTTAATCTGGCACACGGTGTCCATGCAGAAGCGGATCTGGGCTGTAGCTCTCATTTTGGGGGAGAGCGCATATGCCTGCAGCAGAATCCCCAAGGCCTTTGGCAGCTAGAGCAGGAGCTCCTCCTTGCCTCTGCTATTCCAGGAACCACTGCACGCGGCCCCAGGACTGCCAGGGCAGGGCCCTCCCCACAGAGACATTAAAAGCTTTCACAGCCTGCCCGCAGACTCCTCTCCGGTCCTCTGGGGCCAAGATTCGTCTGTGAAGATGTTTCCCACTGGGCTCCCTTACAGCTGGCATCCACTTCCTTCAGCCCACGGCCATCCCAACACCCTTTCACCATGCTCCCCAGGCCAAATAATGCAAAATGTGATTGATTCACCCTAAAGGGAAGCATTCCTGAGGGAGGGTGAAGCACAGAGAGGCATCTTGGGCCAGGGCAGGGCACCCAAAGGCTCCATTGAGGCTCCTGCAGCTGATGGACTGAAGCAAGACAGGACCTGACAGCCACATGCAGAAAACATAAATCCTCCAGCCTGGCTCTGTGCATCTCCAGCCATGGGGAGAAGAGCCATGGACTGGCTTAGATCCCAGCACAGCACCCAGATACCGCCCTTCCCAGCCTCTGGATCTGTTTGCAGGTGGCATGAGCTGCAGATGGCTGCTGCTTATTCCCAAGTAAGACATGGGAAGGGTCTGTAGTGAAGATATGGGTACTGTGGGATGAGTGTCAGTGCCCGTAAGTCTAGGAAGGGCTGGCACAGAGTGTGGCATAGCAGGTAAAGGTCAGGAACCATCCTGGCACCAGCATTGTGGCACAAGCATGGTCCCCTTGTGGCTGGCCTGTCACACTGACTTGCTCCCACGATGCAGAGCACCCCAGGGGCATTGGATGCATCCACCACAGGTTTTTTTGGGGTGTAGAAGACCTCAGGGATGGCGCTGCCCATCTTCCAGAAGCCAGGAAGCTTCACTCATCAAACAGTTCTCAATCCCAGCTCTCCCACTCCATGCTCCCCCTGCTCTCTGTATGGGAAAGCTGACATCCCTACCTCTCCACCACTGCTCACTGCTGTCCACACATTCACTGTTTTGTGGGGCTGGCAGACCTGGAGCTGCCTAGTGGAGGGCACAGGGGCTGGCAGTGCTAGGATGTCAGGCTGGGATGAGGGGTTCCCCCCAGGCAGTATCCTGAGAACAGGAACGGTGCACTGGAGCTAAGCAGAGCTTCCCTATGCCCTAGTTGGAACAGGACCTGCTGTATCCAGCCTGGCCAAGGAGCAGGGCAGCCCTGCAGCATCCCCACTGCCCAGGCCCCTCTGCTGTTACCTTCAGCACAAATCCCAGGCCTGGATGGAAGCTGCTCCTAGGAGGGCTCAGAGACTGTGTCACCCTAAATCATCCCCGTGTAGACCTGTCAATACCTGAAGGGGAAAGTGCAGCCCCTTACCTTACCAGTGGCTCCCCCTTCCAGGTAGGTGTAAGGGGCCTGAGTGACCATCTCCACCAAGCTGATGTGGGGCAGATGGGGGTGCATGTGGACCAGGTACTCTAGCTACAGAGGTGCTGCATTAGAGCTGTGCCTTTCTCTCCTCACAAGCATCCTCTCTTCTGCCCCATCACCTCCTTCAACCCCCCATGACCCCCCAGCCCTAGCCCTGCTGCCGCCCTGTGGGGTCCATCCAGGTGATATATCAAGTCCTGGGGACTAGAAGAACAAAAACCCCAGGTTTTGCATTGAACTGGGCACACGGGGCTGCACGTAGCCAGCACGTAGCCAGCAGCCACTGTGCCCCTGCTGCACCATCGTGTGGGAAGGACAGCCTGGCTGCAACACTGACCAGCAGGCATTGGGTTAAAGCAGGTGCAGGTAGCCTGTGACTGGGGCACTGCTCTGGGGAAGACCCTGCAGCGGGGGCAGATGAGACCTTTGCTCATCCTTGGATGCAATCCCACGTCTGTAATCCTTGAGGTTTTTTTCTGAGAAAGGCGGTTCAACCCAGGGGGCCAAAGGAGATGCAAGGAAAGCTTTTATTGGTATCTTCCAGCACACGTCAGCCTGGTTAAAAAAAATCTTCGTTTCTCGGAGAGCTTTTTAACACGACTCAGGCAGCAATTGGTACAGGGACAGCAAACCAGGCTGCATCTGCTCAGCCCCAGTCACAAGCTCCCTGCTTCCTCTGAGAGTGTGCGTGTGCGTGTGTGTGTGTGTGTGTGCGCGCTAGACACAGGCATCCGCTCCCAGCATCTTGCTGCCTCCTGCATCCTCCAGCAGCAAGTGCAGGGCTCTGGCTTCCCGGGTACCACCCTCGCCGCTCCATCCCCTGACAGGGATTTGCACGCGGGGCACGGCATGCGGTGAGCACCCGCGGGTGGAGAGGGGCTCGTGGCCAGAAGCAGCGGTGATGGACATCGTGCGGACTGCTGTCTAGGGCTTGTGATCCCAGACCAACCCTGATCCTGGTAAGTGGGGTTTTTTTGCCATTGTGGGTGCTTTGCAGGGTGCGTAGCATGGGCTGTCCACACATCGTGTCACCCTTCAGTGGGTTCCCCCACTGCCCCCGGGATCCTGAAGCCAGGGAGGGTGGCTAGAGCTCCTGACATGGGATGCCTGGGACTGGGGATGAGGATGGGGTAAGAGGCTCCTGCCCAGGCATCAGGGTCCTCATGTGGGTACCGGGTAGAGGGGCTGAGGAGGGAGAAAAGAGGGAGAAGTGCAGAGCTGGGCAGGAGCTGTGTCTGCTGCAGAGGAAGGGACGACTCTGCTGTCACGGCATTTTTATCCCCCTCTGGGAGATGAAAGAGTGCGACACACCTATAAAATCTGTCATAGCGCAGCAGGATGGGCAACCTGATCCAGCAGGGAGAACAGCCACCGGCTCAGTATCCCCAGGACTGGGACACAGCACCCTCCCCCCCCCCAACATCCCCACTGGACTCCCACAGCCCTACAGAGGGTGGGAGGGTACCATCAGCCACACACCTCCCTGCCCCATGGCAAATAGATCACCTCGCAGCAGCAGTCCCAGCAGTGCCACAGTTCCGGCATGTGCTGTCTGCCTGGGAGAGGGGACAAGGGAATGCTGCCAGACCCCCGTGGCCATCTGCAGCCAGCTCAAGGAGGTGGAATGCAATGTCCCCTAAGCAGAACCTGCTGCCTTCATAATCTGGTCCCCCTCACCCCAGGCAGGAGCAACTGGCAGGGTGTGCAGAGCTGTGCCAGAGCCATGGCAGCTCCTCCCAGCCCTGCTTCATGCCCTTCAGACTAAGCCCTGGGACCAGGCTGCCATGGACACTGAGATCCTAACGTTCTCCTCCCTGTTGGTACCCACCCCTCTGCCCCCAGGGTCCCTAATGCTGCTCGAAGTAAGGCACAGCACTGTGGGGCAAAAGACCCAGTAGTCTGGTGGGGGAGGCCTGGCTCCCTAGCAGCCTGTGGGGACCAGGCGCATCCTTCCCCTCAGTCAGGAAGCCTGCTCCTGGCACACGAGGGGGTTCTGCTCCACAAACACCCTTGACACATCCCCTTGAGACTGGGTGCCATGGGCACTGCTTGAGAGTGCACCAGCCCAAGCACCCGCTGACCCTTCATATGCTTGCTTGGCAGGGACTATCACTGAGGACACACTGTGGGGCAGGTAACAGTCAGTCCTACAGACCCTGTGGCTCCACACCCCTAATCTCCCCAGGCCACCACTGCACACCACAACAGCTCACCCTGCACCCACAGCCCCTGAGAAGCACTCATCCCACACCCCAGCTGTCACGGACACCACTCCACTCCCACAGCTGCTGCAACATCCCTGCACCCAAAGCCACCACCCACCCCATGCCCACAGCCTCTGCAACACCCTCTGTGGGCTGTAACACCTGCCCCACACTGCCAGCCATGCCGTACCACATTCACCCCAAAACACATCCAGCCCTCACCCTTCATTCACCCTGTAACACATCCAGTCCTAACAAACACCCCCCCCCGTGCTGCTCCCCAATGCATCTGCATCCGTCCTGCGCTCCCAGCCACCACAGTGCCCGAGCTGCGACACGTTATGCCCGCCTGTGTGTCACCCGACCCTCACACCCACCCCTAACCTGGCACCCCATAACCCCAGCACAAGCCATGTGTGCTCTGCCAGGAGAAAGATTTTGCAGCCATGCAGGGACCACTGGTTCTGTTTGCATCCAGATGCTCTGTCCTGTTTCCTTCTCCCAGGGTGCCTCCATGCTAGCCACCAGCTCTCTCCCCATTCCCACCTAACACACGCTTAATCCTCACTCCAGCTGTGCCAGCCTTGCTTCCATGCCTCAGTTTCCCCCATGCAGAGAGGAGCGTGAAGCTGGGAAAGATGTGTCCATGGGTACTAAGAGGATGAAGTGCTTTCTGGCTCAGTGTTTTGCTGCAGGAACGAATAAGCAAGGAGCAAATCCAAAAGAGAAGAGTGAGGGGAATGGGTGTTGCCCAAGGATCAGGACAGGGTTGCAGGGGACTGGGGGGAAGGGAAGGGAAGGGAAGGGAAGGGAAGGGAAGGGAAGGGAAGGGAAGGGAAGGGAAGGGAAGGGAAGGGAAGGGAAGGGAAGGGAAGGGAAGGGAAGGGAAGGGAAGGGAAGGGAAGGGAAGGGAAGGGAAGGGAAGGGAAGGGAAGGGAAGGGAAGGGAAGGGAAGGGAAGGGAAGGGAAGGGAAGGGAAGGGAAGGGAAGGGAAGGGAAGGGAAGGGAAGGGAAGGGAAGGGAAGGGAAGGGAAGGGAAGGGGAAGTTTCCCACCACGCACTGTCACAGCCCCCGGTGCTGGCAGGGCTCAGTGGAACCGGGTGTTTGCAGGCAGCTCCTGCCTGTGCCCAGATTTAGTTCCTCTGTGGGGGCGACCTAAAAATAGCCCCACAGTGCAGCCTGGCAGCAAGGTCGAGGCCCCTGCACCTCTTAGGTCATGATGAGACAGGTGGTGGTTCTGTTTGCCTCAGGGGTGGACACAAATAGCACTGGAGACACCTTCCCCCAAGGACATGTGGGGACAAAGGGGCTGCTTGGGTGTCTGGGCTGCTATGAGGCAAGACGGCCCTGAGTCCTCCCTCCCCAGGAGAAGGGGGACTCCTGAAGTCTGGCAGGACCCCAAGTCATCCCAGGTTATATGTGAGGGTGAAGTCCCACCCCACAAAGCCAGGTCAGACAGGGCATGGGGCACAGGCAAAAAAGGGGTCTGGAGAGTGCAGAGTGCAAGTTTGGGGTATCTGGGGAGCAATGGGGCCTGTGGAAAGCCTGTGGAGTTTGGAGACTGGGTTCAGGGTGAAGCCATTCAGCCCCGGATGTGCAGGCAGGGTCCGGCTGTGCAGTACTAGCAGGGGCAGGGAGGCCAGGAGAGCTGAGAATAGACACAAGTTGTGATAGAAGTGACACTGTCCAGGCTCCAGACACACACTAGACAGTGGCAGGAGGCACTTGGTAGGCTTGGGAGAGGATGGGAAATAAGGAGGTGGGCTGGGATCTTGCAGCAGCAGCACAGTGCAGGTGGGTGACTATGACACGAGCATGCAGGAGAACCAGATTTGGGGGGGAATACAGTGAGTACACACACCAGCCACACTTCTATTGCCTGGGCTGCCCCGCTGCACTGCAGGGAGGGTGGGGCTGGGGCAACCAGAGCTCAGCAGCACCATGGTGAGAAACTGCCAGCATGCTGTGATGAGGAACACCAGTGTAGGTAACAGGGAGACTAGCATGCTGTGGGCCACACATGTCTTTTCACTCTTCTCTGTGAGCCTAGCCCCTCTGTACCCTCTCCTCCCCACTTCTACCCAAACCTTGGGCAGGAGTAGGCCTGGATCCAGCCAACACTCAGTGGTGCAGGGACCTACAAAAGCAGATCGTGGGGGGATTTCCCTGTGACTTCTCCGACTCTCTCGCTCGCAGGCAGAGCTGCAATGCTGCCCAGCAGCAGAGCCGATCCTGACCACGGCATACGTGATCCTGAGCCAGCCAGTCAGAGGGTGGTGGCACGGCGAGGAGGTAGAAACACCCAGGTGTTTTCCTTCCCACTGGCACAGCCGCAGAGATGCTGTTGCTGTGGCTTTGGACACGTGCCGCCAGCTCTGCCCTGCTCCCACCTTTGCAAAGCCCTGGGAGCTGAAGAATGCCGGGCACCAGCTCCGAGCCAGGCACTGCGGCCAACAGGTGCAAATACCCCAGCCCACACACGCGCACGCTGCTGGGACCCCCACACGCAGGACAGGGCCCACACGTGTTGCATACCCGGATCAGCGCGTGGGAATCTGCAGGCAGATGGTCCCGCGGTGGTGGGGAGAGGCTGGGAAATCACATGCGTGTGCACGCCGTGGTGTTTGCCGCCTGCCAGCACGCTCTGCTCCGCTCCGCTCGGCCCTGCTGCTGCGGGGTACCTGTAATTACCCTGACCAGGCTCCCTGCCACAGCAGTGCCCGCGGTGTTGAGTCCTCCTGCAGGCAGTGAGATCCCGGCGGAGTGCACGTGTGCTGTTAATTATCCCATTACCTGGGGACTTCCCTGCTGAGGCTGGCGGGGGCAGGACATTGCTGCTCCAATCTCCCTGCTTTGCCTCCTGGTCCCTGGGCACCAGCTGGAAGTGCCTCTTTGCTGCAGCATAGAATTAGAGAATAATTAAAGCTGGAAAAGACCTCTAAGATCATCAGCTCCAACCATTAACCCGACACTGCCAAGGCCACCACTAAACCACATCCCTATGTGCCATGTCTACATGGTTTTTAAACATTTCCAGAGATGGTGATTCCACCACTGCCCTGGGCAGCATCTTCCATAATACAACCCCAGCATGGCACGAGGGAAGCCCTTGGGCCCATGTGGGGTGATGCTGTGCCCCACGATGCTGGAGGCCAAATTCTGCTTCTTCCCAGCTTCAGCTCACCCCCAGTGAGACAGAGTCCAACTTGTTAGTTCTGCTGCTGTTGGCCTCCTCACTTTATCCTAAGGTGAATTTCCCTTGGTACTGAAGCTAAACATTCTTCTTGGGACCTATGTGCCCCTGTTCCATACATTGCTCCCCTTCCCTCTTGCAACCTCACAGTGCTCCTACAGCTGGCCCAGCCTCCCCACATGGCTCCTTTCAGGATGCAGGATACCCAGTGATCAAAGCAGCAGCACACATACAAGCAGGTGAGTGCAAGAGAGGCAGCTGTTTGAAGAGGAATTTAAGGAAGGTGAGGGGTCAGCACCAGACCTGCTTTGACCTAGTCCTGGGCAGAGCTGCAGGGAGGACTTCTTTCATCCTTGACTGGCCACAGAAGCTGTCTTCAAGGCAGAAAGGAGACATGCAAGGAGAAGGTTTACAGCTGATCCTAGTCCCTCTGAGTTTTACTGATCTGACATGGGAAAGGCCTGGATGTATTTGTTGTTAAGCTGGAGTCTATAGAGCCAGGGTGGGGAGGCATCCCCAAACTCTCTCCCTGCCTTCTGTCCCACTCCCACACCCACTCAGACCCTCCATGGCCAGGAATCCATCTCCCCGCAGCCACCACTGACACTCCAGTGTCAGTTTGTCACAGACCCTGTTTCTCTCTGCGCTGAGCTGCTCCTCACACAGCCAGGGGAAAACCACTGGGACAGCCTTTTGGGAGTCAGGGACATAGCACCTTCCTTCCCACTGCAGAGCCATGGGGGTGCTGATGTCCAGGAGGCAGACGGTGGAAAGGGTGCAGAAGGTCAGCTTGGCCGTGTCAGCCTTCAAGGATGGGCTGCGGGAGCAGCCATCGACACGGCGTCGGGCGGAGGCGGGGACCACACGCCAGGGGACGCTGGAGCAGGAGGTGCAGGAGGGAGAGGAGGAAGCGTTGGCAGGACCTTCCCAGCCGGAGGAGAGCAGTGCCAGCAAGGCAGCCTGGGAGCGGCTGCGGGATGGCCGGGGCGTGGAGCCAGAGGAGTTTGAACGGGCCAACAGGTTCACACCACCAGCCTTCATCCGGCCCAAAAGGGAGCTCCACGATGATGAGCCCCCGGACATCAGCCTGGAGCAGAGGGAGCAGGTGAGCTGATGGAACCACAGAGACAGCATGGGAGGGATGGGAACAGGGCTGGAGGTGCACAGGGCTGTACAAGCACCTCAGTGTCTGCCAGGCAGGGACAGTCTCACAAAGCCCTACAGAGGTGGCTCAGTGGGATAGGGTGCCAGCGGCCAGGCTGGGCAGATGGAGGTGCCACACTGGGAGGGGGGTGCAACTGTTCACTTGTGCCCTGGAGGGACCCTGAGGTGTCTTGAAAAGAAGTCTGGGCACAGGCAGCTCTACATCTGGGGAACAGAGGACAATTTGACCTACATGTTAGTCCACCTACAGTCAACCAGCCTGCAACTCAAGACATCCCTCCATACCTGCAACCCCTACATCCCTGCCCATCTACAACCCAACAGCTTATCTACCCATTCCCTCAATCCTACCACCCACCCATCCACACCCACAACCTTACCCATACAGCCACCCACCCAACAAGCCTACCCCCCAGCCCACCTACAGCCTTATATAGCACCATAAAGACACAGGATATCCTGAGTTAGAAGGGACCAACAAGGATCATTGAAGTCCAACTCCTGGCCATGCACAGGACACCCCAAGAATCACACCATGTACCTGAGAGTGTTGTCAAGGCTTGGTGCTGTGACCACTACCCTGGGGAGCCTCTTCCAGGGTCTAACCATACCCTGAGCCTAAATTACCCAGGGTACCCAGACAGTATACCCAGGCTAGTATCTCTTTGGAAGTGGAAATGGAAATGTGTGGAAAAGCTTATAGCTTATCCATCTACACTTACAACCCTAAAGACCAGCCAATGTACAACCCTAGAATCCAGCCACCCACACATACCATGCTGCAGAGAACCTACAACTCCGCAGCCCCACCAACCCTATAGCCAGACCCATCCACCCACCATTCATCCCCACAAACACACACACCCTCCTCTAACGTCACCAGGCATTTCCCTTACAATGACCTCTTCCCTATGCCAGCCCCACAAATTCCCATATTCCCATCCTCTCTGCCCCTCAGCATCCACCCCCACCTGCAAAGCAGCACCCAGATCGAGAAGCCAAGCCCCTGCCCACACTGCTCTGCTGAGCATCTGCCCATCCCTCCCCAGATCCTGAATGACGAGATGTGTGAGATCTGTGAGGTGTGGACAGCTGAGAGCCTCTTCCCCTGCCGCATCTGCCACCGAGTGTATCACGATGGCTGCCTGCGCCGCATGGGATACCTGCAGAAGGACAGCGCCGTGGAGGTGACAGAGACAGCACACACCGAGACGGGCTGGAGCTGCTACTACTGCGTGAGTGCCTAGAGTGGGGGACACCAGGCTGCTCCTGGGTGGTGGGTACTCCCCAGGGAACTGTGCCCCACATGGACATGAGCAGAGTCCCACCTCAGAGCCTGGTCAGGGGCAATGGGGGACGTGCCGCTCTCCAATTCCCACCACCTACCTTGGCCTGATGGCGTCACCAGACACAGGGGACTGTGGCCCTTTTCCACCTCCCTACCCCTGCAGCTCCCCGGGACATTGGTGGGGGATATGACACCACGGGCACATGAGATGCTGTAGCAGAGCTGGAATGGCCAAAGCCCAGGGCTGTGGAGCCGTCACACTGCAGCACCCTTGGGTGACACAGCACAACAACTCTCTGGGTGTCCCCAGTCACTCACCTTCAAAGGATCCCAGTGCTGCCATACAGAGGTGTGCTCCCTCCACCCCATGTCCTTGCCTCATGGTTCCACTCTTCCCCCCACCCCAGGACAACCTCAATCTGTTGCTGACAGAGGAAGAGATGTACAGCCTGATGGAGACTCTGAGGAACTGCAAGATCATTCCAGGTGTGTACCCTCCCTGTGGTAGGTCCCAGATGGCTGCGGGAAGCAGCTGGGGAGGTGGGTCCCCCCCTCCTTCCTGGACACAGCACAGCCAATCTGTCCCCTGCAGAGAGCTGCCTGACCCTGGATGACTTCCTGCACTACAAACACCAAGTGCACAAGCAGCAGTTCGAGCAGACCATGCCTGAGGCACAGGAGGAGCAGGCAGCCCTGCAGTTCAATGCCCTGGACCCTGACAAGAAGGGGCACATTGAGTGGCAGGACTTCCTCTCCCATGAGTCCATCCAGCTGCTGCAGAAAATCCGGCCGCAGGTATGGTTGTAGCATCCAGGGCTTGCTCCCATATTTGTCACACATGGTCACAGCACCCAGGGCTGGCTACCATGCCCAGCAGCTGTGGCAGTGGCACCTGGGTCCAGCACCCAGAGCCACAGCACCCAATGTCAGTGCCCATGACCAGCACCCATGGTCATGGCACCCAAGGCTGGCTCCTACAGCTGACGCCCATGGCTGTGGTACTTGGGGCTGGCTCTCATGGCCAGCACCCCTGGTCATGGCACTCAGGGTGGAGATCCCTAAAGCTTTGGGAATATAAGGAAGGAGGTTCCCATAGGATGGTTGAGTGCTCCACCTTTGCTTCTCTGAACCCCTAGAATGCTCTTCTGCGGCTGCTGACACCCAAGGAGCGGGAGCGAGCACGAGCAGCCTTCCTGGCCCTGGACCAGGACAACGATGGCTTCATCGGGGAGGGTGAGTGCCGCCAGGCCCGGCACAGCTGGTTCCGCAAGCACCAAAAGGAGATGCTGTCCTGCAATGTCAGGTGAGGGTATGCCCATCTTGGTGTAGGGGTGATACCCCAGCTGGGACTCCCAGCACAGTCCCAGCTCCTTCCAAAGGGGCTCAGCACACAAATGGCTGCCCCCTCTTCCCACCACCTCCCCCTCCATGGCCGCCCAGCCCTCTGCACCCTTTTCCCTCACCACCACAATCTGGGGTGCAAGCATCAAGGATGAAGAGCGTCCTCCTTCCTGTCACAGCATCAGCCACGTGGGGCCCATATCAGAGGGCAGCCCTGCCAGCAGCAGGAATGGCAAGAGCCCGGAGAAGATCCTGCCAGCCACAAAGCAGGAGGAGACCAGGTGAGGCAGGGATGGTTAGGGGGGTGGTGGACACCCCCATTTGGGGGGGGGACCCTAGGGGAGCAGTGTTGCCAGGGTGCCCAATGAGCCTGAGCCACATCTGCCCCTAGGAGCATCGACTGGCCCAGATTCCTGCGGGAGAACGTCGCCTACATCCTGGCCGCACGCCCCAACAGCGCAGCCCTCCACCTGCAGCCCCTCGCCTAGACCCGGCCGCGCCTCGAGGGCGCGCTGCCACGCCCGCCATGGTGACCTGCCCCACCCTCCCCTGCGGGCACAGCCGGGCACCGATTGGCTGGCGGGGAAGCGGCCATGCTGCCCTCTGCCCCGCCTCCCCTTGGATTGGCTGCGAAGAGGACGTGCGCCGGGTGCTGATTGGCTGAGGGAGCAGGTGTGGCTCTCAGGTCTCTGATTGGTGGGGGGAAGCAGACCAGGGAAGGGCGTGTCCCTACTGTCCCCTGCAGCCTACAGGGACCAGGGTGGGGAAAGGTCCCGTTCCTGGGGTCACCATGGGGCACGAGGGGCAGGGAACATGCTGTCCCCATGATCCCCATCCCCACAGCACCCAGGGACCTGCAGGCAGAGCAGGGTCTGCCCTGGGTACATGTGGGGTGACAGCAGAACCCAGAGCACCCATGTGCCCCTAGCCTCCCACAGTGTCATGGGGCAGCATGGCTGTGCCTCTGCATGCCGCAGGCAGCACCCACAGGTCTGCAGCAAGCAGTGTCCCAGTTCATCAGCATGATGGACACTCAGGGGATGTGGCTGACTCCCTTTGGGGTCTTTCACATCCCTGCCCTACTCCAACAGGGTTCCATTCTTGCATGCACAGTTCGTGGCTGTGTCTGGGAGACTGTTCCCTGGCTCAACCCTTCCCTGCTGGCGATCAACTATTTAATGCCAACAGTGATGGTGTAGGAAGGAGCACTGGTAACAGAAAGCATCAGAGGGATGGCAAGGCAAGGTCAGATTTAGGGGAACCCCCCCCATGCATCTGATCTTGCCAGCAGGACTCCCCTGCATCCCTCATTCCCTCCTGTACCCCTGGTTCCAAAGGATGCTCTATATTTGCTTGCCATTCTGGTCCCACACCAACCCTGTACAGTCTCAGTCTCTACCCACCACATCAAGTGGGCAGCCTTGCCTCGCTGGAAGCATTAGTGCTTGTGGTAAGGAGGAGGAGGCAGAACCCAGAGCCCTGCCAGCTGCAGGGATGAGGAGTTCACTGGGTCTGTTGGCAGCCCTAAGGTAGATGGATGCACTCAGCTCACAGATGAAGGAGCAGGAAGCCCGGAAACTTTGCCCCAAACACACCAGGGTGTGGGATGCCCAGGTCCCATGGAAGCCCCAGCAGCTGCTCCTGCCCCTCTAATCCCTTTCCCACAGTGCCCTCAGCCTCGCCCTGCCTGCTGTGCTATGACTCAGCCAGGAGGCCCTGGGGTGTACACAGACCAGGGATGCACTTGCAGTGACCTGGTCACTCCCTTACCTCCATCCCTGATGCCCTGTGGGCATCATCCCATCCCCTTCCCCCAGCCAGGGCACAGTTCCCCTCTCCAGGGTCTCCCCCACTGCAAGACCAGGAGGCGCACCAGTGCCATGACATCTTCCTCTACCACCCTGGCATGCCAGGCCAATGGGGATATTTTGGATGCCAGGTCCGAGATTTGGCCAGAGCGCCAATGGGGATATTTCGGATGCCAGGTCTGAGATGTGGCCAGAGCCATGGCGAGGAGGCGGCCGTGGATGCGTGGGTTGCAACTCCCTATCTGTACTGAGATACATTCATTAAACAGCTGTGTCCAGCTAGCCTCCGTCTGGTGTGCTTACAAGACTTCTGGCTTCTCTGCGGGCATTTCTGGGGACCCACAGCTTCCTATTGTTTAAAATCCCACCCCAGACTCAAGTCACTGTCCCATCAGGTAAGCTGGCCTTCTGTCCCCAGGGTGTCCCACAGGAGTGACATGGGCCAGCCACCAGGTGCACCCAGGACCCAGGAAACTCAGGGTGCTGGATGTCTCCCCAGGAAAGCAGACAGTAAGGAGAGTGCCTGGCTGATCGTGGAACTACCCCAAACACTGCAGTGGAAGTGAGTGGGTGGGGCTCCCTGCCTTCAGAGGCACTGGATGACAATAGAGCACTGAGCACTGGAGAAAGCTGGATGCTGGGAACAGGCTGTCTGCAGCAAAATAACCCCACAGAGACACGAGGGTTCCCCAGGAGAGTAGTCCCCATACCTGGAATGCTCCAGTTAATCACATTCACAGAGCTCCCAGGAGAAGCTGCAGCTACTGCTGGCAGCACGTGGCCTATGGGAACCAGGTTACCAGTGAAAGGAACTCACCAGCCTGAGGGGAACTTTGCTTGCACAGTGCCTGTGCTGCAGGGCAGCTGGAAGGGGAATGTGATTCGAGAAGAGGATCTGGGAGGGAATTAGGAGGGGGGATGCTGCCCTGGCAGCATCTGTTCAGTCTGTGGGGCCACAGACCTTGCTGCTAAAAGCTTAACTTGGACATTTGAGCTCACTCTTACGGGGATACCATTGCATACAAACCACAGCAGGGGTGTCCAGCTGACCTAAAGAGAAAATCCAGCAAGCATTTCAGGCTCTGAGAGCCAGATAAGCCTTAAAATTAGCTGTGTCACCTGGGAGAGGTACTCATCACCTTGGGGATGAGAATGGACATCTGCAGGAAGAGGGAGCTGACAGTGGTTTTGTGCCTGTTGATCGGATGTCATGATTGGTGATGATGCCGGCTCTGCCAGTAGAGGGAAGCCCAGGGAAGTCCTCACATGGCAAGATGATATTAAATCAATGTATTACTTTTCCGTCTGCTGGACATGAAGAGCAAGCAAACGGAGAGCACAGGCTTGAGAACTCTGGGAGTGGGGCACCCACTGCCAGCGCCCCAAAGCCATACCCCAAACCCTACAGGATTCACACCAAGAGGGCAGAACCTCATGGATCCTAATCCAACACCCTTTTGCACCCAGCTCTTCACCTGGGGAACAAGACACAACAGCTCTCCCAGCTGCCGCTTACCCTCGCGCTCCCCACAGCAGCCTGGCACCCCTGCCAGGACACACAGCTGGCTGGTGTCCCCAGGAAGCTGGATAACAAGGGACACAGGTGGCCATGGTGGCCTGTGTCCTGCAGGGCTGTGCTGTCAGCACTGCAACACCAGCATCACAGCTCTGTCACAGCTATAGGTCCTCAGTGAGTGACCACCATGCAGCAGAGTGTGACCCCACCACGCCTCCACAGAGGCAGCATCAAGGTCTAGGCAGAAGGATGTGGTGGGGGAATGGGCAAGGTGTTGCTGTGGCTCCTCTTTGATGTCCTAGTCCTTCAAGACTGCTGACCTCTGAGACACTGTCCCAAGAAAGCTTCTGTTGCCCCCAGACCACTCTCCCTAATGCTGGAGCAAGTCTGTCTCCAGATGCTGGAGGATACCTTCTGCTGCATTTGGTACCAAACCTCCCAAACACCCAAAATCTGGCACAAAGCTCTCTCTGGACACTTGTGCAATCTACTCACCTCATGATGGTGCAAACCTCTCCCCAGATCTCTCTGAATGCTGGTGCAAACTGAGTGCTCTTGAAACCTTTCCCTTAACAGCAATGCAAGCATCCCCACGGTAACCCCAGAGGCCCCAAATCAAAGGATCAGGATGATCACGTGGGATTTAAGGTGGGGGCAAGTACCAGCTGTCCAGCCCAACCATCCCAAGCTCTGCTGAAGTGACAGTGCGCAGCTCACATGTCTGTTGTCCCACATCTGTCACCCACCACCAAGTGCCATGCAGTGGGTGCTGTGCTCGCCACTGGGGGTTCCCAGCCCCTGGGCTCTAGTCCAGCATCACCCTGCCTGGAGTCAGGAAAAGAGTCCCAGGGTCCTGGGGGGCAACTCTGACCACTGCCTGCTGTGAGACACAGGAGCCAAAGTATTGTTCACCCATTTACCCCGGTGGTTGTGCTATCTGAGAGGGGACTGGCAGGTCCTGTCTGGCTCAGGAGCAGCCCACAGGTGATGGGGTACTGCCCCATGGGAGCCCCAGGAGATGGGGGATAGCAGTGCCTCACTATATAGAGGTTTCCCCCACTGCCAGGCTGCAGGCCTATTGCAAAGGGCTGCAACCCCCTCAAAAAAACTCTGATAGTGGGGAAGATGAGTACTTGGTTTTGCACCCTAGAATGCAGGATAGCATCCTCCTTTGAGCCTAGACACATCTGCATGTCCCCAGGGCTCCCCTGGACTTGGCCAGGTACCCTCAAGTCTGGTGTATCCCGGAGGGGAAGTGACCTTGATGAGCCCCATGCCAAAGCCAGACAATCTTCAAGATAGCTGTGCTGACATAGAGGAGAGAAAGATGACCAGAGGGACTCACTGGACAGTTTCCCTATGTACCCCGTCACTATCACTGGGGCAAGATGTCAGAGCTCCATCCCATCATTGGACCAGTCAGAGACGACTGGCAAAAAAAAGAGGATTCTCTGGGCAGCATGTGACAGTGACAGTGACAGTGACAGTGACAGTGACAGTGACAGTGACAGTGACAGTGACAGTGAAGCCACAGCCCATGGAGGCAGTGACACCCTGGTGACCCCAAACATCCATCCCCTCCCAGGCCAGAGCAGGAGTGACCATGCAGAACAGGGGTAAGTTATGTCCCCATTCAGCAACATCACTACAGATGCAAGCAGGAAAAAGAGGTGGAAAAGCTGAGGGGATTTGGGAGCACAGAATAGGGATGAGGAGATTGGATTACCCAGAAGTGATCCCCCCACATGAGGGTCCTTAAGGACACCAGGGCCCTCTGGGGACAGCTGAGGGAGGACTGAGGGTGAGTGGGCCGCGGAGGGGTACAAGGAGTGAGAAGAGTGTGCGTCCCCCGCAACAGAGTAGTGACCACCAGGTGTCGCCCCTGCTCCACGCCGGGAGCCGGCGGTGCCACTGGGGAACCCGCAGAGAGCATGCAGGGAAGCAGGGATGCAGGGATGGAGGGAGGGGAGACGCAGGGTCTCGTTTCAATACCCCGAAATTATTTTGTAGGCTGTTTTGTGAATAACCCTTCCCCTCCTGCACCAAACCCAGCTCTGGCTCATAGCACCTTCCCCCTCCCTAGTTATGCGCCTGTGGCTGGTGAATGGAGGACCACACCCGCTGCCCGGGGAGCTGCGACTGAGCCCGAACAGCCCCAGGTTCCTGTAGGGATGGTCTCCATTCTCCGCAGCCCCCAGGAGGTGGGGGACCCTGGGCCTTGGAGAAGAGGGAATAACTCAGGGCTCTCTCGGGTCTAACATCCCTTTCCCATGAGTTGCACGGGCAGGCGGAACCCCCTCCTCACCTTGTGTCCTTGCAGGAGCCCTGGGCACCACCTCGTCTATACAGAGCCACTGCACTCCCCAAACAGCCACAGAGTCTGACCACATCTGGCACTGCAATCTGGCTGGGAAGTTTGTTCAAGTGATGGAAATGAAGCCTAGCACTAGGTGTGGTGGCACGGGTAAGGACAGCGATGCCCACCAGCACCTGCTGGGGCCAGTCACATGCTGTTCAGATCCACAGGGCAATCTGGAGGGAGCCATATGGGACCTGAGAGGGGAAATTACATCCCCTTCCCAGCACATACCCAGCCCACTGCCAGCTGTTGGATGAGCTGCCCCAACAGGACACAACCCCACAGGCCCTCCAGCATGGGGAGGGTGTGCTCCTGTCCTGGGAAATGCATATGACCTATGCCACCCACAGGAGCCCACACAGGGCCTATGCATGGTTTTCAAGCTGCATACTGTGCCACCAGCTCCCACCACCCCCACACTGATGGCTTGGTGGCCCTGGCAGAGTGCAGGGCTGCCAGACACTCCCTCCTGTTCCCAACACACTCTCTCCCACTTTCCCCTGCACAGCACAGCTGCGCGGGGGGGCACGAGGTGCCTGTGGTGCAAAGGGTGCAGAGGAGGCCCTGGAATGAGGGGGGGCACAGCGCAGTGCCGGGCATGGCAAGTATCTTGTTCCCACAGCAGCTTTGCTGTGACTCATCCTGGCAACCCACACAGCACTCAGGCAGGATGTCCAGGTCCTCTCCTGCCTCAGAGAAAGGCCAAGAAGGAGCGATGCACTAACAGCACTGGTTGCCTGCCTCCTCATCTCCTTGATCCTACTGCCCTGGCATTACAGTGGTACTGGGAGCTGGCCCCAGCGCTAGGCTTCCATGTTCCTCTCTGCACCCCATAGTCCCCTAAGCAGCTGCTACCAAGCACAAGGGCTGGTGTGGCAAGGGCGATCAGCTTCCAAATGAAGCAGAGAGTGAAATTATTTGGGGTACAGTGAAGGGCAGGACCTGCCTTCCCTCAGTGCTGCAGCTGACATTGGAGCAACTGCTGATGGCCCCTCTGGATAGCACAGTGGGCAGTGCCATGCATGTCCCTGTTTGCCTCAGCATTCCTCTTCATACCATATGTGTGCTGTGCACCCCAGTATCCCCTCTTCATTTAGGATGCACCCCTGGACCCATAAGACAGCACACATAGTCCCCTCAGCTTACCCTCAAGTCATGGTACGTTGATAAGAAAGCATCTAATGTTGGAGCTCAGTGGGGACAAGATATACCCTGCTGGCCAGGGAAGGAGGAAGTCAGCCAGAGTACCTGGAAAGCAGAGATTTGGATCTGAGCCACTCCAGAAAATAAGCACTGTGCTTGGCACAGGCAGAGGCACCCAGCCCTCAGATGACTGGACACACGGAGTTCCATCTGGGGTATCTGCCAACCGACGCAACATCAATGGGGCCATTCATTCCCCAGGAGTGGGACCTGGGGCTCTGGCAGCAAGGATGGGAGTTACAAAGTGGGGAGGTACCTTGTGTTCAGCATGGAGAACCCCATGACCCAGCAGGAAAATGATCCGGGGGCTGGAGTGACTGATCTGCGAGGAGCCGCACAAAACTATATCTGTCTCGCTTGGCTGAGTGATGACTAAGGGAAGGACAGGAGAGCAGTCTGCACACCGCCAGGCAGAGGAGGAATTATTTAGGCTGGAGCATGGGGGTGGAGGCATGGGGGCTGGGAGATGGGTGGAGGGAAGGTGGAGGCTAGGTGGGATGCTCTGGCAGTGCTCCCCCTTGCTGCCTGAGGGACACGAAGTACTGGTGAGAAACAGCACAAGAACCGGGGAACTGGAAGCTCATTTCTGGGAAGAAAATACTTTCAGCCAAGGGAGCGTCCTGCCCTGGCTCCAGCCCCACAGCCAGGCACCAGCTTGGAGACCAACCATCAGCACTGCAGGACAGACAACATCTCCCACGCATGGGATAGCACCCAGAAGCTGCCTGCACAGGGTGGGTCCTAGAGTGTGGAGAAATGGTCCCACTACATGGGATCTGTTCTGAGCCCCAGTCCACAGCTGTGCTGTCACGTAACCACCTGGCACAAAACAAAAATCGAAGGAGAAGGGGATGCAAACAAAAAGGGACTCATCATCCTCTGGGACCAATCTCTTCTCCCAGGAAGGAAGGGACCACACCAAATAAGCTATTCCCTAAGCCAAAAGGTACCAAATCTATTTTGAGGGGTCATCTACTGCTTTAGGAGCTGGCATCAGGATGAAGAACAAATGAAGTATTCAGAGCCAAAACTCAAGCTGATACTTCAATTGGACCACCCTGCCTCCTTCACCTGAGGGTTGCCATCCTGCTACCCACTTTGGAAAAATTTTTGCAGCATAACTGTGGTACAAACATCTCAAGCTGGCATGTGAAGCTGCAGGCTGCTCCATGCATGAGGAGCACACCCAAGTGACCTTTGTCCCCTCCAGACCATCCAGCGCAGGAGGATGTTTGCTAGGGAGCATCATTTTTAGCTCAGAAAATCCCCAACACTTGCAGCCAGGAGTCCCATCAGTTGATCATAACAGGCTACAAAAGTAGGATCACAACCCAGGACAGTGCAGGAAATTAAATTAAGGAAGGGGCTATAATCCAGCATGATTTCATGTCTATATGTTCAACAGCATTAGTCAAATAATGACAAATGCTCCTTTATTTGATGACTTTATAAATTTGGTGGCTAAAACACCATCATGGACATACCAGGCTGCTGTCAGGTCACGCTGTCATGACAGGGGAGCACTGGGCAATGCCAGGGGGAGCACCGGGCAGTGCTGAGGGAGCACCAGGCAATACCAGGGGAGAATCAGACAATATCACGGGAGCAGAGAGCAATGCCAGGTGAGCAGGAAGCAATACCAGGGGAGTCCCAGGCAATGTCAGGTGAGCATCACAAGGCCACCTGCCAGGACCCAGCCCTAGGGATCTCCACCCATCACACCAACTCCCACAGGCACCAACAACTCTATCACTGCCCAGCACCCTCTGAAATGGTCTGTGTCCAGCATGTCCCCAGGCAGGCAGCAAGGTGGGATTCAGAAGCCACAGCATCACCCTGGTTTCGTCTCCTGTCTTCTCATCTTCACAGCAACCTGATGTCCTCTTTCAACACCCTCAGCGTAGCCTGGCAACAGCAGTACCAACATAGAAACAGCTGTACTGGCATGGAAATGGTAGTACTGGCATGGCAACACAGTGGAAGAGAGATAAAAATGTCAGGCAGATCCTCTTTTCTGCTTCCCAGAGCAACAAAGCTGCCCCATCTCCCTTGGATACCTCCAAAGGGTTCTGGGCACCAGACATGAGGAACCCTGCCAGCCTCATCTCCCTTCCCCATTGCCCAGCATTTTATGAGATGAGTTGCTGGATCTCAGCCAAGGTCTCACAGTCCTGGCATACAGAGAGCCATGGCAGCAGGCAGATGGCCTTCGTGGGTCCTTAGAGGGGTAGAATCATGCCTCCTCCTTCCACTTCCAGAGCAAACACCTGGTTTGAGGGGCACAAATCTGTAAGACCTGAAAAGATGGTTTCCTGTCGTTTTGGCTGCCAACGGCATTTCCCCTGCAGCCAGTCCCTCTGTCTGCCATAACTGGGATGTATTTCAGGGATACCCTTGCAGTGGGGAGGAAAGGCACATGGGACATTAGGACTGCCCTCCTCATGCCATTTGGAGGAGGGAAAGTCTCCCCGGCGGCAGGCAGGGAGGGCAGCCCGAGCATCCCACTCTGCCGGGTAAGGAGATCCGGTGGGGCATCGGAAGTTACACAACCCTGCGCTATGCAGACAAGGCAGCGAGCACTGCGGGGGCGCACGGCAGCCCCCGCAGTGAATTCCCTGACGTGGCAAACATCTCCCGAAGCCCCCTCCATGCCTACCTGCACACGCAGGCAGGAGCCCACGCACATACGCAGGCAGGAGCCCACACGCCGACACGCCTGCCTCTAAAGGAAAAGCCGAGCCAAAGCCAGAGCTGAAATAGTGAATTGCCTCATTCATTGACCCTCTCCGGAAGCTTTGCCCGTACATGCAAACATACGCGCAGGCAGACATGTGTGGCAGACACGTGCAACCATCCCTACGCCCTTCAGGAATTCCGACCCCCTCCCGTGCCCCTCACCCACAGCCAACTTCTTCACCACTCTCTCCAAACTCAAGTTTACTCTGCACCTGTGCATGTCCTGCCAGGAGAAACCCAGCTCCGTAGGAGGGCAACCCTGACTGGGGCAGATTTATGGCATGGTGGGGGGGGTCCATTTTCCCTGGGTGGGAAAATGCCCCATCACTTTTTGGTCCGAAATCCAGAAACTCACACACGGGACATACCACCTTAGCACACATAAACGCATTCCCAGCCACTTTTGTCCCCATGGCTCAGTGGAGACCCTTCTCCAGGGATGCTACTTTGGCAAAAACCCTCACCACGGCCACACAGGTCACTCCACCCCAAAAAGCCTGAGCTGGACCTGGAAGAAGCTGTTCAGGGCCTGGAATATGCATGACATGGGTGTTACACATCTGAATGTGTAGAATGCCCACTGACATATCCACATGGGATGGGCATGGGCAGAAACCTCCATTACTAAGCCAAAAGATCTGGCCTGGGGTTGCCATGCAGCAAACATTCCCCAGGATGCACAGGCTCACAGGTGTCACAGCACACACCAGGGTGCAACCCCTGGCAGGTGCAGTCTATGCCCACACAAGTGTGCACATACCTGACACACTCCAGGATGCATGAGCTCTGCTGACCCAGCACACACAGGGGACACACAGGCATGGACAGCAGGCAGCAGTGGGGCAGAGTCATTCAGTCCTGTGCCTGCCTGTGCCTCAGCACAACCCCGCTTGTCTGGCATGTCCTCATGTAACTCCAGCTGAGTGTGGGTGTCCTGGGTTGTAGTATAGGATGTGTATTCTATCACCATCTTCATGAACTGTTGAATCCAGGTGGGCCAGTATTTTCCCAGACCCCCTCCCTCTGGGCCACTATCTTCTGTTAATGGCCCATCAAATGCCTTGCCCATGACTCATAGATAACTCCCTCCGGGATCTATGTCTCTTTAATGGGCCATCAAGGACCCCCTGCATGACTCATCATCCCATTGTGAGATGCTTCGCCCAGGGGGAGGAACCAAGCATTCCCACCTGGATATAATATGGGGTTTGGGACAGTACAAGCAGTTCTTACCCACTGGATTCCCAGAAGACCAGCGCTACCAGACCTTTCTACAGGATCACCACTTCATGAAGACCAACTTATCTGGACTGCTTCCATCACCCTGCTCAGGTTGTATTCTGACTCTGTTAGCGGTCTTTTGTATTATTCCATCTATTTTATTTTACTTTTTTTCCTTTCTTCCTATTAAATTGTATCTCTAACTTGAAGCCTCTCATTTGTTTTGCTTTCAAACCACTACAGTGAGACAAGCCACCGCACCAAGCTGGGAGACAGTGGATTCAGCTCATAACCTTTCCTAGAATAACTTCAAGTCCCTTGAGGTGCCCAAGAAAACATCCCATCTCCACCTCCCTTGCACTCACTCAGCAGCACCAACCTGCAGTGCAGCGGTGGCAGCCACCACAGTGTGTATGGCAGAGCATGTCATCATGTCCTGGTGTGAGACTCTTTCCCAACCCAGAGCCAGGTCACAGATCCTAGAATCCAAGATGCTCAGTTGTGATGACACATCCCCAGTCCTGTTCTCACTCTCCTCATACAGGAGTGAGATATTCATGCACCCACAAGTACCCCAGGACCTGTAGGACAGGTACCTGCTCAGTTCCCCCCTCTAATTGCACAGACATGTGCCAACATTTGTCTTGAGCAGGGAACATTTCCTGCAGTGGGTACTGGTGCTCATCTCAGAGACACAGGGATTCAGACCCCGCACACCCCAAGGAAGCAAAAGCACCAGCTCCTACTGTGTGCCCTGTCCCTGCCCACTCCCTCAATGAATGCTCTTCCCATTTGACTTTGAGTATTCATATTTTTTCCTCAACCTTATCTAGATTTTGAGACCAGACACAGGGACTCATATGTGCCCAGACTGCTGGTTTGTCCTGACCTAGCCTGCTGCCTCCCTTGCTGAACCCTCCTTCTCCACGAACACAGGTTGTTCAGTCCCATGCCAGCTTGAGTGACACCTTTTATAAAGAAGATGGTTTGCCAAAGAAGAACCCTGCCACCATCATTGTGTGGCAGCAATCCCGGATCCCCTTAGTGCAGCCTGGCCTCTCTCCCCAGGCCCAGTACATTGAACCTTCTGTGGTTTTGTTCCTTTCCAGCAGCAGCAATTTCTCCTCTCCACCTCCCTCCCACTCCCCATCCTCTGGGCTGTATTTGCAATGCCGCTGCCCTTACTGAAAGTTGAAACAAAGCAGGCAATGAGTTTGGACTGATTTTCTGAATCATTAACTCTTCTATCCTGTTCTCATGTGGAGACACTGCTGCTCTCCTCATTTACTCTGTAATTACACAGCATTGTAACTTTTTCCTCTCCATGATTTCTCTCCCAGCAAAGCAGAAGTGAGGGGTTGCAAAGTCTCACTTTCATCCACCACCATCCCTGACCTGGCTTGGATGCATTTTCTCTGTGTGTGCTTGATACTTGGATGTATCTGCTTTATCTTGCGGTCCAGCACCATGTGCCAGGCTGAATCCTCTCTGCACTTCTCACCATGGGAAATAGGACATGGCTTTGGAAATGAGTGCCCTAGTGCTTCATAGGTGGTCCACAGAACTGGTCAGCTGTGCAGGGCTTCCAGATATCTTTGCATCCCCCGGGATTTGGCCTCTCTGGAGCCCCACTTCACAGGGCTGCTGGGAACCACTGGTGGATGCTGGGGAAGGGCCAAACCCCTGTCCTGTCCTTTGGTCTGGGCTGAGGAGAATGTAGGGCTCACTCTGCCCTCAGGGTATCCTCTCCTGTCTGTGTTCCAAAGGGGAACAAGCACAGCCCTAGGCTCTGCCACCAAACTTGAGTGATGGAGGTGATGAGCAGGAGCCCCATTCCAAGCTAAGCTAATGTGGAAGGAACAGAACACCTCAGCAGTTTAGTGGACAAATTCAAGGCCACCTGGACAAAACCAATCCTTTCCCCAAGGAGCAGAGCCATGCATCCAGCAAAAACACATGCAGAAAGCAACCACTACAGACATGTCTGCCAGGCAGGAGAGGATGACTGTGCTCAGATACCTCATGA
Organism: Chamaea fasciata; assembly: GCF_029207755.1. Lineage (NCBI taxonomy): Eukaryota > Metazoa > Chordata > Aves > Passeriformes > Sylviidae > Chamaea > Chamaea fasciata. The sequence goes on from NW_027094089.1 coordinate 19,061,636, forward strand.
CAGGCACCCAGGGAGACCAGATCCAACTGAAACCCCAAACGACTGCCCTCTGAATCAGGAGGACATGAGAAAGCTACTTGACTTGCAGATGGTGACCGATAACACACTGTTAACCATTCCCCATTTCATGCACTGTCTCCACATCCTGCCCCATCTCCCCATCCTCTGTCTCCAAGCAAGAAACAGGCAGAGAGGAAAAGCCTCCTTGCTACAGCCTCCAGCCAGACCATTAAATGCTCAGCCGGCCCCTGCCAGCATCTTCAGCTCACTCACTACTGCATCCTCCCCATTTCAGCGTCAAGACTGTCTGGTGTCTTGGGCTCCTGATAAAAAGCTTTAGGCAAGACTGTTCCCTACCAGGAGCAGACAGTGACCTGGAGATCTGCAGAGCCATCACACAACCAGCACAATGCCATACAGCAAGTCTAAGGGGTGAGAGGCACAAAACTCCATGAGACTGAGTTGAAGCCCAGAGTCAGGCAGCTCCACACATCTGCTTTTACTTTTGAAGACAAGACAGGGCCACCTCAGCATCCTCTAGCACTCCTGAGGGAATGCTTGGGAATCTTAACCCTGTCCTTTGCCCTCTGCACAGAGTTAGAGCTTTACCTGCCCACTATCCATAAGAAGATGGGATATGAAAGAGGCAGTAAAATCAGAGATATTGTAGTTATGGACTATGGGTAGACAGGGAACCAAACCACTACCACTGCAGCACCAGTGGAATATTCTGCCTTCAGGAAAACATCACCTGCGTCCCCCTGAGCACCACCTACCATGGGGCCAGGGCAGACACAAGGAAGGAGGTTTGGTAGGCAGTGGAGAGGAGCAAAGACCAAAATAAAGGCAAGCTAGCCTGTTGTCTCAGGAAACTCCTTGCAGACAATCCCTGTGATATTTTTATTTTTATTCTAGAGGTCACACATTTGGTAGACCCACAGAAGTATGAAGCTTCCTACAGCAGTCAACTGGGCTTCCTGCAGCAGTCATCAGGACTTGCTGTCCTGAAGAACTCCTCACAGCTCATTTGGTATATCAAGTATTAGATGCCAGGCGGATCTGCAACAGAAAGGTATCAGATGGACACACTTCCAGCAGATGCAGCAGGGTTAGTCTCCAACCTGGACAGTACCCACCTCCAGCTGTGACTTTCGGGGACAACACTTCTGTTGGGAGTCTCTGGGGAGACCCCTGTCCTGGAAAGGATGTTTCAGGGCCAAAGTTTCCTAAATGATGGGGTGGCTGGAGACACTCGAATGCCTCAGTGTGCTTGATGCCCAAACACAGAGCAGAAACAACCTGGGCAAAATGTAACTTTGACAGAGAGACATTTCCAGGAGAAACCAAGTAAATAGCTTGTCCAAAATGTAACTTGGGAGAGACATGCCCAGGGGGGACCAAGTGCTGCAGGACAAATCCGCTGACGAAAGTAGGGCAAAGGCTGGAAGCTGAAACAGAGCCAACACAAACTTCAGCATGCATCTTCCACGTGCAGATGGGTCCCCAGGCGTGACTGACATTATTTGGGTTCCCTGGCACAGCTGGCCTTCCTTCCAGGGAGATATGGAGGTCAGAGGTGAGTGGCAAGGAGGATGACAGGGCCTGTGGAGGTACTGTTTATTATTTACTTTTTTATTTATTATTGATAATAAATGAGACAGCAGCTGGGCAGCATCACAACCAGAGTCAAGACACTCTAGATTCCAGTACCATGCCTGCTGCTGATCCCCACAGCAACTCGGGAATTGTCACATTCCAGGATGCCAAGCTGGGGTGGGGACATTGCCTTTTCTCTTTCAACTGCTTGGATTCAGGGTTGGCAGAAGTGGCTCCAGGAGGGGCTTTCCCTGCCCACACAGTCTGAATGCCCAGTTTAGACCTGTGCGTTGGTGGTTCAGCATGGGAGACAGCAGGCTAGGTCAGGACAAACCAAGCTGTCCAAAGGTAGGTTCTGCCTAGTGGAACCTTTCCTTTCCCCAGCCTCTACCACAGAAAAAAACACTGCAGCATCCCCCATACTGCCCTTTCCTCCCACTCACTCCTGCCTTCGGGACTTGGCCCCTCCAGCAGAGCATGAGCACAGGTGGGGACAACAAGGGACTGGAGAGAACTGAGTCCTCCCACACACTGCCACTCAGAGCCACTCGCATCTCAGCTGCACACCTGACGTGGGTGGCAGGAGAGCCCTGCTGTGCTCCTCCGAGGGGGTTGGCAAAGGTCAGCCCGGGAGATGGTCTCCAGCAAGGGCTGCCTGCCAACCACCGGCTGGGAACCACTCAAGAATAGCGGCAGGAAGGAAAAAAAGAAAGGAGAAAAAAAGAAGAAGAAAAAAAATTAAAAAGAAAAAATAACCCAGCTGGCAGCACAGACGCTGCCAGGAGAGGAAACGGCAGGTTGAGACAAGGACATGGCTCATTATGCCACCCCCGCAGGTGCGGAGTGCCGAGCGGAGCGGCCGGCTCGGCTGCCGCCGGCAGCGCTGACAGGGGGGAGACAGCAGCCACCATCCTCATCCTCAGCCCCAGCAGGAGAGGACAAACCAAACACCATCATTACGGCTGAGAGTAGCTTCCACCCCCTTCCTCCTGCACACCCTGGGAGACCAGTCAAGCTCTGACACACAGCAGCACAAGGACAAGGAAGATGCTGCTGGAACAAGCTCTTCTAGTGCTGCAACGACTGTCCTTGGTGGTTTGCAATGTCAGCCTGAGTAAAGCCCCAAGCAGCACATGCTGACCTTGTAGCTGATTCTGCTGGCAGCACGAGACAGCTGGGGACCATTGCCACCACCATCTGGTTTACCCCACACTCAGAGCTGGGCAGACACAAGCCCACCAAATGCTGAGGCTACCAACACAACCAGGGTGACTGGGAGCTCGTGGTTTCCTCAGAGGACAGGCCAGGGTTTGGATGAACCCCAAGGATGCTAATTACCAGGTCTCCTGGACAGGGTTCCCCTGCATGGACAGCAGCCTTTGTAGGATGTAAGAGCCCAGCCTAGAGGACGACCCACCAGTATCTCCTTAGAGATGTATCAAGCTTAGACCACAGTCAGGACAGCATCAGGCAGGGAATGGAGCGTTAATCCCACCCAAAAAAACAAAACAAAACAAAACAAAACAAAACAAAAAAAAAAATAAAATTAAAAAAAAAAAAACCACCAAAATAAAACAAAAAAAACCCCAAAAAAACAACACTTGAGCATGGATTTTTTTTCCTTGCAGCCTTTTCCTCCTGCTGCAGCTCCAGGGTGCTGGAAAAGGCGGGTGACATCTCTGAGGATGGGAACAGGCAAGAAGGAGAGACAGCACCAAATGCGTGGGTGCTGCTCTTGCCGGGGAGAACAGAGCGCAAACCCTGCTGCTGCCAAGCCCAATGTCCTCAGATGCATCTCCCCAGCTTGCCCAGCCACAGATATTGGAGACTTCCCTGTGCTGCGCTGAGTGGGGCAACTGAGCAGAGCAAGAGAGCAATGCAGCAAGGAGCCAGTGCCTTGCTCCTGCCTCACGTGCTCAGCCATGGGGAGATCCAGATCTAGAAGGAGGTGGAAGCAACATGGCAAAGGTCTTTCTTGCAGTGGCATGGCACTCAGGTAGATGGTCACGGAGCTAGGTGGCCTTCTCCTCTCCGCCAACCTTCAGACACCTTCAGATAATGATGTTTTAACAGGAAGACAGCCCAGGCTGTGGTTTCCCATCTCCCCATCACCTCTGGAGGTGAGGCACAAAGCACCAGGAAGAGCTGAAGCTCCAGGTGAACACAGCATGCTGCTTACTCCTGCAGTCTGGGGATTTCCTACACCAGAACCAACATCAGTGGGCTCATCAGCCCTCGTGGATTTCTCTTTTCAGGAATTTGCTCAATTGCCTTTTCATCCCAGGCAATTTTCTTACATCTTCGCTCCACCACTTCACCTTAGGCCACCATTTCCACAGGTTAATCCCAAACTGCTTCAGGAAATGTGTTCATGTCCTGAAAGGTCACTGCATCTTCTGACACAAGATGCCCAATTACAGGTACTCAAGCAACCCTTCCCTGCTCACCCTCCTTCCCCCACCACATAGGATTTTATTATTCCCCATCATGCCTCCCTCAGTCATCTCTTCCCCCAGACGGAAGAGAGCCAGTTTATGTAATTGTTCCATCTATGGTAACGGCTTCATACCTTTAATTATTTCTGCCACCCCTCCCTGCACTTTCCCGGCATGTCTTTAAAAGGGTGCGGATGTGCCAGCAAGGGAGACGGCTGCGAAGGAGACACGCTTTTGGTTAAAACACCCTCTGCCCCCAGGAGGGGAAGCTGTAGTCTGCCCTGACCCTGCTGCTGCCCGGCGGGGCCGCAGCCAGCCCCTGGCCCAGAGCCCTTGTTTGTCCCCGGGCAGGCTGCACACCAAGCACATCATTTGTGAGCACGGGGACGGCCAGCACCAGCTCCCCCACCCCGCGGCCTCCAATGCTCCCGGCGATGAAAAGCCGGAACAAAAGGCATTTGCAAGGCCAGGGCATGGGCACGGCGCGGGACATGCAGCACGAGCCCCCCCCCGCCACGGGGACGGGGCTACCGAACAACGCACAGCAAAACAGATGGGCAACAGTAAGTGCTGGTTCAGTACCGCAATGACTCAGCCACTCCACGGGCAGAGCGGAGAGAACTCCGACTCTCCCAGCTCAGAGGGGCGCCATGGACAGGCCATGGTGGGAAACAAGGAGCCCAGGCAGCTGCTCAACACCCTGCCAGGAGACTCTGGAGGGTCAAAGACCTCGGCTCAGGCAGGACAGAGAGATCAATGCTGTGATGAAACCAAGAGGGACAGACCAGATGTGAACTGAAAGAGCCCTGCTCAAACACTCCATCTCCACGCTTCCAGTAAGGAAGCACGTAGAGGTTACAAAAGGACAAACATCTTAACAGCCTCAGCCATTCACACCAGCACTCAGCTTCACCCAAGAACTGCAGCACCTGCAGGACCAGATGCTTCCCCCCTCAGTTTCTGGACAGGTGTGCAAGCAGGATGCTGTCCCCATGTTCCGCACTAACTCAACAGCATCAAGAGATGGGTTTCCTTCTCAAGACAGGCAGATTTCCCAGGACAAAATCCAGGTCACTGGGTCCAGACAGCTCCTCTAACCAGAAGCCACCTCACTACCAGTCTAACCCAGGCTGTGGTGCTGGAAAGATCACATGGCAAAAGCCCAAACACACCACCACCTTGGAAGGAGACGCATGACAGGGCTTTGCAGAGAAACAGTGCTGGCAGGGTGTGTGGCTCAGCTACCCTGTTTCCCTGCTAGCTGGCCACAGATGCTGTGGAGCTGGGAGGCACCAATGTCAGAACAGAAGCTGTTTTAAACACAAACACTGAGCCTCCCACTGGACCAGGGCTTTGGAGTCCAGTAGCTTTTCCATGATGGAAAAGCACAGCACAATGTCACCCCTCGCAGCTTCACACATCAAAAGAGACTCAGCTACCCTTTGCTGCATAAGGACCCTGGCCCCATCGCATGGGGTGTTTGATATGGCTATGGCATTGTTCCTGGGGAGTAGATGCTCACCCATCACCCCATCAGAACCTCAGAGCGCCCCACAGAATCACAGAACCAGTTAAACTGGTTGAGCTCATCAAATCCAACCTATGACCAACACTACCCTGGGTAAAGCAGATCATAGACCAGCTGCTACATCCAATCTGTCCTTAATCACCTCCAGGGCAGTTTAGTCCACCAACTGGAGTCCATGAATGGGCACTCCATTCCAATGTCTAATCACCTTTTCTGTGAAGAAATGCTTCCTAATGTGCAACCTAAAGCCCCTCTGGCACAGCTTGGGGCTTTGTCCTCTTCTCTTCAGTCCTCTCAGTTGCCTGTGAGAAGAGATGAAGCCAGATGTATCTGGCTATAACCTTCTGTTTGGGAGTTGCAGAGAGCAGTAAGGTACCTCCTGAGCCTCCTTTTCCCCAAACACCCCCAGCTTCCTCAGCCAATTCTCATAGGACTTGTGCTCCAGACCCTTCAACAGCTCCATTGCCCTTCTCTGGACTCACTCCAGCACCAAAATGTCCTTTTGAAGCTCCCCAGCGACTTGCTGTCCCTAATGTCCCCATCAGTCCCTCAGGCAGGAAGGGCTCTTGAGATGCTTGCACGGCCCTGCATTCCCACAGGATGGCCTCGCTACTCCAGTACCTTTCAGACACCTTCTCCTCCCAGTTCCTACCCTGGATCCAACCCTCCCAGCCCTGCCAAGTGCTTCCAGGACTGTGAACCTCCTTCAGAGCAGAGAAGGGCAGCGGAGCTGGGGAAGAGTCTAGGGCACAAGTCTGATGAGAAGCAGCTGAGGGAGCTCAGGGTGTTTAGCCAGGAGGAGGCTCAAAGGGGAGCCTTTTAACTCTCTACAATGACCTGACAGGAGGGTGTAGCCAGGTGGGGGTCAGTCTCTCCTCCCTGGGAACAAGTGACAGCAAAAGAGGACAAGGCCTCTACCTGTGCCAGGAGAGGTTTACGTTGGACGTTAGGAAGAATTTTGTCACAGAAGGTGACATTGGAATGGGCTGCGCAGGGAGCTGGTGGAGTGACCAACCCTGAAGGTTATTTCTAAAAAAGAGCAGACCTGGCTCTCAGTGCCAGGGTCTGTTTGATACGGTGGTGGCCGGCCATAGGTTGGACTTGAGCTCAGGGGTCTTTGCCAACCTCATTTCACTCGGGGATTCGACACCACGGCAGGGCTGCCTGCACCGGGGTCCTGGGGGGCTGCCAGGCCATGGGGGATGGGGCACTGCATAGCTCCCAGCCTCCGACAGCGTGCTGGGTGCCCCCGGCGCTCCGAGAACCACCCACGGCCGCTGTGCCGCCCGGCTCCGGGTCACAACCCCCGCTCCCCGCGCCCCCGAACCCACGGCGGCGGGGGAGGGGGCGCGCACAGGAACGGCTTCAGGCGCAGCTCCTCGGTGACGTCACGCCTTTCCAGAAGATTCCCCCGGGGGATCCCGCCGCTGCTAGCGAGCGCCCGACTAATCAGAGAGCGCCGAAAGGGCGGTGCTGGCTTGAACTGGCCAATGGAAGGCGGCGATTGGGAGGCGAGGGGGAGAGGCGGGCAGGTGAGCGGCGGGTGCCCGCCTTCGCCCCGCCTTCCCCTTCAGGACTAGCCAATCAGCGCGGCGCTTCGCGGCGATGGACAGCCCCCCGGGCCAACGGGGGCGTGGCGCGCGCGGGAGGGACTCCCCTGACGTGGCGGCCGGGGGGCGGGGGCGGTCCAGCGAGCCCGCGGAGCCCCGGGACAGCGGGAGCGGTGAGTGCCGGGGGTTCCGCCCGACCGCCCCCGCACCCCCACACCGACCCCCGCACCCCCGCGGGGTGACATCGCGGCGATGGGGGTCAGTCCCCCTGCCCTGTGGGGTAGCAGGATGTCACTGCGGGACTGCCGTGGGGTGACAAGTTGTTGCCGTGGGGCTGGGAGGAATTAGTCCTCATGCCCCATGGAGCGAAGCGGCTCGCTGTGGGGTTGAGGGGGTCGTGTCACCCCGCCCTGGGGGGCTTGCAGGGTGTCGCTTTAGGGTGGGGCGTCACCCTCTGTGCCGTGGGGTGACAAGGTGTTGCCGTGGGGCTGGGCGGCGGCCAGTCCCCCCCACCCCGGGGGCTGACAGGATGCCCCTATGGGACCGGTGGGGGTCTTACCAAATGCCCCGCGGGGTGACAAAGTGTCACTCTGGGGTCGGGGGGCAGTGCTTCTGGCTCTGGGTCAACAAAGTGTCGCTGTGGGGTCAGCCCCCCTGCCCGAGGGGTGGCAGAGTGTTGCTGTGGGACTGGGGCGTCAGTTCTCTACGCCGTGCGTTGGCAAGTTGTTGCCATGAAGTTGAGGGGGTCATCAGTTCCCCTGCACTGTGGGGTGGTAGAATATCACTATGGGGCTGGGCAGCGTCAGTCCTTCTGCCCCGAGTGGTGGCAGGGTGTCACTGTGGGGCTGGAGGTGATTGTCCCCTCTGGCCATGAGGTGACAGCGTGTCCCTACAGGGCTGGCAAGGGGTGTTTGCCCTGCTGCACCCATGGGATGACGGTCTGTCATGATGTGGGGCCTTAAACCTCTGCTTTATGGAGGTATATGGAGTGGCAGGGTACCCGCGGGGGCTGGCAGGTTTGCACTCTCTGCCCCAAGGGTGACAGGATTTTGCTGTGTGTCTGGGAGCTTAGCCCCTTTGCCCTTTCATGGGTGAGGAACAGAGGGTAGCTACCCTGTCCTGTCACCATGGGATGACATGGAGTCTCTATGGGGCTGAAGGTGGGGGAGTTGGCATCTCTGGCTCCTGTGGGGTGTCAGGGGTTTGTGGTGGGACTGTGGGTCAGAGTTAGCTGGGCTGCCCTACCTGGTGACCACGTGTCCCTGTGGGTCTGAAGAGTGTGCCAGGAGGGAGTTCATCCCCCCTGCCCTATAATAGAGATGGTGCATCCAGGTGGGGCAGGGAGAAAGCACCTGCCATGGTGCTGCAGTACAGCCCTGTGGAGCTGAAGAGCGTGGTGAGGTTAGGGTTAATATCTCTCTCCTGTTTCAGTTTGGAGGGAATACTGTGCTCTGTTTGAGCTATGTGGTGTGGCCTGGAAGGGTTCAACACCCCTCCACCACCGCAGTGAGGGTACCTGTGTATCCCAGTGGGGCTGAACTGGCTGGTGAGAAAGTTGGTGACCTCCCACCCAGGTGACAGTAACAGGGTTAGAGGAACCAGCATGGAAGGGGTTAACCTCTGTCCCCAGTCGAGGTGACAGTCTCCTGGGAGAGCTTACCAGAGGGAAAGGGTTAACCCACTTTCCTTTTGAGGCAGACAATGGGTCCAAGTGGGGCAAGGGGTCACCCCTGGACCTCTGTGGGTCTGTGCACTGGGGGCACAACGCATGGGTAAACCCCCATGTGCATGACAGCCCGTAAAAAGGATAGTGCCCCTGGGCTTGGAAGGGGGATAAACCCCATCCCCATGAAGTTCTTAGCCCCAGAGTGGGGCTGGGCAGGGGGCATGGGGTGGTGATCTGTGCAGTGAGGGGGTTTAACCCCGTCCCCATGCCATTGTGAGCATCCTGGTGAGTCTGGAAATGGGGTACCTTACACGAGGAGGCAGCATGGGGGGCTTGACCCTATCACCACACAGCTGTGAGCAGCCGAGTGTGGCTGGAAGGAGGGGGACCTACTTGGGGAGACGCTGTGAGGGGTTTGACCCCATCTCCACCCAAGAGCCAGCACCAGATAAGTCTGGAAAGTGGGGGGACCCTGTCGACGGTGATGCTAAGTGGTTCTTGACACCATCCCCACGCCAGAGGTAACACTTTGTGGCTGTGGAGATATGAGACCCTCTCTGGGGAAATTCTGAGCGGGGGTCCTGATCCGTGCCCACGCAGGAGGCAGCCGCCGGCGGGGCTGGCAGCGGGGGCTGTGCTGGCAGAGGCAGCGAGGGGAGGGTTAACCCCGTCCCCACGCAGGTGCCGGCACCCCAGTGGGGCTGTCGGTGGGGAGGGGGAGGCGGGCGGTGCGTGTGGGGGCTCGGGGAGGGGATGATTCATTGCGGGTAGTCATGACATTGCTGCCTGGTTGCCTGCGGCTGCCATCCAGCACGGGCACGGGTGGCTCTGCCTGCCCCGGCGCGACAAGATCTCCACCAGCTCCCTGACTGAACCCGGGATACGCTACCATGCCAGCCATCCTGCTCTTCTGGAGCCGCGCCGAGAGGTATGCGCTGCCTCGGCACCCGCGCCTCGCCGAACCCACCCGGCTCGGAGCCCGCCGAGACTCCAGCCCCTGGGGCCACGGCGGGATGAGGGCTGTCGCCCGCCCGGCTGTTTCGCTTGCCGCGGGTGGGATGCAGGAGCTACCTGGTGATATCTGTAGTACGGCTGCCTAGTTTCGGTGTAGAGCTTCTGGAGAGGATGCTCTCCGTGGCCTGAGAGTGACGGTGACAGACGAGGGGACGCGGTGGCATTACCTTTCCTTGGCGTGCCTGAAGGTGACTTCTCAGAAGTAGGTTTCGCGCCGTGGTCTCGGGGGACGCACCGTCCCCGTCCCGCTGCCCTGCCGCCACGGGGAGCCCGGGACGCCGGGCGGGAGTGCAGCCCTCAGATCCCTTCTGCGGGGGGACCGGTGCCGGCGTCCGGTGAGGGGGACACAGGGACCCCCATGCATCCGAACGGGAAAAGCTGGGGAGGTGCACATTGGTTAACGTGACTTTTTTCCATATCCAACGCCGCCCTACTTTTCTCCCTACCCGATTCGCCTGGCGGGTGCTCAGCCCTGGGCGTCAGCAGAGTCGTTTCTGGGGACACCGGGGGGCTCCTGGCTGAGCTCCCTGCGCTCTTTGGAGGGGGCTGCGTGGGGGACGTGACGGTACCAGGCAGCTCGGTGCCTTGCGGCAGCCGTGAGGAGGAGTGTCGGAGCTGACGGATTAAGCAGAAGTGTCTTAATCTGTCGGTTTAACAAGAAAGCGTCAAGAAACCAATTAAAAGGAAAATTACAGCACGGCGAGTGACTCCGTTGAAGGGTCTCTCCGTGCGCGGCTGGGAAGCACACAAAGGACGGCAGCTCCCCGGCGGCACCGCGTCGACCGGAGGAGCCTTTTCGGAGCCATCCTGGGAGCGAGGTCAGAGCCAACCACGGCTGCCGGGCTGGCGAAGAGCTGCCCTTTGGGTGCGTCGGAGGAGGTGGAGGGGGGGGCTCGCCAGCAGAGCATCCCTTGGCGGCGGCGGCATCCCCGGCACGAGCCAGCACCTTTCGCCCCGCCACCCTCCTCCCGCCCTCCAGTGCCTCCCGGCCGGGCACACACCACCTGCCGCCGCCTGCGGACAGCCGCGATGTTTAAAATAAAACTAGAGCCTTTAAAAATGACAGCTTGGACTATGAATGTGTTCGTAAAGTTTCGGTAAGTGCGTTTCCGCCTCTCGACCTTGTGTCCTCGTTAAACCATCAGCGCCTTGTCCCTGGCATCCTGCGGTGACCTTGCACTCCGTGATGGAACAAAAAAAAACCTTGTGCTATTGCCAGGGTGGGTTTGTTCCCTTAGATGACTGCCGAGCGGAGGGATTATGTCAAACGATCGCTATTCAGCTGGCGCGCTCGCCCAGCGGTTGCTCGGGCTGATGTCATGTGTGGGGCTGGAACAAAGATTTATTCTTTATTTAATTTTTTTTTTTCTTTTTGTGTGCTTGCAAGAGGAGGATGGAGGCTGGGCTGGCTCAGCAGGGCAAGGGAATGCCTGTGGTTTTCACCGGGGCAGGGTGGCTGTGGTTTATCTAGAGGCATCTGATTTGCAAGGGCGATGCAGGAATGTCTTTGCCTGCCTGAAACCCCCCACTGCCCCCGAGGGGGTTAAATGGGAAGTCAGGAGAGGATGACTGAGCAGAAGGGGGAGAGGATCGGTGGCAAGACGCAGCTGATCCCAGAGAGGTGGGAGGGAAGGAGGCTCTGCGGGGACAGAGTCGTGTTTTACCACCATTGTGCATGTGAGCTGAGCCTTGGAGCGTGCCTTAACCCACCGGGTCACCTGCCGGCACCTGGTCCTCTCTGGCACGGTAAACTGCGGCACCGGGATGCATTTTGGTACAGAAATTCTCTTTCTCATGCCCAACCAGATGAAGGGGTCCTTGGTCAGGTCAGAGATCCTCATCAGGCATCCCCACCCTGGCCAAAGACCTCTCAGTGGGCAAACCAGAGATCTTGTGGGTGGTGACAGCATTTTGCCAGGATGGGATGTGTTTTAATAGAAAGCACTGTGGGGTTTTGGCTCGGTGAGGGTGTCCCAGTGGTGCTGTCAGGTTGGGCTGCGTGGGGTCACAGCCAGACACTGTGGTCATCAGAGCCAGATCACTGTGTCATTGTGGCAGCGACAGTTGAAGGTTTGTCAGCTCTGTGTTGCTGGAGCTAGGGTGTGATGGGATTGTCTTTAGCACTGCTTGGTTTGCTCTCGCTGTGGGAGGTTTGGCGACATCCAGACAGGGCCAAGTCATCGTCCCAGTACTAGTGTCAGGGAGCCCCTGCCCTCCACTGGACACTGCTGTGGGGAAGTGGGGTGTTGGAGTGACCTTTGGTGGGGAGAACGGACAGGATAGCTCTTGGTTCTTCTGCCTGTTGCTCACCCCAGGATCTCCTGCAGCCCCCACACCACTTAGGGAGGGTAAATGGGGGAGGTGGACGTGGGCTGGGGGCAGAGCATCCCCCAGCACCTGCGTGGGCTGGGTGCTGCTGGCATCTCTGCATGCAGGAGCTGGTATAGAAATGTGCTGGCATCTCAGAACTGATACAGGAGACGCTGTCAGATGCTCTCTTCATGCCCCCAGGGACCTCCTCTCACCTCTTCTGTTCCACCTGAGCTGCTGTACAGTGTTTGCAGATTCCCCATCTCCCCTCACTGTGTCCTTCGGGTGTGCCTTAGTCTCCCTCCCCATCTACAGCAAAGCTTCTCCTCCATGGCTGTAGCAAAAAAGAGCAGAAGTCAATGGTTTGTAGGGAGGTGGTCAAATGTGGGACCGATTTCCAAGCTCCTGTAGGTGATCATTGCCTAAGGCATGGCCCAAGGCAAGTGTTGGATGCTTTGTGTGGCGGCCAGATGCTTAGAGTAGCTCCCAGGCATGGATTCTAGGGAAGCATAGACACCCTTGATTGAGCTGTGGTGGTTGGGGGGTCCCTTTGTGACCTCCAGTGGGAGCTCATGGATAGGGTAAGGATGGTGAAGAAAAGGACCAAGGCTCACACCGGGTCCCAAAATCCATCTGCTGGAGGGGCACAGTGTGTTGAGGTGGCTCAGGTGTGTTTGGAGCAAGGATGGGGTGAAACCTGGATGTAACAGGAAGCAGGATGTGAGCAGTGGAGGTGCAGGTCTTCTAGGGAAGCACCTGGGAGAAGCAGGGTCAGAACTGAGTGTGAGAGGGGCCAGGCCACACCCTGAGGTTCGGGGTGTCAAGTGTTCGGTGTCAGATAACCAAAAGTCGAGGAGCAGTGGGAAACATCTGTGGAGAGGCATGGCACTTGTTAGCTTTTGCCTGGAGGAGCAGCCTTGCTATCTCCCCTGGCTGCTCTCTGGGTGGCTGCAACTCCAGTGGTGACTGGGGGATGAATTACGGCCTTCAGGTTTTCCATGCCTTAGTATAGGCATGGGCACGGCCTCAGCCCCCGCGCGATGGAGCGACTGAGCCCTGAGTTCCTGGCTTACTGCAAGATCCACTTGGAGGCTCTCGGGGAGTGCAAGTCAGGCTAGAAAGTGCTGTTTTTTTTTAAAAACAGAAAAAGAAAAAAGCCCTCCCACCATCACAAGATGTTTCTGTCTAACGGCTCTGTTCTCTCTCCGCTAAATACAAATTACGGCTCTGACAGCCGGAGGCGCTTATCTCCAGCTGAATGCCAATTGCTTTCAGGAATAAAATGTTTGAAGTTCCTTTAAGGTGAAGGCACAGCATGGTCCTTGCCACTGCCTTCAGCCTCCAAAACCTGCTGTCATCACCCTGTCTTGGGTCTCAGGTCCCCAGCTGGGAGAGAACCAGGCAAGGGGGTGGACACAGGCCGGCAGCTACATTTGGACATAGCTCAGCCCTCCTGACTCAGCCGGGAGGGGACAGACAGGGACGTGGTCCTGGCCTGACGTTAGCAGTGGCGTGGCCCCTATAATAGCACCGTGCCCTGACTTGAGCTCTCTCGCCCTGTCAGCCTCAGAGATGAGTCTGTCCATCCCAGCTGTGGGGCGCAGCGGGATAAAACCAGAGCTGGGATACATTCTGGCACCGGGGCTCTAACCTCTGTTGGGAAGCGTGGACTTGAGCCGGCTCTGGTGCTGCTGGCCCGTGGGACACAGGGAGCATCGGCTCCGTGATAAGTGTGTGCCAGTCCCGTCCCTGATTGCCCCTGTGTGATATTCACCTTACGAAGAGCTGTCTTTCTCCTTTCAGGAATAAGTACTCGGCTCCCGGCAGTGTCGCCGTCATGGGGAAGGACTATTACAAGATTTTGGGCATCCAGAGCGGCGCCAACGAAGATGAAATCAAGAAAGCCTATCGGAAAATGGCCCTGAAATATCACCCCGATAAGAATAAAGACCCCAGTGCTGAGGAGAAGTTCAAGGAGATTGCGGAGGCTTATGATGTCCTGAGTGACCCCAAGAAACGAGCCGTGTATGACCAGTATGGGGAGGAAGGTAAGGGGATAAGCACAGCCCACTGGGAGGCAGGGATATGTGGTCCAAATCAGTTTTAGAGGTGAGGGAGGGTTTTCACAGAGAGCTGTTTCAGTGTTTCATGACTGGTTGCCAGAGAATTGGAGAGAGTGAAGGCTCCACAGGTGGCAGAAATCACCTCTCATCGCACTCCTCCCCAGGCTGCTTCACTTTTCCAGCAATTCGTCACCTTGCTTCCTGGGGTTGCTGGGCTTCCCCTGCCCTCTGCCCCAAAACCGTGGGCGCCAGCTGAGAAATGGAAGGAGCTTACCTCCTGGGTCATACCTGGGGTATCTCGTTAGCAGCTCTTTAAATGACCTAAATAATGCAGCAGAGACGTACTGCTTCTGCCCACATTCCCCCAGCACTTGGGCACTGGTCCCACTGTCCTCCCTGGTACAGCCTGACCTACACGATTCAAAGCTTTTCCCAATTTAAGTAATGGGCCCTTGTTTTGAAACCAAACGGCTGCTGTTGTCTGGTGGTTGGCATGGAGGCGGAGGAGGAGGAGAGCCGCTCCAACGCAGGCGGCCTTATTAGTCAATGATGGAAGAGTGCAACCCCATTCGAGGAGAGTGCCGAATAGCATCTGCATTAATCAGCCCAGGACTTGGGTGCTTAAAAGAGCAGGAGTTCTGGCAGGAGCAGGCTGCTGGGTGGAAGAGGCAGCTTCTCCCTTGGGCAGGTGCATCCCCTCAAAACCACCAGCAGGATTAAGCAGCAGTGGGTTAATTGTTGACCCGTTAGTTATGTCAGGGATATGATGGACGCACTGGGCACAGTGATTTGCTGCCCTGTAAAATGAGAAGAGACTCTCTCAAGTGGGAAACCAGCTTTTCCCAGGAGGCCTCAATGAAATCGGACCCTGCTCAGGCTGGCGTCATGGGATTAAAGGTGAAACCTCCTGGCTGTACAGTCTATTAGGAATGGGGCTCACTGGGGATTTGGCAAAATCCCTGTCCCCTGCAGGCATCTAAAATGGGAATGAATTAAGGAAGAGGATAAGAGCTCCCTCACTGCCCCATCAATTTAAAGACCGTCTTTCCCCATGTCCTATCAGTGTTCAACCTCTCATGTTCCATGACCTTTCCCACACCTTTTGTTTCCCATTTTTTGGGGCAATGAAGATCAGCATTTTGAAAAGCTTCAGGGTCCCGCATGTAGTGTAGGCAAGGTGAAGCAGGAAAGCCCCTTCAACCCACGCAGAATACTGACTTCAGCACTCAGAAGAGACCCCCAAGCTTGTCCTGCTGTGGAAGGGGCATGGGGGGTTGGGACAAAGGACAGCCTGTCAGAAATAGTCCTTCACTGTCACTGGTGTGCCCTGAAAATAGTCCCTGAGCTAGGCTTGGCTTAACCCTTCCTAACCTTCCTGGTCAAAAATAGCCTTGCAGAGCATGTGTGACCTCTTTGGGGGGCACTTGTCATGTGCCTTGACTCCTTGGGACTTGGGATGTGTTGCAACGATGTCAAGCTCAGCCTGGGACCTGGCAGGGGAGTTTACCATGGGAAAGGTTGCCAAATGATCCAAACCCGGAGCTTACCTGGCCAGTGTGCAGGGAGCTGCATGTTGACCTGGAGGTCTGCTCACCTCCACCTGCCCATAGAATCATTGAGGGTGGAGAAGATCACTAAGAGCATTTAATGAAGCACTGCCATGTTCACCACTAACCCATGTCCCTAAGTGCCACATCCACAAACTTTTTGAACACTTCCAAGAATAGTGACTCCATTACTTCCCTGGGCAGCCTGTTCCAATACCTGACCAACTTTTCTGTGAAGAAATATTTCCTAATATCCAGTCTCAAAGACAAGGCTATTGGGGCAGGAAGGAGCCTGCTCATGGGGAAGAATGGAGGTGGGCTGATCAAGTTTTAAATTAAAATTAGGTGAATTGGGTAGGGAGAATCAGAGGTCCTTCAGTAGGGATAGAGGGAGCCAAACCTCAGAATGAGCTTGCAGGGATGTAGGGGTAGGATTGTGTGTCATGGGTGGAGATGATTTCTTCATGATGGTTGGGCTGAAGGCGGGATCTACACACTCAGGAGAGGGTGGAAGAACTGCCTGAAGGTGGTAGAGGCCATTCTCCCGCCTGGGCAGTGCAGTCCTTGCAGAGCATTCCCCCACAGGGAGCATTCATGTCTCCTCTTCCCCCCTTTCTTCCAGGTCTCAAAACTGGAGGTGGGTCTTCAGGTGGCTCAGGGAACACCTTCCACTACACCTTCCACGGAGACCCCCACGCTACCTTTGCGTCCTTCTTTGGAGGCTCCAATCCTTTCGACATCTTCTTCGCCAGCAGCCGCTCCCGGATGTTCAATGGCTTTGACCAGGAAGATGTGGATATGGATGATGACGATGACCCTTTCAGTGCCTTCGGCCGGTTTGGCTTCAATGGCATTAATGGGGTTCACCGGCGGCACCAGGAGTCCCTGCACACGCGGAGGAAGGTCCAAGACCCACCTGTCATCCACGAGCTCAAGGTGTCCCTGGAAGAGATCTACCATGGATCCACCAAGAGGATGAAGATCACTCGCAGAAGGCTCAACGCTGATGGCCGGACCATGCGGACTGAGGACAAGATTCTAAACATTGTCATCAAAAGGGGTTGGAAGGAGGGAACCAAAATCACATTCCCCAAAGAAGGGGATGCCACTCCAGACAACATCCCTGCAGACATCGTCTTCATCCTCAAGGACAAGCCTCACTCGCACTTCAAGAGGGATGGGACAAATGTGATCTACACGGCAAACATCAGTCTTAAAGAGGTGGGTACGGGTGGTAAATCCCATGGGATGTGAGGGGACACTGGTTCATGGCATTTGGGGCCAACACGGGGATTAGTCCTTCTCCTGCTCTGGATAGGAAAGACCAGGTAGGTCACAATAAAGGAGCTGCAGAGAGCATCTTGATCTTGGCTTTGGAGGTGCTTTGACTTCCATGCTGACTGTGGAACACCAATGCTCTGGTCCCTGCTGAACCTCACTTCTTGAGCCAATTCAGATGGTATTTATTTATTTTCTCACTTCTCCATATATCTTGTTTTTCTATTTTACCATAGAGTATTCACATGTGGAATGAGGACCACGTCCTCTCTAGGAACAAGGGAAAACCCAGGTTGGGTGGCACCAGTCAGATTCCTGGTTTTCTTGCAGCTGAGCCCGCTGTGGCTTAGTTACTGCCTAAGGTTGCACCACGTGCCTCTTCCCATGGACAGAGAGCAGGATCATGTGGAGGAAAGTGATTCCTTGTCCTCCCTGAGCAGTGCTTTAGCTGTTTTCCTTGATTCTGGCTTTCCTAGATAAGCAATCAAACAAATTAAATACCCAGGCAACAAGTAAAACTCAGCACTTCCAGGCTGGCAGTCCTGGAGGTCACAGTGGGGCTGGAGGGATGCATCAGATCATCCAGCAATCTGCATGAAGATGGGAGAGGAAAGGGGAGATTACCTTAGTACGAGATGTGCTGTTCACCACTGCTGCTGTAAAACTACCTTTTAATAAATCCCAGCTGGCAGCTGCATTTAACGTTGACATTTTTGGCAGCTGCCATTTGCTGTTCCTTTCAGACGGTAGATGCTGTCTGTCTTCTTAATGAGCTGATTTTTTTTTTTTCCTTCCTGAGGGCAGATTTATGTTCTCAAATGCATTTAATAGAAATAAGCTCAATGGGCCAGACCTGAGGTAGGAAAACGTGATCTTGTGAAGTGTGCCAGGAAGTCAGGAGAGCTCTGTAATGGCTCTGCATCCCAGCTCAGGCTGTGACCAGGTGTACCGGGGGCAAAAAGCACACAGGCCAGGCAGAGCTGGGCGCTCCTGAAGCAAACTTAGCTCCACTTAACTTGCAGACTCAGGAGCAGAATTTCCCTCACAGTGCAAAGTACAGAGTTTTATTCCTACAGTAGCTGGTTCTCCTGGCCAATCCAGAAATACTCGGGAGAGACTGCCTTATTTCTGGAGCTGTGCATGCTGTATCTCAGATATTTCCTTCTGTTCATTCCTCTTATCTGTATAGTTAACCCTGACCTAGCTGTACTGATGCCCAGACCATGTTAGCCCAAGTTTGTGTACTGATCAGGCTGGAGGGACTCTTGCCTGGAGTTGACTTTTGAGCAGCAACTGGAGAAACAGGTTCCACCTCCACAAACTGTTGCACCAGAAGTGCTGGACGCCTGTGAGCTCCATGAGCAAGGCCTGCATGCTGGCAGTGGGTTTGCACAATGCAGACACAAAGCAGAAAATTTATGCTCCAGGCAAATTCCTCATCTCTTTCAGCTGGAATTTCTGGTATCTAACCTCCCCCAGCACAAACCAAACATGCTGGGTATCTTCATGGAGCTGCTGATCTGGCTGTCATCCCCAGCTTGCTGCTTGCCAGGGCAGTGTGATACTCTGCTGCATTTGTCTTCCAGGAAAAGAAGTTCCTGAAGTGCTCTGGAGCAGGAGCAGATGCTGGGAACTCTCCAATTCTGTATGCTACCACCTCAGTATGTGACAGAGCACAACTTCTCCATCTCCTCAGCCTCTGGCTGTAGCCTTGGGTGTCTCCTTGCACCTTCTGCCTTGCAAGGCTGCCTTTTCTAACCTAAGTTTTAGTCTCTGACACTGCCGTGAGAGAAAATAGTGCCATCAGGAAAGCTGTCAGGTGCTGGAGGACCCTCCCAGCCCTGCTGGGTGCCTGGTCAGGGCAGTGCAAGGTTTTTGCCACCTGTCTGCTGCAGAATCACAGATGTAGAAGTGCTTTTCTAGGGATTCGTTGTCTTTCTTCCTAAAATCAGAGGCGTGTGCCACAGCAGGGAGCCGCGGGAGGGAGGAGACAGACAGTTCCACCAGCACCTGCCTCTGCCAGGAGGCAGCGCTGCCAGCAGGGCATTGTGCCCTCCTAGCTGCTGCCTAATGCCTGCCCTCGGCACCATCCTGTTTTGCATCCTTTACCTGGCTCCACCTTCCTTGAAGCATCCACACCTTGGCTCATCCTGGCTGGGACGCGGCCAATGGCAATGCCCTCCCCGGTGGCTTCACTGCGAGCGAAGGAGGACCCAGTGGTGACCTAGATAAAGCTCTGCTCGCACAGCACAGCACTCAAACCCAGGGTGATTTCATCCCCAGGGATAAACCAAGCCTCTTTCTAGGATGCGGGGTAGCTCCCGCGGTTACTGGTGTTCCTTCAGCAACCGTTTTCCCAAATGCCAGCAAAGTTAAGCAAGAAGAATGAAAAACAGGGACATACGGTGGAGGAGCAATCGCCTTGGATTCTTGCGTCTTGGCTCTGGGAAGGAAACATTAAGATCCTGTCTGCCTTCGCTGTTACCGCCTGCCTCTGCTCACATCTCTGCCTGCTTTCCCTATCCACGTGTTCCCACAGGGAGTTCTTGTTCTCTCTTCTGTTCTTGTGGCTGGAGGTGTCCTGTCTTGGCACACGTGGGCACATACAGCCACAGCACACTGCACTGGGCACCAGTGAGCAGGAGGGCTTTGGCATCCTTGCCCGAATGCACAGTACAAACTCCTTGATGTGGGGTCATTGTCCTTTGTTTTCCCTCCAGCCCGCTGGAGATCAGCCAAGCACCTGCTGTTCACACAGAGCTGGTGATGGCAACCTCCTGCGGGCTGAAGATTTCATCTTTGGAGGACACCCTCTCCAGGAGGAGTCCTGTCCTGATGAGCCATGCAAAGGAGACAGGACCTTCTCCCCTGTTCTCCACTGCACAGAGACCCCAAACCAGCTCTGGCATAGATCCCACTGTAAACCCTGTGGTGCAAAGCCTTGGTTCTGCTGCAGAAACCCCATCCATCATCTCAGAGCCAGTGGCCAGCATGAGTTGTGAGTTGTTTTTCCTGGTGCCTGTTTGCTTCTCTGCCTTTGGAGACTTTTCCTGGAGAGGAGAATGAAGAACATTCCCCCACTTACCCAGAAACAGCAATTGCATCTTTCTCCACTCCCCTTGCAGGGTGTTTTGGGAGGGCTGGGACCCCCAGGACCCAGTTCAGAGGGACAAACCTGTGCCAGCCCCCACATGGAAGCTGGAGGCTATAGCTCAGCAACCCCCCAGCCTCCACTCCCTTCCAGAAACATCGTTCCGCAGTCCTCTCGCTCAGCCCTTGCCGAAAGCCTGGAGACAATCCTGCCCACATGTACGACAGAGCTGTCTGAGTTATTTAAGGACACAAGGATTTTCTTGCTGCATTCCCACATCACGTGGCTCGCCAATGCAGGCTGGTGTGCGGCTGCTGCCGGGGGCTGGGGTACAGAGGGGTGGCATCCCCCACACCGGCTCCTGGCTGTGCAATGGGATAGGAGACAGGAACCAGCCCCTTCAGCACCCCAGCTCCCAGGGAAACTCAGTGCCAAAGCCGCAACATTGTCGCATGCTGGCATAGCTTCGTGGGGGCTGTCGCTGACAGGGATGGGACATGGGCTGTGCTATAGATAACCCCAGCACCGGGCAGAGCTGCTGTGCTCTGGAGGGTGACAGCTGATGGGCTGTGGCAGCATCCCATGATCTCATCTGGATTTTCAGCTGCCTGAGGCTGGGCGACGAGGCTGGAAAGGGGCTAAATTTAGCCTGTGCTGTTGCTGTGGGTGGCGGGGTGCTTGCTGGTGGTGCCTTCTGGGCAGCCCAGGAAGTGGAGTGCGGGGGCACCCCTCTCCTGCACAGCTCCTGCAGTCCAGTTTACAGTGGGTGGACCAGGCTGGTGTCAGCAGAGAGTTGTGCTTCCTCTGGTGAGCATCACACAATGCTCTTGGGTAGCATCCAAAGGGAGCTGGGTGGTTCAACTAGGGGGGCGGCCAATGGGGGTACAGGGTGTGGCTGTCAGGATGCTTTGGGATGTCAGCCTGTTTCCTCTTTCTCCCTCAGGCCTTGTGTGGCTGCACCGTGAACATTCCCACCATCGATGGACGAGTGATCCCACTTCCCTGCAATGACATCATCAAGCCAGGGACAGTGAAGAGACTACGTGGGGAGGGGCTGCCCTTCCCCAAGGCCCCCAGCCAGCGAGGAGACTTGATCGTGGAGTTCAAAATCCGCTTCCCGGACAGAATAGCTCCCCAGACAAGACAGATCCTCAAGCAGCACCTCCCATGCTCCTAGAGCCCAGGGACTCTCCTCCAAAGCAGCAATACTCCAAACGCATGTGCCACAGCACCTGGCCTGCACAGAGCTAAGGTGCCACAGCACTTTTAAATGCAAAAAAAGAAAAAAAAACAACCCCTCACACTACTTTTCTACCCCAAAAAACCCATCCGACCCACCCCCTATCGATCCT
The DNA here is from genome assembly GCF_029207755.1 of Chamaea fasciata. Classification (NCBI taxonomy): domain Eukaryota; kingdom Metazoa; phylum Chordata; class Aves; order Passeriformes; family Sylviidae; genus Chamaea; species Chamaea fasciata. The sequence goes on from NW_027094089.1 coordinate 19,083,066, forward strand.
TCTTGGCCGGTTTTTTACTCCAACAGCAGGGAGACTCCTGTCTGCCACAGCTTTTCCAGCTGCCAAACCTTTTCTTTCTCCCCAGAGGTCCATTTTTTTGCCTTGCACGAGCAAGAGCCACGGGCCCTTTGCCCAGGGAGATGCATCGTGTTGTGGGTTTTTTATGTCACCTGCTTTTCAGGCCACTTTTCCCACAAGAAGCTGGACTTGTTGGGGTCCGGCGCTGTGTAAATAGGACTCCGCAGGATCTGGCATCCCCGCTGCTGGTTTTTCTCTTCCCCTCTTTGATACTTGCTGCTGTTTGGGGTCCCGGCTGTACCGTGGTGCCCATCACTCCTGCCTGCGGTGGCCCCCCAGTAGCTGGACAATTTCTCACCAGGGGCCACGGTACCAAGTCCAGTCGTGGTCCGCTCTCCTGTGCCAAGCCTACACCGAGCCTCGGCTGTGCGGAACAATGGAGCACGTGGGGATGGTCCATCCAGCCTCCTGACCCTGCCCAGGGATGTCCCCAGTGCCCGTGGGCAGCACTTGCCTGCACCTGCTGCCCACAGGGCCCCAGCCAGCAGGAGGAGGGGGGAAAGCCCAGGGTGGAGCTTTCTTTTTTCAGATGTGTTGAGTTTGCATTGCTGCTTTTATTTTTTAAATACATATATATAGAGCTCATTAGATAAACTTTGTAAGGGTTTTTCTCTGCCTGTATTGGGGATACTGGCCTGACGCACCCAGGCTTTTTTTGAAAGGGGGATGATTCAGCCACACGAACAGCAGACCCCCAGAGTGGGGTTGTGTGTGCGTGTAGCACTAATCTGGGTGCAAAAGCAGAGCCAAGTGTGAGCAGAGCTGTGGGTTTCACTAGTGTTTCAGGTCAAATTAGAGATTCTAGTAAGAAGAGAGAGGCGTGTGTATATATTTTTCTACAGGGACAATTCATTCAGGAGGTGTTTCTGGACATCAGGGTGGTGCTGGGAGGTGCATGAGGCAGTCTGTTTAGTGGCTCGATTTTCAAATACTGTATTTTTTTAAAACCTTTGGATTTCCATCAGGAGAATTTTTATATTTCTTACTTTTCTCAGCCCACTCTGCCTCATGCCATTTTTTTCCCCAGGAAAGGGCTGCTGTGGAGTGGGAGACTTGTAAAACCTGGCTTTGTACAGCTCCTCTTTCACTGCAGCACTGCCAAGAAAACCCCTGCCAAAATATTCCCCCCTGCCCTGGGAATACTTTTTTTTTTTTTTTTAATTCCTTAAAAAAAAGGAATTAAATTCCTAAAAAAAAATTACTGACTTTAAGCAGGGGGTCCCTTGGGGTGGGGGGCTGTGTGTGGAATGTCCATGGGGCTGGGGGGTACAGCTGTACGGTGTTACGCTGTGGGGCGAGGAGACTGTGAGGCGCTGCTGAATCAATCACCTGCTTTGGCCAGCAAGGGGAGGCCACCGGTTCCCTCCACTGGTCCCTGTGGAGTTCAACATGGAGAAATGTGGTGGATGCCGTGAGCGAGAAGACAGGCCAGCATGCAGATGCAAGCTGATTTGTTTTTCTCGGTTTCCACAAGACCTGAATGTTTTATAGTGGGGTTTTTGTAATTTTTTTTTTTTTTTTTTTTTTTTGTAATGTCAGTATTGAGAGAAATAAAGAAGTATTTTGAAAAATACACTTTCTCAGGGTGTGTTGTGGTGGGAGGTGCCTGGCTGGGCTGCAGCAAACAGCAGGGAGAGGGCTCTGTGCCAGGGTCATTACCGCCACCACCCTGGCCAGGTGTCCTTGAGGCTGGCAGGGAGAGGAAGAAGAAATGTATTTGTTCTGGTACTTGATGCACAGGACCTTTAGGGCCTGATAACAAGGGAAAAGGAATGAATACATGACCTGGTTGGTCACAGAATGGCTGCTCCCCTCCTTCATGGCCTTAGTTGTGCTGACCACATTGCTAAGGTGGTGGTGAGGGGCTCCGTCCCCTCAGGGCTCTGGGATGTGGCTAACATGGGCAGTGGGATGGTCAGTGAAGGGCTGCAAGGGGAAGCTGAAGGGAGCAGTGCCCATCTCTTCTCAGAAGGACCCTGTGGCAGAGTGAGAGCCAAGGGCATTACTGGTACCCATGAAAGTCCTGCCAGGCAATGTTTGCACAGTGCTCCCACCGGGAGCAGTGCACAGAGACAGGACGATGAGAGCAAAACTCATGGGCCTTGTGCCCATCTCTCAAGTCCAGTGTGTTGCTCAAGAGAGTTTGATTTTGGGTGAGAATAGTCAATATATTAAACTGGATTATATTGATTGCTACATAGCAGTGCATATGGTTTCCATGGCCACTATATGCCCATCACCATCACTGGCCACCTTGCCTCTCTAAATTTGGAGATCTGAACACAACTCTGCTTTGATTGCCATGTTAATGAAGGATGAGCTTTGGTGAAACCTGTCAAGCCCAGCAGTGCTGGGATCAGAACTGGTTTCTACATGTGACACCACCACACACCATCCTTCCTGCCCTGAAAGGCTCCTAGGACAGGAAGCCCAAGGTCATGGACTAAACAACCTCAAGGGACTTTTATAGGGGTGGTCCATAGACAGGGGGAATGATGTATTCACAGAATCAAAGAATGATTTGGGTTGGAAGGGACCTTAAAAGCTCACCTCATTCCAACCCTCTCCCACAGGCAGGAGCACTTTCCACTAGACCAGGTTGCTCAAAGCACCATCAAACCTGGTCTTGAATACTTCCAGTGATGGGTTATTCCACAGATTTTCTGGCCAACACGTGGCAGTGCTTCACACTCTGACAGTAAAGAATTCCTTCCTGATATCCAATCCAAACCCCTCCTCTTTCACTTTGAAGCCATTACTCTTTGTCCTGTCACTACATGGTCTTGTCAAAAACCTCTCCCCGCCCTTCTTATAGGCTCTCTTTACGCAGTGGAAGGGATCAAAAGACTGGTATCAAAAGACACAGGGGACTTGGCATGACATAAATGGTATGGAGTAAGTGGTGGTTTCAGCTGAGATAGAGTTAATTTTCTCTCTAGTGCTGTGATTTGGATTCAGCATGAGAAAAACACTGATAACACAGTTTCAGTTGTTGTTCAGCAGTGCTCTCCCTAATTCAAGCACTGTTCAGTTTCCCATGCTCTGCCAGTGCGCAGGCACACAAGAAACCAGGAGGGAGCCTGACCAGGAGAGCTGTCCCATGGGATATTCCATGTCAAAGAACACCATGCCCAGTGTATAAACTGTGGGGACAATGACAGAATGGCTGCATGGCACTTAGCAAAACCTCAGCAGTCCTTCCTGGTGCCCAACATGGGCCCAGAGGATGGAGTAACAATAGATCTGAGCAGAGCATGTTAGACCAGGTTCGTTATGAGCATTTGCTGTGTTAGTTTAATAGTTTCTGGTCACAAAGTTCTTTTGTTTGCACTCAGAGTTCTTGTGCATGTGCTTGCTGGAGCACCTTGCTTTGGTGTGTGTCCCCTGTGGTGACATTGATCTTCCATGGGGCCTGGGTGAGTCCTTTGCAGTAGTGGCTTATAGGTGTCTCAAACTGCCACATGTACACCATTACTGAAAGTTTCCAAGAAGATGTACAGATCTGGTGCTTAGGAACATGTTTTAGTGGTGGACTTGGCAGTCCTGGGTTAGTTGTTGGACTCAATGACCTTGGAGGTCTTTTCCAACTTAAGCATTCTGTGATTTGATGGTACCCACCTTTTAAATACCCCCAGGGATGCACCGCGGCCATGGCAGCCTGCTGCAATGCTTGACACCACCTTCCATGTAGAAATTTGTCCTAATATCCAGCTTAAACCTCCACTGGTACAACTTGAGGCCATTTCCTCTTGTCCTGTCACTTGCTAATTGGGAGAAGAGACTGATTACACCTTCCTTTCAGGTCACTGTTTTTCTCCAGGATAAACTCCTGGAGCTCCTTCAGCTGCTCCTCACAGGACTTACGCTCCAGACCCTTCCCCAGCTCCGTTGCCCTTCTCTGGACTCACTCCAGCACCTCAGTGTCTTTCTTTCTGTGAGAGGCCCAGAACTGGACACAGCACTTGGGGTGTGGCCTTACCAGTGACCAGCACAAGGGGATGGGCACTGTCCTGGTCCTAGGCCACACCACTGCTGATACATTCAGAATGTCCTGGTCCTTCTTGGTCTGTTGGAGTATGAATCCCCCTGGGCCAAATCCATGCAATCCCATGAGTGCCCAGAAATGTGAGGATTGAGTTTGAACCTTCAGAGGAACTAAAATACATAAATACACACAGACATGAAGTAGAAATGCAAGTTTAGTTTTAAATAAATACAGGATTTTAAGTGCCTGTATTAGCTAGTAAAAGAAGGTCTAAAGCCTAGTTTATGATTCAGTAACATTGCCTCTTGCAAAATTAGTTAAATTCTAGTCATAACAAAAATAATATAGCCTTGCTGAAAATTTCTAGATGGAACAGATAGAATTATATAGGTAGGATTTGTGTAAGAATTTGCATTTGCCTTCACACATCAATCTTAACTTAGGATTGGCCCAGCAGAAATATAGAAAATTCTTGTAAGTACCTAGTTGGCTAAAAATAGAATAAAGATACACTACTCTGAGAAAACACACACACACAGAGGACTCACACAAACACTGATGCTGCTGTTGTTGCTACTGTTGTGACTGTGACTGATAACGCGCTCACGGGACACAGACTGCTGATGCTTTTACTGCAGCTGTGGCTGCTGCTTCACCTTGAGACTTAGAAACTTCGTGTTAGAAGGCTTCTGTGTACTGATTTGGACTCTAACGACTTTGCCTTCACGGGACTGATTTAATGATGCAATAAAGGACTTCTTTTACAACTACCCAGCTTGTAGTCTTCAATGAGGACACGAGAAAATCTCGACATTGGCCACCTGGGCACACTCCAGCTCATGCTCAGCCACTGTTGACCTGCACCCCCCCAGGTCCTTTCCCACGCAGTTTTCCAGCCACTCTGTCCCAGCCTGTGGCATTGCCTGGGGTTGTTGTGACCCAGAGACAGGACCCAGGACTCGGTCCATCTGAACCTCACGCAGTTGGCCTCAGCCCATGGATCCATTGGTACTACAGAATCTCCATTGTGAGACAAATCTGATAGAAGCACCCAGCACTGCCATTCCCTCTGTATTTCGGGAGCCATCTGTTGGGAGCCGTTCATAACTGCACCCTTGGCCTTTTTCTGTGGATAGTCAGACTATGGTGGAAACATCTTCCTACATCTCCTTTCTTTAACAGAATCAGTCATAGAAAGGTTTGGGTTGGAAGGGATCTTAAAGCTCATATCATTCCAAGCCCCCTGCCATGGACTGGGACACTTTCCACTAGATCAAGTTGCTCAAAGCTCCCTTCAGCCTGGCCTTGAACATTCTTAGGGATGGAGCATCCACATCTATAATTTCTTCCTGCCTTCTGTCTTTGGAAATCCTCCATTTCCCCGGGCTGGTAACAGCAGGCATTCTTTTAGGGAATAGGAAGGAGATTGTGGAATCTGGTGGTTTTATCTGCAAGAATATGGAGGGGACACAAGAACATGGGAAGGAAAACCTACCTTGACCATAGAGACACAGGTATGGGAATTGCAAAGGAAAACAAACACAAATGAGGGTTCTTCCAGAGTATTTGCTACCCAGTATCCTGTGGGTAGTTTCCCAGGCAGAGTCAAAGGGTATGGTATTCCTGATCCTATGGCAAGCATGAAGCTGTGTCAGGGGAGATTTAGGCTGAAAAGGTTTTTCATCCAGAGGGGTTGATGGGCACTGTAACAGCTTCCCAGGGAAGTGGTCACAGCACCAAGCCTTTCAGAGTTCAAGAAGTGTTTGGACAGTGCCCTCAGGCACATGGTGTATCCCTAGGGGTGTCCTGTGCAGGGCCAGGAGTTGGACTTGATGGTCACAGTGGGTCCACTCCAACTCAGGGTGTTCTGTGATTCCATTTCTACAAGAAGTCAGTGGCAAATCCAGTGACCAGGACTAGAAGAACCCTGAGTCTATCCTCAACCCCACACAGTGCACCCCAAAGTCACAGAGATACACAGGGCAGAAATCATCCATATTTCTGGAGGGACAAAGGAATTTTCAGTGTCCTATGCTCTGCCAGTGAGCAGGTGCACAAGAAGCCAGGAGGGAGCATGGCCAGGAAAGCTGACCCAAACTGGCCAAAGGGATATTCCATGCCACAGAACATCACACCCATCAGCTGGGGGCTTGTGGCATGTGGGGTGTGAGTGAGCAACTGAGTGGTAGTGATCTGCCAGCTGGGTTCAAACCTCCACAGGAGGGGAAGCCCTTGAAGTAGGAACATCTATAGAGAAGCAATACACATGGGGCAGGAAATGTCAGTGGGGAGGCCACATCCATAGTGCAGGGAGTGCTCATGGGAGAGGATGCCCTCGGGACAAGGATAGCCATGGGGAGAGGATGCACATGGCCTGGGAGGCTCAAGGGGAAGGGATGTCCTGAGGGCCAGTGATGCCAATGGAGCAGGGATGCTCACACCACATCCATGCCTACCTGGAGCAGGATGGGAACCTACTGAAAGTAGTCACCTGTGGTCCCCTGCTGATTGGAGCCCCTGCTGGGCCTAGAGGGTTTTGGGGTGGTGCAGGAGGCTCCCAATCTCTTGGATCAGGGTCCAGCCTCTAATCGCAGCACCGTGGCCTGTAAGAGAGGTCTCCCACCCTGCATCAAGTGTGGCTGGACTGTGTCTCCCATCAAGTCCAATGGTCCCCATGGGACCTGGCTGTAAGGGCTCTAGGGGGTGAAGGGGCTCTGAGGCCACAGGTGGAACCCAGGGAGGCACAGGCAGGTGTTGCTCATGTCAGCAAAAGAAGGGGATGCCCTCAGCTTCCCCCTCATTAATCCCACACCCTCCAGGGCAAGCCTGAGCCAACAGCATCTTCCTCCCTGCAGCAGTTTTGGGAGCTGCCCAGTCCCCCCAGCAAGGATCTGGGCAGGGGAGGAGGGTGCTGCAGAAAGGCTCTTGCCTGGGCAGTGTCCGACCGAGGTCTCTGCTGGAGGAGTCCTGACAGGGGCAGGGGCCAAACCCAGTCCTTGACACCAACAGCTCACCCCGGGCTGCTGAGGTTCACAGGGTGGGGGCTGTGAGTGCAAACTTGGGGGACACCCTCAGCTCTCCCTCCAGGTTCACACGGCCTCAGAGCAGGGTAGATGCTCTTGGAAATCCAGTGGGTCCTGTCACCTCACTGGGAGCCATGTCCCACAGACGGCAGGGAAGAAAGGAGGATGTTTTCCAACCCCTCTGCTGGGTTCAATTAGCATTCGCAAGTAGGAGAGGCAGTGGGGAAGATTTGGGCCGCCAGGAGCTGGGGCACACACCCCACCATTCCATGCCCTCCTTGCCCCAGCCTCCACAGCAGACAAAGACGCCAGGATGGATCTGCTCCTCGGCTTGCTGGGTGGTGAGGTTCTCACACCGGCAGAAGGCAGCTTGAGGACAGTTTTTGGAAGAGTACTGGAGAGCTCCTTTCCCGGGTAGAAGGCTCCTGGGTCCAGTTCCCTGCAGCCAAAGCAAAGCTGGTATCTCTGCCCCTGTAGAGCTCAGGAAGGAGAATCAACCCGAGAGCAGAAAATGATGTTTAACCCAAAACCAGGATGGAGTGAGGCACGGGAAGCACCAGCCCTCCCAGCCTCGACCCTGCTGCCAGAAGTGTCCCTGCCGGAGCCAGCAGGAGCGATTTCCCCAGCAGAGGTGGTGTGAGGACAGGGACGGCGGTGCCGGCAAATAGCTCCCAAATAGGACAGCACAGGTGAGCCGCCAGCCCGGCCCCTCGGGGCCTGCGCCGCCTCCTCCCCCGCAGGGGGTTGTGCTATTTAAATGAGCGTTCCCTATTTCATTGTGCTTATCCTCGCGGCTCCGCACAAGCCCCTTGTCACGCCCAGTCTTCTCCTTCAGCCGTTAAATCCTATCCTCTCAAATACAGACGGCCTGATGGAGCCCTTCAAGATGTGCCAGTCTTTGGGACAGAAACCCCACAGCCTAGCCCCACAGCTCCTGCCCTCCCCTCGTGGCTCAGCCCCAAAGGCCTAGGTAAACATTCTGCCACACATACTGCGTTTTACCCTCCTTGCAGCAACCCTCAGTTCCTGAATTCCCTAAGAGCTGCATTGTGCATTCCAACTGCCACTGCTCCCCTCAGGCTGAGGGCTCAGCCATATCCAGCCTCTTGTCCTGTTCCTGCTTCCTAGGACCAAGGGCTTCTTCCCTGACATAAAGCAACCAAGTACAGAAGTAGCACACTTTTCAGTTTGCATAAGGGATAATAAAGAAAGCAGCAAGGCAGAACAGGTGAAAAGGAAGGGAAACCATGATCAGAACCCAGCTACTGTGTCTGGGTGACAACACAAGGCCAGCTTTCCACCAGAGATCCAAGACAAGCATCAGAAACTGGGATATGTGGAACGTTTTGAAGGTCCTCTCTTCCCAACAACAGTAGTGTCACACTGTGCCCCAACCTCAGAGACACCCCAAGTGCCCCTTGCGCGTGGATGAGATGGTGATTGTTGGAGAGATCCTTTGCTGCAGAGCCACAGCAGCAAGAGACCTGAGAGCTCATGGCCAGCCTCGGAAAAGCAACAGCAGGTACCTGCAGCCAGGCTCTTCCTGCCAAGCCAGGGCAGGGCAGAGACACTGCCAAACCCATTTTTTCCATTAAAAGAGCTAAGAGGCGTTAAGCATGAAGAGCAGCCCAGTCCACAACAGGGGAACACACACACAGATGGGCTCCACCAAAGCAAGGAGCACTCACAGAGCACTAGAGACATGGGTTTAGACAACAAAAGAACTGCCAGGACCTTGCTAGAGTTTTGTGGGATTTTATTAATTTTTTTATTATTTTTTGTAGGGTTTTGTTTTTCTTTAATACAGGCTAGCGTTGTACCCTTGCTAAAGCTGCTGATTCTGCCACATAAACTAGAACAGAAATTTCTCAGAAATTAAGTCAGTTCCCCTTCTTGTTAATTCACTGTCTGCCTCCCAACTGAACACCGCTCTGGATTTGTGTTTGCAGAAAACATTCCCTGTACAAAGCCTGACGTGCAGCTACACTGTTCTGACTGAGGAATGAAGAAGCCAAGAGTCCACTGAACATTGGATTTTTCCCTGTACAACGTGGCCTGATGTGGAGTTTGGTCCAGAGGACAGCAAGTTAACCGTAGAGATCATCGTCATTGTCTTCGCTGTACACGTTGCCCCCGCTGCCACCTCCTGTGCCTTGGCTGGGACCGGCTCCGCCCTGGTTGCCTGATGGGAACCTGAATGCAGAAGTGCGGGACAGGAGAGAAGAGGAGCTGTTCAAAAGCCTCCTGGCAGCTCAGCACCATGCTCGCCCTCTGCACCAACCCCCAGTGAAAACCAAGATGGGCAAGGAGGAATGGGATGAAGCCTTAAGGAAGTTCAAAGGGCTCATGGCTGCTGGATGTCACTTGAGTTAAAGAAAAAAAGGGACTTGAGCAGCACCAACAGAGCAGTTACAACTAACCTGCACCACAGCAGCACAGCCTACAACTGCCACACTGTGAAGTGGTGCTCTATACATGAGGTTGAATGGGAATGTGCAGTGCAAAGGAGGTTTGTTGCCCAGAACCCATCAGAAAGATGCCCCAGTGCTGTACTCAGGGGCTGGCTGAGCCACACTGCCCACCCCTCACAGGCCACAGGTACCTGAAGCTGCCAAAACCACGGCTCTGCTGTAGGGTCTGTGCAAACATCTCGTATTTCCTGATGTCGTTGTCACTGACAGAGCGGCGAGCAAAGCGCATGGCCTCCTCAAAGTGATCCCTGCGGATCTCGGGAACCGGATCGTCCTCCTCCACCTCCTGCAGCAGGACAGAGGGAACAGGTGAGCTTTGTGCCCAAGCTCCATGGGCCCAACAGCTGTTCACAGATTCCCCCCAGATCAGGAGGCTCCCAACACCCTCCAAGGTAGGGGCTGGAGAGGTGTGCATGAGTCAGGGCTGCAGAAGGCACCTCCTGAGCAATGCTGACCATGAGGCATCCCAGGAGGGTCCTCAACCTCCCACAAGATGAGAACAAAGTGCTCCAGCTCCACACTCTGCACAAGAGCCCACTCATCCCCTGATGAGGATGACAGAGGAACACATCACACCTCACACACGTGGGGAGAGCTCAGTGTCCCACTCACCATAGCAGAAGGGTTGGTCTGCCTCTCACGCTCTCGCCTGATCTCACTCTCGATGGATTCGCGGATGGCCAATTTGCAGGCACGCTGGCAAATTTCTGTAAGGTCAGCCCCTGAGAAGCCGTTGGTCATCTTGGCCAGGAAATCCAGATCAACATCCTAGAGTAAAATAAAAAAGGGAGAGGCCTTTCCTTTACACCTCACATCCTCAAGTGACAGAGAGGTGTCTTTAGATCCCAGGGTATCAAGATGCTGCCTAAACTAAACTATGGCCAATTTTGGAAAGATCAGCTGTTTAGATTCTCATTTTCAGGAAAAGTTAACCACACACAAAAGCAGGCTATGCTCCTCACACCCACCAAGAATACACTAAGTGGCTGTAAATGCCTCTGCACTTACAGATTTAGGATATGACTTGCTCAGGTCTCAGCACGTGGAGTCAAGCAAAACACCATCAGACTGGAAAGAGAGATGGGGCACAAGCAGACCAAGACAGTCGACCTCCTCCTTCTCCCCCTCAGCTGAGATGGTATTACTGCAACCTCCTCTGAAATTAATTTGGTACGCTTGGTATAAAAAAGCTTGGGCTCTCACTTCATGTCTGTTTTCCCTCGATTAACTCTCAGCTGCATTACTGCCTCTTCCCAGGCAAGGGACACAGCTCTTGCCTATGACAGGGTTCAGCAACAACTCACTGCAACAGCTCCAATTCATATTTCACACCTGTGTATTCTACATGTATTTTTTTCCAAGAGTGCAAGAATCTTTTCCACCTCACCAAAACAGGCTTTTCCTATCCTGCAATGTGAGCAGAATCCCATCAACTGACAAAGAGCTGCTGTGCCTGCAGACCAATTTCCAGCTTTGCTGACACCTAAGCTCAGAGCTACAGTTTCCTCTCCCATTCTACCATACGGATGAGCCTCCAGACCTCTGTGCTGTCCACAGCTGGTGAGGAACATGAACATCACACAGCAAACCCAAGCCAGAAATAGTCAGAGTGCAGATCCTACCTTTGCAACTGGTGATTTCCTCAGATTGGCCTTAAGGATTGCAACCCGGGACTTCTCGTCAGGCAGGGGGATGTAGATGAGCTGATCCAGGCGGCCGGGGCGCAGGATTGCTGGGTCAATGATGTCAGGCCTGTTGGTAGCACCGATGATGAAGACGTTTTTCTTGGTGGACATGCCATCCATCTCGGTCAGGATCTGGTTGATGACACGATCTGCAGCACCGCCGCCATCACCGATATTCCCACCTCGGGCCTTGGCGATGGAGTCCAGCTCATCAAAGAAGAGCACACACGGGGCTGCTTGGCGAGCCTGCAAAACCAGTGGGCACCATTATTCCACACTAATACTTCCCAACAAGGAGCATGCTGACTTCACACTAAGCCTTCCTTTTCATTTACACAGGAGTTCCAGAAGCTCTTCACAAGGAAGAGCTGCTCTTGAGTAGTCCTTTGCTACACAACCACTGAACCACAAGTTGGATTTCCTCTAAGTGGGAACACTGCCAATCAGGCAGAAAAGTAGTAACTCCAACACCTAGAGTGAAAAACAGATCCATTCTGCTGGACTAGAACTCTCCCTGCAAGACCTGAAGATGTCAACTGGTTATTCAGGCACTCAAGCAGGTGAGATATATCCAATGGAAGGAATAAATCCAATTGTCTTCAGCTACCTAACATGTAGTTGCAAAGGAACTGGATCTTCCTCCACAGTGTCCAGTGAAAGGAGGAAAGATCACAGGCACAAGGAGGTGCCTGCTGCAGCCCTCACTCATGCACACTCCTCCAGCCCCCACCCTGGAGGATGTTGGGAGCCTCCTGACCTGGAAACCTGCAAGCAGCTGAGAAAATCCCAGTGAGAAAAAAGAGAAAAAAAATTGCTCACAATGAGAACGCTCCAACACCAGCACATAGGCCCAGAGAGGTCAGGGATTCTCCACCCTTCACACATGTCCAGAACTCAATGCACTGAGCTGATGAAATTTCAAAGTCATCTACCTGCTCTGGACAAACAGCTGAACTATTCAGTCTCTGAGGTTCCCTCCCACCTAAATTTTTCTCCACATTCCTGCCAACCTCTTTCTAACAGCGCTGTCCCTGACTGCAAGAGCAAGGATTCATAGCATAATCCATGCAGACACCTTCTGAGACAGGAGATGACACTATGGGACAACTGAGCAGGAGTGAGCTCCTTTCTAATCTGGGTATATTGCAGGACAAGAACCCACAGGATATTCTGAAAAATCTGTAGATGAAGACAATTAATGAAGTGTCAATCTATGTTTCCAGTGACATGGAGCATACATGTGCCCTCCTAACCATACCCTCTGCCAAAGGCACTGGGGAATTTATCACCATCTACTGACAGATGTCATATGCATTCAGAGAAAAGAGTTTCAACAGCTATGTTGCTGAAGAGGATTAATTCCAACATGAGAAAGAGCTCAGTGCTCTCAGTGCAAGTGGGGAAAACACAGAAGACACAAATAAGAACCAGTAAGACAGATGCAGTGGAGACAAAATTCTGGGGGTACCTCAGCACAAAGATAGCACACAGAGTAGGAGAAATGCTTACCTTGTCAAAGATCTCGCGCACGTTGGCTTCAGACTCACCAAACCACATGGTGAGCAATTCTGGCCCCTTGATGGAAATGAAGTTTGCCTGGCATTCATTGGCAATGGCTTTGGCCAGCAGTGTCTTACCACAACCGGGTGGCCCATAGAACAGAACCCCTTTAGAGGGGGTCATGCCAAATTTGAGGAACTTGTCTGGGTGCTCCACGGGATACTGAAAGAGAACAAAACAAAAACCTCTCATGATGAGCCACAACAGGCTACCTTGGAATGGTTTGGGTAGGAAGGGACCTCCAAAAGATCATCCAATCCAACTCCTCTGCCATGGGAAGGGACACATTTCTCTGAGTCAGTTTTGGTTCCACAGAAGCACTACCTGGGATTTCTGGTGGATTAAACACAAGATCCTGTCAGGTGTCACAGCAGTTTTTAAGTGGACACCGGCTTGGAAAGGTACCTAAAACAACCTATTTACCTCTAGGAACTAAGTACAGTTCAGTACTTTCCCAAGTACCAGTTCAGTACATTCCAGCACACTTAACCTCAGCTTCACTCTGCCCTGCAGAAGCAAAAGGGAACAGCTCATTACCTAACCTATTTGCTCTGCTCTCCAGAGACAGTGAGGTGTCTGATGTGTGCCTTTATCCTCAGCAACGAGGTCATATATAAGACAGGAGATGATTTTAATATCAGAAAATTAGACTGAAAATTTAGATTCTTTTATTCACAGACAGGATGTTTCTACAGTACCAGCTGAAAGCAGGAATGTATCAAACCCAAACCATGCCAGTGCAGACACCGGGAGTAACATCTTGTCCTGTTCCTTCCCTCTGTAGAGGGCTTCACAATTACTTCTCACCTGTCCCTGTGCTAAGGCTGATGGGGAGCCCTTCAAAAGCTCTCTGTATGAGCACCTTCATCCAGTGCCTGGCAGATAAAGTTACCATGTAGGATGATTCTCAGCAGAAGAATCCCACTGCTGGTCTCCACTTAGGAGAGGCAGAACTTGGCTGTTTCTGCATGTTGCACAACACCCACATAAAATGTCACTGCAGACTCAGCTCCGGAAAACCTGATGCTGCTTCCCAGCACCTTCCTCCCCAAGTTCACCAAGATGGAACAGCATGGTATTTTTATCCATTACAAGTAGGTGCCATGAAGCCTCTGCATTCACTCTGTTTGCAGCCCAAACAGGAAACCGAAGATATTCTGGATTTTATTATTGTATTTTTTTAAGCTGGCTAAGCAAAAAAATCTGTTGTAAAGCCCTACCTGTACAAGCTCCTGGAGTTCTCTCTTTACATCTTCTAGGCCACCAATATCTTCCCAGGTAACTTGTGGCACCTCCACCACAGTCTCCCGAAGAGCAGAAGGGTTGCTCTGGCTCAGAGCCCACTGTTGTTAGAAGAAATGGTATTATATGACTTCTAACATGTTACATTCTTTTGCTTCAGAGAAGCGATTAATAGCATCCAGAAGAACATGGGGCACTCCTGCATTACCCTGAAGTCATCCATGGTCACAGCCAGAGAGTTCATCACTTCAGCATCGATGGTTTCATCTTCTAGGTCTATGAGATCCATCTTCTTTCTGATAGCCTGAAGAGCAGCTTCTGAGCAAAGAGCAGCCAAGTCAGCACCAACATGACCATGGGTCTCGTTTGCCACCTGAAAGCAGAGCACTTACCATGACTCACAGGGATACAAGCAAGGGCAACACATGCTCTGGTCCCTCGCTGGGAAGGGAGGAGAGCAACTCCAGGGTTTTGCTGCACATCCAAGGCAAGTGCTAATACTCAGGCAAAGACACTGTGCCTTCTACTGCCTACTAGAGATCCAATCTGCATCTGGAATTCAGAGGGTGTGCAGAAAGTTAACTCTGAGGACTGCAGTTCTTCATTCAGGACAGAGATGACAGGAACCATCCAGCTTACAGGTGGTGCAGTGACACCACAATGCTCACGCAGCTGCGTGTGAGCTTTTTCAGGGCTGCTGTACTTTTAAAGGCACACAGCAAACAAACCCAGGATGACAGTGGCAAGGCCACTTCCAGATTGGAATGATACACATTTGTTCCTGACACTTACCTGTGCCATTCCTAACTAGTGAGTGAGGACTTTTGGTCACTGGTAAACTGGTCAGAAGGAATTCCAGAGATGACACACTGGTGCAGTTCCATGCTGTCCTAATGGAGCCACTGCACTTCTACCATCAAGTGCTAACAATTCTCCTACTATGAAACTGAGCATTGGGAACCAGACAAACTCTCCTAATGGCACACTACTCACCTGTTCCAGATCCACATCATCAGCCAGTTTCATATTTTTTGTGTGGATCTGCAGGATCTCCAGGCGCCCAGTGGCATCCGGGATACCAATATCTACCTCTCTGTCAAAACGACCTGGGGAGTACAAGCACACATTGAGCTGTTGATTCTGCACACCACAGAAGCTGCAGTTGCTTCCTTCCTCTGACTCAACAAAGTGATGTTTTCCACAAAGTATCAGAAAATGACAGAGTTTTGGGTTTGCCTGCAGCATTATCAGCACAGTAGAAGAGACAGATCAGAAAAGGAGGAAAGGCATTAGGCATTTAGGGAAAGTGAGACTACTGGGAGACTAACAGTAAGACCTTGGGATTATACAGGACAGAGAATTGCGCATTTAGTAACTTTTTCTCGGCCGAGTTTTTGGGAAAATAGGCTTCACTGAACCAACATACCATGAGACATTTTTGTTTATTTCTACTTTTGTGTCCTCATCACAAGACTCGAAAAATATTGAGAGATTTAATTTTTTAGAAATTTCACAGCATTACCCAAGTGGTGAAATACATGAGGAAAACAGGGCATCACTGCTATATTCACTAAGATACGTGAACCTCTATTTTTCCTGCACCACAGCTGTGCTTTCAAATGGCTCACTACACATTTAAAAGGCCAGTTCCCCCTGCACACTTGACACGTTTGCTATTAGAGACTCTGCCAACTGGTCATACACCAGATACTGACGTTTTGAAAACCTGAGTCTCCGAAAGTACTGTACTGTTCATTAATAAAAGAAACCTAAATCAGGCCTTCTGCAATCTAATGCATGAACAACCCCTTAAGCATTTCCTCCTTAAGTGTGTCCTGAAATAGCTTCACCTAATAGAGGCTAGTACACTTTTCCCACTTCAAAGTATTATTTCCACACATTCTCACCTAACATGACACAGAAAATGACATCAAAGGCTGCAAGCCTGGAAAATAATTTCTAGCAAGGAGCTGGAAACACACCAATATTTTACATAACACACATTCAGCATGACTTTCTGCTCAATCCTTATGGGGCCCCTGAAGCATGGCCTGTCACAAAGTGTGTGACATACAGGAGAGAGAGGGCAGGGGCGGTTACCGAATCGCCGGAGCGCCGGGTCGATGCTGTTGGGTCTGTTGGTGGCTGCCATCACGATCACATGTGCCCTCTGTTTCAGCCCGTCCATGAGGGTCAGCAGCTGAGACACGATGCGACGCTCCACCTCCCCGTGTGTCTGTGGGGACAGAAAGCAGCGCTGAGACCAACAGCTCTACATGGAGCATGGCAGCCAGCACTGCATCGGAGCCGTCAGATACAACGGCCACAAGATGCTAACAAATGTCATGAACTGTATCTAACCATCCTCATGCCCAACTGAATTCAGATGTTAAGGAAATGCTGCTTTATCCTGTAGCAAAATGCAGAGACTCATGCCAGCTGCTACCAAAAAAAAAAGGACATACTAATTTACCTCCTATAGGCTCTCTTTACCTTCTCTCTCTTGGGAGCAATGGCATCCAGTTCATCAATGAAGATGATGGCAGGAGCATTCTTCTCTGCTTCTTCAAAGGCTTTCCTCAGGTTGCTCTCAGACTCACCAGCCAGCTTGCTCATGATCTCAGGACCTAAAAAACAGCAATGCTGTGCCACTCAGAAGAAAGGCAGCTAGCCCCAAAAACACGCAGCTGAATTTTTTTAGTACAACATCCACATGGGACAAGCCATATTTCAAGCCAAAGCAAATACTATCAATCAGATTCACTAAATCTGCAGCTGAAAGGCAAGACCAGCATGCAGAATTACTTTCTATCATTATTTTGGTGTTTCCAGTTTACTCTAAGAGAACACAGCACTAGTCAATGAACTACCTTTAGCTGCCTCTTTCCTTACCCTATTTCACACTTGGTGAGCTTCTCTGTAATGTGCCACCACACACAGTTAATGCCAGTCCTAGCTTGCAAGAGAAGCAATCAAACTGTAAGGTGATGAATTATCAGGATAGGGAAGGAGAAAGCTCTATGAAGCCATCTTTAGTTTACATTACACAGGTATACATTTACCTCTGTATAATCCTATAAATTAGTTTTAAAAAGTCAAAACAACGAACCAAAACAAACAAAAACATAAACCCCATCTCCTCTCAAACATTAAATATAAAATAAAAGTGTGTAAGCACACTGATCCCAAATGGATGGAGAGCATTCCCCTGACATCTACAACTGCTGAACACTAGTGCAGGTTTAGAGACTTACTCTGTTTTTACAGATTTTGCTATCATGCTGATGGCAGTGGTAATGAAGAGAAAATATGCTTCTAGAGGGTCCACGAAAAGTAAACCTGACCCTCAGGCATAGAAAGCTGCCAGCTGCAGAGACACGGGTGAGCAGATGCTCTGAGTATTTCGTTACAGGCAACTCACCAGATCTTACCAGCACTGTCTACAGCACTGCCTGCAGCTCCAGATTGGAGTCAGCAGGCAGTGGATGCATTGCTAACCCTAGCAACATTATTTTTATTATGCAATAGACGTAAAAACATCTAAAGAAACGGCTGGTGCATTAGCATTTGGTGACAGCTTCCACAAACTTGAGTAAGTACATGATGGGGTGACATATGGCTAAAATCAGCCCATTTACATCCACTATCTTGAGATAAAAGAAAGCGCCTAACCCTACTGCTGGTCACTGCTGTGCTGTGTTATACTGGCATTCACTATCAGTGTCACATGACTGAAATCAGAGAAGAAAAGCTGCTTTCCTTCAGTAAAAAATGTTCTCTTATTCCAGCACTGACTAAAATGGGACAGAAAAGCAGTGTGGAAAATTCAGAATCTGTTCCTTACTAGGTATCAACCAGTAGCCACCTCAACTGCTACAGATTAGAGTTAATAGGAGTTCTGTCACTTGTAGCTAAGTCCAAAGGACCTCATTATAGTTTTCAGGGAAGTCCCTTCCAAAGGTGCTGTGAAACAAAAGAGGTCTTTGTGTTTTACTTGAGAGGAAAGAGGAATCTAGAGCAGCCGCTTCTTTTCTGAATGGAACACGATGGGAGCAAAGCCAGAAGCCCTGCCAGTTCTGCCTTCACCAACACAAATGGACAGACAGATGCCAAATCCCTGTGTCTCAGCACAATCTTCCAAGCATTCTGCTACAACACAACTAAGCTTCAGGGAAGTGCCGCTAAAGATACTTCCACACAAAAGGCTTCCAAGTGTCCCCAGAGGCATGCTTGAAAGAGGTAAGGAAGGATGTCAGGAAGACAACGTGGTTCTAGAAGCCCTATTAACCCCATTCCTTACCATAAGATGGACAAGTGAGCACACAGCAGACCTGGGGCCAAAGCAGCCACAAAACTCACCGTTGATCAGGAAGAAGAAAGCCCCTGTTTCGTTCGCCACCGCTCGGGCAATCAGTGTTTTACCAGTGCCAGGAGGACCATAGAGCAGGATCCCACGTGGAGGCTGAGGACAAGGGCAAGACACTTAGGTTGCGAGTATCTGACTGCTTAAGCAGCTTCACACTGAATTTTAAGTGTTTGATAACGCCAGTCTGAAATTGTGATGCAAACTTATGCAACAGCTGCCATGTCAGCATGGCTATCAACACTCTTACTACTTCACACAACAAAAATCTTGCCAGTAACTGCCAGCACTGATTCAAAGCATCATTCTGCTTTACAAGCTGACAGTGTTTCAGTCCATGTCCAGAACATGTAAGCAAATACCTTCCAAACACTAGCATTAAAAAAAACCCCAAAACCCACACCACAAATTATTTACTCCCCTCCCCAATACCTCCTAAATCTCTGTCATGGAGAGACATCTCCCAGGGTAAGCCCATTTATCCACCTGCACATGGGGACATACCTTCACCCCAATGGCCTTGAAGAGAGCAGGGTGTCGCAGGGGAAGTTCCACCATCTCTTTGATCTGAGCCAGCTGCTTCCGGCAGCCACCAATGTCATCATAGCCCACTTCATTCAGTGACTCCTCTTCATCCTACCCAGGAGGAAATACATTAAACATCTGAGTGAAAACAATAGTTCAACGACCCCTCCCAGTCTTCAGAAGCCAGGAATATGGCTTTTTAGACATATTCCTTGTCTTGAGATTCTCCCTTTCAAGTCTTCCTGATTCTACCTTTCAAGTCTTCCTGATGTCTTCTATAATTGTTTCTTAGCTGTCTTCCCAGACATATAAAGAGAACTGCCAGCACGTACTCAGACTTCACTGAAGCCCACTCTCTGGAATGACAGCCTCTGCTGCCAGGTTCCCTACAAACTCTAGCACAAAACAAGCTCTGTAACTCTTTGATGGGGCTAATGAAGTAACAAGAGACAATGTCAGTATAAAATATACTTACTCCTTAGAGTAAATGCTGTCTAACTATTTGGCATATTCCATCTGCCAGTTACCCAGGTGCAGTGTTACTTTTTGAGACTGACTTCAATTAGCACAGAATGTTAAGGTCCAGACATATGAATAAGATCAGTTGTAACCAACTCTTCCTTCACAGTATCCATTCATTCACCTGTCCAAACCTTAACTGGCCTCAGTTATTTAGGCCACACTAAAATAATAACATAGCCTGGAATCTCAGAGGGGCTCAGTTCAAGTCCCACCTACCTCAAGCAGGTCACTCATGGGCTGGACCTAACAAGCACTTAAGGTCTCAGTTTTGGAGATTCCTGCCCTGTCTGGGTTCTGCTCCAGGATCGGGGGAAACATTTTTCCAAGTATCTACCAGGAATTTCCCTTGATCCAGCTTACACTAGTACATCCAGTCATGTCCCTGGGCACAAGTCTCAGAAGAGCCTTATCATCTATCTCTTCCCGTCAGGCAGTTACCAGTAGGCCTGTTCCTTTGCCTTCCCTTCCCCAGGCTGCATCATCCCATGATCCCAGTTCCTCTTTCATTACTGACCTACAGCTCCTCATAATTTTGGTGGCCTAGGCTGAACTTACTCCTGTCTATCTCTGCTGTGGCCTGAAGAGGCCAAGTGGGATTCATGGATTGCCCAGGTGCAGTCTCACAAGGGTCACAGAGGTGTGTTTCAGAAGGCAGCTAACAACAAACCAGTACTCACACTATATGCAGGCAGAAAAAGGTACATACTGTATTAAGTATGCATCCACCTTAGCTCATTTCCCTCAGAGCTCCCACTCTGTACAGTAAGGTCGCCAAAACCTGTCAGACAAGACCCCAGGCAGCCACAAGGTTGCAACACTCAAGGCTAGACACTCAATGCCATGTGGGGATTTTTTTTTTTTTTTAATGTAAACCATTTGGGAATTTCAAATTTCTCTTGGAAAAAGTGCCCACTACTCTTCACATGGCATGAAATTTAGCACCATTGTAAGCTCTCTCTGCGATGGATCAAGGGAACATTGGAATTAAAAGATGCATCCAAGCACAATGGAAGCAGATGCAAAACAGCTGCTGCCAAAGCATGGCATCTCATCAGCAAACCTATCCCCTGGTGCTTTCAGCATATAAGGAAAACAGTGGAAGTACCTTTCTCTGGCTACCTTCAGCAGCAGCTCATCTCCTGAAACCAGAGTTGCTGACCATGACATTCAGTAGACAAAATGTCAAAACAGGAACTGCAAACACTGCTGCCCTCAAGCACTTTGGACAGAGGAGATCCAGCAGAACTACATGGCAGGGCTCTGCTCACCTCCCGTTTGATGGGCTCTCCCTCACAATGGATCACTGTGTCCGGAGCCACTATGCAGTACGGGCTTGGATCTGTCTCCACCACTTTGAATTCCACTGCACGCATCCCTCCACGCACCAAGAAGATGTCACCTGTAAAACCCCACACATTAGTGGCCTGTTGCAACACACATCTGCAAAATGTCAACCCCTGTAAGACTAGCAGCCCCAGAGTTTAAGGAAGTGGGTCACACAGGCAGACACTGTGGCATTTATAACACTGCTTTGTGTGTTAAACTCAAGAGCTGCATCCACTGCAACAGCTTGAGCACTGTTTCAGTTCTCAAATTTCATCCAGCAAAAACCAGCAAACAAAAGAATACCCTGCCCAAATACAAAACACAAAGGCAAGAAATCACTTTTTTTTTTCCCCATTCAGTTTCAATTTAACATTTCTAGAACAGGCAAAAAGCCCTAACTTAATAAAAATTAATTTTGAATTTATAGTTACTACTAGTTATAATTATTTGTCTCCAGAAGCAGAATAATATATAACACTGCACTGTGACTCCTGGCTGCACTTTGACTTGTGTCTATACTGTACTTTCATCTATAGTATAGCAGAAGTGTTACGAACACAACCCCAGAAGTGCATTTGGTTTTCTACTCACCCTCCCAGTTATTCATTAAATTATTCTGAAGAAATGAATTTAGTCAGAGTGCTAGCTGGGATAGAGTTTTTCT
Source organism: Chamaea fasciata (assembly GCF_029207755.1). Lineage (NCBI taxonomy): Eukaryota > Metazoa > Chordata > Aves > Passeriformes > Sylviidae > Chamaea > Chamaea fasciata. The sequence continues at coordinate 19,104,510 of NW_027094089.1, forward strand.
CTCTAGTGCTGTGATTTGAATTCAGTATGAGAATAATGTTGACAAGACACTGTTTCAGTTGTTGCTCAGCAGTGCCTACCCTAACTCAAGCACTACTCAGTTTCCCATGCTCTGCCAGTGAGCAGGCACGTAAGAAACCAGGAAGGAGTACGGCTAGGAGAGCTGACCCAAACTGGCCATGGGATACTCCATGCCATAGAACACCAAGCCCAGTGCATAAATTGTGGGGATTTCACCAGGAGACATCACACACTGATGAGGGATAGGCTGGGCATCATTCAGCAGGTGGTGAGCAATTTCTCCTCTCAGGTGTCATGCAACACCTGTCTTTCTGGATTTCATCCCCGTCTTTTCCATTACTACTATTATTATCATTATATTTTACTTTGTTTCAATTACTAAAATATTCTGAACTCACAAGTGTTTTCTTTTTCCTGATCTGCTCCCCATTCCACAGCTGGGTGGGGGATGAGTAGCTGTCTGATATTTAGTCACATGCTGATCCAAGGACAACAGTCCTTTTTGGCAGCCAGCATGGGGACACAAAGGGTTGGCATAACAACAGATCTGAGCAGAGTATGTTAAGCCAAATTTGTTATAAGCATCCAGTATATAATAGTAGCTGGTGACAGTGTTTATTCATGCTTGTTCTCAAGGTGTGTTTTTAACACCTCACTGGGTGTAGGTGTCCCCTGTGGTGAGGTTTATTGTCCTTGCTGCCTGGGCTAAGGTTATCTTTGTGTTGTTCTTTGCAGTAGTGGCTTATGATGCAATAGAATCACTCACTCGTCCTGAGACAAATCTAAGGAGTGAACTGAGCACTGCCATCTGCTCTGTACTTCAGGAGCCATCCACTGGGAACTACTGGTACCACCTTTCCTCCATCTCAGTCCCGATGTGTTCCAGTGCCAGGATGATTCCAGTAAGACTTGAGCATTTACAAGATTTTTAATATCCTTTAATATCCTTTCAATACACCTGAAGCCAGCCTGGTTCTTATCACAGAATTTCCTGAGCTGGAAGAGATCCATGAGGATCACTGAGTCCAACTCCTGGTCCCATCCCGCACAAGGAGAGCCCCAAAGACGACACCACATGCCTGAGGGTATTATCCAAACGCTTCTGGAATTCTGGCAAGCTTGGTGCCATGAAACAGCACATTGCTGAATGTGACTCAGGTCTTGTTTAAAGTTTATATATTTAAGAACATCACCCAGAGGGGAAAGTGTACAAGCCAGTGACTACCTGAAACATTTTGGAATTTCATTCCTGAACAAATATAGAATTCTGAAAAACTAGTAAATATGTGGAAAAAGGTGTGCTGTCATGCAGTCAGTTCCAGAGAGACACAGATCACTGCAATGTGCAGGGACCTGGCCCAGCACATTGGAAGCCTGTTCCATATTACTCTGTACTCTAAGAGGAAAAACAGGTCTTTGGATCTGATGACAGAACATCAGGCACTGAGGCTACTCAAATCCCAGGCACAGGCATAGTTTTGAGAGGATATACTGTATTCCCTATTTTGCACCAGCCACTGGAAAACCAAATGATGCAACGGACTGCTCAGGACTACAGGGAGAGCAAAAGCTGGTGGGACCAGCAAACTTTGGGACACGCATTTAGCAAAAGCCACCTGGTGACTGCTCCTCCCCAACCAACATTTTACATACTGTAGAAGGAGACAAAGTTCCTGTAGTGCACATAAAAAATATGCTGGGATAAACAGTTGGGTCACTGCTGCCTCAGGCAAAAGCAAACCTACACATGGTTCTGCTTTTCCTCAAGGACCTTGGTGCCCTTTGTGGGTGATGTGGGAGGATGGAAAAGTCCAGTGCACGGGTCAAGGTAATTTGATTTTAGGCAAGAGTAGGAAATTAACGAAATCGCATGATGTTATTTGTTACATAATGCTCATATGATCATTTCTATCATTTCACATCATCACGTTCAGAACCCGTCAGCAGCCGACTCCACCGCTCCAGATGTGGGGATCTGATCCTGAGTCCCCTTCAATTACCACATTAATAAAGGATGGTCTCTGATGAAACTGCATAAGCACAACATACACCTAACCAACTGATTAATATGCAGGCAACTTAGCAATTATATCACATGGTAGTAACTTAGTTTAATGAGACTTTCTCCCAAGTTCCACCTGAGCCTTTCTGGTGTCCTCCCATCTCACAAAGCTAAAAAAATTGCAGGAGAACTCCCAAATTACTCTGCCAGCCAGCAGCAGCAATCACTCCTTCTGAAGATTATGGAAAATTTAAATCACTATGAGCAAAATCTCTCCCTACAGATGCTGGTCTAATGCTCTACAGAGATCTGTGCAAGCTTCTAGAAATTCCCTGTATTTAGTCTCAGGACTAGCTTACACTTGCGGCCGTGAGGACTTCAATGACAGGCATTATTACCTTTCCTGATAGGTCTGTAAGCTTCCAAGAAGTAGGGCTTGAGATAGACCTCAAAGAGATTCCCTGTAATCCCTTCTACTGTGTCATCAATTGGCAGCACATGGATACGTTTGCCATATTTCACATCTGGACAAGGCTGGATGCTGCAAAAGAAAAAAACTCCAGTTAGCCACATAGTCCTGGACTTGCACCTCAGTGTTACACCAGGACAAGAAAAGACATGCCTCCTTTCCCAGGAAAGAACATCCAAAGACCATCAAAAGCCCTGGTGAGACTTCCTACCCACAAAGGAATATTTCAATGCTGACAAGGCAAAAATCATACCTACCAAGAGCTAGACTTCAGAGCACACACTTGCCTTCACTCCTTGCAGCCCTGTCCAAGACCACTGGATAGTCTAATAGTTTCCTCCTACCCTTCTGCAGAACCCCTCACCACATTCACACATTTCTAATGTAGCCTGAAGACCTGCAAGAATCACAAGGTAGCTTTTATTTCACCAAGCTACTGCAGAACCAGCTGGAAGGAAAAGTGAGCTGGGGAAAACCTTCTTCCCTCCTCTCTCTCACTACGGTGCCCAGAGTCCCTATTGTTGACAAACCAGACTCTAAGCAAAGGCTCTCACAGTACCAGCCAGGGGTAAACACCTTTGCAGCCATGTGTCTGTCAGTCCCACTTTGTAAGGGCTGGTGATTAGGTTAAAGGCTGAAAGCCCTTTTCCCTTTTTAAATACATGCTACAATATTATTTTTCAGTGTAGCACAACAGCCCACGGCAGCAACAGCTCAAAGTATCCATCTGTGGCAGAAACTGGCTTCACCAGCTAAGAACAGCCATGGAACTGCAGCTGAGCACTCAGCTTTTCATGTGACTTTTGTTAGAGACTCCTAACAGACTCTTTAGCCACATGCATTACAGAAAGGACATAGCAAAAGGGTAAAAGAAAAGAGAGACTGCCCCAGAAAAAAAATGTCTGACAGACTACAATCAGGAAGTGATCAGCACATGAATCTGGATTTTGGCAGAAACCAGGACACAGCAACACTATAAACAGTAAAAGATCGGCAAGAAAAGCTTTGAGGGCAAGTGTGTGAAAAATCCCTGACCTCTCAATGAGTCAAGACAATTGGTAACACATTTGGGAAGCTGAGAACCACTGCAGACATAGTGCTAACAGAGAAGATGAGAGCATGGGCTGTCACGCTGGAACAGATTCCAACAGGAATCTCACATCAGGTTAAAGTAAGAATTCACCCAAAGACACAAAGCACTATTCTGAACCAGTTACAGAGGTGTTTAAAACTTGCATTTTTAGTGCTAGAGGGATGGCTGGAACAGCCTCATTTCTCTCATCTACTAAGTTTGTATGAAACATGTTTTGCATTTAAGAATTATTACAGATATCGCTTCAGAAAGTCTGGTGTCAGAACCAGGCTCTCATTTTCACAGAGACAATGCTCAAGAGGAGGAGAAGTTGTTAGCCTTCCCTTACGTAAACCATTTTTATGTTCAGGAAATGCTCATGTGCAACTGTTCTACCCACTCCTATCACAGAACGGACCTGTCTGCTGTAAGCAGAGATCCAGATTTCCAAGTTTTATGATTACTTTTAAGGTCCCTTCTAATTCAAATCATTTTATGATTCTACTTCCTGCAAGTGTTGCACAACAAAATCCCTGCAACATTTTTTAAGCATTCCTAATTTTAAATTTAATTTTATTTTTACAACAAAAATTTACAACAAACATCCTTGGGGGATTTCCAACCTTGCTATTATGTTGTTCCACTTTTTTCTGGCACTCATTTCGAATAGGCTTTAACTTGTTTTTGCAATAGGGCAGCTCAGATACTAGGAGATAATGTGCAATGCTGCAAATGTCTTCCACAGGTAACACTGTGTCCTCACCTGATCACATCACCCAGGCGCACTCTCAGGTTGTTGCGAACAACCCTATTCATGCGAATCTTCTCATCTGAGCATGTATCATCTGACAGAACAATGCAGACTGCTTCTCTTCTCTTCTTTCCTTTGAGCAGGACAGTGTCTCCTCTGAACAGCTGCAGTTCATCCATCTTTGCCTGTAAACAACAAAGCGTTACAAAAAGTTTTTGAAAAAAAACAGGAATTCAAGCATTTGAAACAGTTATTTGACTTTGGATATTACATCCTGGAAGTGATACAATAAATCCAGAGGACAGAGACTCTTACTAGAGTGGTATAGAGCTAATCCTCAAACCAGAGGAAGGGCACAAACTCAAGTGAATCCTACAAACTGAGGCTCAAAAAACATTTTATCAAGGAGGAGTGTCAGGAAACAAGACGACCCTCCATCAGTGGTAACAGCTGTAACTTCTGATGCAAACACTTGTACTCATGTTGCAAAGTTACCTTTCAAGTTAACAGACAGCAACAACATGCAAATTACTAGATTAAATGCCTTGCCTCTACACTTGACGCACCTGGGACAGTGACACAACACTGTTGTCTTCATTGATGGCTTCGTCAACAATTAACCGATTGGGCCTGTTCTTCTGCTTCAGAATAGCAGTCGATAAGTCATCGGCTTTAGAGCTGGGAGAGAAAAGACAGCTTATGAGCCTGAGTGATACTGACCCTCTCCAGCCACCCCGTTTTGAGCTCCACTTTCTACAAGTTTCTTCGTTGTCTCGTCTTTCATAAGCTACTTGTTTGTAGCACAATCGAGAACATTACTTCCCAGGGACCAGTTGCGGGAGTTCAAGGGAGGATGTTTTTTGTCAATAAATGTAACTATGAGCTTCCAGTGGATACAGCTATGAAGCTATCTATGAAAAGAAGTGGTCAGTGAGATGTTGCTGACTGTAAGATGTTTTGCCTCAATGAATTAGTCAGACTCATCTGAAATCACATGTAACTGCTGCCAACAAAACAAAAGTTCAAGTCTATTTGGTGTCAAATCCCAGATAAATAGGGGCATTAAAGGACAATGCCGCAGCAACCCTGACAGGAAGAGTTGTAAGAGTTTAGTCTCTTTAGGCCTGTTTTTTAAACCGAGCAAGCCGCAGAAATATTTGAATGCTCATAGAAAATGATTTTGTGTTGGGGTTTTTTTAGCTCTTTTCCATAATACCTTCACAAAAGTCACTGCAGCTCTGGCCTACAACACCACAAGAAATAACTCATTTGCTCTGACAAAATGGAGCAAATAAAACACCAAGGAAATGGAAGAAAGGCAGATTAACTGTCCCCCTTCAAAATCTAATACAGCAAATTCACTCTACGTCAGAATATGAGATTACTGAGCTCTTCCTTATTCTTGAGGAGCCCTTGGAAGCTGTATGTTAGCCACACACAACAGGGGTGGAGTGCTGTGGCTTCCCGCGGTAGGCTGACTGCTTTCTCCAAGTATGTGACTGTGCCAATGTCCAAGGTCAGAAGAGAAAACCTTGCATAGTCTGACTTGATTCTGACAGAAAATAAAGAAAAAATAAAGTCTTCCCTGGACCTAAGCAAGTAGCAAGCACTGGCAAAGAATAGGGAGCTTTGTGGACAATGGCAGCAGTAGTAACTTCGGCTCCATCTTACCCTTTTAGAGGCAGAATGACGAGAAGAAACCAAACCTGGAGTAGAAATGGCAGCACTTGGCATGTCCACTGCATTTTCAAGAGTCCATCAGAGAGGAGTGACATACCTATGGTGTGATGTTACCCAGGTCCCTCCCCACCTCCAGACAGAGGCTTTTCCAAGACAGGCTATGCAGTGTTGGCTCCCTTCTCTGACACGTAAAAGGGGAAACAATACCAAGCAAGCCCTTGAGAGCAGCCAGCTTGCTTTCAAAAGGTTTTCAAGCTTCCCTTAAATGCTGGTAGCACAGGAAACATGTTCCAAACAACAGACAACATTATTTTAAGTGAACAAAAAAAGCTGTAAAACACGTTCTTTCCTGGACTGCCAGCACCATTGAAAGTTACCTTTCTTCCTCTCTTTATTAAAAAGAGTGCAAGAGGTAAGACATTGCAGATCTATTGTCTGAGTAAAAAAACAACACACTAAAAAGCTGCTGGATACATTCTGGAAAGGGCTCATGAATTCCACAATCAATCTAAAAATGTGGTCTTGTGGTAAGTCTTAAAAAGTCACGATTTCCAGGAAAACTGATAGAGCAATAAGAAAACTGAACAAACACATTATCAGGGCAGATTACGGTTAAACAGTGCATAAACACAAAACCAACAACCTGCTTGTAAGGACTCTGCCTCCTCATTAGCTCCTGGCCACTAGAAACTAACCCAGAAAACAGATTTCAAGATTTCAGCTAAGGGACACCAGGGAGACACAATACTCAGTTGGGTTATTCAGAGTGTGACTTGGAATTCCTCCCTCTGGACACAAGATGCGAATGCCAAGGCCTTTTTGATAAAAAAACACTGCCAGACTTTGGCTACCTGGACTGTAGCTGAAACTAAGTTTCTGCCTCTTGGGATGGAGGGACTGCTATTACAGCCTAAAAACCAGCCTGGAACACCAGATCAAAAACAAATGGTGAAGGAACTGAGTAACAAGTGGAAGCTTTTCAAGCAATACTGTACACAAAACAAAAGCTGCAAAAAACTAGAGAGAAAGTTTGGGTAGCTCCCGACATAGAGCAGTACATGAAAACACAGCAAGAATCCACTTGGTTCTGGTAAATAAGAGAAAAAAGTTTTAGTATGGAAGAACTGAACCTACAGTTCTCAAAGAACTGAGGGCTGGATCAATATCAGATACACTTAGAGTGATTGAAAAGGATTGGAGGCATTAAAAATGGAATAAAAGCATCCAAGGAGCATCCAGGGAGCTAAATGTGCAGGGTCAGCTTCAGTGCTCTGACCCGACAGTTCTGCAGAGGAAAAACAAAGGTGCAACAAAATTACATGTCAGCTACGGAGGGAAATGATGTTATTTCTCCTGCAGACAAGGGTAAGGTTCAGACAGGCAGGCACTACCCATCTTTCAGCGGCAATTTACAATATTGTTCTCATCACCATTTGCCCTCATTGCATCTCTCCAAGGGTTCCTCATGCTGCAGCTGAAACAACAGGGCAAAATAGATCTGTGCCCCTCAACCACGCACAGACAAACCCCAGCATCTGTGGGAAGAAGAGCACGAACAGAAAATACCAAGCAGCAAAGCCTAAACGCGTGGGTTCGGATTCTCTCCTGCAAACTTTCTCACTCCTGCTGAGAAACTTCAGGAAAGGATGGGGACAGAAAACTAACCCAGGTAATTCTAAAAGCTCCTTGATTAGCTACTGGTCAGAGACAGCCTGGTGGAAACCCTCCAAATCATCTTCCTGATCCATTCTGTTTTTCAGCTCCCTCACACCCCTTTCCTTCCCTGACTTAACAAAGAGACAAACTGAACAGAAAATGTAGCTTTAGAGCTATTTTGGAATTAAAAGGACATTCAAGGTCTGTATTAAGCTGCCCCTAGACAGAAGTCAGAAGTGAGGACACAATCACCAGCACAGCAAAGGGCCAAGCTTGCATATAAAGTGCAAGACATCTGTAAAACTGAAGCAAGTATGTTCTAGCCCCGAAGGCCAATAGTACAACAGGTTCCCTCAGCCACCTTTTCTCTCTCAGAAAAGCATTTCAACAGCCTCATTTCACATATGGGAGAAGGAGGGGGACTTTCTATAACTTACAGAATCACAGAATATCCTGAGCTCGAAGGGACCCATCAGGAATATCAAGTTCAGCTCCTGGTCCCGCATAGGACAGTTCCAAGAATCACACCATGTGCCTGAGATCACTGTCTAAATGCTTCCTGAACTCTGCCAGGCTTTGTGCTGTGACCACTTCCCTGGGGGGCCTGTTCCAGTGACCGACCACCTTCGGGATGAACCTTTTCCTGATATCCAACCTAAACCTACCCTGACACAGCTTCATGGACTTAATTACACCACTTGGTGGTTTCCCTCTGTGTCAGAGCTCTCCTGTTCAGCAACTAATAACGCTCAGAGGCATCACAGGGAAGGGTATGAAGAGCCAGAGTCGAAAGTCATTACTAATTAGTGATCCCTCTGAAAATGATAATCAACCTCCAAAGCCCCACTTAAGTAAAGAAACAAGTTGTTCCTTCAAGTCGGTGCTAAAAATAAGCAAAAAGTCACTTCCCAGAATGATCCCAGCTGCAGTAATGAAAGTGAAATCAGCCGTGTCTTCTGCACACTGCCGTGGCTCTTTACCACCCCCCTTGTGAAATCACTTCACAGATAAAACCAGTGAACAATTACTTACCAACCTGGGCATCTGATTAACAGACTGAACTGCTTTTCCCAGGTAGGTATTAAAAGAAAAAAAAAGTCCTAAAACGTTTTTACCCCCAAGTGAAGTGTCTGAGGTGTGTGGTGACTTATGTAGACACTGGCTGAAACAAGACAACTATGGGGGAAATTTAGACCCATTGTGGAGAAGACAAGTTTTCCACACTGTTTCAGACAGGCTGGGAGCGGAAAACAGGAATTCCTTCAGAAACCACACTTCCTCAGCTTTTGGAATGCTACTTGCCATGCTGAGGCTTGGTTCAGCAAGATGGCTGCCAGCAGCTGTGACAAAAAATGGCAACTAAAAAGTAACCGTGTTCCAGCTGCAACTAACTTTTGCTGGTTCCTGTGTGGGTGAGAAGAACTTAACTGAAGTAGAAATCCCTTTTTAAAAACACTGTTAACCTCCCCCAGCTGCACAACCGGGGTCTGGGAATGTCACTTCCACTGCAAAGATGGAATGTCTGGCACACCTCACTGGAACTGAACCGGCAGGGCCAAGCCGGTTTGGATTCCAGGAGTTGCAAAAGAAAAGGAAAACATACTCAAAGAACACCAAAAGGTACCAAAAGGGACCAAAAGTGCTCCTGGCGAAGTCAGAAAGTCACTTCGAGTATTCTTGCAATGGGAAAATTTATCTTTGGATTCTATTTTACTCCGCTCAAAATGCACGTGGGCTGCGAGCAGAGGCTGTTTCTCATTCCTGAGGAGCACGGAAGATGATCTGTAGAGCCTGTAACTGAGTAGAGCCAAGAAGAGTGAGGCAAGACACCCGAGACGGAAACACGGCCAACCGCCACGGCCGTGCCCGGCACAACATGTCTGCCTCGGCCAGCGCCGAGTCACTCGCCAGCCCCGGGCCGCAGGGCCGCTGCGAGCAGGAGGAGCCCGGGACGGGTCTAGAAAACAAAGCACTCCGTCGTTCAGGTCCCGGCGAGCGGGTGGCCCTAGGCCCGGCCGTGGCACGGCGGGAGGCCCGGCCCGGCCTCGCCCCCCGCCATGACTCGACACTTCCCGGTGAGGCCCGGCCGTGACGGGGCGGACGGCGGGAAGCGGATCATCCCCGTTCCGGCGCCGCCTTCGCCCGCCTGAAGCCCGCCGGCCGCCCCCGGTGAAGCGGGCGGGCCGGACCGGGCCCAGGCCGCGGCGGGGCCTAGGCCGCGGGGAGGCGGTGAGGCCCGCACTTACTCGGATCCCGAGGCCATGGCGCTGCGGGGAGGGCGCGAGGGGCGGCGGACGGCGGCTCCTCAGGGCGGGCGGGGGATCCGGAGGGTCGTGGGGGTCGCGGGCGGCGGGCGGAGGGTTCGAGGCGTCCGCGCTGGCTGAGCCTCAGCGCCGACTCATCGGCGAGAGAAGCCCCGCCCACGCCGCCTCGCCTGCCTAGCAACAGCGTGCGCCGGCCAATCGGAAATTCCGGCCCGCGACCGCCTCGGCCAATGGAAGTGGAAAAAAAAAGGCACCGAGGACTCCGCCTAAGCCCCGCCCCTCCGTGTGCTCTGGCCAATCGTCACCAGCCAGGCGCCACTACCTGCAGCCAATCGCAGAGCGGCTCTCCTTTCGAGCGACAGCTTCCTTGCTGCCAATGGCGAAGAGCCACCGACGGGAAATGCGGAAGGGAAGTCCCGCCTCCACAGCCGCCGCTGATTGGGCAACGCCCGAGGGCAGGGCCAATCAGAAGGGGCGTGGTGCGCACGCGTCCTTCTTCCCGCCACTCACAGCAGCCTCGTTCCTGCTCGTGGTCAGGAATGTCCGGGACCTCGGAGAGGCTCCTGCCATAGGCACGGTCACCTCCCACCACAGCAGGCTGGCCTTGAACGCTCCCAGGCACCCAGGGACAGCCACTGCTTCTCTGGACAACCTGTGCAGGACCTCAGCACCCTCACAGGGTAGAATTTCTTCCTAATACCGCATCTAACCCTGTCCTCTGTTAGTTTAAAACAGTTACCTCTCGTCGAGTCACTTTATGTCATTCCCAAAAGTCCCTCTCCAGCGCTCCTGGAGCCCCTTGAAGGAATGGGAATCCTGGAGCCCTTTCCAGGCTTAACAATCCCAGCTCTCTCAGCCATGCTCCAGCCCTCTGATCACCTTGGTGGCCTCCTTTGGGTTCACTCCAGCAGCTCCCTGTCCTTCCCCTGCTGGGACCCCCGAGCTGGATGCAGAGCTCCAGGTGGGTCTCACCAGAGCAGAGCAGAGCAGAGGGGCAGAATCCCCTCCCTCCCCTGCTGCCCACGAGGCTCTGGATGCAGCCCAGGATATGCCAAGGTGTTTTTCTGAAGGAATTGCAGGACAAAGCCCCTCTCTGTCCCTCCAGTGTTGAGAGGAGACTGCAGTAGATCCTACCTTGCACTCCTCCAGAGTTCTGTCATGCTCTCTTTCCTCTCCGCTCATTCCTCCTTTGCCTTGCAGCTCCCAAACACCCCTTCCCTCTTGTGGGAGGCAAGACTTGCAAAAGGCTTGGGTAATGGGGTCAGGGGTACCTGCCTCATCCAACACAATGCCCCACCGGACACTGGGTAGGGATGTGTGCTCCTTCACCTCTGAGAGTGAGGGGCCTGGAGCTATGACATTGGCACAGACCCTCAGAGCCACAGGGGACACACAGGTGTGGGTCTGGACCCTGCTGCTGCCTCTGGCTAGGGCAGCGTTGTGAAATTCATACCTCAGAGCCATGTGCTTCAGACAAAAGCACTTCTCTGGGCTCCAAACCACAGTAACCGAGCAAAAAGCCGGTACACAAAGCACAGATAGGACAGACCACAAGCTCCCTGGAGCCCCAGTGCAGAGCCAGCCCCACCACGTGCAGGGCAGAGGACGAAGGTATCTCTGCCCTTGATCTCACACATCCAGGACACACAGCCCATGGGCTCTCTCTAGCTGGAGGCAGTGTCAAGGCCATGACAGCAACATCTTGCTCTGGAAAAAGAGCATGGAAAAACCCAAAGCTAAACAGAGATGAGTTTTTTATTAGAAAAGGACATCTATTCTGCTTCAGTCCTTTGGGAATCCAGCTTCATTGCAAAGCCATTCTAAGTCTTGAAGGAGTCCTTAAAGGCCTTGTGCCAGCCAAGTGCAGGGAGACCTCAGCAGATGGGTATGGGGGGCATGACCAGGTCAGCTTGAAGTGTCCTGGGCTGCTGCCCCAAGGTAATCCTGTATGCTTCTGGCAAGTGGCTCACTGTGAGGGAATGTCGCCTGCTCCAGACACGAAACCAGGTACAAAGGGAGGGGCCTGAAAGAAAAGGGAACATGGCAGCAGTGAGGACTGCAGCATTCCTTTGCCATGCCCTAAGACATTTGTTCTGCAGGTCCCCCTGCTCTACCTGCAGCCTCTGCCCTCCCCATCTGGCTCTGTGTCAGCTCTTCTGTGCCCTAGGGAGTCCCAGCAGAGCCACAGCCTGTGACTTCCTCAGAGCAGTGATCAGGGAAAGCTCCTCAGACACCGAAACTGCCCTCACAGCCTGACAGACAGTTTGCACTGCTGGACATGAGATCTCACTCATCCCTCTGCACACCTTTCCTGCCCTTGCTGCTCCCCATTCTCTCCAGGAGAGCCCTGGCAGAACTTCTGCCACTGAGCAGCCGCCTCCTGCTTTCGGTTCAGCTTCCACAAGGTCTGCACCAGGTAGGAGGCAGCAGCTGGGTCACCTGCAAGACAGGAAGAAGGATCAGCCCTTAGCAGAGGAGGAGCAGGTTCTGAGCACTGCTGTGGGTTGCAGGGTATTACAAAAGAAGCTCAGAGGCCAGACAAGGGCAATGAGTGTGAGGAGAGTGGTGTAATGGGGAGGAGGCCGTCCTGGCTGGGTCACAGGCTCTAATTAACCCCAGGGCTGGCAGCCAAGGCAGATGGCATCATCCCTGTGGCACAGCCTGCCACACTTCTTTTTGGACACAGACTGGGGTTTTCCTTGCAGGCATATCTGCACGCCCAAAGGGAGGCAGCCATAGGTCCAGCTGGGACCAGCAGGTCTGACAGATCCTGGTGAAGCTCACACCTTTTCAGCATATCAGAGCACTGAATAGGAGAGAGCAGCCCTGTGCGCAGCAGTAGTCATGCCTTGGTTGAGCTCAAGTCACGAATGCTCCCTTTGCATTGCTCTGTACATTTGCTCTGTACTGCCAGGCATGGACATGCTGCTTCCTTAAATGAAGCACAACTCCACTCCTCTAGTCTGAGAAAGGAGACCTGTCTGGGAGAAAGCTGGCTGTACCAGACTGGGATTGAGGCAGGAAATTTCCAAGCTTGTCAGGGTTCTGATATACTCCTCTGACAATAGTTTTGGTCTGTTCTCCATGGTAGTGAGCTGACCAGGCCCCACAGAAGTATCTCTAGTATGTAATATTGCTAGTGCCCCTTCTGTTGTCCTTGACACCTGAATAAATGTGGTATAAAGCATAAGAACTTACTGCTGAAGACAGCAAAGCACCCCAGGACAAATTTGTGGAAATCCCTTGTGTTCCTCACCAAAATGAGCCTCTTACCTGGTGAGATCTGCAAACTGTGCTGGAAATCCAACAGGGCTTGTTTGTGCCTCCCCAGCTCCAGGAACTGCGTACCTCGACCAATGAGAGAGAGCAACCTGATCTTCTGGAGCACCTCCACTTCTGCCTGGAGATTCTCTATCATGGGAAGACACAAATACCTGAAGACAGCATCCTCCAGACATTCTCTCCCTTGTTCCCAGGAGGCTGAGCTAGGTTAGCAGTCAGAACAGGCCAAGCATTTACTAGGGCTGCTCATCTTCCAGCCTCAGAGACAGATGGCAGATCTCAGCCTCTCCGCCAGGCTGGAAGAGGTCAGGAGGAAGCAGAGGGGGAGAGTGAAGAATGTCAAGAGCCCAGAATGTTATATGGCTGTGGTGAAAGTGACCTCAGCAGCAGCCTGGCCTTTGGTTGTCCCTCTGCACCACTGGCATATATATTCCCCAAAAACTGGATTGGAAAAGCTTTCCAGTTTACAGCCCATTTAACTGCTACCTAGACAGTGAAGGAGGCAGAGCCAACATGCACCTTTGCTCCAAAAAACTAGCCAGACTCTTCAGAGGCTTCAGCATGGCCAAGAGCTTTGCATCCTGGGACAACTGCCTCTTGCCAGAGTGATGCTGGGCCCACCACCTTGCCCCTCTACCTGCTGCTGCCAAGCACACAGATCCTGACCCAGCCAAGGCCCCACACCAGTCCCACCTGTGTGGTGTCCTACCTGTCCATCTAACACCAGACCCGTGAAGCTGGACACGCAGGAGATCACTGAGGCACCTGTGGGTGGGAGGCCAGAGAAGCTTTGGAGCCACTGTCAGGAGTGTCAAGTTGTCAGGGCAGCCCCAGTGCCATGCTGTGTGCTGCCCCGGCCCCACCATCCACTGCTGCCTGCTGGGGAGGCCCCTTCTGCCAACAAGGCTTTATCACCTGCTGAACTGTGTTACAGCTTCCTTGCTCTCGCCGAGTTTGGCCCATGCCCAGCCCTGGTGCAGGTATCCAGCCGCTCTCCAGGCAAGGCAGCACAGGCTCTCCTTCTGGGATGGGAGTCCACCCGCCAGTCCTGCCCCTGGCAATGGGCACTCCGGCTGCTCCAGCCTCTCCTCCACTCGTAACACCCGTGGAATCAGGTCAGTCGTCCGGGTGATGACCTCCTCACACACAGTTATGGCATCCTGGTGCCTCCCAGCCTGCTCCAAGGCAGATGCTGCTTCCAGGAACACCTCTGGGATCCTGGGCAGACCTAGGCCACAGTTCAGGGGGACCTGGGGAGCAAAGGTGACAACAGTGCTGCAGAACTGCTGAGTTCTCAGCCAGGCAGAATGACTCTGGGCATACTGGGAAGGTGGAGCTACTGCCCAGCAAAGCTCAAGCCCTCTTCCACAGTAACCGGAGCCTGGTGGAGCAGGCAGAAGATGGGAAGCACTCCCAGCTCAGCAGAGTCAAGGCATCAAATCCCTACTCTGGAAGTGAAGGACATCCAAAATCAGGCTGACAGCTGCTCCCCACAAAGAAGGGGAAGCTGTGTCTCCAAACAGCAGTGGTGAGTGCTTTCTGGTGTGAATCCAAAGGCAGACATGCCACAGGTCAGGGGTGCCCACCTTCACCTCATTTCCTTCACATCAGCCCCTGCCTCATTTCCTTCACGTCTCAAACTAGACACTGAAACCTCGAGTCCAGGCCTGATGTCTGGGCCCAGTCTTTGGGACTGGGTTTGGATCCCTCCAACCCTCATCCTCCCAGTCACCAAGGGAGTTCATTATCAGGACACTTACCTGCTGCTGCAGCCCCTCCTGAAGGAGAGACAGAAAATCCAGGTAATGTTCCACTGCATCAGTCACCCTGCAACAGGAACCAGACATGTGGTGGAAGCAGAAGTGCCATCAGCCAGGTGAAACCTGGATTGCCAGCCCGCAGTCTCTTCCCCTGCACCACACTCGCCCTGTTCACAATCTCCATGCTTTGAGCAGACCTATGACAGCAGTACTGAACTGCACCATTTCCAGGAGCACAAGGAAAACTGCAGAGCCCAAACAAGCAGCATGCTGCAAGCAGACCAGAGGTACTGTTACCTCCCATCCTGGAGACACCGCTGTGCCAGAAGGTACTTCACTTCAGAGGGGTGGTGATGGCGAAGGAGAGAAGTGAGTACTGGTGTGTGGACAAGCAGCTCTGTGTGCATTAGGAAATAGGGACTAGAGGAAGCAGCTGATGGAGGGTTTTTTCCCAGAGCCTGTGAAACAGGAACAGAAAATATTATCAACACTACACTAGTCAAGTCTCAGGCAGCTACAATCTTTTGTCACTTCTGATATCTGGAGATGCACCCAGGTGAGCAGAAGTGCTGCACTTCACAAGCACAGCTACATTAATCTCACAGCTGCTTCCAGCAAGGGCCATCAGGATCACACAAGGGCAGGCAGACTTCTGTTCTCCACATGGCACCAGGAGATTTGCAAGATCACCCAGATCACCTCAGGTTTTTGGTTCAAGGTGCTTTGAGCTGCCTGGAACACCATATCCCATTGCAGCCACAGACCTAGTTAGAGCATTAGAGTTCTCTCTCCTCTCTGTATGTATCTGACAGCTTTTCAAACAGCTGAAGAGATAATTCAAGGTCTACTGCTGTGCCTACTCTCCCAAGCCACCACGAACATGAGCTAGGACCTAAGGTCTTGCCACATCCAAATGTGGTGCTGAGCAGGAATTTTAGATCTCACTGGACTCCTTCCTGCCCATTTGCTGAAGGCAGCACCATGCTATTTTGGGGACACCTTCCAGGGTCGAACAGCCCCCCAGAAGGAAGAAGCCTGCTTGGAACTCCATGCAGGCTCTGTTGGGCAAAACTCATCCCAGAACTACAGGAACCAGACAAACCTCGTAGAGCAGAGTCAGGGCCTGCATCTCCACATCGGTCTCTCCCAGTTCACGATACACTGCTACCACATGGGACAGGGCAGGAAGGCACTGGAAATCTACCTGGAGGGCCCGTTTCAGGTGCTGAAGGGCTGTCTGAGGCTTGCCCTAGGTGGATGGGAAGACATGCATGTTGAAAGGACATCTTGCTGATGTCTTTACTGTTTGGTGGGAACCAGATTCTCGCTCTGCTTCCCCAAGAGATCCCCACTGAGCAGGGCAGCACTTTAGCCAAAGGCAGCCCTCCTTAGGTTAGTTTTTGAGTTTCTCTCTCTCTGCAACAACACTTTGCAATCAGCCAAAATCTTTGCTTGGATTTTACAGCCTGTCCAAGGAGGCTGGGGCCACAAGGGCAATTTCTGCTCAAGGCCTTCCCTCCCTGCAGAGGCCTTGAACCACAGAGAGGCATTGTGGACATCAGCCTGAGCCTCCTCCCTCCCCCAACGCTACCTTTCCCCTCTCTGCTGGCATTACCATTCGCTGAGCACAGCAGCCAAGGCAGGTGTAGATCTGAGCCAGGATCTTCTTGGAGCAGAATCCTCCTGCAGCTTCCTGAAGGAGGCCAAGGGCAGTGGGGAAGTTCCCAGCCTCCAGCTCCTGCAGCCCTAGGACAGACCCCATATCTTGGCTCTGTGGCTCACCTTCCTGTCCCACCTGGCCCCAAACAATCGTGGTGCCCTTTTCTTCCCAGTGCCACAGGAACTTGCCTGATCCCCTCAAACCCAATGATGCACAGCAGGATAGTACCAAGCTGCCATCTTTGCTTTAATGTTTTTGCAAGAGAACAAGTCACTCAATGGAAATGTCCAGCAGAAACAACAGCAGCTTCCAAGCCCAAGATGCCTCCTTTGGCCCAGAACAAGGACAGGGATATGTGCTGGACAGGTTCAGCTCCACATTCATCCACAATGACAGCAGTGCAGATAGGGAAGCACACACAGAACCTCAGAATTTTTCCAGCACATCTGGGTCATTTCCTAGGCAGGATGCTTTGGAATATCAATTAATTAATATTTATCACAACTGGTTATTTGCTTTTCCTTCAGTCTTCTTTTCAGGCTTCCCTCTGAGGCTCTCACACAGCAGCACCACACTCACATCTGCCACCTCCCTGCTGGAAGTGCTGGTGCCACCCTTGAGTATTTTGGCTTCAGCTCTGTGGGCCAGAACTCCTGCCCTGCCTCCTGGCAGGAAGGCCCTGTATGAGCCCAAGCACAGCAAGGCAGCACTGGCTGTCACCAAAGCCACTGAGGTTGTCAAAACAGTACAGGAGAGAAAACAGGCAGGATGGAACATCGCAGCCAGAGGAGATCCATTGCCTGCTGTGACACCAGGCTACAAAGCCTCACAACAGCTTTGTGTAGCTCTTGTAGCACCATAATCTGATGGAAACAACGTGCTTGCAACAAGGCAGGTTCCAGAAGACAGAGAGAAGAAAGAAAAATCTTCATAAATCCCCTGCCAGCCTTCTGCCTTAAGGTCACTGCAGGGCCCAGACACTTCCCCTAAAGTCACAGACAGGCAGAGGAGCCCTGTGATAGTGCAGAGAAAGGATGAGCTGGGGAAAAACAGGGAAGGTTTTTGAATACGGAATGTAAAGGTTGAGACTCAGAGGGTCAGCCCAGACCTGTTTGCAAAGGAACAGCCCAAAAACCCCAAAGGCCAGCTGGGAAGAGAAACCAGGATAAGGGCAGGGAAGTGGTCCTGGGACAGAGAAGCAGCAGACTGTGCTGAGGCATGAGTACCAGCGCCTCACAAACCTTGCAGGAAGGCTGCTGCAGTGCAGAGGATCTCCTTCAAGTCCTTGGCGCTTTGTACAAGGGGCAAGGAGGCCCTCTCAGGAGGGACCCGCCATGCCTTGATTATGGAGAGGAGTTTGTTCTGCCCCTCGCTGCAGTGAGCTCTTCCGGGGCCCTGTGAAGGCACAGAGGAAAGAGAGCAGGGAGTGCTGAAGGGAAGCAGGAAACACTGGTCCAAGGGCACAGAGAAACATGTCCCACCAAACCACTCAACACTACTCCCTGCAATGGGAGCAGGCTGGGGAGCACCGTCCTACCATCTGTTCACTTCAGCTACAACCCCTTTACTGCAGTGATTCCTGCCTGGCCTGGGGCAGCACCTCCCCACCCCAGAGTGGGGTGTACCTCCAGGCCCTCCTGGCATGCAACAGATGCTTGTGGGGGTTCATTCAGAAAGATGGGACCCATCAGCAGTCTTCTGAACAGCAGGGAAGAGTTCTGCATCCCCCACTGCTGCTCCCTACAGAGTCTGCAATTCCATCTGCAGCCCTCTTCCAGCCTGCCCAAGTCTCCTGTCTGACTCACAGAGGTCCAGGACCCACACAGGCAGAATATTCTGGAATCCATTAACACTCTCAGGGCCATTAGGCTATGCTGGGATGCCAGAAGGAGGATTAGTCATGCTGACTGGGCAGCACTGATGGGTTCAGCTGTCCAAGTGCCACAACAACATTTTGCAGAGTGAGTTTTAAGACAAACACAAGCATCTGCCTGTGCCCAGTTACCTCAGCAGTGCTCAGGAGCTGGAAGAGGCCAGCAACACTTCCCAGCCGGCCGGCTGCCAGCCACCAGGCTGCTTGCAGGGCCCCGAGGTGGTGCAGAGGTGCCTGCAGCTCCTCCACCGTTACTTCCTGCAGCACCTTTTGCCACAGCTTCTCCATGCCAAGATCCTGTCCGCAGGCCCCATAAGCCTCCAGAACTGAAAAAAATAACCCAAGGAAATGACCTAGAGCTGCGAGACAATGCATTGGTGCCCTGTAACAGACAACCTCGATGCAAGAGGGAGAGAAAGCCTCAAGAAAGCACAGGCTCCTAGTAGCAATGAAAGGAAGGGGGTTACTGGGCTGGCCTGGCCTCAGCAATATGGAAAACAAGCTCTAAAAGAGTGGAGCTGACAGCAGGACACTCAGGAGGCAACACTCCGCACAACTCAGAGCTAGACTCCAGCTCTGCTGAGCCCTCTTGTAGTCATTTGCCCTCAGGTAAGCATGTGCCAACACTGCAGATCCACTTCTAAACTGAGGTGAGTTTTCTTTGAAGCCAGCACACCATAATTAAAGAAAATACTAATCTTCTACTGTCACTAAAACTTTGCTAGAGACTTGGCACCTTCTACATTAAAAAGTCTTGTTTCCCTTAAAACCTCCAGCCCATCCCTGCAGGCAGCAGAAGGCGGGCAGCTGCACATTGTCCCTGGCCACGTGCCACTCCACCTCCAGGCCTTACAGGCAGAGCCGGGATGTCTGCTCACAGTTCTCCCCATCTCCAGCCTTTCCAAGCACAGCCAGAACGCCTGCCCACAGTTTCCAGGTGGAGCCAGGCATGTCTGCTCACGGTTTCCCCCATCTCTGGCCTTCCCTGGCAGAGCCAGGAGTGTCTGTTCACAGTTTCTGCACCTCCAGCCAGTCACCAAGTACCTCTAGAGCACAAAGAAGGCTCTCCTGACCCCGAGAACTCTCCATACAAAGAACCACATCCTTACCCCTCAGGAGCCCCTGCCGTATTCCTTCTGCTTCTCCTTTGATGGCAGAGTCAGATGCACCCACAGTGCAAAGCAAGGAGTTGTAGAGGACAGTGAGTTCCAGAGGCAGGGCAGGGAGTGCAGCCGGCAGCCCTGTGGGCACAGCCAACCCAACAAGAAAATTAGCTGGCTAACAGTAAACAGCCGTCCATGCTGAGGTGGCAACACCTGGCAACAAGAGAACTGGCTTGGCAAGAAGTTTTTAGAGATTGTGGTGGGATTTAGCCACTTGGGGACTGCAGTGTCCAGACCAACAGCATAATATATCAGCAGTCCAGGTGCCAACACTGCTTTAGACATCCATTCCCCAGCTATCCAAATGCTACAGTCCTCCAGGAGTTGGGCCTTTCAGCTTTCCCAGAAGAACATCACAGCCTACTCTGTTCCAGTACACATCCACCATGTCTCTCTCCTCACTATGGAATCACAGAATGGGTAAGGCTGGAAGGGACCAGTGGCTCATCCAGTTCAACCTCCCTGCTCAAGTAGGGCCATCTTAGAGCACATAGCACAGGATTACATCCAGAGTCTTTCTGAGTATCTCCACTGAGGGAAACTCCACAACCTCTCTGGAAAATTTGTTCCAATGTGCAGTCATCAGGGTAAAGTTATTCTTCATCTTCAGGTGGAACTTCCTGTGCATCAGTTTCTGCCCATTGCCTCATGTCTCAATGCTGGGCACCACTGAGCAGAGCCTGGTCCATCCTCTGATCCCTCTCTGCAGACACTGACAGATATTGATGAGGACCCCTCTCAGTCACCTCTGCTCCAGACTGAACATGCCCAGATTGCTCAGGCTTTCCTTGTAAGAAAGATATTGCAGTCTCCTAATTATCCTCATTTCCCTCTGCTGGACCCTCTCCAGGAGGTCCATGTCTCACTTGCACTGAGGAGCTGAGAAAACTGGAGATAAGGCTGCCCTACACTGGGCTTTCCCTGCACCACACCTGTGTCAGGAAGCCTCTTCCCTGACTTCCCACGGAAAAGGCTACCTCACTTTTTTTTTACAGAAACCCCACAGCTCTGCCCAGCAAGTTCAGGTGGAGTCTGGGGCTGGACAGCAACCCTTCTGCTGGCCCAGGTCAGCACAGGGCAACAGGGGTCATTTCACCCTGGCTTTTTTCCAGCACTGGGATACTGGACCTGCAACTAGAGAAGCAATATTCATAAACTAAAACACAAGAAGCTCCACCTCAACTTGAGGAAGAACTTCTTTATTCTGCTGAGAGTGGCAGAGCACTGCAACAGTTGCACGGGGAGGTCCTGGACTCTCCTCTCTGGAGACATTTAAACCCCACCTGGATGTATTCCTGTGTCACCTGCTCCAGGTAGCCCTACCTTGGCAGTGGGCTTGGATCGGGTGATCTGATTTTCAGTGGCCCCTTTCAACCCTGACGGTTCTGTGATTAACTCCTTTGAAACCCCGTTCAGCACTGGGCAGTGGGAACCGTTTCACCCCGCCCCATTCACGCGTTTGTTTCCAGCACCGGGATACCGGAGCTGCACCAGGGTAAACAGAGGTGTCAGGGAGCCGGCGCTTCCATGCCCACACGCCTCAGGCCCGGGTCAGCAGCGGGAGGTGAAGGCGGGGCACAGCGGCCGTCACTCACCGCGGATGCTCAGGAGCAGCTCCCGGAACTCGTCTCGCTGCTGCCGCCTCACCTGCCGCGTCTCTGCGCCGCACCGTGCCGTCTGCAAGGGACGCACTTACCGCCGGCCCGGCTGGGGAGCGGCACCGGTGGCAGCCCCGCGACTTGGGGAAAGTGGGGGGGGGGGGGGGGGGGGGGTAAGGAAGAGGGCGTGCCGCACCATCCATCGCCCGACCAGCGCCCGGCTGTGGGCGGCCCAGGCCTGCAGACAGCCCCGCGCCGGCTCCGGCTCCTTCCCGCGCCGCCGCTTCATGGCCGCCGCCATCCCCCCGCCGCCGCTTTCCCGCCCTCGCCGCCGATTGGCGGGAACGGACGTCACTAAGGCAACAGGGAAGCTCGGGGCCGAGGGGGCGCGCGCCGGGAAGCGGGAGGCCGCGGAGGGACAAACCTCGGCGCAAGGCGAAGGCACCAAATCACAGAATCTGCTACAGAATACCCGGAGTTGGAAGAAACCCATCAGGTCACCGACTCCAATCCCTTGCTCCGTGCGGTATCCCACAGGAACCACACCACGTGCGCTGTCCAAACGTTTCTTGAACTCCGGCAGGCTTGACCCCTACCCTGTGGGAGCCTATTCCAGTGCCCGACTCTCTCTTGGAGAAGAGCCTTCTCCTAAACCTCGAAAGTTCTGGACCCCAGTTCAACCTAAACCTCCCCTGACACGGGTTCAGGCCATTCCCTCAGGTGGTCCTGTTGCTGGTTTCCGCAGAGAAGAGATCAGTGCCTAACCCACCATTATCCCTCAGGAAGAAATTGTAAATGAGGGTACCCATGAAGGAGACCCCAGATGGGTGGGGTAGAGGGATGGAAGAAGGAGACGACACAGCTCTCCTTGGCTCTCACCATTTTATTTGCAGACATCATTTTCACAGCTGTCCGGGGCCCCGTGCCACCCTAGGACAGCAAATCACACACGCCTCCCCCACTCCCGATTAATTAATTATGCAAATTAGCAACGGAGCCACCCCTCCCTGGCTGCCTCATGGGGTCGGTCGTGCTGTACCCAGGGTGCCAGGTGAACGAGCACAGTCAACTAGCCTCTTTTGGAGGGTTTTCTGAAAGGAAAAAAGCTCTGCTTCCCAGCAGAGACTTGAGCATCGCTTCCACCTTCCAGGTGTAGCTGCTGGATGTGGATGAAAGCACTGCCAGCCAGATATGTAGATATCCAGGAAAGTGTAGCACCACGCTGCATGCAGAGCTCCCAGGTTGCTTTCCACAACTGGGTCCATCCCCCTTTTTTTTTCTTTCCCAAATGAGGGACTGAGGTACAAAGAGGTTAATAAAAAATAAACAACAATCTTTCTCCAAGCCACGTGGTGCACTGAGTCAGGGCTCAGAGGAGAGCAGGGCTCCCCAGCCCCGCTCCTTACACACTGGCACTGCTGCTTCCTGAGGGGAAGGGGGGACATGCACACCAAGACTGGGACTGTGCCTTGGCATAAAAAAAGCAGCCTGAAGAGTCGAGGGAAAACCAGAGAGAGATGGGACAGAGGAATGGCTGCAGGAACAGAGCTGCAGTGAGCCCTGGGCTCCCCAAAATAGTGCCATCCCTTGGGGATCCATGTTAGCCCCACAGACCAGAGCTGCAGGTGCAACCAACACACAACTCTTCACAGTGGCTGCAGCTTTTGGTCACTATTTTCTAGGCAGCAAAAAAGAAACACAGTTGACTTTTTGTTCTGTGCCAGGACCATGGGACACACCATGAGCCTGAGCCAGGGAAGTTTCCCAATGGCTCTCCCCTGCCAAGAAACACATGCACAACACTTTCTAAGCCCAAAGTGCAGAAAGATTGTGGAGTGCAGGATGAAAACTGCTCAGCTGAGCACTCTGTCCCCTGTCACACTAAGCCCAGGGACACAGGGACCAGAAATAAACCACCTGGAATAACTCATCTAGGAGAGCCAAGCAGGGCCCTATGACAACCTCTTTGGAGGGATGTGGGGCAAAACCTACTCCCCAGCACACCAGATTTCCCAAATAGTCTTGGTTTAGACTAGGAGGCAACCCCCTGGGGTTTTGAATCAGCAAACACAGCCCTGCCTGCCCTACCATCAGCAGCATGATCTGCTTCCAAGGTTGCCAGGCCCTAGACTGGCATTAACTCTGTAATCCCCAGCATGATCAGAAGAATGGCAGCCAAATAATCAGCTTGAGAGCAGCTGAAGAAGGCTGACAAGGACTGAAACAGTCCGTGAAAAGAAGCAAGAGTGTCTTCAGCCCTTGGAAAACTCATCTTTGTGAATTTGAAATCTTTGGTGTAGCAGAAAGTCTGCTGTGTCCAAGCAGCCAGCACTCCATGGCATCACTGCAGTGACAAGAATGTACTTGCAGCTCTTCTACTGCAAGTTTTGTTTAGTCTCTGGCAAGATAAGTGTGTCCTTTGATGATGCTACAGCTCTGCTGTTCCCTCTATTCTCCCTGGTCTCCCAGGACCAATAGCCCACACATGGCAGAGGGGTGGCATGGAAGGGTGAGGAGAGGATGCCCAAGCCCCATGTGAGTGCTCCTACCATCAATAGTGGGCATGGAAAGGCTCAACGGCACTGGAGCGACCACTGAAAAGAGAAAGAAGTCCCAGAGATGGAAGTCAAGGGGCCTGGGTGGCAGCTGTGGAGACATCAGGGGCCAGTCCTACACTATCAGTGGCCACAGGGACTTCTGCCAGCACAAATACAGGAAGGCAGAAAGCTCCTGACCAGGTTATGAGGTTACAAATAGACCAGTTTGAGCTCCAGCCTAGGGGTTTAGCAACATGTGTTATCCAGATTAACCTCACATTAATTGAAAATTTACTGGGTAACTGCTACCTCCACCCTCTTCCTCTCCCCATACTGATGCACCCCTCGTTCCTTCAGAGACGTGTGGCCACCAGGGAGCCAGTAGCTTTCAGCAAATAACCTATTTTTAGGGGTGTGACTGCCTAAGCCCACTTTAATTGTTGGCTGATGCATTTTTCTAGCTTCCAGCTTCCCTCACTGTTTGCCACTACCCCACTAACCCTTCCTTGTCCTGGCACTGGTGCCATGCATCCAGGCAGTGAGGCAGGCCAGGGTGTGATGCCAGCTACAAACCAGTCCCTGGTTGTGTCAGGTGAAACTGAGCAGGACCACAGAACAGAAGATATGAGAGGCTGAGGTAGCAGAGCATAGCCAGCAGATCAGGAGCAGGCCAGGCAATGGAAACCTAGTATTAGAACAGTTTAAGCCTTCCTGGAATTGCATCTGAACACCTGAGCAGGCATTTTGCAGGGTAAAATACAAAATTCCACCTGCCCTCAAGAGCCACGGCAACTGGGCACTTGGAAAAAAGGGCAAGAAATGAAATAATGAGAGAGATTTTCCCTGGGACTCTGCAGGACAGAAAGGAAGAGCCTGGAGTTATGCTAAAAGTCTGCAATAAGGAACTCAAACAGGGGCAGTCATGGTGCATGAGTTAAAAATCAATGGGATCAGGCAAATATCATTGCAGAAATCCCAGGTAAGCAATCCTTGGCTCTTTCCAGAGAGGAAAGCGACAAAAAGTTTCATAGCACCAAGTAATGCCACACAGTGGTTCAGGGCAGTAAGGAATCCCAGCTCCAATGGAAACTGCAGGAGAAAGAGAGCTGGGATGTGGCCAGGCACCATGGTCACCACCCTCTCCCCATGCCCATAAAGAAACACCGTATCTCCTGACTGTGAGCAGTCAAGGGCATGTTTGGCATAGCTTACTTGTGGCATGAAGTCTCACAGAGAATACCAAGACCAAGAGGGAGACAAGTCCCAAACATGGGATCATGGATGTGATTGAATGCATCTGCTTCATAGCACACACACAGACACTAGTAAGTTAAACCACTTCCCAAAGGAGTTGGTGCCTGCTCCACGCTTTCAAGAAGTTGTTCTCAGGCTCCGGTGCTCACACAGGGCTACTCCTGCAGCTGGGACAGCTACTCCATTTTCCCCTTTCCTGCTGGCCAGGCCCAGTGTGGGTGTGAGCCCATACTCTGTCACTACATCCTCCTGCATCTTAATTGCTCACAGTCAACAGTCAGCATCCAGCAGCACACACCCAGGAAGAGATAAGAGCCTTGGCTGCTACCACCCAGCCCACAGGGACCCTGACAGGTTGAGAAGCAGAGAACATCTTAGTCAAGCACACAGTTGTCCCTGCTACCATTGGCCCAAGCTAAGCCTGCTGTACAAAGCAGCCCAGAGTGCTCCCAACTGCCCTTCACAGGGCTGAGGACAATCACGTAAGTGGGACTGAGTGTAGGGCAAGAGAGGCCTCACTACAGACAAACTGACTGACTTTGCAGGGGAGTAGCTGCCACCGAGGCTCCAGGACTCATCTGCATGGAACCATGAGCAGTGAGATTCCAGCATGAAAACCGAGCACGTGAAAACAAGTGGTGGCTGTGGGACATTCCCTCCCCTTCCAACCTCCCTTCCCCTCCTCAGCAGGCCCCATACCATGAGTCTTTGCACAGTCAAGGTGACACCGTGCTGGCCACTGAAGCCTATCAGCTGCACATTGTGGCAGGTGTCAGGAAAGTAGCAGCAAGACCCCCATTGGTGTTTCTCCAGCACTTGAGGACTCTTGCTTCTCGGGCTCCTGCAGCAGAGTCCTCCTGCTGCCAGCAAAGGCCCAGCAAGAGCTCTGGCCTCTCCTGCTGGGAAACACCATCCCCATGAGCCAGGAACAGTTGGCTCCAGTCCTTTTGTTCAGCACAGCTGCAGGGAGCTGGGGACAATCCCTGACTGCTGTTGGCAGGCACTCGTTTGCTGGCGGCTCGTATCTTACTCCCAGCCCGAGGGAGGCAAGAAGACAACCCCAGCCTTGGCCAACGAGCAGGTTGGGCTCCTCACATCTCCAAGGCTACCTCAGCCGAAGCCGGCTGAACCAGGAGCTGACGGCACAGTCCACACGAATCACCAGGGAGATCCCCAGCAAGAGGCAAATGCTGCTCACCACAAAGCCCAGCGACTCAAAGAGGAACCTGCAGGCACAACAGATGCAGTTAAGGATACAACAGCCAGCATGACTACAAAGACAGGCTGCTACCCTCCAGCTTACTGATTTTCCTGACAATGAGAGGCTGGTAGCACCCCACATCCTAAATCTGAATTACATTCACTCCCCAGAAGCTGCTGCCTGAAACCTGTAAGCCAAACAGTTGTCTGGTTTAGAGGCCACGCAGGACCTACTGACTCAGGCGGGATTGTGAATCCTTCAGAGGCTGAGGCCACCCTTCACACCAACTAGTTCAAAAGTTTGCTGGGTCACTGTTTCTGGGTTTATCACTTCTAGTCTGGTAACCTTACCTTTGGCTCTCTGACTACAACATTCTCAGCTTCCACGTGGGCTCTGTGTGTCCTTGGATAATAAGATGAGGAGAAACTTCTAGGCTCTAGCCCAAGTCTAGCCTCTGAATTTCAAGCAGAAATTAGTTAGGGACATTCCTACAAACACTACTAGGTAATGAGTCAGAAGATCAATCACAGGGTCTCTTCCAACATTACTGTCTGTGAACTCTAGTCAGGGATATGGATCTTAACCCAGCATCAGAGCAACTCCTGGGACTTACTTTGGGGCAAAGACCTTCCAGACCATGAGGTGTCTCCTGAGGATCATAGCTGCACAAACACAGGCCAGAAGCTGTGGGGAAGATCAGGAAAAACAAGTTACAGATGACTTCGGAGAGACCTCCTGGGCACTAGGTTCACATTTGAAGGTGGTACTAAACTGCACATGCCTGAAAGGCTGGCACAGCACACACCAGGAATGAGCATCCTAAAAAGGACTCCCTTCCATGATGTCTTCAAGTCAGGAAACACAAGTAGCTTGAGGGACACGCAGGCCCTTGTGGGGCCAGGCTGCGGCAGCACAGAGGAGTGCTCACACTGTGGCTAATCTGACCTGCTGTTTCACTGAGAGAGGCACTGTTGCTCTCCTGCGGAAGGGCTTGCCCCTTCCGTTGTCTCTGGTCTGACAACACAGGAGAATGATTTCAAGAGATAAATCCCAGAAAACTATCCACTTCACAGGAATAAAATTTCTGGTGTTTAGCTCCCTGTATCATCACAGCACATATGAAAACCAGAGCTGGTGTGAGACAGGAATGCTAAGGAAGACAAGGAGTAGGATTACAACCCTGCAGCTCCTGAGCAGACATTCCCACTCTGGGCAAATGAGTATGAAAAGCATCCTAATCTGTATGGCAGCTTTCATGCTGGAGCCCAAATCACAGAGCAAAAAAAATAAGGGACCTGCTCTTCCACCTGCAACGAGACACTCCACCCCTGGGCCCGTCTGTGTCTTTGGCTGACCCCTTTCTCTCATCAGACTGCCCCACACTTGTCACAGCACACCAATTTCCTCCTAGACAGCCCTTCCCACAGCCACCCTGCCTCTGCCTGTACCTGTGCCCCAAGGACAAAGAGGTACTTCAATCCCAGCTGCAACAGAGCAGTGGAGAACTCCTCTGGAGACTCCCGCAGCCTCATTTCCATCATGTGCTCCTCCACTTCCTGCAGCTCCTCCCGGGACTCCTTCTTGAGCTTCTTCCTCTGCGAGTTGGACATCTCACACACAAAGGGCCACAGCAGGAGCAGCGGGCAGCCAACTACCTCAAGGACAAAGGCATATTAAGTTATCGGAGCCCAGGAGGTGAGAAGGAGTTTAGGATCTGTCATTCTGCCCTGGATGTGCAGGAAGCACATACCCCAGCTCCAGGCCAGGCTGCCGTGGACCCACAAGGGGAACAGCGAGGATGCTGTTGCTCAGCTGGTGCTGGAGCCTTTATTGCCGCATGCTTAACTTGCAGAGCCCCAGGGAAGGCACTGCAGTGAGCTGTGTCTGCTTGGGCTCCACAACCCAGAAGAAACTGATTTACCTGCAAAGAGGATATGGGAGGCAAAGGTGTTGGCGCCCACCAGGACAGCTGGCAGGAGGTTTGTATTGTGGTCAAGGTGAAAGCCAACAAAGGCTGCATTCCAGTGGATGGCTGGGAAAATAGGCTGGTGGCCGGTGGAATAGAAGAACTGTGAAGCAGCAAGGAGCCAGGAGATGACTGCGTACCACGGCACTGAAAACAGCTCTGAGAGAATAAAAGACAAAAACAGGCAGGGGGTGGGGATATCAGCATCAAGGAACAAGACAGATCCATGGCCAAAAAAAGCCTAGTGACATTTTTTTCCAGATTCCCTTTCTCTGTTGACTTTTAAGAGAGGAAACACCCCAGCCCCCTGCCACAGATCTGCAAGAGGCCAGCATTATTCCCTCTGCTGGTGCCAGTAGCCTTGCTACTGCACTCTGTCAGCACCAGTGGAGTCCGGTGACTGTTCACACCCTGGGAAGAACAAAGCTCCTTTACCTGACCTAAGAGACTCCTCCTCCTCCCCCTCCCACATTCACATCCCTGCTGAATGCATCTTTCTTCTGCTAGAGGATTTAAGTAGCTCTAAAAAAGCTAAGAGTATCCTGAGCGTCAGTGCACCACTACTTCCTAAGACTAGAAACTAGATCCTGCTTCTCCCACTGTAATTAAGACAAGGTCACTGCAGGTGAGGCCCAGGTCACACATCCAGAGGTTGCTCTACTGAACCCAGACTCACCAGCATCTCCAGCAAGGCCTCTGGCACATGTGTGGATGTGCAGCAGCACAAAGGCCTCCACAAAGAGGAGCAGGAAGGCAAAGCTCAGCCGCTCGCTGTGCAGAAGCATCAGAAGGAAGCCCAGGAGGGTGAGGGCTATGACCAGGGCTGCTGAGTACACACTGCCCAGTCCATATGCTGCTATAGTGGCCCTGCAGCTACCCCGCTCCAGCCGGCTCTTCTGAGACTCCTGCATCCTCTTGTAGATCTGAGGGATGATGTGGAGGAAGTCGACTTCAGAGCCAGGGACCCCCACATAGGGTGTGACAATGGATCCTGCTGACTCCCGTGTGTCCTTTGCAAACACCGTCATGGGATTGCACAACAGGAGCAGCAGTCCCATGGATGCTAGTCCATAGACAGCCCTGGGAAAGACAATAACTGCAACCTGCACCAGCTCCTGCAGCTTGCCGAGGGAGTCATCAGCACTGGAGGCAACGGCCCAGTAGCAGGCAATGCAGAGGACCATGAGTGGGAAACCCCAGCGCACAAAGAGCACGAGGGGGTACGAACTGTTCAGGTTGCCATAGTGCCTTAGCCAGCTCTGCACTGCATACACCAGCCCAGCCAGCAAGGCAACGCACAGGAGGTAGAAGAGGTTCTTGGCCCGTGTGTTTCTCAGGCTGGCAAGCGGGGAGAGGAAAACAGAGGGCCGGCACTGAGGGATTTCTTCACGGCACTGGTGGAAAAAACTGGAGAGGCGCACACAGACCAGGAGCACGGCCACGAGGCACAGCAGGTACCAGATCTCTCTCCGGTAAGAAGAAAAGCCAAGGAGCTGCTGCTTTGGACCTTCTGGCACAGTCAGGCAACCATCCCAGTGGAGTTTCCCTACTAGCAACACGACCAGTGAGGCCAGCAGGAATGGGGCCACCCGTGCCTCAGCTACAACAAAGCTGTCAGAGAACATAGCTCCACAGCGAAAAAACAGAATGCCCATGGGGAAGGCCAGCCCCAGCCATGCTCGCAGCCTATGCCTCAGGCCACCACTGTCCAAGGGTGGCTGACTGCCTGTTGAACGAGTTCTCTTGAGATGCTGGCCCCACCAATGCCAGAAAAAACCCAGCTGAGAAACAGTGGCTGCCCATGACAACACCAGGAGCAGATCCAGCCCCTCCTGGGTGAAAACATGGACCAGCCATAGCACAGCAGCCCCCACGGGGCCCCAGAAGAGCGGGTACAGGAGGCAACTGCAACAAAAAGATTGTGAGGATGTGGCCAGCTCTGAGGCCATGTAGCAGAGCAAGCAGGAGGAAGCAATAAGGATGCAGCCCCCCACCATACGCAGGGGGTGGAAGCGAGCCCAGGACTGGGTGCACACAGCCCGTGCCTCCCGCAAGTAGTGCTGGAAGCGACTGATGAGGCTTCCCAGCCTTGGTTCGAGCTCCGGAGGCACCGTCGTCCCCTGCATCTGGGTCAGGAGCTGGGTGTGCTCTTCCACAGCACTGGAGAAGAGCTCCTGCAGGTGCTGGAGTTGCTCTGCTGGCAGGTCCTGAGCTACCAGCGAGTAGGACTGCAGGAAGCGATCCACCTACAGGAGAGAAGACACAGGATCAGACAGCAGCACTGGAAAACTGGGAATGGGATTCACTGCTTCATGCTGCCCCTTCATAATGGAAACAACTCCAATTTACCAAACCCTGCCAGGGCAGACCTGTCCCCAGCTACATCACACAGGGCTGGTCACACAAATCCAGGATGTTGCTATCAGGAAACTCAATCTCTCTGCCAAACTGACATCCCTCTCAAGTGATGCATCCATAGCAACAGCCACAATGACTCCAGCAGCTACACCTCTGCTAATGCTGAGCATCACTGAGGGCTTTTATAGAATCTTTGGCAGCAATAAGGCAAATGTCCACCAGAAGGTCAAGATATTACTACTAATGACACGTAATATGCACCCCACATTGAGTTTTACAGTTTTGTCCGCGGAAAAACACCACATTAAAAAATTTACAGTGGATGAAACCAAACTGCTTCCCTTTCTTCAATACTAGCACATTAATACACTGCACCATAGCTTAAGAAAATCTCATTCTTTTTGCTTTTTACTTCAAGGGGTCATGAACAGAGCCAGCTATGATCCCAAAGTCATAAAAAATGTGTTACAGGGGCATTAGCAGGGCAGAGCACTTGCACACACATCCATCTGCTTAGCAGTGTAGATCTGCTCCAGTCCTGAAATGCACACCTTCCATTTGCCTCAAAGTACAGCCAGAAACAGTCTGCCTCTGCCCACGGATGGCACACACATGCACTGGCTCTCTCACAGGCCTCCCTGGAATGCCACAACTTCTTCAACACCACTGTTATGGAGCCAGAAACCTCCTCAAACAATGAGTGTAAATATTTAAACAGGCACAACTTGATAATGCTAATTCCTAACAAATCATAATTGATATCCGCAGTGATTAATGGACACTAACATACAATATGGTCTTTAAATGTCAGAGCACTCTGCTGCACTGTAATTACAGAGCAGAGTATTTCTGTCTTCCCATCAGCAATCATACTCTCCAGCTCCTCACTGGCTTGCACCGGTGGTGTCCAACTGGCACACTAAGGAGTTGGTTGGGCACTGGAGGAGTTATTCCTGTGCTCTCAGCAATACAGAGTCCCTCAAAGGCAGACTGACCCTTAGCTGAGACACATGCCTTGCAATGCATGTGGCTAATCTGGCACTGTAGAATGACCAGAGCCCCAGCAGATAACCCCCATGTCATCCACAGAGGCTCTCACTTAGCCTGCTCCACTGCCTAGGTTTCTTTTATACCTGGTGTAGAGACTCCCATTCAAATTTTGTCAATCTGCTCCTGGGGTTCTGTATTTTGTTGCACTTTGTGTAAATTGCTCCTTCAGTATCCTACTTTAATATTATCTGTTACATGGGGGTTTTTTTACTTGGTCTTTCATTTCTGTTTTCCTTCTTTTACTAATCTAGAATAGTTTTGTTGTTAATACTGTTTCTTCTTCAAAACTGAAGCAGCATCAAAATCTCCACTTCTACTTTCAAATCTCCAATCACGACACTAGCCTCTGGTCATCTTCAGACTTGAGGAACCAGTGTCCCCTATTACCTAGTTCACTTCTGACCATCTGGGTCCAACCACCCTCCACCTTCCCAGACAGTATTTTCCATATGACAGGACTAAACCAGAGTATTATTTCTGTTTTGGGAAAATGGGGCTGTCTTCTACTGGAGCAAACACTGCAAGAATGTAATGCTTCTAAGTAAGTTCTCCATGAAGATAACATCATGTCACCATCTCACCTCCACCTAACAGAAGAGGTTTGTACTTAAAAACCCACTCCTTCTCTCTCCCCTCTAGTCAAATGGCAGGCCTACCAAAGGCCGTACCTGTTTGGCATTGATGTGATAGACTGAGAGCTGCTGCAAGGCTGCAGACACAGCGTCACCATCGCCAGAAAACATTTCGGCCATCACCTCCCCAATATTACTGTAGGGGATGGGCACCCCCAGCAGCAGGGCCACAGTGGGCACCAGGTTCACTTGAGGAACGGTCTCAGGCTCCTGGAGAGACAGGGGAGGAAATCAGAAATTCAGAGAGAACACAGCAATGCAGCTTTTCACTCATGTGCGAGGACAGTGGGGAAGACATCCCCGTTCAAAGGTCAATCCAAGCAGAGGCACAGCTCTGCTTTTCCCATGGATCCTGTGGTGAGAAGCATGCTTGTTGGGAGCTGTAGGTTGATGGGGAAGGCACCGGCTGTCCATCAGCTCACCTGGCCCTACACAAGCATCCCTCACAGATGTAGTGACATGAACATGCCTTCCAAACACTTCAGTCCTCTATATCCTGTGTCAACTCTTCCACTGCTCTCTCAAGACAAGGTGACAGACCCCCCCCCCCCCCCCCCCACTCTTCTCAATCAAACTGAAAAGGCTAGAAAGCAGCACCATGGAAAAAGTCCTGGAGGTCCTGGCTGATGACAAGTTGAATGTGACTCAGCAGTGCCCTGGCAGCCAGGGGGTCCAACCCTGTCCTGAGGGGCATCAGGCACAGCATGGCCAGCTGGGCAGGGGAAGGGATTGTCCCGCTCTGCTCTGCACTGGGGTGGCTTCAAGTGCTGGGGGCAGTTTTAGGCACCAAAGGGAAGACGTTAAGTGATTAGAAAGCATCAAAATGACAGCCAGGAGGTTGATGAAAGGTCTGGAGGGGAGGCTGTGTGAGAAGCGGCTGAGGTCATTTGGTCTGTTCAGCTGGGAGAAGAGGAGACTGAGGGAAGACCTCCTTGAGGTCTTCAACAGCCTAATGAGGGGAAGAAGAGGGTCAGGCACTGATCTCTTCTCTGTGGTAACCAGTAAAAGGATCTGAGGGAATGGCCTGAAATTGTGCCAGGGAGGTTTAGGCTGGGTAGTAGGAAAAGGTTCTTCACCCAGCGGATGGTCAGGCACTGCAACAGGCTCCTAAGGGAAGTGGTCACAGCACCAAGCCCAAAGTCCAAGATGTGTTTGGACAATGTTCTTAGGAACATGGTATGACTCTTGGGGTGCCCTGTGCAGGGCCAGGAATTGGACTTGATGATCCTGATGTGCCTCTTCCAACTCAGCTTATTCCATGATTCTATGACAGAATCCCCATCCCTCTCAGTCTAAAAAATCCCAGTCTGACTGTTACTCTCTCTAATACTAGGATGCAGTTTTCAAGCACCAACTCAGGCAGGGATAGTTAAGAGTCAGCTTCTCACCTCTGGAGGGCCACTGCCAAACAGGGGTGTCCTGCTGTACACAAACAGTGCTGCATTGACTTCCTTCTCGCTGTCGCCACCATGGTCTCCAGTTTCTGTCATACCGTGGTCCCCAGCCACTAGAAGAAGAGTGTCATTCCCCAGGTGATCCACCAAGGACCTGTCACCAAGATAAGGAAGGTCAACTCCTCCCTGGGCAAGGGCCCCACTAGCCTAGGTGGAAGAGGCTAGAAGAGACATGTCCCCAGCAAGCCTGCCTGCACTGCAGAGGTGAAGCCCACAAAAGGATATGAGCAAAACTAGACGCTGATGCAGAACTGTAACAAGCCAGGGACCAGGGTATTTTAAACTGTTGCTTTAAAGACAAACTGAAAATTCAGAGCCCTAAGACAGAGTGGATCAATCTTGCTTGGGTCCCCAGGAAACAGTGCCTTCAGGGAACTTGAAAAAATGCAATTCAGAAGAAAGGTTCCTGACAAAAACAAAATTTTAGGCTGCTTCTATTTGGGTCACGTATCATGTTATGTGAGCCACCTCCCACTTCAAAGGAAAAAAGCAGGGATTAGTCCTTGAAGGACGCAGTAGGTATGGCACAGTATATGCTCTCAGATACAGCAGGGCAAGTTACCAACTCCTTCTAGCAGCAAAACTTAAAGCAGTCCTAAGAATCAAAAGCTGCAGCATTTTGGACTGAGACGCATCTGCATGACTGAAATTTCTGGATCCCATCCTGCCCTCTGACTCAAAGCTACAGTTCATGGTTCTGCGTGGCAAATGCAGCAGCACTCATTCCCAAACCAGGGTCCTCCATCTGCTTCTCAAACGCTAGCCAGACCTCAGTGGGACAATCTCCATGTTTAAGCTGGAAAGAGCGAGGCTCAGTTGCACTCCAGCTGCACTATCATCTCACGGCTTGGTAGAGAACCAAGACCTGAAGGCAGCCTTACTTATGAAATCAAACCTCTCAACACTCATCTATGCAAGCAATACTGCCCATAGCTGGGCTTCCACCTGCTGCTGGCCAAAGCTGTTTTCCATCTTAATAGGCTCAGTAAGCACACCCTGTTGCCCTCCATTTTTGTCAATTCCCTGGAAAGATCCCACCAGTCTGGCTGAAGGAAGAGGCCAGCTAACAACCCCTCAGCACCACACTGATCACCTGAGCATCTCATTCATCTGGGTAAGCTTCTTCGCCATCTCAGGATGGTCGGGTCCGTGTTTGTGCCCACAGTGGTCCACGCCGAGGAAGTGAGCAATCAGCACATCCCACTCACCACTGTCCACTGCAGAACAAAAGCAAACTTGGAACACACAAGCCTGGAATTCTAAGCCTGGATCCTCCTGCCAGGATTTCCTAGTTGCCTCGGGATATTGCTGTTTCTTCCCCTCCTGCCACTGTCACCTGCCAGCTCTCGAGAAAATTGATGCAGGTTTTAAGTGAGGCATACTCTTGGCCAGAGGTTCCTGGGTGCAATGGCACAGAGACCTCAAACCCTGGTAAAACATCCCAGGATCCCTGTTTCTTCCCCCATCCCTCAGGAGGGGAACAGTACAATGTCACCCAGATGAAAGGCCACTGCACCCCTGATTTGCATAGATTCATACACAGAAGAATGAAAGCCCATTTCCCTTGGTCCCAGGACTTCAGGGAGGTGGAAATCACCTAAAATTCAAACACCAATTACATGCTTCATCTTATTCCCAGGACTAGGAAGCACCAAAGCTTAGCTGAGAGCAGTGATGTGTCTCAATCTCCTAACATGTGTTTTCCCCAGAGCACTGTGTGCCTGTCTAGCCAGCCACATGTCAGACTTAAGCTGCTCCTCCTGCATCTCGACAGTGTATTTTGTAAGACAAACACCAAAGTCTAACTTCATCCCAAATAGCTGAATTCGGTCCCAGACAAAGGAAAGGTTCCTACAGAAACACAGTACAGTACTTGGTCTGTGGGCTCCAGGAACTGGCTTATGGGTGGAAATCCAGCTAGAGCACTGTAATCCATGGGCAGCAGTGTGTACCTGCCCAGTGCTGCTTTGTAACAGAAAAATCCTCCGGCCCTACCTTGAATTTGCAGTAGGACTCCCACATTAGGCCAAGGTTTATCCATGCCCTGTGAATCAGCTGCTTACCAGTTGGATAGAGATGCTGCAGGATCCCATCATCCACAGTGTGAAGATCCTTCACATTAAAAGAAGGAAAGAAATACGAGCGGAAAAACTTCTTTGGGAAGAGTCCTTCCCATGTGTCATCACCCATGAAGACCACTCTCCTTCCTGAGCCAGAGAGAAAGGAATCAATGAGAGTTGGAGCCCTCCTGAGTCGTGCGGTTACCACAACAATCCAAAGAGCCTGGGTAGATCCAGGTCAGGGTCTGGAGCAATGGTTCCTCTACAACTCACACCCAAAACTAAAATCTTCACTAAAAAAAAAAGACCATCTGTCTGTAATTGATTTTGAATACAGGGAGGGACCAGCCCATGAGTATCTCTAAGCCCATGAGTGCCCCCACACCAAACCCACTGCATAACCTCAGGACTTACTGCTGACCTGACATGTCACCCCTGCAGAAAGACTTGTGGGCCACCACAACACAAGTGGGTGCATGGGGTGCAGCATGAAGCAGACAAAAACCTCACACAAGGCCTGTAACCCCACTCCAAAATGCAAGGCAGCAGGTGATGGAGTAGATGTGAGTCTTGAGTTCTGGCTTTTAAACACAATGGTGATGGTGTTCCAGACATGGAAAAGAGAAGGTAAAAGCACTGATGCTCCCCTCCACCCTTGCCCTCCTTGCCCTGCCTGCCATCAACCAGTTGTGTTTCCACAGGGCCTCTTCAGCCTGGAAACAGGAGCCCTTTTCTCTGAGACTGCTACTCTGGCACAGGATCTACTGGTGCATTTTGCCTCAGATGATTGACTGCATTTGCCCACCTTGCTCACACAAAAAGTCATGTTGCATTATCCCACTTTGAACCTTGGGAGGAAGTCTCTCTGGGTAACAAACCACTGTGGCCTGTCCTCTTCCCTCTACTCCATTATCCCACCAAAACAAGCCCTTTACACAGCTGCACTAAGCACCAAACTACAACGAAAATGGGATGAGGTTGTTGCCTCACAGCTGCAAGCAGCTGTCCAGGCAGGCTGGCTGCCTGAGAGACATTTCCACAGCACACCTGGCACCACCTGGCTCCTCCCCTGTCACGTGCCTCAGACCACAGGACAGACTGCCCTCGGCTTCCTACAAGCATTCCTGGCGGTGACCTTGGGAGAAGCACCATCACTGCAGCCACTTTCACCTGCTTTCTCATCATCTTTGAAGATAATGAAGATGAAGCCATGGTCACAGCCCTTCTTACTCCCAAACTGAGTTGGAGACACCCTGCCCTGCCTGCATGACAGCCCCGCCTTAAGTAACTGTTGTTAAGCAGGGCAAAAGAGTCAGCTCACAGGGTGGATCTGTTGGAAGCAGTGCCCTTCCCAGCGAGAAAGTAATCAAGGTTTTGAGTACAAGTTAAACTGAGCAGAGGTTTGCACGTGCCCTGACCCAGCAGGCTGCTGCCCTGCCCACACAGTCACAGAATCATAGAATGTTAAGAGGTTGGAAGAGACCTTAAAGATCATCCACTTCAAAGCCTCTTCCCAAGGGCAGGGACACTTCCCACTAGATCACGTTACTGAAGGCTTTATTCAACCTGGCCTTAAACACTGCCAGGGATGGCGCATCTACAACCTCCCTGGGGATCCCATTCCAGTGTCTCACCACCCTCATAGGAAAGAATTTCTTCTTAATAGCTAACTTAAACTTCTCCTCTGTCAATTTTTACCCATTGCTCCTTATCCTATCACTACAGCTCCTGACAAAGAATTAGTCTCTGGCTTCTCTGCAGGCCCCCTTCAAGTACTGGAAGGCTGCTACAAGGTCTCTATACAACCTTCTCTTCTCCAGGCTAAACAGCCCCAGTCACAGAATCATCAAGGTTGAAAGAGACCTTCAAAACTATCCAATCCAATCATCCACCCACCACTAAAAACCCTAAACCACACCACCCAGCAGGAGATCCAAAAGCCTCTTAAGCACCCCCAGGGATGGTGACTCCATCATCTCCCTGGGCAACCTATTCCTATGCCTGTGAAAAACAATTTTTTTACATCTAGCCTGAAACTCCCCTGCCCAAGCTAAAGGCCAGGAACTCACCGTTCTGCACCAGCTGTGCCAGTAGGTTATCCTCCTGGATGGCGTAGGAAGCGAAGTTGCTGCCCACGTCGATGAAGGTGGGCAGTGAGCCGGTGGTGAGGCCCTTGATGCGCTGCATGGTGGCTGTGGGGGGGTCAGCTCGGAAGCGGTAGAGCCGGGCATGGCGGGGCTGGGAGGTGGCCAGCTGGTGCAGGACACCCAGCTTGTTCTCGTAGGGCAGTGGACTGGCCTTGGCGGGGTCAAAGCGGGCAAACTCAAAATGGAGAGCGTCGATGATGACGAGCACGGCCTTGGAAAAGCGCTGGGGAGCCCAGCAGGAGCCTGGCGGGAGGCTTTGCCTCTCCCAAGGTGGAGGCACGAGTGGGTCTGAGCAGGAACTACTGCTGGCAAGCTCGATCCGGGTGAGCAGGAAGCCGCTCATGAAGAGCCCGATACCAGCAAAAAAGAGAAGGCAAACCCAGGCCAGGAAAAGCACCACTGGCCACCGCTGCATCCTAGAGGAAAGGACAGGCAGCCTCAGCCCCCAGCGGCTCTACCTGGGCAGGAACCACTCCCTACCAGCACTCATCTCTGGCCCAACACCTCTCGCACCCACCCGTCCCGCAGTAACCCGCATCAGCCTGATCTGACTTTACTTGGTCCCCCTCCGTGTCCTGGCAACTGCCCCACGCAACTCCTTGCATCCCCTTCCCGCCGAGTCCTGCTCCCTCCCTCCCTCCCGCCCAGCTCCGGTACGCCCATTCCCCTTCGCACTCCCCCAGCCCCTCGCCTGCACCCCAGACTCCCAGTTCGCCACCTCACACCCGCGCCACCCTTGTGTGCCCCTCGTACCAGCTTCCCCTCCCGCCCCCCCAGTCCCTCACAGCCCCTTTTTGCTCCCCCAGACCCCGTTCCCGTCCCGTCCCGTCCCACCTGCGGCTCCCGGCGCCCGCCACTCCCGGAAGCGCCGCGCGTGGCGACGCCGGCGCTAGAGCGGCACCGCGGGTGGCGGCGCGGGGCAGCAGCATCCCCTGGCGGCCAGGAGGTCCCAGCGCCCCTTAAGGCGAGGCACACGCATAAAGGCGAAAGTGGTGTTTTAATTAATCAGTTAATTAATCGATAGAGGCGGCCCTCGCCCTGTGGTAGGGTTGAAGATCATCTAGTTTCAAGCCCCTTGCTGTGGGCATGGACAGCTTTAATTCAAACAGGTTCCTCAGAGCCTCATCCAGCCTGATCTTGAACACTTCCAGGGATCGGGCATCCACAGCTTCCCAGGACAACCTGTCCCAGTGCCTCACTGCCCTCACAGGAAGAATTTTTTCGTATTATCTAATTTTTAACTCGTGTATGTCCCTGCATGTCCATGGGAGATCCCACCAAGAGCCTGCTGAGGAGCGATGGTCCCCCTTAGGCATCAAATGCTGGGGTCAGGCACCCAAGCACAAGGGAATGTGCTGCAGAAGCACTGTTACGATTTATTACATTATTTAAATCCAATACAAAATAGGGACTAAGGGAACAAGAGCGACTGCCTGCAGCAGAACAGGACTGCTGGCAGGCTTTGGGAGAGAGTATGGGATCCTTCCAGTCCTGTTAGCTGGAGCTGCCCTGTTCTGCCTTCAGCACTTCTGTGGCAGGAGAGTGGGAGTCCTCGTGGGCTGAGGGCATATCATCTTGGGTCTTCACAGCTTGTGGCTTGGTCAGTGTGGTATAAATCCCCAGGGCCTGGAAGCAACAAGACAGTCATAAGAAGAGAAGGAGAGAGCCAGGCCCGAGCCTAGTGCCCTCTTCACCTCCCCAGAGCAAGACTCACTCAGGTGAGAACAGAACAGCTTGGGTTGGAAAGGAGCTTAAAGATCCTCTTTTTCTAACCTCTCACCACAGGCAGGGTTGGGTTGAATGGGGCTCTGGGCAACCAGAGAGAGGACCTTGAACACCTCCCAGGATGGGGCATCCACAGCTTCTCTGTGCAATCTGTTCCAGTGCCTCCTCATCCTCACAGGAAAGAATTTCTTTCTAAAATCTAATCTCAACTTACACATTCAGTTTAAAGCCATTCCTCCTCATCCTATCATGACATGCCCTCGTGAAGTATCTCTCAATCTTCCTTGGAAGTCCCTTTTAGGTACAGGAAAGTGCTACAATGTCTCTCTAGACCCTTCTCTTCCCCAGGCTGAACAATCCAAATTCTCTCAGCCCTTCCTTACAGGAGAGGTGCTCCATCCCTCTGACCATCTTGGTGGCCACCTCTGGGCTCACTCCAACAGGTCCCTGTCCCTTCTGTGCTGAGACCCCAGAGCTGGATGCAGAGCTCCAGGTGGGCCTCACCAGGGCAGAGGGGCAGAACCCCCTCTCTTGACCTGCTGACCACAGGACTCTGGACGCAGCCCAGGACACACAGGGCTACACTGACCTGTGCGACCATGTTGGTGACATCGCCGGTGTTGGCGGGCAGCAGAACAGTGTTGGAGTCTTTGGCAATCTTGGAGAAAGCGTTCACATACTGCTCTGCCACAGACAGGGAGGCAGCAGCATTGCCGTGCTGGGGACAGAGGGACAAGTCACGTGCCACCAACAGCTCATCCCTGCCTGTATCCCCAGCCCACCCCAGTCCAGCAAAGATCCTCACTCCCTGGTGCTGCTGAAGGTGCCAGGCAGTATCCAGGAGAAAGCCAGGTGCCACCCTGCTCCCAGTTTCACCACTCCCAGGGGCAGCACCAAGACAGTGGCTGCTCTCGGTAGCCATCACTCACCTGCTGTGCCAGAGCAGCTGCCAGGAGCTGAATTGCCTCTGCCTTGGCCCTGGCCTTGACCAGCATGGCATTGGCTTCGCCTGCAACAAACCACAGCAGGGTGTGCATCAGAATAATGAGAAAGCACTCGCAAAGACTGAGTTCTGAGCACTTCAGGGAGTGAATCAAGACAACTTCATGCAGGCAGGGTGGTCTCTTTCCCAACAGCAGCACTATCACATGCCTCCTGCTGCCAAGAGGCTGGGGCAGGGTAGCAACATCAACTGAAGCTTAACCTGAGGCACCAGCAAGGAAGGATCAGAGTGGCCGAGGAAGCCTGGCTCACAGTGATGCAGTCCCTCCCCTGCAGCACCACCCTTCAGTCCAGAGAACCCCATGTTTTCGTCCCAGGCACTACCAGCAGCTTTGTTGATTTGTTCGGCCTTCTCAGCTTCAGATGCCAAGATCTGGGCCTGCTTCTGGCCTTCAGCCACGTTGATAGCTGACTCCCTCGTCCCCTCTGACTCCAGCACTGTTGCCCGCTTCCGTCGCTCTGCCTCCACCTGCAAACACAGGTCAGACATCAGCCTGCCACGGCTGTGTTGGGGAAATCCCATCCATGGGGCAAGGACATGCTTCTCTGTTCTGCTGGGGGAAGCATGGCTTAAAGCATGAAAATACAGCTACACAACACTGTGTGGTCTCAGTGGGGGCTAGTTCTGCTCCTCACGCCACAGAGCCCTTCCCAGCCCTGTCCCCACCTATGTGGACAGTTGTTTCCCCCTCCTCTTCCAGCCAGATATCTGGTGTCCAGCTTTACTCAAGGGGAGACCTTCAGCTCTGATATTTGCTTCCCCACAAAGCCCAGTAGGGATTTTAAAGGGAGCTGGCTGGGCTTGTATGTTGCAAGCAGGGGCCACCACAAAAATTATGACAGGAGTTACTTACTCAGTAGCTCCACATCTGCAGCCAAAGTGCCCTCCTGAGGCAAGGGGAGGGTCCTGCCAGCTCTGGACAGGTAACAATAACGAACCACAGCCTGTATCAGCAATAGTGTGGCCAGCAGGACCAGGGAAGTGATCATCCCCTGGTACCCGGCACTGGCGAGGCCACACTTTGAGTCCTGTGTCCAGCTCTGGGCACCTCAGATCAAGAGAGACATTGAGGTGCTGGTGTGTCCAGAGAAAAGCAAAGGAGCGGGGGAAGATTTGGAGCACAAGTCTGATGAGGAGCCCATGAGAGAGCTGCAGTTGTTTTGTCTGGACAAGAGGAGACAAGGTCTTCTGAGGAGACCTTATCTCTCTACAACTACCTGAAAGGAGGTTGCAGTGACTTGGGAGTTGGCCTCCTCTCCCAGGTAGTCAGCAACAGAATGAGAGGACATAGTCTTAAGCAACACCAGGGGAGGTTTAGGCTGGTCATTAGGAAGAATATCTTCACAGAAAGGGCAATTAGACATCGGAATGGGCTACCAGAGAGGTAGATACTGTTTGTGAAGGTCTTTAAGCAAAGACTGGACATGGCACTTGGTGCCATCGTCTGGATGACAAGGAAGTGCTTGGTCATAGGTTGGACTTGATGATCTGAAGTCTTCCAACCTTATTGATTCTGTGATTCTGTAATGCAACGGGGAAGACGAAGTTTCCCTCTTGTTCCAGACCTCCCTCGCAGAGAGCCTCACCTGCATCTGCATGGATTCCTTCACACGTGGGGGCACATGGATGTCCTTGATCTCGTAGCGCAGACACCGGATGCCCCAGCAGTCTGAAGCCTGGTTGATGGCATCCACGATGCTGGCATTGAGGGACTCCCGCTCCTGGGAAGCACAAAAGAAATAGCAGAAAGCAGAGAAGAGGGGCTTAGCATGAGAGAGGTGTCAGGAAGGAAATAGACAGGCCAAGGTCTGCCAGAAAAAAACATCTCCACAGGTTTCAGGCAGGGTCAGGTGTTTCCTGCAGGTCTTGAAGGGGTCACCATCTACTAGGGAGGGCAGTGTCCCATACTGAAGCTGCTGGGATACAACATCTGACATACATATAGATACAAGAGAATGCCAGCAACTCTAGTTTCTTCCCAGCAAATGCAGCACAAGGATTACAGAACCCCATGACCCAGGTCAGGGATATTCATCACTGGGACTGAGCAAAGAGTCACTGACTCGAGAAAGGCAACTGGACCAGCAGAGTCAGGGCACATGCCACCCATCACCTCCTCCAAATAATGCAGGGCAGGGCAAAAAATAACTCCTGTTAAAAAAACAACTGAAACAAGACCCATCTCCAAGGATTCACCAACAGGTCAACTGAAACAGAAGCCGTAAGCCCTCTAAGCAAAGGACATTTTGCTGTTAAGCACATCAGCCTGGACATGCAGGCTGTTCTGGGATTTTGGGAGGCACTGCCAGCTCCGTAATCCACCTCCCCAGCTCACCCGGAAGACTCTGTCGAGGGAAAGTTTGCCAAGTTCAGATCTCATGGTGGTCTGGGCCAGCTGGGTCACTGCGTACTCAGGATCTTCCACCCCATAGCTGGCCTGAAGAGCAGAACAAAACAGAGTGGATAGGAATGCCAAGAGGGACCCTGAACAAGGCAGGAGAGACAGAGTGCTAAAGCAAGATATCTGCCAGACACCCCTGCTGAAAATGTGGAGTCTGGAGCCTTGGGAGGAGTCAGAGTTACCAGCCCACCTGCCAGGCAGGACACAAAGCCAACATTTTGGGGAGCAGGGAGAGGGCAGAAACAGGAGAAAGGTGCCCATGGGGCAGGGATGGTACCTTGTAGGGGTCCATAACTCGCAAGTAGAGCACACCATCGATCTGCAGGGTGACGTTATCTGTCAGGAGAGAACAACACACCTTGTTTACTGAAGCAGCACAAACAAAACAGGGAAACCCCCTCTTCCACAGCACAGCTGGGCAGGCTCATCCTTTTTCACCCTGGCATAGCAGCATGGCACAGAAGAGGATTGGCTGAAATAGATCTTCTTATCTAAAGGCTTTGTAAAAGGACCTTACATTCCCTGGACAATGTCGTGATGTTTTAATACACCAAAGGTTTTGATTTTCCAGATAGAAGCATTTCACACAGTAGCGCTCATAAATGAAGATTTAAGGAGGAAAAAAACAAAACAAACCACTTAAAACTAGAAATATAACAAAGCTGTCCATAAACATTATATCCATTAACCTGTTCTAAAATGGTTTTTTACAGAAACAGAAATTTCTTTTGTGGTTCAATTAATGAAAGCACCTGAAAATTTTATTTCTAGCCAGGTGCATTCAAGTCAGCAAGAAGGGGCAGCTGCAGCCCAGAGAGAGCAGTGGAAGCTCCTGG
This sequence comes from Chamaea fasciata, assembly GCF_029207755.1. Lineage (NCBI taxonomy): Eukaryota > Metazoa > Chordata > Aves > Passeriformes > Sylviidae > Chamaea > Chamaea fasciata. The sequence continues at coordinate 19,148,384 of NW_027094089.1, forward strand.
GGTGCCCCCACTCACAGCAACAGCCTTCCAGTACCTAAAGAGAGCTGCAGAGGGATGGGACATGGGGGAATGGCCTTAAGCTGATGGAGGACAGGAAGACAGACTTAGATTAGATGTTAGGAAAAAGCTCTTTACTGTGAGGATGGTGATGCACTCAAGTGAGTTGCTGAGAGAAGCTGTGGATGCCCTGTCCTTGGAAGTGTTCAAGGCCAAGCTGGACAGGGCCTTGAGCAAGCCAGTTGAGTGGAAGATCTCCCCTACCCATCGTAGGTGATTGGAACAAGATGAACTTCAGGGTCCTTTCTAACCCAAATCATTCAGTGATCTTGTGATTTTATGGCCAAGCCTGGGTACCCAGGCGCAGGGCTGAGTGCAGGACCTTGAGGCAATTCCACTCATCCTGACATTGTCTCTTGCTCACCCCAGATGAAGCAGAAAGAAAGGGGCAGGACATAGAAGCTGTTCCTCACCCAATGTGACAGCTGACTGCTCTGGGACATTAATGACGATTTCTTTGAGACTCTGGACGTAACGAATCCGATCCAAGAGAGGGATGAGGAAGTTCAAACCCTGGGAAAAGGGTGGGATTAGATGGCTGACAGACTAGAGAGAGTCATGCAAACAAAGGCCAAACCACACACTGCAAACATGTTTTACACACAGGAAATTTCAGTTACTCGGTGCTTTTAACACCTCACCAAAGAAAATTAGTCCACAGGCAGCCAAAAGGATTTCAACCTGAGAAACTAAGCCCACCACCCCTCTCAGATCCTGCAAAGGACACGCCGCGCTACAGCTTTAGGAACCTGCTGAATCCAGAAGGGCAGAAAAGCTGCTCCTTACAGGCTCGAGGATTCGGTGGAACTTGCCCATTCTCTCCACCACCCAGGCCTCCTGCTGGGGCACAAAGAGCACCCCGATGTTCATGGGCAGCCCGGAGTTCCAGCGGGATGGAGCTGGGGCCAGCCGTGCCACACACTTCAGCTGCTGGGAGTTCTGGGGGAAGGAGACGGAGGGGGTTGAGACCAGCTGCTGGCACCTCAGAGCCCATTTCCACACCTGTTACCCCATCTGGGCTCATGAGCAGGAGAGCAGGGCAGGAAACAATGCCCCAAACAAGCCCGTACTATAAGGGTGCTCCCACAGGGATGAGGCCTGGGCACCAGGGACAGTCTTCTCCACTGGTGCAGAGGGGCTCACTCCTATGCCAGTGTCTTCTGCACATCTCCACTCCTCTCACATCCACCCCATAGCAGGGAATAAAGCCTCCCTGCCACCATAAAGGGCAATGAAGGTGTGAGCATGTGTGCCTCTTCTGCCCCACTCAGCCCCTATAACCTGTGCAGGTCCACTCCCTCCAGTCCTCTCCCTCACCTCAGCCCCAGATCGCCCCTTTTCAACAACCTGTCCCTCCCCAGTTCTGGCTGCCACCAGGGCTTCCCACAAAAAGCTGTTTTTCCAGGCATTTCCCCACCCTCCTCCCCACAGATCCTCACTCACACAGCTTCCCTCAACCTCCCCACATCCTAACCCAGCTCACACCTCCACACATCCATTTCTTCTACAACAACCCAGCCCCACCTCACCACTCCCTACGTACAGTCACCCCCATGGGCCCTCCCATTTGTCCACACCCTTTGCAATGTCACCCTGTACCCCAATCCCTCCCCAGCTCACCACCACCATCCCAGCACTTCCCCAAACCCCCAACAACCCCCCAAAGACCCCTCTCTCTCACTCCCACTCATATCCTCATTTGTCCTCTGCAGCCCTCCTCCTCACACCTCCCTCTCTGCCCAGCTCCTCCCCATGCACGGTGTCCCCCAAACCTTCAAGAGCACCGGCCCACTGGACCCCACCTCCTCAGTTACCTGACTCACTTGTCCTCTACACCACCCCCCTCTCCCTGTCCACTGCCCTGCCCACACCCCAGCCCTTCCCAGCCCCAAACACTCCCCCACTGGCCACCGTCTTCAGCCTCTCTATACCTGTCTCTTCTCTACACCACGGCCCGTCCTTCAGCTCTATCCCTGCCCGGCCCTCCCCAGACCAACACTACCCCACTGCCCCGCCACTGCTCCTGCTCACTCCCCCATACCCGTCTGTCCACTGCATGCCCCACCGCACCCCCTTCCCCATCCCTGCCCAGCTCTCCCCCACCGAGCCCCGACACCGCCAGCCCTTCACCGGACCCTAAACAGCCCACCGACTCCCCCCCAAACCCCCCGTACCCATTTATCCTTTTCACCCCGCCGTGTCCTCACAGCCCTGTTCCTTCCCAGCTCCTCACCACCACCCCAGCACTTTCCCGGAGCCCCAACACCACAGACCGCCCCAATCTCCGCAATTCCCCGATACCATTTGTCCGCAGCCCACTCTAATTCCCCGCCCCGTATCCCCATCCCCGCCCAATTCCCCCTCACCTCTTCCTCGGACCCGCGAAACCACCACCCCACTAAACCCCACCTCCGACCCCCAGGCCCGTCCGTGCTCTGCGTCCCAACAACACCGCTTTACCCCGTCCCTGCCCAGTTCCCCTCCAACACCTCCCAGACCCCCAACACCATCCCCCTCATCTCAGCCCACACCCCTCCTCCCGGCCCCTCCGGCACCCACTACCCGGACCTTCCCCACGTGGGCAACCCCCGAGTTCTCCCCGTTCCCTCCCCACCCGCCTTTATTTCCCGCACCTGCAGCAGCCCGAGGCCGGGCCGGGCCCGGATCCCCGCCCGGGACAGCATCGTCCCCTCCGCCCGCCCCGCTCGGCGCCGCCGCCGCCTCTCCCGCACTCCCGGAAGGCCCCTGCGCCGCGCCGCGCCGCTTCCGGGTGCGCCGCCCGCATCGGTCCTTCCAGCTTCTCCGGCCGCGACCCCCAGTTCCGCCCTCCCGCGATTCTATATCGCCCCCCTCGCGGGAGGCAGACCCGGTCTCGTTCTGGAGCTCCAAACGGACGTTTATTAAATTAGAAACGAACACGAAAAGTACCGGCACGGCCTTCGCGAGCCCGCAGAGCCACGGCGAGAGGGGCAGCCCCGGTGACTGGGGGGCGAGGGGGACTCCGGTGTCATGGCGGCCCCCGAGACCCGCTGGCCAGGGCAGTGGAGGGGAGCGGCCCCCGGTGTTTGAGGAGGTTTAGAGCCCCAGCTGGGGGACGGTTCAGATCCGCGGTTTGGGGGATTCAGTTGGGGGGAGGCAACCCCCGGTGATTGTGGGGTTCAAAGCCCCCGTTTGGGGGATTCAGACCTCCAATGTGAATGTATGGACAGATTCCGGCTTCCTAAGCCCAGTGCAGCAGGGCCGGAGCCCCTCGGCCGCCCCCGGGAAGGGCAGAGCAGGGCCTCGCCTGCACACCATCCCCGGCCCTGGCCCGTCCCCACACTGAGCCCCCGCGCTGGGGTCTCAGCCGCAGGGCTGGGAGTTGATGGGGTCGGGCCTGTCACCTCTTGTTCGCTCTAACGGAGGGGCTGAGGATCCCCGCAGCCTGGGATGGCACGGGGAGCCTTGCCGAGACCCTCAGAGGGCAGAGGGGCGATACAGAGGGGGAATGTGCAAGATTGTTTTACCCTCGGCCCTGCCCCCCGATTGCCCCAGTCTGGATTCTCCCAGTCCTGCTCCTGAGAATCCAGCCCAGCTCCCAGAGTTTGACGTACTCTGCTGCTTCCCTGCTTCCCAGGGACTACGCTGGGGCTCCTGACCATCCTCCAGCCCCTGATCATGCTGCCGGCAGACCCCTGCCCAAAGCTACCTCCTGCATGGGATTCACCCCCCATACACAGATAGTGCAAGGTTCCTTTTTTTTGGCAATCTTCTCAGATCCACAGCTCACGTGCTCTGGAGGCTCTTGCCCAGAGGGCTATCCCCATATTCCTGCAAAGAGCCCCAGGTCCCCATCCACGTGGCAGCTGTGTCTCTTACCTTCAGGAACCTGGCAGTAGCCACTTCTTTGACAGCCATAGGCCTCTTGGGGTCTAGCTTGCCCTAAAAGACTCAGAAGATAAGTGCTGGCCTCCCCAAGCTGCTTGGAGTTGGGCTGGCCCTGCAAAGCTGGTGCCAGAGAGGCTCAGCCTGTCGCACGGCTTTTAACACACCCCTGACCTGCACCTTGTGTGTGCACTGGGTCACTCTCCTTTCCATGGGCTGAGGCATCCCTGTCCCTAGTCATCCTCACAGTCCCCAGAGTCCTCTCCGAACACAGGCAGCCAGGTGCAGGCAGGGCTGGGGGGAAGAAACAAGCACAGCATCTCTGATCCTCTGCACAAGCCTCCTCTGCGCTCCCAGCAACAATAAATACTAATAAATACAAACTCTTCCACACTTTCTGCTCCTGGGAGCAGTGCGGGTGGTCTCACAGCTCCAGTCCAACTCTTCACTCCACACCCACCCACCTCAGCCACAGTCAAGTCTCCAAACTGGAAGCAGTGCCAGCAGAAGGCTTGAGCATGTCCCTGGAGTGCCAGGGCTGCTCCTCAGCCGCTGCCCCTCTTGGTGAAGCCCCCTGGGTGATCTCAGTCCTGCTGCAGAGCGTGGTGTCTGTACCGGTCAGGAGGGAGGGTGATATCTCAAAGCAGTGCTTGCTGGCCCTTTACTCATCTCTCCCCAAAGTGCTGGGTTGGAGGCTCCCCAGTGGCCCTGGGGGGTGGGAGGTGAAGAAGGTCAGGCCCGGGGTGAGTAGCAGGGGTTCCGTGGCATCTCTGTGAAGGATTTCAGTTCGTAGGGGATCCCCGAATCCACCTCGATCGACTTGCGTGAGAAAAGCAGCCGAATGTCATCATGAAGGTAGATCTTCCCCGACTTGGAGCTGTGAAACCTGCATGGAGATGAGCAGGGCAGAGGGACCTCAGGCTCCCCAGGCAAGGGCCAGGCATCCTCAGTGATGGCACAACCCCCTTAACTACTTTGGCCCCTGGTCAAGGCGGCCACCCTCTGGTTGCTTTCAGAGGGACAGAGACAGCTGCCCTTGGGCACGGTGGCAGCTCCAACCGCCCCAAAGGAGCAGCTGGTCACTGCTCCTCCCCAGTTTGTCCTCCTGTCTTGCAGGCTTGGAACATGTCGGAGAGGAGAGCAGGGGTGACCTTGTGGCAAGGTGCCCATCCCCCGGCATGCTTTACCTTAGATGCATCAGATAGCAGAGGACCCTGCGGGGTGGGCTGGTGCCCAGTGGGTCACTGAGGGCTACTGTGGATCCCTCCTCCTCCCCCACGGGCACCAGGAAGATGCGATGGCGTAGGAAGGTCATGTGGTTGGCCGGCATGTCCTGGAAGTCGTATGTCACCAAGAACATCTTCACCACAGTCTTGTTGGGGTTAAATAAGGTCTGGGGGCAGAGGGGTAGGGGGTGAGAGTGGGAAGGATGCAGGGCAGAGATGGGGCATCTGGGAGCAGAAGCTGCTGGACCAAGAATCCAGAAAGCCCCACACCAGTCCTAAAAGGCTTAGCCTGAGTGTCATAGGTCAGTCCTTTCCACCCACCTGCACACATGTGCTCCTCTTCCATCACATCCCATTCCTACTGGACATACACTTTCCTGCCAAAACCCTCACCCACCTCTTCCTTCCCTGATTCTCCCATCACCTTGTCTCCCTGACAGCACCCTCTCTGCTATGCCATCTTGCTGGCCACGTAACCTCTCTACAGAAGACATCCCTTCCAGGTGCTGCCCTCCCTAACGTCATGGAGCATACCCGCCCCCCTCCCCCCCCCCAAGCAGGGCAACCAGAGCCCAACCAGCCCCATCCCCACAGTGCTGCTGCAGGCCAGGGAACGACTCACCACTTGGATGGTCCCAGCTTTGGGGACACTGTAACCCTTCTTTCCCAAGGCCTCCAAGTCAATCACTCCCTGGGGCAAAATAAACAGCATGTAAGAGAGGGCGAAAGCCTAGGGAGAGTCTGTGGAGACCCTGCAGCCCCTCACGTAATACCCAGGGTTTATCCTTGGCAGGACAGACCATAGTTGCCTACCCAGCCTGAGAGAGGGACTTCCCAATGGTGCTCTGTACACACAGTTTGCCCCAGTTCCTCCCCTGCACCTAATGCCCCTGGCCCTTGGTTTCTCCTCTCCTCGGTGTGTCTCCATTGGTTGTGGGACCCGATGACCAGCCCTGTCTCCCCTATGGGATACTGACCTTCCCTGCCCTTTGTGCTGCCCCTATACCTCAAGGTCATTGGCTGCTGAACCCCACACTTAAGTAGGGACAAGCAGATGACCCCCCCTCTTGACCCTGGGTTTCCCTTCAGCTCCTGGAAATAAACCAGCTGGAATTGATCTGGTGTCAAGGCCTTCTGCCTCTCCTAGCTGAACTAGCCACTTGGTGTGTGTAGATGTGTGAGCTTGACTGCTTCACCTGAGTTTCCCCAAGCGGCCTTTCCACCAGAGAGGCTTATTGGGATTTAGGCTTCAGCTCAACTCCTAAATAACACAACACCCCAAGAGCCCACCTGGGAACCAGTATCGGTCTGAGACTCCCTTGCTGGGAACACTTGACACAAATCAGCAAGGAGTCCCCCTGCTCAGCCCCTCTCCAAACCAGGAGCAGCAACAGAGAGGTGGTGACAAGAGAGGTGATGACAATGACAACTGTGAAGCACCAGGGCCTCTTCTTTCCCTTTTTGCTTTTTTGGGTTAAAGACTGCTCCTGGCACAGGCAGCCATCTCCACAAGCAGGTAGTTGCTTCAGCCACTCCCTAGAGTGAGGGGCTACCCCAAGGTGCCAGTACACAGCCCCCCACAGCTTCCCCACATCCATATACCAGGAAAGGCGAGGGTGCACTGTGTTCAGAGATGTCGAAGTAGGTCACGTCGACAGGCAGGGTGACATGCTGGGGACAGTAGGAGCCACTCGCACCGATCTCTGCTGTGAAACCCTCGATCCGCCCCGATGGTGCAAAGCACCCCTTCAGGATGGACTCCTGAGAGGGGAGGGAAGCGTTAGGGAATCTCAAACAGCAGCCCTACCCCCTGCCTCAATGCTCCAGGTGAAGTCATGCCCATCTTCACTGCACCAGAGCAACTGCTTGCCCTTGTGCGCCCAGAGACCTCACTCTGAGACAGACCCAGCCCAAACTGCTAGGATAACACCAACCATCTAACACAGAGAAGCAGTGAGAGTGCCACAGCTCAGCCTCACAGCACCTATCTCAGCAGGTTCCACTCAAGGATCTGCTGGCTGAGCTGGGTGGTGGCCACTGCACGCCAGGCCTTTTGGGGACAATCAGCCCGGCCCCACACCAGGGCTCCCATCAGCCTCTCACACTCATCAGCAGCCCTGCGTGGAGCCCCCAGAACCCACCTACCCCCAGCAGATGGGCACTGTTACCTCAAAGTTGCCCAGCAGAGCATGGCTGACAGTGGTGGTGGCCCAGGGTGCCGTGGGGGACCTGGTGCCCCTCCAGAGGCTGGTCCGGAGATGTCGCCTTGGAGTGAGGAGAGAAGATTGGTGTTGGACTGAAGACCACAGAGCACTGTTCATGTCCTTGGGAATGTGGATTCCTCTCCAGGTTGCCCATACCTTTACTAGAGGTTAAACCCATTTTCCTATATCCCAGGGGAAGAAGAAACCTCCCCCGCACGGTCTGTGGTCTTGTGGAGGGGAGATACCTGGGCCAGAGCAGGGAAGAGGGCTCAACCCAACCTGAACCTCCCATGGGGCTGCAGGGTACTGAGGTGGGCAGGCACCCTCAGCCCCCATGCCCATCCCACAGGGCTGCCAGGACACTCACGATTTGAGGCGCAGCCCACTCTTCAGCCTCCTCCCAACTGCAGTGCAATCTGAAGAGCTCTGGAGGGGACATGAAATGCAGAACCCCGTTAGGGCAGCAACCAGGGCCCATGCACCCCTGGGTGGTGCCATTGCCCCTTGCCCTGCCCCATATTCCCATGTGGGTCCCAGCAGATGGAACAGACTCCTGTCCTTGGGCAGCCATCAGCGGCCTCTGCAGGGGTGGCCAACAGGGTAGCACAAGAACTGGGGTATCTGGTGGGGACACGGGGCTGCCCAAACCCTGAAGTGCCTCAGCTGGGGATGAGGGTGTTGGTACCCAAGGGTACAACACACTGCTCCCTCTTTACAAAGCAGGTCTCAGGAGCAGCCCCAGTGACAAGACACCTGTAGACAGAGCCATGCAATGACACCCCTTTGCACCTCCCAGGGACGGGTGACACCTACGAGGACACTCCCTAACCAGCCTTGGAAAAGTTCTGTTCCCTGGTGATTCATACAAAGTCCTCAGCAGTGCCACCAGGCAGAGGAGTGCGCTGCACACCCCTACCCACAGCTGGGATCCTACAGCTGTAGGGTGGGGGGGGTTAAAGCCACAGTCACACTGAGCCTCCTTTTAAAGATGTCCCTTTTTCAGGGGCTTTCCCTTCTGGAAGCCACACAAAGGGCAGCACAACACAAAGGGATGATGGAGCTGGCCGGCATGACTGGGCAGGAAAACCCAGGGAAGCTGCTGGAGGGCTTCACTCTGCAAGGAAAGTGCTGGGGGCAGCTGGGCTGGGGGAGAGTCACAAAAAAGGCAGGCAGGGATGGAGCTGTGTGCCATGGATGGTGTGTCCCATCTCCACACAGCAAGAAGCCAGGGTAGCTCTGACATCAGTTCCTCTGGGTCCCCACACCATGGGATGCCCCAGGGAAAAAGAAGGTGCTAGGTCTGGTCTGAGCCTGCTGCAGCCTCAGCTGGCAGGACAGGGAGGGGCTGATAAGAAGGGCAGGGTAAGAAAGGAGGAATCGCAGGCAGCTCCTGAGCTGCTAGGGGGGTTGCAAACCTCACAGGTCTGCCCCATTGCTGAGAGCTTGTGGCACCTTGGGGACATGGCACAGGCACCTCAGAATGGCAGAAAAGCCAGTGGCTCCTCGGTCAAAGCATGTCCAGTCCCACTGCCTGCCACCGGACACTTGCTCTAATGGACATCATGGGCAGGAGTTCAAGTCATCCCACACATCTGCCTTCCTCCTCATCAGGTAGGCAGAGGCCAGCTGCTCTTCCCAAGCTTGCTGGTAATATCATGGCTTAACATGAAGCCACCAGACACCAAATGGGGCTTCATTACATATCCAGCTCTCGCTGCCATGAGGAGGTTGTCTCCTCTCCAATCAAGGCTCTCCAGGAGAGAAAGCCGGTTACATGCAGAGGATCCAGTGACAACAAGATGTCAAGAGCTGGTTAAAATAGAGCATGTGTGCCAGGGCTGACTGTCAGCTACTGCCTTGCTCACACCATTACTGCAGCTCAGGGACAGAACAGGGTATGGTGCCACAGTGGACCACACTGCCTACAAGCACAGTCCTGAGCTCTGAGCATCCCCAGGTCATTCCCTACCTCCCCACATGAGCAGTGCTCACCCTGGCTGCAGGAAGCAGGTGATTCCAGAACGGAGCTCCCTTGGCATCAGTGCTGCGGCAGGCTGTGGGTGCAGGATGGCATGGCAGGACCCTCTTCTTCCTTGCTGGTGGGGACAGGCTCTCATCCTCAGAGCAGGAGTCGGCCATAACCTCGCCAGCAGGCAGCAACTTCCTTTTGGCTGAGCAGGTGCTGCTGAGCTGGCTGCTCCTACAGGGTGTCATCTCCTGGGAGCTCAGGTTGCTGGGCTCGGGGCTGAGCACTGTCTGCAGAACTGGGGACTCCATGCACCCATTGGCCACTGCTGGCCCTTCCACTTCTCCACTAGCCCTGCTGGTGTGAGCTGGGCTGCTCCCTGGCTTCTCTCTCTTCCCACCAGGGTCCAACTGGGTTGTTTGTGCAATACTGTGCAATTCAAGGTGAAGTACATTGTGGCCACTTGCCGGCTCCCCATTCTCTCCATAGTCTATGGGCTGATCCCCTGATGAGACAGGGCAACTGTCTCTCATGTGCAAAGTACTGCAAGCAATATGCTGGGGCCAGGAGGAGGAGGAGGAAGATGAGGAGGAGGAGGAGACATCCTGCAACTTGTCCTCTCTGCTTGCCTTGGGGCTGTGGCTGGGGCTGCCCTCACAACGGTGCTCCACTACTCGCAGCCCACTGTGGGAGAAGTGCTGGGCAGAGCCGCAAAGGGAGAGCTCCTCCACCAGCAGACCATCTTCAAAAGTATTGTCATCATCCAGAGAAGCCTGCCCAGGGCTCCCATCCAGCCCCCTGTCACCCCAATGAGTTCGTTTGGGATCTCGCCCCCCCTCCAAAGTTCGCTGCTCAGGGTATCCCCTCTTGACAGCTGGCCGGGTGCCTGCCCGCTGCTCCGTGCTCTCAGAGGAGCTGGAGAGATGGGAGAAGATGGACACCTGGTAAACCTTCTGGCGCTTGATCTCTGTCTCATTGTAGCCCATGAGGATGCTGCGGTGCATGCAGCACTGCGAGGAAGGCTCCAAGGGTGTCGGTGTCTCCCCACTGGGCCGGGACAGGCTGGGGTCTGTGCTGCGCTCCGGGGGCAGAGACGTCTCTGTGTGGATGTGTCGCATGGAGCCTCACTTGCTGGGACTCCGAGCGGAGCCCATGCAGCAGCAGGAGGGGGACTGTAAAGTGCCACAGGTCAGAGTGCAAGGGCAGGGGGTGGGAGCCAGGTCTTCTCTCACTCAGGCTCTCTGTGTGAGCGCCCTACTATGAGGTGCTCTGCAGCACAGCATCTGGAAAAAAAAGGAGAGCAGAAGGATGAGGATCAGTCCAGGATTTCCATCCTCATCCAGGCTTCTGGCTGCTAGGGACCCACTGGAACATGGCTCCTCACACAGCCTACTTGTACCACCCTCTCCAGGGACATGAAGAGGAAAACGGTTGATGTGGCTTTTTGGGAAACCCTGAGGCATCACCCACCTGCAGGTTCAGCACTTCCTTCCTGGCTCGGGCAAGGAGAGAAGTCTCCAGACAGGCAGAAGACTCCTGTGGACAAGTCTGGACAGGTGGGGAGGGCAATGCCTGCCCTCTGCCAGGGACACCCTTGTGCTGTTGTGGAGTGGAGGAGTCAGGCAGGTCAGACTAGTTTCAGGGGCTCAGGCCTTTAATCACCCCTTTGGGCAGCATCATCTCCCAGTGCTGGCCAAGACAACCCGTCCCAGCCACGTGCACTGGAGGAGGCAGGGCTAGTGCCAGCCCCATGGCAAGGACAGGAACCTGGCCTAACATCCCTGTTACCTCTGCCAGCTTGGACCAGACATCTCCAGCAACTTCAATGAGCAGCTGGGAGGTACCAGGGTCACCATCCACCCACTCCTGCCAGCTCCAAGGGCCTGCCCTTCTTTGTGCAGCACGGTGCCTCACTTTTGATTTTCAGTCCAGTTTGAGAGCTGTGAGAATCCTGTCCACATGTTGGTTTGTTTCAGGCAGGAAAAATACTGATGGCTGCAAGAGCTGCGGAGATGCAGGAAAAGTCACCAGCAGACTGAGGACAAACTGCCCATGCCTGGCAGCTCTGCCTTTTGCCTGTCTTTGCAGCTATGCCTGATCTTGTGGAGCAAAGGCTTAGGGGCAAGAAAGCAACAGGGAAATTTGTCCTCCAAGTGGATCAAGGCTATGTGGAGAGTGAGCCTGCATATGCTATTTTGACCCTGCTGGGATGAGGGTGGAAAAATGGCAGGCCAAGGTGCTCAAGACCAGGGAGTCTGTTTAGAAGGAGTAATAAAAGGTATAACCATGTACCAGGATATGTTGGGGACTGACTGGCTGGAAAGCAGCACAACAGAAAAGTCCCTGGGGGTCCTGGTGGGTGCCAAGTTAACCATGAGCCAGCAATGTGCCCTTGCAGCAAAGAAAAACAATAGTGCAACAGGCACAGCATTAACAGCAGGTTGAGCAATCTGATCCTCCCTCTCTGCTCAGTGTTCGTGAGGCCACATCTGAGAAAGTGCAAAAAAAGTGACTGAGCACTATAACCAGCTCCCTAGAGAGGTTGTGGAATCTTCATCCTTGGAGATATCCGGAAGTCATCACGACAAAGTCCTGGGCAATGGCTCTAGGTGGGGCTGGTCCAGATAACCTCCAGATGTCCCTGCCAACCTCAACCCCTCTCTGTGGCCCACAACACTGCAGCCTGTCCTGGCTGCCCCCCACACTTACCCCTCTGCAGCAGGATCCTGCTTTGCTCCAGATTAACCTCCCTGCCCCGCAGCAGGCGGTCGTTGGCACAATTAGCTGAAGACACCTGCCAGTCAGGCACCCCCCAGAAGCGGCGTGGCTGCCGTGGAATGGCTCCCACCATCACGGTGTGCCTCCAAACCTCTGCAACGTCCTCTCCAGTTCTTCAGTGTCCACAGTGGCTCTGAGGGGAAGAAAGGGGGAGATGCAGGGCTGGGCTGATTCAGATGCCTCCTGGGAGAAGGGCAGGAGGGTGCTTCCTGTCTGCAGGGTTGCACAGGCAGGGAAGGCAGCATTTAGGCTCAGCCTTTCCCAGCCTCCCAAACCAAAGCCCACATACCTTTCAGCCACCTCAGGCAGTGCTAACACCTTGATTTCCATTTTAAACTACAAAAAAATTAAGCTGATCTGTGCACTCTCATACCTGGCTTGATTTTACATCCCTTTTGCATGTCTTCCTGTATGAAACCCTTTGCACAGGAAGAAATTCCTCTTTCTTTCTGGTGACCATTTCATGCCTTGCTTTCCAAGACACTGCAACAACCTCTGGGCCTCCAGCTAGCTCCTGGTCTCGTGTTTACCTCCTCCCCCTTCCACCCACAGCACAGGACACTTTCTGGCCCTACAGATAAGGAGAAGAGCTTGGAATTGTTCTCTTCCAATAAGAGATGGCTGTCAAGGAAAGCAGAAATGAGGAGCCTGACAGCCCTGAGCTGTGATGGCCTCCCACCAGTTTTCCCCAGCACAAAGACAGCCATCCTTTCATGTGCACAGCACTCACCTGTTCAGATGTGCCCTTGATCCACAACGAAGATTTGCAGATGCAACACAGCTCCCCTGTGGTCATAATCCATGGGCACTGCGGATTTGATGCCTGGAAGAGGGTGTGGAGAAGAGTCAGCTGAAGCAGCAGCTCATGGTGCAACGCCTTCAGAGTGGGAAAGAGCCCTTGGGCACCTCCACCCTCAGTACCTCTGTGGCAGAGGCAACTCATGGGCTTCACCAGCCCAGGCACCTCCAGAAGGAAATGGTGCCTATCCCTGGGGATCGTGCCCTCCCCACCACCCTCCTCATGCATCCCTCAAATGGGGGCTCACTGTAGCACCCATCCAGCAGGAAGTCACTGTCAGTGCACCCCAAGCCAGAAGTGAGTACTGCTCTGAAGGCTGGAGACAACAGGGCCAGGCAGATGAACAAAAACCCCAAAATGGATGCTCAGAGGCAGCAACACTCAAGTGCAAACCCCTCCTGGCATCCCGGTCTGGCAAATTCTGCATCCCTACAACATGCACGTGGGAAGCCAGCATCAGCTGTGCTTGCTGCCTGACTTCATCTGTCCCAGAAAACGGGCTGTTCTTTCACTACATTTCCATTAAGATTTGTAATTACAGGCTGTCATGACCAGTCCCTGCAAGCTGGACAGCTCAAAAGCCACCACCACTGCTGGGGAAGGGCACTGCCAGCAACCAGCCAGAACAAGACCTGTTGAGATTCAACACTACCGCACCTAGGGAGCACTAGCAGCAGGGCAGATCAGTGCTGCAGCATAACAAACCAAGGGTCCAAAACCTCAACAAGAACTTTTTGTAAAGACCAGCTCCTCCAGCACCCCATGAGGCCTGCATCAAAGTGGGTAGGAAAGCAAGTGAATGCCCTCAGTTATGGGCTGATGCTGAAGTGGTAACATGCTGTGCTCTGCCGGCCTGGAAGGTTGCTGTTTCCCTCCTCCATCCCCGAGGGAGACTTGTACCATGACTTGTGTGCACTATCAACCACTGGGAAGCAAAAGAAGCAACCAACAGCAAGAATCAGCCTGGTGCAGTGGAAGAAAGAGTGTGTCCATGCCAGAACAAACATACAGTTTCACCTGCATCCTTTCATTCTCTTCCCTGTGTCCCTCTGAAGTCACAGCCATTTTCTTCCCAGCAGCAGCTGCCTTTCAGGAGAATGGATGTATAATGACAAGCTAACCTGCTAGCACCACAAATCCATCCCAGCTGAACTCTCAACACCAGTCATAGGTGCTGCCAGCACCAGCCACTAGAACACATGGCTAGAACAAGGGGCTGCATCACCTTTTGCCAAGCCCAGATACTGTTACTTGAAGCATTTTGCTGGAGAATGCCAGCCCCACAGTAGGGACAAGAAGGTATCACTCAAAGTGTCTCCAAGTACACCCTAAGATCTCCTTGAACATCCTCCTGGAGGAATGGCCATCAGTCTGGGATGAGGAATAGCTGGGGCATAGCTGTGCTTCTCACTCTCCTTGAGATGCAAGGGGCTGTATCCCAGTGAGGTTCTCTTGGCAGTGCCAGGTGCCTCCCAAGGCAGCTCCTCCCTGCTAAGAGCCCATTCAGCTCACAGTAGAGCTCAGCCTCTTACAGCACCAAGGGAGCCCACCACTTCCCCACAGGGCAGAACAGCAAACCTGGGACCATGGCCTCCTGCACTCCAAGCAGGCATAGGGAGAAAGCACCTGGTTGCCTCTGGCTTCTCTCCTTGAGCCAGGCATTGCCAGAACCTGAATTTTAGCCACATGGATGGGACAGAGCCAGGCCCAGGGCTTCACCAGCTCAGCTGAGCAGCACAGATACCATCCCTGTGGACACAGCACATGGACCTCCATGTGCCCAGACCAAGGGTTTGGCCCCTCCTAAGGCCACGTGATGCTGATTTTTTTTTTTTTTTTTTTTTTTTTTTGACAGTGTTTCAGTCAATGCTGGTGCTCTAAGACAGGACTCAAAGAGATTTGCTTCTTGAGGGAAGACCAGCCAGAGCTCTTCTACTCTCTGCCCTGCTCCTGCCAAGGCCCCCTCATTGCTCAGAAAACAGACAGGGCCCTGTGCTTTTGCCAAGATCTCCCAGCACCTGGATCTGGAGCTATGCCAGGCACAGCTTTGCCCTCTATTTCTTTTCCTGGGGAAGGGCACCACGCTTCAACACCCAAGAAACACCCAGAGCCAAATGACCTGCAGAGAGGGAGTGTGTCCCAGGCACTGGGGCAGAAACGCTCTGTTCCCTGGGGACACCAAGCCACCAGAGCCTGACACACAGTAACACAGCCAGGCCTGGTGGGGCTGGGTCAGGGACTTGGCTTACCTGCTGGTTCCATTCCTATTGGCACATCCGGGGGAAACAAGGATTAACAGACCATAGTCTTAGTCTGGAGGCAACAGAGCAGGATGGCAAGTGAGGACGGGTCCCTGGCCTGGCAATGCAGCAGTGGTACCACATGCCAGGCTGCAGCCTTCCAAAGGATCTGTTTCTGTTTGAGCTGTACTGTGCCAGCCAGAGAGGAAGCGGGATGATGTGAAGCACAGGGGTTATCTATCATGAGGCAGAGCCCTTGGGAGCCTGGCAGGGCTGGTAGCACACCCCAGTGCAAGGAAGAGAGTAAGAGCTGTGCCTGAAGTTGCCACACTCATCCAGGGGGGATGCAGTGGCTTCCCAGAGCAGCACTGCCAGCCAGACAAAAGGGACACATGGCCAGTGGACAAGAGGCTTTGACCTGGGCACTGCTGTCTCGGACAGAGCACCAGCCTGGTGGCTGACAGGACCAAAAGGAGTCTTTGCACAATTTAGACCACAAAAAAAGCTCCAAACCAACCCCCAATTGGCTTTTGCTGCCCTCTTCTCTCCTACTTCCTCTCCTGGGAAGTGCTATGGAGAGACACTGGGGGCCTCACTGGGGGTGAACAGGAACCACACAGCCAAGAAGAAGGGCCATCATTATAAGAGGGCAAATAATCATCCTCAGAATAAGCAGAGTAAAAGGCAAGAGAAGAGGCAACAGAAACTGCTGGAAACAGACTGTCTGGAGAATAAATTGCAACTCTATTGGTCCTACCTGAACCCAAGGAGAAGGAAGGAAATCTAAGCAGTGTAAGCACAAACCCAGGAGCTCCCTGGCACAGGCTAAAAGCAGAGCATGTGAAGTGCCAGCAGGCAGAAAGTTTCTGTCACAACCCCAAAGGATGGCAGCACTAACAGCAATGCTGCCACCAGAGAAGGGTTCCTGCAGTCTGACAGATCAGGCATCTCACCATCAGGAGAGAGACAGACCTGTCTGGGGACTACCTCCAGCACTGTGGCAGAGGTGGCAATCCCAGGGAGAAGCTGACTAGGGAGATGCTAGAGGAGCAAACTGTGCCTGAAGGGAAAAATGACCACTGGCCATGGCTCTGGTACTATGCTGGAGTTCAGGCTGGGGAGGAAGGAAGGAGCAGACACTTGGTGAAAACAAGACAGAGGAAGAAGGAGAGGGAGGGTGAGTGGATACAGAGGGAAGGAGCTTCCTTGCCCCACTGCAAGGGCAAGTGCTGCTCTCGGGGTCCTCAGGAGGCCTCCTGCCATGCCAGATTTATGCACCTGCAGAGCCTCGATCAGTGCTAGCCCCTGCCAGGAATGGAGAGGAAGCCGGAGCCCAGAGGGGAAGGATGGGAAAAGAGGTATTGCCCATGCCACAAGTGTGAGCTCCAAGAAACCAACACACATTTACAGAGAGAGAGACCTGACACCTCCCTGTGCCCACAGCACCGTGTCCATGAGGTGCTGCTGCTCCCTCCCATCCCACGGGAGGCGGCACTGACAGGGTGCAGAAGCCCCCGGGGACAGAGCAGCCAGCCCACTCTGCAGTGCATCTTGCAGGTGCTCCAAGCTGCAGCAGCCTCCTCGAGGGCTGAGGTCTGCCCAGCAACATGCAGTGCCTCCCCAGCCCTAGCACCACACACAGGTGCCGCAGGGACTGAGCCCTTCCGCTCAACCAAGTCAGGATAACACAATGAAACCTCTCCTGGGAGCTGGGGGAGCCAGAGCAGAGCTCTCAGCCCAGTGACTTACCCCTTCTCCCTCTGATGCTCCTTGTCCCGGCACGGATCATCTCCGCACACCTTTCCCAGGTGCCTGGCTTGCAGGCGGCAATGCTGACAATAGCCTGCGGCTGGGAAGGGGGGTTTACAGGGTCTGCAGGCAGATCCCACTATGCGACAGCCACCTGTATAAAGCTTTCCCCCACGTCCAACCCCCTCCCCGCCAACCTCTCCTCCAGGCACGGCTGCCCCTCATCCCAGGAAAGCACAGTCAAAGAATGAAAAGCAGCTTAAAATCTGGCAGGACAATCGGGCAGCTGTCCAAGGCCGGCAGCACTCCCTGCCCACCCAGCCCAGCAGGTTCAAACCTCTGCAATACAGCCCACGGCCACCCAGCTCCAGTATTCGACCGGGAGCCCAGGAAACCTGCAGCAGGCAGGGCAGGGAAATCCCATGCAGCAGCCGCTTACGGCGAGGACAGCCCAGGTTGAGGACAGACCTTTGTCTCTGCCTGCTGTCTCGCTCGCTCGCTGCCGGAGGAGGAAGAGGGGGGCGGTGGGGGACAGCGAGCAAAGATAACACCCCTAGGAGGGATGTCATAGCCACGTTAATCACTTGGAATTCCAGCCAGCGCGCCGCAAATATGGGCAGCAAATGGAGATGCTCAAAGCTCTAAAATAATTGGATCCTTTCACAAGAGCCGAGCCCAGAATCCAGCACAGGAATTCAGTCCCCGCTGGAAGTCGAGAGATCAAATACATGGAGAGGCAGGCGCAGCTCAAGCAATCCTCAGCCACTGCTGTATCCCGCTCCATAGCCTTTGGCGCTGCTCTAAGCTCAGGTGCCTTCCCAGCGGGAGCGAGGGGGGGGACCGGAGCGGAGAGCCCGAGTGCCCAGCTGAGGACCGGCCCCTTCCCATCCAACTTACTCGACTTGTGGCAAGGTGCAGAAGCGCTGTCAATGCAAAAGAGGGTTTTGTGAGAGACTAGCTGCCTCGAAGCCTTGCTTGACCGGAGGAACAGTCCATGGGAAGGAGACCCCTGAAGCTGCTGTTTGGCCTCTGCTGCCCTGCAGGGGAGATGCCTGGCGCGGTAGGATTCCCAGCCCGCATCACATTCCCGGCGAGACGCACACGCGGCACATGTAGGCTCCTGCTCGGCGCCTCAACGGCAATGAAAAGGCACAGAGACTTCTGCCAGAAAACAAAGAGGCAGCGGCAGAGCTGGGGGTGGGGAAAACTCTCCGCTGCCCAAGAGGATCCCTGCAGAGGCAGCAGGATGCTGCTAGGCTCCACCGCAGCTATTCACCCCCCTTAGCCCGAGGTGGCACCCACTTGCCTGGGTGTGGCACAGGGAGTCGAGGGTGGGCAAGCCCCTATTCCCCTTCCCGAGGCAGCGCCGGGTGAGAAGTGTTGGAGGACACGAGCCAGGCCCAGGACAACAGCTGTCCACAAGCAGCAAATTCCTCTGTGCTGGCTCCACATCACAAAAAGCTGTGTCTTTTCACCTCGGGGTAGCTGCTGCACAGGGGAAGGTGCAGCCAGCACCGCACCTGCAAGCCCTAGGGAGCCCCATGGCATTGGACTTGGGGCAGCACGGTGGCCTCAACAGTCACCCTGAGGCAAGAAAGAATGCGAAGCAAACCCCTGGCCACCCAGGCACAGGGACAAGTCAGCCAGCTTCCTTCCAGCCCTCCTATCCCCTTCCAGGGGTGGTGGCCCGAGGGACAGACCCAGGGGATCTCAGCCACTGATGACTCCACAGACTGGCTGTTCCAGTCAGGAGCTTGGTGCCAACTGAAACCAATGGAAAAATTCACACCATGTGATTACCAAGTCACATGCCTGTGCAGCCAGTCACAGAAGGGCTTTGAGAAGGCAAGTGGATGTGACCAAGAGTAGGGACCACTTCTGGTCTGCACTTGCATGAGGTCTCTGGCCATGACCGGGGCACCAGTGCACTGCCACATTTCAAGTTCAATAAGGATGTTTGTCCAAGGGAAGCATTCCCCAGACCCAATCTGGATGAGGCCCTCACCATTCTAAGGGATCTACGAATTTTAGCACCAAGAGTCCCTTTTATCTATCTCCCAAGAGGAAGAATAACACCCTGCATTTGGTGTCTGCATCAGAAGCCCTGCAAACTGTATACTAACCTGTTTAACTCAACTTCAGTGGTAAGACAGTTACAGTAACTCCTCTTCTGTCAGCTCCCTGTCCTGGGCTGTGCACCATGGGAAGCATGATCTAGGTGTGCAGCCTGAACAGCCCAGCCCCTTTTCCAGCACTATTAGCTGGGTACAGGAACAGGAGCCTCTGACAAGGAGCTCCGGTGGTGGGGTGATGGTTGGTGAGGTGGGAGAAGACAGCACAGAAGTCAGCAGGTGATGGCAGCCCTGTTGCTCCCAGCTCTGCCATCTCCTCTCTTCTCCCTCTGTCACCACTGCATACAGCCACAGGCATCCAAAGCCTCCTTATCAAGCCAGCTCCTTCTGTACCCCAATGCCTTGTAGCCATTCACACCGTCTAAACCCAGATGCACAACACTGCCCCTTCCCCCGATCCTTCACATAGCAGCTGGGCTTTGTATTCCCACCAGTGTCCTCTTCATTCCCACCCCATCCTCAACCACCATCAGACCCCGTCCTATCTCCATGAACCCCCAAGGCAAGTCCCTAGCTCTTACCGGTACTCTGTTGCCTCCTGATTGCTGCAGTTCATACCTTTACTTACCCCAGGCTCCTCTCATTCCCGACTTCCACGCACCCACAGCCCCACCAGCCCAAGCCTCCTTGCACACACTCCCCTGATGAGTCCCTGACACCTGACAGACCCATGGCACCATCACCTTTCTGAACATCCCCAAACAGTCACTGGGCACCTCAGGGCAGTGAAGGAAGTTCCAGGGATGCTGAATGGCTCTGATCAGCTCTGGGTGTCAAAGCTACACGTTTGAAGAGGGAGTAGGCAAATGGCTTGCAGCGGGGAAGGCAGCAAGGATTGTGCACTGCAGCATTTGTCCCGTGGGAACTGCCCGTCCCCACTGAAAGTCCTCTTGCAATACACTTCCTTTTACTGTAAGAGCCCTCCAAGGGAGGTGCTTGATCACAGGCACTGGGGCCTCCTGCTTGGTTACCAAGCTGCAGCCTGCAGATAAGGCTGCAGCAGCTGTGGGGACATTCAGCATCTTTTCCACTCCCTGCACGAGACATGTACATGGCACAGGGGGAGGAGATACCACACACACACATGGCTGTGCACACCCACCCTACTCACCCTTTTCCAGCGGCGATTTAGAAAGGCTCAAGTCTAGCACAGGCCAGAGTAATGACATGTGCTGGGCAGGTACTTGGGCCATAAGGGTGAGTCTTTGTCCATCTTTGATTTTAAGAAGATGGACACAATCAGGACTACTGCAGGGAAGGAGTATTTCCACCATGAATTCAATGTGCTGCACCTTGTCATAGAAAAGGAAAACCTCTCTTTCTTGTAGGAATGAAGGTGAAACACCCTGCTGGACTTACGAAAAGGGTGCCACAACTGTCATCTAAACATTCACACTGTTGCCCATAATGACAGCAACCCCATGAGAGCAGAAGGCCCTAAGAAGGGAAACACGGGGTTAAGAGGGACTGTAGGCATATCCATATGAAGGGCAGCAGGAGACAAGGTCCAGCTCCTATTACACCCCATGAAACTGCAAATCTCCTCGTTCATACAAGAGTTAACCACCCCTGCGGTCCCACAGACAGCAGAGGCAACTAAATCAAAAACACCCTCAACCTGGTGGTTGATCCGTGCCCTGAGGACATAGGGTTCCTCTAGACCTGACCCTCCTAGGGAGACAGAGCCTGTGAGAAACCTAAGAGCTCTCCAAGGCCTACCAGAAACCAGCTCATCTCCTGCCACACAGCATTTGTTCCTGCAGCTGGAATCAGACCTCAGGGACCTCTTGGCCCAAACCACCAGATCCTGCCATTCCCAAAGTGCAGGGGGGTGCTGTAACAGGGATATCCAAGTAAAGCCAGCATGCCCAGAGCCGTATTGACTTACGTGTGGGCTGCCAAGGAAGGGAGAACAGAGCGCACAGGATGATGGCAGCCCAGTGTCAACAAGCCCAAGGGAAAGGCTGAAAGGAGCAACTTCAGAAGGGACCTGGGGACTAACACGGTTTATGAGAATGTTCTGTGGGAAAACCCACAGAAATTAAGCCTGGACATCCACACAGCCTTTGCCAGATGAGAAAGCAGATTTAGCTACTGCTGCAGGTCAGCTTAACCCAGGCGCCAAGGCAACGAGCAGACCCCCTTGCTCTGGTTCATTACTCTAGCAGACAGGATGGGCCAAACACTGTAAACACCCTCTAAACACTTACACACCACACATCAACTACTGCAGCATCAGACACCAGGTCAAAGCTTGGAGACACAATAAATCACAGAGTGAAGTTGCTCCTGAAGACAAGGTTCATAAGACTGCCAGCAGCCAGCCTTGCAGGACAGATCAGGAAAAGAGAAGCCATGAGAATAAAAGGCTGGCAAATAAACAGAAAATACTGGGAGCAAATAATTCTTTCCAGACAGTCCTTTGCACTCATCTCAGTGTACATCTGCTGAGGATGGTCAAGCAGCTGGAACCTTTAAAAAAGCTAGCAGTGACTTTATTTCCAGTCACCACTATCTCTGGGACAGGCATCATGGGGAGGAATGGAAGACTGGAGGCCAGCATCCTCATGAGCCTTCCAAAAACACCAGCATCCCCCCTACACACATCACATTTCTGTTCTTCCAGCAGAGCAAGGAGGATGCTTTACATTCTGTGCTTCACTGCCCACTGGTTTCTTGTGCTCATGTGGGAAGGAAATAATGCAGACTTACAGAGTGATGAGTGCTCCAGCTAAGAGAGGCTGGGGCAAGTGAATGAGTTGAGCAATGCTCCTAAGGCAGTGCCTCCATCTCCCACCACTGCAAATACCATATAGATGAGTCCAAGTGAGAAGGGGATAAACAGAACAAGACTCCAAGCCCTCCATGTGCCTCCAAGCTGGTCAATCCAATAGTCCATGAGATGTGACATTGCCAAGCAACCTGAGAACTTCAGAACTGAGGAACAACAGTGGGAAGGGACCTCAGAGGGTCTGGGTCCAATCGTGCTAGCAGCTGGGCCAGGTTCAAACAAACTGCTTGGGGTTTGCCCATGCCAGGGGCTGAAAGTCACCAAGTGTGGAAACTGCCTCCCTTCTCTGGGCCCTACTCCAGAGTCTAGTTGCCTTGCAGGGAAATATTTTTTGTAATATCTAATTGGAATTTCCCTTGTGTGCCATTGCTTCTCATCCTGCCCATGGGCACTTCTAAAGAGAGCCAAAGCTGCAGCTTCACCACAAATCCACAGCTTGCAGCAGCAGTAAGAACCCTCTTCCCTGCCCCAGGCTGCACAAGCCCACCACTCTCAGCTTCTGCCCACTGCAGCACACAAGAAGCCAGAGCTCCAGCTCATCTCTGGAGAGTGTTGGAGCCTGCTGGGCTCCATCCTGCCCAGCCAAGGGGGGCACCAGGGAGGACAGGAGGTACCTGCACCTGCATACCTTGGGGATATTGAAAAAGGAGACTCAACTCAACCTGTGATCAGCAGGAGCTGCTTTTGGTCAAGTATCTGATCCTTGCTCTGGTTGGTAGCAATACCAGTGCCTGCTGCAACACACCTACATTATTCCAAGACAGAATTCCCAAGGACCTGCTCCAAGAAGTTTGGCTCTAGACAAAGAAAGCTTTGTTTGTGCTGCCGTAACTCTGATACCAAGGCTGCCTCCACTGTGCCCATGAGGGGCCTGGGTGCAAGAGTGATGAGCAGGACAATTGGGAGTCCAACTCAGCAGAGACCAGCTGTGCTAAATGGAGACTCAGCAGTCCAGAGCAGGGAAGCAGCCATCTGCAACCCTTGCAATATCCTCAAGGGTCTGCAGCAGAGCCCAGGTCACACAAGGGGTTTAGGAGCCAAAAACCATCCATGTCCCCAAATCTCCAGCGTATTATCTGCATCCCAGTTCTTGCTCCATGCTGTCTTCACTCAATCCAGACCTATTTGTTTATCATTCTCTGCCCCAACAAGTATCACTCATTTTCCCATCCTTCATCTGCTCTCTCAGACAATTGGGTAGGATCTGACCAGTACAGAAACTTGCCTAGCTTGCCTAGAGCTGGCTGGGCACCCCACTGCCTGTGTGGGGATGAAGAGCCTCCTCATTCCCTGGAGGCAAGCATACCTGGTGCCTGTACTGCTCCCTTGCAGTGCTCCACTTTGGGAAAGCCTAAGCACCAAAGATGCCCCAAGCTTTTCTAGGACAGCAACGTACTCACAGCTGGAGTTCAGCATGTAGCTAAGATCCTGGCCTGTTCCCAAGGCACAGGCATTGCCTGCACCTGCTAAGCCCTGTGGCTTTCCCAGATCTCCTCTGGCACCCTCAGCCCATCTCCCAGGGACTCAGAATAAGCTGTCAGACTCTTGGGCTCCTTTAAAGCCTTGTCCTGGACAAGCACCTGCCTTCTGCTTCCCACTGAATCATTCCCCTGTGATTCACCCCCTCCTGACTAATTTCTGCCACAACCCCGTGCACGAAGGGAGTGTGTGAGTGTGTGTGTGTGTGAGTGTGTGTATATGAGTGTGTGTGCAAAATGGGCAATGACATAGACTCTGCAAGGCAGCAAACTGGGCAGGGTGGCCTGACCATGCCAGAACCCTTGCCCCTCACAGCACCCAGAGGGGTAGGGGTGACACCACTGGCTCAAGTCCATTGTGGGGAGAAGGGGCAGAGGCAGGCTGGGACCACTGCCAAGATAAGGAGCAACGCTAGGGGAGGGCTTCCTCCGGGCTCCGAGGCTGCCTTCCAGGCAAAACTATTCCCTTTATCAGCTGGGGGAGGGTTACCCAGCACTGCCACAGCTCAGATGCACAGGCAAGATGTCTGCCAGCTAATCTGCCTTTGGGTACAGCCAAACATGCCCCCCCAGGCTGTGCCTCTTCCTGGTTTTACTCTGCAAGGTGGACAGATTCCTGGGAGACACAGAATTACTTCTAAGCATGGCTACAGTCAGCTGGCATCAGCTAATGCCACTGTGCATGCAGGGCCCACAGGCCTGGCCAGTTCCTGAGTGTGGACAGTGCAAGTCACGCACATGATCTGTGTACACACAGATCCTCTGCAGGCTGCTCCTCTGATTGGCAATTCCCTAATGCTTGGGCTGAGGCTCAAACAGGCTTTGCCCCACATCCTCTCCCTCTCCTCTTTTCCACATCCTGGCCTGTTCCCAAGCCACACATACTACCTTCACCTGCTAAGACCTTCTGAGGGCTGTCCAGGTAACTTGTCTCCTCAGAGAGGCCAGAGCAGACAGAGGTGACTAGAGGAAGATGGCACTGTGCAGCTTTGCCAAGCCCACAGTGAGAGCTGTGGCACACACAGGGGCTCTGCACATCCATCTCTGTCTGAGCACAGGAGAGGTGTGGTGTGAGCATGAGATGCAGCTCCTGCAGTACACTAGGTCACAGACCTGCACCCCTGTCAGAACTAGAGGATCCATTTCCTATTGACTACAACAGAAAATTACTGGCATCATACAGGCTCTTCTCCCACTCTTTCCTCTCCACATCACATGGGTCAGAGTCATGCTGACAAAGGGCTCTGGTCCCTTCCACCCAGGAGCACTTGGCCAGCTGCAGCATTTTGCCTGCAGCCACACACAGAATACTTGGGATAAGTACACTGCAAGAGAACAAGTCAATCAAGCATTGTCTTCAGCAGGGTCACACAGCCCCAGCTTAGACAGAAAGCCCTGACATGCAGGAGTTAAGGCCAAAATAAACTGTATTTTGGCCAAGGAGTGAGGGACAACACTTTGGGCTGGAATGTCACATATTAATAGGCACAAAGAATGATTTTCTGCCAAAGCTTAGGATTGTATGCGAGAGCTGCTGCTTCTCCCTGGACTTTTAAATTTTTGATCCTCACTATGTATACACAGAGCTTCTTCTCTCAGGACAAAATACATGTTTTTGTCCCATGGCATCGTTATGGGCCCCTGCAGCTTCCCCTGCACAGCACCCCTTCTCTCATCAGAATGCTCCAGTACTTCAGGTCCCTTCTAGGGAAGCAGTGCTCACCACGTGTCAGCAGGGCCAACACCACGGTCATAGTGTCACTAAAGTCACAGCAACTGGGCAAGCTCCTGAACAAAACCCAGCAGGTCACCAGCAGGGCAGACCCAGCAATTTAAAAGGACATGCTTAAATCAGCCTACCACCACTGAAAAGACGGGCTTGTCTACAAACTCTAGGAGCCCCTGAGAGAGCAGCAACAACCTATATGAGCTCTTGGACAAGGTGAGCTCCCTGACATAGTCCCCTAGCACAGGGGAAGCTGAGAGACTGCCCTACAGTTTGAGCCAAAGTTTCCTGCCACACCCTCCTTTGTGACTAACAGAGGGGTAATGTCCCGTCTGCAACACCCCTCTCCAGCTGGGATGGGAGAAGAGCAGAGACAGCCAAACTGCTCTTGATTCTGACATCTCTTCCATGCCAAGGGAAACCCTTGCAAGTGCCTCATGTTCCCTTCGGCAGCCCAGGTGGCTGAAAAGAGTGGGAGAATGTTTACCCAAAACACAGTGAGTAGACCCTGCTGTCTTCAAACAGCACATTCCATGTCAGCAACCTGGGAACTACCAGCAGAGAGGAGCCCAGTTATACACCTTTATGTTTGTTAGTGGCAAGCTTCTGCAGCACAGGTGATGTCAAAGGACAGGGTGAGAAGAGAGGATTTGGAGCAAAAACAGATGAAGGAATTCAGGCCTTCTCAAAGTCAATGCCAAGCAGCAATGAGTCCATGAAGTTGACACTTCTGCTGAAACAGTTCCTGGTTACTGGGACAGACACACAGAGAATGACCCTAAGAACAGGCTGGCTACCAAGGTGAACAGATGTTTTGGTTTCTGAGAGCTCCAAAACAAGCCCCCCTTCTCATGCCACGGTCCTGCCCGTCTAGTGCTTACAAAAGCAGAGAAGCCTCTAGGCTGCTGACTTAGGTGGTGGCTGCAGAGATCCTCATGGGATATTGCCTGGAACCAGCTTTCAGCTCCCAAACAGTCCTTTGCTCCAAAAATCACATCTGAGGTCATCTGACCCAACATAAAGATCAGAAGTAGAATTAGTTTAAATAAAAGATCAGATTTAGGAGCATGATATGCCTGTGAATGGAACTGAATGGCCAAATGCCTGCAAAGCTGTCACTTAAAACCTGAAAGTTTGAAGGACTAAACCACCTTTTTCCTTACATGTCTTGGATGTGTTGGCTGGATAGTTCAAGCCATCCAAAGCTCAAGATGGAAACTACCTGTGCCCACTTTTCATCTTGCTGCAGGGCAGGGAAACAGGTTTCTGCCATTCATCCCTTCCCAAGCTCCTTTTGCTGGACCCTCTGCTGCTGTGCCCCATGGGACATCCTGAGCAGACAACATTAAGAAGAGGGGTTTGAAAACCAGCTAGAATTGGGCTTTCAGGCTCAACTACACAGGAAAAATCCAATTTTAGCTCAGGTGTGTATGGAGCTTCCTCTTCTGTCAAGATGTCCGTGTAGGCACCAGAGACTCTCCTCTTCTGCATTTTGGAAAGATCCTCCCTTAACAGGCACTGCCTTTTACCCTCTGCTGCCTTCACCAGCCCTGAGCAGGCTGGAGAGGCCCAGGTTCTGGGTACACCAGAAGTGCTGCCATGTGTGGGGCAGCTGTAAATTCAACAGGGGTAAAGAGGTGGAACAAAACCAAGCCACCCAAAAATCCCAGGGAGAAGGTACCCAGCCTTGTGTTCAGGCATTATTATGGCTGAGTAAACCCCAGGATACAGTTCCAGTTTTCACCTGCTGTTAAGCTCTCCACTAAGTTGCCCTTACTTATTTTCACTTTTTTTTTTTTTTCTCTGCCCCACTTCCAGCAGGGACCTCAAAGGCTGCTAACTCCCAGCAAAAGGGTCTCCATGACCTTCCTAATTCAACACACTGGGAAAAGGCTCAATCAATTCCCTCTATTCCTAGGCCAACACAGACCTTAAAAGCTCCCTTTGTTCCTGTTACAATCCCTATCCCACAACCATGGCTTAACCCTTAGGGCACTGCCTCAAATGAAGAGAGTTTCACAGAAGCAAGGCAGTTTGCAGCATCCATGGGAAGCAGGACCTACCCTCCACTTAAAAAAAAGCTGTACTAACAATCTGCTGGTGGCTCAAAGGAGGCATCAGATACACACAAGGGTGGGAGGTATGTCTCTGGTCATGCTCATCATCATTACAAAGTACTGTGCCTTACACTGCTGAGCAACACAGGCAGGGTTTGGGCTTACATCTCTTTATAGTCTCCCGGTTTTGCTCTGCCTGCCTTCAGTTCAGCAGGGTTATTACAAAATATGCTCCATGCATGCAAGATTTGGGGTTACACAGAGGAACACGGATGAGGAAGGAAACAGCTGGGACTGGGCACCCCCATTGTCAGTCTTGCAAGGACTCCTCTGCTCCTGCCCCCAGGCAGAGCCATTGCTCCATGACCAGGAGCAGATCAGCCAGCAAGGGATACCAGGCTGTTACTACACACTTCTTGCCTTGTCTGAGTTAAGCTCAGACCCACATCCTGATCAGCAGCCCAAAGTCACAAGCTGGGGAAGCAGTGCCATGGGACTGTGCATAATTATGCACCCTGGACATGGGAATGCAGAGGACATGGAAGGTACAGCCAGGTCTCACTTCCTAGCATGACCCCTGGCACAGGAAAAGGCAGTATGCAGCAAGGGCTGCCAAAAATGCCAGATCTACAGCCAGAATAAAGCTGCCCAACAACATCCTGAAACACCAGTTCCATGGCAGACAGAGCCAGCTTGTACCACTGCACCCCAAAACACAACCCGGCAGACAGGACGGAGTAGGGCCACCTTGCAGCACCCTAAAATGTCATTTCCTACTAGCTGCTGTAATTTCCCTTCTGCCCCTTTCTGGTCTTCCTCCACCCCCTTCCTTCTCCTCAGGCTTCAGGGAAACTGAGTCACAGCATGTTGGCCCTCCCCTGAGGAAGGAAAGTGGGTGGGCAGCCCCGAGCCCCTGGCACACCATGGCAAGTAGAGCAAGAGTGGTACCGAGACCTCTGAGAACCCCAGTGATGGGGAAGGATTAAAAGGTACCCACATATTTACATCATGCAGATTTCCCAACTGTGACTCTCCTCTGTTCCCACCTCTCTTAAAGCAGAAGTTGGCCCCAATCTGCTGCTGGCCATAAAGACTTTAACCAGCGCTGCTGGGCTACACAAACTGATCCACATGCTCTCTGCCACCAGAGGGGACCACAAAATGCGAGTAACTTAGCATGGCCCAGAAAAAAAAATAAAAAAGGGAAAAAAATTAAAGATCCAGATAGAGCATTATAAATCAGAAGAGTGCCATAGGTCTCAAAAGACTGGGGTGGGGGGTGGGACAGATGCTTCATTGAGAACTAGAGGACTGTATGCTTCATTGAGAACAAGTCATGGCATTCTTTACCTTGAAAGATTCATGTGTTTGAGTAAAGACTTGATACTCTGGTCCAGCTCTAGGAGCTGGTAAGTTTCCAGGTACTGACCTCAGGTTCTCTGATTTTATCATACACCTACAGAAAGCCTTTTGAGGACCTGCTGACCAGTAAAGCTTCCCAGGACCAGGTCTACAGCAGTGTTCACCCACAGCAGAACCCTTTAAAATCCCTGATTGGTGCAATAACAAACCACCACTCATCTATCTGCCTTGTAGACTGGTAACTTCAAGATTTGTTCATTCAGGCTCTGGGTCAGACGTCTCATGAATGTTATTAAAGTTATGGTTTCATGAGTATGTTTCTCAAGATTGCCGTGAGGTTAAGAGCCCAGCGTTGCCCAGTTCAGCTGGGACAAGAATGGGAAAACTGAACTCAAGCTGCAAAAAATGCACAGCTGTTACACGCTGCTCATATGTAAGTCTCCTGGCATCTTTTCCCAGGCTTCTGTCTTCTTGATTGCCTTGCTCCACCTAGCTGGAGACTCTCTGAAAACTGACCCTTTCACCCCTCGCAGGGAAAGTGTGTTAAGGTGGTATTTGCTGTTATTGTCATGCAAAGCATAACATTATTGCAATACCCTTGTCCCAGCTCTATCTCCCAGGACAACATAAGACTAGATAAAATTCATTATCCCCTATCACTTTATGGTACTATTTTTTCATTTCTCTGTTAACACACATCAGAGACATATCGAGTTTCAGGCCAGCTCACTCCAAAGGAAATTCTCTCTTGCCTATACAGGGATTGGCACAAACGATGCCTTTTCTTTTCAGTACCAAAAAAAGCCCAAACCACCACCAAAAAGTAATTAAAAAACCCAACCCACAAACAAACAAAAAAAAAAAAACCCCAAACCGCGCCCCCCAAAAAACCAACCAACCAAAACCAACCAACCAAACAAACCCAACCAACCAACAACAACAACAAAAACAACAACAACAACAACAAAAAAAACAAAAAAAACAAAAAAAAACAAAAACAAAACAAACAAAAAACAAACAAAACAAAACAAAACAAAACAAAAAAAAACAAAAACAAACAAACAAACAAAAAAAAAAAAAACCAAACCACAACACCAAAATCAAAGCCACGCTCCAAAAATAGCACTTGAAGGTTCACTTAAGGACAGAAGTTGCATTTTCTCTCCAGACCACCACTTTGGTCAGACCTTTCCCAGGCTCTGGAGGGCAGCATTCTCTACTCAAGCTCAAACAGCTTCATCAGCAATGTTTGGAGTCCTGTAGTGAGGATGCTTTAAGGGTGAGATGCCTGTTCCTTCCCAAAAGCACCTAGTACATGAACATAGGCATTTCCTGGTAAACTGTTCCTCCTTGCTTCCAGCCTCTAATACAGGGGTGACCTCTGATAGCAGCCTTTCTCTGGAAACATCACTGTGTTTTGCTCAGTTACTCTAACACTGTAATATTGTAGGGAAACAGAATTAAACAGCTGAAATCTGTAATAAATCATCCCTACTGAGCTGCCAGGGAAATTGCTGCACTGAAGAAAGAGAAGAGCTGTAAGTCTGTTTCCCCAACAACTCTAAGCCACAGAACAGCCTTTGGTTACAGGGAACAGGCACAGCAGCAAGAGGAGCACTTTAAGGGTGGCAGATTGATGCCACCAATTTTTCTGTTCTCCCTCTCCAGATTTATCACGTGGCCAGAACAGATCATTGCAAATACCTTAAGATCCCAGACTGCCAGCCTAGGAAAGAGGTCAGCAGACCAGACCTAGATGAAAAGCCTGAGAATATTCTAGTTCCTCAAAAACAGCTTATATTTTTAGCTTTTGGTGCTGTTAAAGATGAAATGAAAGCAAAGCTCAGAATCCCTGCTTGATGCCATAACTGCTTTATTTTGCTGGCAGCCACAGCAGAGAGGATCTTGCAAATTATGCCCTTTCTCCACTGCTGGCCTAGCTATGCTAATCTCATCAGCAATGCAAACGCTGGTATGGAAAGGGCTGAGTGGCAGTGCTGGCCTGACACCTCCAACAGCGCTGACTGGCAATAAGAAAACCCCAGTGCATGGCATCCAGGCATTTTCTCCTGGCCTGAGCGGAGCTAAGAGTTGCCTCTTGCAAGCCATTCTTCATGCATCTTCCAGACAATCTGTACAGCACAGCTGGACTCAGCTACCTTCTCACAATTTAGGGAATGCAGTAGAAACAGCCATGGAGTCAAAGTATCCCCTTGGTCCCACTGATCTATCACCTCTCTGCTGAAATCCCCACCACTCTTCCCACAGCAGCAGCATTCAGGTTGGTCCTGATGTCCCACAGGGCACTGTCCAATTTTTCAGAGTGACACTACTCAGGATGGTGTCCCCAGCTGATTACAAGTAGGCATGCATGTCCTGTACTTGCCTCAGGTAATGGCAGAGGCAAAGCAAAGCAGCACGTAACCCACACAGTACTCTCCCAGCTTCAACACCATGGCTCAGCCAGGAGGAAATCACTCTTGGCTGCCTCTCCATAAATGTTTATTCCAGCACTGCCTATCTTAACTCCTCCCCAAATCAGCAGCAGAGTATTTGACTTCACTACCTTTAGGTTTTTTTGGTTTTTTGTGCTTAAAACTGTAGAGTGTAAACAGGTAAGATAGAAAAAGAGGAAACACCACTTCAAAGATGACATGGTTATAACTCATGGGGTCACAGTGCCCAAGAGATTGAGCCTTGGGCAGCGATCTTGGCAGGCAAGACATTTTACAAACGATAAAAGAGAAAACATCCTCTGCCCTAGAAAATGGCAATTCCCACCCCAACACACACATATGACCCAGAGCCTCATCTGCTGGGCTCTGCATCACTCCACGATATTTCATAGCACATCTTGGGGCCTCAGTCGATAGGAAAGATGAGAAACCACCAGGCAAGAAACTGGGGTCAGAGGGAACTACAGTGTGGCTCAATGGACTTTTGTCATGCTCTGCCATCACCTGCACCCATAATATAATGTAACAACAACCCTCACACCAAGTGCTGAAGGTCACATATATGGAAAGCAGGACTCGTGCTGCCGACCCAAAACTGCCTTCAGCGTCAGGTACCAGCATCCCAGATTCCTCCATGGGAAGGAAGCTCCAAGCCCCAGTGTAAAGCAAGCTGTTTGCCTCCGAACACAGAATGAACCTGTTGGAAGTGAGAGGGAGGAAGCAGACTGCTGTCCACCATGGGCGGCTTTCCCAGAGCCTCCATATTCGAGCTTCCACCTCTTTGTTTGCTGTCCCTTGGGAACACCAGGATCTGGAGTCCAGGGAACATTGTTCAAACAAGTCTAGCCTATTTGGCAGTTTTAAGATGACTGAAACTGCAGAACTGGATGGAAGTGGGCAGTCTGTACAGATCTTACAGTAACCCTATATCACAGAAGGACACTAGAACATATCGGAAAGGGTGAAATGGTTTTCAGGGCAATACCTGAGGCCTCTTACCCTGGAAAGGAGGGGTCACAGCTCAGGCAAGATTATGACATTTGTGAGTGCATAGCTATTTGGGTAGCTCACAGACTGGCATCCTTTCCCATCCATTTTTGACTGAACCCTAGTGCCAGACAGACTCTGGCCACAGGGACTAGAGCAGCATGTGCCACGCCGTGGCAAGCCCACACATAACCACCATAAGTTTCCAAGAACATGGTTCCCCTCTCACCCTGGGCTGGGCACAGAGCTGTGGGCAGGGTGTTGCAGCTCACTGCCAGCAGTGTCCTTTGAGAGGTATAATGAGAGAGGTTTACAGCTCACAACAGCCATCCATGTTGACATGAGCAAGCTCTGCTTGCTGCCAGTAGGTCCTTTTCCCTGGCTTACATCCAGGCCTTTAGGCATATCATGGATGACAGGTCAGGTCTCAGTCACACTCACATTATGGCCAGGCTGGAGATGGCTTCCTGACCCACTCCCTCTGCTAGTGAGTGCATGAAGTGAGTCCCCTTCACCAACAGGAGCCAGCTGTCTTACCAGTATCTGGTAAGGGGTCTACCCAAAAGCAGCTTCAAAAATGCTTAACTTCTCCTTTACCTACCCCAGAGGATGGTCTCAGACCATATCAAAGGGTTCACAAGAGTGTCTGCTCTCCCTCAGAGTACAGATACCCTGGAGCAAGGCAAACTGGCTGTGCAAGGTGGACAGAACAGAACAGCACAGGGCCAGGCATCCTGGGAAGGTGCAGTCACGGCTGGAGCCGCTTACACTGATTAACTGAGGACAAGCAAGGGCAGCAGAATGACTCGCTTTCTTCCATGGTACAGCGAGGGGGATCAAGAGATTGGTTTCTTCCTGGCTGGGCCTGCTCTGCAGCTCAGGGCTTCAAACCAAACAGGTCTGTAAACAGCAGCTGTCTGCCCACACCCCAGCAAGGGGTGAAAGAGGGGAAAGGATGGACAGAACACCCCTGGCCACCCATCCTGAGGCTGCTGCCAGAAAGGCAGCACCTTCACCAAGGAAGGAAAGGGGGCAGAGGTGGAAGTCCACTCCCACAAGCCCTCATCCCTGCCCACCTTGGGGGCAGGGACCCTACTCTGGACCCAGGTGCATTGGACCCCACCTTGTCTATTCTCAAGACAAGGCACAGGACAGCCACACTGACAGGTTTGGGGAATAGAGGGCTTTTTAATGGCATCTCCTTTGTTCTATGGCAGGCAGAGATGCTTCAACATCCTCACCTGTTCCACAGGGCCTGCTCCATGGAGGTGACATGCAGCCCCTGCCCAGTCCAGCCCAACACAGCTGCCTACAGGTCAGAAAGCCCCAGGAGCTCTTCCTGCATGGCAGTAGCACCAGATCTGATGGGAATGGGGGTCTCAGACTCTTGCTGCATCCTAGCAGGCACGTCCTAAGCCTCTGCTCTTCAGTTCCAGTTTCCACTTCAGGCAGATCTGTACTGCTACACCAAATCTCACTGTGGCTTGATTGAACTCAATTCAATTCTTGAGTTGAAAGGATCCTACTTTGTTTCTTGCCCTAAAAACTCCTCCTTACCATTGCTAAGTGCCACTAAACAGTTACCCATGCTGGGTGGTAAGCAGAGCACCTCTTCCTTTCACCTCTCTCACACAGACACAAGACACAAGGGGAAGACAAAGGACCCTCTTGAACCACACTCAGGAGTGATAACAATCTATATCTTTCAACATGTAAATTTAACAACTTTGCAGACAAGCAAAAAAAACCCAAAAAAACCCACAAAAAACCAAACCACCCTTCTAAAAGCTCTGCTTCTCTCTCTGCTCTGCCTTTTCCCACAACCAGTTACATCACATGAAGGTTATAGCAGAAGCTAGCAAAGCCTCCGTCCTGATCCAGGATGACTCATGGGGCTCCGGAGGCTGTGTAACTTCCTTCTGATACCATCAACCATGCCTTACACAGCTAAAAATAAAGATGGGCCAAAACTGCAGAGCCACATCTTGCCTCAACACGAAACTTGGCAATGTTCAGCACTGCTGAAAAATTACCTGAGCAGGTGGAAACCAAAAAGTGCAGGGAAGCCAAAAGTCTTGGGTGTACCAAGAAGGGAGAGACCAAGAGGCCTCACCCTGTGCTACACCGGAGGGCTGGAAGATGGCGGTGGCATATGGCAAGTAGCCATCCAGCCATACAGAGATGGCCATGGCCAGGATCTCATCTCACTCAGCTGTGGGTTTTGGATATTTCCACACCTATAGGTTTTGTGGAAGACTGTTTTCAGCAATGCATGTTCCCATCTGAGACAACAGGAATCAACTGCTGCATACAGGAGGGATGCTGTGTTTTTGGCAGGAAAAGATTGGAAAGCTGCAGCCTGCTTCCCACCAGGCAACAAGTGGACATCTGCAAAGCAAGGTCCAAGGGATGTTCAGAGCTACAAGTTAGAAAAAGGGCTCACAGCTGATATGGCTCAGACGTTGAGGTAAGTGAGGAATTCAAAGTTCTTCCTAATCCCTGGGACACTGTGCCCATAGCAAAACCTTCACACATGAGGATACAGGATTCTCACACAGATATTTAGCAGGAAGCCGTAGGATTGCACACAAATAGGAGCTTAGAGGGACACAGGCAACATTCAGAAACCTAAAATAGCCTCAGCAGATGATCCTCTGCTCCATTCTTGGGAGCAGCAAGAACTGAACAAGGATCCAGCTGTCCCAACACTCCCATGAACAGGATCTTTGAACGCCCAACCTATTTGCAACAGAGATAGTAGGGCAAATAAAGGATTCCTTGTATAACTCCACGGCGAATATACACAAGTAACCCAGAGTCCCAGTTCTGAAGGAGGAGGCAGCATTTTCTTGTGGTTTTCAGTGAAAGACAACCGAGTGCTACATCAGGCTCTGCGGCAATGGTAGCCTACACACACCAAGAGAAGGCTGGAAGACGTTAGGCTGACTGCTTTCTCTTGAAGATATAAAGTCTACTTTGCCCATTTGTTAGGTTTCCCAGTACAAGGTTCTATCCCATTCCAAGAGAGAGGCACTGCAACTCTGTTCATGGGTCTGTCTGCAAGCTGTATCGGTTTCCAGACTACTGCCAGCCGCACTAAATGGAACCAAAATTGCTAATTCAGCCCAAATACAAACTCACTGATATCACCTGGGTAAGGTGATATACAAACCAGAGAACAGCTTTATGCTGTGGCCAAGCCACAGGAAAAGCTGCTGCTTTACACATAAACGGGAGATTTGCTGTCCATGAAGACATTTGGCTAATTGGTTTAACAAGGAGGGGTGGGAGAAAAGTGGATTCAGTGCTATGCCAGAGGGGTGTGAGGCACCGGCTGACACAGATTGCTCAGAGAAGCAGTGGATGCCCCATCCCTGGCAGTGTTCAAGGACAGGTTGGATGGGGGCCTGAGCAACCTGGTCTAGTGTGTGGCTCCCCTGGCCCATGGCAGAGGGTTGGAACGTGATCTTTACGGTCCCTTCCAAACCAAGCCTTTGTATGATTCTGCAGTGAGCCCTGTGTGAAAATGCCCCTTGTTAAAAGGCAGGGGAGCCTTGAGAGGATGCTGTGAACTTAGTGGACTGGGATCTACAAGTAGTTCCAGCAGAATTGAGAGCAAACCTTTTTTCTGGTCTTTGTCATGTCTCTCATCACTAAGAGAGATATAAAATCCCATCATGGAACAGGTATTAGTGAATGCCACAACCCAGGTGGATAAAGGGGCCACTCTGCTGTCACTGCACTGTGTGACTGGTAATCTGCAGCACCAAGCACTGGCATGAGCCAGTAGAGAAGGACTTCTTCTTTATTTCCTTTCACCTTCACAAGTAAATCTATCCCTGCCTCACCCACTGTGGGTACCACTTCAGCATCAGGCTGAAGGATGAGATGGCCTGAGGCCCAGTTTCCAGCTGCCTCTGGATTGGTCCCAACTTCCCTGGCAGACACTTCAGAGGAAGAACTGTAGAGCCTGAGCAGCCAAGCATCCTAAAGTATGTCTTCCCCATATAATCTCTCCTGGCCAAATCACACCTGAGCCCGGGGGTGAGAGAAGGGTTCAGCTTGCCCTGCCTTAGGCACAGTCCTGATGAGGGTTCCCTTCCAGGTGAGAGGATACTGTGCAAGTGGGGCAAGCACTGCTGGATTCTAGGCTGGCACACAAGCATCCATGGACTGGGCAGGAAGCCCACAGCCATCTCAGGCTGCTCCAGGCTGGTTACCTCGGAGCAGGTAATATTTCTTGCCAGTGGCAATACAAAAACTGCTGGTCCTCCTGAAACACTTTGTCTGAGCCTCACACAACAAAGCCAAGCTACAAAATCCTGGGAAAATGCAGGGAAACCCAAATGCTTCTAACAGAAAACACAACTACATCTGCCACAAGCTCTGGGTAAAGTCTCATCTGGGTTCAGGTGAAGGACAGCAGGGACCTGCAGCTGGAAAATTCAATCCTGCTGGCATGCAGAAGGATGAGTGTGGCAAACAGCACAGACTGCAATTTCCCAAGGGTTTAGAACACACCACCCTTGAACTCCTGACAACTGTGTGAAGGGTTCAACAGTCTTAGCAGCACTGGTTCCACACATCCAGATTCCCTTTGCCATGCTGACAGCCAGGTGGGATGCAGGAACGCCCAAAAAACCTTGGCTGTGGGAGAATCTCACCTGGGTGACATGAGCTTTACAGAGTTGTCCCTGTGAGCCAAGGGGAGCAGAGCACAGAGTTCCCTGTTTCTTCACACGGCCCTGATGAGGGAAGGGAAATCAGTGATATTTGAAAGTTGCTAACCTCGGTGCAGGGCTGAAGCAGACAGAAGGCAGCTCTCAGCTGTCAGCCTTTGCAGCGCAGCCTTGAGATTGCTTGTTCTGGCTGTCTTGGGTCACCTGGAAAGACAAGTCCACACACACAGGTTCAGATGGAACACTGGGTGGGCAGTAACTGCTTATCCCAGCCAAGTGAATTAGTGGCCCATGCATGGAAATGAGAGACCCCAAGCATCCCACCAGCTCAAAGATCCCACCATGTCTTTTACCAGTGCTGAAGCTGCCCCTCCAGTTGCAGCCCTGACTCCCTCTTGGGTTCCAGCTACCCCCAGTTCCCTGCATGACTCCAGGTGGGCGCACAGTTGGTTCTCCAGAGAGAGCTGCTAAGGTCACATCCATGATCTCCCTTCCCAGATTTCAGTGGGAAATAAAGGCCTTTCTGTGCCTTTGGCTTTGTTCTTGTCCACCTACACAGCTGTAGGCTTCTCCACCACACAGGCCTTGCTGTATTTGAGTGGGTGCACTGGCATATGGTTTATCTGCAAGAACAGGTGCTAGCTGTGGTCTCCACAGGCCAACTGCTAAGCCACCCCATGGAGACAGAGAACCAGGGCAGGGAGGAACAAACTCCACTTCTGGAGAGACACCCCTCCCAACAACCCAAACAGACCAAGACAAATCCAATGCCGCAGCGTTTCCCAGGCTACAGGGAAGGGAGAAAATGACAATTGTTTAATAGAAATCTCCAAGAAGCCTGCCAACACCATCAAAAAGATGTTGTTTAAGTCTCCTCCCCAGGCTCCCAGTGCTTTAATTGCAGACCACTGGATCACACTTTGTGGGGGCTAGGTCCTCTTGCATGGTCTTCACAGCAGGTCCTAAAAACCAGGATGGCAGCAGCCCCCCCAGGGTCAGGTCTAACCTTCCCCTGGCTGCAGGCATGATGGGCAAAAGCTGCTGTGAGGCAGACCCTGCTCTCCAGCCTGACCATCCCCACAGGCAACCACCCTGCAGCTCCACCACAGCACAGCCCAGCTGTGACCAGAGCTGCTGTGCCGGGGAGCAGAGTACTGCAGGCAGACAGGCTGCCAGTGCCCCAGGAGCACAGCCTTCACAGCATGGTGCAGGGAGGCATGGCCACACTACCCTACTGGGGCTTCAGCCCTTAAAACAAGTCCTGAGGGCACCCAGAAATTTTGTGCTTAATGGCACCTGCACTGCCATCCTGGGAGAAGTCCCACTTGGAAACTACCAGTTATGCACAAGGGCTATCATTTTTGAGAGCTTATAATTAGAAGAAACCCCAGTAAATGCAACATGTGTATATGTAAATATACACATATTGAAAACCCTCCACCAAGTCCCTGCTCTAGGACACTGTCTTTCAGAAAAGGTTCAAAAGGCGCTAAGCCTGAGCAGTGACAAGAATTGCTTTGGACATGGCTGAAGTACTGCCACCCACATACTGTAGCAGCACAGGAAGCAATGGCAGTGTATCTGACAGGGATGGGTTGAAAACACTACACAGGAAGAATGCAATTACCCCAAATGGACCAGGGCCAGGAGATCTGGATTACGACCTCAGCTCTTGCATAAAGGGCTTTGCATCTTTGTTCACTTCCAACAATAAGAATCTCAGGGTTGACAACAGCCCTGGCCCGGGACATGGATTCGTTACAAAAAGCACTTCCAGTTGAAAAACTAGCACTTCCAGCTGAATCACTAACTTCCCATTTTGCAGCACATAGGACTCCTTTGAAGGTTTCCCATCCAAGTACTGTTCTACCATCATACTGCTTAGCTGGGGGGTCGTCCAGGCCACAGGCAAGTATGACTGCAAACCACTGGCCAGTCCTGAAAAAGTTCTCTGAAATGCAGAGCATGTGAGCCCAGCTGCTTTTCATTCAGGATTCACAACCAGCTGAAGATGCAGACAGAAACAGGGGAAAACACGTTAACTTGGCAGCTGGGCATTCACAGGCCAAGCAAGGGAAACTGTGAAAGGGAGGGACAGAGCCAAAGGAAAGATGACCAGAAACACCTCCCTGTCAAAGAAACTAATTTTTAAAGCAGGCCTCAAACTTTGTGGGACCAAGTTCTCTGGACGTTATATTCACCTGGCTCACTTGCTCACAAGCAAAAGCAAAATGAAATAACAAAGGAATTGAGCTGGTCAGAAAAAAAGGCTCCAGGGAGCAGAGGAGCCAGGTGTTGCAGACAGAAGGATCAGAAACATGGTAACATGGCATTACCAGGACACAGAGACCCACACAGCTCCCCGGAGGAAAGGGATCCCTGAGAATTATGCAACGTGGAGAGACATCAGGCAAAAGCCTCTCACAGAAGACTCTCACAAAGTAACCTGCAACAATCTCACTAAGTAACTCGCAACAAACCATCTGCCAGCATACAAATATCTCCTTTCAGGATTTCTCCCATGCTGCCCTTCACACCTGTCCTGTTTCAACCCAACTCATTAATTCCTCCAGCTACCAAAGCCTCTGATAATTTGATTACAGCTCCATTGAGACAGCATGCTGAGGACACCACTTTTCTAACCATATGGCTTCACTTTCTCCTTTCATGTCTGTGGTCACATACCTACCAACAACAGGTTTTCTTGCTCTGCATCAGGAACTGTCCTGGCCCCCAGGCATGGTGCATTTCCACACAGCACACAATGGTGCCAACCAGATCTAGCAGAGGACAAACATGGGCAGGCCCAGGGCAGTAAGAACAGGTAAAGGACTTGGGAAGAGCCAAGAGTCTTTGCCTTTGAAGACTCAGATCAATTACCATCCCCTTCAATCACCCTCAGACAGCAAAGTTTGGGTATCTCTGGCCTCTGGCACTTAGCACAGTCATGCAGAAATGTACCAGGGCAATCAGCCTGTAGCACTCAGCAAGGAGGAAGACCAGGGGCAAAGATGTGCTTCTCTGCCCTCAGAGTTCCCTTGAATACAGGGAGGGAACTTCCTTCTCCTGCTCTGCATGCTCAGAGAGAGAAGAGAGCTGAGGTCAGAGGGGTTGAGAAAGCTCAGCAACAGCCGAGGGGGGGTGTAGGGGCTGCAGCCTTCATCCGATTTGGAGTAAGCCAACAGGAGTGGAAGAGCAGCCCTACCAGTAAAATTTCAATTGTCTGTAACTCCCTAAAGGCCACTTCCGGAAAGGGCAGACATGAAAAATAGAGCATGGAGAGCTGCTCTGCAAAATTTGCTGCAAAAGCAGGGAAGCAAGAGAGCTCCTTAACATGCCGTGCCTCTGAGTAGCAGAGTTCCCACAGTGCAGGGTGACCCCACCAGCTTTCCTTCTTTCAGTGGATAAGAAACCACTCACATAGGGAATGGAAACAAGGCAAGCAACTGTCACAGCTGAAACAGTCCCAGCACCGCTCCAACTGTGGCCGGACCTCGGTCCACAAGCCCAGCTCAATGAAGGCCACAGCTGTACAGCTGTGGTGACAGCAGGGCTCTGCTGTCCTGAGCACCCCAGGCTACATGGGAAGGCCCCACCAGAGTCAGCAGGAACCAAGCGTTACAATTAAATGTTATGGGAGCAGGGGTTTGGAGGTCAGGCGAGGGCAAGTGTTGACTCCCTGGCAAAAAACACTGTGGCAGCAGCATCCCTCGGAACCAGCCCTCTTGGAAACCCTCAGCCCTGCCAACTCCCACCAGCGCCCTGCCCCAGCACAGGGACTTGCATGCTGGGACATGCTGAGTCCTCATCAAGGCCCCAACACACACTCACGCTGAGATCCACACCATGGGAAGTGCTGCTGTGAAACAAGGTAGTGACAAGGCTTTACAGGATGACTTCATTCTCCTGGTCCTCAATCTAAAGCCCAGCCCTGTCAAAAGCAACCTAGCACTATCACATTGGGAGTTTTCTTCTGTGTCACCTGACAAACCTTGTTCACCTCCTTGTGTTACCAAGTTTGCCAAGACAATGCTTCGTGTCAGGGTTCAAGCCTGCTACTCTCTCCACAATTTCCCAAATTCCCCTCTTTGCAGAGATTCCCCAACAGACACGATTCAGGGAGAGGGCAGGTCTGTAAGCAGATCTCTGCTTGTCTGACGTTTTTAAAAAGGCAAATGAGTGAAAATCACTTTTAAAATTTAAATTTAGTGCACAACATTCTTCTACCATACACTTTCCACAGCAGCTGCAAGTTCCACACTTTTTCTTTCAAAGAAAATAATAAAAGGAGTATGGAAACTGCGGAGGTAAGTGCCTGCCCCTCGTACTGATGGATCACGTTCACGGGTGGGTTGTGAGCAAGGCCACCTCCCCAGCACCCACCGCGCAGCCATTCCCTCTGCCTTCCCAAGCAGGCCACCTTTCCAAACATGACACTCGGGCTGCCGAGCGCACGCCGCCTGCGTGATTTCTGTACAAAATCCGCAAAACGCTTGAAAACCTCGCTAGGTCGGCAGCTGCTGATTTCGGGTGCGTGACTGTCCCGGACGGGCCCTTCCGCCCGCGGCTGGCTGTCACCAGAGGGCGGCGGATGCCGGGGTTCACATCCGCCCCGGCGCCCACCCCACAGCCCCACGCCGGGGCCTGGGAAGGGACCCCTGGGGCAGGTGCCACCCGAGCCGCGCCTCCCGCGCCCCCGGGGAGACCCGGCCCCACCACCGCGGGCTGTCCTGGGGGACAACCCACCAAGTCCCAGCTGGGTTGGAGCTGATGCCCGCGGGAGGAAGAAGAAAAAGAGGAGGAGGCCCCACCGTGCAGGCAGAGCCGCGGACAGGCTGACCCTGCCCATGTCACAGCGCAGAGGACGTGGCCCTGGTGGGCGAGACCAGGGGTAGCGCAGCCTCCCTGAGCTGCCGGGGAACCGGGAGCCAGGATCGGGGACACCCTGCAGCACAGCCTGCACCCTGCTTCGATCCCTCCCGCCTCCTCCCACACCTGCCTCCGCCAGACACAGCCCTCCCGAAGCCTTAGTTCCCTACGGCACACCCCCCCATCCCCAAGTTCGCTCTGCGGTCGTACCGCCGCCTTCCCCCCTCCTTCCCCGGCATTTCCTGCCACAGCCTCCGCCGGTGCCAGCCCCTTGTCGGCCTAAGTGCCCTGGCTACAGCTCCCCACCCCAGTCACAATCCCCCAAACTCACAGACCCCCATCCCTGTTATGATCTCTCCAGCTCAGAGATCCCCATCTTGGCCGCGGTCCCCTGCCTCGCTCATAGTCCCCTATTCCGTTTACGGCCTCCCCCATAATTCCCCGATCACGGCCCCTCCTGGTCGCGCCTCCCCCAGCTCCCGCTCGTCCCTGCGGTCTGGGCCCCCGGTCCCAACGGCCCCCCGAACCTTCTGGAACCGGGGGATGGCGGCGGAGATGGGGCGCACAAACCCCTTCGCACGCCGCACAGGCGGCCCATCCCCGCCGAAGCCCGGTCGTGCCCCGCGCCCCCCGGCCCTACCCGCCGCGGCCCCGCCGGACCCACCAGCGCCCCCTCCGCCGCTGCCGCCGCGGCCCCGACTGTGCGCGGCTCCTCCGCTCCTTCCGGGTGCTGCTAGGGGCACGCCCCCCGCGCCCGCCTCCCGCGCGCTGATTGGTTCTCTGGGCGGGGCAGGGCGCGGAGCGAGGGGAGAAGCGGGGCCGCGTGGCCAATGGGCGGTGAAGCACGGCGCCGAGACCCCGCCCATTTCCCGCCCCCTCCACGTGCGGGAGTGTGATGACAGCAGGGAAGGGGCGGGCCCAGGAGGAACGGCTTCTCATTGGCCAGCGGGGGCGGTGGAGGCGGGGCCTGGCTCGGCGTGGGGCGGGACTGTCGCCCCCCGACCCTGCGGGCTGAGGGGGGACCCCCGGCCGGCGGCGGGGCTGGGACACGGCCCCACGGGCACGGCGTGTCCCACCCACGGGCACGGCCCCACAACAGCAGTGGGCCGCACCCACGGACACGTCATGTCCCACCCACGGGCACGGCCCCACGGGCACGGCGTGTCCCACCCACGGCACGGCCCGACGAGAACAGTAGATCCCACCCCACAGGCGCAGCAGGGTCCCACGGGCACGACATGTCCCACCCCTCAGGCAGCCGTTTTATCCCTAATGCGTGTCCCACCCCGCGCGTCCACTGCGTGTCCCACCCCTCGCACACACCCACGGGCACAGCATGTCCCAACCCCACAGTCACCCTTTGCCCAGCCCCACGAGTGCGACAAAGGTGTGCCAGCCCTAGAGACAGCCCTCCCTGGCCCCAGGGGTAGACTCCCCCAGGCGAGACCCCCGTGGTGTCCCTTGCTTCAGGTCCCGAGTGGGCTGACCCTGGTGTTCCCCACTCCTCAGGTGGTGCTGGTGCCCTGCAGGCCGGGTCTGCCATCCACCCACACTGCTGGGCTGGGAACCAGCCATGCTGGCCTGTGCCAGTGCCCACCATGGGTGCCGGACACGAGGGGGCATCTACCCCCCAGGATCTGCCTACTCAGAGATAACGAAACACCTGGCAGCCGGGGGCACCTGGGCACTGCCACCAATCTGTAGGGATGCCGGCAGGACTCAGTGCTCCGAGGGGAAGCAGCCCACAGCTCACCAGCCTGAGCACAAGCCATTTAGGTCAGGGAGGAGACGTCTTAACTTCATCAATTTTGGGTGAAGCTGTGGGCTTCACCCAACTGACTCACCTCGTTTCTCAGAGAGCTGCAGCTGCAACACCACTCTAAAAATAGTGGGGACCAGTATCATCAAATGATAAATATAACCAGGATCTCATCTTCTGACTGTGTTAGCACGCAGTGCGCTGGATGTGAACCTGCAGTACACCGGCTGCTGAGTCCCAGTGCTCCCTTTGCCTTGCTTCCAATCCTGGGGCATTATTTTTGGAGGTGCTGTCATGGATAAAGCTGTGCTGGTGCTGTCTGGGAATAGCCAGGAGCAAGACAGACAATCCTCTGACAGCCGTGCCCTGCACGTGCCTCTCTGCAGGGAGAAATGGCAGCTCAGTGTCCTATGGACAGGTATGTGGCAATTGAACAACTGCCAGTACAGGGCCTCCTCTCCTCCTCAGACTGGTGCTCTAGGAGATTTCTTACTGAATAACCCCCAACTGTCCCCAGATTCAGCATGTGGGCCACTAAACGGTATTTAATGTACGGAGCATTTTAATTTCTGAATGTAATGACAGGAACATGTGATCCTCCTGTGTTCCTGGTGACTTAGGACCCACTGCCTCAAACTTCATGTGTGCAGGTGCTGGTGTCAGAAAGAACCAAGGAAGCTCAGTTCCTCCACATGCCTGCTTGTCCTTAACAGTGCAGATTTCCTACAGACTTCCAGGACAAAATTTAGCTTTTCTGCCTTTTGATCCTGCATGTCATCTCTGCTGAGCTGGCAAGAAGTTCTGGAGTCCAACCAGGAAGGCAGCAGAGGCCATGGAAACTAGGGATGGGCTGAAAAAGACTCAGTCCCCATCACAAAGCTGCTTCCACAGACTGTGTTTTCCAGTGTGAACTGGCTGAAATGAGTTCACAGTTTAAAAATGGTTAATGAACCTTTATTGGCCTGAACAGGAACTCAACTGGAACAA
Organism: Chamaea fasciata; assembly: GCF_029207755.1. NCBI lineage: Eukaryota > Metazoa > Chordata > Aves > Passeriformes > Sylviidae > Chamaea > Chamaea fasciata. Next base: position 19,192,550 of record NW_027094089.1, read on the forward strand.
CTTCAGTTGAAGCTGAACCCACCGTGGAGCTGAATAAAAAAAATGGCTGGTTCAGCTCCTTGGCTGGGGGGAAATATGGGCTCCTTTGTCCTTGACAAGAATAATACATTTCAGTTTATTGTGTGGGCAGTGAAAGATTAATAATATCCTTAGTTATTTACCTCCTGCTTTTGAGTGCTGAGGGTTTGTGAGTGATGTCCCTGCTGAGCACACTGTCCCTTAGCACCCTCCCCTGATTTTCGAAATATGTTCTTGCTCCAGAAGCAGCATTAAGGTACAGGAAATAAAAGTTCCTTTTAGCAGTCTGATGGGGTGAGGCTGCTCCCACTGCTCTTCCCATGGAGCAGAACCTCAGCTACGGCATTTGATGGGCAGAGTAACACAAGCTGTGGTGGTTTGGAGAGCATCTGGAAAAGTTTCCAGAGGCTTGGGAGGGTTAGGATTGGGGCAGACTTACTGCACAAGCTATACTACTTAGCAGAGGGCAGCCCACCCTAGGCCTTGCCACTAGGCTCCATCTATTCCTTATGCACCCTGGGGGCTTGAAAAGGGCTTTACAAGGGTTGGTGAAGGCAACCAAGGGGTTTAAGCACAGTAGGCATGGCTCTGCACCATGGCTGGCCACTTTCCAGAGACTCACCTGCTAGGAGAGCCGGGAAGGGTGTTTCCCCAGGAAGATGAGGTGTCCCAAGAAGCACATGGTGGAATGACGTCCGTCCTTCCGCCTTGAGCCTTTCTGCCTGCAGGGCTTCCCTTTGAAGAGTGCCCTGGTGAGGTGACTGAGTGGTGGTGAGTTCATCCCTGGGTTAGCTTCCTCCTGGAGGGAGGCAGCCAGTGCTGCCCCAACCTGCCGGTGCCAGGCTGGGGTTGTTCAGCCTGTTTGCCAGGCTGGCTGCTCCCACTGGAAAGGCTGTCTGGTGCCAATGCTGAGGAGCTGACACAAGCAAGGATCCTGCTGCAGTTTTAATTTAATTTAATGGTTTTCATCATGGAAGAGTGACATCCCTATGTACACACTCGTTTTGTTGGTGTGGGCAGGTTTCACAATCCCAAAAGTGCCTTTGAGAAGTACATGGATCATCTCCCAGAGCTAATGGGGCAGGATGTGCCTACATAGGGGTGATGGATCACCTGTATGCTCCGCGTGCCAGCAGGCTGTGCCATGCTATGCACACCTGATCCAAGTCCATAGGTAGGTAAAGCAATAAAGGACTCATGTGCAGAAGCGAGCCTGGAAAGACCTGGAGTCCCGCCAGGAAGAGATTGTAGTGAATTTTAAAAGGACCTTGGAGGAAGCTGGCGGAAATCAGCTGTCACGTTGCTTGGGGGCCCCTGGCAAGTGGCACCAGGTTAGGTGGGGTGTGGAGCTGTGGCAGGGCTGTACCAGGCACCATGTGGTGACTCATGGCCTCATCCCAGCTGGCAGAGGAGCTACAGAAAACCCAAGGGGGAGGTATACTAGAGGAGCATTGGGTGGCACTTCCATTCTTAATGGTGTGTTGCCACAAAAAAGCTTGGGTTTTTGTATTTCTCACAGCCCCAGTCCTAGGCATGCAGCACAGACTATCTCCTGCAGTGCTGCCTCCAGGGGTTTTCATGCTTCTTGCCCTCACTGTGTTTCGCAACTAGAGGAGACAGAGGCCAAAGCCTGTCTCTCTTTCCCTGAGATTGTCACAAGCAGAGGATGCACTGTAGTGCCCTGTAGTGCTATGCTGAAGCTAGGGAATGTTCCTGGGGGAGTGTGAACCAGTGCTGCAGGACTTTTCCCCCACTGGAACTTGTTTCCATGATGTGCTTGGTTTACCTGTCTGACCAAAATGGCTGTAAAACTGGAGATAGAAATCAAACTTGGAGAGTTTCCTGCTGGAGGAGCCCTGCTGCTCTTGGTGGTAGGGGTGGCATTCTCTTTTGGCACTGTGGGAATTCCTTTTGGTACAGCTCCAAGCAGGGCTTGGGATCACAAAGACCTGATGTCAGTGTGGCACACTGACTGAGTCCCTGTGCCCACCAAAGCCTCATCCCAAACTGGGCGTGTCTGAAGGAATTCAGAGTACTGATGAGGAAGGGAGAAGTGAGAACGATGGATCTGATATCACTTTAATCAGCACTGGGTTGTAGGGCCAGGCAGGGCTGCACTTTTCCTCCCATACCCACACCACACTCATAGTTCCAGTGTGGCCTCTCCCATCAGCTGTCTCACAGCACTGTTGTAGAGGAGGGCAACATTGTGGCCCCCATGGGACCACGGTGGGCCTTAGGGACCAAGGAACAAAGGCTGATTATCTGGAGCCTGATGCATGTTGTTAACCCAGTGCTAGAGCCACCAGACTTCACTGATTCTTTGTGTCTGAGACACACATGGGAATTCCCAGAATTAAACAGGGGTCTTGGCTATGTGCAAACCTCCAGACATCCATCCTGGAGCTGCTGGCAGACTGTGTTCTGAGGGATGAGGGCTGTTGGCTACAGCTTGGCAGGCTGAGGATGCTCAGCAAGAAGAATTTCTGTGCAGCCCAGGGCAGGGATCTCCAGGCCTGGGGATCTGAAGTACAAAGCCATAGCAAATATGATGCTGGTTACACCCTGCTCTGAGGAGAAGGTCAGACTGGGGATGTCCCCGCCTGCCCCTGCCACCCGATACCCAGGGCTGGAACAACACCTAGGGACTGCATGTGCCTGCTCAGCACCAGGGAAACAATCCCTGCTCTGTTTTCACTGGTGGAAATGTAGAGATCCAGCTGCTGCCACTTCACCCCTCGGGGTCACCCATTGCCCCGGACAGCTCGACTTCACTTAACGGCCCTCTGCCCTGACCTGCAGCTGGGGAGCTGGGGGGGCGGGCTGGCTGTGGATTTAAGGTGGCACCAGGGACGTGCTCTGAGGAGGATGCCGGTGATCTGGGTGGGCCCTGGGAAGGGCCTGGCCCCACCACTGGATGTGTGAATGCGTCCTCCCTCGTTCCCTTGTTCCCTGAGCCTCTCGCCCTGCAGCTTCCCTGCAGAAATGTTTCCTTTCTTCCATGCCCGCCCTGAAAATAAAATACTAAAAAGAGAAAACCTGACGGAACTGATAAATTCTGTTTACCCACCCAGATAGCATCGGCTCCAAAGAGCCGGCCGATGTGGGCTGTGCCAGGTCTGGTGCATGCCAGGGCTGCCCGAGCATGTGACGTCTCAGCCTTTCTGCTGCCCCCCGACTGCCCCGTCAGCCTTCACCGGTGCCAAGTGTGCAGACCAGGGCTGATAGCAGGGCTGTAGGCAAAGGTCTCCTTGGCGTCACCTTGGAGAGGTGGCAGAGCCTGGGGCCACCCAACAATTCCTCTCCGACTGCAGACTGCACCAACACCCGAGGGTGCTCGTTCATTGCTTGCACCTACGTTTTGGAATGTTGGCATTTCTCCCTGGCCATGCTCGGCATTTGGGGCAGAGCCTTTCTGCTGAGCTCTGTGACTTGGAGCACTCGCAGGAATCCTGTACCCCACACACTGCCAGAACCCGGGGGGGGGGGGGGGGGGGGGGGGGGGCGGCCCACATCCTCTCTTCCAGCTCCCAGGCATTTCCCGGAGGACTCGGCTGCTGGATGACGGGACTAAGATCTGCTCAGACACAGGAATTTTGAACCCCGAGGTGTGGGTGAAGATGACTTCATGGAGGGTCAACAAAGTCCCCTGCCTGCTCAGCAGGGAGCTGCTGAGCTCTATGGGCCTCATCTGGAATCTGGGATATTCCAGGGTATATACTAAAGCTATATCCCCATTTAGGTCACTGAAAACGTGGGGTAATGGAAAATCCGTGGATGTCCGTATGGGAACGTCCCATGCCAGGCTTGGTCAGTGGATGCTGCCTGTTGGCACAAGGTGGCAGCCCAGCCTAGCTTATTTTCAGCAGCACCTTTGAGGGGGAACCTGGGCCCTACCATGACCGGCCCCTGTCCCCCAAATCTCGGGTGCGTGTTCCCCACGGGGTGCTGCCCTCACCTTGCCAGGGGTCAGAATTACAGGAGGGACAAAGTCCTGCTGCGTGGGGCAGCCCTGCCCACGGGCACACAGGGGTTGCATTCTGGCTGTCCGGGCTTTCCTGGACCTTCCCTCTGTGAAGGGATGTGAGGACAAGGGACATGCTGGTGGGCAACAGTCCTTCAGCTCCTGGACTAGAGAGGGCTTGGGGTAGGCCACACCAGGTATACAGTTGCTACCAGAATCTTCTTTCAGGGTGTTTCTGAGCAAGAAGGAGCAATGTAACTCTGATGTGCCCATGGACCTCCAATAAAGGGATGGAGAGACTTCTTACAAATACGGATGCTGTGGGGACTCCATTGTTTTACCACCAGTTCTTACCTCTTGGTGTCCACTATATTTCAATATCCTGTTGCTTCCCCCTGAATTTGGCAGGTTGAAGGCTGATTTGTGCTTGAAATTTCCTGTGAATATGTTCAATGATACAGCTGTGAGGAGGCATGGCAGGTTCCCATTTCTTTCTTTCATCCATGCTTGCCCTGCAGGGGCATTTTTGTAAGAACGAGAAGAGCTGTGAAGTTTCTGACATGAGATTGTTCAGAAGATCTCCCTGTTGTGCCTAGCCCAGTTTTGGGGTTTATGCATGTCTCTGGAGCAGCCAAAGATGTTGTTTGTGGATGCATTGCTGGACTGACTCTGTTTTGATGTGCATCCTTTCACCTTTTTGTTTGCTTATCTGTAATGGGGACACATGAGAATGCTGTTGATGTGATAGACCTTGTTAGAGGCCTTCTTTGAGACCCACTTACATTTCCTTTGGGTTTACAGTCAAATCCCATGCCAGACCTGTTTATGCCTTATTTTCATCATCACCCAGGCCTTGACTTCCTAAGGCCAAGAGCTGAGCACCCACAACCCTTCCAGTCTTTGGAGGGGCCCCACTTTCCAGGTGCTGCATCTTTATCTTAAAAACCTTTTGTTCATAGGAGCTGCCCCTAGCTTCTGTAGAAAACTGTGGCAGAAATATGCCTCTCTGAGCACTTGATCTTCCCTTCTACACATCTTAAGCTCATCTGCATCTACATTTATAGAGGAAACCAGGTCAGAAGGAGACCATAGAGCTGTGGGTCAGATCTGAGTAACCTGGTCCAGTGGAAGGTGATACTGACCCTGGCAGGGGGATTGCAACGAGATGATCTTTCAGGTCTCTTCTGACCCAATCCATTCTGTGATTTTATGAGGGAGGGGCTGCCAGCATTATCAAGGTGGGCTGGGCAGCACTAGCAAGCTGCTGGACATTCCAAGCGTGCCTGTGAGCATCCAAAAAAATACCGTTGTCCAGGTTTGGGAAGACAGGTATCTGCCAGGGAAAGCTGGAGTTTTCCTTGGAATGGAGAATGTAAACAACGCTTTTTTTTTTTTTTTCCCCAATTATAAATCTGCAGTTAGAGGCTTTTAGGCAAAATATTTGGGGATAGAAATAGCAGTTGTTTACTAGTATGTATAACAAAGCAAACAAAACCAGCAACTGCAGCATTAATAACAAAAACAGTACTAAGGACCTTGAGGGATTTGCTTTACAAAAACCCAGGGCAGTTTAGTCTCGGGGCCCCTGTAGGATTTTCAGAGCACCAAGCTGGAACAGTGGAAAGTCCCGGGCTGGTAGCTGGGATGGCAGGATGTCCGGGCAGGCAGGGGCAGGATGTCCCGGCAGCTCAGGGGGTGCAGGGTCACACTGTAGCAAGAGGAGCAGCACCGAAGAAGCCGCGATGGCAGGGCAGGGCTAGTCCGGCTCCAGCAGGGCGGCAGAGAAGCTCAGAATTCCAGGGCGAGCAGATGATGGTAGATTTCCCAGGACTGGACCCCTCCAGCGACAGTGAGCTCCTCTTGAAGCAAGCAGCAACCCAGTCGTTCTCCCTCTCCGAACGCCGAAAAGAACAGAGCCCAGCTGCCTCAAGTTCCGTCCTTTACCTGCCTCTAAAACTCGCGTTATCTCCCCCTCCGAGCTTTGTTTCGGTTAAGTACTCTTAAGTATCTAACACTTGGTCTCCTTGGTACCTTATGGAAAAAAATTCTTTAGAGTGAAAAAGGGACAAACTTAACCCTCAACAACTGTCTGAGCATATACCTGCAGAAAACTGCTCAGTGTGCTCAGATGTGCAAACACACCCAGCACCACAGCGTGGGCATCTCTGTACTCCCGGGGCCGCACATTGTGGAGAGGACACACATCCCTTCCCCAAATAAATCACAGCTGCTCATGGCTTGTCACTTGTGCTGCACTGGGCTGGGACCTTCCCCAAGGTTTCAGCGTGCTGCATGTAGGCAGGATGGGAGCTGCTGGCTCCAGCTGGTTTGTTGGACAGAGAAATGCCCACACCGGCTGTTATTTCTGTCTTAGCTTTTCTCACCCAAAGGGCCACTTGGGAACAAACTGCTCTTAAACTGGGTCTTTTTCAGCTCCCAGTGCCTAGCTCTACCCCTCATGCCTGTCCTTCATTTCAGTAAACGCACTCAATCCCTCACCAGGCTCTTGGGAGGATTGAGAATTAAACGATGCAAAAATCCCTGCCAGCTGCCCGCGTGGGGCTCTCGGATGAGTCTGACCGGCTCAGCGCAGGCGGGTGCACAAGAAACGAGGTCATGGCCACGGGGGAGGCAGGAGCCATGGCCCCCGGCTCCAAGCACCATGGCTGCCCCCCATCCCAGCAGCACCTGCCAGGGTACAGATCCCTGACTCTGTGCTGGAGAGGCACAAGGGGGCCTGGGGACTGACCAAAGCCCTCGCACCCATGGACTTTGCATTACACTGTTGGAGGATGCTGCAGCCATGCTGGCAGTGACAGCAGTGCTTGGGAAGTGTTTTTAGGCTCTCTGAAGAAATTTTCAGACTGGAGGACCTACCTTTCACACTTAGATCTGAAAAAGTAAAAAGTCAGGGGAAAAGAGCTCCCCTAGCAGAGCTGGTTTGATTTTAGTTCAGAGAGAAAAAAATATTACACCCCATATGTGATGTAGTGCTGATAAAACATAGAATCACATAACAAATTGAGTTGGGAACCACAAGGATCCGCAAGGGTCATCAAGTCCAGCTCTTGGCCCTGCACAGGGCACCCCTAAGAAAGACTCATACTATGTACCTGGAAACACTGTCCAAATGCTTCTTGAACTCAGACAGATTTGGTGCTGTGACCACTTCCCTGAGAAGCCTCTTCCAGGGCCCAGTCACCCTGTGCGTGAAGAACCTTTTCCTAATATCCAACATAAACCTCTCCTAACACAACTTAAGGCCATTCCTTTGGGTCTTGTCACTGGTCGCCACAGGATGGTGATCACTCAAGTGACAGGTCAGGTCACCTTATGCCATTAAGTCTGTCCTTTGTTCACCATTTCAGGCTGTGGAGGCCTAAAGGCACATACAGCATAGTTCTCACCAGAAAAGCTTTCCAGTGTGAATGCCAAGGGACCAGGGGAAGAAGACATCACAGCTCTCTTGTTCGAGGTACAGGTGGCTGCACTGCAGTGGGAGGCACTTGGCTACTTTTGGGGTACTCATCCCCAGGCTGTGCTCTTTAAACATGCTTCACTTTCCAGGAGCTGGCTTCTTGCCCCAATAGGGCTGGCACTTTTTCATCTCTTTTCACTGCAGATGGTGTAAACACACAGGGGAACAGAGGGGTGCATGTATCTCTCATAAAAATGTCGCTCAGTGGCCTCACATCCACTTTGATGCTGAATGGGTGAGGGAAGGAAAGAGGATAATGTTCATGAATTAAAGTTATAGCCCTTTCCTCCTCTGCTATTAATCCCCATTCAGATTTAATCAGAAAAAGAGTTCTCATCATCTGAGCTATTGCAGCCGGCTCCAGAGGGTCTGTGCCTCAGCAGCTGTTGTTCCAGCTCACAATGAAAGGAAAAACAGTTTTAAGAGGTTGTGATCTGAAACGCAACAGCACAGAGGGACAACGCCAGGGGGCATTGAGAAAAATGTCAGCACACAACATGGATCCGTGCCTGGTAGCTGAGCTAACCAGTCAGGTTACGTTTTGGGAGTGATGCAAGAGAAGTGTGGAGGGATGCTGGACACCTCAAAGATGACAGGCAGGCAGTGGAGAACTGGGAGAGCTGGATGAAAAACACAGGAGATTCCTGTGGTTTCTCTTTAGGACTGTGTCAGCCAGATGGATCCAACATTTGGCAGGAAAAAGATCCTTTGCCACAGAGTTCAGGATAGGTCAGATGGGAATTTTAAACAGACCCACTCATGTGAGGGAAGTGGGAAAGAGTAGTTGTGTTCTGCAGGAAGGTTTCACAATACCTTGGTCAGGAGGACACGGTTTGAAGTTTACATACTGGTTGTGGCCTGAAAAACTGCCAGGATAATAATTCCTCCACCATGGAAGGACTTCATGAATATGAAGATCTCTGCTCTAGCTGAGTTGAACTTGAGGTCATAGCATGCATCTATGAGGAGAAAATTGTAGGACATCAAGGTTTGTTTTGGACAAAGAACTCTTGGTCTGGGACAAAAATAAATAATGATGCTGTATGAGGTGGTGCCTATATTCAGAGGTAAAGCATTAGATTCATCTAATCTGGCATTTGCCCTCCTCTGAGCTAAGGTCCCTGGGCTACCCTAATGGTAGGTGAAGAAAATGAGGTATTTTCAGGGCATCTAACCTAGTTTGAATATTCTCTTCAGGGTGAAGAGAACTGTTATCAAAAAGTGTTTGCAGGGATTATAAAGAGGGACACAATGGGAAGAATTCAGGTACAGACACCTAGACTGCAGACACCTGCATTTGCAAAGCAAAATCCTGACTGAGCAGGAATCTCACAGAAGCCTAGGGGCATCGCTGCTCCAAAGGACACTAAGGGAATGAGCAATGAGGACACAAACCACTGAATCTGAAGGAAAACAGTGTCTCCAGGAGAAAAGTGCAGTCAATGACCCAGAGGTGACAAATCAGAGAGGACAAAGCATCTGCTCACCCTGTAACACTGCAGCAGGACTGCAGCAGGACAAAAACAGGGCTAGAAAATGTTCTCAGGACTTTTGTGAACAGAGCATTTCACGAAATCACAGAATTGCAGAATATGCTGAGTTAGAAGGGACCCATAAGGATAATTGAATCCAACACTTAGCCCTGCATAGGACACCCCAAGAGTCATACCATCTGCCTGAGAGCATTGCCCAGAATTGTACAGATTTGCACAACCTCAGTATCAGAATAAAGCCAGCTCTCCTGCTTTTGCTCCATGTCCAAGGCACTGGCATACCCCACGCCTGCTAAACAGTAAAAGCAGTATGAGTATGAACACTCAAAAACATAGAAATTAGGAAGCTGAGAGTATCCAAAGCTGATGGCTTTGGAATAAGGCGCAAAGACAAGTTTTGAGAAACCTCTGTAGGCAGAGGGGAAGTCCTTTGTCTTCTTTTGATTCTGTGGGAGAGCTGCCAGCTCCCAGCTGTGCTGCTCTGCTTTGCTCTTGGCCAAGACTCTGCAGTGCATGACAGCCCCCTTATATTGCTGCTGGGAGGGGCTCCTGGTTTGGCTGATGGCCCAACACACACCTAAACCTCTGAGAAAAGCTCTGCCCTTCCTTACAGAAAGATAAGACATGGTACAGATGCCAGCTCCCCCATCCCCACATTCAGACGTAATTAGTACTAAAACTTAGTGCCTCTGGGGTTGGCTTCAGAACATCCTGCAGTTATATGTTTTGGTCTGTGAAAACTCATTCTGCCAGCATGGAATTGGTGAGGCCATAGGGAGAAACGTCCACTAAATGACACCAGAACTGAGCAGTTTTCTGTTAAACCCTCAAATTACAAGCAACTCCCAAGAAACAAATTAGGTTCAACCTATGAGGCTCCTGGTTGACTCCAGTCACTTAAACCTTCAGATCCTGCAGGGAAACATGCCCTTTATTGCTGCTTGGTGTTGTCTTAGCAGACCTTTGAACAAAAAAGCAGAACTTGGGCTGCTCAGTAGTTTGATGGGAGACCTCTAGAGAAACTTGTCTGCCTCATGGGAAAGTGTATTTAGATAGGGATGCTTTTCTTCTACATCTGTGTTGTCTCTGTAGAGTATCCTAGTGCCAGAATATCTGTGGTTTTTTTGCAGTCAGGCTTGTGATGGATACTGCCTGCTGCCATCAGCCTGAGGAACTGGGTTTTCCCCTATGGATGTGGCAGCCAAGGCTTGGCTTTAAGGAGCTTCTGGATGCAGAATACAGCACCAGTGTCACCATATGGGAACAGGAGGAGATAGCTGGCTGGATGAGAGCTGCAGACTAGAGGGGAATTGCTAGGTATGGGAAGAGGCAGACAAAGGATAAAAATCCTATGATAGAAGCAAGAATTGCTTTACCTGACACGTTTGTGAGACATCAGCATTTTTGTATGACACAAATATTCCACAGTAGATAAATGGCTGGCAATTAAAGATAAAAAGGCAGGGAAGAATTATGGTGTCTGACTAAAATTTCCTGCATTTTGGATGCTGACTTTGCTTAAATTTGTGTAGTTGAAAGTCACCATTTTTCTAAGGAGAATTTTCTGTGTTAATGCATGTAGCTCCGAACATGAAAGCAAACAGCGTTTGGAAGCAAACTACTTGTAACAAGTGCCATTAAGATTTTCAATCTGAAAACCACAAAATGATCCCCAGCGCAGGTAAATTACTTGGCCAATCTGTTTCTTTCCTACCCGCTAAACATGACAACGACACTAAGTTTCTTTTCCTGGCTGGGGGTCTTGCTGCTTACCTCGGCTTTATGAGCAGGCTTGAACCAGCATCTCTCTATTGGAGAGATGGCGGGAGGACTCCCTCAACCACAGGCAGTACCCAGGCCACACAGGCAATACCATACTAAAGGAAACCCGAGCAAAGTGAAGCCATTCACAGAACCACAGAATCCAGACAACCCTACTGCTATGGGCAGGAACACCTTCCACCAGACCAGGTTGCTCAGAGCTCCATCCAACTTGGCCTTGAACACTTCCAGGGATGGGACATCCATAATTTCTCTAGGCAACCTGTGCCAGGGCCTCACCACCCTCACAGTAATGAATTTCTTTCTAATATCTAATCTAAACTTACCCTCTTTCAGTTTGAAGCCATTCTCCTTTGTACTGTCACTGCCTGCCCTTGCAAAAAATACCTTTCCATTGTTCTCACTGGCTCCCTTAAGGTACTTGAAGGCTTCAATAAGGTCACCCCTATGCCTTTTGTTTTCCAGGCTGAACAATTCCAGCTCTCTCAGCCTTTCCTCACAGCAGAGGTGCTCCATCCCTATGATCATCTTGGTGGACTCCTCTGGGTTCACTCCAGCAGCTCCTTGTCCTTCCTGTGCTGGGACCCCCGAGCTGGATGCAGAGCTCCAGGTGGGTCTCACCAGAGCAGAGCAGAGCAGAGGGGCAGAATCCCCTCCCTCCCCTGCTGTCCACGGGGCTCTGGATGCAGCCCAGGACACGTTTGGCTCTCTGGGCTGTGAGTGCCATGGCCGGGGCATGTCCAGCCTTTCACCCACCAGCACCCCCAAGCCCTTCTGGGCAGGGCTGCTCTCTGTTCATTCCACAGCCTGTGCTGATTCCTCAAGTTCTGGCAGCATTTAGTCACCTATTGGCAATGGAAACAGCCTTGATAATGACTAGAAATCCTAAAACCAAATAATATAAAGTCTAATAATTTAGAGCCAGGCTCTCTAGGGAAGGGTAATGGCATATGAAAATGGTTACCTAATAACAGTCTAATTACCAAACCGGAATTTGGCCAGGATGCTGAGATTAAGAGCAGTACCCTAAGGAAAGGGTCTAGGGTCTCTGGTGAGCACACACACTTGGGATCTTGGCTCTGGACACTTAGCAGAAATTGTAGAGAGGCAGAGAGCATGCCTGGTACTGCCAAAAAACCACTCTGGACTAGGCAAATAATATTGCAGGTAGGTTACTTCTTCACACCCTCTTACTTCCAGAAGCTAGACAGCCACCTCTGCCTTCCAGCAGCTCTTAGACACCCCAACAATTAACTGGGAGAGGTAGCTTTTGGTTCAGATGGTGGACCCTGGCTTAACCTCCTGATGGGTATCCCTGTCATGATCCTATCAAATTATATTGATGGATGTCACTACAGACTGGTTTCAGATTTGAAAAACTTCACAGATGGGGAGAGGGAATGGCATCGACCTGAGCAGCTCTCCAATCCCTCCTACACCACTCTGCTTTCCACTTTGGCACCTGACCTTATCTCAATGGCATTACTGTGTTGCTGCCTTTTTCTCCAGGACTGTCTCACTTTTGTGTGTGTCCCTTTCCTCAGTGAGGATCACCAGTTTCTTGCACAAGGAAAGATCTGGCAAACTCAAGCCAGTTAAAGGCATTTCTTGCACCCATGCTCTGACTGTAGGCTCTGAGAGAAGCTTCAGCTGAGCCCTTCTCAGGCAGATGGGAAGACGTGAGGAAGAAGAGAAGCAGAGAGGGAAATAACAGCCCTGGAATCAAACAGGTGCTTTTCAGAGTGGGGATGGGGGTTGTCAGTGGCCCCTGCTCCTTCCCTTTGAATGGGTTCAGATTTAGACAAGTCTCCCAGGTTTGCTGAAGGATGGCTGTGGAGTCATAGTGTACTGCAGAGTCATTGCAGCGAGGCTCAGGGCTGCCCTACCACCCTACAGTTATAATCCAGCGACCAGGGACTGCTCACCCTCCAGCTTTCACAGCTTCCTGCAGGCAAACAATGACTGTGGCAGGATCCTTGCAGACCCCTTATCACAGTGCCAATGTTTAAACACCCTATCTGTCCCAGGCTATTTCCCTCCAACCTTTGCTGATTTTCCTAAGCAACTTTATGTAACCAGCTGGACTGGATTTCCAGAAGTGTAGAGCAAAGGCTTATTGACCTTGTTTGTTGTTTTAAGATAGAAAAGAAAGTTGGAAGAGCAGTATATTTTTAAAAATCTCATTTTCTTTCTTTTTATCCTTGGCTTCAAGAAGAGGCTCAAAGAATTAATGGATGATGTCTGTTCTTATTGCAACATAAAATGATAATATCCAGCCCAAGAAACACAAGAAATTTGGAGTTGTTAGCTATAGTTTTGAATTTTGCTTTTGTATTTGCATTTTATCAACTTACTTCATTCAAAGATCTTAAATAGTCCCCAAATGATACCCATCCTGTTCAGGGTGTTTCTGAAGGGAAGATTTCAAGAGGATCCTCTATTTCAGTTATTCATTCAAGACTCACCCTCTCAGACCTGCCATCAGAGATAAAAGGTGAAGTTTAGGAATGTGGTAATAAAGAGTTATGGTCCATAAAACAACTTTCAAGCTGTAATGTTGCATGTTTTGTGACTTATCTTCACCTGCAGTTCACTCTGGTATTAAGGGAACCATGTCCCACAGCTGCCCAGGCACACTGTATTGTGGACCCAGGCATGTAAAATCTGAGGAGTCATTAACTTTTATTTTTTGTTTAAAAAAATAGTAATTTGTTGTTGTTGTTGTTTAAAAAGGAGCTTTGAGGGAGTAATGGGAAAAAATTACAATATGGACAATGAGATATTTCTTAATTACTTGTTATTGCTTGTCTTATATGCAGCAATCAGCGGTACAGTGCTAGACGTTGCACGAGCATTTAATGAAATGGATAAGCTTCTCTTTGCATTTAAAATTCTTTTGAAAAGGATTTCTCTAAATCCTTTGCAAAGAGGGACAAAAAGGGGAGTGAAAATGTGAACTAGAGAGGCTCCTGGTGAACTGCAAAATGCTTGCTTTCTGCACACCCCTTTGAGAAAGCTAATGGCGTAGTGTCAAAACAGGGCTTTTACTCCATTATCGCCACTCCAGAACCTTGGAGTAGGGAGGGCCAGCTTGCCTGCCTGCCTGCCTGATCTCCCCTTTTTCTTCAGGTGGCAGGAAGGCATGGTACACATGCACACTGCTTGAACTCCAGCATTATGCGAAAGTTTAGCTGGAGGGTTAAAGAGCCTGTTTTGCATAGGAAGTGTCAATCACTTGGCCTCTTCTAGAGGGCTGGTGGCTCTCCTGAGCTGTATGAAGTTGGCCTTTCCCTGCTATGTACTTTATTTCCCCAGAAAGTAATTTTACAAGAGCACTATAAAAATTTTCTTACAAAAAACCTGTTACACAAAAATACAGTTAAATACCCTCCTGTATTTTTCAAGGGTCTCACCAAGGCATTTTTCGTTTTAATTCAGAAACCCCTCTTCTGCCCCTGCTGCTCTCAGGTAGCAGGTACATTATGACAAAAAATCATGTCAGAGAGGACAAACTGTGTCAGCTGCCCCACAGCAAAGTGAAAGATATCCAGTATTCCTGAGGGGTAACTTCCATGCCTGTGATACTCTTTCCTAGAGGTTGACTGACTCAGTGGCTTTTGACTGTGGTGTTGGTATGGCAGGCCAGTCAAGCAGGCAGAAGAACCCCTTGTGGTCTCACAAAGGTGCTTCTTCATCAGAGTCCATTACTTCTGTGTTTGCTAACAATTTAAACGTGTACAAATAGCTCCTCTTTTATGTCTGACAAATGTTCATCTTCAAAGAATAAAAACTACAAAAGCAAGAAAAAAGCTACTCCCCATGGCTTCTCTGTTGAAGAATAACCTTCTGCACTGCTCAAATATCTGCTAATGTGAACAGAACAATAACTGAAGAAACAGCTGTAAGGCAGGAAACAAGCCTAGGTGGGCTAAGGGGGTTTTGCACCTTGCCAAGTTACAAGTGGCTCCTCTTGGAAAGGGAAATTATGATTCACGTAAAATAAAATATTTATTGACTCTCTTTTAAGAGGGAAGCCATGGCTCAATTTAGACAGGAATCCAGTCAAAGAGGAGCATGGAACAGCAGAAAGGGTGTCACTTGTTCCTGTAGAATCAGAAGGTGACTATCTCACAGGACTCCACAGATCTGTATAGCTGATCTGTGGCACCAAGACCAGACAATACTGGTTTTTTTCCTGATGTCACTAGACATGCACAATACATGCCACTTACCCTTGAGAAGTGCTAACTCAAACTAAAAAAGTGCAAAACAAAAGTAATACAGTCAGAAACAGGGATCTCTAGACATCTTGGAATAGTTCCTGTAAAGTGTCATAGCAAATAGCCAAGCTGTTTGTAAAGGAGACAGAGCTGGGGAAAAGGGGCAGTGTGACTGTAAGAACAGGGGTTATGATCCCAGGGGTCTCCTCAGTCCTGTGTTCTGTATCACTTATAAGATGGCCAGACAGCAGGTATCTTGTGAGGAGGGGACAGTTAAGCTAAATGCAGCCAATAATAAATATTGCACAAAGTACTGTATTTCTGCTGATCAGAATGATCTTTTCAGCCTAATGCAGAGGCTTTCAGGGCACTTGAGAATCCTTCAGCTCGTGGATAAGCTAGGACAGAAATAGTGTGCCCACCAAGATCAGGGAAGTGATTGTGCCTCTGCATTTGGCAGTGGTGAGACCACAACACCTGTCCTGTGTCCAGTTCTGGGCCCCTCAATTCAGGAGGAACATTGAGGTACTGGAGTGAGTCCAGCTGGAGCTGGGAAAGGGTCTGGAGTCTGAGGAGGAGTGGGTGAGGGAGTTGGGGTATTTAGCCTAGAGGAAAGGAGGCTCAGTGGGATCTTATTGCTCTGATAAGAGTGATGTTGCTCTGAAAGCAACCTGAAAGGAGGGTGTAGCCAGGTGGGGGGCAGTCTCTTCTCCTTACAAACAAGGACAGGATGAGAGGACATAGTTTCAAACTCTTTGAGGAGAGGTTTAGGTTGGACATTGGAAGAATTTCTTCACAGAAAAGGAGATTAAACACTGGAATGGGCTCCCTAGGGAGGTGGTGGAGTCACCATCCTTGGAGGTGTTTAAGGAAAAACTGGACATAGCCCTTCGTGCCATGGTCTGGTTGACAAGGTGATGTTAGGCTATAGACTGGACTTGATGACCTCAGAGGTCTTTTCCAACCTAATTGATTACATGATTTTGTGATACCTGCTTTTGGGAAAGCAGCAATAGTGCCAATGTGCATGCTGGCTAGGTGAGGGATCACTGGCAAACAGCATCAGTCCTAGCATGCTTTGTTATACCCCAGGGAATTATCCCTTTTGGGGTCTCTACTTCACACAGACCCTATGTTGCTGGCTTTGCTGCTCACTGCTTGGACAGACAAAGACCCACACCACATGCATGTAGCTCTGAGTATAGTCTGCAGTATAATCCAAGTGTGCTGCTCAATGACAAACTGCCTCAACACGAGCAAGAAGCACCATGTTTGGGATGCTTGGGATAATTGTATGAGAAATGGGTTCATTCTGTCAACTCTGCCATGAGCAGTTGAAAGACTTTTCTGCAGAACAGCTGTAATTGAAAGATCAGTTTCCATGGAAGCTGCTTGTCCTGGGTTGTAGTATAGGATGTGCACAAAGTATTCTATCACCATCTTCATGAACTGTTGAATCCAGGTGGGGCAGGGTTTTCCCAGACCCCCTCCCGTTATCTTCTGTTAATGGCCCATCAAATGCCTTGCCCATGACTCATAGATAACCTCCTCTGGGAGCTATCTCTGTTTAATGGGCCATCAAGGACCCCCTGCATGACTCATCATCCCATTGTGAGATGCTCCGCCCAGGGGGAGGAACCAAGCATTCTCAGCTGGATATAATCTGGGCTTTGAAACAGTACCAGCAGTCCTTACCCACAGGATTCCCAGAGGACCAGAGCTACCAAACCTTTCTACGAGATCACTGCTTCAGGAAGACCACTTCATCTGGACTGCTTCCATCACCCTGCTCAGGTTGTATTCTGACTCTGTTAGTGGTCTTCTGTATTATTGCATCTATTTTATTTTACTTTTTTTTTCCTTTCTCCCTATTAAATTGTATATCTAACTTGAAGCCTCTCATTTGTTTTGCTTTCAAAACACTACACTGCTCTCATGCAGAGGGTTTTTCCCTGAGATGAAAGGATCCCTCTTGGCTCTCCAGCGTTTTGAACATGCATTTGTAATCTAAAAGCCAGCAGACCTCTTTGTGTTGTTTTAAATGGTTATGCCGTGACAGTGTCCATGCATCTCATCATCCCCAATGTATTTATAATCAGGACACCTTTTGATACCTCCTTCCTTAAAGAATTATCACCACCTGCATTTTGTGGATGGAGAATTAAGGCACAGAAACTGAAGCCTACCCAAGTGGTCATGCTGTGCAGAGAGAAAAGCTAAACAGCTGCGGAGAGTTCCTGAGCATGCTGAAAGGAGTCAGTACAGGGACTTCAGTGGTGGGTTGGACAAGACAGTTGCAGGGGCTCTGCTTCAAGAGGCAATTAAAATTAAGCCACTGATTAATGTCTCAAATTGCCAGACCACAGTCACTTCCAATGTCATCAATCTTTAGAAAAGAACAAGAGTGGGACACTGGAAAGAGGATGTTTCAGGCTGGAGCACAAGGTTTGGCTGCTTGCTTGGTGGGGGCTGCTGTCCTGCCCACCTTGCTGTCATACAGGTGCAGAAGTCATATCCATTCCCCAGCCTTTAAATTTTTTTTTTTAACATTTTTGAGTGTTAAAAGCAACATTCTAGTTCATGCATAATTGAGAGGCTGGCAGGCTGCTTCCCTGTACATTTCAGTGCATGTCTGTGGTGTTTTTTAGCTAGTGCACTGACTATAGGCTGCAATCCATTCCAGAGAATGGTGCATTTCAAGATGTTATTCAAATGTGTACTGCACACAGGTAAAACATCACACAGGGTTATGAAAGAGATCATGTTGTCTCCTAGTGGTTGTGCAAATACTACATTTTATTAATAAAGAAATTGATCACAAATACTAGTGAAAGCCATTTTAGTAGCCTGTTATTTTACAGCCAAATAAACCTGAGGGCTGCCTCCCAATATCAGGATATCAATCAACTGCCAAGTCCATATTCAGCACTGAATTCCTGCCAAATGTCATAGGGTAAATTAAAAGCTTTTTTTTTTTTTCCTTATCTTTAGAGCTTAGCCCCAAAAACCAGGTCTGAGATGATTTTTTTTTGGTCAGTTGCATAACAGTAAAAATGGTTTAACAGATCTAAACCCTTTCATTTAAAATAAAGCCCATGTGGGTTTGCTACACACTAAAACTTTCAGCTTGACCCACTCTCTAGCAATAAATACAAAACTCAAAAAATGCAGAGCAAAAAGAGAATAAGAAAATACAGTTTATGTAGACTTGAAACATAACTATAGTATTGCTCTCTGAACACGGAAACTACAGCACATAGGCAGGTATAAAACAGCTGGCAAGCTGCAGTGGCCGGAGTATCACCCATTTATTACTTTCCTATTCAACAGCAGGTGAACTGAGACCAATGGCTGGGGTCTAAATAGCCAGAGAAAATTAACTTTTGCTCTACAGGAAGCAAAAAAATCAGGTGGGACTTTGCAGCTGACAGTAATGCCTCTGTTTTTAGTTTGCAGAATACCTTTTGTTGTTCAGGAAGGGAGATAACCTCAGTGTGTATGGAAGCTACTGTAGTATGCTCGCTGCACTGTGTTTTTCCCCCTTAATTCAGCAGAACTCTCCCATAAAAAAAGTACGCTGCTGATGGAGTGTGCTGCCTGCACTACCAGAACACACTGCCAGCTGCACAATTTAGATCTGGTCTTCTGCAACAGGTTTTCGGGCTTTGCTTCTAGTTAAGTATTTGTGAACCTGGAATTCCCTTTTGTGGATTTTTAGAAACAAACTTGGAAAAATCGGTCATGTTCAATAGCTTGAGAACAGCACAGAACCTGGGTTTGTCCCCCCTTCTTTCTACTGCAGCTTTTCTATCACTAAGCTATCTTTTGTATTTATGACAACATTGTCCAGAGAAAGAACTAGAAACAATGACAGAGCAAGATCCATTGGGGAGTGTCACTTCAGCTGAGAAAATATAAGGAAGTTGATTTCAAAGAGCAAGAACAATTTAGAAGAAGGTAACTCTACCTCGAAAAAGTTTTGCAGCAATGACTTCATCTTTCTTCCAGCCTACCTGAGATGAAAAGGAGAGGAGGGATGGACAGACACACAAGTACAAATCATTTCTTTTGATTAGACAAAGTCTGGTAAAACACTTGTGTCTAATTACACCTCAGAACTGCAGGGAAATCATAACATCTGTGATAATCCCAGCGTTCACTGTTACTGTTGGTGGTAAGAGATCTCATCCTTGCTACAGGACACTTACTTAATTGCCATGCTTGCTAGTAACACATTACTACAATTTTTAAATGTATATGTCATCATCTGCCCTTTATGAGATAATTTCCCTATTCTGGTAGCATTTACAAGCTGTGGGCAAGATAGGAACTTGCTGTACCAGGTGCCATGTGACGCAGTCTGTGACAATTATGGCCTTGAATGTTTTAATTTTTAAATTAGGACAGGCAGAGCAATGGGGCCCAGTAAAGGGAGGAGAGTAGTCACTGTGAGATTGTGTGGTTGTGGCAGAAATTAGCTTATGCACAGTTCAAAGGATTTTGTTTGCAACAAAGCTGCAAAGAAGACAGGAAAGGAAAGGCATCAGGACAGCTCAGGGACCCCTGAGCACAGCTTTAGCTGATGAAAAGCTCTGAGGCTCTGAAGAAATGCAAAGGGGCAATAGAGATCTGAGAAGGTCAGGGATCTGGCACTCTACCCTGAGACACATGGGAGATAAAGAATAATGGACTTTACAGAGAGAAACACTAACCTCCCTTCAAGTTAACTGGAAAGTCAGAGGGGTGCTCAGCTCACAGGTGGGGCAGGCTTGGATGATGTACTGCCAAAATGCAGAGTTTGGTGTGCTGGAGCTCTTACAGTCTGCTGCTGCTGCTACATGAGATGAACACATAGAGGAGCAAAGCAGAGCTTTTGAGAAGTCTAGCAGCATTTCAGCAGCACTGAAGCCACTTCAGGGTCAAGAAGAGATTTCTTCCCTGGTTGCCTCAGTGCTGGCACTTGCAGCTCCCTGCACTGACAGTTGCCATTCACACTTCTAAGTGGAAGTGTTCCCAGTCCCTCGAGTCTGCCTTTGGTAACACCCTTAGCACACATTCTGGTTGATTTTTTGCAGGAATATAATGGTTTATCCTTACAAGTTGTTCTTCTTGGTATCTCAGAGATAGATATGTTTTTGACACATTCCCTTCACTGATGCACTTCTGGGCAGCAAACATAAAGGCAGAAAAATCTGCTGTGCAGAAATTAAATCTCTCTTGTCTAGGTGTGAACCTTGGGAAAGTTCGTTGGTCTTTGGAACACCCAACTAGGAGTCTTGTCCTTTGCACTCTGTGCAGACTTTGGAGTTGTTCTAAATATTAACAGAATAGCAATCACATTACATGACATTTTGCTATTGAGTTTCAATTTCAAAAATTATTTGCTGCATCTTCTGTTTGGAACTAGAAGCACATTCTGCAGTGTTATGGCTATTTATAGTTTGGGATGAAGCAGTACTAAAAGCATTAAAGGCAGACAGAGAAAAACTGGGCTCAAGGGAAACCACCTTAGGAGATTCTTTCTGCAACAGGCAGCTGACCTGTGAGTTGCTCAATCAGAAGATGAGGATGCAAACTTTGGAGTAGTCTGAGATAGACTAGATAAGCAGAGAGATGGACTGGGTATTACCAACACAAACATATCAGGTTCCGGAAACCCTCGGAGCTGGCTGGCCATTGTAGCTGGAAGGGTACTGAGGAGAACTTTAGGACACAAGTAATCACTTGTCTGCTTGTCCTGTTTTCGCGTAAGACCAGTATTGTCTTATGGCTTTTTCCACCTGGGGGGATACAGATGGCTGTTGCTGTGCATGAGTCGACATTCTTCATCACCAGTTGAGCTCCTTGATCAGCAGTGGAGCTGGGGAAGGGCCTTGAAGGGAAGCCGTATGAGGAGTGGCTGAGGTCACTTGACTTGTTTATGCTGGAGGAGGACTGAGCGGAGACTTCATAGCAGTTTATGTCTTCCTCAGGAGGGAAGGCAGAAGGGCAGGCACTGATCTCTCCGGTAACCAGTGACAGGATCTGAGGAAATGGCCTGAAATTGGGTCAGAGGAGGTTTCGGTTGGATTTTGGGATAAAGTTCTTCATCCAGAGGGTGGTTGGACACTGGAACAGGCTCCCCAGGGAAGTGGTCACAGCACCAGCCTGACAGAGTTCAATACGTTTGAACAATGCTCCCAGGCACATGGTGGGATTTTTGGGTTGAGCCGGACTCGATGATCTCTAAGGGTCCCTCTCAACACAGTCCATAATTCTTACGCTAGCACATCAGAACCTGTCGGAGCACAGGACAGGTGTGAAACACTCCAGAGAAGACACATACAGGGCGTTCCTCCTCCATCGAGTTCCCTCATCTTTCGGGCGTGAAACAAAAGCCTGAAAAGAAGACAGGCTAAGCAGGAAAGCCCCGCGCCCGAGCACAGCCCTCCCGGCCGCGGGCTCCCACTGACGCGTCCGTCGTCACTCGGCCCTGCCCCGGCGGGACGGCCCCGCCCCGGCTGAGGCGCCGCCGCCGCCCGGTGTCCGCGGGGCGGCATGAGGAGAGCCGGGGGCGGCTGCCGGGGCCGCCATGTCGCTGCTCTGCGTGCGAGGTGAGCGGGGCGGCGGCGGCGGCG
The DNA here is from genome assembly GCF_029207755.1 of Chamaea fasciata. Classification (NCBI taxonomy): domain Eukaryota; kingdom Metazoa; phylum Chordata; class Aves; order Passeriformes; family Sylviidae; genus Chamaea; species Chamaea fasciata. Next base: position 19,214,122 of record NW_027094089.1, read on the forward strand.
GCGGAGCTGGGGGACACGCCTGGGCAGGGTTTGGCTTTGTCCTGGGTGAAGTGGGTTTCAGCCTCCCTGGAGCGGGGACGGGCGTGCCGGTGGCTCCCGGCTGAGCCGCGGGCGGCCGCGGCCCGGGCCGCCACCTGCACCCCTGGGCGGGAGGTGCCGCATGGCGAGGGAGCAGGTGCGGGTCCCGGAGCGGCGGTCCCGGCCAGGAAAGTCCGGAGCCCCGGGAGCCGTGAGGAGCCGTGGCTGACTTTGGGAGTTGGCTAGGACACGAGTTGAATCGCCCAGTGAACGGCGCGGGCAGGAAGCAGGCTGCTGTCACTCCGTATACTCGCCTTGGAGCGTGCATTGTTATTTCACATACATTCCTAATTACCTCCTCATCCTGCTATCGAGCCTCGTCCGCTTGCTGAACAGGTTGCGGGAAGCCGGCACTTTCTCTGTGCAGTGGATTATAGTGTTGTCTCCGGTTTCCCATTTCTTACTGCTTTGTGCTGAAAAATAATGATAAATCCCTGGGGGAAACCATCTGCCGGGGCTCACGCCACAGGGACGTGTCTCCCTGCACTGAACGTCGTGGTCACAGGGCGTCCCCGAGCGCAGCCGTGCCCTGCGGCTTAAAAGTGTAGTTTTAATGTTCTCAGCTCCTTTGCCAGGAATGATAAAAAAACTGGCACTGCTGGCAGTTCAGCTCTTCTTTCACACACACGGGTTTATTGATAACAGCTCTTTACCCAGCTGTTCGTCACCCTTTTGTGTCAAAATCCTTGTGTCGGTGATGGTGTAAGATGCCCAGCAGAGCATCTCGAGATGCATTGTTTTGGGGAGAGCCCTGTTTTTGGGTAGTGTTTCTGAACTAAGTTTCAGCCCTTTTATTAAACACATGTGTTTATGGGCTTAGGAGAGGTGCACAGGTGCTAAGTTTACCTAAAAATGCTTTTCGTACACTTATGTGCAAACTGTGAAGCGCAGGCTTGTCTAGTCCATTTTGAGGGTTTTGCCAAAATCACTTCATTGAAGCTGAGTCTTATAAGCCAAAGGATGCTTATAATGTGTTACAGGTGTTTTTAAATTATTTTTGGTGGTTCATCCTCAAAATGTTTTCAGAGTGTCCTTTAAAGAAATATGGGGTTTGATGCCACTTGAAGCTGATTTTCTTAAAAATGTATTTACACACCGTTCACAAGGAATAGTGAAAGAACATGAACTGAATGATTGGGTTGCCAAAAGTGTTTTCTCTTTGCAAGGTGTTTATTCTTGATCTGTAGAGTTTTTGGGACAAAAGCATTTCAGGAGCCTGGAGTGATGCACTCTTGTGTTTGATTTATTCTTTGGTTGTGTGAAGAGTTAAAGAAGAAACTTGAGGTGGCTGGTGACTTATGTGTGAAGAATTACTGTGAAAATTGTATCTTCCATTTCCATCTGCTGTGTGAAGATAGTAGAAGACACCAGCATTCATTTAAATAGATGATACTGAGCAACTTTATTATAAGGTTGCAGAATGTAGTCAATTTACTAAACGCCAAGAAACATGTTTGCTAAAATAGGCATGACTGAAAGGATGAGCTGATGAGATCACAAGTAGCAACCATCTAACACTAAGTGGAAGTATGTTGAGGTAGAGCAGTCTGAAAAACAAAACATACTAGGAGCTGAGATAAAAGAACCAGGGCAAGGAGGACACAGCCTTATTAATTGTCACCTTTTTAAAAAAGCCCAATAAATGGCACTTTTCTTGATTCTTTTACCATTTCACTGAAATGAACCAATCTTGTTGAGCTGTTAGTAAGAAAGTTGAAAAAGCTGGGGTTTTTTTCTATTCAAACTGGTGCACATGTAAGACTACATAGTAGTGTGGGGTTGGATGGTGTAGAGCTGAGACTAACAAAGAAAGACAACAGAAACCCCCATGGAATAAACGTAGGTGATTGGTACACTATTAATAGCATCTCCATTGCAGTTTTACAGATAAAGGAAAATGTGGAAAAAGCCGTAAGTGTCAGTGTCACGAGAAGCCTGACAGTCAGAAGGATAGTGTTTTAATTTATTGATTCATTTTACACCCCCCTTGAATTATGCACATTAATAGTATTTTAATGAATTGCTAATCTAAAACAGTGCTCAGTGGTTGTGACCAAACATGTCTGAGTGCTGCCTTTGTTCCTGAAAAACCAGCTACTACACATGGCTTCTTGATGTCGTGTTGAGTGCTACATTTCTTTTACCTTCTTGGAGAACAAATAATTTTGTATGTGTATTTTTTCTTCCCCCTCCCCCTTGTTTATTTGTTTTGATTTGTTGTTTGTTTTTATTTGTCATTGTTTTGTTAAATGACTTTTTTGTTTGTTTCTTTGGTGTATTTTGTTTGTTTTGTTTTAGGTTTTTTTGAGAATCATTGAGCTATATCTGCCATAGAAATAGGAAGCACCTGACAGAAAATCTAAGCTCAGAGGAATTGTGAACCTGGGCTTGTCTGCAGCTGTTCAGGGGACATGTGAAATAAGCCAGTGGTAACAGGCTGTTGTAGGAGCAAATTAGGGGACTCTTTTGAAGCATGAAAATATGCAGTAAGTGTAAGTGAAGTCAAGGAGAAAAGAAATCTTGAATATTACATGATTGAGGCTTTTAGGAGACTTCTTTGTATTTTGATTCCACTGCTTAAGTGCAAGAGAGGTTGCATACACTCCTGTTCAGAGCAGCTGTGTCTGGATTATGTCTGATAATCTTCTCTTGGCATAGTTTGCTTTATTAGTTTGCATTTAGTGTTGTATTTGTGAAAATAGCACATATTAAATAAAACTAATCCCATGGAAGCAGTCTAGTTTTTCACATCAGTCTTGCATTGTTAACTTTCTTGGCTTTTTCTTGTAACTATTGATTTTACCTGACATCTCAACTAGATAAAATTTCTTTTCCTGATCTTTCCTGTTTCCTGACTTGGAGATGGGAATAACTGCTGTCTTAGCACAGCTTGCAGAGGTCATGGCGAAAGGGACCTTGCTGAAGCTGGATCACCCGGTTACTGCCTCTGTTTGTCATTGTCCTGACATATACTTCATGCCTTTTCACTTGCTCACTTTTATTGCATCCTACTTCGTCCCAAGCCCTTGCTATCTCAAGACTGATGGTTCACTCCTAGTTTTTCTCCTCTCTGCTTCATAGCAGCTTAAGCTGTGTCTTTACCGTCACTGTTTTCCAAACTGCTTGACCTACCTGGTCCACCTGATGATTACAATGCCAAAGATGTTGGCAGTGAGATTCTTCCCTCATCCCTGTGCATTGTGCCTGACTTAGTCCCATGAGGGTATAGTGCTTTTGAGTAATGTGGTTTTATCTTGAGGCCTGATACACAGTATCTGTGTGAGATTTGGCTGCCAGTTACGTGGGAGAATGACTTGGGTGAGGTCTAGAATTCCAAGTTGGCTGCTGTGTGAAATGTCGCTGTCTGGAGGTTAGGAATGATATGTTTTTGTTTGCCTAATGTTTATCTTGTGGCTGCTCTGAAGAATTAGAAGTGCTTGTGACATTTTTGCCAAAACAGCTGGAGTGTCGGAATACTATGCAGAGAACCTAACAGTCCATCCCTGTACTGCCAGCAAAATTTGAGTTCCAGGACTGAATTGAACTGTGTTGACATCCAGGTGAAAGAAAGAAAATGGAAATGGATGTTAATGATAACAGAAATGAAAACATGTTCAATCTTATGGAGTACTTAAAAATACCTATACCTACAAGTGTCAGGAATGTCTCTTTAAAGGATTTTCCCCCACCTTGATGTAATGGCCTCAACTTACCTCAGTATTCCGTTTAAGACTGAATGCAGTACCTCCAGCTTTCTGTTGTGACAGTATTCTAAAATGGTTGTAGAACCGAAAAAAAAACCCCTACCCATCTTTTTGTAGATTAAAATGATGAAGAAGAGAATTGGATATTAAAAGTCATAGCAGAAACGCAAGGTTATAACAATAGGGTATTAAAATAACATAATGATTCATTTAGAATTTGCTGTTCGACTATTGCGAACGCCATTTCTCTAGTTGTCCTTAGCCAGGAAGCTGCTAGTGTAGGTAGTGTTGGAACAAAATGAAGTGCATTAGAAATTTGGGTAATAAGACTAAGATAGAAGTGTTCTCTACTAAAAGTGCATTTTTGTGTTGAGAGTTAAGTTTGAGGTTTATAAAGCTGTAATTGCAGAGAACTTCTAAGATTTCTAGCTTTTTCTGTTGTTCGGTGAAATCTGCAAACCATGTTTGGCTTTTGATGCACGGGTGATCATTTGATTTCCTGTTTAAAATCCTTACTCAGCTTTGGGCATTGTTTCTGCAAGTTTCAACAACCAGTGTGGAATCTACTCTTTTTAGGTATTTAGGGAACTATGAACTACTTGAAACCTCCCTATATTTCTCAGTGGGATGAAGGAAAGATACAGAGATGCTTCCTGAATTTGAATAGTTCCTTGTGCTTCCTTCTTGCTCTCATGGTGTGCTCTGAGCTGGCTCTTTCAGTCTGGGATCTGCCAGACCTCATTTGTTAAAGTTGTTTTTAGCATACTCTTTTAATATGCAATAAAGTTCTGCATTTAATCTAAATGCTGAAAGAACCTAATTTCAAACTCTAACGGTCCAATATCTAGTGGCAGCTTACACAGCAGCATTGAAAGTCCAGGCAAATTAAACTGCTTTTTAAAATCCAGGACGTTGTTTCAAGTACTTGAAAGCATGTGAAATGTGTATGTCTGATGGCAAATCATCTTCCTATAAATTTCCTTTGAAATTCCTTCCCGCATATTTTTCTGTGCCTTGTGGTCAGATTTTACTGGGTGTTTTGAAAAATACTTTAATCACTCAGTAAATGCTTCTTCTTGCTGCTCTTCCAAGAGATCTTGAACTGGAGGGATGTGTCTAATAACTCTTTCTCTGTTGCTTTTTCATTCTGATAATTCCCTGTGTAGTCTTACAAACAAAATTGGGGCTGCTTTGAAAGTGTGTAGGGTTTTCACTAAGTCTGCCTTTTTCTTACGTTAGAGGTAACTGGTTAATACCTGGCATTTTCTTGGTGTGGAAGTGTATGTAAGCAGCTTGCTGGTCTTGCCTCTTGTTTGATAGAATGATTTCTGGAGTCAGGAGCTTAAAAGGTTTCTCTTTAGCACTTGAATTTGCTTTTCTTTGCCGCCTTTATTTTCTGACCTTATTGCTAAAGTTTGTGTAGTAGTGAAAATTGCATTTAATATTGTGTTGATCTCATCATTGTTAAATAGAGAACTAAAATCTGCTTTACACGTATTGTTGGTGTGTGCTTATCTGTGCCTGCTTTAACCATGTTTGCCAAGAGCTTTGCTAAAGTGATGTTTTGCTTGTATACTATCACCTGTAAAATTTGGCAGATGCTTTCCATGATACAGATTCCGATTCCGTAGGTATATCCTGGGCATTTGGATCAGCTCTCTTTGCATTTAGCAGGATTTCAGATGGATTTTCTCTTCTCTTAGGTCCTCTTTATACCTGACTAGGCTGCTGTGCATAATTCTGCTTTTATTATTTGCCTTTTGACTGGCTTCTGTGTCCTGGTTTTGTGTAAATGGCAAATGACCAGTTGAGGAGTAAAATATGGCAGGCATTTGGAACAGGAAATACCACTGATCAGGGCCAGCCTCTCAAGTGGCTATCTGTTAATGTTTCACTGGATACCCACCATACTGTGTCGTTTTACACTTTATTGAGACACTGTTCTACCCTAAGTAAGTTGTGTGTCTCAAAAAAGTCTACGTGTGTACAGTATGGATCAGTCTTTCCAGGTTGGTGCTGAATAGTAGGCATCTTATTTTTCCAGAACTTTAACTCCTTAGACATTTCAGACATTTGTGTGGAGTGCTTAGTGATCTGTAGGTACCTGATCTCCTATAGGTGTGCTCTGAGTGTCACCTTGGGTGTCATACTCTGCTTTTTGTGGAGTCTCTTTTCTAATCTCTCTAGATTCATTTAAAACAAAGGTCACCGGGCTACAGACTACTTCACTGACATGCGAGTTGCAGTTTTCTAGACCTTCTGATTTTTAGTACTTGCACGTTGAATATTTGACATTATCTTCACTTGCCATGGGCTGGAAAATACCTGATCTCACAGGTGCTTGCTTCTTCCTGAGCATGGGACAAATGTTTATGGGATGCTTAATGCTTTTTCACCATTAGCAGTTAAATCTGCTGATGAGTTGGGAGGGCAATATCCTTGTTGGTATTTTGTCTCTGTTCAGGTTTTTTGTTAAGTTTACCTCCCTAGCTTTTCTCTGCATTTAAATTCCTACGTCTTGGGCCACACGACCTATGTCAATACAGTTTATTTCTTGTATTTTAACATGGCTTCATAGTTCTTTGAGGTGGAGTGGAATTCAGCTGTCCTTCTTGCTTGAGGATTTGTGTCTTTTTGGTCCCCTGGAAAATACCTAATAAATGGTTCCTGAATCTGATTATGACAGTTTTGATTCATATTTATTCTTCTCAGTCAATTGGTAGTAATTACTTCCAACTTTATGAAATTAACTCTCTCTGGAATGTCCCTTGTGTATTGATAGAGATTGTTTTTTGACAGCTCATGTGGTATTTGATTTGATTTGGTCACAGTTATTGCAGGTAACTATTAAATAATTGTTTTGTAGAAGAAGACTGGAGTGGTGATCCAAAAAAGTTCTGCTGCTTAAAAGTTATTGAGTTGGAATGCTGTTTGCAAGTTTGGAAAGAACTGAAGAAATACTGGCAGGCATATGAGCTCTTCAGCATTTCTCTGTTTAACTGTCTTTATATGAGTAATGCTGTCTTCTGTGATGAGCAGACTTCAGCTAAATACATTCTGAAATATATTATGTGCATCTATATGTCTATTTCAGCTGGGAATAAAGCTTCAAGTCTAATCCAGATTAAAAAAAAAAGTTAAACTAAGAAATCTCTGGTTGATAATTTCGTGAAAAGATGCAAATGTGACTTGCTTGGTGCATTGTGAACAGCTAAGACATCTCTTTCACCAGGTTTTCAAAACAGATTTCTTACTGTCCTTTAAAGTTATTTTTCCCATTATGAATGTTGAATAATTGAATAATTACACTTCAAAATAGCAAAGTGTTGAGCACCTACAGGTCTTAGCAGTCTTTCTCTTCTTGTGTAGTGTGGAGTGCAAGAGACCAGCTGTGGCTGGAGGATCAGGTTAGATGATGATAAGTCCTCAGCATGGAATTCTTTTGACTGATACTGGTTGAACTTATTAAGCCCTGTATTATGTCCTGGATTCATGTCCTGCTGTTGTGGAAAGTGGCAAGGAATCAGAGCGCAGTACTGGCAGGTATACTTCCTCTCTGATGGCTAGGTGTGTGCATCCTAAAAATGAAAGGGAGTGCTGCCAACTAATGGTTGTGACTTTGTTTATGTTCCCTCTGGCATACTGCTCTCTAGTGCATGTTCATCCTTTTGTCAGATGAGCTGGGGTGGGATTTGGACAGAACTGTATGGGAGGTGGGTCCATGCATTCAACATGGAAGAATATACTGGGAGAAGTTCAGTTCATGGAAAAAAATTAAATTTGGGCAGTGTCAGGTATGAATAAATGTTGCCTGCATTGTTTGCAGGATTTACTTTTGCTGCCCACACTTAAATTTGTAAAAATCTTAAAATTGCTGGACAGGGTGCATGGGGTGAGAACTTTGTTAAAGGAATTAAAAATCCTGATTTTGTTCCCTTTTGTATTGCCTGCATCTGGGGAGCCAGAGCATTAAAAAAATATATGGAAGGTATGGTGTTTCAGTGGTTTTATGCTGACCTCAATTTCTTGATGCTCTTCCCTGCAGTTGAACATAGTGTATAAATGGAAAGTAAATTGGACTGGAATGACTTGTCTGATGAAGGATAAGAGGAGGTGTCTTTTTCAAAATAATCTCTAGCCTAAAAGTGAGTTTTAGGCGAGTTTGAAAAGAAATTTGGCTTCAAGCCTTGACCGTGTCCCTTTAAGGAATACTGGTTTTAACCTTATTACTTAAAGCTCTTGTGACTTAACTCTCTTAAATCTTTACAACCTAAATGCTCTGCTAAACAGGCTCCAACATTCCCACCATGGAGACCTAATTATTAGGTATAAAATAACTGCAGAATTATATTTCTGAGTATTGGCATACTTTTATTTTCTCTGCTCAGGCCAATGTAGTAATACTCAACTTTAAAAACACCATTAAAAATAAAAATAGCATGCTTTTTTCCCTTCACTTTTGGGTTGCTGCTCTGTTCAGACGAAATCTGCACCATATAACGAACCTGCTGTTGTCTTTGTTGGCATCTGCTGAAAGGATTTTGGATTTGGAGCTAAGTGTGCTGGCCCATGAAAGCCTTCACTTTTTCTGAGCTGTTGTGGCAGCACAATGCTGCAGTCTATATGCCAGGGATTCAGGCGTGCTTGGATAAGGCAAAGGGAACTGTGAAGGAACTGCATCACCTGGAATCTGTACTGAAGGATATGTAGGGCTTTTGTCCAGTGTCATTACCAAACTCCGTTTTTCCCAATCCTTAAGTACTGGAAGGGCAAGGAGTACAACTTCTATAATAGCTTCTCCAATCTAAGGAAAGGCCCACCAACTTCTGCTGTTCTGATGCTAAAGGTAGTAAACCACTTCAGCATAAAAAGCAGAAATTTGTCACATATGATAATCAATATAAAGCTGATGAATGTATAAATACTGAATTTCTAGACAGAAACCTATTACAGATGTTTTCTTTTCCTAAAGACTTGCATAAACTTCAGAACAGGTTTTCAGAAAATGTCCAGGGACTTCAGATTTTCAGTACCTGTGATTATTCACTTGTAGTTATCACACACTCTCCTGTTCCAACAACCTCAGTCCTTTGCAAACAAAGTCCTTGTGGAGTGTTACGGCTGCAATTACAGACTGGAGAGCTACAAACCCTTGTTGTGGAAATCTTCAGTAATTGTTTCTTCCTATAGGCTATAGGGCCAGGAGTGCCAGACATATGGTGCGCCAAGGTACTTTATCAGCTTTGTGTGAGGAAGGAATTTGACTGCTGAGTAAACTATTACACACATTGTAGAAAATCATTGTTCTTCTTTTGTTCCCCTTCCAAATTTCATGTGTTCCCCTTCATCAAGATTTCTTTAAAGGCAAGCAGGTGGTGTTCTTCAGGAAATTGTTTGGCCTCTTCATGCTTCATGTGGCTTGTCTTTGAGAGTCAGAGAGGTCATAAATTACAAGAAAACTGTGATTGCCTTTGTTTTTGGATTTGGGATTTCTAACCTTACTAAAATCATAACGCCACTTTGTCAATAAAGTCATGGTTTCAAATGCAATTCACCATATTTTGTGGTTCAGACATCCCCCAACCCTGAGCTCCTGATCTGAACCTAAACTTGTAGTGGGTGACTTGAATTTGGCATGCAGCATAGATATGGATTGGTAGGGAGGGAAAAATGGACATGAAACAGTAGTTTTATCTCAGTCTTTCCTACCTGGTATAACTTGCTGCATGTGCAGAATTTTATTAGATTTTGACCTATCAAATTAAGTAAGAGGAGTCTGTGTATGCTCCATTTTAGTAGGAGATTTTTTGAGATTAACTGCTTAGAAACTCCATACTTATAAGGCCGGAATGGGTTGTTGTAATCATCTAATATGACCCTCTGCAGTACATAGTATTTTTTAAATATAACCACCTAGAGCCTAACAGAAAAAGATCAGATTCTGAACGAGAATTGATGAAGGATTTTCTACGGTTCTTGGCAGCTTTATGTTGATTATCATATGTGATGAATTTCTGCTTTTTATGCTGAAGTGGTTTACTAGCTTCAGCATCAGAACATCAAAATCTGGTGTGCCTTTCCTTAAGTTGGAGAAGCTATTATGAAATTTGTACTCCTTGACCTTTTAAGGATTGGGAAAACGAAGTTTGGTAATGTCTGTTACTTGAGTTGGGGTAAGTCAATGTTGTATTATGAGTAATCTGACAAGTGTTTACGTATTTTTCCATGGTTAAAAAGAAGTCAAGACTCACCATGATGTATTAAATCACTTTCTTTTTTGTTACACATATGTTACACTTTTGCTAGGTGGGAAGAGTGTGGTTTAGTGGAGCTTGACCGATAGACCTTTTACTTCTGTTGTAAACTTGAGTTTGAAGTTACTGTTCTGTATAAACCTGACACTTCAGTCAAATATGTAGAAAAGTGTTCAGGCTGTATTGGAGGAGAGTAGCACGTGACAGAAGTTTGAATATATATGAGTTAACCCTGTGCACGCTCCAGGGAGCCTGCATTGTATATTTCTTTTCCTTCACAGAATATCTAGGAAGAGCTGATGCTGCAGATGAAATGGGGGTTACCCGATACAGAAATTACAACTGCTGAAGTTATATGAAGTAAACAATGTAAAACATTGGAATTAGTAGTGTTGAGTTAGTTTTCCTAGAAGGTGCAAACGCATTTGTGTTATAAAGCAAAATGGGAAGCTTGTGGCTAAAGTGGTGGGAAGGGGGCTGTTAGTTTAGGACTCAGAACTAGCCCCCAAAAGTTTAGCAGGAGTCATGATGAGTGGGGGTTATGAGGGAAACAGAGATGTCGGAAGGGCTGTCCTACTCTAGAAAGAGAGGAATAGCGGTGACTGGGAAAATTCCACTGTGGTTTGGTGATGCAAAATTGTAAAGCAGCATTAGTGTGGATAAAAGAGAACCAGCTGGGCTGAAATTGCTTTGGGAAGAGCTGATAAGAGATTTTGCTGTGATAGCACAAGAGATCTACTGCACGTAGTCCAGGATTTAAATGTGGGTAAAAATCTCGTAACATGGTTAGAGCAAAGTATTTCTGGGTATTCTCATTGTGAAAGGCTGACTCCCCACATCAGAGAATATATGCTGTTGGTCATGGCTGGGGTACAGGGAGCTGTGTTATCTGACAATTTCACTTTAGTCAGGCGGTGACTAAAGCCATAAAATTGATGGAGTGAACTGTAGATGTGATTTTGAGAGGCACATAAGATGCTTCAGGGAAGTTGGACATGGAAGTGAACTTGGCTTGAATGATCACAACTGAAACTAAGTTAAGGTAAACAGATGAACATGTAGGTTAGCAATTGTTTAGCCTCCAGGGAAGCTGAAGAAGCTTTTTGGTGAATTGAGGAGGTTGGATACAGAGGAGGGCATGAAATTCAGGGAAGCTACAGGGGTAAATATTAGCATCTCAAATAACAGAAAAAGCTCCACCTAGGAAATTACCCCAGAGCTGATGATTCACCTGTTCATTACGTCAGGATATGGTAAGCAAACAGAGAACCTCTGAGAGGTGTGGGCAAAAAAACAGTTCATAAAGGAAGATCTGTGTTGAGGATCAGGAAGTCCAGTGCTAAGGCAGGGGCTTCCACCTCAGCAAACAAGGTGGCATCGTGAAAATGGTAATAAAACAGGTAACAGAAGGTGCTATGGTCACACAGAAAGATGAAACAGCCAGCCTCCACCGGGCGAGGAATCAGACTTCTGTGCATGGGGACAGAGACTTGTGTAAAGATGGGCTGGGTATGGTCTCCTATGAAACGGAAAACAATGCACAAGGGTAGGAGGAAAAAATTTATTATCCTGCATTTGAGTCTGGTAGTCTGTATCCCAGAGTGCTGAAACATGCAACATTTAAAATCTGAACTCTGCCAGCAAAAGTTTAACTATGGCTGCAAACAAGCAGTGGCATTGCCTAACTAGAGAGGAATAGACCTTGTTTTTGTGGATAGGCAGGAAGATAAAGGAGATGAGTGATAAATGTGGGTAAATACGGATCTTGACTTCAACAGCAGGCAGAACCATGACAATATGGAAAGTTTAAAATAAATTGTTAGGAGAGAATAATAAAAATTTTATACATAAGTGGAAGCAATATGGAAGGGTATGAAATGTGTATGGTATGAAATGTGACATGGGTTAGTGAGAGGAAGATTGTTCTGGGCTAGCTTCTTGTTTCTAGGTGAAAGCATGCGTCTATTTGTACTTCTGTAATATCTCTCAAATCCTATAGCAGACTTCTTTTTAAAGAAAGTAGGATTTGGCAAAAGACTTGTAAAGAGTAAAAGGAGCTGGCTGTAGCAGAAGCTAGTAATGTTGCTGAGACTAGTGGGCGAAGCAGATAGGTGTCTTCCACTTGTGTCATGGCAAGAAAGAATACAAAAGTGTGTCAAAGCCGTTGTTAAGAAAAGTCCTAATTACATAGTAAATTTTGAAGCAAATAAATATATTGCGGGAAGGACTCAGTGACCCCTGAGGAGAGTGAGAGTGAAAATGAGTTGATGTTCTGTAAAAAAACTATACACTTAGAGGCAAATGACAAGCATTGCTGAGAGATGTGAAATTTAGTGAAAGTAGAGGTGTTTGGGAGTCCTTGTGTCTGCACTATGCTTGTAAACAGAAGCTGATGAGATCTGTGACTTGTGTCCATTAAAAACAACAGGAAATTAAACATGGAGTGAGGAAAAATATGGAGAGGGGAAATAGTGTTGACATAAGATACAGAAGGTATACATATGCCATTAATTAAAGTGTTGGGTGGAAGGTAGGAATGATTTTGAATGGTGTAAGTGGTCCAGGTGTTGGGAGAAGCAGCATTAGAGTTGGTGATCCCAAAGGATCCTTCCAGTCTTGTGATCCTCACTGCACTAACTTTATTGTGATGTGAGTTACTGTTCTGACAACTAATTGCTATAGACAAACTGTATATTAAGGTAAGAAATTGATGTATCATCTTCCTTATTTGTAAATGTTAGTAATAAGGAAAAGAACCTACATGTGAAGGAACTTGCTTACACTCATTTTTTACCTAAGGCTGTTTATTTTGGTTAATGGTTTTGATTCTTACTTATCTTGGTGGATTTTCACCTTATGTTTTATGGAGGTCCAAATGTAAGCAAGCACCATGGCTTTCAGGAGAATAGTCTTGGGCATACTCCTTGTCAATAGTAAGACTTTCTTATGATCCAGTTCTTTGAATACATGCTGTTACAAAAAAGAAGTATTGGCAAGTGAGTGCTAATGTGTTTGTGAGGCGCAGCTCTTTCAGATGGCAATCTGAACTGTCCTATTTCTGCAATTTGTCGGTGTCCTCCAGGAACCAGCACTGTTCGAGCAGTTTGTGAATGTGAAGATTAAACTCAGACTTCCAAAGGTATAGTTTGCCAGCAGTGTTTTGTTGTTAGGTCTCCTGTTACTGTCTGGAATCTAATTCAGTTACACCTTAACTCATACCCTAACAAATTCTTTTTCTTAATTTTCACAGTCAAACTTATTTCTGTCTCTTAGATGTTAATATTTTCTCTTGTTTGTGAAGCCAAACAGGTAACTATCAAGTAACATAACAACAAAATTTTATTAATATTTTAGTTAAAAATATTTTTAATGCTAGACCAATCTTCCTTCATTATTTGGTGTGGAAAACACAGGTGCTGTTTTTCGTGGAACCTTATTATTTACTGTAGCATGGTGGGATGTTTTTGCTTAAAAAAATAAAGACAAAAATTTACTGAATCCACCAAAATGTGCTGTTGCTTTATTTTTGAGTTTCTCTTTTGGTGAATATGCTAGACCTCTGAAGTTGAACAGTGGTATTTGTCAGTATCATTTTTTTATCTTCGTGCCTTTCAGGACAAGGTTGTGCTCAGTCCTGCTTGACAAGGAGCCATGTTCCAGTTGGCTGAGTGCTTGCAATCCTGTAACTTAAATGGAAACTACCAGAAAATAGACCAAGGCTGTGATTAGGAGGCAATCACCACTGGTGTGGTTAGTCAGCAACTCCTTTTCCAGGGTGCATCTTGTTTACACTAAGTCTGAACAGGGAGTGTAGAAACCTGAGTCACTGGTGAGACTGTTCAGGTGACTTTTGTTGTCAGGAGAAAAGCACATGCCAAAGGACAAGCACACAAGTGGTTTTGTTCCGTCATTTCTGCTCTTCCCTCTGTGGTACCACAGTATTTGTGTCTTCTAGCAGCTGTTACCTTGGCTGTGACCAGGCTGTGTGATTTGACCCAATAACTCTGGCAAGATTCTAGTAATTTAAGTGGCCTTCACCTCTGTGTACAACATCTGAGCAGAAGCTGCTTGTGCTCTGTGCCTTGTTAGAAATCTGCAGAGAAATGTATCTTTTTTCAAAATAAGTACACCCACCCCCCTCAAACCTGAAGAAACCAATTTCTCCATTCATCTGGTTTCTGAATTACTGTTAACGGGGTTTTTTTTATGTGTGGCGTTTTAAATTAATTTCTATATTTGCCCTTTGTTTTTTTTCCCTTCCACAGACACTTTTATTATAAACTAGTTGAGCTGTTGCTTTGTCATCGAAGTCAGTTTACCAGCTCAGACTGGCTCCTAGCAGACTTGATACATTATCAGTCTGTCTCTTTTCCTGCCTTCTGGTGCAAGGATATGGCTTTCATTATGTGTATTTCCTTAGTCTTTGGCAGCTGGAAGCATATGTGAGTTGCAGTCTGTTTTGTGTAAAATCAAACAGTGTGGGTTTTGTTCCCCTAATCAGTTAAGGCATTTCCAGTAACTTAAAAAAATATATTTCTGCCTACTTAAAATAATGTATTTCTGAATCTTGCAGAATTTTAAAGAAGGGCATATTATGCCACTGAAAATTGGAAGCCTCCTTTACTGCTCTGTCCAGTAATGTGTATCTTATATGTTTAAAAATTCTGTAAGATTTGGTGTTTATTTTTTTTTTCCATGATGAAGCACAGATTCAGGAGTAGGGTGCTGTCTTTTCTGATCATGAAACAGGTAAAAGTTCAGGAGAAATCTGTAACATGTAGGGAACCCCTGAAGGCAAAGTGACCGAAGCACAGTGTAACAGAATGCATCTTCTGAGAGAGTCGGGCACACAATAACTTGCTCTGGTACACTGCACCCAAGCTGCTTTTTGACTAATAATATTAAGGCTGCAGGAGAATATTGGAGAGGCGTGGCAGCTTGGATTACTGTTTAGTTCACCTCTTGGTTGGGGAACCAGGTCGCCTGACAGAGTTGTCTGTGTTGCCAGCGTCAGGAGGATTAACCTCTTATAATCTCTGTGATTTGAATAAGAGATTTTGTTCCTGTCCTCACTGCTCAGTTCAGAGCAGCTGCTGAGCAGAAACTTTGGTGGATCTTCAGAAATGTATCTCTGTTCATCAGCCAAAAAAGGAATAAATAGATGTTGCAAGGATTTCTCCTAGCTGTGCTTTTTAGCAACTGATTTAATTGTTTGTAGGGTAAATGTATATAGGTGGATTTAGCTGTTCTCTGGAATCAGGGAAGTTGGCTAAATCCTCAGTTTCCTTTTTGTTTGCAAGGTGTTGTATTACACAAATAGTATCAAATCACGCCCTGCTTCCCCAGCCCCTTGGAGAGCAAACTTGGGAAAAAAGCGGCGTCTTGTAAGCACATCATAACAAAACTTCAGTCTCTGTTTGTTTTCCCACTTCTCAAGAGAAGTATAACTGATCCTGACCAATGAGTTGGAGGTGATGCTCACCTGCCTGAGCTAGGTCAGGCCAAAGCTAGGAGGGATTACTCAGTCAGCTAAGGTGTATGTGTTTGCCCTTGAGGACTGGTGGTGGTAGTAATAAGGTACTTAGCTCTCTGCTTACAGCCCCACAAAATATGAAGGATTTTTTTTTGTGTATTGTGCTTGGGGGGAGGCTCTCCAATTTTAAAAAAGCCAGACTGTTTGCTGTGTTAAACAGGTAGCAAAACATCTTGCCTCGCTTTGATAGTCCCTTTCTTCTTGAGGCAGAGCAGTATGGGTTTGCTTGTGTTGTCTACTTTAAAACATGCGGTACTGCTGTCAAGTCATCAAATATGTATAGCAAAAAGGCTGAACTGTGAAATAGGGTGTCTGAGGCATGTATTCGCTCTTGCTTTTGAAGAAATACCAAAGTGGAATTCACCTGAAATTGCTGGCACCCTTCAGCATTGATTATGTTGGTGATGAAGGAGGTTTGGTGGTAGAATAGACTGTATGAAACTACTTTCAAAAATGTCACCTCTGGGTCCTAATCGTAGGGATGTATTAATTTGTAGAGTAAGTACTGCTGTATCATCATGTCATGCTCTTTTCTTGTAATTGTCTAGATGTTTATATGGATAAGATACAGGTTAATGGGCTTGTTCTGCAGCCCTCACTCTCATTATACCGTTTCTCTCAGTACAAACTCCTGCTGAAGGTGTGGAAGGAGCCCCTTGGTCTGCAGGGCAGAAGACATCTGGCTGGGGACCCAAATGCAAGATGTCATTGATGTCAAAGTGCTTTTTGGGAACTCTAGCATCTAATTTGAGCAGTGAGGCTGTCAGACTTACTGAAACAACTGATGTTTTGGGAGCAGTGAATTACAAATCTCACAGTCATTGTCATGGTGCTGGTAGGGGGAGAGGCAGTGACCAGAAGGCAAACATCTGAGACAGCATAAAAGGTCTCTGTGGCACTTTGCTTGTGAATTTTCTTGTGTTATTTGGTTGTGGTTCTTTGTGGAGAAATAGGACTGACACTTCAGAGCCTTTTCTCGGTGAAGAAAACCATCTGAAGATAGTTTGAACGCTCCATTATGTCTCAGAGTGTGGGCCTTCGGCTCAGGCAAGTGGCTGTTGAGGTGACAGCTAGGACTAACTTGAAATTTCAGGTAGATATTAACATGTCTGTGGGAACGTTATGAAGGAGCAAAGCACAATTCTGAATAAGCATCTGAGGATGCTGGCTCTTGCCTCGCTGGAATTAACTAGTCAGTTTGCACTGAAATCGTGACTGTTGCCATGTAAGTTGGAAAGGTGAGTAATGAGGTAAAGGGCTCTCTGCAGAGCGGCATGCAGGCTGGAGGCACCTTGTACTCCAGCACTGGCTGTGGGGCTCTTGAGAGCTGGAGCAAACACTTTCTGCACAGCCTTGAAGGACAATAATGAGATGCATTGTGTAGAGGAAAGATTTTTGTCTGGGCACTGGGAGGCTGTCATTTCAGCAAGTCCCAAAGCAGACAGAAGATGGCTTATGATTCTCAATTATTGTTGTAATTACCTGAAAGATGACTTGAACTCAGGGGGTTGTCTGTTTTGTGCTGGCTGGAGAAGTGTCCTGAGATACCTGCCCGCCAGCTTAACTGGGGGACCATGCAAGCAGGAGAAAGGGAGTTAGATACACTCAGAGCTTGGAAGAGCATCTGCAGTGATGGGAATTTCTGGAAGAGTGTTCTAGTGTTGGGAATTCCACTCCTCAGCTGCCACCTCCTCCTTCTCTCTCCTGCTCAGCATTTCACCACATGAGCTGCTTGGACATAGAAGTTTCTGCACTTTTTCTGGTTCCAAGTATATTTCATGTAAAAACTGGAAAATGTTTAATGGGCTGTTGATGCTCTGGATTCACTGGTGTTGCAGATGTGTTTCAGGAGGTTGTAAAGTTCAAGACATGCATGTTCCTAGTTTCTTTACTGCTTCCAGCATCTGATTCTAACTTTCTTGGCTGTATGGCTCATAAATACACTTTCTTTCTGCCCTCCTGGACAGAAAAAACAATAATGTCAGGCTTATTTCAACGGCTCTTTATCTGAAATCAATTCAATGCTTCCTACTGCCTTTCAGGAAGCTTTTTCTGGGATCAGCTGTAAGTAAACTTCTTGCAGCTTCTATTGCAAAGCAGAAGTTCCACTAAGTGCTAATGTGTAATGTAATAAAAATTTGAGCTGTGGTTTACCAAATAGCTTATCAATGTTTTAAGCATTTTATTGTTTTGATCTCCCGAGGCTTTTCTGGATGCAATGATCTGCATGTTTTAAAATGCTGCATTTCTCTTGCAGTGCTGAATGGTCATGGTGTATTGTACATATTTTGGCAGTGTAGATCCTGTTCTGTGCTAGCTTTATAGTAAAATCACTGTGTTTATTTAAAGGTTCAGAGATGAGGGTACTTCTGGGTTTTGGGACCTGTTGTTCTGTGAATCTCCTCCCTCCCTTCCTCTCTGTGAACTCTGTCCTAGTTGCTCTACTTCAAATATTGTTTTCAAACCAACAAACAACTGCCTGACCTTGCATCCTGATGCAACTTTCCTGAGAAATGCTGTGTAAGAATTTGGAAGAGTAATCTGATGTCTACATAAAGGAAGGAATCAGTTGCAGACCTCTTTAGTTTTTGTTTTGCATTTAGTCCCCTGTCACAGTTGCCTTCTACAAGTTGCATACATAGCTTAAGTTCCATTTTTCCTGTTGTATAATTCCCTAGTAAAATTCAGTTTGTGTTTGAGATACATTTAATTTTTTTGTCCAAAACTGTTCACAACTGCAATCCCCGGATCTTTTGCAGCACCTTTATTTTATTTTATTTTATTTTTTTTAATTTTTTTTTAATTTCAGTACTGTTTTCTTCACCTGTGAATTTCTGTCGGTGAGATAGTTCAAGGAGTATTTCAGGCAGGTGAGTTCTTGAGCTATGCAGCAAAAAGAATATGTATGAAACCCTTCAGTTCCAGAAGTTGGAAATTTGTGTAATGTTAAGTCAGTGTGTAAAATCAAATCTGGTAACAGATTAACCTGTAAACAAGACCCAGTTGTGTCTCTTAAGTGTCCAAATCTGTTTTGTCATTGCAAGTGTTTAGAAGTCTACTTGCATTAACTGCCTAGTACGTTAAACCAGAGTGGAAGGTAAATTGTCACTCCTGTTGGATGAAATACCTTTTAGAGAAGTAGAACCCTAGCTCTTGACAAAGGATTTGCAAACTTTATCTGCTCCTCCTGTGTACTGTGAGAATATGGGGAGTATGTACAAATACCAGAAAGGGTTTCTTACACTATTTTTAAATTTGTTCTGTTTACATTATCTAGTAACTTTGGTAGGGATGGAAGAAGTGGTATGGTATGAAGCTATGATGCAAGCTGAGCTGTGCTGTACACATTTACAAAGTTATGTGCAAAAGCTGAGTTGAAAAGTGACAATATTTGCAGGAGGTATGAAATTGCCTGCTTCACTGATGGGATCAGGCTGGATGGTTGTGCAAAATAGTTTTATTTATCTTTCATTTTATAACTGGATCAGCACAGTGTATTAACTGTGGGTTTCCTCAGGTTTGTGTAGATTTGCCATCATATTTCCTGCAAGCTCACCCAAGTTTATGTGCATGAAATACTGAGGAATAGTCCAGATATCCAGTCACCGTGCTGTGTTCCTCTGATGTTCATGGGCTATGGCAGTACTAGAGATTTAGACAAGACTATAATATATAGCTTTCACATATGAAAGCTAGGCATTTTCTGCTTTGATTTCAATACTTTTCTCACTAAAGTTCATCCCATACAAGTGAAAATTCTGGCAAGAAAAAAATGTTGAGGTCAAGTTTAGTAACCAGAAACAGGCAACAATATCCCCATGGGACTTAGCTGTGAGCCCCAAGTTGTGGAGTGTCTGGACTACGGAGGGGAGAAAGTGGGGTGCTGTTTTCTGCAGGTTGTGACTCCTGTGTGCCTGCAAGGCCTGGATCTTAATTGACCAGAGAATTTACAGAGGAGCAGGAGAGCATCTAGTGAGGTTAGGCAGTGTGGGGGAGTCACTGGGATGTGTACATTATGTAGTGCTTTCCTGGAAATCCTCTATGAAATGGTGGTGAACCTTGAATGGGAATGCTGAGTATGTGTTTCCTTAGCACAGGGATTTGGAAAACCCTGTGAACAGTCACATGTCCCAGCTGCTCTCAGTCACTGTCCAGTGGGCAGGAAGGGTGGAGTGGCTGGTAGAAAGGTGTTTGTTGGAAATTGTATTGTAAATCAAATAAATGTACTAGCTTTGTGTGTCTGTGGGCAGGGTAATGAATTTGCAGATGATCTGAGCAGGAAGATGCTAATTCATGTGAATTAGGAAGGATTCTAATTCATTTTCAAGACATCTGGCAATACAGAAATCTCTTGGGTAGATCAATTTGCTATCACAGACTACAGATTAAAAACTCTCTTTTGCCCACCCCCTTCCTGAGAAGAATCCTTGAGTAATGTGAGTAATGGCTGGTTGCTGAAGGGAATGTATGTTCCCTTTGTTTGATGTGGTTCCCAGGGCCTTGGGTAGGGCAAGTCAGTCTGTCCTGTGGGCATTCAGAGTGGTCAAATAGAAGAAAGCTCTTTGCTACGTGATTGGAAAATGCAACATGTAAGTGCTTTGTGGAATGTTGGGCTTTTTTTTCTTCATTTCTACGAACTATTAAAAATTAATGAACTCATATCATGTCTATTCCATTTATTCCGGACTACTTATTAAAGCAGATCGATCCCTCAGTTCGGTTGAGGTAAACTTGGCTATCTGGGTTCCCCCACAGTTGTCTCCATAAAAGAGGTAATGGGTTTTTGAAGGACTGTTTCAAGTACTAAATCAGAAAAATTCTGTCCTTAGAAGCAACCTTAGTTCTTTGGGCACTGTTGAAAATCTATGCTATTTTCCTGCTCTCTGCCAGTTACCAAGCAGAATGGCATTTTGCAGTGGCTCTTCCTTCTGGCAACAGAGCAGTTCTCTGATCAGCCCAGCCCTCCTTTCACATTAAGCAATAACAGAATGTTAATCCCCTGTGTACTGTGAATTCAGTCTCAGCTTTTAGGACTGTTGGTCCATGAAGGACCACTGTGTTTCCATCACATCATTCTCAAAGAGAATACTGGGGCATAAAGTACTCCCTTCCTGCTTGAGTGGAACAGTGTTTATATGTAAACCAGTGGTTTGTTTTGCCTGGCAGGAAAACAAAGTTTGAAGTAATGAATGTGACTTAAGTCCTATGTCTCTCAGTGGCCCCTGAGGCTGCAGGTGCCTTGTCTGCAGTAACCACCCCAGCTCTGCGGGGCTCTGCTGGGAGAAGCTGGAGACCCTGCTCTGGGCTCTGCAGTTACAGCAGAAGCTGTTGAGGTGCTGCTGAGTGCTGGTGGGTCCTTGGGGCCTCCTGTGCAATTATCCTTCCTCCAGGCTGGTTCAGGGAAATCTCTTCCTTCCTTTAATTTCACTCTAAGTTTATGAGAATGCAGTGGAGCCGTTCTTTTTACACCTGTTCAGGCTGGGAATGTCAAGGTGGCTGTGTCACATTGACTCTTTGAGGCAGACTTGGAAAATCACTAAACTGCTGTTTTATCCAGCTTTTCCTTTCCCAGGAATTATGAAGGGGAAGAGTTTCATGGCACAGTCAGTACTGCTGTTCTGTTATGGCACTTGGAATTGCAGTTAATGGCAAAACTGATGCTGCTGGGCTTCAATAGGGGTTGTGTGAAACACGACAGTGACCAAGTTAAAATCATAGGTGAGGTCACTTCATGGCCTCTTGCTTCCTCCAGGCTGGAGCACCTTTTGGGTTCAAGTAGTGGAAAAGAAAAGGGTTCCTCACCCTCAGGTGGAAGATGAGAGTGTGTAGAGACTGTGCATGTTTTGATCTCCAGGGCAGGGAAGGAAGTGGTGGAGTCCCCTCCTTGAAGGTATTCAAAAACCCTCTGGACACAATGGTGTGCCACGTGCTCTGGGATGACCCTGCTTGAGCAGGGAGGTTGGATCAGATGACCCATTGTATTCGCTTCCAACCTGACCCATTCTGTGATTCTGTGAAAGGTCGTTGTGTGTCTGAGTTAGATCTCCAGGGTCAGAGCAGTCCTTGTTAAAAATGCCAGTCTTGAGCCACTTGCCAACCTGTCGTGTATTTTATCAATAACTTCCAGTAAGTGAGTAGGAGGTGTTGAGTTTCTGGCTCTATGATGGGGTACGTGCACTACAGCTGTTGGTGCAGGATTCAGCCAGCAAAATGGTTTCCAAAGGCTGAGTTACAGAAAGTGAAGGGCTGGAGCACTACCTAACCATTGCACCCCTCACAGGAGGGCTCCCCTCCCTTCTGTGTGCCTGCTGGAGGGCGCATGGGTGTGAATTTGGTGTGTTGACTTAGTCTTGGGTAGTATCAGCAGCGTGCTGTGGTCTCTTATTTCTGTTGTTTAAGCAACCTTTGCACCTAGTGCTGCATGTCACTATACACTGAGGTCTGAGCACCTTGAAAAGGTGAGAAAAGCAGAATGAAATGGAAATATGTACTGATTCTGCTGTTCAGCTGGGGAAAGTTACTGTAGAAGTTAGAGTGCTCTTAAAAACACATTAATGCTGCATTTGTATTTCACAGGGACAAGGAAGCTATTTATCAAGTAGCTGATCAGGAAAATGAGTTTTGAACGCTCTGCTTTCAGCATTGCATTTCTTTTTAAAAGTGGTAATTAAAACTGTGCCCTTCCATTCTTTTAATTTCTCCCACAGCCCCTCCATGGCACTTTATTGTCCCCTGCGAAGGGATGTAGGTTTTGTTCTAGAGTGGGGAGTGACCGGGTTGTAAGTCATGTGCTGGATTTAGTTAGAATGTAATCTTTTGGCCATCTGCTCAGGTACTCCCTGTGTAGCATTCCTCTTATTTGCAAGCCTTAAAGGTGATCTGGGATGTGCAGGTGTTCAGCACACTTAGGTTCTCTTTAACTGAATATGACCATGTGCCTGCTTGATTTGAGGAGATTTGAGCAGAGTATCTTCTGAGCCTTGCAGTAATTTGACATGCTTAATTTTACTTAACTCAGTGGTATATGTAGCACCTGCTCAGGAAAAAAAGATCATTTAGACTGTTTGAAAAATATGTGGATAACAAGGTTTTCTCCTTAGGACGGAGTTTAAAAATGCTCTGGTGTATGCTCTGCTATTGTGTTTTCATCCTCCCACAGTGATTCTAGACATTTTTTTTGCAATTTCTGGCTTGTGTTTTCCTTTCCTAGTCTTTAGGAGTTTGTCTGACCCTCCAGTCCTTTCTAAGTGATGGCTGCAGAGCATCTGGAATCTTGCTGTGGCTTTTAAAAAGGTTTGGTTTAGTTTAGTTTAGTTTAGTTAAGTTGCAGGCAAGACTTTCAAGTTAATTTCTTTTTTGTGTCTATATTAGAGTTATGCCAAAATGGTGAGAGATGCTCAGATGGAAGAAAAAAAACTCTGGATGAATTTGATGTTTATATCAAGTTTTGTCTGCTTTCTAATAACTCCATGGAATAGCTGTATCTCTGATATACTCAAGTCTTTTTTGGAGATTAAATGAATCTTTGTGTGCAGAGAGAGCAGGTGCATCTCTGTGCATCTCTTTCAAGATGGGCTTGCATGTGGCAGTGCAAAACATTAGGTCTTGCCTTTCTTTCTAATTTTCTGTCATTTTCATTCCCTCCCTTGTGTCCTGCTCTTGCTGTGGAGTGGCATAGGATCAGCAGAATTTGATGTTTGTGTCTGAATGGATGGACTTCATTTGCTTAGAGAAGCCATTTGAAACTGAACAGATTTTGACATCTCCAGCTGGTTTAAAAATGCTCCTTCCCGAGAGACCAGAAGTACTATGGGATAACTGGGAGTGAGTCAGGAAATACTTGATCTAGACTATTAACTTACATTATGTTTAGGTTTTTGCTTTGCAATGCAGAAGCAACTGTAGCTGTAAAACCTGGTGTTACTGGGTGCTTTAGAGAATAGTTTCATTTTGTGGTACAAGTTTTATATTATAAAAATTAGATTTTACATTATAAAACTGTAGTGTTACACATGGCTTGATTTCAAAGTACTTTCATGCTACATCATGTAGCAATGACTTTTCAGCCTTTGCTGTAACACTGGGTAACTAAAGCATCAGGTTTCTGTAGAGCTTCAGAACTCAACTTTAAGTCCTTCCTTGAAAGCTTGGCATAGAGGAGCTTTAACCAGACAGAAGGAGCAGGTGTGGGTCCAAAAGTTTTCTTAGTAGTGTCCCTTTGGAAAGCTGAAGTCCTTCATTGCATGGTGTGCTGGTGTTCCGTGCAGTGCATCTGATCTGCAAATTGCCTGGGCTGACAAAGAGGCTGGGCCTTAGGAGTGCCTAGCAGCCTGTTCCGGCTCCGAACTCCCAGAAATTCAAGCTGTTATCTGGGGAATCCTGCAGTCTCTCAGCCAGTCCTGGGAGATGTTCTGGGAGCTGCACTTTTGAAATGCTTTCTGCGCACCCCTAGGAAGTGCTTCCCCGTGGGGCTAACAAAATAAAAACACGTCTAAGTCACTTTTCATGGGAACTTTTTGGACCTGCTGTACAGGCGTGCAGATGGAGCAGAAGAGTTACTGGTGAGATGAGACTCCCAGGTTTGTGATTCAGGTCTTTGTTATAAGTTCTATTTCTGCAGCTAAAGGTGTAATTTATTGCATGCAGTTTGTGAGGCATGGTGCTCATTCCTGGGAGTTGCTAAGGTTTCCATTTTTGCCATGTGAGTCTGTAGCATGCTTGTGATCTTTGTTTAGTCTGGCTGCTTCCCCGGGATATCCCTGGGACATCTCTTGCTGAAGCCCTACACAGGCACCCTTCTCAGCTGCCAAGGCAGTGCAGGGTTTGCTGCCTTTCATCAAAGGAACCTCTGAATGTTTAGAGGCTGTGATCGCAGTGTACAAACGACCTCTGTCTCTTAGTTTGCATATTGCCACTGCAGAGGCTGTGTCTCTTCTCTGTGTTTAGGAGCCACTGGCCCACTCCAGTTGCTTTTTTAAGCAAATAATACCATAGTTCTACACTGGGGTTGCCTCTGGTTCCTTGCTAACAGCAGTGGAGCTTGCGCAGCTTCCTGTGTGTACCCTGCCTTCCTTTGCCTTTTTTCCCAAGCACATGCACTTGTTTCTTTTTCTCCCTCCTCTTGTTAAAAGAGAGGAGCAGGGAAGTGCAGAGATAAGCTGGTGCCTGCACACTCCAGGGCAGTATTTCATGAAATGTCTGCTTTTGTGCAGTATGCAAAGGAACCTAGAAAGTGGGTAGATTGTCTCACATATTTCTCAGTGGTTAAACAAACTGATTTGAAGATTTGAAGGCATCTTTATCTTCAGTCAAGAACACTGGCCCGTGCTATTGTATGTTTTGCTTGCAGCGTTAGGTTCAACATCAGGAATGCTTCAGGTCCTGAATCTAGGAGAAAATGAACCAGTTTATTTTGGACCTAAAGGCCTGTGGGCCCTGTCAGTCTAGGTGGAAGCTTCAGCCCTTTTAACAGTAACAGTTCATAATGTACCTGGTTCAGCATTTTCCTTCATGCAGGAATCTACCTAGACTATAAATGCTCGCAAAGGAGAATTTCTGAAATAGCAATACTGTTATCACACTCCATTGCAGCTCTGAGTATAATGGTGTCAGGGCATTTTTTAAAATTGTTTTTAAATATTTCTTTCTAGAACTTTCAAGATAAAAGTTGGAGGCTATGAGCCTCTAATAAGTATTGGCAGCTCTGTTTTCTGGAGGAAATTTTATTGCACCAGCTTTTAAATGTTTTTTGCTCTCTGATATATCTTGCTTTCTAGCTTGTTAAATATATTTTCTTCTTAGTGTTAGTTTTCCATTGGGGAAACTAGCTGGAGCCTAGAGATGTCTTCTCTTAGTGCTTACACTTAGCAATTCTAGTGAGGATATGAGCTTGCAAAAGGGAAATGTAAACAAAATCTCCCCTAGGTAGACATAGACCTTCTCCATCTGGTGAGATAAGAGCCAATACTGTTTTATGTTTTAGCAATTCTTTTTTTATATATAAATACTGTCCTGGAATTAAAATAACAGAGTAGAGCTTGTAAAAATGACATTTGAGTTTACGCTGCTGTTTGTTTGGCTTATTTAATTTAATTGACAATGTCATAGCATAATGCTACGTACGGAGCTGCTATTCAGGCTTGATTATTTTCAATTTGTGGTCTGCTGTACAGTGTTAGGAGAATTTCTTTGTTTATAAAGAAATGTTTATTTCTTCTGGAGTGTAAGTAGCTTTGTAAGTGAGGTGGTATGAAATGACATCTTGCTAAGCAGCACTAACTTCTGGTTGCAATGGATAGAAGTTGAGATTTGCTTTGCATTAGACATATCACATTGCTTTCCAAACATTAAGCCTGCAATTGTTTTTTTAAATGCATCACTTCAGAGAGGTGCCATGGGGTACAAAGGAGTTTTTCATCTTCAGATTTGTTTAAATGAGTGTGAATTTCCAGCTACCAGGACTGTGCAGGGGATGTTGTCCAGTTAATATGATTCACTGTAATGCTTTAACTCAAAGGAAACTGTGGCAGGACAAAATCACTGACAGTCTCTTATTTTGTTCTTTTCTTTTTTTCTCTTTACAGTAAAAAAAGCTAAACTCCATGGACCACCAGGTAAGTTGTGCTCTACTGCTTGTTTGCAGCAATGGGTATCCCTGCTCTCTCACTGCTGTTCCTGCTGCTCCCTCCAGTTTTCCTCCACCTCATCTCAGCTCCTTCATGTTCTCCTTATGAGTGATCTTATCTACCTTGACAATCCAGGCAGTTTCAGTTAGTAGAAAACTTGAGGCTGTGAGGTGGTGTCACAGTGGTAAGAAACCTCTGTCTGCTCAACCTGACCTGAACAGGTGATGAATGAGGAAATATGTTCTTTTACTGTCACCCTTCCCCACCCACTCGGCCCTTTCATCTCATCTTGCCTCTGTCCCTGTTCAAAACAGGGTCTGAAAATGTTTACTAAGCAGAACTGTTGTGTGCATCTTTGGATTTAGTGCCTTCTCAGTCCTGACTGGGATTGTTGGATAGAACTGCAGAAGTGAATCATTCTCTTATGTGGCAGTCTGTACTGGCTGTGCTTGGAATTAAAATTCCATCCGCTAGGTTTTCTGTCTACATAATAAAACAAAAACAAACAGCTGGTGATACCCAGAGTTTACAGTCTGGGCAACTTCTTTTCATTGTGGTTCAGAAGCTAGCAAGGAATCATTTAGCAAGTAAATAGATTTATCAGTGGAAATTTAATGTACAGTTTACAAAAGAATAAGCACTTATATAAAATGCTTAAAAATAAAAACTTGTGGAATAACATATTCAGGTGTTTAGGTCTGAAACAGTTGCACAGCTCATTCATAACTTACTTGTTCAGCTTAATTTTTTGGATATAGCTGTCCTCAGATTGTGGCAGCAAACTTTCCAAGACTCCTCATCCATATTCCACAGCAGATCAAGATCTGTCTGTGCACCAACCTTGAATTTCCAGGGAAGGAAAAGTGAGTGCCCAGACTGGAAGGGAGACAGTGTGTACTTTATCTTTTCCCTAATCAAGCCTGCTCATAAATGCAAAAGATTTGTCCTCTAGTCTAGGTTGTCTCAGGTTAAACGTGAGTCAGGTATGTGGTTTCACTGACAAGCTCAGTGTCCCAGGAGGATGCAGGAGTAAAATAGACAGGGAGGGGTAGTAATAAATAATTGGATATATAAGAATCACAATTCAGTGACTCTTGACTCCCTCCTGAGCTTCTGGATTGTGTAATTTCTGTTTCCTCCCTTCACGTTAGGATATTGGAAGCTAGATGATGAGGTTTACTATAGTAACCCACAGCAATGATGCATTAAAATTAAACAATCATACAGTCATAGAATGTTCAGGATTTGGAAGGGGCCTAAAGAGTCATCTAGTTCCATGCCATGGGCAGGGACACTTCCCACTAGACCACGTTGCCCAGTGCCTTAGCCAACCTGGCCTCAAACACTACAAGTACAGGGCATCCACAACTTACTTGGGCAACCTCTGCCAGTGTCTCAACACCTTCACAGTAAAGAATTTCTTCCTAATACCTAACTTAATTTCCCCCTTTCAATTTGTGCGTATTATTCCCTGTACAATCACTATGGTTCCTGGGAGTGAGTCCCTTTCTGGACTCCTTTCAGATATTAGCAGATTGCTGTGAGATCTCCCCACAGCCTTCTCTTTGCCAGGCTGAACAGCCCCAACTTTCTAAGCCTGTCTTCATAGGGGAGGTGCTCCAGTCTTCTTACCAGCTTTTTTTCCTCCTCTGCACTTGCTCCAACATTGGCGTGTCCTTCTTATTTTGGAGATGCCAGAACTGTATGCAGTAACCCAGGTGGGATGTCACAAGAGTAGAGCAGGTGAATTGTCTTCCTTGACCTGCTGCTTATGCTCCTTTGGTTGCATCCCCGGATACATTTGGCTTTCTGGACCCCAGGGACACACTGCTGGCTTATGTTGTTACTCGTCAACCAGCCTCATGAGGTTTGCACTGTTCCATTTCTCCAGCCTGTCCAGGTCCCTCTGGATGGCATCCTTCTCTCCTGAGCACCATGCAGCTTCGTGTCATCAGTGAACTTGCTGAGCATGCCCTTGATCCCACTGTCCCTGTCACTGACAAATATAATGAACAGTATCAGCCCCAGTTCAGACCCCTGAGGGACACCACTTGTCACTGGTCACCAGGTTGATAATGAATTGCTGACCACAAGTCTTTGGGTGTAGCCAGACAGCCAGTTCTTTATCCACAGAGTGCTCTATCCATCAGATCTGTGCCTCTCTAATTTAAAGACAAGGATGTTGTGCAGGACAGTGTCAAATGCTTTGCACAAGTCCAGGCAGACAACATCAGTTACTCTGCCTCATCCACCATTGCAGTAACCCTAGAAGGTCATCAGATTTGTCGGCCATGATTTCCCCTTCGTAAAGCCATGTTGGCTGTTATGTCTTTGTTTTCCATGTGAAATTTTGACAGTATTAAAATTGACTTGATTGAGATTGAACACTGGGAATGGAGGCAAGAGAACATCAAAGTATTAAAATATGTGCACTCCTTTCTGGATGCTTAGCATGTCTTGTTCCAGGCTGTTTGAAACTGATAGATAGGCCTGAGCTGGTAACTCCCATTAAAGGGAAGTTTGTTCATTCTTGGGTGCTGATATTTAAACTTTGTCTGTGTTTTGCTGCTTTTGGTTTTATTAGCAAAGAGATAGCAGAAACTAGGAAAAAAGTTCTTCTAGAGTTTTCCTTCAGATTTAAAATAAAAAGCAAAACATCTAAACAGAGGCTGTCTTGTCTAGATGTGAGTGTGATGTGGTTTTCCTAGGCCAGGTGGGTTTCAGCACACTTACCAATAAATCTATATTTTTCTTCTGCCCGACTGGCCTGTAAAATTCTTTGTGGATTCATGTGTGGAAAACTGAGGTGTGACTCAGGAGAGCAGTTGGGTCAGAAGGGAAGAGATGATGATGTGACCAACCCAACCTCTTGCTGTATGTTTTGCAAGTTTTTTTTCACACTGCTTAGTGTTTATGATGGGTCCTGTGCCTTCAGACTGTCTTTTCTTCCTCTTGTCTGCATTTCAGGAGCAACATCATACTAAGTGTCTGTGTTCCTTAGGAATTTACTGTTTGTCCCTGTCTTACAGCAAGTGAACAGTTGCGTGTTTTTGTTCATTTGTGCTAAGATTTCTGAAAAAGCTATGGTTGAAAATTTGATGCAGGTGGAAAACATCTTGAACATTTGGCTTCTTAAACCCAGTCATATCTTCTCTTACGGGCTTTTCATCTGAGGTCTCTCTGGATGCACTGTATGAACTGAAAACATTACAGTGTTGCGGATGATGTGATGAAAAGGTATGACAATAGAGATAACATTTTATGTCTCATTTCCCAGATAAATTCAATACGTATGTGACCCTGAAAGTGCAAAATGTGAAGAGCACGACGGTGGCTGTGCGAGGTGACCAGCCCTGCTGGGAACAGGATTTTATGTTGTAAGTATGGTGGTGCACAGCATGAGGTGCTTGTGGTTGAGTCCTTCCACAGCCCTGGTGTTCATACAAGCACTGCTAGTGTATGTAGGAGTTGGAATGTTTGGGTTGGTAGAATGCACAAGCCTGGTGACAACCTGAATAATTTTCTTTACTGTTGTATGTGTTGACCTGTGGTGGAGGATGTGTGTTGGGAGATTGTCTCTGCTGGTGCCATGGACTGGCAATTGCTAGTCAGGTCTGAAGTGGGAGGCCAAGTCTGAGGTTGAACTGGGAAGTTACTGTGTGGTTTGGGTCTGGGTTGATGTTGTCCTTGGCCAGTATGTGCACAGCTGTGCCTGTAAGCTCGAGACACACACATGCCTACAAGAGAGCTTAGCCAAGGCCTAAAGGCCCTTAGCTGAGCTTAAATGGGGCTCCTGGGTGTGGGAAGAGGGTGTGGGTGTCTGTGGCTGAAGAGGCTGGTCAGGGCAATTAAGTGTTAGTGCCCTCAGGGCCTCTAGGAGGTGATCTTGGTTACCTCAGTTGGGAGCTGCTTCATGAGCAGCAGAACCAGTTCATTCCAGCTTTTCCAGGGCTTCTGGTGCGGTTGGCACTTCTGATTTGCTCTGATTCTCATAGATGTGACATGCAGCCAAGGATTTCCTAGTGCCTTTTACAATGGTGTGGGTTTTCTTTCTGGTGGATGAATGATTTATTGATTGTACTGCATCTGCTTCTGTTTCTATAGCTTTGTAAGGCAAATTGAACTAAATTTACTAAATGGGGGGGAATGATGTTGTGGGATCAAATAGAGCGCTGCTGTTTCTGAGTGGGTTTGAGGTGTTTACATGGTATCTGTAGTAAGAGACCCCCATGGAATTTTGTGAATATGTTTCCTAACGTACCAGCAGTTTGTTTCTCCTCAGCTGAAAGTGGGAGGTTGCCTCAGGTTAAGGAGGTCACCTGGGTCAGTACTGTATTTTCATCATAGCTGTGCTCTCACCTCCTTTGTTTGGTGATACTCTGCTTTTGGAGCAGCCCAAGAGGTGTGTGCTCTTGCATGGAGAGTCTGGAGCCTGTCCTTTGGCATCTGGTGAAACTCACACGCTCCAGAGCACCAACATCTGCTCAGCTCTGAAGCTCCTGGTCAGACAGAGGCCATGGCTATCACTGATATAAAACACTCAGGACTGGGTAAGGCTGGGACAAGGAATTGAACCTATCCTTGGAGCCACATGCCCATACTCAAACTACTAACTCTTTCTGCCTGTGATTTGTGCTCATCCTGTGGGCAGGAGCTAGCTTTAAACACAGCCAGCCACAGAGGAGGCTTCTCAGTGGTGATTTAAGAAAGCACTTGAATATGTTGGATGAAGGCTCCTGTGTTTGCTGCTCCTCCCTCCCCTCAAGCAGCTCCTGCTGCTGCACTCTGGTATCAGCTGGGAGCTTAGCTAGCATGCTGTAAGGTCACTGAGACGCTCCATAATTAGTTGCTAGGGAATATGGAAGCAGAATATTAGCTGAACTACCTCGCCATTATTGTCCCTGCTTTAGCCAGGCAACTCTACAGTAGTTCTGGTGTCTTCTCATAACAGAAATATCACATGTGGGAACTAGTGTGTTTTGCATGATCCTGTGTACATTAAGTTGTCCTAGGGGAAATAGTGCTGGTATTCCAATACTGCTGTTCTCTAGTTTGCTCTTTTTCTTTCTGGAGTTGGAAGAGGATTTTGAGCAGAGTAGTTTTTTCCCCCAGGGGAAGGATGCTTTTACTGTCTGTGCTGTGTTTACCTTTTTCATGAGGCATAGTAGAAGAACAGACCACAAACAAAAAAATGCTTCCTGTCTGTGTTTGTTTGCTTTGCTGCCAAGCTCCTTGTGAGGCATAACACTGCAGAATTTGGGGCTCTGAGGTTGTTTGAGATTTGGCTATTTACCAGACCAGTGAAGCACTTCAATGTATTCCTTGGGGACATCTTCAAATTTTGAAGGAGCTTTAAAAGAACTGTGTGTTTGATGCCTATTTGCAGGAAACACCTCGAGTGAAAGTGCCCACTGATGTTTAGAATACAGTAATTAATTGGTGCTGTGAGAAATGCCTTTGTTTAAATCCTCTCTGTGCGTGTGGAAAGGGAGGGACACCATAATTCAGTCTCAGCTCTTTTGTTCTTAGAAGCTGTTCTGCATCTAACCAGAAGGTGGAGAAAGAGACACAAAGGCAATCAAAGCCACTGTACAGAAATTCTTTCTATTTTTTATTCTTACCTGATGACCTGTCCTTTGGAGATCTTTAGAGGAGCTCATTGGGTGTATCATTACCAGTGTCCTCGTCTCACAGTGTATGTTGAAGCAAAGTATGTGGTTATACATTGTGACTGAAAACAAGAGTATTTTTTCCTTTCCTTTCTGGCCTCACACTCTTCCATCCAGCAGTCAGCCAGTCATCATAAGCCTGCAATCAGACGAATATCAAGCAGGCTGAAGGTAGAGCAGTGCTGGTACAGCTGCTGGCCATACTGAGTAACCCTATCAGAGCGGAGGATGCTGGAGACTCGATTACAGGATGCTAGCAGTAAACTCATAGAAGGCTTTGTAGTCGCTTGATTTTGAACTGTTGCAGGCTGAGCCACTCAAGTACTGTATGCTCCTAACCTCAATTCTTGTGTCTCAAACAAGAATGGAAGCACTTTGATTTAATACAGACATTTATATACTTTACTGTAACTGTAGGGTTTGTCTTGAACCTTGTAGATAAGATGTTCTCTTTTAGTTGCAAGAAGGAGGCAAAGTTCAAGTGTATGCTTGGATTTGCAGCAATTCTTTCTTATTTTGGCCACAAAGGCAGTTTATAGAAATAAGACAGTAACATGCTTTTAAATTTCCTTGATAGCTGTAACATGGATATATTTGGGCAGAGGGCAGCGGCACTGACTGTCCAAGACACCTACTTTTGGGGATTAACAAGCGCAATAAAGGGAAGCCCTGAGCTCAAAAAATTACGGGTTATAGCTTTTCTTCAGGATAAGTGTGAGACAGCTGTGATATCAACGGACAGCTCAGGATTCTTCCCTACTTCACTGTTTTTTACCAGTGTCTGCTGTGTAGTGTTAGGCTGCTCTGAAGTAGGCATGTAAATAGGCATAGTTATAAACCAGCATGCAGTGAGGCATAAATGCTGTAAAACATTGAGAAGAAGCAAATTTGAGATGTGTTCTTTTGTTAATGAGAGGAAAGATGTTTGTGAAAACCTTCAGATCAGTATTTCCAAGAACCTGTCACTCAATGGCCCTGTGAAACTAGCTGGTGCTGGAGCAGAAGTGGTGCCACACAGCCATGAGCAATATGTAGTGCTACTGATGCAGCTATGCTGGATTTGGGACTGTTGACTCCTACTTCTGGCTAGGAGTAGCTCCACTCACAGGTAAGTATCGGCATGTTTGCACCTGCCAGAGTACACTTGTGTTGCTGTGCTGCCAAGGGTGACACTCAGTTTGTTAGAAATGGGGTGCCTGATGACAAAGAGCAGCTCATCTCTAGGTTTTGGTCCAAGGTACACTTCCTCCTCCTGTGTACATAGCTGCAGAGATGAGTTCCCTACTGGCAGTTCTTGCATGACATAGTTCAGGGTTTTAGTTTGCACTCTTTGTGTAATTAGTATTAAACTGTGAGTTACTAGAAACTGGTGTTCCCCGAGAGTATGAGCTGCCTCAGCCACACAGTTCCAGGAGCTCTCTGTAGCTTGACACAGCTCTGTGGAAATAGTTCACTGGTATAGTCATGGTGGTAATGCAGAACATGAAAAAAAATTAGATTGTATTCTGCTTTTTTCTCATCTGTGCTGCCTTTACTTTTTTTTGCAGTGAGATCAGTCGGCTGGACCTGGGCCTAATTGTGGAAGTATGGAACAAAGGACTGATTTGGGACACCCTGGTTGGGACCGTGTGGATTGCTCTGAAGGCCATTCACCAATCTGATGAGGTTAAGCTGACAGAGAACCTTTATTTGCTCCAGTGTTGATAATTAATACATTACAGATCTGACCTGGTGCAGCCCAGACTGAGCTCCTAAGCAAAACTTCCACTTGCAAAGTCAGGAAGGCTGAGTGAACAGAGAGCGCTGTCTCATCACATTGATTTTGATTTTGTAGTGAGATCACAGCTGAGGTTACATAGGGCTCTTTGGTCTCATTTCACTTGTGTGGACTGAAGAGCTGGGGCCTAATCTGTTAAGGAACACAGACAAATGTCTGAAGTCTTAAGGATTTACTGCTAAGTCTGATTGTCAAATTCCTATGACTTACTGCTAAAGATCTCTGTCTTGTACAGGTGATAAGGTAGGCCCAGAGCATATCTGCAATATCTTCTTAGGGCTTCTGGTTAGTGTCAGTTGCGTTAGCATGTAGCTTGTGCTAATATATATGGACAAAAGTAGGAAGTTGGATGTGTCAATGTTTGTAACTGCCGTAACTACTGAGTTTGGCAGTTGTTGCATCTAAGCATTTTTAACACAAATTTTAGGGTATTTACTTAGAAGATTTTTGGATTTGGGCAGGGAGAGATAGATTGTATTTTCCATAAAAGGAAAAGAGTGGGGATGCCCTGCAGTGTGGCCATGAGGTCTGGCTGGTGCTCAGTTCCTCTCACTGTCCAAACACTCCTCAGTCCCGCCTTTGAGGGTTTACCTTTGCAATTCCACTGAGAAGGTAGCACTTGTTTTTGCTGCTTGCCCTGGTAGATGCCTCTGAGATTTGGAAGAAATCCAGTTTGGAAGAAAAAGCCAGTGCATGCTAAATGGATGTAATTTAATGTGAAACAGGGTTGATAACGCCCTAAAGCTCTTTTTGGTCTGTTTTAGCAAAAGTGTGATAGTTGGTACATGAAGTTCTTCAGACCTGAATGTTCGTTCACTTAAGGCCTTTGTTTCGCAGGAAGGTCCTGGGGTGTGGTCTACGCTGGAGGCAGAAGTTGTAATGAAACATGATGAAATCTGTGGAACCAAAAACCCAACCCCTCATAAAATTTTGCTGGACACAAGATTTGAATTACCTTTTGGTGAGTGCATTTTCATAACTTACCCAAGGTGCTGACAGTAGAGAGAGAAAGTGGGAACAACTTAGTTTTATAATCAAGTTGTGCTCATTCACAGTTCAGTCAGTGTTGTTCAGTGGAGGTCATGTGGCTGGTATTCATTTTTTGTTTGGCTTCTTTCTAACAAGATCTGAATAATTATGAAATATTTGAAATCCCTGGGTGCTGGCATATTTAGACTGGTAGCATTTTTTTCTTCTAATAGTGTTTCAGAATTGTGTAGTCATGCATTCTTTTCCTGAGCGGGGAGCATTTGCTTCTTTGAATCTAGAGAAATTTGGCTCTAGAAGAGGTCATTAGGTGTTGTTAGAGCTGTTCTGTGGTGAATGCACGTAGCCCTCTGCGATTTGTGCAGTTCAGTTAGTGAAACATTAATGCTTAGTGGTCCAGAACATTATCATTAGCAGAGTATATAAATAACTTAATGTTGTAAGAACTGCCTTTCTGGAAATTACTTGTGGTTAAAAAGTACGGAATATGGAAAAGCAGCTAATTGGATTAAACTGAACTGACATAAAGTTGTAATTTTTAAATTTTATTTTACTTAAGCAAACAAAAACAAACACCAAACCAAATAAACCCCAAAAGTAAGGCCTCAGCCAGAATGCATCCTAGGCCTATGTAACTTCTCTTTCCAGCTCTTGCCTAATGCTTGGTATCAAGAACAGAGGTGATGTTTTTGGGGTTTGTGCTATTTTTTTTCATGCACTGAGCATTGAAGTGTTTCAAAATATTCTGTCGTTGCAAGGCTCATCCCTCCCCCTCTCCCTGTTGCATCCTTTTTGCTACAAAGCCCTAGCCAATGTGAGCAATTTGTATCGTACTCTAAGCAGGGGTAGAGCTTTTGTGCAGGCACTGGTGTTTAGTCACCACCTGTCGGGATTGTCTGTCTGTTGTGGGAAGAAGTTAGGACATCTGTGGGTCTCATACTCTGCTTCCTGCTGCAGGGGAGGATGCAGGCCTTGGCCCTGCATCTGGGCAGTCAATACAAATTGTGTTTTGTGCTGTGGGTGCACTGATGTGAGTGCACAGTGCCCTGAATGGTTGTAGTGGGAGAGCACAGTAGATGTAGATGTGGTGGCAGTTCTGTAGATGCAGTGGCACTGCTCTTTGACTACAGTCCAGTGTGCAAAGGGGAAGAGGTACCTGACACCTCAGCTGTCCTGACAGCTGTCTGATGTTGGTCAAGGGGCCATCCCTATTCCCCATGGAAATATCCTGGTGTTCCACTGCTTCTGTCTGTGGGAAGTTTATTACTGAAGTTACTTTTTATGCAAGAGGAGGAACAAGCCTGTTTCACTTTACCATATGTCTTGGTTTTTGGTACAAGTGTTGAGGCTTCTGGGAAGGGCAGAACAAGCACACAGTGCTGAAGGCAAGGCTTGTAGCCACCTTCTCATCTGAATTCATTATGACACACTTGCTTGTAAACTGTCGCTGCTTTAAAAGAAAATGAAGTTCTGATGTCTCACTTTGTATTGGGAGTGTCCAAAAGAGAATTTACTTTCTTCTGCCATTCATGTTATGGACTGCATTGCATTTTGAAGTATTTTTTTTTAAGTTTAAGAAAACAGACTCCATGTTGATGTGTTAGAACATCTGAATTTTAAAAATCAAAGTATCAGATAATAATGTGTTTTCTTCCTAGTACTATACTCAGAAGAGTTTTTCTTTGTTTCTTTTGGGGTGGTTTATACTATTTTAAATTTTTGCATTTGGAGGAGTAGAATTTCATGCAGAGCAGTAAATAAGTTAAAAAAATTTGTGATTCTTATGTTTTTGACACAACTGATGATTTAAAGCACATCTACTACTTATTTCTTTGCTTACCATGCCAAATACTGAAATAACAGGGATTCCTCATTGTTGTGTTGAATGCTTTTTGTCCTGGGGTGTGGAAAGTTGTCTGCCTGTCCAGGATTTCATAATGTCTAGGAAAAAATGGGTGCGTGAGTTAGCTCTTCAAAGGCTGCTCTTCCCTAGAAGAGTGCTGCAGTTTTTGCTTTCATCTCCATTTCTAGTCTGAGGTGCCATGGCAAGGTCAGAAGCAGGTTGAAAAGCAGGAGGCACTAAGGGTTTGTCATACTCCTCTAGAAAGTGGCATCTACCCATGTCACGCACTCTAGTGGGGCTTCCCCTCACACCGTGACTGTCTTCTGCCATCACCTTTGGGACGGAGAAGGACTCTGCACCATGGATTAGGCTCTGTCTCCTTTCCCAGGTACAGTGGGACTTGGAGGAGTGCATGGAGCTCACAGCACTGCCTCTGCATCTCTCCCAATGGATTTGCCGGTCAGTTTCCCTTTAGCTGGATGGCAGCAATACGGATTCTTAGTGTACTACACATTAAGATTCTTTGTCATATGAGTTGGGAAGTGCTGCTTTATCCCTATGCAGGGAATTAAATGGATCACTGATGTGCTGTGGAAGTTCTTAAGTCAGCAGCTGGGCCGTAGAGGCAAGATTTTAATAACAGCAGGTTTGGAGTGACACTTAGGAACATTGTATATCATGTTTTGTTTCCCAGGTGAAGATCTCCTAGCTATTGTAAATGCATAAGAACCAGAGTGATGTGTGGGCTCATGTACAGCTTGTGCTGCTTTTCAAATTGGGTAAAACACTGCTGCCTGGGATAGCAGCTTTAAAAAACCCTGTGTGTTCTCCACCTTGGCTGTGCTTCTGTGCTTTTTCTATCACTTCTGGCTGCTGTCTCATTTAGATGCACAAAGGTGCAGTACCCAAGGTTATTCAATGTATTGAAAGTATTTAATTGTATTTAGGTGGAGCTTGAGAGGTTTTAAGGGTTTGTAAAAGAGAGTAAATGAGTTTGAAAACCGGAAAAGCTGAAGTCCTTGATGTAAAACACGATTGTGTATGCAAAGAGGTTTAGAAACCGGTTTGTTGTTTGCACTATATTTATCCTGGATTAGTTTGTTGTTTCTGCTTCCTCTTGATACATTCAAGATTCTTCCTTACTGGTATCTCTTCTGCTCGTACTCTGGAGACTGGCAGCTGCCAAAGCTGAAACAAGTGCGAAATGTCCTGATGCTGATAGTGGTAGTATGTGATGAAAGCAACTTAGAGATTTTTTAAAATTTTTTTTTTCATATCATGCTGTTTTCAAGTATTTACCAGGCTTGGATTTGGGAAGCAACTTGGGAAGCAGTCATCTCCTGACAAAGGCTGGTGGGAGTTTAGTCTCTGCTTTCTGGTAATAGAAGAAAAGCTTTTTTGAGGTCATGCAGGAGTTATACTTTGTCAATGGCCAGATTTGTAATGGGACAAAGAACACTGAAGGTGGCCTTCATATGTCCACTGTGTGTCCATTGCATGTTCCAGATGCAGCTGTTGCCTTGTGGTCAGTTTGTGTGACATCAGCACATGCTGTACAGGAGAGGGCATCTCTGTGGGCCTTTCTGTGTTGCATATCTCTACATGATGGACTGCAGTGCTGGGGACCAGGCTGTCATATGATACTCTCTGTCAGCCCCACGTTCTTGAATATTCAGTC
The DNA here is from genome assembly GCF_029207755.1 of Chamaea fasciata. Lineage (NCBI taxonomy): Eukaryota > Metazoa > Chordata > Aves > Passeriformes > Sylviidae > Chamaea > Chamaea fasciata. The sequence continues at coordinate 19,252,270 of NW_027094089.1, forward strand.
TCACAGAAACAGAACAACTGCAAATCCTCTGCTACAAAAATGTAACAAAGAGTGAGGATGGGAAATATGAGGCCTTATATTAACCTGTAGGGTGAGAAGCTTGGTAGTCCATTAAAAATGGCAATAAACTGCCTTCTTCATGGCAGGAAGCGGTTGTTAGCCAAGACAGGCTGGAGCCACTTTCTGCTCTGGTCATATCTCTTTCCTCTTTGGAAATAGAATGAAAGGGAAGGGATACAGCTTTCCTTGGTTGTTTTAGAAAATTTTCTGGTAGGGAGAAGACAATCTTGCTATTACTGTTTTGGTGCAGTGAGTGTGTGTTGGCACAGACTTCTCAGGATGCTGCTTTTCAAGTGTAAAATTGTTCTTCTTAATAGCAGTTCTACTCTGTCCCCCTTTTTTAGAAGTGCAGTGACTGTGCAAATACCTCACAGGATGCAGTACTCAAAAATGCTTTTGGCTCCCAAGCTATAGCAGTTTGGTTCTGTGCCAAGCAGTTTCTAGTTCATAATTGGAGTGAAAATGCTTTTAGTGTTCTCAACACTCCCAGGGTAGGAGCATGCTGATCTGCATCTAACCATGAGATGGGCTAAGTGTGTTTTGTTATTTTAGTGTCTTGGGATCCAAACAGAAAGCTCAGCTCAGCAAAGTCATTTCAGTAAGAACTTACGAAGATTCCCATGCATTGGAAAAGGGAAGGAATTTGGGCAGGGAAGAGGGGAAGCCAGGTGAACACTTGTAGGAAAGTGGAGAGAGAGAGGGTATCACTTTTGCTTTCAGCACTTGCTCCCACTCCTGCCGAGCTGGGTTTTTCCCCAGCCCAGAACTTGCTACCTTGGAAAAACTCAGAAGGAACAAAGTGGTGTGCAAGGTTCAGGGCAAGGCCCAGCAAACCTGAGGAGAAGAAAAACTTTAGGGCTGAAGTGCCTGGTTGTTGCCAAGCTAGAGATGTCTAAGCAGGAATGCTGTCATGTTTCGCTTCCTGAGGGGTTTAACTTGGTGAAGTGTTCTGTTTGCATCCACTAAAATCTCCTTCTGTTTCCTTTCTCACTGACAAGTAACTGTACTGCTGTGTGCCTATTCCAAGTGTTAGGGCACTTACTTGCTCTGAGCACCCTCACCTGGGACCTCCACCCATACCCCTGCTCATGTGCCCAGGAGTCCCACATCAGCTCAACTTGGAGCCTTCAATCCTGAGTGATCATGTGGGAGTTGCTCATCCCCCACCCCAGCCATTGCCGTGTCTGTGCCTGCTTATGGACTCCGCAGATTCAGGCCCACAAAACCAGAAGCTCAGAGAAAATGGGGTTCAGCTTCCAGCTGAGAATGTCAGTAAGAGCAGGGACAGTAAAGTTTGCAGTGTTTCTATGTTGGTTTCAAATTAATAAGCACCAAAAGCTCCTGAATCTACTTGCCCATCTTCTCTCTGTTGTTTATCAGTAATTTAGTTTCACTGACATACGGTCTTGCTCCTTGTGTTCACCAAGCATGATGCCATCCTGAGATGGCATCAGGTGGTCTCTCTCTGGACTAGTTCATTTTTTTTTATCTTTTAAGCAGAAGTTAATGTAGTGGAGTGATTTCCACTGTAGTCAAAAGCTGAGCAGTGGTGCAGGAGCTGGCCAGTGGATGTGGCCTTGCAAGCAGTCTCTGATCTCTGTGCTAGTGATTTCCACTCTCTGCATTCCAGAGAAACAGCTCCAACAGAACTGCTGACTGAGGCAAGACACAACAGAAGCTTCCTCAAAAAATCAAAAATTATATCTCATTGGGATTTGTTTTGAGCAGGTAACTTGACTCACAATCACAGCCCAGTTGCTTCAAATTTAAAGTTTGCTGTACAGTCATTTTACTGGTATTAGTATTGTTGACAAGAGTTTCTCCGAGATCAGAAAGATGTCCTTACAGCTGTTATCTGGACAGTAGCTGATTTTTATCTCTGACTAGCCTAAGAAGCTGTTTCAGTAGAATCAGCAATATTGCAGTAAGAATCTGCCAGCTGTTTATGAAATGGGCATCTGGGCTGTGAGATAGGAGCAGTTAATTCAAGTGCTGCTCCTTGATGCCTGAGCATGCCACTACACCACCATGGTGTATGGGAAAGCATTGAGACCTACCCTGAGACATCCTCTATTTCTGCAGTGCTGATGGTTCACCTGTCCTCAGTTTCTTTAGTCTTGATTTCAGGCTCCAGATTTGAGTTGGACTTTTAGTTCTCATTCATGGGGGTTTTTTCACCTCTTAGAGAATTGTCTTTCCAAGACAATTGGGCTTTACTGTAATTTTTGGATTGTTTCATGCCATTGTTGGAGTTTGTCCTCCTAAACCTCATCAGGTTGTATGCTGATCGCCATTCAGTTCACTGATGCATTCTTTCTAGATCAGTTCTATCTGATCAAATTTGCTTTGAATGCCAGCCCTAATTTGCGCAGAGACTGTCTAATAAATCTGTGCAGCTGTGATCCACAGCCCTGATGATCAAGAACACATATGTGTTTCTACCAGTCTTATAGTTGTGGAAGAGTCTCTCATGTTTTTTCTTACCTTGTTTTCTGAAAGGTTTTAACAATGAAGTAATGTACTGTACATCAGAAAGAGCAGCTGGCTTTGTGTTTTTTGGTTGAAATAAATTACTTTGGTCTCCCTGCAAGCAAGGAGAAAATGGGTTGTCTTTTTTTCTACTCGGTGCAGGTTTTTTGGAGTCAAATACTAAGCTTCCGTAAAACTTTATCAAGTGGGGAGTATTTTAGCACCTTGTGCGGGTGAGGCTAGCTGCATAAAAATTCAGTGGTGTTTCTGTTACAAAGATGTGGACACGAGTTCATAGTCCAAGGAAATATCTACTGCTGAAACTTGAAATTCCACTAAATCTGGCATGTACCTGTTAACAGTGATTTGTGTTCTGTTACCTGCAGTGTTTTGGGCTTGTTGCCTTCATAAAATGATGGTTTGTGTGGCTGAGAGAGGACACATGTAGAGCAGACATTCTCTAAAATGTACGAGAAGACAGCAGTTCTTGGTCCTTTCTGAAAGCATTGTGGGTTCCAATGGAGTGCTCACCTGCCAATAAATCTTGTTCTTTTTCTTTGTGAGGAATGAGAGTGAAAGTAACTTTTAGAATCACCTTTTCATCAGGAGGCCACCATGTCCTGATTTTCCCATTTTTGCCAGTGTGTAACTTCATGGCCACCACTGTGATATGTTGAGTACAGTTCATTGCAGGGAAACAGACTACTTGGCTCCTTTTGAGGCCACCTGAAAGTGTAAAGAATTACAGGGGATGGGAAAAACAGCTGAACTGGAACAGCACAATCTTCCTGTCAGCTTGCAGGGCTGGTGGTGTTTTTAGCTCGAGCACTCCCTCCATTTCCTTCCTCTGTGAGCTTTGAAGTTTCTGCAGTGGTGCAGTTTCAGTCCATAAATAGCCAGATTTCAAAAGTTGCTACATTCAGGGATGCTGAGTGGCCAGGAAAAAACCCAAACAAAACAAATCCAAATCCTTTTTTTTCTTTTTCTGGTGTTTTCACACCACTCCATCCCTAAATAATTTTGTGTTATGCTTTTCACAGCAGGTTATCTGCATCTCTGAGCATGTCCTTTGAAAGGCAAAATTTTGACCAGTGGAAGTCAGTGTTCCATTAGGACAAATGGTTCCATTATTTCAAAGTGTGAAATAGAAAATAGTTACCACAATAAAAGCGATAATGCTTGCTACTTGCTGTCACCTTGGTAGCTCTTCTGGATGATAAAAATGTTGAGATTCATTTCACAATGAAGCTGCAGTGGGGCATAAAAGGGTGAATGTGCTCTCATGTGAATATGGCTGCCTGTAACAGTGTTTATTGCCTCAAAATATTTGGCTTATTGCTGGTGAAGAAATAAGAGACCATTTATTTTTTGGCACCTAATTTGTGTTACACCAGGAGGTGTGGTATTGGTGTGCATAAGGTGTGCTCTTCAAGGGCAGCCTTTGTTCTGCTGGGGTTATAAAAAGCCTCCAGAATGAGGTTCTTGTTATGTATTAAAGTGTATAAGCAAGTGTATTAAAATACTGTTGTGAAATGGCTCTTCATCAAACTAATACTTTAATTAAATGTGAATTAGTCTGTCTTTCTCTTTCCTACCTTTCTGTAAGTGTGCATTTGGTTAATTAGCTTTAAACAAGAAAGCAGTGTAAGCCCTTGAACTGTGCTACTATTTACAATGTTTATTTTCCATCTGAGTGCTAACATAAGACAGGCCTATTTCTTCAAAATCATATGTGGGGTTTTTGTGTATAGTCTTTAATACTAATGGTAATGAATGCAAAGTTACTTGGTTAATAAGGTAGTGTGATTTACTCTTTTGACTTAGATATTCCTGAAGAAGAGGCCAGATACTGGACAAGAAAATTAGAACAAATAAATTCTCTGGGAGATGATGAGGTAAGTATTTACATTGAAAGAATAATGTAGTCCTGAATGTCTTATAACTAGTTTTTATTCTTTGTAATAGATCCCTATGATTAGGGTAACTGCTAAATGTTGATCATTTAGAAGTCTTCCATGAACTGCCTACAGAACTCTTTTTTTAAGTGTACTGTTTAGTGTTAAGGAGAGGAATATTTTTCTGCGTGCTGGAAGTACTTGAATAATGTTTTGTTGGTGTGAATATGTTCAAAGGAAAGGCAACACTGCGCTTTACCTGAGCAGAGTGAAACCATTTTTGACAGGCTGTGGTAGGTTCTTTCTGTGAAATCAAGTAAAAAAGGACTTTTTTTTGCAGTTGACTGTTTCTTTGAAGAAGACAGTGCAAGATACTGAATCTTTATTTGAATTGAGGACTGTTGAAGGTGTTGGCTTTTGTCCTTGTGCAGTTGTTAATGGCTCAATTTATATGAATCTTATATTAGAATATGTGGTAGCTATGGCTTTGGTTTCCTGGCTGTAGTGTGTGCTTAGCTAAGCAGCTATAAAATAGAGGTTACTTTTTTATTTCTAAGAGAGACTATTGCATGACTAAAATTTTGTTTACAGTTCATACTGTTTGCAGAATAAGATTTAACATGTTAATGCCTGTACCAGAAATGAAGTATTTAGAAAACCCCAATACTCATGTGTTGATGTGAACATCGAGTAAGAACATAGTGCAGGTGAAACCTCTTTGACACTTCTCTTTCCATAGCAAGAGTTTCCATAGCTAGATAACTTGCAAAATACTCTGCCAATGCAATTACTTCAGGAAATTTTTGTTCTTGGATCCTTCATCTATCCCTTTGCTGTTCCTTATATGAATGATTTGGTTTACTGTGCAGGTGAAGGAAAATAAGGTGCATTTTATTTTTGACTGAGGAAAGAGCAATACTCAGGTGGATAAAAACTTAAAGAATTTAGGGCAGCCTCTCCAGCCTTCCTAGAAGTTTGAGAGCCTCTAAGAACTGATGGAAAGCTCAGTCTGTGACTTGTCCTGTCAGTGATGCTGCTGTGGTGCCTCCCCGCTCCCGTGGGCTGGAGCAGCAGTTCAGGTACTTCAGCGAAGCACAGGTGCCCTCTAGTGCTTCACTGAACTGGTACTTGCTGAAAGAAATCCTGAGCTTTCTGAGTCTCCCCCTTCCCTGCAGTGCCGTGCACATGCTTGCTAACTGCAGGCTCTTATCAAATACCACTAACAAAGTACTGTCTCCATATTTGTTACCTAATGATCTCAGACTTATGGATGTTACCTGTGACCAGGAAGAAAAAAAACAAACCTGTGCAGGGGCTGGCCTGAGGTGGTTCTCCTGAAGTTCTCTACATTTGCCAGCCACCCAGAATGAGAATGAGATCTTCGTTGCACATTCCCCTAATTGGCAGGGACTTGTAGCTCAGGAACTTCCAGAGTCAGAGGCAGTATCCTTGTGTTGAACAGCACTCAATGGATTTCTCTTTTGTGGATGCCAGTTGCCCTTTAAATGCACCCAGGTCAGTTACGTTTTTGCAAAGGAATTCAGCACCTTAACTGTGCATTGAAGGAAGAAATTTCTTAATTGCTCTGAGCAAACAAACACAGTGTTTGAGAAACCAGCTGGAGGCAGGTTTGTTTGACGAAATTAAATGGCTAATCCTCATGCATCCAGTCCCTGCCGCTCAGCTTTACAGACCTCAGCTTTTGGGCTGCAGAATCCTGGTCTGCGCAGTGTTTTTTAGCACAAGACAACTTTGTACCTTTGTTTTAAGTTCAGCTATCTCGGTTTGAGATGATGAATGAACAGACTAAAGCTGCACAGGAGTATTGAAGAAGCAGGTTCATTTGGAGTTCATATGGTGTCATAGAAATGCTTTCCAGCTTCTCTTCCTACAAAAACTTAATATTCCATTTTCATTTTGGGTCTCCTGATAGCTGTAGGGCTGATGCCTTAAAAAGAACAAACTGCTGACACTCTGGGATCTCTGAGGATAATAATTCAGAACCCACTGCTGTCCTGTGTTGCTGAGATTGCTCATCAGCAGACTTCCTTTCACCACTTTGTCAACCAGTCAGTGCTGTGAGATCTGGCAGTTCTTGTTTTCACAGTCCTGATTAACTCAGTGGGTTGGCAGTTTGCTGATGATAAGACTAACCACCTTTCAGGATCCCTTGTGCATTTTAAGTAGCACAGATCAGAAGATAACTGCAGCGGAAGTCTGCGGTTTGTCGCCTTCCATGCACAGAACTGGTCATTAATCCCTACCAAATCCAAGGAGAAACTGTCTGGTGGCTGTGTTTTGCATAGGCTGCAGCACCAGCTTGCTAAGTTTGCCACTTCCTTTGTTGTCAGGTCTTTTTTCCTAGCAAAGACTGTTCTCATTATTTCGGTCAATTGTCCTAATTTTCTCATATCTCTGTGTAATACAAGATAGAAGAGAATAACAAAATAAAACCATTGGCATTCCCCTAGGGAACACTTTGATGCTGTAACAAACAGCTTTGTAAAACGTCAAAGATGGCTAATTAAAATACCTCAATGTTCTCTAATGTAGTATTAAATTAGATGAAAAATTCTTCGCTTTGGATGTAAAGTGGATCACAGCAGAGTTTGCAAGTGTTGGCTGGGCAAATACTGTGTTCTTGCCTTGCCAGGCACTTGAATTACCTTACTGTTGCCATCTCCTACTCCAGAGTTGCTGTGAGCCCACAGGAGTTTTGAACTGTTGAAGCTGTACTGGAGTGTCTAAATGTAAACAGGCTCGTTCCCTGTTTGGAGTTCCCTGTCAGACTGACATTGTGGTGTGGAGAATCGGGTCTTTTCAATGTCTAATTGGAGGTCTTAGAATTGGTGATAGGGCCTGTGCTTGTTCTAAAGCAGACTTCACCTTAAACAGAAGTGCACTTTGTAACATGATTTTGGCATGAAAAAAGAGGACACTTCTGGGAGTGTGTTTAAATGCAGATATAATGGAGAATATATTACAGATACTATGTTATAGATATTGTGCTTTGGTAATACCAGGGATATTTTCTCTTATGTGTGGCATGCCGTCATAAAGTTAGCATTTGCTTACTTGTCTATGTTCCTTCCTATTTTTTCCCTCCTTTAGTATTCCTTTCAGGAGGAAGTCCAGAAGAAACCTTTGCCCAGTGCTGCCTCCCAGTGTTGTAAGTTAGACTTATTTCTTCTCAATATTTTTTCCTCTTTCAATGTACTTGATTTCCTTTTGTGGTTAGATGTCAAGTGATGGTACATCTGAACAACATTTTCTTATTAGAAGTACTTAAATTTCTGTGCAGTTATGAAAAGCTGTGCTCCTCAAAATACTGCTCTGCAGATTCTGATGCCAGGAAGTGAAATCATGCATTGAGTCTTGTACTTGCTGTTGTCCTTGTGTGCAATAGTAACAGAAAACGTGTTCAAAGTCACCAAGATTGTCAAGCCTTGTAATGTTAATACCAGTAAGAAAATGCTGTGTTTTTTCATGTGACTATATTAGGCTATATTCTGCTAAAACTTCCTGTGTTAAATATAATTTTATATTATTGTTTAGTTAAATTTTAAGAGGGAGAAAATAGATGGAGACAAGTACTACTGGTAGCCTTTTAAAATGCACCAGAGGTTTGTGTACTTGATGTCTAATTTCTTCAATATTACTTTTCAATGCTGCGTTGATGGATGGAAAAATATTTTTTACTAATTTTGGCTTATCTTGTCTTGCATTTTTTATACTTCTAAAAACATGGATGGAAAAATAACAGCACTTACTGTATCTGATGATCTGCAAAATTAGATTTATGAAACACTGCTTTTAACATACAATAGATGAAAGCTCAGTGTTGTCTCTTGTGAATGTGTTATCTACTTTTGGCAACAACATTAATAAAACTCGAGTCTCATAATTTAAACAAACCTTTTATCCTCCAAATCCTTTATGATGTGCATCAGCTAAGGCTGTTTATCCATTAGGCTGATAATAAGATCTCTTCAAAAGTGGTAACATTTGGAAATGCTAGTTACTGTTTACCTTTTTTGGGTAGAATTAATTTCTCTGTGTGCTATTGTTTTGTTATCTTAAAAGTATCTTCAACCAACTCTAGACATTAGCCAATTGCCTAGGAAATGTGATTGTGCTGTGTAGCTGGAACACATACAGCCCCATATCAAAGTATTTCGGTAATACTTTCATTCTAGTTAATTCTAGTTAACACTGAATAGGTCCTCCCTTTTTTGGAGGGAAAAAAGAAAGAAAAAAGAAAGAAAGAAAAAAGAGTGTCTATAAAGAATAAAGCAGGGGGGTTTTGTTTGGTGGGGTTTTTTGTGGGGGGGTTGTTTGTTTGTTTGCTTTTTGTTGTTGCTGTTGTTGTTCTGCTGTTCTCTTTTTGGGGGGTTATTTTGTGTGTTTTGCTTTGTTTTTAAATGGTCAAAAGGGTACAGTTGATTTGTTAGACCTATAAGTAAGAAACATTTTAGGAGAAAATAATATTTGATTAAATCTTATTAACATAGTATGCAGAAACTGCAATGTCAAAAAGTCAAAGAAAAACTGTCTGCTGTATGAAGTATCCAAGAAATGAATGTGTTATTTGCTGAAATTATTTTCCTGGCTCTGTGCCCTGGGCTTTGCTTTTGTTTGAGGGAGGCTAGTTTGATTGAATCTCCTAAGTATTGACATGTATGGGTAAATTAGAGGGAATGCTTCTGTGTGGGGAAAATAGCTGCACCTGTTCCCACAGCAGGGTGCCTTTACATCCCCCTGTAGCTGGTTTCTCCCCTGGAGAACCAACTGGGCCCTTGGAGACAGACACAATGAAAAGCAGCACTACAGCCACCCTTGTCGTGCTGCCTGTTAACAGCCTGCATCTTGCTGGAAAGTGATCTTTTGCAATATTCAGTTGAAGGCCTTGTGGTTTGAACAATTAATGTCACATAAAAATTAATATAATCATTCATGGGATTAAAACACTTATCAGAATGGATGTTAAACATTTCATAGCAGTCTGTTGTTAATGTATTTAAGAATTTTCAATAAAGCTGATGGCACTGCATGTACTTTGGCTTGTTTACTGCCTACAAGTATCTGATGTCTATGAATATCTATTCACATGGAAAAAATACAAAATAGGCATTTAATATAGAGGTACTTTTGAAAAATGAACTCTGCCTGCATCAACTTGTGCATAAGAGTTGTCAGCTTGCCTCAATACAGCACAGTCCTTTGAGACACAAGAGTTTAACATAGAACATGCACAGATTGTATCTCTGTTGAAAGCTGACCTGACCTTTGTATGTGACACAGGAGCTCAGCCCTTTTTACACAAGAGCAGGGTGGGTGTCCTTCACCACACTAAAATGTGTTCAATATGGAATATTCTTACTTATCATGTGGGTAAATAATTGATAGGTATATTTTTAGGTATAATTAAAATATCCTCAAGAGCACTTTTAAGACTCATCCAATTTTCCATCACATCATTTTTCAATTTCATCATGTATATGTTCCAGATGAGGTATGGTCACTGTGGGGAGTAGGACACAGTCTGCTGGACAAAAGACTAAGTATTTATTTAGAAGGAGGAAAAAAACATGCTCAATGTGAGTAGGTTTTACTCCATGAGAATGTTTTCCCAATCCTTCAAAAAATACAAAATTATGTTAAAACCTACTGCACTATAGAGCAAAAGTTCTGCAAAACATTTCATATAGCTTGCACTTAAAAAAAAAATTGTACATAACTGCATGTGCCACTGGTGTCCTGCTTAGCCATTCTGGCAGCTCTCAGAAGATCATTTTGACATCCGTGTTCCAGCTAGAGAAAATCCCGCTCCAGCAGGCAAGATTGAGTTCATTAATTAGGAAAATACATGCCCATGCATGTTAAAATTAGATCACACTTCTGCCGTCTTCTGCATCTGTACTTTCCACACATCTTTTTACCTTTTCCAAACCAGCTTTTCTTGTGGTGGTTTCCCATTTCCTGCAGGGATGCAATTTATTCTTTTATCTCCCCTGAGTAGACAGGGGAGAAGGATGATGGAGCAGGATGTGAAAGAAGAGAGGTGATCATGTCTGAAAGCCAGCCTCTGATCTGAGGGTGGTTTTTCATCCCTGGGCATGTATGGGCTTCTGCCTTGGCACGGTGCCCTGGGAAATCTTGGCCCACTCTGGGAGCTCTGATTTTTCCAGAGATTATTGAGCTTTCAACCCTCTTTCACAGTCTCAAATGCTGTTTTGTTCTCAAAAGACTCTGACCCATAATTTCTGAGGTGATGTGGGATTTGGACTTCCTACCTATTCCTAAATTAGGCAGGTGGTCCTGTTGCTTATACAGTCTTTTCTAAGCCCTGCTGATTTTGGCACTTCCTGCCTCTTTCCTTCATTATACTTAACCATTTCATTTTTAACTCCCAGCTGCTGTGCTTCTCTATATATTCCTCCTGCTCCAGAAAGATCACATGCTTCCAATTGATTTAACTTTCAGTGAGCAATGAGCAAAGCACTAGAGTGTCCAAGGATTCAGTTTTGTTTGCCTTTCTATGACATGTAGTCATAGTTATTAATGTTTTGATATGTTGTTGTTAGAAAACTGCAGCATCTCCATATTGGCTTTTACCCACAGCCTGAAATGAAATGTAAATTGAAAGGAAAGCAAGGTTTTGTTGTCTGAAAATTCACTTTAAATTATGCAGATTGAAAACATAGTATGTGATTACTTTGATGTTGAGTCAATAAGCTCTAAGTTATTTATTGTGAGGACTTACAGATTTGTTTTCCTTGTATGCTCAAGATTATTTCTGGACACAGAGAAGTCCATTATAAGCCACAACTGAGTCACACTGTGAGTATTTTAAATGCATCTCTGATTTGGATCAGTTACAGTGCAAACTGGAATGAGAAAGATACTCTGCATCTTTGCAGAATCAATCTAGCAGACTTGGTTAATATCAGCTGCTGTAAATACTGCACTACAGCATTTATCGGGGAGTTTGCCAATCTGGAAGAGACCAGGTTTGTTCAGTGCGATTCTCAATGAAGATAACCTAAGTGCCACTGAATCAACCAGTTATGTCTGTCCTCTTAGCATTGACTGATAATCTTTCTGAGAATGCTTTATTGTCCCTTTTCTGCATCAGTGTTTTTATTCCACTTCCTTTAGTCCTTTGCTCTGTGAAATACCTGGTTATCAGGACTGTGGTGGGTGTTGACTTTTTTTTTGTTTGCTTGCTTTCTTGTTTGTTTTTTGGGTTGGTTGGTTTGTTTTTTTTGTTCATTTGTTTGTTTATTTGGTTTGGCTTTTTTTGCGCGCGCGTGTGTGTGTGTGTGTGTGTGTGTTCTTTTTGTTCTGCATGTGTGTGTGTGTTTTTCTGTGGGTTTTGTTGTGCTTCTTTTTTATCAGAAGAAGATAATTTTTTTGCTTGGCTCTGGATGTAGTTTGGTACTGGCAACAAAAGAAGCAATTGCTTCTCTTATACAGCTTTACTAGAAAGAACCGAAACCAGCCTGTGCTTGTTCTGCCATAAGATGAGAGAGAAAAGAAACAAGATTACATCTTTCTCTTAATGCTCTTTGGAACATGTGTGTGCGCACATGCATGCAGGAAAAAATGCTGCAGTTGTTTTAGATACAAAGCAGCTTTTTATCTACTTAATATCTGGCAAGATGTTTTATACACATTATAGGAATGGATATAATTTGATGCCAAATCAATTTTTTGAGGTGACCTCTCTTTGCCACTGATACTTCAAGAAATCTGGTTTTTCAAAATTCTTCTAATACCTATGCATGCACTGCTGTTTCAAAGGTACCACAAAGGCTGATTTTGAGAGGTTTCATTCCTGATGCTCGTGGATTTTTTTTTTTTGGGAGCTCCAATTCCACTGGTACATTGGGAAGGCTTGTTCATTCCCCTGAACAGACTGACTCTAATGCTGAGATGATGATGCTTTCCATGGCTCTGATGAGGAGTTTTGTCTGCTTAACAGCCACATGATTGCCTTCCCTGCCCCTTACTCCCCAGCACGCCCCCAAACACTGGTTTTGTATTTGTGCTCTAGTGTGGATGCATTATTTTCTGCTGCCATTAATGTGCCACTGGGCTGGGGGTATCCAGCCCTGCTGTGAGGTGAACTGACCCTGTGGCAGCAAGTGGCAGAGAATTTGCTTAGTTTCTTCTTTGGTTATAGTATATAGAAAAGTGGTCTGCTCTACCAGTCTCTCAAGGCCAGACAGCATCAAAGCACTTAAATAGGACAGAACATGCCACTCCTAATTGTTCATAGAGGTGCATGATCTGTGGTAGTGGAGGGTCAGGCAGCATAGTTGTCTGGAGAATGCTGGCAGCTGACATTGCTCTCCTTGTTGTAAAGTTGTGTTCTATACATCAGGATTCTTGCTGGTTTTTTTTCTGTGTACCAGCCTGATTCTGCACTTAAACAACAGAGGTCAGCAGCCACCTACAGCATCTCTTGTCCACACCAGTTTGGGAAGAGTAAGGAAGAAGTCAATGATTATTTTGCCCTTCTCAAGGGTAGGTGGCACTGAAGATCGTGCTGCAGTCAATGTATAGCTGTGCACTATTAAGAGTAGAACTTCTGGTTACAATGCAGTTACAACTCAAAAGACTGTTCAGTGTAATTCAAGACAGCGCACATGAATGGCTTTGTTTGTTTGTTTGTTTGTTTGTTTATTTGTGCTTGGCCAAGGAAAAACTGCTTTAGTCTATACAAGGGGAACCATTGTATGAGTTTCTTTGTGGTAGTTTACTGATGGGCTGGGAAAGCTAGGTCCTTGGCCTCTCTGCTTCTGGGTGACTGCCAGCTCCTGTTTCTCTTTGTTTAGGATAAATCCCCTCTGGGATACTTGTTTTCTTGTGGCTTTGTGGCACTCACTGTCTGGGCTGGCTGAAGGCCTGGCAGGTCTGCTGAAAGGAATACAGGTTCAAGATTTTACTCTAAAATATCTGTTTTCAATTTTAGGATAAAGCTGCTACTTCAGGACTGGATATGTCTAAGGAAGAGTACTTCGCATGTGGAATTTAAAAATAAAAATACTGACTATATTAAGAGATTATACAGTAACCAAGTTTGATGTACTGCTGAACTCTGGAGAACTCTAGGACTTTGATTTTGCTGCTGATCCTCTAAATACAGTTTTTTAGTTGTTGTTTTCCTGGAGTATGGCCTGCATTCTGAAAGGTGGTGACAAGGAAATAAAGCTTTTACTTTTAAATAAACCCCAAATCTAAAATTCTTACTGAAATGCTGGACACTGCCAATACTGACAAGTGTCTTTATAAGTAGTAATCAGACAAAGCAAGTGTTCATTTAAACACTAGCTTTCATAATTTGTCTAGTGCTCTTCATGAAAGTTTCTTTTTTTTCCTAGTGCAATTTTTTAAGGACCTTAAACTTTATTAGTCATCATTTAATATCATAGCAATAGCAGCAAATCAATTTGAATTTTGTAACAACAGTGAAATAGAAACGTTTTAAAAATTAAAGACTTTAAACGGATAGAAAAATGATTCCCTAACTTTATGCACAAACCATGAATATGTGTCCTCCAGCAGTGAGGCTTGTCCTTAAAGTCCAAGATCAAAAATCAGAAGAAAAAAAGGCCCCAAATCTTTTATCTCTGCTGCTGTAGAACATTATATTCCTCTTTGTTATTATGCATATATGTCATGTTAGGTGATCAACTGTAGTTCAAAACTGCATCTCAGTAAGGGGTATATAAATGTTTTGTCTATAACTGTGTTAAAATCTCTTAGCCACATAACTGTGTTAAAATCTCTTAGCCACATAGTCTGTGTGACTTCGTAGCCTGGAAATTTGTAAGACAAGACAGCCATATTAGGCGTCAGTGCAGTGGTAGAAATTTCACAATTTTCCATTGAAGATAAAACTAGATGGCACTCTGCCTGAGCCTTTTTACTATGGTTACTGATGAGTTGCACAAGCTTGTAATAACTTAGTGGGTACTGTCAGTGATTTGGTGGTGATCCAAGCCCTGCTGAAATTCTTATATCTTGATCTGATTTTGTTTAGCCAAAGTAAAGGCGGCCAGAAGGGCCATTTCGTTTCATGAAATAAAATACTCAAAAATTTCAGCATAAGCTGAATATGGTGTACTGGGGAGTTAGGAGAGCATGCCAGTGTCACACTCCAGTACCTGTCCTTGTGTCTGTCAGATGCCTTTAGCTCATTTGCCTCTTGTGCTTTCTTATCTCCTTTTATGCAGAGGTCTTATCCCTTGTCGGGAGTGTTTCAAAACTGAGCTGGAAATGGTGGTACTTGTTATGAAACCTTCTTTGGCATTGTGCTTACTTAAAACTTGACTTCCTTCTAAAAAACTATTCAATGTATGTTTTCTATTTTAGAAGCTTATTTCACTACAATACCAACTGTTTAGTTTTGGGAAGTACATTGAACACTGGAAGAATGTAGATTTTTATGGAATCTGAGATCTGTTCACACTGTGTTGAGGGTATTAGCCATGGGAAAAGGAGATTTCTTAAACACAGCAAAAAGGACTGACCAGAACATTCTGCCAGTGGTACTTTATTAGAACCAAACATACTATCTGGAGTTTGATTTGCTTTTATAGTTACTTTGATGATTTTCATTTGTGCTAAGCATAGGATATAACAGGAGGATCAAGTAATTCTCCAGCATGGCTATGAACAGTGGTCAGCAGCAAATGATAGTGTTCTGGCAGGGATAGTAGGTCCCAACCAGTCTCAGAGGCTTGTAAACAGAAATGAAACAAAATGGCACACAGGCAGTCAAATTAGATGGCATTAAAAACTTGGAATATTCTGCTTTTTTAAAGTGTCCCTGCTGACCCAGGCTTGACAGTGTGAAGTGGGGAGGACGAGTTCCTCCTTGAATAGTTGCATAATTGAAGCACAGAACAAGCATATGTTATATTCAGCTAACAGTGGGAACTTAGATGTGCTTTATAAAATATGTTAATGACAAAAATGTTTTAGCTTCCAAGGCACCAGACTGCTGGCATTGCTTAGTCCTTAATTGGAGATTTATATGAAACCTAATTTTTTGAAACTGAAGCTTACAAATACAAACTAATGTGATAACCAAGACAGACACTGTTGGCATTTAAGAACACATGGAGTGACTAGTCTGACTTGTCTGTATCATGTATTCCATTGTTGCTGTATGGTTTTGGAGTTACAACTTTCCATTTTCTATCAGTCTGGACTTTGTGGTTTTAGTTTGAGTTTGTACAGGTTTAAATTTGTTCCCAAAGGTGGTCTGGAAGGGATTTTTTTCTTCACAAATCATGATTATGCATATTACTTTTATGAAGCAGAAAAACAACTTGAAAAGGCTAAAAAGAAATTCTGTTTTCATTAACCTTCAAAATATCAGGACTGTCAGCCCAGGTCTTCTGTGATTATGCTGAAGGACTGAGATATATACTGTTAGCTCCTGAATCTTAAATGAAGCAGCATATGTGTAGAATCTTTAATAAATTCTTTTTTTTTTTTTTTCCAAAATGTTAGACACTAAAGTGAAGTGGGTGTTAGTAAAAACAAACAAAAGCGGAGTTTTGAGCTTCTGGCTGAAAATCCCTTACTCTCTGTTATTGCATCTCTTTCTCTTTGCTCCTGCAGCATTGCTTTCCCCAGTCTATAGCTGTAGCATACCCTGGTCAGCCAAACCCAGCTTCTCGGTGTGAGAAAACGTGCAGGGTAAGGAGCTGCTGTCTAAGGGCAGCTGCTTCTCTCCTCGCCCTGCCCTGCTTGGCATTGACTGCTGTTTGCCTTGGGCTTGGAAAATCTTTAGGATTTTCATGCTGTTCAGAAGGAACTTGGTAGCAGTGAGGTGGACAGGTAAATAGCTGGCTCAAGGTCATCACTGTCAGTTTGAGGACTTCTTTATGTATGGGAGGTGGCAAGACTTCTCCAAGGACTTCTCTTCCTCCTTGTATCCATGAGGGGTTCACTTAGCCCTTGGTGGTTGTCTCCTTGCTGCAGTTACAAACGATGAGTAGTGTTGTGCCAACCCTCAGGCCTTTTTCTGTCAAGGAAATAGTGGTTAGGAACATTCTCCGCTGGTTTCAGGTGTCACTCATTCCCTCCGTGCAGATTGAGTACAATGGTTTGTGCAGAGGCTGGCAGTCTGGGATTTTTATCTTTGTGAAACCTGGAAGACAGATAGGCTCTGTGGTTTTCCTGATCTGCATATCAGCTTTGGAAATTTATAGTTATCTTCTGGTGTTTCTTCCTCTGTTGCTCTGGGGTTTTACATGTGCATTCATTTGTGAATAATGTCATGCATTTCACTAGCATGTAGCCTGTCTGCAGTAACGCTGTGCCACTACACAGTTTTTCTGGAGCTTATAGTAATACAAGCTGCAAATATTTGAATGTTCACTTTCCTTTGGCACTTACTGTTCACCTGAGATACATTTTGATGGAAGGATGTGAAAAGATTGCTATTGCATGTTATTTCATGAGTTAGCGTCTTGAGATTTTCAGGAATGAGATACATGAAAGCTGTTGTTCAACTTCTACATTAATAGGAAGTTGTCTTTAATGGGAGCTCTTGGTTACAGCAAATCAAAGCTCAGTGCAGAGCTCTGTCAACATCTCGCTCTTTTCTCAGTCCATTTTCCTGTGTCCCTCTCTACTGTCTCTGCTCTCCCTGCCTCCAGTTTCCGTACCCTTTCTCCTGGTTGTCTCCCCTTTTCATTTCTTTGCCATGTCTTTTGTTTTGTCAGCTTGGTTGTGCTTTTTTTTTTTTTCCTCCTTCCCCCTTGAAGTAACATTCAGGCCTCTGTCAAACCTGGTATTTAGGTTTTTTGTTGTTGTGAAAAACAAGCCTGTGGTGATAGCCCTGTGGTCAGGGTCATGCAAACAGCGTTGGGTGGATCCTGGCAGGTTTCTGATGCATTTGGATACATCTCCATCTTGCCAGCACACCTGGCACAGGTGCATTGTCACTCTTGCTACTGAGTGGCATTTGTCTTATCTCAGGCTGTAGATTGCTGATGCTCGACTTGATGGACTTCTGTTTTCTTCTGTTGTTAAATTCAGTAAGCTACAACTTCTGTACACAGGAGGGGAATAAACCTTTTGTGCTGTATGGTAACTGCATGGTAACTGTGTTGAGCTTTATACCAGTGGTTCTTTCTAAATTAGCACCATAAAAATTGTCATTCAATTTGTTCCACTTAGTCAGGGCTGCTTCCTTTAGTGACCAAAGCAAACATACATGTGTTACTTTTTTTTTTCCCTCTAACTGCTACTGTAGGACCAGAAGGAAATGGCCTGCCTTTGAAATTCTACCAGATATAAAAGTGCCACTTGAACCTGAGCAATGCCTGTGCCTGTGCAAAGCACCACATGTGTTTGTCAGAGCCTAATCCAGGGACGTTGAAGTACTGATGTGTATCTGAGGGACTGTGTTGGTTTGTAGACCTTTTGTTTCTGAAAAGAAAGGAGCAATCTGGTTGTAGCTTTGATGCATTTGTGTGCCTGGCTGGTAGCCAGGACAGGAAGCTCTTGCTTGTTCTCTGTCTACATGGGATGCATTTGTTTATTGTCTGCTTCACTTGGCGCATCAGCACTCCTGTAAATGTAACTTTTTAAGTGTGTTTTACACTGTCTTCTAGAAATGTTAGTTCTGAAGCATTTCTTGGAGTTGCAAGTTGTGTGCGCGGTTCTGAAGTACTTTAAGGGCTCTATGGACTGGTTTGTTGCCTCCATGGTACTGAGTACGACCTTGGAGTGACAACATGGGTGTTGATAAGTAAAAACTTTAATGTCTTATGAACTTGCTGTGCAGTTTTATCATGAATTTATTTTCACCTTCTATTTTAACATGGAAAGGTTTGCTTACTGTTGCAGAATTAATGCACGCGTTAATTAATTATTAATTAATCACTAAATCATTTGCCTTAGAATGTTGTGAGAGCCCTTAAGCTTTTAACCAGTGTGTATATCTGCCTAACAAAGTACTCTTCACTTCACATTGTTTACATGCATACAGTTTTTCATGTTGTTATTGTTGAAGTGATGCTCTCACCACTGGGTTAACTTTGTTCTGGAAAGGAGGCAGAAATGGAAATGTGAAGTGACTTTTGCCACTTGATTTGTGGAGTTTAGCCTGGAATCAGATACTGTGCTAAAACTGGATTCTCGTTTCTGAGACATTTGAGTATACTAGGGAATAACAGTGTTTAACTGCTCTTGCTTGGTTGACTGATAAGTATTTTATCTACTTTTGTTAATAAATGTGTGATTGCTTATCAGTTCCATGAGTTTATAAAGATCTAGTTTTCAGAATGTCTTATAAACAAACTGGACATGAGAAGTAAGCCCCAACATAAAATTAATGTTGTATTTATAAAGAAAAAAATCTCTTATATTTTCAAGCTCACAATCTATAAGGCTTTTTTAATACATGAAAAGTATGCTTGTGGTTTGTTTTTTCTAAGCTTTCTTTTTCCATTCCTATTCTTTTCTGCCATTTGTGTTACATGCAGGCAACTGGAGTTATTTCGGATGGGGAGAGCAGCTGAGTACGTAACGGTTTGATTTCTTGCAAGCTTTCTGATCGTATAGTGATGCAGCATGCTCCAGTACAAGGAAAAGTGGAAATATTCATGCATATAAAAAAATCTGTTCTGTTGTATTTTCTTTTACTTTGACTTAGTCTTCATATTTGTGTGAATGGATGGCTGTTCATTTTTCAATTTTTAGCTTTTGTCATGTTTTAAATGAGTTGCTTGTATCTTCTACTGGAATTTGAGGACGTGATGGTGAAATTGGACTATTATTCTTTTCCAGTAAAGGTGATTCTATTTTTTTGCTTGTGTGTGTCTTGTGTTGGTCTTCATACCTATGTAAGCCCAAATCAGTGTTTGAAGTAATGGAAAAACACAAGGGAATCTGTAGTCATTGTCTTACTAAGATAAGAAGATATGGTGGAAATATATTCCAAGTACTACAAATTGGAGTAAATCTGAAAGAAGAAATTATTATTGCACACCAGTGAAGTTGTAGCTACTGTGTTGTGTTCAACCTCAGTGAGACAGTATCATGGCAAAAGTGGTAGGGCTTTGCTTTGACTAGTGCTGACCAACCTTGGACAGGAAATCCTCAGGTACTGCAGCTGTCTCTGATCTGTAGAGCTGATGCCACACCTGGAGACTGGTGTGTTAACTTGTGGTTAGGCTGCAAAATTTTTGTTCCTTTTTCTAGAAAATGTGCCTGTAACATCTTCACTTTCTCAAAGTGTTGCAGAAGCCAACAGGCAAGGCCTCTCCTCCAGATACAGTGTGTGGCTTCTACAGTCTATAGAAACAGGCTGTGGGTTGATCCATCAGTCTTGAAGCAAAGGTGTTTTTTCCCTGTGTACAAGTCAAGAATGAGAGTGTTGCTTAGGGGAGCATGCAAAGAAAGATCACTGGATCCAGCAGGGTGGAGATTCTGCCTCGTGCTTTTCCATTTTTGATGTAATGGAATTGGGAGAGGACGCATTTACTGCTCCTGACTCTAATGTCCATTTAATGTTACAGTGCATTTCATACGTGGACCTGTTCTGCACTTTAGAAGTCTTCCACTAGTGACCTCCCCATTTCTTCTCCCGCAACATTTTTTGTCCTCCTAGTACTGCTGTCTTTGATCAAACATAAGTTCTTTGTGCATCAGCAGTGTTGATCAAATTGCTTGTGCTGTCAGTGCTGGATGTCTCAATTGTTTATTCTTATGTGGTAGGATAACTGACAGGTAACTAACTTTTTACGGTACTGAAAGAAGCACTAGTGTCCTAAATAGCCTCATTTTCCTTTTTTGGGTATTTGGGAGAGAAATGCACTAGTCAGTGAGAGGTTTAGGAGGGTTGTATACATGTATTTCTCCTGCTTATCCAGAGAGTTAGTGTGTGGTGGTTTTGCTTTAAAAGGTGCTTGTATTCATGAGCCTCCCTCCCTCCCTTTCCTTCTTCCTTGCTGTGCTGTCCTCTTTGAAATCACTTTAGCATCCTTACAGTCAGGCTTGGGCCAGTGTTACTGGTGTTTCTGAGTGAACTCCATTAGCTTGACAAGATAATGAAAAACACACTTCTAATTGTAATGCTTAAACAGCAGCTGAGAAGGAAGCAGCAGAAACAGCACGTTAGTAGCTGCAGGATGTTTTCCTGGTGAGAGTTTGATGCAAGAGGAGTACTATAGTCCAGGCCCTTGTTAGTTGGGCAGAGGGTATTTTAGGAAAGAGGCACCTTGTACTGTTGACCTAGTTTCATTTTAGGAAAGGGAAAGGCTTGAAGAAGTAGGGTAAATGTTCAGGGGAGTCTTTGCACTTCAGCCTGCCAGTTCTGTTCTTGGCTGTTGAGTGTTTCAGCAGCAGAGTATTTTCAAGTGAGAAAAACAGGATTATGAAAGCTTTTAAACTGAAGACTTAATATTGCAAACATGCTGTCTTTAAAAATATGCAAATTTCTAATGTCTTTTTAAGCCATGAGGGCAATATGATGAACTAATGACCTGCATTTAGAAGTGCAAAAAGTTACATTAAAATAATTTCTCAAAACCTAGGTGGTTTTATAATAAAAAGATACAGAAGAGGCTCAGAAAACACCCTTGTGTCCTTAAGAGTTTTTTTTCCTACCTTCTTATTTCAGTAGTCCTCTTTAAGCTAGTATGCATTTTGGTTATAAGATTTTAGAAAGTGTATTTGTCAGAACTGACCAATGGTTCAGTAGATGATGGCACAGTGGGATCTGAGTCTTAAGGGAAGAAGCTATTGGCTGCTATTATGAAAAGGAGTTTAAATGGATGATGGGTGGGGAAGGTGAATTAATTGGAATGCCCTTGGTGTGGAGCTGACAGAGACTTTTGCTGACCTGGAAGTTATTCCTCCTGTTAGTATACTTTAATTTTTTTCTCCCACTATTAAAATAGACAAAAGCTGTGAAATGCTCAGTGCTTGTTTTGGAGAACTAATGAGAGTTTTGCTTTTGTCCAAGATTTTGCTCAAGATTGTGGAGCATTAACTAAGGCTCAGGGGACTGGACTTCAGCTCCCAGGGGCTGATGACACACTGTGCTAGAAAAGCGGGTGGCAATTTCAGCTGAATACAATGTTTTGAGAAGAGCTCCTGCTATGCCTTGGGCCCTTAAACCAGCAAAACCACTTATTCAAGTGCATTCTTCCAACCACCTGTGATAATTTTGTTGCTAGCTTTCCTTCCTGTTCTGAAGTTTGATTTAAAGAAAGCTGCCAGAGGCTAAAGGGGTCTAGTTGAGCTGATGTAGCAGGGCTGTCAAAATGGTTTTGAGGTCAAGATATTAAAAACTGCATGAGTCCTACCCTGCAGCAGTCATATTATAACTTCTGGGAGTTGGAATTAGGGGGAGGAATAACAGTCACAGAAGGTATCTCCTTCCTTGATTTTTCCCGTTCTGTGAAATCCTGCTATGTGATGTGACTGCCCCAATGGGTTTTCTTCTTATGCTGCATATATGCATGAATATTCAATAATGAAACATAAATGGCATACTTCTGCCCAGCCGTTCAGCCTTACCCACAGCTCTCTGTACAATGGGTCCAGTGACAAACGGTTTTCATCCCTTGACACCTCTTTGGTATATGTGAAATTTCTCTAACTGGGGTAAAAAAAATTACTATCTTTTTATGTTTATTGTTGTATGTCTTGTTACCAATTTAACTGATCTTCTGAGCCTGAGACTAAACTCCAACTTCGCTTATAGAAGACTTGTTCTATCACCTGTTTGAAGAAAACAGTACTTGAATTTATTACACCATGTATGTTGTGAGGCATATTTTGCTGAAACACGGGCTGTAATATCTCCATTTGAAGGGGCACTGCATCCCCAAAGCCACTTCTGCAAGTTCTTGTCAGTCTTTTAATTAAAATTTAAGCATCAATATGTTAATGAATGGGATCATCCCTATGTGTTGGCATTTCAGAAAATATTTTCTTGCAAAGAAAATGTGTGCTATAAGCCACATCCGGGCCAGGTTTTGATGCTTTTCATCAGGCTGAGCAATGTCTTCATTTGAGAACACTTCTGTTAAATAAAGTGAGATTGCTCATAGGGTAGTTGCAGTTCAGCATGACTAAGAGGTTTTTGAGTTGGCACTTATTTATGAGTCAGTTGATGATTTCTGTCTGGTATTAACATCTGTGGATGTTGTTAGGTTCATGGGGCATACATCAGAGATAAAAACGTGTTCCTGCCTCATGGAGCTTTGCATCCTTTAAACATGCCTCTGGGAGGCATTTTGTGTTGTGACCTCAAAGAGACTTCCTCCTGCAGAAAGAAGTAAGAACTCTGAGAAATTATGGTCTCAGCTTTTATAAACGTATATGCTCTAAATGTTTGATTAACATTTACTCTAATCAGCTATTTTTGGATGTTGCTTAGAGATACTCTGGTTTATGTGGGAAATCTTCATTTGGTAGTGCAGAGGTGAGCTGCAATGACTGGTTAACAAATAGAGATAGTGCTTCTGCAACAGTCTGATTCATTTGGAATTCTCTGAGCCTGTCAGCTGGTCAGAGTTGGTGACACATAGAAGCAGTGTTCTGCTTCCTAATAAACGTAACTGTGTAAATTTTTGCACTCCCAGTATGAGTGAGTCACTGGATTCAGTTTTTTTCACCTACATAATTGTACTAATTTGTACTTTTTGTTATACATTGGAAGTTAGCTAAATTGTTTATCCCTAAAGCTGTTGGTCTGGTGATTTTTACCAGACCCTAAACCTATATCTCAGTTAGGCTGCTTTCAGCATCTACAAGTGCTGTGGTTATGATGGAGCCACAGCTGAGGAACTGAGGAGCTGAGGAACTTCCCATCATACAAGAGTTACTTAGGCTTTACCTTAAATGACAGTAACATCTGATGGGACGAAGAAATTAGTTGAGCAGCAAAGTGAGGCATTGCTCTTTGGAGCAATGTGACTTCTGTCCCAGTAGAAGTAATTATTGTTCATTAGATGGCAATGGCTCAAGTGTTGAGCAATAACAATGATGTTGCTCAGCTGAGTAATAGCTTGTTATTCTTGTGAAGTCAATGTGAGCCTCATGATTGACAAATAGATCGGCCCTTGCTCCACAGGCTGGAAGTTTGGTGCTCCTCAGTGGGGTTTGGCATATGAAATCATTTTTGTGTAGTAAATTTTGAATATTTTTCCTAAGCACTGAATTGTGATAAAATTGATGGACACTGTGCTTTTAATAGAGCTGAATACAGCAGCATATGATTGCTGTTGATTTCTATTCAATTGACCAGAGACTGACAAGAACCCTGCGGCATTTAACCTACAAAAAAGCAGGAGGCTTAACTCCATTTTCAGTGTGGACAATCAAATTGAATTGGTTCCACTGAAGAGTGTAGAGCAGGGCTTTTTCAAGTGGCCTGTATTTTGCAATTGTTTACTGCTGCTGTTCTCCTCTTCCACTTTAGAGCTAATCTTACTATGTTGTGAAGGAACTGAAAAGATCAGCAAGAACAAATTGAACCTCAGATTAAAAAAGTAGAAATTAAGTTAGAGGTATGGGAAGCCCCCATGGAAGAAAAAGGGGTTTCCTGATGCTGCATTCCATCTTCTTGGAATTTCAGCACTTAAATGCAGGTTCTTTAAGGATCTGGAATGTAAAGAGCACTTTCACTTTATTGTTCAGCCTCATGATGAATGACTGTATAGGACACCATTGGATAACCTACCAGAGAGGGCTTTAATTTGATTGTCCTTTTTTAGAGAGACTTGGTGGCAGAGGGAATGAATAATGGCTGATCATTATTTTCTTTTGTTTCAAGCATGTTAATGGTGCCTCCTCTGCCTTATGGTGTGTGTATTTCACTGTAAGCTTGCAAAGATAATCTTGCATCCTGCACAGCCATACTCAGCCATATATTTTTGATACCTCACTATAACTTGGTATTCTCCTTTCGTGAGGGGTTATCAAGCAGAAAAGTTTCTGCTGGGATAGGAACTCACTGGAAAGGAGCTTTTTCTTTTGTGAAGGTTGTTATTAGTGTTAAGTACTATACTTAAGCTAATTTACCTGTATTTGTTAAATGTAGCAATTTTCCTCTACAAGAAGTATTATAATTGTTTATAAGCAGAACTGCTCTCCCAGTTCTTCTGATTTTCCTGCTGAGTACTTACCATTAATTTCTCTTAACTTAAACTAATACTATATAAAAAAAAAGGCATTAAAAAAATCCAGAACCACAAAGTTCTGGTTAGGAAAGCTTAAAGGTTAAACGGTTTTCAGAAAGAGCTCCTTTCCACAAAGAATTGTTTTAAGGTTTGTGTTTTTTCTTTCTTTTCCACTATCTAAAGGTTCACTTTGACAGCAGCAAAGTACCTGAAATTTTGGGTGCTGAGTTTGTTGTTGTTGTTTGGTTTTTTGTTTGTTTGTTTGGGTTTTTTGTTTTGGTTTTTTTTTGGGGGGGGAGGTATTTCTTTTGTTTTAAATAAAGATGTCTTAAGTCTGCTTATTAGTAATGACTAAAGAAAAACAAACTCCTGTAATAGGAAGGGGGAAAGGAGGGTGTGGATCTTATCCCTGCAGTTCCTTGTTGCACACTTGAGAGAACTGGAGGTTATAGCGAGCTCCCAGATGGAGATACAGCCATAGCATAAATAGCGATTTTTTGTTATTCTTCCAAAACAAAATGTGTTCCACTGTCCCAGCAAGGCAACTTGAGAGAGCTGTGCCCTTAAACTGCTTTTATCTCTTAGCCTTTGAAGATGCTGACAGTGCTGTGGATGACCGGGACAGCGACTACCGCAGTGAGACAAGCAACAGCGTCCCCCCTCCATACCACACCACGGTGCAGCCCAACGCCTCTGTGCACCAGTTCACAGGCCCTGCTCGCCTGCAGCAGCAGGGAGTTCTGCGGGATTCCTGTGCTGACTCCCTCCAGAATTACGATCTGGATTATAGGGAGCATGTGGCTGTCAGGTGAGTGCTGTTTTATGGGTAGCTCTCCTTTCCCCATTGTTTTTCCACTGCAGGCCATGAAGGTGCTGAGCTGTCAGGGGTGGGCAGATCAAGGGCTCTTCTGATAGGAGGGTGTTATGTGTGTTGTTGACACTGGAATTCTGCTGTGAACCAGGAAAAACCCCTGATGGTAAGAGTTGCACCACATCTGGCTGTTTAGGCAGTTACCTTTAAAAGATATGCTCAAGTTTAGGTAATTTACTCTTGATTGTACTTTCCCCATACTCTCTGAAGGTTAGAGTAGTGAGTAGTTGTTCTGGTACCATGGCGTAGATGTGCCTCCAAATCCAGTGAAACAGAGTTATCCTGCTGGGAGCTTCTTTCTTGGTAGAGATTCATTTACTCTTCTGTATTAGCACCAGTTCTGTTAGATCTGCCAAAACCGTGTATTCAAGAAGAAAGTCTGTAACAGATTAGTTGTTGGGTTTTTTTCCTTCTGTTCCTGTTGTCATGTAATACCATTGAATAGTGTGCTTTCACTTTAGGTTTACTTTCAGCTGTATGAAAGATAGTTTGTTTGCTCTGATTTATTATTTTTTTTAACCATAAAACAGTAGTTTCACAAGTGTTTTTTAGCTTGTTGAAGAGTGTTGCAGCCCTAACTTAGCAGGATCAATGGCTGTGAGCTAGAGCTAGTTGTGCCAGGTGCAAGCAGAAGATTTTGGACTGTGCTGGTCAGCTTGGTAAGAGTGGTTCTGTAGAACAGGCTAAGCTGCTGCTTCTGTCTTTGGTGAGGCAGGAAGAGGTGGTTACTTAAGCACTATCACAATTAGAGGTGCAAAGTTCTATTTGTACTATAACTGATTTGTTGTACCTTATCTCCCTTGGTGTGAATGTTTTTGTTTTCTGAAGCCTGAACCTAAATTCAGTTATTGTATTGGGTGACTGAGGCTAAGTTTTGCCCTTCTTGATGTATGATCATTAATGGTAAAGGGTGAAGTTTAATGGTAACATCTAATGTTGTTAGTGTTACTGAGTTTTCGAGAATAGAAGCAAATGTGCCAACAAAATGCATTTACTGCTGTGTGATGTGTCATTCCTAGTTCATTTAATCTTTTATATATAAGCAAGTTATTCTCTTTCCCATGTGAGTCTGTGCTGCTGGCTTGCAGTGGTAAAATTGCTGAAGATTTGACTGAGAAGATGAGTTGAGGGTTTTTCTTTTTGGAAGAACTGAGCTGAACAGTGATGTTGGACCCCCAGTCAGGGGAAGCCAAATGGTGGCTGCATATTTTTGGAGTTGTGTGATTTCTTGGAATGGCAATACAGGTAGTTTTTCATGGCTCACTTTGCTTGGAGTTAGTGTATATGTGAATTTATATCTCTGTCTAAAAGATAAATGTGTTTTTAAGACCTTCCAAAGAACCACCGCTGGTTTGAATTGTTAGAGAGTACCAAGCTGGAATATTTTTTTTTTTCCCTGATTTCCTTAAGGTATTGATGTAAAAGGATCTGGGCTGATAAAATTTACTTAAAAATCATGAGCTTCGAAGTTTGCTATACTCTAAAATTACTTCCAGTCCAAAAATGCAAATCCTTGATGGTGATTTGAACATTCCCGTTTCCATGTGCATTTTCCAATGAGAAATCTTGCCCAGCAAGATTCTTTGCCGCATATTTAATCTTAAAACATAAAATACGCAAATAAGCTTTCCAAAGAAGCTACGTGGGATTCTCTTACTTACCAGAAAGGTATTCCTAACAAGCTGGCTGAAAAGAAGCATGTGGGTAGATCTTAAATATTTTCAAAACAAAGTTGTAGCTGAGTACTGCAGGAACAAATTGTATTTGACTTTCATTCCTAGCAGCTCTCAGGTCTGTGTTCCACGCAGTCACCTTATGAGATCAGTGTTCCTGGCAGACTGCAGCTGATGGTTGCTGTGAAAATGAGGGCTTGTAGGAGGCTCTCCTGGGCAGACCCAGAAGAACCAGATAAGAACCTGCTAAAACCTGTCTTGAACTGGGCAAAAGGTTGTCAGTGGCAAAATGCCTCAGTTGAAACTGTCTATTCTAACACTTGGGGTTTTTTTCTTAGAACATTTGAGTTTGGGTGAAAAAGTTCTGCTTCTCTTTATTAGCTGTTACATATGATCATATTCCTGTGATAGAAGTAATGTATTTTCTTCTGACCTTTCCTAAGGACGACAAGTAATATTGTTATTTGTCCTTGGAA
Organism: Chamaea fasciata; assembly: GCF_029207755.1. NCBI lineage: Eukaryota > Metazoa > Chordata > Aves > Passeriformes > Sylviidae > Chamaea > Chamaea fasciata. The sequence continues at coordinate 19,279,876 of NW_027094089.1, forward strand.
TGTGTTTTGCTGCCAGCAACCAGTTGGCTTCAGGAGAGCAGACATCTTTCCCCTCAGTTGGTTGTGGTGGTTTGTTTTGTTTTGTTTGTTGTTGTTGTTGTTTTTTGTTTTTTTTTTGTTTAAGCACTAACTTTTCTTTGCACTGCTCATTTTCTTTAACTGTCCTCCATACCTCCCTAGTCTCGCTCAATATGATAGCATAGATTCCACTGTGAGAGGCCACACTGACCTAGAGTCCACATCTGAGTCTCTAGGTCTGTCGGATGAGTGGGTTACCCTCTCTGCACCTCTCTGCCTGTCTCCCCCCTGTTGCTGCTTTGTAGTGTTCCTGTGATACATTTCAGCTGATACTCGCTGTTTGCCTCAGCTGCTTTTTAGATCTGTAGTTGTTAAATGCTTTGCTGATGTCTTTTTCTCCTCTCATGTGCTGGGTTTCTCATTATTTCTAGTAAAGGGGATGCTTTGTAGAAGAGCAGAGGAAGTACATACAGGGAAAGAAGCTCAGTTAGAAAGAACAGTAATTTTCTTTGTCCCTAAATTAGTAAATATTTTTGGTTCAGCATTTACAGATAATGGCTCGAGTTTTTGAAGGGCTTGATCCAGTAACTATGGTAGTCCTGGGAGTCTTTTAAAAGAAAATTATTTCAATTACCAGCTTAAAATAGTGAGCAAGAAGTGTAGTAAGTATTCTAAACTGTGTTTAACAGACTCATTTAAAGTGATGAGCATATTTCCAGTTAGTATAAGTTAGCTAATATTTTTTGAAATACAGCACTAAGGCAGCAGTAGAAAACGCAGTGACGTGTCTCTCTTTCAGGGCTATCCCATCTGCACCCTATGTTGGTGTGCTCTGTGCAGCTCTCATGGTGAAGACTCTTGGATTAGCAGTATCCATAAATGCCTGTGTGTTCTCTGTCTTTTCCCTTCTCTGGCACAGCGGAGTCAGGGACATACACACCCTCATGCTCCTTAGCTCTCAGCAATGGGTGATGTGAGGTGGAGCTGCATCTTTCAGATGATCATTTTGATGTTTTTACATCCACTTTCTACCTGTTTGTATGTATATTGTCAGAAGCTGTCCTTGTGAGGTTTAGATCAAGACATTTCCTTGCTGCTGCCCTTGGAGCTGTTGAACAGTTGAGATAATCCTGCCGACCAAGGAATAAGAATTAATCCCAAAATCCCAAGGATCATTTACTTGGTTTTCTAGGAAGCATCAGATTGTTTCACAGCTTAATTCATTCTCCCACAATGGACAGTATAAATTGCTGGATCTGTTCAGATGCATTATAAATGGGAAGTATACAGATCCTGAAAAGCATCTGAGGCTTATGATGGGCTAATATCTAGCACCACTGTTTGTTTTGCCTTCTGGTCCCATAACAGGTCTAAGAATCTTAATTTTGTGTTGGTAGAGGCACCTTGAGGCAGTTAGCTGCTGCAAGAGCTCTCCCAGCAAAGAGGAATGATGAAATAGCTGTAACTCCTCTTGTTACTTGTGCCCACATTTTGTCCCCTGTTCACACTTGCCTGGAGTCCAGTGAAAAAGGACTCCAGATGAACTCACTGCTCTTTTGCCACCCCTGGGAGATACAGGGTCCCTGTGTGCTTTATGGATACTGCTGAGACAAAATCTGCAGCCCAGAGCGACTGAAATGCAGGCACAGCATAGTGGAATGGTACGCGTGGGCACTGCATCTTAAAGTAGTCCTGTTGCAGTAAGTGACTTCTTTTCAGCATGCCTAAAAAAGCAACAGCAGAGTACTGGTACCACCAAGGCTATGTGCCCTCACTTGATCACAAAAAGCTGTTCTCCCTCAGAAGGGCATTTCTAAATTTTCTGCAGACATAACCGATGGAATCTCACAACTCATGCTGCTTTTTTTGACAATTTGATTGAAGTGTAATGGTGGTAGATTGGCAGGTTTTCAATTTTGTTATTTCTGAATGTTTCTGATTTTAATTTTCGTTTATTTAATGCATGTTTTTCCATTACTATTTTTTCTGTCAGTCCTATAGCTTTTTTTAAAACTGTTGTTTTTCCCTTCCTATTTTTTTTTTTTGCTGCCTCTTCCTTTTCCTCCCACTCCCTTTATTTCTCATCTTAGACAAGGATCTCTAGGTAGAAATGAGAGAGTCAGGATCATTCCATTTGACACTGAAGATGGAGAAGAAGAACAGGACAGTAACTATGAAGAGCTAGGAAAACTGTTAATAGAGGATTTCTTAGAAAAAACTCATAAAACTAGAAGCTGGCATGAGACAAACATGAGAAAGATGCCACCTCTCTCAAAAAGAGAAAATATAAATCACTGTGAAAGATCAAGGTGCTGCCAAAATGTGTGTCTGGAGTCAGGATCTGTAGATGTCCCTAGATATCCTCAGGAATATGATACAATTGATAGAAGAAGGAAAAAGAAGCTGCGATACAATTTTGAAGACAGAGAACAAATAAGTAATGGAGATCTGCAGTTTCCTGGGGAGAAAACAGTTTATTTCAATGGCGTGGCACCTAGTTCTGAACCCATTGGTGATTTCTCAGTATATGACAGAATTGGAAAATATATCAGTAACTCTGAAGGTAAGGGGTTGCCTGCTTATCCAGTCCTGCGTCCATACAAAAATGGGTTAATGGTTAAAAGTGGCAAGTTGCCCAACAAGCAGGGGATGAACCATGAGGACTCGCTTCACCTGAGTAACACTGAGGACATGAAACGCATGAGGATCTTAAAGAACACTTTTGTGCCTGTCGATGTCCTTGAGGAATTTGACAGCAGCGCTTCTGATGAGTTCCAGTACTCTCCTGTTTCAGATGATGAAATGGGGGAACTGGCTATGCTTTCAAAAAGATGGTATGATTCTGACATCAGCCATTTGAGAAACATAACTGCTAATTTCCCTGCAAATATGGGCTCCCAGTTAGAGGCTACCTCTGATAAAACCCGTAAAACTAAAGAGAGCAAGTGTGGTCATCCTGTGCAAGACTTAACACTGTCTCCTGTTGAAGAGCCCAATGAGGAGTACATAGACACAATGGATGAACTTCAGTGTCTGGTGGAATCAGTCTCTGAATACTTGGCTGAAAAGGAGGAAGAAATCAGCAAATTTGGTACATTGCCAGAAACAAAAAAAAAAGTTGAGAATGTGCCACTGAAGCAGGATAATGCTGATAATTCAGCAGAAGCTAAAAAGTCTGAGCAGACCAAACATCTTGCGTCAGAGGAGAGTACCAAAGGCAAAACTGAATCTCTTCCGGACTTGTCAGGGGTGAAAAATACAGTGAATTCCCTGTTCAGCTCTTTCACTGAGAAGGTGGGGTCAAGCACAAAGCAACTCACAGCCTCTGTTGAAAAACTTGTGTCTTCCACTCCAGAGAATATGGAAAACAAAAACTCATCAGAGGGTGGAATCCTGAATGTATTTACTAGTAAGGCTAGAAGTGAGAGTTCTTCTGGAGGGGCAGCAGATAGTAAATCTGACCCCAAATTCTCCGTTCAGTCTTTGCTAACATCCCAGGTGACTGGTGATAAAAAAGCCCAGAACACAAACTCCAACAAGGCAGAAACCACGGAGACAGACAGTAAGGCTTCTGCACCACATCCTCCCCAGCAAACGCAAGGAAATTCTGCCGACAGCCAGCAGAGCCAGCATTCAGTTGTGAATTCAGTTCTAGGCATGTTTAATACTTTGAAAATCTTCTCTGAGAAGGAAGTGCCAAAACAAGAAGTCACAAAAGAGGAGCACACCAAGGACAGCCAGACTGTGAAAGTTGAGGAGGCAAAAAGGAGTGAAACACCATCTAGACAGATGTCAGCCAGGACAAGCAGCACTGTTCCAGAGGCACAGAAAAGTGAGACTAGAAGTGAGGCAGAGGTAAATGCAAGTAGCACTGCTGTGTCTTCCATCTTTGGCAGGCTCACAAACTCAGTCAGTTCCTTCAGTCTGAAAGCCAATCTTGATGGTCTCTTAGCTCCCAAGCAGCCAGATGTGCCACAGAAGCAATCAGATTTGCATCCTATTACAAGTCAGCCAGGTGCCACTTTGGTAGAGGGTGTGCCCGCTACCAGGAAGCAGTCTCCTGTAAATCACTCAGAGAATCAGCATCCTGCAGGTCATGGACTTGCAAACAAGCAAAACAGAGGTAATGTGGAACCTAAATCACAGCCTCAAGATCAGGGTACAGCATCTGAAAGCTTTTTTAGCCCACTCAAAAAGTCTTTCAGTCAATTGTTGCTTCCTTCTGCTGAACAAGGGAAGAAAGAACGTATGTCCGAACATTTTAAAGACCATAAGTCTGAGGAGAATATAAGACAAAATAGTTCGTCAAAGCAAGAGCACTCATTTCCTTTCACTGGAAAACTTCCTTTTATCGGTGGGCTGGGTTCTTCAGCAAAGCAGGAACAGAGGAATGAGAAGGGAGGCTTTATGTCATCATTATTTAAATTTGCTTCTGCAGAAAATCTAGCATCTACACAGGGCCAAGAAAGTCATCAGGGTTCTGGTGGCAATTCTTTTCATGACGGCAGAAACAGTAATTCAGGAAATGCTGTTTCAGTAAAATCTAGTTCAGTTCCCAATTTATCAAACAATAAGGAGGAACTTTTACAAAGGAGAAACATGAATAAAGAAAACCTATCTACTGTCCAGGTAAACAGGGAAAACCACCAAGATGGTGCCTCTGCTACCTTTAAGGCCAGAGAAGAGCTGCAGAAAGCTAAGGGTACTCAAGAAGAACCGAGAAATGTAAAAGGAGGACTGATGAAAGAAGGAGTAAATGCCGCAGATGTAAGCAAAGGCTCAGTTGAATCCACCTCTTCAGCCAAAGGGACAGAAGTTCCAAGTGCAGATGATACTCAGAAGAAGCACACACCAGGTTTTCTTTCTGGCTTTCTTCACATTTCTTCAAATGAAAACACTGCCAATAATCAAGACTCGACTGCTAAAAGCGAGGGTGATAGCCAGAAAAGTGCTTCTCCTGGGTTATTTTCTGGCTTATTTAGCTTTGCTTCAAGTGAAAATTTGTCTGAATGTAAGCAAGAGAAGGCAAAACCAAATTCTCTGGGCTTCATGAAGCTTTTTGATAGAGGAGAGGATTCTAGCTCAGAGACAAAACCCAGTAATTCAGCAATGGCTTCTGACAGTCAAAGCCGCACTGGAGAAAAGCAGGAAGCTTCCAGCTTCTTAAAAAATTTGCTGCCAAAACCAAAGGAGAAGCAGGATAATGTGAAAAAAGTGGAATCTTCCACTACTGACCACTTGTCCAGTGCAAGAGTAAATGAAACAACTGAGCCTCATGTTCCCCACAGTGGGCATCCTATGCTCCCTGAGGCCCTAAATCTGCAAACTAAGGTACAGGACTTATCTGGAAAGCCTGTAAATAGTAGGCATATTCCTCATCAGGACACAGAATCTAAAGTTCTTCCAACTCCTTTGAACAAAGGATCAAGTGAATCTCTGAATTTGACTAATAAAAGCTATAACCCTAGGGAGCAGTACTCAGCTTATCAGGAAACAAGGAGCCATTCTAGCTTTGAATGGGAATATGAAGTGGGGGGACTGACTGACACTAGTGGAATAGCAGTACCAGTTTACTACGTGTTAAACCAGAACTTTATTCTGCCCCCTCAGTTCTTGGACTGGCCTGAAAATGATGTGGTAGTGAATCTCTGTAAAAAGGATGGGAATGCAAATGTGATGGATTGGCAGACTAATGCCAATTTTGATGAACAGAGTCTAGATTTTAGTGTGATGTCATATGAGTCATTTGACCAGTTAATGTTTCAAGACATTTGTTTGGAAGAAAATGATGCATGGACTGCTGATTCTCTCAATGAAAGTTACAGTAACTTTCCACCCTTTGAAAGAGATGGCAGTTACTCATTTGAAGAGTTGCCCATGGATTTGAGCTACTCCTCTGGCTGTGATGGAACAATGTGGACACTAATTGATCAAGAGACTTTAATTATGGATGAAGGCTTAACGTACTCATCCTATAGCCGGGAGTATCAGGAATGGATAATGATGCTTGAGCAGGGCGTGTGGTGGCCATCAGAAGATGGTGATTGTGGATACTACATGTACAGTGACAACCAGTATGTGTATTCTCTGCTCACTGATCCCACTGGACAGTATGTCTATGTATGTGCTCCTGAAACTTACTCCTACATGGACTGCTGGGATTATAATTTCCAGATGGATTCCATTCCAAGAGCTGTGCTGGAAGACAACAATATTGCTGTTTGTGGTTTCAAAGTCCCTCTTGGCAGTGAAGATGAGCTGTTTTGGTTTGCTGAAGAAGAGTGTCTAGATGATTATACATCAAATAAACCCCTGGATTTGTCAGTAGCTTTGCAGAGGAGTGACCAGCTAATGAACATGAATTTGGAAACTTTTTCACAGATGTTTGAGGAGTCTATTTATTATCAGAGAGAGCAGCCATTAGACTTCTCAAGTTATAAACTTCAGAAACTCAAAGTAGATTTCAGACCTGAAAAGGAAACCCCAAATCATTCAGAGGAGCCTGCCCTAACCCTTGATCTCAGAACACATTCCAGGGCAGCTTTCAATAAATCTCTGAGTAAGGAAGTCCACACCAAGGAATTTGATAAGGCCGTCCCAGTGGCAGCTTCTGGGAGTGGGTCATCAGGATTCTTTGGATTCCAGATGTTTCAGTCTACTTCTAAAGCTGAAGAAACTGCAGCATCTACTGAAAGAGTAACAGAAACAAAAAAGACTGAGGAAGATAAGAAAACACCAGTGAACAAAGTTAGCTCCTTATTTTCTGCTTTGGGAGGACTAATTGGAAAGTCTACCAGCCCTGGCTCTGAGACATCAGAAGATCCTGCCTCGAAGAGAACAGACACATGGTCAGTATCATCTGAAAATAAGACTGATGTTTTATCACTTACACCAAATAAAAAACTGGATGAAGAACAAGCAGGGCAGAAGTATCCTGTTACATCAGAAACGAGAAGAAATACTTTGTTAGAACTTAATTTGGAGGCAGCTAGAAATGAAAAGCCAGAATTACACCAGATTGAAAACATCTGTGTTAAAAAACCAGGATTGACGAGATCTCCTTCTGTACTGATCCAAACTGCTATGGATGGCAGGCCCATACGAGAAGAGAGACCTGTTAAAGCAATACCAGCTTCCAGGCATCTTGAAAGGCATGCAACCATTAATGAACCAAGTCAGCCACAGCCAACTCAAAACCAACCAGCCACTGAGCCTGAGGAGACATTATTTAAAAGTGCTCTGAAATTGTTCAGTATTGGAGAAGATTCTCCTGCAACCTCAACTGCCAACAAACCCCAATCTTCTGGATTTTTTGATTTCTTTAAAACACAAGTAAGCAAAGTGCCACAGCCATCACCAGAACTGGAGAAGAGGCAGAGTAGTAAACCAGAAGAGGTGAAACAGACAGAACAGAAGGAAACCTCAGGCATTTCATCTTTATTTGGATCCCTTGGAGAGCTCTTCAAGGCGGAACCTGTGTCTTCTCAACCAACCTCAAGTACTACAACTCTGCCAAAACGCAATAGCAGAACTGTGGCTGAACCAAGGCAGAAACCTGAGAAATCTGGAGGTCTTCAGAGTGCCAGTATGCCATGTCTGTCCTCTACCCCCAAGGAAGAGGTGAAAACAGAAGGCATGGACAAGCAGGTCTCTCCTAGCCCTAGGGTGCAACAGGAACAACAAAGCAAAAAAGCTGTGGAGGAGTCTCCTGAGAGTAAAAAAATGCCTCCTGGAAATGCTTCACAGAAGCCAGTGAGTATAGGTCCCAGAGGAAGCCAGCTGGGCCAGCCAGCTGGGCAGCAAAGCAGCACACCCATGGTCACACCAAAGCAACAGGGAGGTCATGTAGGAGACACAACTAATCGGGCAAAACTGAAGCCAGATCAGACGCCCAAAGAGTCAGGTTTCAGTTTGCCATTCAGCTTCTCTGATATCACTGCTCCGAAATCCCAGCCAACCAGTAAGAGCATATTCTCCTTCTTCACTGGATCAGATGAACCAAAGCCTTCGGCACCTGCTGCTGCTGCAGCTAGTGGGAAGCAACAAGAAACAGAGGGGCTGTTTCGTCTCCCTTCTTTCTTCTCCAGTGGTCCAGCTCCTGACAAGAGTGTACCTCAAAGAAGTACTAGTTTTAGCTTCTTCAGTTTGACATCTTTTTTGGATGAAAAGCCACAAACTGCTCCAGGACAAGAAAAAACAGCTAAACCAGTGAACTCTAAGCCACCAACTGCTCCTAGACAGGAGAGTAATACAAAACCGGCTAAATCAGTGAACGCTAAATCACATATGAAGCAAAGTGTTTCCACTGACTCTGGTGTCAAAACCAGCAGTTCTACCAGGCAGCAAGATGTAGACAATAAAAAAGAAGCTGATGATATTATTGCAGCAGTGACTGGCAAACAAATGTCTAATGACCTCATGACCCCAGAAAATAAATCAGAAAAACTGTCAGTGGAAAATGTAGACAGTATTGCTGCAGTTGCTGAAGAGAGTGGTTTAGAAAAGCTTCCACAGACCAGTGGAGAGAATGGCTTAGGAAAACTTCCACAGGCCAATGAAGAGAGTGGCTTAGGAAAGCTTCTACTAGCCAATGAAGAGAGTGGCTTAGAAAAGATTCCACAGGCCAGTGAAGAAAGTGGCTCAGAGAAGCATCCACAGGCCAGTGAAGAGAGTGGCTTAGAAAAGCTTCCACAGACCAAGGACACTGCAGTAACCAATTTGTCTGGTCCTGGTCCTTGCCTTGAGACTTCCACTGTGCAGGAAGGTTCTCAGGACCAACAGAGTATTTCCCCAAGGGCAGAAGAAGATGAGTTGGGTAGTATGGAGAAAATGGACAATGTTGCGTTTCCTACTGATGGAGAACCTTATTCTTCCAAAGAGCAAACTTCTGAAAAGATTGGTCATAGCATGGCCTCAGGTGACAAGATGGATTCCCAGGGTCTAAATGACTTAAGTAGTATAGAAGAAATGAAAAATGAAGTGGCCTCTGAAGAAGTACGTGTACAGAATGAGTTGCCAGAACAAAAAGTACCTGAACAAACTGACAGATTACGAAGGGCACAACAGCCACATGTTCCTCCTAAAATGCCAGAGGCACCTAATTTGCAAAGCAAACCAAAGGAACCTGAGAGTGATAAATCAGTTCTGGATTCTTCAGTTGAAATGTTTTCAAGTTTCATGACAAAAATGAAACCACCTAAAACATTTTCTGGTTTCTTTTCTCAACCTCAAGCTACTGCACCTCCACCTGCACAGAAGAGAAGCTCGTCTTTCTTTGGTTTCTCGTCCCTCCCAAGTGGCCCAGCACCGGCTTTCACAAATGATATATTCGGCATCTTCAAAGGTCCGAAAGAATCTCCAAAAGAGATGCCTTCAAAATCCACCCCTAAACCTCAAAGCACTGGTGTGAAAGATATTGCTGGGTCTGTTCCAGCAAAAGACTCTAGGGAGCCAGAAAATACAGCTGCAGCCAGAGAGTCTAAAAGAGATATCTCTACCTCTGTGAAGAAGGATGTAATACCTGTTTCAGTAGAAGAGAATGCCACAAAAGAGTCTCCTATGAAAACACAAACTGAGGAGAAAAAGTGCTTGGAAACCTCTAAAGAGGAACCTTTGAGTGCCACTCCAGAAACAGGAGTCTCTAGTGAGAATGAAGTCCTTGAGGTGCTGCAGCAGGGTAGTGAAACACAGCCCTGTGAGGTGGTAGATACTCAGCCATGCCAGTTTGATCTCAGTGGTGCAATTGATACAGTGCAGGCTGAGACCACTGACCAGGCTGATGCAGATACTTTCCAACCAGATGTGGGGCCTTCAGGTATAGAAGAGGAAGCTGCTCCTGCAGAGAAGGCAGCCACTGACATCCTTCACACTAGCTCTACCGATGAGTTCGCAGTGGAAATGGAAGCCCAAACTAACAGGGCAGACACAAACCTTTCCCAGTTAGGTGAGAGTGCTACACTTGAATCAGAATCTCCTGTTGTTACAGGGGACCAGGCCGATGCTGGTATTGATCAGCAGGACTTGATGAGTAGTAATGACAGCAAACCCACAGCTCCAGCTGATGAGTCCAGTGTTCATCTGCCTGAGCTGAATGAAGAGAAGACAAGTGAGGTGGAAAAGCAAACTGCTGAACAGGAAAAACATTTAACAATTGATGAGGTGCCTGCAGAAGGGATTGCTTCCAAATCTGACTTGAAGAAACAGGGTAAAGCTAATAATGTTGCTGCAGATACAGGCAGCAGTAAACCTGTCTTTGAAATACCAAACATAACCAGTTTGCCAAAATTCAGCTTTATGTCATCTTCTGATAGTGGAAAATCTTTTGGGTCATTCTTCTCTCAGCAGCCACCTTCTGCTAATAAAGCAGGAACAGATGAGGGCCTTGTTTCCAGTTTTAAGAAACTCTCTATGTCTCTGTTTGACGGAGGTGGTGAAGAAAAGGTGAATAAGCCAGAGAGTACCCAAGGAGCAGTATTTGGGAAAAAGCTAGATTTCTCCTTCCCCTGGCAAAAAGACATCAAGGAGACCTCTGCCAAAAAGGAACCACATGTACCACCACAGGCTTTGTCAAAACCAGATGACAAGGTGTTAGGAACAGTCAGTTCAGAAGAAAACTCAAAATCTGCAGTCTCGGATCAAGTGACTGATGCAAATATAGAAGTGAAGCTGTCTACAAAGCAGACTGATGCTGTAGACAATGAACATTCTGAAGAGCCATCTGGTGCAAGCACTGTTGATGATACATCCAACAAAGAGCTGGGAGAGAAGCTTGACAAAGAGTCAGAAGATCAGCAGAATGTGATTTCAGGTGAACTACAGAAAGAAGATCAGGCAGAGGAGCATGTGCCAGACAAGCCTGAGGAGAAAGAAACTGGCCTTGATTCTGCTCCTGATGGAGCAGTGCTGCATCCTGACACACTGGCTGCAGATCTGCGTAGTGTGGAACAACTGAATGAGAAAAGGCTAGTTACAAATGAGGCATAATAAATGGGATTTTACCATTTATAATGCAATGCTGCAGCAGTAGAGAGTGGCCTTGGTGTCTGATGTTTGTAGCTCAGTCCCAGTCCTGTACATGTTGTCAGTGTTTGTGATGTCACCGGTGGCTGTCACAGATGATATGGCAAACTAGTCACTAGTCATGTACAAGCCTTTAGACCATTTCTCACCTTTTTTCCACTCCTTTTCTCGAAGTGTAATTTAATATCCCATGTTCTTATGAGTCGTACTCGATGAGACGTTTTTAGTGTTGATTTCATTAGCTTTTCAGAAGTTATAGTCTTTGTGTGTAATTCTGCTACATACAATTCACTTTGCTTTCTTTTTTAGCGATAATAATATTGTATTTGCTAAGGAAAAAGTGACAGGTAGAGTGTAATGGTAGGGAGGAATGTTTTGTTCTCAAAATGCAAGGTAAAGGTATTAAATTTTAGAGAGAAATTTGACTTATTGATGATACATTATGGAATTACTTAGGTTCACCTCACACTCAGAACACTTTCAGAAATATCAGTGAAGATATTCTAATGCCTGGTCTTCCTATAATCGGTGCAAAATTTATTTCATGCAGTTACGAAAGTCTCTAGAGGAAGGTATCAGTATTTCATGAGTGTATTCAGTCCTGTGCGTGTGCTCAGTCACAATTGCCCTTAAAAATCAAAACAGAGACCTGTTAAACTAATATTTAAGTAGTATAAGTGAAACTTGTTCCTCAGTCATACAGTTGCAACTCTGCACTCACAGAACTGCCTGGCTCCAAATTCTTCTAAGACTGCAAGAGAAAAATATGAGTGTTGCTTAATTCTTGGCCATAGTTTTCCTGATTGCATGACAAATTTCCATCTGCTGTATTTTGTTTGAGGATTCTAGGAATTCAGTCCTAAAAGTGTTGTCTTGAATCACAGAGGTCACACCCCAGTGATGCTAGGGTTTTTATATAAAGTAAATAATTGAGAAAGCTCTACTGGAGTGAGACACATGGCTTTCATGTGAAAAATTGCTCCACTTTTGTAAAGGGTTGTAAGTTGAAGGCCTTGACAGTCTTAATCTTGACTGCAGCATATTTTATCATAAACTTGTAATATATAAAAATAAAGTTAGCTGTATTTTTTAACATTAGTCAACTGAAATGCACATGATAAAGACCCCAGCTGCAACAAAACTGCAGAAGACAGAAACACTCACTCTGAATTGCTGTGTTTTCATTCTTATTCATGTCTGGTTATTAGAATATCTTCACTGCAGTTTCTTGCTGATGTAAGGTGAAGCAGTAGTTGGTGCAAGAAAGACCAGTATATAGGGCATACATGAGTGTGTGTGTATATGTATATGTATATGTATATGTACAAAAAAGCCTATATGGTCTATATACTGGTAGACTGTGTTTAAAGTATTTCTACTGCCTACCAAACTTTGAGGTTCACAAGTCTGTAGTTACATAGCAATCATAAGAATATAATAGTTAAGCATAACTTCATAGCATGCCTTTTCAGTAATACTTAGCATCCTGCTCAGTTTTTTAGATGTGCAGGTTGTTTTGTGTTTTCCAAGCCATTGTTTTTTTCTGATGGACTTTCTTATTCTCTCATAGTCCTGCTGGCAGTAGTAGATATGGCTCCTCTTGCAATGTCAGCCAGGAAAGCTCTCACCTCAGTGAGCTGGAACATTCCCATGAAAGTGCCCATGGCTCTGAGCAGGAAGATGATCACCAGGAACGGCAGTCGAATCACTCTTACCACAGTTTGAGCAGCTACCAGAAGGACAGTCAGGCATGGCTCAAGGAGCAAGAGGAGCCCTATGGCAAAGGAGAGGAGGAGAAGGTCTGCAAAACTGAGGAAAAACCTGCAGACAATTCTGCAGCTAAGTTACCTCTGGAACTGGAGAAGCCCAAGGATGTTGATGCAGGAGTCCAAATGAGGTAGGTGAAACTATAATAATTTTATTTTCAGCTAGTTCAAAGAGAATACTTCTATTTGCTTTTTCCCAGGGGAAATTATGTACATTGTTCTTGCAGCCTTTTCTGAAAGCTGAGTTGATGATCTGTGAAACATCTGTTGTAGACAACCAGTTACTTACTGCAGATAAGCTGAAGCTATGTTTGCCTTGTGTGCAAAGAGGAACACTTGCTAAAACTGTGGGGTTTGTGTGTGTGTAAAGAGGAACACCACCTTGGAGCTCATTTGCTGGATTTTCTGTTTCTGGTTTGAGGAACGTACTCTGGCCCCAAAACAGCTGCTTCCATTGCTCATGTGGGATCAAGTTTATGCTTGACAACCAAGAATTACGTGTTTTCATGGTTAGAGCTTCACTAGTTCCATTCTTGTGTAGTAGACTACCACCATTAGAGTTAGTGTTTATGTTGTTGTGAGTTGTAGAGGATTACAGCATGAATAGACATGTTGCTCTGACTCACTGTGGCAGCTTTTCCTGTCCTTGTACTTTGGCTTTCCAAGCTGTTAACAGTATTGAAAACAGGCTTCAAAAGTAAACAGGCTTCAAAATTTCATCTAAGTTTGGAGGAGTAGAGTACTGGATTTTGCACAGGTTTTAGAGAAATTTCAAATTTCACATCTTAAATTTAGGAGTGACATTTTTTCCTTGAGGTAATCAAGTCGTTGCAGCCCATGGATTTGGTTTTGCTTTCATAAGTACAAGGATTTTTTTTTTTTTAATCTGGTTCAGTTAGATCCATGGGAAGATGTCTGCCTGTCTGTACCCTTTAAGATCGTACAGCTGGTGTCACTGTGCTTGGATGATAGAATTAACTACAAGAGTTCATGTGTAGGCAAGCCTTACACTAAAGATGAAAAGAGGAAAACAAGACAAGAAAAGTGTTAAACTGTTTTTAAACTCTGATTCACTTTCCTCTTTTCCTTACAGAGCGGCAGGAGTCTTGTCCCAGAATGGCTAGCCTATATTTGTTCACAGGAAAGGTTATTCACATAGTCTATTTCAGGCTAGTTTAGGCATCTAACTTGGATGCTCCTGCCTCACTGGCTCCCTTTGTCTCCACCCTTTGGCAGTGCTCTCCTGTCTCCATGGAGTAGGCATGGAATTGAGCTCTGAGTGTGGATCCCTTGAGCTGCACTTGAGCTAGCCCTGTAGTGTGGATGTGTGTTGGTCTTATCTATGGGGTTGTTTGATACAGTCAGCTGTTTGCAGGCAGGAAAAGTTGGTGTTTTTATGATTTACACTTCAGCAACATACAAAAGCAGGAATGCAACCAAAACCCCAAGGTATCACAAGGTTAAGGATTGCAAGATATGCTGTGGAGCACTGAGGTGTAGCGTTCCTGACAGATCTGCCTGTCCTCTTGAAAAGCTGTACGAAAGAGTTCAATGCACAGTGGAAACTTGGGGCTGAATCCTGTTGCCATTGTTTCCCCTTAAGAGGAGCTGTAAATTTTGTAGCAGGAGGAGTAGGAAGGGGCAGTGGCTAGAAGGGAACTACAACAGGCGTGGGGATATAAAATCTTCTATCCACCTCTTTTTGTGTCTGTAATCACAATAGCAATGTGTTGCATTGGCTTGATCTGGTGTCGTAGACTGTTTTCCTGATGTTCACACAAGCATCATCTTCCTCCTGGGTGTGGATTGTGCTCATCAGTTTCCAAGTTGCTCCTGAGTTTAAGGAAACCTCTGCTTTAGCCTCACTTCCCAGAGCACATGAATGGCTGTGCTGTCTGGAGCCTGTTGGTTCCTTCAGAGCTGAAGCTGTAATTGCACTGTGTGGTTGAATCTTTAATGCTGCAGGTAAGTGTCTTTCATGTAGTGATTTCCTGTTTCTTGCTTTCAAGCTACCAGGGTGACATCGGGCCACCACCATTTCCTCCAGCAAGAGCCCATTGGATTAGAGCCATTAGCAAAGTCCGACTGCAGCTTCAACAGGTAGGATGGAGTATTGCTTTGCTCCTTTTCTGAGCTGCTGTGGCTCAAGGTTTCACTTCTTCTTCGCTGTAAGACACCTGTTACAGTTTTGATGTTTTGCAGACAAGTTTTATCAAATGTATTGTGCAGGACTGCAGCATGTTGTGATGGTTGTAGAGCCCTCTGATTCTACCAGACATTTTTAACATCATTGTGTGGAATTAGAGATGAAAATCAGAAAAGATGCAAGAGCTGAGAAATTGGTTCTGAATTTGTAAATAATAATAATGGTGTCTAGGACTTAAATGGTTATTCTAAATTGTTTGAAATGAAGACTTTTTCTCAAGGCAGCTTGAGGATAGCTTGTTAGTTTAGTAGGAGTTATCAGTATTATTTGTCGTGTGAAAATGTTCCTTGGGAAACTTTGCTTCAAATATTTTTATATATACTTATTGAAAGTGGGTGTATAGTAAGTCTTGGTATTTCCATCTCATGAAAGTAAGATTTAAAAATAAATAGTCTTGATTTGGGAAGTCAAAAGGAAAAGGTTGTGACATTTTCTATAACTATGTAAACACTCTTGTTTTAGAAGACAGTGTTTAAGAACCAAAAAGTTGGATTTAAAAAAAATGCTTATGGTTTTATTCATCTATATGCCCACAGAAAGATAACATATGGTGTTTTTGTTTCCTAGATTTTGCCTGCTACCTTAAGTGCAGAGTTAATATATTTCACTTAGAAATATTACTTTCTTCCAGAGGTGACTTATTTTGTTTTTATAAGAGATTTTACAGTATTGTCACAATCAGGACTTGCTCTTGGAGATTTTTGAAAATTTTCAAGAACTGATTGTTGTTGCTTTGCGTCTGGGGAGGCAAAATAGTTTTTCTCTTGTCTTACCTGGATTGTAAATGCTTTTCCATCTAACAATGGCTTCACTTCTGAGGAGAGAGGATTTGGATCAAAACTCTGGGTATTACATGGAAAGTGAAGAATGCCACTAGTATTTAAGAAGAAATCAGCTTCTGCTATGCTTTTGTAGAATAAGCAAACAAAACAGTTTAATTCTGTGCCTTATGGAAAACAAGTGCACAAACAAGGGACAAGGGATTCAACAATACCTATCCATGGATCTCTCTCTTTTTCTGAGAGAGTAGAAAGTCCTTGAGGTGATTCAGCATCATTTTGTGATTCTGCTGAATTGGAAGGATGATGTGCTTTGAGATGATTGTTACTGAAGCAGTAGTTTAGTTTTGATAGCAAAATGTCATTATTTGCTTCACCTTGACCACTGCTGACAACTATTGATCAAGAATTCCCTTAAACCAAAAAATGTAGGAATTGGAACTTTCCAGGAGCCTGCTCTGGGGCTTAGCTGCCTTTTCTATCCAAAACCTTTTCCTGACCTCTGCTCTAGTTCTCTCTTGTTCCATATAAATTCATGTCTCATGACTAGGACAAGGAATACTGGAATAGTAAAGGGCAACTGCAAACACAGGACAAAGCCACACTTGCTCTTCTTGTGTTAACTGGATGACCCTTTCTCTTTTAGTCTTTTCTTGCCAGGATTCTTAGGGACTTCCATCAGCCTGGCTTTTTTTTTTTTTTTTTTTTTTTTAATTCTCTCTCCTACTCATTTCTTTATTTTCCCTGAAGTGCAGTGTCCAAAGTTGAATGTAGAAATCCAGCTGAAAGCCTGGTCATGTGCCCTATAGAGCACCAAGACTTTGTTCTCCTGCCTGTGGTCCTGATATCCCAAGATATACTGGCTATCCTGCTGTGATGGTGCTTTTTTTATTACAGGCTATCACTGATGCGTAGTTAGCCTTTAACACTTTCCAGAGATGAGGTTCCTTCTGAAAAAGAGTTTTGTCTGATGTTGTGTAGCCTATCTTTGTGTTGGATTACAGCTGAATATGTCTTTGCACTAGTTCTTACAGAATATGGTGGGGTTTTTTTGTTTTGTAAGCACTTTGTCTCTTTTGTCTCTTCCTTAACTTTTATGTGAACAAATAATTCAAGTTGTCTGTGACAAAATTCTGTGGTACTGAAGCTGATGGCCTGTGTGCTACCAGAGTTGCCTGAGGGATCTTGCTTGATACATTATTTCAAGTTGGCTACTGTGATTGTCAATTTTTACCAGTATGTTTGCATCTATTTTAACAGCTTCATGCAGATCACAGGGTATAAAACTTCTATTATTCTCTCTCTACCCCTTAGAATAATTTAGCTTGTCATAGAAGGAAGTAAAATGCATTTGACACAGTTCTGCTCTTGATGAAACCATACTCACAGTTATTTCTCTCCTTTTCATGTTCTAGAAGATTTGCAAATAATTTGATTATTTGTTGCAGTCTTCAATCCCCAGGGACCTAGGGGAGTTGTGTGTGTGTGTGTGTAAACTTGTAATTATCCAAGGCTTTCTCTTACTATTTTTTATGCATAAATACTTGCTTTGCCTTTTTCAAATCTTCAAGCACATTGCCCGTTTCTCAAGTTCTTAGTGCTCAGTGATTATCAGTGTTGCAACCTAGAAACTGAGGATAAATGTTTATCAGAGCTATCTGACTTAACAGACAGATAAGGTGGTTATTTCTTTCAATTTTTTTTCTTTACTGCAGCCTCTTTTTTATAACTTTCTAAAACTTTTTCCTTTAAAAACCCTCCAACAATCCAGTATTAATTATGTCAGCTGCCTGACTGCACTTGTCCATTTCACTGAAAACATGAAGCAATTAAGGCATCAAATTTCCAGCCTTCTTAATACTGTCTGATGATAGCTCTGTTTTCCTATGAATGACATCCATCCTTTATTTGTCATATTGTGTGTTCATTGCTAGATGTTTAAGTTTGTGGTTCAGCCTTTTGATTCCTTTCCTGTGCAATCGTTTTTGTACTCAAAAACTTCCTCAGGAAGAGAGTTCAAGTCCTCCCAGAGGGCAGGAGGTTTCTTCACTGGGGCAGGTTCTGATTTTTGTCTGGTAATGCTGTTTCATTAGCTGTAAACAGCTTCGTGAACTCTCTGGTCCTTTAAGCCTCTTTCTTTTGAGCTCTAGAGACTGACTTTCTCTATTTTTATTAGTTTGTGTTCTTGAATCACATAGTGTTTTCTAGCTTGTCTAATTGCTTTCCTTCTAAGGTATCAGGATGATTCTCACAGTTTCCTCAGATGCATTTGCATCCTCATTTCTCTCTGTACTTATGCTCAAATCTAGAGGAACATCTCTGCTAGCTGCTTTCTGTGCAGATTGAGTCATCAGCTTGTTCATAGATTTTGTTGGAAAGTCAGTGGTACAAAGACAGACTTTCAGATGAGGAGCAGGATTTTAAAGGTCCCTGTGGTGATAGTCTAATCAGGTGATTCTCTTGGAAGCTAGAAAAGATCATGTCTTGTAATTCTGGTCACTGTACTAACATCTTTCCATCTTCTGTCATTGCCTGGGAGCTCTCAAGAGGTCTGTCCTTGTTTGTTCCAGCTCTTCAGAGCAGGTGGTTATCTCCTTAATGTTTAAAGAGATGTCGGCAGCACATTTCTTGTGTTCCTCCTTCTCCATGTGCCATAACATTTCATGAATACACATAGAGCTCCACCTGACAGATCTGAGGGGCTGGACTCCAAGCACATAGATTACTGAAATGTTTCTTGCAACGCTTAACTGTTAATGATCTGACTGAAATTTGAAAGAATAAAGAAAAAGTCCAGAAAAGAAGAAGACACCCAAGAAGTTCCCATACATGATGTGATTATAAATCCCCTGAGCAATTCAGCCTCCTACCTGGGAAAATATTAATATTCATGTGAATAATGTACATGCATCCTACATTCTGACCATGAGTCAGAGAAATGTAATTTTTAATTAAGACTTGACAGTTACAAAATGGCACAGGAATTTGTAACTGTGCATGTTAAAAAAGCTTTGTTGTAGCATGCACGTATGTTTTGTTCTTCACTGCTGCTGTTTTTCTTGTTTCCTTTCTTTGTGAAGAGGAAACTTAATTATGCCAGAATCAGCTAGGGTTTTCAGTCCTGCAAGGAATGACTCAATAATACTCACCTTTACACTTAGAACTTCGACTACAAAGAGGGATTAATTGATAGTTCATCTGCTGCAGTCCCTCAGTGGGAGCTTCTTTTCCAGAAGAAGAACTAACACATAGCTATTGCATCTTCAACTTGCAGCCCTCAGTAACTGAAATAACCTCCAGCTACGGACACAGCTGTGTGACTGCTAAAATTATACAAATTTGGATCTGGCTTTTGTATAACAGAAGAATTGGCAGACCGGAGAAGAGCAAAAATTCAGTCAAATCATCAAATTACCTCTCTTACCAACTCTTTCAAGTATATTGAAATATTAGAAGAGGGTGTCAGATCTGAGGTTTTCTCAGCTTAAATTGAATTTGTTGAGGGGGGAAAAAGTCTTATGCATAATTTTCCTCTTTTATGTCAGCATATTAAATATATCAGTTGACTTTTTTGTTTCAAAACCAAAATAACTGGAGCAGTGTTTCCTCCTCTTTTTAATAGCGCCATTTTATACCAACGATTTTGATTTAACCTTTGTCTTTCCCCATTAAATGTCAATAGTCTGTTCTTATGGCAGATGTAGTTCATGAGAGTAGTTAGTTTTCAGACAGTAGTTAGAATATGATGATCACCTGCAATAGCAGGGACTAAAGGGGGTTTTCCTGTACTCTTATGGGTAGCCAGTCATATCCTCAGTCCGATTTTCCCATGCTCTACAGTTTCACCTCTCATCAAGAACCTGCAAATATTTAAGAACCTTGAGGGTCTCAGTTTTAAAAGCTCTGGTCCTGGGAGGGTGCTGTATTACTGATTTTGTAGTGTGAAGCCCTATTTTGATTTTGAGAAAGCAAGCTGCTGGTGCAAAGCACCACTATTCCCTTCATAAGCAACGGTGGGATAACCTAAGGAGTCCTTGCTGGACTTAAACTCATGGTGAAGAGACCAGCAGGGTTTGGTCCCAGTTTTGGTTGCAGCTTTGATTGTAAGTTACTTGCCTGTCCCTGTATGATGGAAATCAACCCCCACTTGTGAACCCAGGTCCTCTAAACAGTAAAACCAGGTGCTGTGCACCAGCTCATTTGATTAGTGAAGAACATATTGCTTTGAGCCAATCAGCGAAAGACTGGAAGCTGTCCCTTTCCACCTCTCATGGATTTTGCAGTCCATGCAGTAATTTACTTCTGGCATTTTACTTCCCTTAAGCTTTGTTGCCTAGGTGTTTCTTTATCAGTCCCGTGAAGATGAGTAAGCTCTGCATTTTGAAAGCCTCCCACACAGTGGCAAAGAAGCAAACTGAAGCATTGTGACTTTAACAGAGAGTTACTAGAAACTTCTCTTCATGCAGAGAAAGTGTGTCTTCAGTTAGATATCTTCTTTCTTTAATGATCTGTGGAGGTTATCTTAACATCCACCAAAATACCAACATTCCTGATCAAGTGTCCTAGCGATCAGTCTTGGTGGGGATCTGTAGAACATTCTTGTGGTCATGAATTTGCTGTTCCTACCCTCAGGTGGAGATCCTGTTGGTCAGGCATGATCTGAGGGTTGCTACCAGTAGTACTGCAGAGTACTACCAGAGTTTGGTAGCTATGGTAGTCAAATCCTTTCTGCAAATGCAGCTTTTAGATCTCTTAGGGATTGCACAATAGTTATTTAGAAAGCATTCAAATACAAAAGCATTGGAGACTGTCTCCCCATACCGTAATTTTGGATCTCTCTGTTCTGTCTGAGTTCGCAGGCTGGCAAGTCTTGTGAGACTCTCCAAATCCCTTTGTGCCTTTTCCGAGGCAGCTTTTAGTGTGGGGTGATTCCCTGGCATTTGAACAACTTGTGTCTGTTGTTGCCTCTCTATCAGGAATGGTTCAGCTGACAGGCTGTACTCAAACGAGGGAAAGCTTCTTTCTTCTCCAAGTGTCTTAAATAAAATACCTGAATGTTCATATCTGTTTGGGATAGAAGCCATTTTTATTTATCCTTTCTGAGATTCCCTAAGACCTTCTATAATTTTTAATGTGCTTTACAATGAACATTATGTTAGAGCAAAGCAATAATTATTGTATTTACACACCAGAAAATAGTCATTTGCTGCTGTTGTGATTTTTGAGCAGCTGTTTGATAACCTTACCTTCAGTTAAAAAGATCAGCAGCCTTTCCCCCTTTAGAGAAGTTAAGAGAAATGCTCTCTTGTGAAGCAATGTGCAGTGTTTTTCATGATGGCCATAGCGACTTAAAGCCTGCTCAGTTGCTAACAGGACTTTCTGCAAGCTTCTCTGGACATATCAATATATTGACACTCCTCTCTGCTAAAAGCCAGTTTTGGTAGTGATGATCTGTATTCCCTGGCACACTAGGCATTCGTCCCCTTCAGTTTTCTCCATGTCTTCTTGTTGCTGGTTAGAAAAAGCCCCAAACAAGTTCAGGGAGTTTTGCTTCTCTAGACTTGCGTTGTAAACTGTACATATCTGTACATCAAAATTGTTTTGAAGCCTTTAAATGGGAATCCAAGATTAGTTGGCTTTTCTTCCAAAGTTCATTCCATTTATTTCCTTAAAAAGAAAGAGAAGGTTCATCTGGGATGTCGTTTACAAACAGGATGTATTCCACAATCAGGTGCATCTCTTTCTTTGTGCCAGTACTGCGCTTTATGTTCAGGTAATCCAGTCTGGCTGATCTCTGTACTTCTCTAAGGTCATAATGCCAGAACTGCTTGCTAATAGACTGTCATTATACCTATTAATTTTTTAAAGATTGGTACGTCTAGAATAAGGGAGGAATAGGACTCTTGTTCCTGATCTAAATACTGAGCAACACTGAGATTTGAAGCTAGATTTGCCATGGTTTAGAGCAGTGCATTGACTGCCAAGATGTAACTCTCCTTCAGGGAACAAAGTTACATCTCCTCTGCACTCCCTCAACTGTTTGGACATCTTAGACCAGAGAAATATTCTCATTCAAATTCATTATGGACCTGTAAAGCAAATTTTGATTGTGACAAGTTGGTGTTTTCTGAAGGAAAAAGCGTTTTGATCACCTTTCTTCCTCTCCATGCAAGTGTACTTCAGCTGATCAGAGAGCAAGATGTGGGTGGCAACAGTGTGCTGGTGATGTGGATAGATGACCTTTGTCTTGTACAACTAGATTCTTGGTAAGACTGTTGTATCCATGATTTCTGTCTTTTTTTCTCTGGTTACAGTTCTCGTAAGCTATCAGGTCACAGCAGTTTCTGTGGGGTTATGTTCAGAAGTGACCTGAGTGTGGCAGGCTGAAGGAACTATCTGTGTGTGCATAGCTCATCCCTCTGAACTGGGATAAACTACAGTTTGCTCTCTTGTCTGATGCTGCCCAGCTTGCATTCACATTTGTACCAAGACTCTTCCAAAAACTTTCTTGACCAAGTGATTTTCTTTTCTCAGGACCTGCTACAGTGGTGAAGCTTTCAGTAAAAATGAAGCCCATATTTGTATGGAGAGTGGACCAAGTCCTCTAAGTAGTATATACCAAAGGCCATAGAAGAACACTAGACATGGAGCTGAGACCATCTGAGACCAACCATTGCCAGCTTATGCAAAACTCCCCTCTTTGCACCTTGTGCTCTGGTGATAGAGGTTGTGTTTGATTTGGAATGGGGCACAGAACCCTGTGGTTTCCTGATCACCTCAACGTGACATTCATGTGTGGTGCTTATCAGGATAAATTGTGAGAGTTTCATCTGACACTGGAGTAAGCCAGTTGCTTCTGCTCAAAATAGGGGTGCAGTGGGAGAGGTGGGTGGGGGGACTCCTACCTGCCACATACACAGCCCTTAAAAATAGCATTGGCTGTTGGGAGAGCCAGACTTCACACTCTTATTTTTAAGGATCTGTGTGGGAGGAGGGGATATTTCCCAGTTCTGTGTATTACTGAAGCAATCTGTACAAGAAATGCTGCACCAGAGAGATAGCAGTGGGCTTCAGCTTACAAAGCACAAGAGTTGAAGAAAATATGAGCTAACCAGTACTGGCTGATAGCATCATAAATGAAGCAATAACTGTTTGTGCAATGTTAGCAAATACATTGAATTACAACTTAACTTCGTAGGAAAAGCCAAAAGGTCAGAAAAAAGAGGCTAGGAGTTCACAGTTTTTTCTTTTAGTATTGTTTTTCTTTCAGTAGTTTCTTGTTTTCCAAGCTGTGTCATTATACAACTTGTTTAGAGGTAGGGCAGGGTTGCCTTGCATGCTCCTGGGCCAATTTTTAGAGTCATGTATGGGTTGTGTAACTGAAGTCTTCCAGTACCATGGATCCAGATTGAAGTAAGGTGATTGCTTTGTTCCCCCCACCTCCCCATTGTAAAAGCGGTATTCATAAATCAAAAAGCTATTAATACTGCATAATACAATGCCTGAAGACATCGGTACTCCAGTTTTGAATGGTGCTACATAGTATGTAAAATCGAATCATAGAATCATAAGATGGCTTGCATTGGAAGGAGCCTTAAAGATGATCTAGTTCCAACCCCCCTGCCATGGCCAGGGACACCTTCCACTAGACCAGGTTGCTCAAAGCCCTGTCCAGTCTGACCTTGAACACTGCCAAGGATGGAGCATCCACACCTTCTCTGGGCAACCTGTGCCATCCTCACAGTAAAGAATTTCTTCTCAGTATCTAATCTGAACCTACTCTATTTCAGTTTGAAACCATTTTTCTTTGTCCTGTCACTTGTGAATAGTCGTTCTCTATCTTCCTTGTGGGCTCCCTTCAGGCACTGGAAGGCCACAGTCAGGTCATCCTGGAACTTTCTCTTTTCCAGGCTGAACAATCCCAGCTCTTTCAGCCATGCTCCATCCCTCTAATAATCTTGATGGCCTCCTCTGGACTCACTCCAGCAGCTCCCTGTCCTTCCTATGCTGGGACCCCAGAGCTGGATGCAGAGCTCCAGGTGGGTCACACCAGAGCAGAGCAGAGGGGCAGAATCCTCTCCCTCCCCTGCTGCCCAAGGGGCTCTGGATGCAGCCCAGGACACGTTTGGCTCTCTGGGCTGTGAGTGCCATGGCCGGGGCATGTCCAGCCTCTTACCCACCAAGTCCTTCTGGGCAAGGCTGCTCTGGGTCTGTTCATGCCCAGCCTGTGCTGATACTGGGGATTGCTCTGACCCAGGTGCAGCACCAGCACTTGGCATTGTTAATCCTCATGGTGTTCCTGTGGACCTCTCCTCAGGCTTGTCCAGGTCCCTCTGGATGGCATCCCATTGTCCAGGTGTGTCAGCTGGAAACAGAGTTGCATTTTTATTTTCCGCATAGAAGTCAAGTAGGTCTTGTGATACAGCAAATGAATGCTGTCTATTAGGATGGAGTTCTTACTGAGTTAACTCTTACCAAGTTAACAAGACCTTTCTTCACATACAGACTCATTTCTTGGCATTCTAATGGGACAGCCATATAATAGACACACACATAGTGTCTTTTGTCTGCTCCTGTTTAAAGTCTGGACAGTTCTGTGACATTGTGAAGGACCAATCAGATGAGACAGATTTGGATCAAACTGTGGGTTCATTTCTATTGCTTTGATGGTTAATGACTGACACTTTCAAAAGTGCTTTTCAGTGGTTCCCCATTGATTTAATTTGAAATCTAGAGGTGGTAAAGGTGGGACCAGTTCTTATTCTCCTTGGCTTTTGAATCTGTAAGAATAGGCCTGCAGCCTTTCCTGGTAGTCTGTGAGCTGGGTTTGTAACACACCTCCTCTGCTGAAAGGCACTTGAGAACATCAGTGTATCAATATCTGTTCGGCAGGAGGAATTTGCTGAGGCTGTTGACAGCTCTATCCTTTGTGTGCTGTAAAACTGAGATAATTTAGGCATAAAGCTGGGGAGAAATCCCAAATGTAGCTGGAGATTCTCATCTGTTGCTTGTGTGTGGGTACCAGATGCTGGAAGTGCTGAGGTAAATCTGAGGACCAGTTTACTGGGGTGCTTTAGGCAGGGAATCTTTTGCTGTCTGGGTGCCTTTTGTGTCCAGGTTTGCAGGATGATGTAGTATCAGGTGGGCAGTGGTGCTGTCCTCTGGACTATAGGAGTATGTGCTCAAAACAGGAGGATCCTGTTTAAGCTGTGTTTATGCATTGGTTCAGTAAGAGAAGGAAGGGGTGTTCTGGCTAACAAAATATTCATTTAGTCTGCTCTCACTAATAGGGCTGTAGAAAGGTTACAGAAAGAAAGCCTTACTGCCTGGCAAATGGGAGATTAGTAGAATTATTTGCTTTATGCTCCATGCTACACTGTGGCAAACCAGGTAGGCAATAGGTCTCTTCTGCCTGTATTTCTATAATATTTCTGATATGACATGTAGGAAACCAGCAAATGATTTGGAGAAAATGGTGACTATTGCAAACATCAGAGAATACAAGTTGGAGAGGGGACATCAAGGGGGAAGGTGCTGAGGTTGCGTGAGATGAGACTAAACAAGTATGGCTCAGCTTAGTAGACTGGAAGCTGAGAGCAGACATTGCTGCCATGTACTAATAGAGCATGGGGGTAAATATTGGCAAGTTTACTGCTGTTTAAGTGAAAGGTTAATGTTAGCACAAGAACAGAAGGGCATAAGAACAAACCCAGGCTAGAAATCAGAAAGTGATTTTTCTAATTGTTAGTGAACAGCTTCCAAAATTGGTTTCTTTGCCCTTTCTAATTAATCTAAAAACAGGTCTTTTTATGTATGCTATTTTATGACAGTTGCCTGTGGGAGCAAAGAATAGGGACTTCGTCATTCAGACAGCCTCTAAGTAGGCTATCAGAAATGTCCGTGGAACTACAGCCTCCGCCAGTGTTCCTCATAGCATGGCCTCCCTGTGTTCACTCTGTCCACCTGCCTGCCTTTGCTGTCAAGCTGCCATATTGCAGGACCCTGTGGGTTTCCAAGCACAGCCAGAGGTGTGTAGGAGAGGTATTTGCTACTTAGAAGCTCTCACTGAAGTGAAATTGTGAAAGTAATGTTGCAGCCCTTCTTGGGTGGTAGCTTTTCCATACAGTTGCACAGCAGATGTTAAGGATGCTAGACTGCATGAGGGGTTTCTTGAAGAATTGGTGTTCTTAGTGACTCATGCCTGGTAATGGACCTGTCATAGATACAATTTTGTTTCCTGACTAATGTTCAAGTGGTAATAGTTCAGAAAATATAGTGTAATTTGTAAACAGGTTTGTTCCTAAATCAGATTTTAGAAATTCCCCATGGGATTTCAGTTTCTTACTTAGACAGTAAATTGCAATTGAACTCTTGGTCATTAGAAGTTATTTAAAAGCTAGCACTTGAAAATTATTTTATAGGAGACCTTGAAAAGCAATAGAGACAAAATCAGGGACATGCACTAAAAAGGATATAATAGATCTGTCCATCTAGGAGCAAATTAAGATAAATCAGTTCAAGACTCAACTCATTTAGCCTCATTTCGGTTAATATTTTAGGTTGTTGCATACAAGAATATTTGAAATACAAATAGAAATTGCTTTATGTGAAAGATCAGCTTATTTTAGCCATGTCTCCATCTGTGTTTTATTTTTGTTAATGAGTCAATATTCACCTTGTATTTTAAGATAGCAAACACATTTTTGAGAAACTGTTATTGAGAAACTGAGTGCTAAATTTTAATGCAATTTATTTTTATTTTTCTATTTTTATTCAGTGTATTATGTTAGTGCAGCAGATTGAAATGCATGCAAGTTTTTTTGGTGGTATCTCACATAATGAGTACTTGAGGGATCCAGTTTTGTCTACACAAATACCTATGGATTGGCTGGTGTATTCACTCTGAATTTTGTTATGTCTAATTTAAGAAACTCGATTTAAAGCAAATACAACTCTCTTTCATATTTTGTGACATGGATACATGTTACTTGTGCAAATTATATCACTATTTTTAGTTCACAGTAGTAATAGCTTGTTAATATATAACTGTTTACAGCTGCCAGAATCATCCCTTTTTAATCTTGCCATTACATCTGTTTCTCTGGGAGGGTGGAATGGTTTCTGTGACCTGGGAGCACCGAACAGTGGCAGCAGCTTTTGGAATAACCCCACCATCCCTGCTCAGTGTTTGAGTGCATTTTGGTCCAGCTGTGCCTGCCCCTCTCCTCCCATCACAGACTTTTGCCAAAGGAGCTAATTGGCCTCCCAGTGACTTGACTCACGTCAGCTGTGTTATCAAAGCCTGGTTTGTAGTGCAGTTTCCATCCTCTTGCAGAGGCTTTCTTAGTCCAGGCAGGTTTTGGGTTTTTTTGCATTAAATTTCTTCCTCTGCCCCTCCCAGTTAGCAGAGTGGGCTGACTGGATTTCCAGAGCCCCTTAATTCAGGTCCAGTGTGAGCCTGTTAAGTGCCTTTACTGAAGATGTAAAAAGTGTGTCTGACTTTATTAATATGGGGGTGCTTGCTGGAGTTGGCTTTGTCAGACCTCTGATGTGGCAGTTCTTTTTTTCTTTCAGTTCAGTATTTATGTTAATGGTGTCCTCAGAGACTGGCAGAGCCTTGTGTGGGGTTCACAGCAAGTATTTGTGGGGCACTTGTGTTCATTAATCAACTGCTGCCTTCTGCAGGGAACATAAATACACAAAATTAGTCCCACCAAGAGAAAAGCATTTTACTTAAGCCAGGAGATATAAAGGTGAAGGGAGGATAGTAAAAAATGTTTTCTCCCTACTTTTTGAAAGCTGGGACATGTGTAGTAATGAGAAGGAAATCTCTGCTAGAGGATACGATCTGTTGGCAAAGATAGCTGGGCGTTGCTTTGTAGGATTTTTAGTTGTTATTCCCCTGCCATGTTATTGCATGATGCTGGGCAAGCCACTGTGGCTTTTGGAAGGGTTTTTCCATTTCCTCTCTCTCAGATCCATGAATTGATTTCTGATTATTTAAGATTCTGGAAATGAGTTATCTGAGCAGTAAGTGGAGTAGATGGAAAACCAGACTTTCTAGTGCTTGATATGCTCCCAGCTTAATTACTTTGAGAAATCTGGGGTTTGTTGTCCTGAGATGAGTGTTCAGAGAAGAAGCTCTTGACCTGATACTGCCCTTGTATTTCAGTTGTACTGGGGACTTCGTAACTTCACAGGTATGCTGTCAAAACACCAATTAAGCTTGAATTACTTTAGTAATATGATGAGGAGTGCTCCTTAGGTCACTGCACGTAATGGTAGGGCCTGCCTGTGATATAATGAATAAAGCATGCCATCGTGCTTTGAGTAATGCCAAGGAAACAATATTAGTTTCTTATTCAGTGAACAGAAGGATGCCCTCTTCTAGCTGAGAAGGGGGTTTACCTTCAACCAGCGAAAGAATTATGGAAGTTCATGTAGAATGCTACCTTCTAGGATCAAAGCACTTACTTCCTTCAGCCAAATCCCTTTGTGTACAGCTGACCTTGCAAAATGCATGGATGGGTCTGTGAGAGACAGTTTTCATGCTCTCACTGTCACGGCCAGGTAGGAAAAACAGGCCCTGCAGTGTCTGAACTAAGCTCTTGTGTTGTGGGAAGCAAGGTTGTCCTGCAGACCATCCATGGGGCTTAATGTACACTCACCCCTTTTAGCTAGCTATATGTGTTACTAAGTAGCTTCGTACCTGAGATAGGCGTTGAAGGATAAAGAGTGTTATAAGTGTATATTATGTAGTTGGCTTTTCGCATAACTATTATAATTGTACTGTATTATGTTTTTATTAATAAGAATTTAGAAGGGTAATGAATGTGTATTTTTGATTATACCAGAGGGGTAAGATTTTTTTGTAACGCTTAAGCCACCAAGCCTGAAGCTATGGGAAGGGGGTCACCTTGTGACCCTTTTAAGAAAAAAACCTGTTAACTTTCTGTTTTCTTATCCAACTAAAAAGAACCAGAAAACCTTAAAAGAAGATTTATATTCATGTTACCAGACTATGTGGAGACACCCACAAAATAAATCTACTAAATAAGATTATCGGGGATACTTAAAACAGATCAAGAAGGAATGTTTGATTACCATCTATTGAATATTCAATACGGTGCTCCTTAAAGATAGAAGTCCTAAAGGGTAAGGGGGTGACAAGCAGACCTAGTGCCAAGTCCCCCCTCGGCCGAGAAGCTTGGTTTATTCTGTCTCCTATTTTGTCTATTTTTTATTTCTATTAAACTTATAAAATTCTAAAAGAGAGTAGAACTTGTTTTTCACAATTTGGGGACTCTTGCCGGGATATACCTCGTCTCTGAAACCCCGGGAGATCCAGAGCGAGGAGGGTGCCCCCGCCTGACTTTTGGTAGCCTCGCTTTGTTTGTCTTTGTGGGAATTGGAGATCGCAGGTCATACACCCGAAGAGACAAGAAAGGAGACAGAAAAAACAAACAAACAAACAAGCAAGTAAGGAAAAAGGGAAAGGCTCTCTAAAACTGTAGTATTTTTTTTTTTTCTCCGTAAAAACCTCATGCACGAAGAACCTGAGAAAGGATTGTAAGTATTTCTTAGGGGAGCGGGTTAAAGGGGGTCTGTGTGGTGTGTGAATGAGACGCTGGCTGGGTCCCCCAGACTGGTGAAACGAGTGTGGTAGCTTCTTAAGCTGCGGTTCCATTCTCTCGCGAAGGAGGTGGCCTGCACGGAGGCGAAGCGAAAGATGAAAAAGGAGAGAAAGTGACCCCCGGGTGGCTGGGACGGGGTCCCAGGGGAAAAAGGGGTTGTAAAAAACCCCGGGTGGCTGGGACAGTCCCAGAGAGGGGTTGGACCCCTCAGGAAGGGAGCCGACAGTGTTCCTATACAATCCACTGGGAAAACGGGATAAAAAAGAAGTGTGGGGGGGGGACCCCCAAATATTGCCGGATTGAAAGTTACTTAACCTAAGAGCATCCGGAGAGTGGCCAAATATATGAATCTTTCTTTCCAGATTGAGGAAAAAACACAAAAGGCTAGGGGTGTAAGATTCAAGACACCTGGGCTTTAGAAAGCTGCCAGGCTGAGTGTGATAATCCAAGAGCATCTGGAGGTGGGTTAGTTAAATGCCTATAGGTAAATATTAAACAGTAAAAGAGGGTGCCATTTTCTTGTATTGTTTACTTGTGTTGTCAGGTTGTGAATGGGGAAGAGTGAGAAAATAAATAAATAAAAAATTGTGTAAGTCGGGGAATGAATGTATATGTAATATAGACTGTTGATTTAAACTTTTCTTTTGAGAGAAGAAGGTGCATGGTATTGTACTGTTGAGAGAGTTTTCTGTGCCTTGGGACAGCAAGGAAGGTGGTGTTCAGGCTGTAAAGGAAAGTAAAAGAAAAAAAGAGGAAAAAAAACACAACAGAGACCAAGAGATAAATAGATACAGTCCTAAAAATGGGACAGAAAACCAGTAAAAATCAAAGTTCAGGAAAAAAGAGTTGCCAGCAGAAATACCCCAAGATAGCCCTTTGGGGGTTTTATTAGCAAATTGGGATATGGATCCTAGTACAAAAAAAAAAGACAAAGTACAGATGATTCAGTACTGTATGACAGAATGGACAAAAAGCGAAATAAGATCTGACCACGTTTATTGGCCTAGATATGGTTCTTTTGAAGGGTGGATCTGTCAGGCTTTAAACATATTTGTAAATTCAAAAGAACCGTTTAATCCGGAAGAGAAAATATGCTGCCTGTTGGAGAGGAGACATGGACCCTATGGGGATAAGAGTTTTTAAAATATCAGAAACTCCAGAGACAGAGCAAAAAGAGAAAAAAAAAAGGATGTCATAAAAATACTGCCTCCTCTGCCAGCCGGCCGGCATTCCCCCGCTCCCGCGCCGCTCTCCCCCGCCTCTGCCGGCCGCCCCCCGTACGCGGCCATCCCGCCCGGCCCGGCCCGGTACCGGCGGCTGCCCCCCGCACGCTGCTCCCACACCGCTGGCTGCACAGCCGTCCACGGCTGCCGCGCCTGGGTCTGCTCCGGCCCAGCCCGCATGGCCGGGGCTCGCTCCGTTGGACATGTCGGGACATGTGCCAGCCCCTAATACAGCAGCATAGCCCGCAGCAGCTCCGCGAGAAACCCCGCCCGTCCCAGCCACGGCCGCTTCAGCCAGCCCTTCCCGCCCGCACTCCCCGAGGCTGCTCCGGCTGTCCCGGCCCCAGCAGCTCTGCCCTTGATGGCTCCGGCTGTGCCGAGCGCACCCAGCAGAGACCACGTTCAAAAGCCGCCAGAAAACCCCGTCCTGCCGGCGGTTCCGGCCGCAGCCCCCACCAACCCCCTCCCCTTCCTGCAGGACCCAGCCCCGGGGTGGACCCCTGCCCCAGCCCTCTGTCACTGCCAGTCCCCGCAACCCCCGCCTTGGCCACCGTCCCCTCAGTAACCACCGCCGCTGCTGGCCAGGGGGCTTCTCCTCTTAAAGGGGAAACTCCATACCAACATAAGGATTAAAAACAGAAAAGCTGAGATAAAAGAATTAATTTATTCCCATTACGAGAAGTTCCTGTAGGAGGGAGGATCACAAAGTTTGTAAATGACCCTTTGACTTCTGAAGAAGTCAGAAATTTTAAAAAAAGAACTTAAAGGGTTGTTGGAGGATCCTGTAGGTGTTTCAGAGCAACTAGACCTTTTCTTAGGACCAAATTTTTTTACTTAGGCTGAGTTACAATCAATTATGAAAATTATTTTTTCCCCAAGAAGAAAGGCAGATGATTAGAGCTGCTGGAATAAGGATTTAGGAAAAGGAAAACCCGCAGGGAGAACCAGGAGACCAAAAAAATGCCAATAGAACCTCCAAATTGGAATCATAATGATGAGGCAGGACAGAGATCTATGAATGATTATCGTAATTTGATAATCGAAGTGATAAAGGAGGCTGTACCGCGAGGGCAGAATGCCAAAAAAGCCTTTGAAAGACAGCAGAGAAAAGAAGAAACACCAACAAAATGGTTAGAAGGACTCAAAAGAAATATGAAACAATATTCAAAAACAGATCCTAAGACACCTGCTGGACAGATTTTGGGGAAGATGAATCAGAGAGACCTTATAAATATGATTGTTTAGCAAAAGATTCTGAAAATATGAAACTTATAATCGAAATAGAAATGGAAGCTTACCTAGAGTTGTAAGATACTGAGTCTTAGTTACTATATAACCTAAAAACAATAGCCTAGCTAGCTGAAGAAAAATCCCTTTTGACAGAATGATACCCTTCTGCTAGCTAAAGAACCAAAGGTTAATGTAGCAAAACAGAAAAGTCTAAAGAGTAGTTTTTAGAGTTTAAAATATAACATAGTATGGTAATGTAGTAGTTCTTATAGCCTATATGTAGATTCTATAGGATTTTGTGTCTTGTATTGATTGGTCACTGTAAATTAGAATATTCATCACAAAAGGAGATACAATGCATTGTAACAAGGACCTCGCTCTCTATTCCCGGCTCATACTTCTTCCTCTCTATTCCTTGCTCTCTTGCTCTCTTACCTCTTCCCCCTGCTCTCTGACCCCTGCCACCTGGCTCCCTGGCTCCCTTCTCTCTTAACTTGTACCCCCTTGCTCTTCCTCTTGCTTTCTCTAAGACTTCCCTTCAGCCGATGCTGGTGGCTGAAGGCAAGGCCCTTTTTACCCACAACCCATGCAATAAAACCACGTATTCTAGAATATCTCAGGTCAGCAGAATTCCTTCTCCCTGCCATCCGCAAATGATCCTACAGACAAGCTTTATTAAGAGTTAATTTTGTTACTCATGCCTAGCCAAAAATTAGAAAAAAAGCTGAAAAAATAGAGGACTGACACAAGAAAACATTAAATGATTTATTAAGAAAAGCCCAAAAGGTTTATGTTAAAAGAGATGAAGAAAAAGCAAAAACAAAAGCAAAAATTATGGTAGCCATGATGCGAGAAAGTAATTTCCAAAAACAATCAAATGCCCCTGTGTACCACTCCTAGATATTCAGATCTTAGAGAGAGGGAAAAGGAAAAAAACAGAGCCCCGGTATTAGCAAAATCCCAAGAGCAATTTAAGAGAGCCTGTTTCTTTTGCGGGGAAGAGGGACATTACAAATGTGAGTGTCCTCACTGAAAAAAAAAGATTTAAAAATTTTCAGAGAAATAAACCAAGAAGAATAGGGAAGTCATAAGCTCTATTTTTTAAGAGACAAATACCATCAAAAGACTGTGAGAACTTTAAAAGTAAGTCCCCAAGAAGAAAAACTAAAATTTGTTGTAGATACAAGTGCCGAAAGGACATGCTTATTAAATATTCCCACAAGTTATAATGTAAGTAAAGATACTGCAAAAGTGTCAAAGGCAAAAAGAGAAAGTTTTACGGTTCCTGTTATTAAAAATGAAGTAATAGAAACTAAAATTTGAATGGAAGATGTCTTATTGGTCCCTGAGGCAGGTAGTAATTTATTAAGGAGAGACTTGCAAGTAGAATTGAGAATGAGTGTCATACCACAAGAAGGGAAAATGACAACTAAGATTTTAAAACTTGACCAAAAAGATGAAGATAAAATTGACAAAGAAGTTTGGGCTGGAGAAAGAAATAGAGGAGGATTAAACATAGACCCCATAAGGGTCACAATTGAAAGAGAAGAATGTCCTACACGTGTACATCAGTACCCCATATCCTTAGAAAGGCGAAAAGGTTTGAAGCCAGTAATAGAAAGACTAATAAAAGATGAGATACTAGAACCTTGTATGTCCCCTCATAATACCCATATTCTGCCAGTAAAGAAGCATAATGAGAATTACAAATTAGTACAAGACCTACGAAAAGTTAACAAGAGAACTCGAACCCGGTACCCAGTGGTACCCAATCCTTATACTCTTCTAAGTAAAGTCCCGCCCCAACATTAGTAGTTTAGTGTAGCAGATCTAAAAGATGCTTTCTAAGCTTGTTCATTAGCCAAAAAAAGCCGAAATACCTTTGCCTTTGAATGAGAAAGTTCTTTTCAGGTACTGCTGACAACTGAGCCTGGGATCCAGACCGAAAAACAAAAGTAGATCCACGCCAGCAGAATCAAAAGACCCGTAAAAGAACCAAAAGAATAGACTGTAACATCTAAATCAAGTGATACCAAATTGACTCTTAAACAAAGACTGAGTCGTAATGAACTGAAGAGAATCTAAATGACCCAAGAAATATACAAAGAATCACACTTAGTTGAAAAATAAGGCCAAGTTTATATCAGCAGTTTCAAGTTCAGCCTGAAGGAATTCAGAAACACCTCCATTATCCCCCTGAGAGGAATACTTCCACTTCAAACAAAAGAACCAAAACTGTTTTAGTCAAAGAATTCTCATATTCATGCCATAGCTTATGATTTGTGCATAAAAAAAGAAAAACAACCACCTCCGTCACAATTATACTATATACCCTGTTTGATTCGTCCTAATACTAAACATGTTAGCTAAGTAAAATGTAAATGTTAAATTGTAAAAAATTGGTATTGTAATACACAAAAGTAGCGCTCTTATTGTATAAAGTGCTAAGTGACAAATCTATTCCCCATCCCAATAGAACTAAGAATAGCTGAAGTAGTTACTTTGCTTTGAGTATGAGAATTACTAGTGCCTGTTGAGTGAGAAAATACCTGAAGAACAGTAGCAAATTACAGTTAAGAAGTGTCAAAGGCAATTTGCCTAAAAATTAATTTTAAAAAAGTGACAAAAAAATAGAGGGCAAGACTAAGTTGGCCACTGTACTTGCCACCAAGAAGATCATATACTCCTGCTGTAGTCTGCAACCCCATAGGCATAGAGGGTGGAGGTATAAGCCCTACCAAACCTCTGTTATTCCTTTTTCTGTCACTCGTTCTTAGCCTTTTCCCTTATGAGATAACAGCAAAGTCACGCCACAGATACTATTGAAAGTTGTATATGGAATGACACCAAGGTTCCTTTCTTATTACACATACCTATATCAACAGTCACTGTTATAACCCATCCAAATTAAATAATTGTATGCATAATGAGAAAAAAATATTAGATTGCAGAAAATTTGGGAACCAGTGGTGACAAGTTGGGAGGTAAGTGTCCAAAAAGGGAAAGATGAACTTGTTTCACATACACTGTTGGGAGCACCGCCCAAAATTTAGTAAAAGAGCAACTAGTGAGCAAAAAGACAAAGCTAGCACAGCAATCAAACCCTGTACCAGTTTCACTCCAAAATTTGTATACAAAATTAGACCAGCAACTAAAAAAAGAAATAGATATCTCAAGACTGGGGAAAAACCTGTTTGTAGAATTGGGGGAAAGAATAAGTAAAAAACTTAACATAACCAACTGTTGGGTCTGTGGAAAGGCTCTGATGTCAGAAGAATGACCATAAAAAGACAGTAGCTTAAGCCCAATTGAACTCCTTAAGTGGAACCAGACAAATATAAGAAGGGAAAACCGACCAGAAGGGTGGATATTAAGCTCAACAGTAATAGAAGAAGAATGTCTCTAGCGCACCGAAAAAAAGTTTTACAATGAAGTAAGAAACACTCCCTGCAAAAAATACAAGGTAAGTAATAGAACTTTTACCTAGTAGATCCCAGAGAAACCAACTTAGTATTGGACTCAAAAGAAAATAAAAAGGAGAAATTGTAAATATAATAATGAAGTTAGACTTTTTCAATGTAATGATACAAAAAAAAATCCTTATTTTGGGATCCCAAAAATATCCAAATTTTGAGAAAATATAAATTAACAAAAAAATTATTATTGGAAAGCACCAGATGGCTTATTTCGGATATGTAGAAAGAGAGCATATCCAAAACTGCCCTCTAAGTAGAAAGAGAGTTGCACTTCAAGAATTATACAACCAAGATTCTTTCTTTTACGAAGGCTGAAGAGGGATCAGTTAGGGATACCAGTTTATGAAAACTTAAAAAGAAATAAGAGGGATGTGATTAAAGAATTCCAAAAATGGAAGAATGATGAATGGCCCCTAAACGCATATTAAAAACATATAGGCCTGCCACCTAAGCACAAAATGGGAGTTGAGAATATCAGACCCCAATTTATATGCTAAAACGCATCATAAACCTCAAAGCTGTTGTGAAAATAATAACAAACAAAACTAGTCAAGTGTTAGAGTTAATATCAAGTCAACAACAATGCCAAACAAGAGCAGCAGTATATCAAAATAGGTTAGCTTTAGATTATTTACTAGCTGAAGAAAGGGGTGCTTGTGGAAAATTTAATGCATCAAATTGTTGTTTGAAAATGGATGACAACGAAAATGCTATTTTGGATATAGTCAGTGATATAAAAAAAATAGCCCATGTACCGGTCCAAAAGTGAAAATCAATGCTAAAAAAGCAGTTGGTAAGATAACTTACTGAGAATAAAATAGTAGAAAAAACTAAGATTTTTTCTCTTGTGTGCTACTGCTAGACTGATATTTCTTCCTTGTTTAATCCCTTGTTTTATTTAGCTAATCACAAATGTAGTTCAAAGCATACAAGTAGTAGCAATGCCTACAAACCCAAAATTGACTACATCCGAAACAGCACAAAAGATCATAGTGTTAAAGAAACAAGACAATATAAAAGACCCCTTTAAAGAAGCAAAACTAATCTGTAAAAAAAAAGAATGAATAATAGAGGCCAAAAAACAAAAAAAATGGCTCAAGCCAAATGAGTTATAAAAAAAGGAGAGGGAGGATTGTTTTAAGTGTATATTATGTAGTTGGCTTTTCGCATAACTATTATAATTGTACTGTATTATGTTTTTATTAATAACAATTTAGAAGGGTAATAAATGTGTATTTTTGATTATACCAGAGGGGTAAGATTTTTTTGTAACGCTTAAGCCACCAAGCCTGAAGCTATGGGAGGGGGTCACCTTGTGACCCTTTTAAGAAAAAAACCTGTTAACTTTCTGTTTTCTTATCCAACTGAAAAGAACCAGAAAACCTCAAAAGAAGATTTATATTCATGTTACCAGACTATGTGGAGACACCCACAAAATAAATCTACTAAATAAGATTATCGGAGATACTTAGATCAAGAAGGAATGTTTGATTACCATCTATTGAATATTCAATACGGTGCTCCTTAAAGATAGAAGTCCTAAAGGGTGAGGGGGGCGACGGACAGACCTAGTGCCAAGTCCCCGCTCAGCCGAGAAGCTTAGTTTATTCTGTCTCCTATTTTGTCTATTTTTTATTTCTATTAAACTTATAAAATTCTAAAAGAGAGTAGAACTTGTTTTTCACAAGAGCAATAAAACTGAGATATGAAGAGATTAACTAGACCATCTATCTTCTTCAAAAAGCATACCTTAAAAATGTTTGCACTTCTACTTGTTAAAACTGGGATAGAGATTTTTTAGCTTCCCCTGATAATTTATGCTCACTGCTGATTAAAGGCTTTTCCAGATGTCTAACCTAGCTTTCCACTGCTGCACATTAAGTCTGTTATTTCTTTATCTGTATTTACAATAGAAATGCTGAATAGTTTATTTCCCTTGTGCTTTCCTCAACTAGTTCACATTGGGAAACTGTTAGGTCTACTTGAGGTCTACGTTTCATATCGTCTGCAACTTTTCCTTCCCAGGTTTCTTGATCAAAAAAGCAATTACAGCTCCAACTGAGAGAAAAATTACAGGTTTTTCTACCCACAGCGCATGTCTGTGCCCAGATGCCTTTGCATTTTAGGGATGCTGATTATTTAATTAGGTGTGCAATTAATGCATTGATTGCAATTTTCCAATTTTGTAGGGTATCAAGTCCTTATGTTTTTGATGCTGTTAGGAGCGAGAGACTTGTAATTTGAAGGAGGAGGCAGCAGAGGGAGAGTTTTCTCTGCTGTAAATGCTTCCTTGCAGCCTGTTGACTTAAGGTACTTAAGCCAACTCCAGTTTAAAAACCAGCATAATACTTAGTAATAGCTGCTTCTAGAATGGGGGCATCCAGCTGGTTAAA
The DNA here is from genome assembly GCF_029207755.1 of Chamaea fasciata. Lineage (NCBI taxonomy): Eukaryota > Metazoa > Chordata > Aves > Passeriformes > Sylviidae > Chamaea > Chamaea fasciata. Next base: position 19,317,620 of record NW_027094089.1, read on the forward strand.
ATTTTCAAGTCACCTGAGTTGCAGAAGGCATCATCATTTTTTCAAGAGTCCATCTCCTAACTGTACTTCATAATTAAAAGTAGAGAATGACCATTCATCTAGAGAACGGCTTCCATACTTTCAGTTGGGCAGCCAAAACCCTGGACAAGAGCTCTGGGGTTATCCTGATGTTTTCAGGAATACATTAAAGAGGGTTTTACGTCTGTCATTGCTGGGGCACAAGGAGACAACATGCTTCCCACAGCCTATCTCCTGACACAGCTCTGCTTTTAAAGTCTCATCACACTGACTTTGTAGGCTGGTGTGGGTTGTCTGGGCGCCAGTTTCTGAAGGGAGCGTGGTGTCCGGGAGACAAGGCTTGTTTCTGCCCCAGAGTGGTTGGAGCTTACCAGTGAGGAATAAAATAGCCTTTTCTGTGAAGTGTGCAGAGCTGGTGGTGTTTGGTTTTTTATTTTCCCAAAATCAAAAGTACAAACATCCTCATCAAGACAAGAGTGGGACGAGCAGGTTTAGCACCTGGCATTTAAAGGGTGCCATCTCTGAGGAAAGGCATTGCCATTGTAACAATGATTGCTATAACCTAATTAAATAAAGGATGATAATATGAGGGTTTCTAACTTTATGACCAGTATTCCCCTAAGGACTTTGCACCTCTCTCTCCCATGTGAGACTAGATCTGTTCAGCCTCTGGAGGAGTTTTTTGACTGGTGTGGTAGCAGCAGCCTCAGAGGGACAGAGATGGGAGAACACATTGCAGGCAATTCCAGGGCCTCTGATTACTCCCTGCCTGACAAAGATTGGCCTAAACTGTAAAGATGTAAAGTTTGTGGCTCTTAAAAAATATTTGTGCTCTGTTAATTCTTTTTTTTTTTTTCATTAACCTCACCAAAATCCTACTCTTTGAATCTTACTGTGTTCTTGGCCTTGGAAATACTCTTCATTCTCAAGTATGTGAAAGTATTTCCTTCTGTTTGTTCAGATATGTTGGTATCTCAGGGTTCAGCAGATGTTCTTACAGTCAGATGATGTTAACATATGGAATGTAATCACATTTCCTATAGAGATGAGTCAGCGAATGGTTTGGTCTCAGCCTTTCTCAAGTGAACTGAGGTTGCCCGTCTTTTGAACATAAAAAGTCCTTGTACCTCTGATCTGTAGCATTTTTTCAATGTGCTAGTGCCATTCTCATTGTCTTTCTATGAAGAAAATAATTCAAACTGTATGAGAGGAAAAAATAAACGTTTCAAAAGGTGAGAACTTTGGAGACTTTGGGGAAGATTATCTCCTTTGTTTTGTTGAAGTCTTTCAATGTAATTTCAGGCCATTATGTTTCCATGGTGCTCAGGGTGCTGTGGGAAGTACCTGTGTCTTTCTTCCATTCCAAATTTGTATGTTGTCCTTGCCTTAACCCTGGAGGGAAAAGAAAGCTATTAGTAATTTGAATGGCACTTCCTTAGGTTTGTTCTTTCATCTGACAGCAACGTCTTAAGTGCGTGTTTCATGAATGTGTTCTGGAGCTACTGTAAAGACAGCAGCATCATTAACAGGTCAGTTTAAAATGCCTGAGAATATACAGTCTCTTCTCTTCCAGGTTCTGTCTCAGCAGCACTGCTTGGGTTGTGTGATGCACAGCTCCTCAGAGCTGGTATTCATTGAGGACAGCTGCCAAAAAGCAGGAGGTCCGTCACTGCTTTTTCATTAACACTTTGTCTTTAGACTGCTGATTGATTTAATCTTCTTGTGGCTTTGAAGAAGATAATAAATAGCATGTTTTCACTGCTGAATAAATTGTTAAACTTTGCAATGTGTATTTGAGCTTGTATTTGAGGTGTAGTGAAGCACTGAACTCAGGCTGCCTTACTGAGAACTCTATCATTTCAGAGACACAGCAGGCAGTGTCACCTGGGACAGACGGTTCTTACATTTTTCCCAGTGAAATAAAAAAAATTGTTTTAGAGAGCTCTTGGCTCAGAGATGTCCAAGGCTATTTGTCAGATGAATTAAACCTGAGAGTGAGTTGGACATATTTCCCTGCTGTTCTAGACAAGCATTTCTCCATTGACTTTTCTCTTTTTACTTCTCCCCACCTTGTTTCTTTGTTTCATCTCTTTGTAACATTTTTATCCTCTAATTTCCATAGCCACTCAATTTTCTACCTGCCCAGACCACTTAGAAATGTTCTTGCTTGTCTTCCTGCAGGGAGAAGGGGCGTAAGTGTGCGAGAGGGAGGATCAGGACCTATGCTTGAAGAGTGCTCATTTTCTTTTGGTTAATCCACTCGTGCTCATGAAGGAATTGCTTACTTTTTTACAATTTTATCAGTAATTCAATACTTTACAGGAAGTTGGAATGAAACAGATAATGAGGATTAAAAAAGAAGGAAGGGTAACATGTACCTCGTAGACATCAAAGCATTTGGCCTATATAGCTGAGCCAGGCTTTATCAGTTCTAATAATTCCCTGCTGGCTCAACCTAAAATTAAAATCTGTTGGTGAATTTAAAAATTGCAGTAAGAAGTATTTAAATTTTTAAGTGGAAGTTTATTTCTCTAGTAGAAAGCGAATAACCCTGTGCTCTGAGCCTTAAGGTAAAGCATACACTTTCTTGTACACTTTTTAATGTGCAAGTCATGCCTATTTTGAAAAATAACTCAGGAAAATTATTGTCATTATTTCAGAAAAAAAACCTCTGGAAAACAGAGTTTGTCTCAATATCCTGTGCATTAGGTAAGGAGTTCTAAGTATGTGAAAGGTGCCATCTTCCTTTCTTCTGAGGTGAGGGCACCTGTTTTTTTATCTTTTTTAACCACATTGTGAGCTGTGGTAAGGGCAGTGACATTTCCCAGCACTTGCTTGCTCATGACCTCCTTTAGTATTCTCCCTTGGCTCTGTCTAATGAGATTTGCTCACTTTTTCCGTGTATTTTTCTCTCCTGTTCCTGTAATACAGCCATGGGAGGAGTATTGAGATTTTATGTGGCAGTGTTTGGAAAATTGCATGGACTTTTTGCATCTCAGGAACAGTGGCTGGAGCATTGTGTTTGACTTTGGTACAGTTTTGGCTTTGATGTGTTACTGTCTGGTACTGATGGCTGCAGGGATGGGCAAAGACCAAGGAAGAAAGAGATGGGAGGGGCAGAGGCAGTGATGGAAAGATGACTTGACTCCACTTGTAGTAGGATCTTTGGAAAGAGTAAGGCATTTAAAAGCCTGTGAGGCTGTGTAGTGAATACTTTAGGTGCTGTAGACTGTTAATGTAAATAAAAAAGTGTCTGCTGGATACCTATTGGTTTCTTTTTAAACTATTAAACTATTCCTATTGAGACCTCTCTCAAGATCTTTCTTATCTTACTCACAGGCAGAGCTTTGAAGATTCTAAATGTCATTCAAATCCTGGATTGCATTTTATTTTCTCGACTGGGCAGTCTTCATCCTTATGTGGATGAATTTGATGCAGAGCTTCGACTCTGAACTCAAAGGCTGTTATTGCTGTGTTTAGTAGAATCATTCCTTATTGCAGTTGGACTCAGTGCTTTCAGTTGGGCAGGAACCCTGCTTTCTTGGCAGAATGCAAACATATAATGAGATACTCAGGGTCAGACTCTTAAAATTGTTTAAAACTGAATCACTTTTCAAAATCTGACCTGTAGTCCCTGCCCTGCAGCAAGGGAAAGAGCAAAAATGAGAAAGTGTTCTGGGGGATGGAGCATATGAGAGACCACAAGGAACATCAGCCTTACACAGGATCTGAAAGGAGGTTGGTGGCATGATTCCTGTGCCTTGCTGAAAGGGGCAGTGCTGTAGCTGCACATGGAAAGAACAGGGATACAGTTCACCAGTGGTGCTGCTGAGACAAAGTATTGTGAACTGTGACATTAGTCTGTATTGGAAACTTGTTACCCAAAACAAACTAATGAACCAGGACACCAGCCTGGCTGTTAGCAGCTGGCACTACAGCAAGATGCTGGGATGGAGCTTTGGGAGCAGAGGGTTGATGATGCCAGGAGAATATCCACTGTGGTGAGGGCAGGACGGGGAGCACAGTGATGCTTGTGGAAGAAGTGGTGAATTAAAATTGATATTGGTGTAGGTAAGTTATTGAAGGGGAAGTATCGTTCACAGCAAGGCTGGCTCACGGGGAGGTAGGAGGCATTTGAGCAGATGGGAGGATAGTGGCATTTCCACAGCTAAGCCATACAGGCCTCTTCAAAATCCCACCCCACTGTGAAAAGACACTGTTTTGAAAGATGCAGTGAGTTGTTCTTGAGCAGCACCAGCACTCACACAGTGCCTTTGATGCTAGAGGCAGAGAAACAGTATTCGGGAAGGAGGTGGGTGTTTGTGTTGGGTGCACGAAGAGAGGGGACAGGATAAAGGGAGCATTTGTGGGAAGGGGGATGTGAACATGGATCAACTGGCCAGCGAGATTTTCTTAGTGGCAGTTTGTTGCGTGCCTCTGGAGCAGGTTGTGGGGCAGATAAATAGTGTCTTTAATTCAGGCACTTCTTGCAGGATGAGTGCCTGCTGCTGCTCACTCCCAGGAGAGAAGTGTCAGTACAACGTGAGTGGATCTGATTCTGTGCACAACATTTCTGCAGTCATTCTTTTATGTAACAATGTGACTTTTATTTTTGGGAAATGAGAGATCAACGGGTGTTGAATCCCCCACACTTGTAGCAGAGCTGGTACTAATCTTCCTTGGAAACTGGATTCATTTCAGCAAGGGCATCGCTGAATCTTGTGGGTTAGTCGTGGGGTGAATAGGAGAGATAAAAATAAACCTCCATCTCAGAGCTGGGCAAAAAATCTTCTTGGAGCTGATTAATTGAGTCCTGGGCTTTTTTCCCCAGCCCCCCTTCTCCACAGTCCCGCAGGATGCCAGAGCGCTTTTCCAGCGGAGTTCTGTTCGCTGTGCTGCACTGCCTGCTCTCGTAATGCCAAAGGAGTGCGTTTTGTCTTTAGTCAGATTGGCTCTATCAGTTCGTATTTCCTTCTGAATGGATAATAAAGTGGAAAATCATTTTGAGGCGAGGAGTGAAGCGGGGAGGCTGCGTGTGTGAGGAGCTAGGCAGTAGGCAGCTGACGAGGAGGAGTAAAGTAGCTGCACAGCTTTCTCTCTGCCTCTGAAGTACAATATTTTCTGTTGAGTCACATCTGAAGACAAGGTTGAAGTTTTAACTGTACTTGGTACAGCTTGAGAAAGGGAAAAGATGCACTGTGGTGGGGAGCTAAAGAATTTCTATTGAGGGATGCTGCTGGAAGCCAAAAGGATTTCTGCATTTTTAGCTTTTGCAATCATTAGCTTCTGCTGGTTTTTGCTTTTTGGATTTTTATTAGCTGTTTGCATTTTTTATTCCCTTCAACATGCCTTCAACTTTACATGATTTTTCATGCTAGTGCTGCTGTGGAACGGGAAACTCTTGGTGCCTTTAACGTTGCTTTCCCTGATACCTCAGATGGGACACCAACAATATGTTGATAATCTCCGTAGTGAATGTTCACTATCCGGTGAACCTTTAACAACATTAGGAATTCTTCAGGACTTGTATTTTCTATGAGAACAAGCTGTTGTATTCTGTAGTTTTCTATTAATTCTATATATTTCCTTTACATTTTAACCTTTTGTTTTGAAGCAGAAAGGTAAGTGAAAGATTGGAACAAATGAAGTGCCTGGGTATAAACTGCAAGTAGGCAGCAACCTAGGAGAATTGCTCTTTATTTTTAGAATGGGCTCTCTGCATGCGTGTGTGTGTTTACTTTAGCAATACAATAGCTCCATTGGAAGCTGACTGGATTTTAAAATGTGCGTTGTAAAAACAATTTGCACTTAGTATGTTCATTTGTATGCTCTGTTTCTTAGTTTTTGTTTTCACCCATTAGACACTAATTGTAGATTTCTTATGACTGGTATAATTGAGGTTGTGTCTGTTTACTTCTCATACTTCTCTGTTATGAGGGTTTGTATCTCAGCTGGAATTTGACATCAAAATCACTATGGGAAGAAGAGTTAAAGAGAAAGGAGCTTGGGGATAATTTAAATTTGATCATTTGAGAAGCAAATAACTTGAAGTAATTAAATTACTGGTTTGATTCTTCCTTAAATGTCATTTAAGGAAGGGGTTTTTTTTTTTTAACAGTGTATTTGTCATTGGCCTGATTTGTGCTGAGAAGCTTGTGAGTTGATGAGATGGAATGACTGGCATGCAGGAGCGATGAGGATGCTGTACAAGCTCGTGAATCAGAGCAGATGGTGTGACTGTTTTCAGATACCTTTTCAGTTTTCATTCCATTTATATAGGCAGGTTTCTTTTGCTAATGGACAGACCTTTCGGGGATAAACCTAAAGACTTAATACAGAATGCTAAGGTCCTCAGTTCCTGACATGAAAAGGAGAGAGCTTATAGAAGTCAAGCTGCAGTTTTAGCCCAGGAGGATTTTAGTTGCCACGTGCTATGTTTTAATATCATGAGCTGTAAAACCCTTATTATTCCATTTGCTGCATATGGTACCTTCACCCAGCCTGGCTCGACACTGCCAAGGGTCTGTCCTAAGGGAGTGCAGAACAGGTCAGAATCAGTGAGTAAGATTGTGTAGAGCTAGTCTGTACCAGGGCTGTGCTCTCTGGGCCCTGACAACAGAAGTTGGGTCTCCTAATTTATCACCCTGTACTGGTGAGTGCTGCCTGTCCCTCCCCTGCCTGAATGTCCCTGTGAGCTGAGGCATTGTCACCTAGAAAACCAGCTCCAAACATCCTCAGTGAATCATCAAAGTTTTGAGAAAATCCATACTAATGAGTGGTTTATGGTGGTTCTTGTCAGAAATGCAGGACTTGGAGAGTTCACACTATTGGTCCGGCAGTAGTTCAGCACAGGGCTGTAACTTGGTTTGCAAGTAGAGGAGAGTCACGTTGCGTTCTGTTTCTGTTAGTCTGGGCAGAGCTCTTAGCATCATTCAGCATTTTCATAACAGTGCATGCAAACCTTATTTAAGCCAGAGGTACTGTGTTTGTACTGCCAGTGTTTGTTTTCTTTCTGGTTAGAGGTAGCTGAATAATCAGAAACCTTTCCCCAAAGTCAGGCAGACATTTCTAGAGTTTTCATCCCATGGCCAGCCAACTTGTCAGCATGCCATGATAATTTTGTTTCAGTTCTTGGTGCTATTTCCTTTAAACAAGAAGTTGCTCCTTGATCCTGGCCCATGGGCTTAGTATAGTGCTTTGTTCTTAGGATGCTGATTTGGGATAAGTATGTTTTAAGGAGCAATTAATGCTTTAGGTTGTCATGGGCAAGCCACCTACTAATTAATTTAGCTGTGTACAAAACCCCCATGCTTTGGAAATACTCAGTTCAGGGTACTGCTGAAGCTAATTATTTCCTTATTTGCTCTTAAACTCCTGATAGGTGCTGCTCAGGTTTTGTATTTGCTGGAAAGGAGTGAAGTAACTTTTACATAAGATAGACAGAAGCAGCTGTGATGTCTATTTTCAGTAGTCATCCCTTTTGCCTTTTCCTCAGCAAAGGGTTGTCTCAGAACTAGGTAGGTGCCTCAGAATCAGCTTGCTGCTCACCGGCATGAGCCTTTGCAGTGCCATGGGCAGCTTGCAGCCTGTGCCTCCCTCTGTGCTTGGGGCAACCCCTATTTCTGTCTCTGGATGCCACCTTTTTCTAGCTGCCAGGTGGTGACAGACCTCATTGGTTACTGCAGGCGATGCATGGCTGTGCCAGGCACTGCTGCCTCCAGCCTGCATGAAAAGCTGGGATAGAAGGATGCAGAGGGAATGAGCACGTTGAGGCACTGAAGAGTGGAAGGGCTGCCTGGTGCTAAAGTGCCCTCCAAGGGTTCCCAAGGCAGCTGGATTTAAAACCTGGGCGTCTCAGTCCCTTTCCATCTGTGCTCACAGAAGGGATGCTGTCTGGATGACAGACATTAGTCCCCATTTTACAGAAAGCTGAGACACACTTAACTTCTGGGGTTTTTTCCTTGGTCACCTGGCCTCGTGTAAAAGGTGAGAAATGACTGTGATGTGGGAGGTGCAGAACTGTGTTATATGCAGTGTTCCCTGGATCAGTTTTCCACCCTGAGGATGACTGATTGACCTCACCTGACCTTTTGGCACTTCTATCGAATTGCTCTGGAAAGTGTTTAAGTGTGGATTTTTTCTGAAATGTGTCAGGTATGAAGGCTGGCTGTCATTGATGCCTACATTGAAGTGTTTTGTCATCATTTTTGCTTAGCTGTATTGTAACAAATGTAGCTACAAATACAACCTGGAAAATATATTTGGAAGTGTTTAAAATCTTAAAGTTCTACAGATAGGGCTGGGATGTGGTTTTGCAGCTAGTGCAGTAATTCTCAAACAGGAAGCATTGAGGCTTGGCAGCAGAAGGGCTGTGAATGGGTTACCAAGGGACTGAGTTCTTCTCCTCACATTGTTTTATGTAAAATTATTGTCATCCTTTTGTAACTACTGTATTTTCAATGGCATGAAAGTATTTCCTATTCAATTCACTGTGGAGTTCCTCTGTTTTGCACTTTACTTTCAGCCTAAGTGTCCTGAGATGAGGTGTTTCTCAACAGTATATTTTGTTCTCCCGCTCTGCTGCTCTTTGCTCAGGATTGCTCAGTTCGGTAGCTTGTTCTAATCACCTGTGCTAGGACTCAAAAGTTAGAATTTTTGTTAATTATCAGAAGAAGGTTTGAAGAAAGATACATTCTCAGCAGCAAAGCAATAATGCCATGTTCAGGTATGATCCAACCCAAAATTAAATCTAATGATATTAATTAGAAAATCGCAGGCTCATCTCCAGAAGTCAAACAGCAAAACTGATGATAACTCTTCATATGTCTGTCAAGCCTTGTTAGGATTCTTTCAGCAATTATTGTGTTTAAAAATGCTGTAATATGCTCAGGAAGAGTCAATGTTTCAGCATGCCGAGTGCTGGGGCGATGTTGCTATGGCAGCCTTAGCTGTGATTTCTTTCTCTCTTAAATGCCAAAATCTTTTTCCCCACAATGTCCTGCATTTTAGTTGTTGGTATCCTTCATGTTTAAATCACTCTTTATAAAGTAGTAAAACCATTTATCAGGCATTTTATTTATTATTGCTTTTCCTAGTGTAGTTTCTAGTACAGGTAATGCAATACCACTTTGTGTGAACGATACTGCAAATATAATCTAATCAAAAATATTTCACTCAGTAGCATGAGTCAATAGCCAGAGAAGCTGCGGTGAAGTGTGTTTGTTATCATAGTTAATTGTTTTTATATCTCTGTGCTGGTTTCCTTGAACATCTCATCTACCCTGAGGTACCAGCTCCTTCTAACATGATGTTGTGGGCTAAAGGTGTATCAGTATTAACCTTAGTGTGATGAAAACCAGATAGCCATTAACAAGGGGTGTCAGATACCAGAATGAGCTGCCTGTGAGAGTGGTGGAATCACTATCCCTGGAGATACTTTAAAGACATATGGTTGTGGCATTCAGGTATGTGGTTTATTGGTGGCCCTGGCAATGTTGGGTAAATTATTGGATTTGATCTTAAAGATCTTTTCCAACCTAAACAATTCTGTGGTTCTGTAAGACACATATACCTCATTTTAGGCAGAGTTTTTGTGTTCTCACCCTCTTGCCTTCCACCAGACTGCAGCCAGCCCACTGCAGTGTGGGGCAGTGCTGAAAGCACACAATGGTGCCTTTGTTTTGAACCATGCTGGTCCAGTGTCTCACAGAACTGAAGATGCTGATCAGAGGGGGTTGCAGTCACCATCTCTCATCCTGGTGAAAGCCTGGGTCTCTGTTTTATGCTGTAAGCATAAAACGTGACTGATCCCCAGCTGATGGGCAGAGATAATGTAATTGCATTTTATTTCTTCATGGGAATTCTCATGTTCTTTTTTTCTCATTCATGGATGCTGGCATGACATGCTTTTACCCCTGTTGTCATGGCAAATCTGTATGTCAGGAGAAAAAGTATCTGTTGTTCATGTATTATAAGGCTATTTCAGAAGTGTGTCCAGTGACAGGGTAATGAGATGTGCAGTGTTTGTGCTAGCTTGCCTGTTTCCGCTCTCTAAAATCCTAATATGTCATCTTTCTCTTCATGAGAATAGCAAAATAACACAAACATCCCTAAGTAAAGTAGCAATGTATTCCTCATGTTGAGCTTGAGTCTGGCTCTGTTTCGGAAAGTTGGGGAACGTAGCCTGTGCATGCTGCTCTCCTGCACATCCAGAGACAGCTGCACTGAACTGAGCATAGAGTTCTCCTGGAAGAAAATGCCTGCTAACAAGGCAGTCAGAACAAACCTTGTGTAGTCAGTGAAAGCTTGCAGCATCTGGCAGGACACCAGGATCCAAATATTATTTCCTGAAAGACTTGATTTCTTGACTTGTTATGTGTTAATATAACTCCTGGAGTGATCCTGGAAGGGAAGAAGAGTTCAGCAGGGATTTGCATCTAGATTTGATTTTGGGTTTTTTTCCTGGGTGAACCTGCATTAACTTTTATTGTCACTTCACATGTCTGAGATACAAAAAAGGCATGGCTCTAACACAGACTACACAAGAGAAATAAGGGATCTTTCTAGGAGACAAGTTGCAGAGCACCTAGTCTGGAGTGTGAAAGGAGACAGGAGCACACACAGTGCCCTGGGTGGAGAGGAGCAGGAAAGGACATGTCAGGAGGCGCAGAGACGTTTTAGGACCAGCCCATAGAATGAGTGAATGCTCAGAGCTTCAGGTCTGAGCATGGACTTGGGATGGGGAATGGAGGGAGGAAGCCTGCAGGAGAGGGACAAAGAGGGTGATTCGCTTGCTTACTTGATTCTTGGCATTCCACTTAGTGGACAGTGATTTGATCTTTGGTGGTAAACAGTGATTTCCATTCGTTTCCACCCACTGTAGAGAGAGGTAGAAAGGCTTCCCTCTGTACCAGAGCTGCTGTCCATGTGTTCTGCTCTGACCTTGTTCCCAGCTTTAGAGGAAACAGTTTCTGTCCTCCTTGGGGAAAGATGGAAAGGTACTGCTGGTATTTAATGGAATCAAAGATGTGCTTTTGAAAATCTCCAATGACGTAGATATTCTTGTATGTGTGTAGGTATATATATATATATGTATATATATGTGTGTGTGTATATATATATATATGCACACACATATATACATACATATATTTACATACATAAACTCACACATACATATATACATATACATATGCCACAAATACTGTATATATATAAAAATGACAGTATTGTACTGTTTGCACTGAGCTGCCAGCTTTGGAACTTGCTGCAATCTTGCAAGTAAGTGTTCAGCAGGAAAAAGTGATTTCTGTGAAAAACTGCTGCTCTTGAGTGTTGTAGCAAGGGAAGTGAGATTGAGCTCTGTCTTGAATTGGTTTTGGTTCTTTTTTTAACTAAAGTGAATATTATGCCCCTCTGGTGCCTTGAAAGCTGCGCAGAGAAGGAACCATGATGAAGACTGAGCTTTCTGAAGGAAACCTTGCACAAGCATATGTAGGCTTTTCTCCTAGCACTTGGAGTTAAATACTGCGGACAAGATTGGAAATGAGCATTTCTGTGTGCTACCCTCAAGCAACATGTGTAGGGTGCCACAACTATGGAGCTCTTTTTCTTGGCTGCCACTGAATTAAATTGCTTACTCTCCAAGGGTTCACTTCTTGTGACTGGTACAGAAGTATTTTTTGATGTTAAAGATCAGTTGCCCACTCAAGTGAAAGTGGCTAAACTGTGTATGTGGTAGAAGAAAGGAGTTTGAGAAAATACTCCTTATGTCAGCCCTGTTTTATGAGGAAACAGAGAAAAAAAAAAAAACCCAAACAAAAAATCCCAAGTGATTTTTCTGGACCAATGGCCTGAAAATCCTAGAAAATTAAAACTTACTTTCTTTAAAGAAGCTGGCAATCAATCTCACAGAGAATTTGCTTAGCCTGCAAAAGGGATGGTATTGCCTTTGGTATGGAAGTTCAACTGAGATGCTTGATTATGGGACTTAAATCTGAAACACAGATGCAACCTCTTTTATAGCATATTAATTAAGCTCTTATTATAGACATCGGTATTTGTAATGCTGCTTCCTCCAGTCCAAAAAACACTCTCTCCTTTCCTGCCTCCAAAGTGAAAACAATAAAAATGAAAGACAGTTACCATAGGTCTTAAATAAAACAAGAATATGAGAAAGATTATGTGCTTCAGGCAACAAGTCCAAACTGAGTCATCAAATCATCACTCGTTTTCTCCGGTCACCTTGCCTCCAGGAGGATCCTGTGTGGGTCTCTTTTGTGCCCAGCTCTCTGGAGGAAAAAACTGATTGTATGTTGCTTAGTAAGTAAGCCAGCAAAAGCACATGGAGGTTTAAAGTAGTTAACATTATAGGGGTTTTTTGTTTTTATTTTGCTCATTACTGAGGGGATTTAAATTTGGGAAAATTATCAACTGCAAAATCTTCAGAACTGGAGCAGAAATGACAGGCAGAAACTTCATCCTGTCAGCTCAGCCTGTTTGTGCGTATGCTGAGTGTGACATATTTAGCTGCAGGTTAGCTTGGTAACTTGCAAGCTTTGAGGATTTTTTAGTTTGGTTTGTTTTTTGGATTTTTTTTTTTTTTTACTGCTTCTTTGCAAAATATTAAGGTGAAAATACTAAAATAGCTGAAAGGTTTTACTCCTAAAGTCTGCCATCCATTCTTCTTGCCATTACGTCACTTTGTGCAATTCCTGTGGGCTAGCTGGTACTGCACCAAATTAAATTTGCCTTGGTTTGAAGAAAGAAAGGATGAAGATTGTGAACTTGAAAGGAGGGGAAATGTGAAAGGATAGAATTTTTAATGTCAGAATTCTGTATTTGGGGGATAATTAAATCAAACTGTGCACAATTGCCAGGAGCTCAAGCTTGAGAGTATTTTGCAAACCTGGTAGAAAAACGACCACAGAATTGCTTTTTCAATTTGACCTTTTTTTTCACTCTCTTGAATAGAAGAGGGAGTGAAGAATACTTATACCAACAAAAACCTGTTCGGGGAGGTAGCCAAAACCAAGACAATGTCTGTACACTTTAAATAGCATATCCTCTTTCTGTCTGATATTATGCGTATGCTGATTTTAGGTTTTTGGGTTTTTTTTTTTTTATTCTTCTGCTAAAGTTACCTCGGATATTTCTATCTGAACCAAACTGTAATTTTTTTTTTCCCTCTTTTGGTAGCTGCCTCATGACAGAATAAAAACGGGATGCAAGTTGTGCATTGGGAAGTTATTGATGTGTGCTTGAGCAGCTTATAGCACTATGAGAAACACAGGTGCAGCTGATGATGTTTGCTAGAAGTAGATTGAAAAAGCAAGAAAATGAAATTTCACTTCTGCACAGAAAACCTGTTGTAAAACTACAGGGCAGGAAGCAATTCCGGAAGCAAAAACTCCATTTGTTTCTGCGGGACAAAATGAAGAGGCTTCTCCAAGGCCAGGTAGATGATAATTCAAACCACGCACATCGCTGCCAGCTCTCCCCAGTGGAGATTGAATCAGACATGTTTGTTTGTGGAATCAAGAGGAGCTCTCCAAGCACTGAATTTTCCATGGCTGGAGGGGACTTTCATCAGGTTGGAGGACATGATTCCCAGGGAGTGAGTGAAGTGTGTGTTGGTGAGGTGGAACTGAACTGGGGTGGCTACGTAAAAATACCGTGTTCAGTTCAGCAGAATAAAAAGGACTTGCAGAGGAGTTCTGATGGTATCACGCAGACCTCTTCTGAACTAAAGGGCAGAGCGTCTGAGGGGCAGGACCTTTCTTCCCTGAGCATTACCATGAGCTGGAGGGATGCAGCTGAAAGGCAAGGGTGCTTTCCTCAGGAAAAGACCATTGCATGCAAGAGTCGAAGAAGGCAATCAAGAGACCGCTCAGCTGATGTGGTTGATTACATTGTTAAAGAGCTACAGGGAATAAGTCGAATCCAGACAGAGATTGCAGAGCTCCGTCAGCACCTCACCTTGATAAAAGGCTCTGTGGATGAAGTCTCCAGCTGTGTGGACACAGTCTTGAGCGAGATAGAAGGCCTGCAAGGTGGTCCCGGTGGCAAAACCCAGGGTATGCATGCTCGAGAACCAAGAAGGGAGGTACAAAAGGAAGAACCAGTGTTATATTTTTATGGCATCCCAGAGGAAGATGGCGAAAATACAGTAGAGCTTATCTGCAGCTTTTTGTCTGAATATCACTGTTTCAATGGTATCCAGTGCAGTAAGTATATAAAAGATGCTTATAGGTCAGATATCGGTACAGGCAAGTCATTAATGCCAAGACCAGCAGTTGTAAAACTTGTGAGTTGTGAACAGAGAGACTTTATCTTACAGAAATCTATCCTTCTGCAGAGCTCAGGGGTCCGGGTTGCTACCAGTGAGGAGCAAAAGCAGCAGAATGGCCAAAGGGGCCAGAAAACAGATTCAGTCTCTTCACAGTCTGGCTTCAAGAAAAATAATCAGAACTCGGTGAATCCTGATGGAGCTCAGAGAACTGATGCAATTGGGCACCTTCAGACGGACTCATGCCAGGTTAAGTATAAAAGCATGACTAGGAAAGCACAGTGTGCAGGGGAGAGGCTTGATTCTGTGCAGAAGTCAGCCTTGACCAAGGAAGACACCTTGATACCTGAAACTGGAAAGGAAGCACAAACAGTAAGCTGCAGTGAGCAGCCTTCAGATGATAGGGACATTTGCCAGGCCCTTGCTGAACTTCCACAGGTGACCAATTCACCTAAATCAGGTGATGGAAATCACTGCTGCTCATCTGACTCTTCGGGCCATGCAAGCCAGATGTGTGCTTCAAGTAACGGTAGTGAACAGAGGCTTGACATTAAAAGCATCACTGAGAATTCTTCGTCTCTTCTAGAAAAAGATGAGGGGATAACCACAGAAGAAATTGAAACAGACTATGATAACTCTTGCAAATTCACCAGTGCAGAGAAAGGTGATGTTCAAAGAGAAGATGTTTCTAGTGGGGTGACAACCATTAGCTATGATCATACCACAGATGGAATGGCTGATAGTAGTGACAGCTTGAAAGATATGATCCAAATGGACCTGAATGATCAAGATCCAACTGATCAGGTCTTTAGGGATGTCCTGGAAAATTCCCAGTATTTCCTTGACCACTCCCGGGACAACATTGATCTTGTAGACATGAAGTTTTACACTAATAAGCTTGGGAAGGCTATTCACCACTTCAGGTCTGCTTTGCAAGTGGTGTTCCATAAATTGGAGACAAGTGATTCTGAAATCCTGTTGGAAAATGATAGTGGCTTACAGATGGATGATGACAACACACTTATGCTGACCAGTTCAGGTATGGGTGGCAGCTCTGACTACTTTGCAGAAACCCCTCCTAGTCAGTCCTCTGAGAGCCAGGCAAACACAAATGTCAACAGTGAAACATCTGCTCAGATGCAATTTGCCCCTTCCAGTCTTTCCTCTATTTTGCATGAGCCTCCTGTTTCCAGTGTGATGCCATCATCTGACTGTGAAATCCCTATGGGGCAGCAGTTACCTCCTGAGGAGGCTGGGGAAGATGGGAACCGTCCACCTGAGCCAGCAAAGGAGTGTAGGCCCATGAGCCTTGACAAGGTGTGCGCAGAGACCATCTACCTGAACAAATGCATCAACAATTTCAAAAATGTGCTGAGGGAAAAGAGACAAATGCGTAGGAGACTCTTAAAAGAATTAGCACAGGAGGGAAACTGGATTTCTGCTGAGGAGACAAATTCAGGTAAAATGAAAAAAAAAAAATGTTTTTAAGGAGATGTCAAAATCTGGTATTTGTGCAGCCAGCGGCCAACATTCTGTGGGTGAACTGTGAACATTCTGTGAGTTTATTAAAAGTTGTGAGCAAATAGTTACAAGGACAAGTACATGCACTGTAAAACAGTACTGACAAAACCCCCTGAAATTTACTGTGTAACACACTAAAATGCAAGCTTCACTTTTTTTTTTTTTTTTTTTTTTCTTCGAGAGAGGGAGATTTGCAGTGCTTCTTCAAAATAGCAGGTGTTAAGGTTTTTCGTCATAATTCGTGACTTGGTTTCTTGTTAAATATAATAGCTAAGACATGTGATAACAAAGTGTGCATTTGAGCTATAAGTAGCCAGATTTGCAGTTTTGTGAGTTGAGTGGATCTAGACTTAAAGTGACTCTATCACAAAGTGGCAGTTCTCAGTGTTCAATCACTGCTAGATGTTACCCTAGTAGAGACCTTTAGTAATAGTAATAATAATAATAATAATAATAATAATTAGTTAAAAAATTTAAAAGTTGAGACTTGTATTTTGGTATTGTTTCCATAACTTGTCCATGATGGGAAATTTTTCGTTTCTGGGGAATTGCATCCCTTATTTCCAGCACAGATTTTGAAATGTGTGACCACAGCAGGTGTGAGCTGATACAGTGGTGGAGCAGTGTTGCTAAACCATTTCCTGAGGCTGTGGGAGATAGAGCTGGCTGGCATCTTTTGGTGGGACATGTTTTGACAGCCTCAGTGTGGTAAAACAGGATCTGAATTGTAGGTCCATCTTCCCCCTTCCTCTCCAGGCAGTGAGAAGGCTTTCTCAGTGTCGTCTCTGTGAGTCACTACACATTTAAGGAAACAGGATTTGTTTCAAGAGTAGAAGTTATTTTAACTACGGCTTGAAATCTTCATGTATTTGTTGTGACCTTCTTTGTATCAAATACTGTATTCACTCTTCTTGCAATCATGAAAGCTGGTCAGAATGATCACGGGGCTCCTCTCCCCACTAAAGGAATCATCTAATGCCAAGTGCTTTTCCAGTGACTCTGCTTTCATTGTGAAGAAATAGTCTGTCAACCTCTGTTTGATTTCTGTATCAGTCATCTTCTCAATTGTGCTGATGATTAAGCTGGTAATCAGCTCTCTGCTTTCTTATTTTATACAAGGTCTTTAGTATAGAGTTGGCTCAAACAGTAAGTTTTTAATGAGGGAAACGCTGGGATTAGTTAGTGGGCTTGGCACAGATTTTTTTTTTCTTTCTTTCTTTTTTTTTGGTAGTGTTTGTGCGGTGCTCAAGTCCTGGGCATATGTTCTAATTTTAGAACCTGAGGGGATAGACAGTGGTTTGGGTTAGCATGTGCCACAGTATTATCAGAAGTACTGAAATAGCCTGTTTCTGAATGTGAGAGGAGGCTGCTCATCTCAGCAGAGTTTGAGCAGCACAGGCACATTCACAAGGCAAGAAGTAGCCAAAACAATTGAGGAGGAGGAACAGAGCTGTGCTTTGTACCTTAGATCTGGCTCCAAGGTGAATTGGGATTTGTCATCCTCCCTGGTTCAGTTCTCTTGTACATTATCCAGTGATATGACAAAAAGTTGGTGGCACTTTTATGCCACTCCCATAAAGGTAGATCGGTAAAGAAGATTTGGCAGTTGAAGCTATAAAAATAAGTGTGTGATGAAGTCACAATGTAGGAAATGTGCTTTGAGAGACAGGAGTTGAAGGAGGCAAAGGTAGTCGAAAAACATGGATGAAGAAAAAGAAAAGTGAGACCTTGTGGAAAAAACCCTGGAAATGCCAGGAAGCAAAGCAGCCCAGACCCTGACAGCTAGACAGGCAAAGAGTTGGAACTAGATGATCTTTAAGGTCTCTTCCAACACAAAACGTTCTGTGATTCTGTGACTCTGAAAGAGTGTTGTTTTGGCATGTATTTTTCAAGAAAGAGAGGCTACAGTTTTATTTCCTATTTCAATCTACTCAAGTTTGAGCCAAGCTTTTATTTTCTTCTTTTGGAGAAAGCATCATACCTGGAATGCAGTGAAATGATGTTGGTTTGCTTTTTTCCCCAGCTGTAGATGAGTGTTTGTGTCTTTAAAAATGTGATTTGTTGTTAATAGCCTTTTCAATTCCCGGATAAGGTCCACATAAAACCGAGTTCTGCAGCTATTTTTTGTTCTGAACCTGAACCTCACATTTGCTCAAAAGTTCAGTTCAAGGTATTTTCTTAAATGTGTTTGGCAGCAGCCTCTAGCAAAGGAATGGAAGATAAGTTTGAAGGTGTCTGTAAATATGTGTGTTTTGGTGAATCAGAGATGATGCACTGGCATAAAGGTTTAAATTATTTATAGTTGGACACAGATGCAAATCATCGGAAGAACTTGGAACTTGGCAGATGCATATGCATAATTGTTGTGTTTAGCTGGAAGTCGAAAGAAAAAAATAAAATATCCCCTGAAAATCTGAGGAAGCTTTTAAAGTTTGAATTTGAGAAAAAAAAAAAAGTGTAAGTGAAGATGATGATAGTTTGAATTTGTTTTAAGTGAATCCCTGAAATGCTAGACATTTTATGAGATTTAAGGTGACTGCTCGAAAGTGAAATGGTGAAAGAATTCTGTGATCAGGGTTTAGCCAAGTTAGTCACCATTGATGGAGCTGTGAGTGCACATACTGTAGTGAGGCACAAGATTTTAAATCTGTGTCTGCATTACTCAGAGCTTTGCCAAATTTTACATTTGGCCTGAAACTGTCCCTAACAGCCTTAAACTGATGGGGCTCAGAAATCAAAGATTAATATGGATTTGAAGCCAAAACAGGTTATTTTGTGTTTTCTTTTTTTAAAATTATCCAAAAATTAGTCTAATGCAAGATTTATTGCTCTTTGTGTTTGTATAAAAATAAGTTTGACCTATATTTGAGAAGCTCTGGTGCCTTGAGGTCTTAAAATTTGGCAGTGCTAGCCTGTGTCAAGGAATTTTCTGTGGAAAATCAACCCCAAATGAGTGGAGTGAATATGCTTTTGAAAAATATGTAGTTTGCATATGCTCATTGGTAGCTTGCTGCTGTTGAGCTGTTGCATTGCCAGAGACTCCATCTGTCCTCAGTGTTTTCCAGCTGGGGGCTAAAAGCAGGGTTTCCCGGCTTGACGTGTCTGAGAGCCACAGCAGACCTGAGAGGGGACAGGAGTTCAGGTCTCCCACATCTTCCATGCTTCAAGACTCCACCAGAGAGGCCAGAAAGGAACAGAGTTCAAATGCAAAGGAATAAAAACCCGTTAATGAGGGTTGCCTGGATGTGCCTGAGACACTCTGAAACCACCACAGGGACCAAGTCAGGAGGGATTTGCCTTGGGTTGGAAAAGCTTGGGGTGACTGTGTAAAAAGAAGGCCAAAACCAAAGATTGATGTGGAACTGTGTCTGTCTAGGTGAGAAGGTTTTGCTTAATTGAATAGGACAGGAAGAAGATACAGAAAATTACTTCAGAAGGGAACTGTCAGAAGGGCCCATGCCCAACGAAACATGTTCCCGTCTGAGTCTGGGAGGGGCCCCAGGTTTCCTCAGTTTCTCCAGGTCAACTGGTCTATGCAGAGCAGACTGCCAGAACATAACACTTGTGCCACACTGGTTGCAGCATCCTGTTGATTGTAATTTCTCCTCCATTAGTTCCAAAGGAGAAGCCTGCAGGGTGGTCCAGAGGCTTTCTTCCCTAATGAGCATCTGTGCAGGAATGTCTTAAGGTGGAAAATAGGATTTTTATTTTAGCTACAATCCAGCACTTCGTTTGCTAAAGTAATTTGACTTCTCCTTAGCAATTAAGTTAAAATAGCTTCTCTATTTTCCTGTCTTAGTGATTGCATGTCGGTAATTACACCCGTATAGACAGTAACTTCAAAAACTATTTTTGCTTTTAAACCAATTTGAGTGTCTCCTGTTGCCATGAAGATGTTCCTTCCCCTCCATCTTTCATACACAAATGAGTAATAGGATTCTTCTGTGCAGATAGAGAATTATCTGATTGGAAGACTTAAAAAAATATCATGTCTGTACCGGAAGTTTTGAGTATGACTCTCATGTAACTTTACTAGCCTTGAAATTGCCTATCCATAAACATGAGATTTAGTGTAGGAGGCTTCTGGATTTTTTTTTTTTTCAGAGGGAAATTGCCTAGATGTATAAACCCAGAAAATATCTCTGCATTGTAATATTTGCAAAAGCAAAATGTGTTCTGTGGGAGCTGCCAGTTTCCTCATACTGGGCAAAATGTACAGGGAGTGTGGAGGGGAGCAGGGGGGATTTTTCAGATGCAGGGGTGCAGACAGTGTATGCAATCTGGGGGAGAGAGGAACAAATTTGTTCCTCCTTATAATAAATACAGGGTTTTTTTTTCCTGTATGATAAACGGTGGCTCCACTTCTGTGTTAAGATTACTTAAAATTCTTCAGTTAGTGAAACAGAAACAATAACTCTAAAAAGAGGTCAAGGCTGTCTGTTAAAGGTTGTCTGATGCATGTCCCAGGAAGCACATGGAAAAACTCTGCTGCACAAATGTATTATCAGCTTGTGTCAAACCTTTACCCCAGTTTCTGTAAAAAGCATTTTACAGAAGTCATGGCAGAAATCTGGTCTACTAACTTTTGTTCCTCTCCCTCTTCTCTTTTGTTTTTATTTCTTTCTTTGCAGAAGGAGGTAGAGGAGAGCTCCAGGTGGTACATGTTGTCCCTTTTAACTGGCATCTCTTTCTGAAACCCCTGTGTGTGCATGACTTGTCTTCCTGTAGCCAATTGCTCCTGCTGAGGCGCTGAGATTCAGTTTAGCATGTCATGCTTGTCTGAGGCATTGTTAACACTATGAGTTAAGAGTCTGTTCAGTGCCTATGACCTTGTACAAAGAGGAAAACATGAATGGTTGGAGTGATCTCTTCCCTTTGGTGCTCTGTGGGGTGTGTGTGATGTGCACAAGCACTGCGTTAGCAGAGGACAGGTTGTTCATCTTGTCTTTTTCAGTGTTCCTCTTTATGAATCTTGTTTAAATCAAGCTCTTCCTCATTTTTCTTCAGTTATATTATTTAATTTCATCTCATCTCTGTCTGGCTCATCCACATTCATCAGCTGAAGTCAAAAGTATGTCTGTGGGTTGTAGTAGTGGGATTAATCAAACCTGGATGCTGAAAGATATCTGCTGCAGGTCCCATGCCTTTTTAGTCACTTTGCTTTGAGCAGGGCCCTGTGCCCCACGGGAAGGGCAGAACTTTTTCCTTAATTCATACAGTTATTGTCTTTCTAGTCATGTACTGACTACCTCTACCCATTATCCTGTCAGCAACAGGTAACTTTCCTCCTAGGAGGATCTGGAGAATTGTTTCTTTGACTGCTGTGTGCTTTGTCAACAATTTGTTATCAACTGTATCTCACGTTGAGAAATTATTGGCTTTTGAATTCTCAGCTGTTTTATTTTCATGACTCTGTGCTATGTGTGTTCAGTGCCTGCTGTGCTTCCCTCTCTCTCGTAGTTCTATAAATGTGGCAAAACTGGCTTCCAGGAGAAGCTGAACCTTGCACAGATTTTGGGCCTCCATGCAGATGTCATCCCTTGAGTCTGGGGAATTTGCATTTCTAAGCTTTATTGGCTCATATGTCAGCAGTTTTGTTTCCTTCTTACTGGTAAATATTTGTCAATTAATGTGTTTTCAGGAATGCAGAGATACCAGATGTCATATATCAGTGTTAAATTCAGTCCCCTTTTGGCTTCAGTGCAAAACCACTGTAACCTCCTTCAAACTGCTCATCTGGCAGCTGGAAAAGTGGTACTGGATGGTACACCAGTTGGAAGGAGCTTCCTTTGGGGCTCTTCAGCCCTTAATTAAATGGATCCTGTTGCAGACTACAGAGTGAATTTAAAATAATCCCTTGACTTGTTGAAGCTATGGGTTCCATGTAAAATGCAGCATACTTGAGTGAATGGAAACATTGAACCACAAGACTGACTTGTTTAATTGGGAGGATTTAGTTCAGTGTGACTCTGTTAATGCCACTGAAGAAATGCTCTAATGAGGCATGACCAGAAGTTAAACTTAGTCGTTGAAACAGTTGCTCCTTGTTTTAGCCTGATTCAGATTAACCTATATCTAACTGAGGGTTTTGAGGTTTGATAATAAAACATGGTATTTGAAAACAAGTTACGATGATTTTCAAAACAAATAAGAAGAAATTGATTTTTTTAATCTGTTTAAATAAAGCAGCATAAAGCAGCTTTACATGTTCTACATCTGTTTTATATTTTAAGAGGATAATATGCTAGACACAGTACTTAAATGTGATGGGAAATTGCATTGTTAGGAAGCCTTTTATGTGGAGAGCAATATTTATATGGAGGACTAACAGATCTCTGATGTTCTTAGTTTCCCTTGTGCTGCTCCAGACTTTCTGATTTCTTATTTTATTTCTTTTTTGGACCCTCTGTCCATTTTATGTACTTCACTTTTACAGAAGTGCATAAATGTTTGTTCTGTCCATTAAATTATCTTCTTATGTATGAGAGAATTTGCAAAATTTTAAAATTGCAGCTTTGTTAAATGACTTTTTATGTTACTTGTAAACCTAGCTGCTGCTTTTCCTGAGAAGCAAAACTCCTGTTGTTTCCTTTTTAGGCTTCACTAAACATTGCCTTCCCTATGACTGAATAATTCGCCTTAAGTGACCATGTCTGTTGCCTTGTTTAATCCAGGGCCTTAAATTCATGCTTCTCTGTCACTGGCATAGTTTTTCTAACTGGTTCTTGGTTGATAAGAAACTTTAATTACTTGGAGATGACCTTTCTGCAGCTGGTTATGGTATGCTTTACTGTAAGTGAATATACTGCAATACTAGGGTTGACAAGCACTTCCCCATATGAAAGTGTTTGTAGGACTGTAGATATGAAGATGTCATCCACTGGCATCAGAAATTTAAAAATCCCCATCAAATAAGGATGTGATGGTCTATTTTATTTACATGTTTGAGTCACCATTGTTTCAGTGCTCCCATATGTGCTTACTGGAGATTAAAAAAAAAAAAAAAATTCAGATTCAGTCTGGTGTGGTTGCTTTCAAGGAAAGATCAAGTGATGGAGCTGTGCAGAGAAGCCCATAAGCCAGCAAAACATTTTCTGTGACTTGTAGCATGAGGATGACTGGGAGTTAAATGTGTCTGCTTTCCCTTTGCTTTCCCATTTGTCACAGTTGTTGCAGTGCTCTTTTCCACCTGCCTGTTGTTTCTGCTGCTTGCCCGGGCTCTGACCAGCTCAGGCTGCTGCCGTGGGCTGAACTTGAGGAGACAGATGGCTGGTGACAAGTCCCATCCCAGGGCAGCTGCTGGAGTCCTGCTGTGTCCTGGCGTGAGTGCTGCCTTTGGGGACTTGGAAACTCCCCACCTGCAGCAAATCCGTCTAGATGTATGATATTGGTGCTTGCTTTCTTTAAATGAGGAGGAATATGTGAAGAGTTCTTACCTCTAAGAGGGGTGCAAGCTGTGGATTACTTTGTTAAGCTGGTATTGCTGGAAATGTCTTAAAGCCTCATGCCAGCATGTGTAGCTAATACAGCCTTCTGGTTCTTTGACTACATGTGTCACTGGAAGAAGGGACTACAGAGGACTTCTTGGTGACTGCCATTGTGTGATTCTATGCCAATTCCTTTTATATAAACTTCCCAATTTCATTCTCTAGAACTGTTATGGTTTGGTGTCTGCTTCTCCTTTTGAAAGGCTTTTGCAGAGCTGTCTTTGTGAGACACCTTTGAATTTTCATTTTCTGTTTAGTAGTTCTCCCATTCACCTGCCTGTTGAACAAACACAGGAAGAGATTCTTTTTGCTAGAGTAAGCAAGATATTTTGTTCTTCTCCTTATAGGATTGTGTTTACATCCACCAGCTGCTTTTGCCACTTTCCTTTTGATTTTTTCTTTTTTTACTTTGATGCACAATAAGAAGATTTCATATGCTTTTCTGAAGGAATCTTGCCAACATAGTACAAAGGTATTTATGCTTTTACTTCTGTGGAGTCATTTCATTGGACATACTCCATGGATTATGTTCTCTTCCTACCTGGCTATATCATAAAGGTTTATGGTCAGTGTGATGACTAGAACTCAAATCCATTGTTTCATGCTTTTCTCCACTAAGGAACACCTTGTATGCAGTCAAATTCATGGCAGCCTTTGGGGCTTTGACCTTGCCTTGACCATTTTCTCCATGTTTTATCCTCCATTGTTGCAGTACTTGCTGTCATCAGTTCTTTCTACTGGGCCACTCTGTGAGTTCAGTGTCAGTAATTCTGGGTTTGTCATTTCCAGATTTTATCAGCAGATCCTACTTACTCCCACTAGCTTCCTTATTGCGTTGTCCATGGCTGGCTCAGTTATAGTTACTTGTTTATCCACCTCAAAGCTCCTTCCTCCTCCTCAGCTTATCTAGTCTTTATTAACGTCACGTGGCACTGCCTCAAAAAAGTTTTTTGGAAGGAAAATTCAGTTCATAATTCATTTTATGGTTAGAGAAAAATAGTTGCTTTGTGGAACAAAACCAGAATGTTGACAAAATTGGTTGTGCCTCTGTTACATTTTTTCTTGTTTTTCAATAGCCTCCATCTTAATTCTTTCCTTCATGTTTGCTCAAAACCCTTTCAAGCTTTTGAAGCCAATAATGGTCCTACACTAATCTGGATCACATTTCCCTCCTCCACATACACGCTTTAACTGTGGGTACTGCATTGGCTCTTCAACAGTCTCAAGGCATCAGCCCTCATTTGATGGATGTCAGGAGCTGGTTTTCTTGGCATTTTCTCAGGGAGAAGGCTGCCTGGAGCAAATTAGCTCTTTGCTTTCAGCAGGTGGTAACTCCTGCTTTCACACAGCCACCAGTTGCTTTGGCCCTGCATCAATATTGCCACTTACTGAAAGCTCTTTCTTTTGCCCTGTGCTGTATTGCCCAGATGATTTTCAATCTTGACCCTAGAGAAGCTCTGCCTTTTGTTTTTATTTGCATGTCTGAAAGGCTTGGTAAAAATAAATTATATTCTTGCTCATTTATTTTAATTATCTGGAACTCCTGTCAAATTTTACTTTGCACATCATGAATCTGGGACATGATGTAGGTTTGTTTTCTGATCATACTTTATGCCCTCCCCACGTTCACATTCCTGGCTGTTCTCTGTTGACTCATGGTTGCCTGTAGAAACTTGCTGAACTAGGTAACAGCTTTCCCTATATCTTTCCTTCTCCCTTTTTACCAGATTCTTGATGCTCTTCTGGTCTCCAGTCTGCAGTGAACATGCTGGTTTGTGGTCTGTTAATGTCTCAAATATCAGTCATTTATATTTCATTCTCACATAAAATGATTGAATGCTTTGTTATTACTGACTCCTTCTGCCAGTCAGTGTTGCCACATTTGTGTTTGTCATTCTCTGTCGTTCAGCACAGCTGAGCCATTGATGTCAAGCTCAGCCTGATAGGAAACCTTCGTCCATTTTAGTGTTGCTTTCCAACCACAGCTCTTCCAAGTGTTCAGATGCAAAGGTAGAGATGACCTTCTGTGTGTTCAGAAGGATCTGGTTGCATTTACTTTATGAAATCACTCTTGACCAGCAGTTGGTTCAGATCCCTCTGGAGAAAATGCAGATTTTAGGTGAGGGGTTTTGAAAGTAAAGCTTGGTGGAGCCTGTTACCAATGCTGCTGCTGCTGTGGGGAATTGTGCATGGTACTGGACTGTGGGTCTGGGCCCCTTCCTGCTCTGCAGGCCTGTCTGATCCTATCCATTCCATTATGGATAACACCATACTGTTCAATCTGTTTAAATATAAAATAAGAAACATTACTAATATGTAGTCTTTAAATCTGCCAATTCCCTAATTTGTAGGACTCAAAAATATGAAGTTTGGACATTTGCTTCTGTTCAAGTTGATACCTCAAAGAGAACTCCTCTTCCTTGGTTATTTATGCTCTTGAGAGTCTTTGTCTGTCACCTGTGAACAATGTGAGGTTGCACAGCTCATGCAGAGCACAGGTTAGGAAAAAAAAAAAAGAAAAAAGAACTCTCTTCTGGGGGTGTGTTCTTTTGTCTTGCATAAAGTTGGATCTTGTTTCCTGACTCAAGCTCCTTTGCTTTTTTGACTCTCAGGTTGTGAGTTCCATGGCTGGAAATACTTTAATTTTCACTGTTTGCAAGTCGCAGCCTCCTTTTTCTCTTGGCAGATGTGGTTATCTGAGGCTGGAGTTTTAGCCATTAGCGTCGTGACCTGCTTAGTCCTGTGTGAAAGCAGCATTTCTTTCTGAGCATGATGACCCGTGAGCTGAAACTAGGAGGTTTCAGCTTACGGGTAACCATTTTCCCCCTCTCCAGAACCTATTGTTTCTTCCAGGTACATTGCAAGTGTTCGAATACTTAGCATTTCTAATTAGCCCACTCATGATCTTCAGAGAAACAGAGAACATCATTCTGTAAATGTAATCTTAATATGAACATAAGAACATGGTTTGAATTCATTAATATGAATCCCCACATTTGCAGTCTGTGGTGTTTTCCATCACACTGTGGGATACCAGTTGACCTGCAGGTGGTGGCCAGTGTTTTATGCCTGTTAGAAATTAAATACTTTCAAATAAATGAGTGAAGCTGTAACGGGATCTCTCTGCCTAGGAGTCGAAAGAGTTTTTGCATTAGGGCATGAGCAAAGCTCACAAGATGTTCATACAGAGGTTCATGTTAGTCTGTCATTTGTGCATTTTGTACGAGAGCTTTTAATTTATAACATCTTCATTATGACCACATTCATGTTAAGTGTTGACCTGTAGTAACAGGACTCTCCAATAACTCGTTGGTGTTGGAGTAAAATTAAAAGTTTGTTTTCAAGACTGCCTTTTGAATGAGGAGTTGCACTGAACAGGCTCTTCAGGTTCCAGTCCTAGCTATTCAATGAAATTGCATAGTCTGTCTGTATCTATATGACTTATCCTGGCATCTTGATCACTGGAGGTGTTTGAAAGAGTTTCTGTATGCATATGCCTGCATGTCGTGTGGTCTGTTACCCTTTCTGCAGAATAAAATATAAATACTTTTTCCAGTGTTTCTGGAAACTAATTTCGTGTTGGTTTTTCTTCCCTTCTCCCACTTCAGGGCCAAGATGAGGCTGATCCATCAAAACCACCCTGGCTCAAAGGCGGGTAAGTGCTATTTTGAGACCTTTTATCCCTCTGTTTATTAGAGTATACTTTAGAGGTCTGCAGTTCAGTCTAAGTAAAAATAGCATTTATGATGTTTTTAATGAAATAGTCAAGTGGCCAAAACTCACTGAGGGCCAGGCTGCTGTTGTGTTTCAGTCTCTTCTTAAGCAGCTGGAGGTGGGATGTGCAGCTCTTCCAGACCTGTGGTTAAGAATAAGACTATAGTTGCAACATATAATCTGTAATGTGTTGGTGGCAAGTCCTTACGGCAGAGTATTAAATAATTGCTACTGAGCACCTCAGAGTGATCTGGCTGAAATCCTTTCTCCTGGATAAGTCATCAGTGGCAGCAGGGGGAGGGGTGTAAGAGTAGCTCTGAAAGAGTGCTGTATCTTCTGCTCTTAAAAGAAGAGGATGGGTTTGGGGAAGTCTTCTGTATTTGCAGTGATTCGTTGTAGTAGTTAAAACTGCACTAACTCTAGAAATTATTGCCATTTGTATTTTTAATGCATTGCTCATCATGCCTGTTTTGCACAGATGAGAGTGAGCAGGTCATGTGTTCTCTCCACAGCACGCTACTGGCAGCGAATGAAGCAGACAAATTCTGATTGTAATTGTAGCATGACACTCTGTGGTAATAGGTGCCAGCATGGCAGCTTCCCTGGGATCCTCTGGCAGGAAAAAGACAGTGACACATTTTAAAGGTTATGTGCCTAGTATGTAATCAGGGTGATTCAGGTTGGTGTTGGGGCACACATCAGGAGCTGTCAGTCAGCCGCAGCAAGATTTGTCCTGAAATCTCAGCCTGATGTTGGCTTGCTACGCACTTAAGTTAATTCTCACAGTACTGAAGGAAGCTTCCCTAATAAAACATGAAGTTAAATTGGAGGCTTCATTATATGGTTTTCTGCTTTTGGAGTCATTGTTCTGTGGTGTTGATGTTCCCACAAAACGTCACCTGTGGGTGCCTGGAGCTGCCTAGCAACCCCCTGCTTTTCCTAAGGAACCTGGGACTTAGTGAGCAGGCTGCTGGAGAGTTGGCAATTTGCAGGAGCAGGAGGCAGTGATTTATTGTAACTATAAACAGCACCTTCTCCTGCTTTAACAAGGGGACTATGTAACTCAGTTTATTGGTTCATGCACACCAAATTACTTCCTAGCCTGAAAGGCGGGTACACCTGCAAGTTTTGAGTTACTTAAACGTGTGTTGTCAGTTCGAGGCATTGTTTGCTTTAATCTATTGGTTTTTTTTCCTTTTTATGCAAGGTACAGCTAAACAGTCTGGCTATTGTAGTTTTGGCAAAAGTCAGTCGTACTCATTCATCCTGTGCAAGGGATTCCCAGAGAAGGTGGTTGTGGGTGGTAAACCTAGAGTTCCGCCCTTAGCCACATTTTGGCTAATTAGCTTCAAAGTGTATTTAAAGCATTTATGTTTTGAGTTGTTCTTTCAATGGAAAGATTAGAGTTGTGGTGTCCTTTGAAAGAAGTAGTCGTCCTTGGTCATTGCAAACCACCTTAGCTTGCTTAGATTGTCAAGATTTAATGGAAGCCTCTGTGTGAAACGACTTGTATTAAAAGATGAATAAATGCTTCAAGCAATTTTCAATATAGTACAATGCAACAGGAGCTCCCTGTCTGTAATCACTGGCTTTGGAGATATCACTTCTAAAAAAAAAGGTACAATTGGTATTATGGATCAGTCTCTAGATGTAGTACCTCATATCTGTATCTTTTATTTATTAGTGCAAATTATATTCTCATGCAGAAATGCTATTCACTCCTCAATACTGCTCTCCATAATAATACTGTAACTATTACATCCGTTGCAGAGGAGAGTTACCCTATTACAAATAAAACTACACTGGGCATATTTGAGGCACTGTCAATTCTTCTGTCTGTACAAACACTGTAATTTTATTAAGCGAGGTAGCAGTTGTGCTTGAATAAAGGGAGGTAGCTGAAAACACACTTTTGAAAATTAGGAGTTGTTCTTGAATTTTTTTATTACTGTTAACAAGTTAAAAGCAGGTCATCTGGGTGTGTAGCTATGTAGGTACTAGGACACTTCTCTTCAGTGACAAATAAAAGCACTTTTTAAATACATTTGTCATCCTGGCTTACCACTGGTTCTCTCATAAACATCAATCTATCAAAAGTATTTTTCAGCAAACCAAGCTGTAACTAGACATGTTTCTCAAGCACAGTAATTTATATAGGCTCATCTTGAATTTATAAAGCATGCAGTTTTAATGTTCTTCTTTCCTGGGAAATGTCAGAATATCACAGCTTCCTTTCAATTAAATTAGAAAAAAAAATTTGAAATCATGTAGGAAAAAAACTGCTAGCAGGAGCATTAACTCTGGGGTTTTACTTGTGATCATTTTGTTGCATCTTTTCAGGTTATACACTCTCCCTTTCGATTTTATATTTGCTTTCATAAATCAAGGGATTTACACAAATCCTTGACACAAAGCTTATCAATAAGCCGTGTTGTGGTTTAAGTAATCCTGGGATTCTTTACATCATCTGAATAGACTGCCATGACACCTATTTTACCCCAACACCTATTTTACTGTTTACCAAACAGTATCACCAGTATCAGAAACGTTTTGTAACATAAAGGCAGCAGACAAATGTGGCAATATAAACATATTTCTTTGTGTTGTGGGTGAGATTTTTCTGTAGTAAGTCAGAAGGGATTTTTGCAGTATGACTTGGTCAAAAAGTTTTCCTGGAGTTCTCTATTGGAAATGCTGATAGCCTCTAGTAAAAAAAACAGTGTGGCCTTGCTGTGAGGATTTCCAGTGTTGGAAAACTGCACTGTTGGAAAACCGTGGAGCTGACACAGCTCTTGCAGTTTACATGTGACTGCTCACCTTCCCACCAGGCTTGTTCAGCCAGCAGCAGCTGTCAGCTCAGCCATGGCTCGGACACGTCGCCCTCCTACGCCCCATAAAAAAAGTCAATTGTACTATTACAATTCCGTCACATGTTTCTGTAATAATGGACTGTTTTCCTCTTTGTCACAGCCTCATGCTAGGCTCTGTTGTGACATCCTTGTCTATCCTCAAGCTATACTATAGGTTTGGTCATGCTGGATATTTTTGTTGTTTGGGTGTTTTTTTGCCTTTGGCTGTATTTAAGGGGGCTTGAGTAGGCCCTGCTCTCTAATTGCTGCAGGTTGCCTTGTGTCATTTTCAACCTTACAATTTTCATGGCATGTACAAATTTGTAATGGCAGTTTTCAAAGGTAGTTTTTATGTCTGTAAGAACAGTTTGTCCCATACTCCTTTTTCTTGTAATTTTCCTGCAGGGTGTTTTGGCTGGGTATGTTGTAGCAAATCAACAAAATAACCAGGCTGAAATAGCCAGCCAGTTCATCACACAAATACCAAAATGTGTAAACCAGAATGGTAGGGAGTGAAAGCAAATGGCTAAGGAAAGAGAGGCAGAGGATTCCTTTACAGTCTTGAGAAGACCACCTCAGGAACCATATTCTTAATGTTAGCAAGGCCTGAAAACAGAATGGAGATGGGGAGGATGAGGGAGACACTGAGAGGTGCTGGGGATTTTGCCTGCTGGGCTGGGTGTTCATTGCAGGGAGGAAGCCGCAGCAGAGAGGTGCATGCTTGGTTTCCAACTTTAGTAAAAGGCATTATTCAAAGTCCTTAGAGACGGATGCATTTTCTAGGGACCTTTAAGCTGGATTAATAGGCCATCTTCAAGTACAGGGTTACATCCATGTTGTGTTAGCAGTAAGTGGCAGGATCCAGGTATAATTATCTAGGCTGGTCTTGTCAGGAGGGAAGTCGGTTAGAGTGTTTTATTTCATCAGGCTCTGGCTGTTACTGGGGTAATTGCCCTTTTGCTCCATTGTCACTTCTGCCAGCAAATGCCATCTCTTGTGTGTACAGGTCTGCATCGCTTGAAATGCTGAGCACCATGAATGCTCTCTTTTACAGAAATAAAAATAATATATTTTCTCCTAAGATGTCAGGTCTTCAGGTCTTTCCTAATAATTATACGGACCTCAAGGGCCAGTATTAAGTGTGCTCTAGACTAGAATCAGAAGATGGGTAGCAGCATCGTGCCCCTGGGCTGATCTTCTTTGACGTCCTCCCTCCTAACAACCAACACCAAGCAAAAATGTCTGGATTGTTGCGTGTGAAGAAGAGAAACACTTAATCGTCTTTAGCATTAACTTTACACTTTCTTAAGTATAATCTGGCTGTTTTTCTTCCTTCAGTAAAGCATCCCCCTCTTTACCCCCCCCAGCCCTAAATTAATTAAGTTGTTGTTTTTTTTTTCCTCCTGAATTTCCAGGCCTGCAGGTGGTCTCTATGGCATTGATAGTATGCCTGATCTACGCAAAAAAAAGCCAATTCCACTTGTCAGTGATCTGGTAAGAGATTTGTTTGTTTCTTTTCTGCCACACAGCATTTACACAGCTGGCTTTACTTTCTTGATATATGAGGACATTCATTGTCACTTCAAGAAGCTCAAGCGTTTTGTTAAATTAATTCTTACGCTAAAGGGTTAGGAGTCCTGCTTGAAAAATCTCAGTGAGAATGAGCTGTGGTTTTGTAGACAATTTCATTCATTTGACACAATTAGGGTATTTCTCAAGTTCTTAATCCTTTTTATTTTACACAAAATACTTGATTGTTTTTAGGCCTGCATAATTTTTAAATGTTTTGCTAAAAATCACATACCTTAGGGAAAGTTATAATGTCCATGTGAGGTTTGGCAGCTTACCAGAAGGCTGGAATTTCAGATAGATAAACGAGCATATGTGCTTGGATTTTAAAAGCTATTTGCAATGGTGCCAGTAGACTTCTGCTCTGAGGAGGCATGAGAACCAAGTGAGTAATGAGGACTACTTTCATATGCTTGCATGATATGGTGAAATAAGGCTTCTGCAGAACAAATGGTTTTCTGTTGGTTGTATTCAGTACACGTAGTGATTTCATACTTGAGAGAAATGCTGTAACAGCTGAAAGACCAAAGTTTCTATATCCTGTAATTCATGTGAAAAGATGCATACAATTTTGTCTGCCAGCTTATACATGGGCATAATGGTATGTGTCTAACTAACTGCTTGTATCTTAAATCTTTGCAATAATGGCATTAACTTCTGTTACTTCCCTTGAATGCATTCATTCTCTCTCTTCACAGGCCATGGTAAGTGGAGGTGAAGACTATCCATCAAGTCTTCACCAGAAAAAAAAAAAACCCTTACTTTATGTGGTTTCCCCTTCTACTTCTTTGCTTTTTGTTTTGAACCTGCGGTATCGCAGTGAATGCGTATCCAACACTGTCCTGCTCCATCACTGTTGGAATGAACTTTTTGAGTTTAACTTGAAATAGGATAAAACAGATCATAAATGGTGCAAAACTGAGAGAGCTGAATGATTTCAAAGCAAATGCTGCTATCTTTAAATATCCTTCTCTGCCTCCGTATTGCTGCAGTGGCTGCAGAAATCCCTTGTATGCCGCTGTGAGGTGCTGCAAAGACGATGCCCTGTCCTATTCACAGCTGCAAAGCAGTGTTGGCATGATGTGAAAGGCAGTTCTTTGAGGGGACAATGCAGTTCATTGTGTTCAGTGATGGCTGATGAATGTGATACACCATCACATTCAAACCTCTGCTCCCAACTCACTCCCTTTCTTTTATCCGTGTTACTTGCTACCTCTTTACTGTCATATTTTGGGGTGTTGTATGTTTTGTAAAGCTGATGAAATAATCTCCTTTTGGATATGAACGAAGTTAGATATAGAAAAGTGAGTAAGCTGTAGTAACCTCAGACAGTAGAAAGGCTACTGTTGCTACCAGAATGTAAGAGTGGAGGTGGAAACCCAAGTTCCATTGGCAATTCTTTCAGAGAAACAAACAGAAATTTACTACAGTGAGACTGATTATGGACAGATGGAAACAAGTTGGAGTTCTTTCAGAGAATACATTTGACTCTTCTGAGATGTGAGCAGTCATTTAAGAAACCACCTTAAATGCAGTAGATTGCTGGTTTGATGTCTGGCGTGACAGAGTCCCCTTGCTCACATCTCTGGGCATGTAAATGTCAGTGGTGAATAACAAACTTTCTTCCTCCCTAGTCACTGGTTCAATCCCGAAAAGCTGGAATTACCTCAGCAATGGCTACTAGAACATCTCTCAAAGATGAAGAGCTGGTAAGTGGGAGGGTTGCTTGACTTCTCTTAATTCTTAGTAAGCACATTAAAGGGATTTGGCTCTCTGAGATTCAGAACGAGCTTCACAGATGTCTAGAAATACAGATGCAAAGCTTACTGTATCATTTTTTAAAAGAAACTAAACACATAAAAATAATATTTAATATGTCAGTATAATCCTGAAAAATGTAGAAACACAGGATCACGGAATATGCTCAGTTGGAAAGGCACCCATCAAGATAATCGAGTTCAGCTCCTGGTCCTGCTTAGGATACCCCAAGAGACACCATCTGCCTTGATGGTGTCATCCAAACACTTCTTGATCTCAGTAATCTTACCATTTCCTTCTGTGCTATCTGCCATAAGGGACAGTGTGTGAAACTTGCTTTATTCAAGATATTTCCCATCCACAAACATTAATTGTTGTCTTCCAATTATTTAATGCCTGGGGAGACATTTTTGGAAGGTGAGGGGTGTCCTCTGATACAGCATGTTAAAATTTGATGCATTTATCCACCTCAAATATGTAGCTTCATTGCACTGGTCATGCCTTTTCCTGTAAAACTCTTGTGTTAACCAGCAAAAATAGGCTCAGTCACCTTCCTGGATTTTGGTTTACGTGTGCTCTTGCCTTTCAGAAATCTCATGTCTATAAGAAGACCTTGCAAGCCTTAATTTACCCTATCTCTTGTACAACCCCACACAACTTTGAAGTGTGGACAGCCACGACGCCTACCTACTGCTACGAGTGTGAGGGGCTGTTGTGGGGCATCGCACGGCAGGGAATGCGCTGCGGGGAGTGCGGGGTCAAGTGCCACGAGAAGTGCCAAGACTTGCTCAATGCTGACTGCCTGCAGAGTGAGTAGTGGCCACTGGAGTGTGGCTGTTCCAGAAATTGTTGCTATAGCCTTCCTAAATGTACTGCCGGTATCTCAGGGATCAGTGAAGCTGCAGTGGTTAAAGTGACTGTGTGTTTTCTGAAAAGGTGCCATTGTGCTAATCCTGCCTCTGGGGGCACAGACAGCTCCACTGATGCAGAAGAACTTTGCAGCATTGTTCCTGATGTCCTTTAAAGGAAGCTTTCATTCTTTACTTTTTCACATCTGTTTGTTGGTTTTGGTTGCTTTTTGGTTTGGTTTTTTGTTTTGTTCGCTCTCTTTGTGTCAGCTTAGGTTGTGTATTTGCCAGCATATCCTGCATTGAAGTGTGGGTTGGATGAATAGGGTATGAGGCTGAACGTTCTGACATTTGTTCTGTCCCCTCTGCCCTGGTATTGCAGTTAGATTACTAGTTCCAACTGTGAGTTTGTGTCACTGTTTTACACTTCTTAGAGCAACACTGGGTTCCTGCTTAGAGTATAGAGACCCTGGACTTAGCTTGGATTATCTGTACCAACAACAGCCCGGGAAGTCATTTTGTCTTTTCAGCAGTAGGCCTGCTTGGCGGAACCACTTTAGAGACCTAGGGCTGAGTTAACAGCAATGGTGGGTCAGATACAGAGGTGTTGTTTGAGTATATAGGCAGCATTTTATCTTCCTACTAACATTTCTGATTATTTTGTTGGTGTAAAGAACTAAGTAAAACTAAGTAAAAAACTAAGTAATCTCTTCAAGAAACTCTAACTTTGCAGAATAAATTACACCTTGCACAAACAATGAAGAAATTTATAAGGAATTTGATTAAAGGAGGAAAAAAGTATTCATTTAGGCATCTGCCTTGGTCCAGTTGTTTTCATTTGCTTGAGATACCATTTCTTAATTCAGTCTCAAACTTACCTTCCTGCTTGAGAGCAAAGTATCTCAGTCTAAGTAGAATAGAAATCTCTTCCAT
Organism: Chamaea fasciata; assembly: GCF_029207755.1. Classification (NCBI taxonomy): domain Eukaryota; kingdom Metazoa; phylum Chordata; class Aves; order Passeriformes; family Sylviidae; genus Chamaea; species Chamaea fasciata. Next base: position 19,352,604 of record NW_027094089.1, read on the forward strand.
GTCTGTTAAATGTTGAGTAGGAAGGTGTGTCTCTTTCTGTTCACTCCTACTTTTCTTGTCATTTTTGCTTGATGGAATAAATCAAAGGAATCAGAAAAGTTTTTGAAGGATGAAGGGACTTACTGCAAATTCATGTCAGCAGTTCTGGGAATATAAAAAGCCAGGTCTTGTGTCTGCCTTAGGCTGTAGTTGTTTGGCAAAGCCAGGCTGAGTGATTCAGCAAGGGATACCAGTGAATCATAGGTCATTAGTTTTTTCTTATGACTCTTCTTAACACCTCAAATGGATATAGTTTATACTTGTATTTTTGATGTGTGTAGAGTCTTAAATTTGTCGTAGTTAGGTCTCGGGCTATTTGCAGTGGCTCCTTTGTAAGACACATCTGATCCTGGCCAAACATCTCTGTCTCCCAGTTGCTTAGCAGTTCTAGATTTATCTTTGAGGGTTGGGAGGTGAGTTTATAGTATTTGAACAGTTGCATCATTGGCACCTTGGCTTTGTTGAGACCTTTCTGTGAGTAAGCAAAGAGCTGTGGTGTTGCATTTGGTCCAGGAGAATGTAGTTTGGCCATAGCTCAGTTTTCTCTCACAGTCTGATGCACAGGGTCAGTTCCTGAGGATAACCTTTTTATTTCTGGAGTTCACCAGAACTCTCTGCTAACTGGTAATTTTCAGTATTTGAGGTGAAAAGCTCAAGGCATCCAGACTTGATTCAGGTGCATACCGATGATGCTGTAATGTTGCAAGGAAGTTGTGATATCTCAGTAAGGGAGAAGTCTGTGGAGAATAGAGGAGGATTAGATTTGCACCAACACCAGAGTGGAAACAGGCACAAAGCTGTTGTACAGAGCAGTGGTCCTGAAGTTGAAAACGACAGGGAAAAAGCTCTGTATTAAAAAAATAGCTAATGAGTAAGAGGAAGTATATTCCTGCAGAGGAAGGTAGTAGTGGCTATCCATGTTCAAGAAGGGAGACTTCAGGTGGGAATGGGTACTGGAGAGAGTTCAATAGTAATGAGAGAAGTATAAGGATGTCTTGAGAGAGGATGATATAAGATGGTTAATCTTTCAAGAGAGAGGCTTGGCAGTCTGGGACAGGAGGGCAGGAATGATGCTGTTTAAAAAAAAACAAAAAAAAACCCAAAAACAAACAAACAAACAAAAAAACCCCAGCTATACTAGGTCTGTCCTAATAGAATGTTTCTAAAGAGATGTTGTGGAGCCCAGGGCTGAGGTGTAGGACATCTGCACACAGTGCACCTGCTGTGACTCTGGCTTACTCTTACAGTTTACAGTTGTAGTATCTTAAAGCCTTTCTGGGCAGTAGATGCTGTTTCGTAGCTGGCAGCAGTGGCTCTGTGAATTGGCTTAATCCTTGTTTGAACCAGTTTATGCTTTCATCCTGTTGGGGAAGAGGGAGATAAGCCGCAGGGAGAAAGATGATCTTTAAGATTTACTGTTTACAAAAGAGAAAAAGGGCTGAATTTGCTCTGAGAAAATTAAAAGTAGAAGACAACTTCAGTGATTCAGACTCCCTGGGAACAGGAATCTCCGGAGCTGAGACCGAAGAATAGCCATGGGGGAAGGTTTTCTTATCTCCAGTTGTAATTACATAATCTTATGCAATAGACTGTGGGGTGTGACGATGGCAATACTGTGTGTTTTTCCATAGAATAGAAGAAACAACTGGAAATTGCTTTTCATAAATGGCAAAGCATTAAGTAGGAACTTGTTATTTTATTCAGGGGGTTGCAGATGTTTTCACATTTTCTTTCAAAAGTAAACTCAGGATACTTCATCATGCAGAGTTACAGAAACAGAGAGGAAACAACTGAGAGTACACCAGGCTTAAAATATGTGAAGCGTGTAGAAAGATAAAACCCAGCCAAACAAAAATTTTACTTACTGAGTTACTTGTAAGGTGTCCAGAATCAAGGATGAGAAAGTGAGCAGTCTACAGGGTTACCCTTACTGTGAATGTGGAAGGTATCATTAGCTGGGGTAGAGATGTAGAGGAAGCTGGAAATGGTAATTGTGTAATGAAAAGATAGAAAAGACGCAGGATAGTGATGGGAGTTGGAGAAGGGGGTGAATATACCTCTGAAATGGGAAAAAAATTATTATCAATACTAGAAATGTATTAAAAGGCAATTTCAGGCAACTGTGTTCTTTGCTTCGGTGTGTTCATGCTAAATTTTTTCTAACTGCAACCCAACAAGTCAGAGGAAAATGGAGAAGTTTAATTTCTTTTTATACATATGTTTGAAGAACATAATCTGTGCTTGAGGGATGAGAAACAGGGTGTCATGGGGTAGAAACAACAGTTTAGAGATCCCGTAAATTCAAGACTGAACTTTATTGTATACTGAAGTCAGGAGGGATTTTTTCCAAACTGAAGTTTTTTTGTTGCTGTTGGCAAAAAATCCAAAACATTCTCAGGACATATCTTCACTTATGTCTATTTAGGGCTTCCAGAAAATGTTACAGTGGAGTAAAATAAATTTTCAGACTGGCAACAAGTGCAATTCTATTGATTATACCTTGATGCCTCAGGATATATATGCACTTCAGTCTGTATAAGTAGTCAGAAAATGTTGCATTAGAGTAAAAAGAATGTTCAGGTTGGACACAAATACTTTTCCATTGTTTATGCGCTGAAATTTTGGGTAGACACCTGGGGTTTTATTCCTTAGATTTAGAATGTGCTGTTTATCCATTTTCCATCCTTCATACCTTTCTGGGGAAGATAATTCTCCAAGTCTTTCAGAATTAAGTTAGGTTATCTCTTCTGAGGATATTTTTCTTTGTCTCTGTGTTTTTAAGGAAGTTGTTATCTGATACACTGAACAAATTTATCATCAGTGTGGGACTGCACTGGTAAAAAATTCAGCAATGCTTTGTTGCAATTTGAATCAAAACCCATTTGCACTGCTTCAGCAGGGCTATTCCATGAATTGGTGGTGTCTGAAGCACAATAACCTGGAATCAATTGTAGTATGTGTACTGCAGCCTCCTGGTTCATAATATTGTAGGTACTTAGGAGTTATTATTCTGATGATAGGACACATACCTTTTCATCATAAGCTCATAAATACTTGCTCATGGGATGGTGCTCTCTTTTTAGCCATCTGTTATTCTTGGTAGTAGAAATCTCTGCTGAATGGGTACCTTTCCTTTCTTACTTGGCTGAGAATGGATAAAGGGTTGTTCTTTAACATCCCCATGGTGTGCAAAGCTTTTGGAAACTGAGCTTTTATCTCTTGCCTTGAGCATTGGTGTAGTATTAACTGAATTACAGTTAGTACTGTAATTACTGTTAGTACTGTAACTGAATTACAGTGGGTTGGGCAATTCTGGTATCAAAGGAAGAGTAAATCCGGGGCTGGATGTGTGTGAGACCAAGGAACAAGTGCAGAGAAGTTACTACCAAAAGGGTGGAAGGGAATGACATTATGTGAGCAAGAGCCTGGTAAGAGGCCTGTACAGTTCAGGGCTAGCTTTTTTGTTGGATGCATTTTGACTCAGGACTGTGAAGCAGGTGTTACTGTTGCTTTTTGGATGAGAAACTTGTGTGTGTTGTACTCCGAGTTCAGAGGCTGCCATTCTGAGACAGAGTCAGGGAGTGGGAGGTTAGTCAGACCAATTAAATTATTTGGTAATCATCTTGCCTTCTGAGTTGAATGATGGTTAGGCACCATGGTGATGAGCAGTTGTTTGCTCCCAGAGTCCTATATAGGAAAACATTTGCACAGAAGGAAGGAGGATACCTTTATTTGAAACTTGAATATCTATTTTAAGTTTCAGGAATATATAATTTCTAAGCATTATCCGCCTACTGAACAGCTGCCTTCTATCCTAACAGTGTTGCTTTCTTGAATTCTTCTTAAAGCATAGAATAACAGAACTGTTGGTTTACTAATAGCTGTGTCAATACAATTCCAAATATAGATATATTTGCTTTCTGTTTCTAGTCATAAATTGACTAATAATTCAGTGCTGGAGAGGAAGAAGGAAAGCCCAGAACCTTTACACTTTACTTGTATATTCCATGCCTTTCTAGTGTCATCCACAGGATTTGAAAAGCTGATCCACTGACCAAAACCTTTTTGCAGCTTGAAGAAACACAATCCCAGTCCAAGAACAGGAAAAGCACCCTCTACCATTCAGTATAGTGATATGTTTTGCCTTTAAAACACATGCATCATAGTTAAGTAGTCCGCCAGTGGTTGGTTTAGAAGCCTTCTTGGTTTTGTACCAGGAAGCAGGTCTCAAAATTAAGAGAGTGTGTTGTTGAGACAGCAGAACAGACATTGTGTGCTTTTTGTTAGTCTGTATTGTTAAATAAGGTGTGTCTGATTCAGGCTTTTGCTCTGTTCAGGCACAGTCTCTGCAGGCAGAGAGACCTTTTCCAGGGAAGGAGTGATGGAGCTGCCTGGGCAAACAATCTGGGCATAGTGGGAAAGCTGTGTGAATGGAGGTGGGGGCTTTCCTCTGGAGTCAAAAGGCAGAGTCAAGTCTTGAAGGTAACTAGAGGGCTGTAGGCGTCTGTGTGTTGTGGCTTGAACATCCTGCAACCCAGGGTGCCCTGGACTGCTGCTAGGCTTGCAGAGGATAAATCTACTGTGCAAGGTCTCTGGAGGTTGTGGGTATGTTTTAATTAGAACTCCTCTATTTGTCCAAATTTGCATTCAAAAGCCTCATTTGATGCTCCTGCAATGCTTGCATTAAGGCGAGTTTTAATTTGCTCTTAATTTTCTTTAAGTCAGAAAGGCCTGAGCAGAGTTGATTTCTTTGGATCATGACAGATCTCAGAATTCCAGATAGGAAAGGCAAATTGTTCAGTTTGGCCTTTCGCAATTTCCCAGTAATTTTCTGTAGCTCTGAGTATATAGCACAGAGTCCATCTCCATCCTCAGTAGACCTAGTTCTGTTAAAGCTGAATGGCACTTCTTATCTGAAGTTCAAAGCATAGCCTCTGGTATCATTTCAGTTTCATATTCCTTTAATAAATATTAGGTGCATCACCGTTGAGTAGAAACAGGAGGGACTGTGTAATTAATTCCAGTATTTTTGATTTCATTTCATCTTAAGCCAACAACAGGAAACTCTGGGGCATGTACTTTTTGTTGTACTGAATTAAATACTGAACATCAAGCCTCTAGCAAGAAAAAATGAAAAAGTACTCAGGTAATGTAAAATTATAGCTTGTTTCACATCCAGGTCTTTAATAACATGCCTTGGTATGCAGTGTCCTTAATGAACTTCTGATACTTCAGTGGTTACAGTCTATTGCAAACTGGTTTTATTCTCTTCGGTTATGTACTGCTGGATTCCCCTCTGTGTGTGTATGCGTTCAAATGATTTTTTTCATATTTAGTCATTACTTGCTAAAACAGTTTTGTATGCAAAACTGTAGCTCCTTATAGCAGGGGCACTTCAGATATCGTATTTGCCCATTTCTGGAAGAAAACAGTTTTATGTATCTTTGTGATTGATGACTCTCTTTGCACACACCTTGCACCTGCTTTAATACATATTTTTAAGGTAATTTAATATTTAGTGAATACCTGAATGAGGACATTTTTCCTAGGACTAAGGTTACTTTAATTAAACTATCCTGGAGAAGAAAAGCAAACAAAAGTATATTACATTAAACAGAAAGGTTATGATTGAATGTGTTCACAGGACTTTTGTACTGGTTTAACTTAATTTGACTTAAGATCATAATTCGAAAATGCTGCAGACGGTATATAGAGAGACTGTGTGCAATTCTGAGATCCTGCTTTTCATTTCACACCTGAGTTATCTGCCTTGTTAGCTCACACTGGTGCTTTTATTGATGCATGTCTCGCATTTGACACGGTAGTCAATTTCTAAATTTTGACAATGAAAATGACTGTCAGAATTGAGTAGGAAGTATTTGGTGGTGGGAGTAGTCTTATCTCATAATTATATGAACTTTGAAATTGTTTAAGAGGTATGCAAGTAGGAGGCTTCTCTTTTGTCAGATGGAGTTGACTACCTGTGCGGTTATAGACTTCGTGCCTGGCTCTTTTGTTTCCAGCTACTGGACACTGTAGTAGCACTGCATGCTTATAATGGCCCAAGTTTTGAACTCTTGAGTTTGCTATCTTATAGATATTTGTTATAGTTAATATACCTTTGCAGTTCTAGAAATTGATTGAGTTGTCTCCGTGTGAACTGATAAAATAGAATGGCGTCCAGAGAAGCATTCTGTGTTTCTGCAGCTTGATGCCTGATCCAAACTGAGTGGTTCCAGGCAGAAGGAGACAGAGATTTGCAGTGACTCAGCTCAACAGGGAGCTTTGTGACACACGTCAGAAAATGCTGTCAGTTTGGACCCATCTGAACTTCTCTTCTGTGGTACTGAAGTGTAGCACTGAAACAAGCTCATAGGTGTTATTTGTAATGCAAGTCTTATGTCCTCTTCTTAGCACTTGCCTAAGCAAGGGGTTTTTTATTTGCACCAAAACAATGAGAGCAGAGGCCATGCTGATGCCTGCTCTTAGTTTAAGGACCTCATTCCTGAGCATTCTTCAGCTGTAAGGATATTAAATCAACCTGGTTTTAGGAGGGCAATCTGATCCCAGATTGTAGAGGAACTATTCCCTCTGCCTCCAGATGTCCAAGTTCTCTGTGTATGTTGGAACGGGGGGACGGAGTGTAAACGTCAGTATCAGGAACCATCATGTGAAGGGTAACTTTGATTCCTCTATCCAGATTCAGTGAGACACGATTTTGTGTGTGTTTGTTCCTCATGAGCATTGTGTATTTTCTGGTGCACAGGAGCAGCGGAGAAGAGCTCGAAGCATGGAGCTGAAGACCGGACCCAGAATTTCATCATGGCCATGAAGGATCGCATGAAAATCCGGGAGCGGAACAAGCCTGAGATCTTCGACTTGATCAGAGATGTGTTTTGTGAGAGCAAAATGACACATGCTCAGCAGATGAAGACCGTGAAACAGAGCGTGCTTGATGGTACCTCAAAATGGTCAGCAAAGATAACAATCACTGGTGAGTGGGAGAGTCACAGGTTCTCTTGGTCTCAGTTGGGAGCCTCAAGTAAGAGAGTTGGTGTGAAATTAGAACAGAGAGGGAGGGCTTCTCTGACTTCTGTGTTTTTCTGCTGGGTGCACATACAGGTAGCAGGTGCAGATACGCCTACTGCAGACACTGTAATGCACCGTGAGCTGTGGCTCATCAGAAATGCTCTTGCTATCGATATTCCTGATTCTCTGGCATTATCAGCTGCTGCTTCTCCTGGTGATCTGATACAATCTTACAGTGGCCAGAGTGTAATAAGCTAGGTGGAGATGTATCAAGTCTGAGGGTTGACCTGCAACTTCCCAGAGTGGCTTAATAATAGTGAGACAACTTCTCTGGACATGCTTTGTAAAACAAAAGGTTTTAGTAATGACAAACATAATAAACATTATCAAACAAAAGAAATATAAATTGAGAAGAGTGCAGAGAACACTCTTACATTGCTAAGGCAGTCCAAAAAAAGCACTTGAGCTCCTTTGTGGACCTTCATAAATACTTAAAGTTTTAGGAGGGACAACTTGGCCTGCTGCCAATAGAAGCAGGTACAGATGTTGAGAAACATTACTAAAGCTGAACCAACGCCCCTTTGCTGGCTCTAGACCAGTTACGATAAGGGAAGAACAGAAAGTTCTGAGGCCTCTTTTTAAAAGTCAGAGGTGAAACTGGAACCCTTTTTCCTCATTTGGAAACACCTGCTTAGGTGTGGGAGTGCTTTACTAGAGTGATCGGACACATCGTCCTGTTGCACAGTGGTGGTAACTTTTCTTTTTTCCTTTCAGTGGTGTGTGCTCAGGGTCTGCAGGCCAAAGACAAGACTGGGTCCAGTGATCCATATGTAACTGTTCAAGTGGGTAAAACAAAGAAGAGGACAAAAACGATCTTTGGGAATCTGAACCCTGTATGGGAAGAGAAGTTTTACTTGTAAGTGCTCTGACAAGGACTCTCAGCCCCATGTCACCTGTTAGTATGATCTGTGCTTTGACAACTGTGTCTTCTCTCTCTGTATGCATTCCCACATCACCTGTAATCTGGGACAGTTCTATTTTTGCTCAGCATTGTGTGTGTGTGGAGGGTTGACATCTTTAACAATAGTGCATACCTATTTATCCCGTCTGTCTTCCTTGTGTATATACAAATTATCTGCTTTATGAACACTTCTATACTGATGTTCCTAGAGAATGCTGAAGAAAAAAGAAAATATTTAAATTAGCAGCTGTTGTTCCTGGCTGAAAAAAAAGATTCCTTGTAATATGAGAGTAAAATCTATGTAGAAGACTAAGGAAACTTCAGTGACCTATTTTTGGGGTCTACTACTGGTGTTTCGCAACCGAATTTAAAGGTAATTAGTTTATGGTTGTCTGTGACACCAGCAGCCTCTTCTTTCAGCTTTGGAACATCAATGTAACAATAACTCAAAGGAGTTACTGTTGTGAGAGAGAACGTCTGAGATAATCAATGAATTGAGGGCTGAAATGAAAGCAAAGACTGGAGGCACAATTCTTTAGATAACAGCTACACTCAAAATATATTGTTTCATCCTGCTTTTATTGAATAAGTGATCAGAAGCCTTAATTTGTCATTGAAGATGTTATAAACCAAAATAGAGACATGAAATCGAACAACTGTTTTCTGAAGATTTTGGCTGATCTCATTCAACATCAACAATGATGTGTAACATCTTCCATTGTACCATCCCTGTCCTTCCTTTCTGTTCCTCCCTGTTCTTTCCTAAACTGCTTGGAGGGAGCTCTCTCTGGAAAGTGCAGTTTGTCTGTGTTTTAAAATCAGTTTCATATCAGTCCAGCTTTACAATGTACAGTAGAAACAAGATTATTTTTAAGCCGTTTTGAGCTACTCATTAACATCAGAAAATCTTACTGCTATTTTGAATGAATAAGCCCCTAGCTTTATTCTTAGTTTAATCCAAGGTAACATTTCTGCTTGGTAAGTAGGAAGTATGCTTAGGTGCCATTTGGATAACTCTAGTCAGAATAGCAGCAAGTCTGTGTGGGAGCCTTAAGGACCTTGATTTACCATGCCAAGTAGTTACCATGGTATTTGCAGTGTGCTCCCTTCTAATTTTAGGAGCTTCAGAAAATACTCTGTTTAAAGATAGCAGAGTGTGATAAATGTCACTGTTTTAACAGTGACACTGTTTAGGCTTGATCGCCATGTCCGTGTTTCAGCAGGTAACATGCTCTTGGGCATTAGAGTTGATACTGCTTTCTGTCTTGCCTGTGGTGGTTGCCTTCCTTGCCTTGGAATAGCAGGAGGAGATGAGGGGAATGAGCACAGTGCCCACAATGATGGCTGGAGAGCATTCAGTACTGCAATCAGTGTGTTGTTTCATTAGTAGATGTCAAAGCTCACCTTCTGCTGGATGAGGAGAGCGTTATTTAGAAGCATGTACAGCACTGGTTTTCTACACTCCCGTGTTTCTATTTTGCATTTATGGATCTTTTTGCAGCTAACAGCTCTTTAAGTTCTAAATTTTTCTAGCACATAATCAAATGGAAATTTAAATCAACACATTCAGGCCCAAAATACCCATTACATACCAGGCTTTTTTAAAAGAGATTGTCAGGTCAATCGAGATTGTCAAATTTTAAAGGGTTGTATGGGGAGGTGTCTTTTGTTCTTAGAATGAGGTTAATTTATTGTAGTGAGAGAAAGGTGTGGTGGCAGTTACTGAAAGCTTTGCAGTAGACATATGAATGCTTTGGTGTTCAAAATGGTTAAACAATACAAAAGGAGCAAGATATGTAAGTAGGGAGGTCAGGTCAGTTACCAGTGTGTATGTCAGCAGTGCTGGCTTGGTGGACTTGTTTATAGCTGATGTTCATTAGGTGCCTAGTGCCTTCCATATGATCACATTTCCAGTATGTTTTTCAAAGGTTATATCTAGAGCCAGAAATCTGTGTACATCAGTCATGAGAATTATAACACTGTTATTTATAACTGTGGCATGAATGAAGGCACACAATGTACATATGAGTGATACAATTCTTTCTATGAGCTCAAGAAAGTTGATTAAAAGCAGCTTAAATAAGTTTGAAAAATTTCATGCCTCTGGTAGCCTATTGTAAATAGTGGGTTTTGTGCTTATTTACAGTGATTGATAGAAAAGTATGTAAACTTAAATGTTTCTCCCTAAAAATGGCTTTGTTAGTTTTCCATATATTTTCAGAAAAAAATAATGTGGTAGGTTTGACCCAATTCTAAAGTCCAGATTTAGAATCATATTTTAGAAAAGGCAAAGTTGAAAATGCTTTGGGTTTCCATTTTAAGTGCTTTTTAGGTCATTACTAGCCTGTGTAACTGTAGGCATCTGCTTAGATTAATCACCAGTTCTTGCAGTGTATTCATGTTGCCTGAGCAAGTGATTTGCAAGCTGTTTCTTTCTGAAAATTATCTCTTTGTATATTGACATTGATAACTTTAGGAAACAGGTTGTTATGGAGAGATTTTTGTATATTTCATCAGCGTTTGAAGACCTTTGAAAACATAAGGTGTTGATATTTCTGCTCTGTTCAAAGTATTGCAGGCTTGATGCAGACTCTGCATATGTGGTGCTTGGCAGCAGGAAGCTTGGTGGGGGACTCCAGCCAGTGCTGAAGCACAATGTTCTGTGAACACACACTAAGGAAACCCTGCTTGCCTTGGATTTACAGCCCCTTCCCTCCCACAGTAAATCCCAGTTTCCTTCATTTAGTTGTGATGAGCAGGCTTACAGATGTCCTTCTCCATTTGCTATGTACTTTTACCCCCTGTGCCCTCAGCTCTCTTCCCTGGCCCTTAGCTCTGGCTGGACAGAAGACAGCATGTGTCCTGCCTGCAGCTGGATTCTGAGTTGTCTGTAGTGGTTGGTACATGAGAGCCAGCTGGCTGCAGGCTTTCCAGGGACAGCAGCTGGTATGGGTTTCTCTTCTCCATCTAGCTGTTGTGTTTTCGCAAAACCTGTTGGAACATAGAAGCTTTCATAACAAGTCTGCATAACTCTCATTTCCTTATGAAGCAGTTCAGTAATATTAAAAGGAAGCTATTTTTTGCCATTTTCAGTGCAATTAGAACAAGACAGTAATTCCCCATTTAGACATGTTTTAGACTGTCAGTGGGAATTACGGGGTTCCTGGATATTTTTTTCTGTAAAGGCTGAAGCTGAGCATCCATTTGCATGGATTACAATAGCAGACAGTGCTTAGGAGGATAAACGTGGCCAGAGGGCAATTTCAGTTTTAAAGGGAGAGCTCTGGAATTGTTTGGAGGCTGCTTACTTTTTGTTCAGGTAATGCCGTAGTCTTTAAAGACTGTGAACATTAAATGTTACTGTTCTTCTCAGCATATGTGCAAAATTACTTGTTCATTTTACAGTAATATTCCCTTGAAGTTATATTGTCTGAATGCAGCTGTGTCTGAAGCTTTGAATGGGGGCTCTGAAGTCATTGCCTGGAACAGATTACATTGTCTCTGAACAGGTTGCAAGAAGCATGTTTATTCTTTCTCACTGCAGAAGAATAACTGATTTAAAAGGAATGCAGGGACTCGTGCTAGCAGACAGCCAGTATTCTTCTGGGATGTGCAGAGCCCACATGATATGCATACCTGTTGATCTTCTGGAATGGTGCTACTGCTCAACTAACCACTGGCTAGTTACCCTAGCTTCTGTTTGGTTCCGCCATTTTCCTTTTAGCTGCTGAGAGTGTTGTCAAGCTCAACATCTTTCAGTTATCTCTGTGATTATATGTGCTGTTCCATAACTGTATTTTCGACTTCCTCTTCTGAGATCACTGTGTTTATAACCATTTTAATTCTCCCCCCTCAGGCTGCCTTCACTTTGTGGCAGGGGCTATCCGGTTTGTCTTGCTTTCTTTAATCTCCAGGTACTGCAGGTACTGAAGCTGGCACTCTGATACAACCTCACTTGTTTCCCTGCTCAGTTACCAACATCAGACTTAAACCTGATGCCCTGTGGCAAGCACCAGTTGGAAAGCTGAGTTAATGTGGCTAGTGATGTAAAGTGCAGAATCACTTTATCTACTCTTTGTAGTTAGAAGAGCTGCACCAATAATTTGTTTGTTGTTGTAACATTGGGCAACAGCAAATGATTGTATTTGTTCTCCTAAGAGAAGACCTTCATGCTAGTAAGAAGTGAAAACTCATTTCTTTGTTCTTAGACAGCAACAATGGGCTCTCAGGGCATATTATTGTGTTGTCATGCTTAACTTACAAAGTACTGAGGATTTTCCTTTGTTCTCTTTCTACTCTGATTTTGCCTTCGGTGTTTTCAACACTGTCCTTTTTTTCTCCCTAAAAAAGGAATCTTCTCATTGTTTAAAAATGAGTCTCTTCTGAGAAGTTCATTGCCTTCCATTCCTGCTGCTGTCGGCCACAGCTAAGCTGCCAGTTGGACCCTGCAATGTTTTGACACTTCATTTGAACCACATTCAAATCCTCCTGCTTTCTAAGCTGCACTCTTTCCCAAAACAACTCTTTTTCTGCTCCCCCTCTGTATGTTATTGCAACTTTTTACTGGTCTTTCTCACACTGGTTGCTGCAACTACTCCTTCCTCTTTTCATTTTCCACAAAATAGCTTCTTTTTTTTTAGGCTTTGCTCCTCAGAAGCAGAACTGGACTCCTCAAATGATCACAGGTCCTAAAATCTTGCTGATCTGCGTCTCCTTTGTATTTTCCCACCTCCTGTACTCTCATCCATTATTTCTGCAAGCAGTTCTTCCTTTCTTCCTCCCTCCCTTTCTCCCTCTCTTTTTCCCTCTCTCTTTCTCTACCATTGTATGAAATATCCCCTGCACTGGACTGTGGAATTTTACAGGCCCTTCTTGAGAAGTGTCAGCAGAAAGGAAACTGCTCACAGAATATGGACACACAGACCTTCACTATACTCTTTGAACCATAAATATTTGTGGTTAGATACAAAACAATAGAAAATTACAATAAAACTACTCAATTCTGGGCTTGACTGACCTATGTTAAAATCTGCAAAATGTTGTTGCTTCCTCTGGTCCTTTACTTTCCTTGTCTGTTCTTGCTTAAATCTACGTATTGTGTTTGGTCTTTATTAGCCTGTCAGCTCTACAGGGTAAAATTAGCAAATTTAGCACAAATATTGTTGGGGGTTTAGTTCAGCAGTAGTATTCTGGTCATTTTTGAACACTTCTTTTTCTTTCTCTCCACATTCTTTAGGAGATGAGGCACAGGACCTGTCCCAGACCCCTGACATTGTCCAAGCCCATCTGGCCCAGCCTTCAGAGATGGGCAGAAATCTCAGAACTAAGAATCACTTCCTACAATTTTTTTTTTTTTCAGAAGTTGGAGCTAGATTAGAAGGATACAAATTGCTAACTTCATTGTGGGAGGAACTACACTGTAAATTCAACAGTTGCCTGTTCTGTTTAGCCACCAGTATACTAATTACTGTGTGTGTGGGCATGTCACTGTGTGAGGAGACCAGAATTAACCACAGCTTTGTGTGCTCTCGTGCTTCCCCTCAGCTGGGCATGGGAAGAGGCCCAAATATTGACGGTGCAGGGGACGTGTGTGGGTGCTGGGGCTTTGGTGCTGTGTAAGACTAAAGGGGAATGTGGCAAAATAGATGGAGGTAGAGAGTGGGATGACGAAAAAGTCAGCAAAATTGGTCTCGGTTGCTTCCAGTGCAGCAACGACTGGCTTCAGGCAGAAAGTCTTAATGGAAGAAAAAAATCTGATCTTAATTTTTCCTTTAGATTTTGTATGCTGTTTCTGGAAACTGTTACTTCATTTGGTAGCTTGAAGTATAAAAGTAAGTTCTTTTATAAAAATGGCACCACTCCAAACGCTGAGACAAAATGGATAAAAAAGAAAAGGTTTGAGCCATGTACAGAGCAAACCTGGTTTCCAGTCTCCTGCTCTCTGAAATGGACCTGAAAGTATTTGGTAATTTCTTCCTTTTGGTGGGGTCACATAGTGTTTCTTTTCTCTGCATCCTCTTGGGAGAAGCTGTGAGAGCTCAGCTGTGGGAGGGTGGACAGACATGTGTGTGCACACAGTGGAATCAAGCTTCATAAAAACATAGCAAGAAGTGGGGCAGGCATCTTGAGAAATGTGCCAGCTCCTGTATTAATGAGGGGGAGAACTTCAGTAGAGCTTGTTAGTCAGAGAGTTATAGAGTTGTGTCACTATCACAAAATGGAAGCTATTTCTTGTTAGAAAATTCTTAGCCATCAGCGAGCCCAAGTCTTCTAGCGTTCATGATTCTGTTTTGGAGTGCTCACTGAAAAGTGAACTGGTTTTGATACAACTGTGTTGCTTCACCAAATCAAGGGCTGTGGTTCTACACACTTCAGATGTTTGATGGTAAGTCACCAGCTCAAGGCTTTCCACTGCGGTGAGCAAGTGGTAAAGCTCACTCTCTGGCATGGGACCACCACAAAGAAAGCAAGTTGAGCAATCTCTTGAAGATAAGAAAGGTGTGGTAAAAAAGAAGCTTTAGTAGCTCAGTAAATGCTTATTGCAAGGTTTCCTGTAGGATGTTGCAGTGAATTATGCTGCTGTCTTTGAGTGAAGGATGATAGCCAGTCACCTCAGGAGTGGGGGATGATGCGTGTGGGATTGCTTAAGTTAGATTTACGTTTGGACAGTGAATGTTTTTCTTAAGGAAAGACCATTGGAAGCAAAGAAAGAAGACCACAGTGGTCCTAGCAAAGAGCTGTCAGCCAGAAGGTGATGTCTGATGAACTCAGGAGTTAACTTACTTGTGCTTGGTAAATGTTTGTGTGCCAGTTGTGTTTTGAGGCACTCATGCATTTCTGAACACTGAGCCTCTACAATACTACCAGGCAGTACATTTGTGTGTCAGGAACAGAGGATTTCTTTTACATCCTTAGGCTGTATTGCTGGCAGACATGGCAAAGCACTCGGATAAATTTGAGAGCTACAAAGAGCAGCAGTTCCAACCATTCCCTGCTTGTGAACACTTGCTTGCATGATTTTGTTGGAAGACATTCTTGAAGTAAAGGACGAGGGAGAGGGGAGTGAAGATGGGAGACAAACATCAAACCTCTTTTTTTCTGAACTCTAAATACAGATTTGACTGCAGAGCAAAGGCAGGGAGCAGTGATGTGCTCTCCCTGTGATTGGAGCTGCATGGAATTGCCTCTAACCTTGTTCATGTAATTCCCAGCTATTCCTCTCTACTGGAAAAATCAGTAGGAACTGCATGGATGTCTGTTAAACGTTGTCCTGACTCACAGTGGTGGCGGTAAGAGCCCAAATGGTTTCTTGGCAGAGAGCATGCTCATAACCAGCCACTGCCACATCCTATTGACCAGGCTTAGCAGAGCTCTTCTGACCCATTTCTTCTTTCTCCCTGTTGCTTAGCAACAGATGCAGCATGTTAATGTTAAAAAGTCTGGAAAACAGGCCTTCAGCAGCAGTTGCCTGTTTTCGTAGGTTTTATTTGCTTGAGGGTAGACATTTGTAGTGGTTATGGTGAGTAATCACCCTTGTCATGGTCTCATATGAGCATTCAGATTGCTTTATTGCATGCCCTGTAAATGAGCAGAGCTATTATAATACGGTTCTACCCACTTCTGACATCCAAGAGCCTGTTTGGATCTACAAAAGGTATCTGAAACACTTGAAAGAGAGGGGGAGTCTGCAAATACTGTCTGTACGTTAAACTGGAGGGTGCTGATTCATCAAACAGTAAACTGCTTCTTTTAATGGAAATGTCTATTGATCTACCCAGAGCACAAAGTATCAGTCTAAGATGTGAATAATAGGCAGAATCAATTCTAGTAATTAAATACCAATGCTGTAACTACCATATCACACCTGTTCCCCTTTGACAGTGTGGTGTATCATCTGATTGTAATTTATTATGCATTAGTACACTACTGCTTTGTGACTGCCTTCAAGTAAGAGATCCACCTGATCTATTTATCCTTTATTAATAGAAACCAGCACAAAGGGTGTTCGTCACAGGTCTTTACTGTGCTAACCTAGAAACTGCATAAAAACAGGTTGCCCTTACAGCCTACAGCTGAACAGGAGGTCATTGGTGGAGAGAGCTGTTGAAACCAGTTAGATGTTGATTGTCATTTTTGGCGGGGGTGTATGCTGGCATTAACCAGCCTAGCTATCCCCAGGCTTCTGTGGGCTGCACAGCAAAACTGACATCTGTGAAGAGAATTCCTGGGTTCTATGAGTTGCTGCTGAGAGTGAGGACGAGTAGCAGAGTCACAGCCGCTTGGGAAGTTGGTGGCTGAGGTCGGAGCAGGGTGGTCATTCAGCATGCATTTAGAGACCAGAATCTGCCATGTCACAGGAGCATTTAGAGTGCACCAGCATGTTATGTGGTTTATATCAGATACTCCATTTTTGAATAAATACACATTGTTTACACTTTGCTAATACATCTCTCTGATGTTGGAGGAGTGGGTCAAGAGGAATACAGAGCGTGTAGCAAATAAATGTTGGCTGCATTGTGCACTCTTAATATTACATTTCCTCTTGTTTGCAGTGAGTGCCATAATTCCTCTGACCGGATCAAGGTGCGAGTGTGGGATGAAGATGATGACATCAAGTCTCGTGTCAAGCAGAGGCTGAAACGCGAGTCGGATGATTTCCTGGGGCAAACAATCATTGAAGTTCGCACTCTGAGCGGGGAAATGGATGTGTGGTACAATCTTGGTGAGCAGGGCCTTGGGACTGGGAATGTGTCACGTGTTGGTTTGGGAATATTTGAGAGCACTCGGATGCATGTGGACAATTTGAAAGAATGGGAGAAAAAGTTTACGTGGTCTCAAGGACATATGATGCTGCTGCAGAGCAGCTGCAAAGCTGATCCCAGTTAAAATGGAGTGTAACGTGTCAGAAGGTTGATATTTTCTCTGTCAGCCATTGAATAGTACATTGGTAGAAATGCTTGGAGCAAGACTCTATTCCACCTCTGCTGGAACATGCTGTCCTGTGTTCTTTCTTTTGGTGTCAACACAAGCATTTTACCGGCCTGTAAGAACATCAGGTGCGCTGCATTGGGCTGGCAAGTTGTTGAGGTCTTTTCCAGTGACTGTTGTAGAAGGTACCAGCAAGCAACCAGATGGTGCTGAGTTTACAGGCACTGTGGACCTGTCATCTCCTAGGAGATCCAAAATTGTCTTCCAGCAGTTTCCAGGAGTTCAGGGCTGTGGTGAAATTAGGGACAAATTCCACATCAGTGAGCCCTGTTCTCAGAAAAGGAATCTGTCCTTGGTGGTTCTAGTTGACCTGTCTGAATCAAAGACCCTGTAGCACATTTGCTGGCAGAAAGGCTGTCTTACGTCTAAAAATGTACATAGTACTAATTAGATGTGTCGTATTGGGGCTGTATCATGGCAGTTGTTTTGCTGATGTCTACTTAGTACTATTCAATGTTCTGAAAGAAAAGAGGAAGTTTTCTCTGTGGTGACTCAGCCCAAGGTTCCAGCAGTTTCTTTTGCTGGTGTTGTCACCCTGAGACGGCTGTGCTCTGAACATGAACAGTGCATATAATCGCTGATGGTTTTGCCTTCTAGAGAAGCGAACAGATAAGTCTGCAGTGTCTGGGGCTATTCGCCTGCAAATCAGTGTGGAGATCAAAGGCGAGGAGAAAGTGGCTCCATATCATGTTCAGTACACTTGCCTTCATGAGGTAAGAAGTGGGAACATTTGTTCATTCTGACTATTAGAAAAGCAATTTTTTGACCTTTATTTCCTTGAAATGTTCCTCCTTGCCCTGGGTGAGCATTCTTTTCCCTGCTGTGCTGGCCTGGTGGTAACACACTGAATCATCAAACCCACATTCGTCAAAGAGGCAAAGGCAGCTTTAAGCTGTCTCCCCCACGCTGGGGACTGGCTGGCTCAGTCTGTCCCACTGTCGCAGCTGTACTACTGTCAGGCAGAGATCAGGCTTTGGTTCCACTCAAAGCCCATGATGAGTTTAAAGTGGAGAAGCCTCTGAATTTCCTTGAGTGATGTTTTCAACACATACTGTACCTTTGTCTTTCTTTAGAGGAAGCATACTAAAATGCATTATGAGTAAATTCTGATTGAGGAGGGGAGTCTCTGTCTTGGGCTGTTGCATGATGCAGAGCTATTGGTGTTATAAATCCTTTTGTGCTGCTGCAGTGGTGTGTAGTTATGAACGGCTGTTGGGGAACAGAAGATGAAGCTGAGGTTTCTGGGTACTGACCTGTCTCAGGATGGACTGAGCTGGACAGGTGGTACTGCAGAAGTTGGGAGAAATCCAAAGATGACTTGTGAGAAAGACTAAAGGGAAAACTCTGTTTTGGAGAGATACCCAGCCTATCTGTGTCAAAGAAAAGGCAGGCAGGAGAGTCAGCCTCAAAAGTGCCTGAATAAGGAAGAGTAGTCAGAGTCCTGTACACAAGAATATCCTGAGGTCAGTGAGGGTTAAGCAAATTCATCTTGCACAGAGAAGGACAGTTGTATCACAGAAGGGAATGTTCATCTGCAGGAACAGCATGTTTATCTAGACACTGAGCTGGATGAGCTCTCTGGTATCTTCTGGCCTTACCAGGGAGCTCTCTCCAAGATAAATGTGAAGCTCAGAAAGTAGGCCTCTTTTAGTAGGCAGTGTTGTGTCCTTCAGTACATATTTATTGCTTTTTATTTCAGTGATGGCTTCTATTCAGTAACCTGTTTTGATTTTGTCCTTTGAACATGCATGATCACTTGCTGCTCTTTTTTTTTTTTTTGCAAATAGGTATTTTTTTTACTATCACCTTTTTTCTTTTGTGTATTCTAAAATGAAGATGATTTGCAGCAAGAATAATATAATCAAGAAAAAGAGTACTGTAGAGCAGAGTCCTCTAGCTACTAATGAGATCATTAGACTTTTACATCACTTATGTAGGGAGCCAGCTGTCTGAAAGGCTGCTGAATCTGTAAGTGACATGAATTTGAGGATTACTGAGAAACCCACTGAGCTGAATGTGCAATTTCTGCATAGCAATGATAGCTGAAAACTTTTGCAGTGTTAGATAAAGTGAAACATTATGTTGAATAATAACGCAAGTGTCTAGTTGTTAGGTGTGATTTTTAAGGGTATTCTTTTCAGAAAAAGAAGTCTGTTTGGACTGTTCTGTGTAATAATAATTATAATACTGATACAGAGCCATAACATCAACTAATTTAAATAGCTTGTCTGTATTAGGGCATTTTTATTCTGATGACAGAAATGTGTAGGTTTCAGGAAAACTAATTAGTGTATGGTTTCAGTGCACTGAAAGCACTCTTCTGAATCATTCACATTGTCTGCTGGGTAAAGTTGTAGGTATGCATGTGAAAAATTCAGCTATGAGATTCTTTCAAGAAGAAAAGAAGGTAAAAGCAGAAAATACAGAACGAGCAGGAGGAAAAAAGAGGAGGAGGACAAAGAAATTTGTGTTACTGCCACCACCTCAGCTGTTCCATGCTCTCCATGAATCTTACTTAGCAGCTTCAAGCAGCCTCACATACAGACTTGTTCCTGTTTTGTTTTTCAGAACCTCTTTCACCATCTCACAGATGTGCAAGGGAATGGGGTGGTGAAGATCCCTGATGCCAAAGGAGATGATGCATGGAAGGTGTATTTTGATGAGACAGCCCAAGAGATTGTGGATGAATTTGCAATGCGTTATGGCATTGAGTCAATATACCAGGCCATGACGTAAGACCCCTTTCCTGTGTTCCTTAGTGCAGATAATTGGTGTAACTAACTGATGTAACTCTCACTGTTTAGGAGATGAAGTGTATCAGTAATGGAAAGCTTGGCTGTGACAGGTGCTCCTTGTGGGGCTTACTGTGAATGGGAAGAGACATCATGTCTTTGAATCACTGGTGTCCTCAAAGTCTAGAAATTATTGTCTGCCATTTCTGTTTTGAGATTCTCAAATCTCTTGAGAGCTCTTCTGTTAAAAAGGTGTTGCTCAAGGTTCCCACTGAAGATTTTTGATAATATGAGAAGTGATGAGGTTTTGTGGAAGCATTTGTCCTGTATGTCTGTTGTGGCAAGTGTTACAGTCATTTGAAGTGACTAATTTCCCAGGTGCTGCTGAAAGCATTTACAGATAGTTTGAGTAATGGTGCCACTGATTTGTCCTCTTTGGAGCTAGGCTAATGCAGTTCTCTATCTTCAAAGAACCTTTTCCTTGACACTATGCTTTTACTTGGATTTGGGATTAGTCATTCTTCCTCTTAAAGACTGGTATTGCTGTGCTTAGCTCATTCCTTATTTCAAATGTAATATGAAGTGTAGCAGACAAAAGCAAACTTTTTCACATTAGAAGCTGAAAGTTTTGGGTTACGGGGCCTTAGATGAGTTATGAGCTGTACTTATGTCCCCTTGCAAGCAGCTTTTCTGCCTATTGGTTTATGCCAAAATGGAAAAGAGCTGCCAGGTTTCTCTGCAGATCTAGTCAAAGCTTATAGCAGGGTTAACTTGAAAGTTGGACTAGGCTGCTCAGGGATGTGAAAAATTTTCAAGGATGAGGGTCTACTGCCCCTCTGATTAGATCCCACTCCTCACAACTTCTCTTCTTAAAGCTAAACAAAGCCATTTCATGTGCTTATATTTACCCATTGCCTAAATGACCAATTGGTACATAAGTGTCATGTAACAAGCATGGTTTTAACCTTGAAGAGGTTAGGTTTGGGATAGATAAAAGGGTGAAATCTTTTACAGTGAGGTGGTGAAACAGTGGCTGCATAAGCTAGGCTTCCTAGAGAGGTGGTAGATGTCCTATCGCTGGAAGAGTTCAAGGTCATGTTGAATGGAATTTTCAACCTGGTGTGGTTGAAGGGGTCCCTGATCTCTGCAGAGGTTGGACTAGATGACCTTTAAAGGACTCCTCCAACTCAAACTGTTTGAATTCTGTGATTCTATGAGTCCCTCAGGAAGAAAGTTATATTTGGAAAGTAGTTCCCAGATCTAATCTGGGAGCTGAGTGAGTATTTCTGTGTAAAAATGGCCCATGTCTTCTGCCTCTTGGAGTGAACATGACTTACCATCTCCCATGATATAAAACCTCTTAAGCTCTGATATATTTTGGGTCTAACAGATTTCTTAAAAAAATTAATAATTTTACAAGCCTGGATGCTCTTAGCATAGTTTTGAGATTTTCTGGAGGAGGGTTCCTTGCATTTAATGAGAAAATGGGAAAATGCAAATGAGTGTGCACACTTGAAAGCTGAACGGGTTAGCCATAAGGAATCACATATCAGTGCAGCACAGAAATACTCTCACTGGACATTAATGTTTTCCAGCTGCTGCTGCCTCATGACACCTCAGAACCTGTATCTGCATTGAGCAGCAGCAAATTGTGTCAATTTCCTTGTGTCAGCCTTGGTTCTAGGAATCAGCATCACCAGGGCATCACTAAGTCACGTACTGTCAGCAATAAATGGTTGAGAAGCTATTTTATGATCTGGAAATGGCTGCAGTGAAGGGATTTCTCTTCATTTTGTGCTGTTGTCTAGATGGCATCTTTCTGAATAAAAACTCTGTGATGCTGGAGTTCTGTAAAGTGATGAAATGTAACTTCCATCTGTTCAAGGTGCCTGCCAGCAGAAGGGGTCTGTTAAAGGGGTAAAGTCAAGTCCTGCTCTACAAAAGAGACCAGAATAACTTATATCATTGTCCTTTTGCAGGCATTTTGCATGTCTCTCCTCTAAATACATGTGTCCAGGCGTGCCAGCTGTGATGAGCACCTTACTTGCCAATATCAATGCTTATTATGCACACACCACTGCCTCCACAAATGTGTCTGCTTCGGACCGCTTTGCAGCCTCCAATTTTGGGGTAGGTTTGTGTGTTTGGTGTTGTTGCGATTGGACTTCTTTGATTTGCCTACAGTGCTTCCACCCTTCAGTAAATAACTTGTTCTGTTTAGGGTACATTAGATTTGTGAGGAGTTGGAAGCAGTGGAACTCTGTTACACCAAAGAATATGGGTTTATTGTCTTCATCATCACACATTTCAGATATCAATCAGTGTAATGCAATGTGATGTTTATTCTTTGTGTTCACATTGCAGTGGAGCACAGATGGTATGGAATGAACAAACAATACTAACTCTGCATATTAGTGCTGTTGGTAGAATGTACCTTGTGATCTGGTAATTTCAGAACCTTTTTTTTAGAAACAGCAACGGCTTTAAGAAAAAAAAGCACCATCACAGAAGAAGTCTATCCCCTTAATGGTTAAATGTTTTGTATATAGTTTGTGGTGGAGTTGAGCATGATGGAAAAGTATTTGGAAAAGCTTGTGCTTCCCATCAGATTGAGAATTTATTAATAGATTGAGGAGGTGTTCACAATGCCAAATCAGAATTCAGTGGAGAGACCTGACCTCAAGAAGTTACGTCACAAGAAGCCTATAGTACTTGTCACTTATCTAGATAAGATCATAGAGCTGTATCATTGCTCTGAATCAGACCTTTTTCTGCCTGTAATTTATTCATCTCCGAATAAGTATTTTCTCTCAAATACAAGTTTGGTGTAAATTCCAGATGGAAAGTCAGAATGATTTCTCTTCTGCCTCTACTTCAGAGTGATAATAGAGTGGTTTTTTTCTGGCAAGTCTGATGTTTCACAGACTTCAGAAATACTTACAGTTTTAAAGTAAATCCAAGAATTGAAAGAAAATACTGTGCGCAATGCCATGTATCCATACTATTTTCTCTTGCTTTCATGAGATCTGACACAGATTACCTGATACCTTGCTGCTTACTGTGAACATGGATTGGGCAGTGCTGATATGTGAATGTTTATTGGTGTTTTCTACTCAACAGAAAGAACGATTTGTGAAGCTTCTGGATCAGCTTCATAATTCACTTCGGATTGATCTTTCAATGTACAGGGTGAGTGGGAATAAACAGAATCCTTTCAGGTATTCATTCTGATGGGCAGAGGGGAGACACACTATTTGGATTTCTAACTTCTTGCATAGTTTATGTCTTAAGGAATTGTCATGACAAGTTTGTTGTTTAAATGTACTGTTTTGTTTTTTCCTAATGGATAGAACTTAGATATTTTTTTTTCCTTTCATTGTAATTTCCTCAAGACTTCTGAAATAATTTGAGCATTGTGAACTGTGCTCATCTCTGATATTTTCCTAGAAGTTTCCAATCCAAATTGGATTGGATTAAATAATTTTAATTACACTTATCAGCTACATCAGGTATCATATGAAAAAGGGGAAATAGACTTGTTCTCCCCTACTATGACAGAAATATTTTAGAGGACTCTGTTGTCACTTATTTTAGGTTTGGCAAACTTGAATCATGATGTATAGTCCGGTTTGAGATCCCCCCACTTCAGCAGATTGTGAAGAGTTGAGTTTCAGATGTTGGCATTAGTCCAACAGGCTTCATAAATCCTCCCTTTCCTTTCTTTGCTATTCCTTAGTCAATATTGTCTTATTATGTGACTTGGCTGGTTTCTTTCCCTTAAATTGCTTGCTATATTATTTCAATCAGGGACTAATTCACTGAAATTTTGAAAATGGTGGCAAAATGTGAGCTTTGATTTTATTTAGTTATCCACTTCTGATTTTAGCATTTACTTGAAACACAGGAAAACATATAGAAGAGAAAAACATGAGGCGATTAAGAGAAGTGCATTAGAAAGACAAAACAAAAAGGAAAAGGAGCAAGATGCAAAAGAAGATAAAAGGAATGTTGTTTGAAGAGCTATTCTAAAGCTACATTACTTAAAAGAGAGGGTCTAGATAGAGCCAACTGAACAACAGAGGAGCAGAGGGAAAATTATCAACCCACGACAATAGGAATCTGTAGCAGTGCTGCCTTTTTTGTTTGCTTGGTGTTCAGTAAAAGCTGCATTTTGGTGGCTAGTGCAACTGAAATGTGCACAAACAAGTAAGATCTTACATAAAGGACCTGGAAAAATTTGTGTAGTTTAAATAATTATGGTGTAATCTAATTGCCATTATATTTAGTGAAATGACTGAAGCATTATGGGAGCATTTAGTAATTATTTTAAAACCGCTTAAGGACAGGTTAACGTCTGAAAGAAAAGGTGTTAGTTTGCAGCTATCCAGACAGGAGATGGCAGTTTATTTTCATCAAATGATTTGTGTTTAGATCTTAACCCATAGAAGTCTGATTTTGATAAATACCCTAAGTTCCAGGGAGTCCATGTGTGGACAGCTTAACTCTAAAAGGAGAGTAGTCTCAGAGGGACCATGTACAAATGAGTGCAAAGAGCATCAAATTGCCTGCAGTGGTTAGCTGAACTGCAGTAATACTGAATTACTACTGTCAAGAGACAGCATATTTTTCTGCAGATCCTCAGTAAGTAGTGAAGACGGTTCCCCTCTGCCCTTTTCACCTTCATATCTAATAATTTTTGAACGTGCAGATGTGAAGAGACTATGTGAAGAGGTTGCCTCTGCTGTATTACTTGCAGCAAAACTAATCACATCAGCTTGAATGTAAGAACATGCTGAGGAACAGGAATGCTGTTTAAAGGACACAAGTCCACAGGAGACAGTCGGTATGTAGGAAAGGGCACAGTGCCTGAGATCAGAAATGGAAGAGTTCTGTGCAAGAAGCAAAGCTAGCTGCATTCAGCATATATATCTGCATAAGGCATCTCACAGGGTTCTGGCTGGTTCCAGTACCGTCTTACGGGAACAGCTAATTTTTCCTTCTTGGTCTTTTTTATTTCTCTGGAGTGGTGTTGAATACGCCACACCTCTTGGCATCTCAGAAGAGAAGCCAAAAAACCGAGCATTGAGTGCAGAAATGAAAAGGGCTTATATAACCTCAGGCAAAAGGCCAGGGCTGCCAGTGGTGAGACTGTTCCCAGCCAAGGAGACCATTCTGCCACCAAGGGCTGTCAGTCTCCTGGCATCCACAGACATCATGTTTATATGAGAAGCTATTTAATTAAGCAAACAGATAAGCTTCTGCAGCAAAAAGACCTTATTTATTGAGCATTGTTTTGACTGTTACAAGCTTCTCGAGCAGGAAATGTTTCCAAGACAGTTTCCTTATTTAGCACATGCTTGAAGCCTTGCATAGATCTGACTGTGCTTTCCAACAGGAATTCCCTTTTCTGTCAACAGAATAACTTTCCAGCCAGCAGCCGTGAACGGCTGCAGGACCTGAAGTCTACAGTGGATTTGCTGACCAGCATCACTTTTTTCAGGATGAAGGTAGGGATATGGGTGGGGATGGAAATGGCATCTCTGGAGGTTTTTTTCTCCCAGAAGTTGATTTCCCATTTTCAAAACATTGTTTCATGTTGTTGTGCTTTAGACCTTAACAAAAATGTAAATCATATGCTGACCGTGTGTAAACATCCACATTTTGTCTTTACTTCTCTGTATTTTGCATTATGAAGATAAAAATTGCTTTTCCCCTACTATTCTTCAGTCATAAAGGTGGCATAACCCTCTCCCACCCTCCCTTGCCAAAAAAAAAAAAAAAAGAAAAAAAAAGAAAAAGAAAAAAAGAGGAGGAGGATGAATAAAGGAAATTGTCTAGTTTTAGGAAGATAATTTGCTTTTTTAATAACATTAGGAAGGTTTTTCTCTATCTAGTAAATATTTTAGAGTTTCTCTTGTGGAGGATGAGATACTAAAATGGGATAATATCTCTCAGTAGAGATCCAGGAGAGTTGTTATGAATGCTAATGTGCTGGTTTTGTAGTTAATTCTATTGTCCTAGCAATGTGTAATGAGTTTATTTTATATTCCTGATTTTAGGCTTCTAAACGTTTTTAAAAGATTACAACCTAATATTGTTGGTTAGTGCATGTCACTTAAAAATTTTTATCTTATCAAAAACAAAGCAAGTTTAATTTGAACTACTTCAGGAAGTGCTTAAAATTTTACTCCTAAACCCTAGTGTAAATGATGATTTATTTAAGAGTTTTCATTCAGACAGTCTGTCTGTGTTGGAAGCTTGATTTGTAGAAATACTCCAAAAAGTTTAGAGGTACTGAAAATATAAAAATTGTCTGGTTATAGTTTTATTTGCAAGGTGGCAATTGCCTGTCTGTTTAAAGTACCCCTGCAGCATTTTTCTAAAGCAATGTAACAATGAAATAATAAAAACAGCTGCTGTTGCAATAGGAGAAGGCCTATCAGTTGGCATGTCCCTAAGGGTTCTGGTTGCTTTAAAATTCAATAAAGCTTGTGATGAGAGATGTACTTAAATACTTTCGTATTTAAAGGTAGAGGAGGGGTCTTTGGCAAGACTTTTCAGATCAGGTGTAAACTGCTCTGCTGGTCTGCTGTGCATTCTTCCAATGCTGGGGAAGATTGCCTGCAGACTTTGTAACAAAGTCCTATAAATTCAGCATTAGAAGAAATTGTGTGTTTGGCTCAGATTATACACATATTAAACCACATGATTTGTCTGTTCTGGGGAATCTTCCTTGGCACATCAAAATCTCTATTATGCTTCAAATGGTCCTGTGGGGAGATACGTGTTTTCACTGCTTTTTTATGCCTGGGGAGACTGACCCATTTGTGGTTTCAGGTTACAAGTTGCTGAAAGCAGGTTCACCAAGCCCTGAGTGGTTTACCAAACGTTGATGTGCTCTTTTCCTGTTTGATTTATGAAGCTTGCTTTATTTGACTCTCTTTGTTGTCCCCCTGTCAGGTCCAAGAACTGCAGAGTCCACCCCGAGCCAGCCAGGTGGTGAAGGACTGTGTAAAAGCTTGCCTCAACTCCACCTATGAGTACATTTTCAACAACTGTCATGAGCTGTATAGTCGGGAGTACCAGACAGATCCTGTGAGTAGCTGATAAGCAGGCAGAAATCCAAGTTTTCTGATTTTCTTAAGATAAAAACAAAGATACTAATTGATACAAAAAGCCAGCACAAACAAAGTTGCGTGACTTGTTATCTTCTGAATGCACAAAATTTGTAATCAATTAATGAGCACTAATTAGTAAGGGGAGGATGATAATTGTTTTACACTAACTAATTACGATGTGTTTTGCCAGCCTCAGCGGTTATTTGTGAAGGGAAGGTTTGATGTAGGTTTGAGTGAGCAAAAGCCAATTACAGCAAATGTAGGCTGATGAAGGAAACTGTCATTAGCATATGTAAACCTCAAGCAGTGAGATTTTGCATTGTTTTCTGGCATCCAGTATCCTGCACTGGGTTTAGGATGTCTCTCTAGATACAAACTCTTCTCAAATGCGTGAGAGCTGCACTGGCCTCTCTGTAGTAATACACACGTAACATGTCAACAGGGATATAGTCACCAACCAGGTGCCTAAAGAGCAAGTACTTGGAATAGGCTTAGGGCAAATGATGTGTCAGCAGGTCTCCTGTAGCCTAGCCTGCTCCTGTCATGGTAGGTGACAAAACAGGGATTAGTTGGGTTTGAGGCCACCAGTAATCAACATGGTTTGGCATGTTACTGTGTTTTATATTAGATCAGACAAGTTGCCAGCAGTCATTAACAATTTTAAGCTCTTTGGAAGAAAGGGTCCACAGCAGTGCTTGGAGTTTGCATGATGATCTGCATTTAGCAGCTTTTTCTTTGCCCTTACCTTTTATGTTGGCTTTCCAATGGTTTCCTTCTCAGAACAAAACTCAGGACCTTCCTGCCGAGGAACAGGGCCCCAGCATCAGAAACCTTGATTTCTGGCCCAAGCTCATCACTTTGATAGTTTCCATCATAGAAGAGGATAAGAATTCTTATACCCCAGTCCTGAATCAGTAAGAGTCTTCCGTGTCATGTATGGCTAATGCTAGTCTGTGTGTGCTCTGCTTTATTTGTTAAACTGCTTTCTATCTCTTCTGTCACTTGTGCAGTTATAGAAGTACTTATCTTGTCTGTCTGTCTTTCTGTCTTATCTGTCTCTGTCTATATAAATAACTTTTTGATTGGGATGGAAGAGTTTCAAAAGGTTCAGTTACGATGGCGTTCGAGCACAAACACCCTGATTATTACAATCCTGAACTCAGGGAGGCACCTGAAACTGGGGTGAGAGTTCTTTTGGTTTTTTCTGATGTTGAGCAGTTTAGGGATGCACATTAATGCACACAGTAGTACTGTGGTGCCTTACACTGTGGTTTAGGAGCATGGTGTTCAGTGCAGCACTGGGAGATTGCATTGGGTGGAATTTGCATAGTGTTGGAAAGGACCCTGAAATGGATCTGTTTAACTGGTGGATACCCCTCCTACAGTCCCACAGGGCAGAGAGACAGAGATCCTACAAGGTGTTACGTACAAAGACCTGGATTATGCCCTAGTCATGATTGATCTAACATGATTAGAAATCACCTGTCAGCCTAGTAACCCTCAAAAAGGAGAAAGAAGAAAACGGACAAGGAAAAAGGTGCAAGGGCATTGAGATCACATTCCCAGAATGACTGTATGCACCTCTTCTAGGAAAGACATGAAGAACCTGTCTCTTTGAGTGAAGACAAACTTTTCAGTTTACTTAATCTGTGTCACAGAGTTCAGTCCACGATCTCTGATTTTCGCTTGGTCCTTTATCTAGGGTGAAGGAAGCATCTGTAATGTTGAGCTTTTCAGCGTGTAGCATAGCTCAGAGTTAAATAAAGGAGAACCCTTTACTTTGACACATGCCAAAGCCTTTTCCAAATGTCCCCTCAGGTTTCCTCAGGAGCTTGCAGTTGGGAAGATCAGCGCAGAGGTGATGTGGAGTCTCTTTGCCCAGGATATGAAATATGCCATGGAAGGTAAGGGAATGTCTTACTGCTGTTAGCTGACTAGTTGCTGGTCTCTTGTTCTCAATACATTTGGTGAAAATGAGGCTTAAGCCCATGAGTAGCACCACTGATTGAAGCAGGGATTTCTAGTGGTCGGTTTGTTTGTGTGCAACTGGTTTATGGGTCAGAACTCAGCCTCAGGGCTGAGACTTGCATGAGTTGTAGACCACCATGTCAGGCTGTGTTGCAAGCTGTTTATTGACATCCCAGCTGGTTTGAAATCAGAAGTTCCCTTTAGCCTAGAACTTAGAATGGCTTGGATCAGCAGCCAGCAGCAGCTCCATCTCCCATTGTACTGTGGTAGAAGGGGTTGGAAAAGTTGGTGGACTCTGGGTTGTGCCATGACTCTAGTTCTCTGGATAATACAGCACAGGTTGTCTAAGCCATTTGCAGAAAGATACTGTTAGAACAGTATCTTCCTGCTGCAGACATCTTCATTTCGCATTAGTCTTTGCATAATTCCTCCTCCTAGTAAGGAAGAAATTTTACTGTTTCTGAAAATGAGTTAGGCATGCAAAACCCAGCAAACGTCCAGAAAGAAATTCTTCTGCTTGCAGTACTTTTCAGATGGTTGGTTTCTGAACTTGATTTTAGTTCTATACTTTGATTTTCACAATGTCACCAACTTTTCATAAGTTTCAGAGGGCATCCAGCTCGCACTGTCTCTGCAAGGTTGAGCTTTATGATAATTCGTAAGGTGAGACTGTGATAAAACAGAAGTACCAGTGCTGTCTGTGGCATGCTAGCTGTATTTATGTTCCAAACCCAAGTCAAGCTACTGCTTTTGGTCACTCACAAAATTTTGCTCAATCCGCCTGTCTCCACTTTGATCTGAACTCGCTTACAGGAGTGACAGCCAATTAGACTCTTCAGATTGCTAGGAAAAAAAATGCTCCCAGTAAGAGAGCTGCCTGCATTTTGTTCTTTGGAGATAGTCTGTGGGGTTGCTCTGTAGGTGGAAAAGGTTGGCTCCATTTATTTTATTAATCTCTGTCAGTGTAACAGATGTAGAGACTGTGCTGTGGGCGGGACACTCTTTGCCAGGTGTGTGCTTGAATCTGACAGGTTGCAGGACTGGATGAAATGTTCTCAGTACTGTGTTAGGAACTTTTTATATATGCTTGTACCCCACAGTGCCTTTGTCTTGTGAGGTCAAGCTCATGTAAGAACAGACACCTGGAAGATGGACTGTGACCTACTAACCATGTTGAAGAATCTCTTCTGTTGACTGTCACTGCTTGCTCATGTGCTAGAGATAAGGCAATGGTGATAATTTCATGTACTCTTTCCCTAGAAACTGTTTGCTCCTGCAAACCATTTTAGCTTCCCTTTCAATTTTGTCCTTATATATGTAGGAGGAATGGAGCACCTCCTATGAAGAAAGACAGAGAATTGTGTTTGTTTAGCCTTCAGGGTGATGCAGAACTGGGGTGACTGAAGGGGACCTGCAGTAACAGTGGAGAGGGGCTTTTTACAAGAGTGTATAGTGACACAACAAGGGTGAATGGCTTCAAACTGAAAGAGAATAGATTGAAATTAGGTGTTGCGAAAAAACTCTTCCCTGTGAGGGTGGTGAGGCACTAGCACAGGTTGCCCTGAGAAGCTGTTTTTTCCCCATCCCTGGCAGTGTTCAAGATAAGGTTGCATGACGCTTGGAGCAACCTGATCTAGTGGAAGGTTTCCCTGCCCATGGCAGGGGGATTGAAATGGGATGATCTTTACAGTCCCTTCCAACCCAACCCACTCGATGGTTCTTTCTACTCCTGTGTGCTCTCCTTCAGAAATTTGTAATGCAATTTGCTCTTCTACATGTTAAAAGCGCCCTACCTTCCTCCTTTATCTGCAGCAGTGAGAATTGCATGTCTCCAGATCTAGTTGCTCACTTTCCTAAGACTCCTTTTCCCTGTTGCATCCAAAATGCAGTTATAAAAAGTTTACAGATTGTATGACTATCACAGGGGACATGATTTTTTTTTCCTTTTCTTTATTTGGTTGCCTGTGCCCAGATTAGCTTGGTCTCCCAGGTTTTCTCTTTTCATGTCTCATACCATGTCCGCACTGATGGCTCTGGGCTTATTTTACCTTTTCCTGACATCCTTCTGGTCACTTGTGAGCCTCTTAAGACAAGCAGTGGTATGACCCATGAGTTGCTCAGTGCATGGTAAATACTTGCTGAAAGGAGCATCCCTCTTTCAAAATATTGATTGGTGATGAAAGCTGATACAAATGCAGCTGGTGGACAGGGATTTTGCATTTTGAACAAAAATTTTAAAAACTGCATGGCAATTTATTTGTGATCTAACTGTTCAAGTTCTGCAGGAGGGTTGAACAGTGATAAAGTCTGTGTTAGGATGTGTCTCTTCCAAATATATATTCAAGAAATGCTTAGGGTGCAGAATTCTATTTGAGGCAAGTGTGATTCCTCACAGTGCTTTGCTCTCCAGAAACTTGTGAAGATAACCTTTAGAACAAGCTCTACAATAATTCAATTACAGACCTACATATATTTTAAATACAGATGATTGCATTAGCTCGCTGCATTTTTTTTATAACTGGGGGAAAAGGGACTAAAGGAATCTGATTTAATGATGTGTAGGATGATAATTAGATTTGCCAGCCTCAGCTCTTGGCTCTGTCATTTCTCAGGTTCAGCTGCTGGTTTTTCTACCAGTTAACCTGCACCAAGCATTTCATATTCCTTTTCCCAGTTTGCGGCATAATCCCTGGGTACATTTCTTGTCTGCTCTGAGATCAGGAGCTCTCTGCAACAAAAATTAATCTGTTTTTTGGAGATACGTGCACCTGAACACAGAGTATAATACTTGCCCCTAATTTTCTTCCTGGTGTTTTCCCTTATGTTCTGTTCCTAAGTTCTGGATAACATGAGCTCATTCACCTCACCAAGTGGTAAGTTCATGCTCCTTGATGGAGCTCATAGCTGTGAGTAGACAAAGACTTTCATTTGTTACCCGTAGTTTTAGCACTTTGGATGTAGTGTGTAACACTAGCTTTAGTGTTCTGTAGTTTTTATGCCAGCAATAAACAGAAGAAAGAAGAAGTCTTCTGCAAAGAAGACTTGAAAGACCATACTGCTGCTGTAGAAATGGAGGGCATGTGCTCTAAGGAGACTTTGCAGTAGAAAGAGTTCAGACCTGGCTGCGTGAAATTGCCCCCTCCCTCCTTCCGGCCTGATGCTTCCACACTGGTCTCCCAAGTTGACCCTTGGGAGGCTTACGTGGGAGATGGCTTCTCTGAGCTGGAAAGCAGTGCCTCCTGCCTAAGTTGTTTTCTTTTTTTCCCATTGTGCCTCTCCCAGCTGGAGCTTACTCCCAAATGCACCTTGCAGCCTGTGTAGGACAATGCATAAATCATAATTTATACCTAGAATGTTAAGGACTTCAGATCTGGAATTTGTGCCAGCCTTTGGATGCTGCAGCAATGTGTCTTTTGGGCACCTTCTGAAGAGCTAGATTGCTGCTATGTAAAATGTTGAATCATAAAAATGAAACACCTATTCTCTGTACAAGTCAGCAGCTGGTAGCAGTCACACCAGCAGTGTGTTTGCTGGATCTTATGCCTTTGGCAGTTCAAAGGAGACTCAGTGTCTGAGACACAGCAGAAGCTCTAGGATCTACCCCACTTGTTCCTCTCTCCCCCAGAGCAGTGACTACTCAAGGCTTCATGCACAGCAGACCCAGCAATTCCCTGTTTACTGGGTCTTTGAGAAATGTCCCTTGTTTCCCATCAGCCCAAGAGTAAAACAGATCAGATACACATGTCCCAGACTTGGTTGGCAGGCTCATGTTACCCTGGAGTCACTGTATGGTAGAGGATGATTTTCCAAGCCATACAGTTGTCTCCACCCTGGGACACTGCCTGGTGCTCAAGCAGCTGGATAGCCTCTCTGTTAGCCCACTAACTGCAGTTAGTTCTCTCCCTGTCCTCCCTGCCCAGAAAGCACAAACACCCAGAGCAAAGAGGCTTCTGCTCTTCCTTTGCTAGGAACACCTTAAAAGACTGTAACAGAAAATCAACATCATCCTTGACAGCATTTCATCTTAGTTTGGACACAGTATTAGGAGAGCTGCAAATTGGAAACATCTCTGATAGGAAAAGAGGCTGAGTAGACTTGGCAGGCGGGATTGAAATAAATCATTCTGCCATTTTCTCACTTCTAATAAGGAGACGGGGATCAGAGGCACACACAGATGCCAGCTATCTAGTGTTGACACTTCAACGGCCCTGGTACCTATTAAGGATTCTTTACAGAAATTTGGCATTATTTGCTGGAAGTTAACCCATGAAAAACAGGCTAACAATCAAGAAAAAAAAATCTGTGATTGAAGAGTGTGGCCCTATTCTCTGCCTGAAAAGGAGAACTGGACATAATACTAGAAAGTTGTGCTGCTAGGCAGCAGTTCTCTATTAATGCCTTGGTGACTCCAAAAGCTTTTCTCAGTAGGAGGCTGCAGCAGAAATCTGCTAAGGTAATGTGGGAGACTTACAGAACTCTGTGGTCTTTTCAGGATAAAACACAGCAGTTGCTTCATAGTATCTGTGTGCTGTTCTGCTGCTGCTATGCTCTTTAAAAGCCAGCAGGTTATAAAGCAGAACAGAAATGTTCTAAGACTGATGGCTGCCAGGATTTTCACTTTACTTTTTCTAAAATGGGTTTTCAATGTATGCTTCTGGCTGATGTGTTTCCATGTCACCTCCAGGTGGTCTTAAACGTTTCCACTTACAAAGGAAGCAACTGATCAAAACTATGTGGGGTCCATTGAAGCGGAAAGAGTAGATGATGCAAGCTGGGAATGTGGGGGGTTTGGGTCTTTGTTGGCTTTCTTTGTTCTCCAGAGTATTTGAGCTGTTCATTCTTGTCTTTCTCTGTCACAAGCCCCTCCTTTCTTTCGAATACGTAAAGTTCTCTTTTATGGTGGTAAGACCTCTCATTTGGTTTTCTGTGATTTATACCTTAATGTTAGTGTCTCCTTTAGTGCCTAGATGGCCAGGTAGTCCTAGTAGCTATAGTTGGGTTTATGCTTCTGTGACTGCTTTGCATCTTCTTCAGCAACTTAGAAGCATTTTAGATGTAGTAGAAAACAGGAAAAGGCTTGAATTGCTTGCTTTTTGTGCATTGTTAAATTTTGAGGAACTAAATCTGATTTAAGTCCTTTTTACATCCAAATCAGACCTTTCCTCAGCAGGAACAGCATTTTCATCGTGTGGGAGCAACAGCTGTTGGCAGCACACATCTGAGTTAATGAAGTTATAATTGTCCATCAGTTTCCTCATTCACAGGGAGCAGAGCTGGCACAGTTATTGCTCTGTTTGTTTCCAGTTTTAGATCTGCAGAGGGAGTTCTCATTTTCTTCTGCCATTGCTTGAGGGATAGCAGAGGGTCAGCAGTTCAGACACTGAGTGTACTGCTTTCTTAGTGCTCAAGAAAGATATGAGGTTATTAATGTAAAACAGGAGTGGACTTTACACAGTTCCCTGTGGAGTGAAATGGACCATAGTAGATGTAATTTGTCCGTTGAACTATCGCCCCTGAGGATTATGTCTCTCAGATACTGGAGATTTTTTTAATCTCTTTTAAAAAAAGATTGGGTTGTGGGGTTTTTTGTTTTGTTTTGTTTTGTTTTTCTCTTTTTTTTTCCTCTTTTTTTTTTTTTTGAGATTGTATCTGTGTGGGTCTCCAACTTGTGAATTAGAAAGAAATGTCTATTACACTGTTACAAAAGCTTGGAAACAAACCACTGGAACATTCAACTGCTTGACAAGTTGACAAGGTTTATAGAAAAATTTTGCATGAACATTTCTCTGGAATTTGTTTTCAGTTGGATAATTCACACTTGATTTGGACTTTATCCTTGTGCATGCTGATGAAGGTTCAGGAGAGATGTGGAAGTTTCTCAATGTTTTGAATTAGTTGCAAGAATTCACATTTACATGAAAATGGAAAATGTTTTAAGATAACCATTCCTATCACTTAATGAGCCATTCAAAGTTGAGAAAAACACTTTCTCTTTTTAACACTGCTGAAAGCTGTCTGCGCATGAGCAGTGATGTCCTGGAAAGTTACATCAGCGATGAGGTTTCCACATTAAAAGTAGAAAGAAGAGTCTAAAGTCAAATACTGGGATAAAAACCTGAGTCTAAGCCAGAATCATGTATGTGTTAGTATAATATCTCACACTGTAGTCATGGACTAGCACCTTGCTGTGGTGCTAGAGTGAACAAAGAAGCTTGGCACAAAGTATATTCCTGCTGTGAAGCTTGGCAGAAGAAAGAGATGGATGGAAACAGGAGGCACTGGGGAGCAGCAGTGCAGAATTGATCACCTGATGATGCAGAGTCACAGTGCAGGCAAAAGCCAGCTGCTGAGTCCTCATATCATGAAAAAGGAATTAATTTAAATCTCTTCAAGGAAGATTTTGAAGAAAAACAGTGCAGTAGAAGGATCTGCTTGTGTAAGCACATGAGGGGTGGCTTGGGAGAAAGCGTTGAACTGCTTTTGGGAGAATTTAGCAAGTATTTTAAATACATAATTGTGGGCTGATCAGGAGTGGGAATCAATTTCTGTGAGATGGTAGTGTGGATGTAGGCTGTGAAGGGCCTTGAGAGTGAAGGCATGGGCCATACATTTCTCCTGGTAAGGAAGGACGGCAGTGGTCTGCAGAGATATCTCTACAGAAACATAGGTCTGATTATGGCCTGTGCTTTAATGGTGTAGGTGTGTGGGAAGGGTTGTGTTGTGGAGGTATGGGCATTACACAGGATAAAACTGCATTTTCCCAGTATTGCCTGGGTACAAAAAACATAAGGAAACCTGGCAGGAGGAAGAGGCTCAGCAGCAGACGCTGCATTGTGGAAGAGAAATATTAAGTTCTCCAGATGGAGAAGGCTCCAGTTCCTGTGTAGTTCATTTGATCTTGCTTGAGTCACACTGTCAAACTCTTGGTGCTTTCTACTCTTGTCTCACAGGAGATGTAATGTAACATATTGGTATTGCCTTTGTTTATATCCAAGAATGAAGAGATTTGCTCGCCTTGATTTTTCCCCTGCAAAGATAGAGTCTCAACTGTGATACGTTAAATGAAAAGGCCATGAGAGACTGCTCTGTTTTTATTGCTTTGACAACAAAAAAAAGTTGAACAAATGGAAGTATTAATTAGAGCTGCAGAAAATAACTCCAGAGCCCCAATGGTTCCAACCTCCAAGAACTCCTGCTGCCAAACCCCTGTGTTGTGTAGATTTTGCGGCTCTATAGATGCTTCATCCTCAACACCCTTGCATTCTGCAGACATGCTTCCTAAGTCTTTCCTGTGCCTGGTGTGGTGATAGTGGTGAATTCAGACCTAACTGCTTTTTTCCCCCCCTTCCTTACAGAGCATGAGAAACACAGACTGTGTAAAAGTGCAGACTATATGAATTTACATTTCAAAGTGAAGTGGCTGTACAATGAATATGTTCGTGATCTGCCTGCCTTCAAGGGAAAAGTGCCTGAATATCCAGCGTGAGTGTTTTATGTCTCCTATAGTAAATCCTCACTATCTGCTTCCCTTTGTTACCTTGGCAGTAGGATTGGTTCTCCTGTGGCTGCCTTCAAGATACACCATTTCTGACCTCCCCATTTTCTGAGTTTACGTGCATGTTTGTCCCCTGTGGTCTTCCATGTCATTGCCGCTCTCCTAACTCAGTCCGTTATTGTACAATATCTCCCAACATTTCCAAAGCTTAGAAATGGCATGGACAGACTTTAAGGTACTCTGTGCCTGCAGTGTGGGCAGTTCATGAATAGAAGATACATGCCTACAGATATGCTTTATGCATATATAATGTACGTGGATGGCATATGTACGCACACACAACAGGATTTGTAAGTAAAGATAATGTTTTCTCTTTCTTAGTAAGACTGGATGGCTTAGTTGGAAGCATCAGATAAGCTGTTGCTCTTGAGCCCTAAGCAATTGTTTGCAACTTGTAACTTTAAAAGAGCAACAATAGATTTCAGTCCTGGAGAAGGTGTATGAGATCAAAAGGTTTTCTGAGCAACCTGGAGATAATGCTGTAGCTAGAGTCCCACACTAGCCTCATGCAACAGCAGGTATTCTGGGTCTTAGCGGTGCTTTAAAGGGTTTGGAGAAACTTTCAGTGATGTTTTCTCCACAGCTCCTTTTATCCTATGCTTGACTGTTACGCTCCACTGGAGAGTTTTGGGGATTTAACATACAGTCTTCTTTTCACCCCCTCCAAATCTTTCTTGCTTCAGTTTGAACTTGTTACAGGCTGCACACAGAGGATAAATTGTTCCTGCTTTACAAGAGTAAAATGCTTTCCTCATGCTTTCTTATGGTCTTCTGCTGGTTCTTGTTTGTTCCTAGCTTTCCATCTAAGTGAGGTTTACTCACCTCTTTGCAGACAGTTTGTGTCTGAACATAACATTTGACCTTAAATACTGATGTTTCATCTAGACCTTGCCATGCATTGCCTTGTAGGCAGTGCTGCTGCTCTCATGTCCTGTATTGACAGCAACCTTTCTTCTTTTATTCAGAGTTATTGCTGACTGGTGGTGCTCCCAGTGGGCCAGTGACTGGTCTGCAGGCATCCTCAGCATTGTGTCCCACCACACTGCTGTTCCTACCCTGTACGTGACTGCTTCATGCTGTCTACATGCGGCACTTTGCCCCTCTTGACAAACACATTTTTACTGGATTGTGTTTCTAGTTTGGCACTTTGAATTGTCTTGCCAGGTTGTTGTGCATGCAGTCCCTCAGGCCTGGTGCTAGCTGCATACTAATCAGACTTGAGGCAGTTGGGCGTAATTGCTCGGTGTGGGCTGTGGGCCTGATTAAGAAATCAGGTCAGCCAGAGGCATATACTCAGTGAGCAGGGTGCTAGAGTGACAGTCTCAGAAGTCCCATTCTCTTTGCTGTGCCTCTGAGTCAGGGCAGTCTCATGCAAGCCATCAGATATTCTTAATCACTCTTTTTCTCCTGTGTAATCAGGATAATGGTGCTCAGGTTTTTCTGCAGTCTGTTCTGCTCTGCTGGCCTTCACGACAGAGCTTCAGCGCTCATGTGCATTTGCAGCCACTGGCTTTGTTACTTCACCCTCGTATTTCAGTACAATAGCCACTGTCAGGCATAGGTGATGTCTATCTCTACCATAACCTTCACCTGTCGCAAAATATCCCCTTGATATGAATGATCCTTTGATTTCTTTCATCACAAGTATTTTTAGCCTCGAAACTTCCTTAGACAAAGGAGTCCATGCATCAGGTTTGCACATTGGTGAACTCCTTAGATGAAACTAAGTTGCTGCTGTCCAGAGAATGGTTGGGCTGTCTACTTCTCAGACAAAAGGCAGAAATTCACTTTTCCAGTTTATAAACTCTGAGTAACCATGTTCCTGGTAACCTTGTGATATGATTGAACAAAGTGCAGGGTCCAAAGTATTGAAGTTGGGAGTTTTTATACTCCTTGCATTTTCTGAAACTCAGAAGCATTTTCTGAAATGGAAGTAGCTATGTAACTGGGAGTGAATCTTCAAAACTTCCTCTCTGCCAGAGAAAAGCTGTGAAGTGCCAGTTCCTGAAAAACTCCAGCTTTTTAGGTGTGTAAATACGTGTTCTATGCTTTATTTAAACACTGGTCTTAGCATGCAGGTAGCATTGTAGCTGTACTGGAGCCTACCTTCTCCCTGGTGGGGGAGGATATTCTTTCCTTTGAGATCCTGTGGACTTATTTTGCTTCTCTTCATCAAACACAGTATTTATTCTTTTACTCATTGGAGCCCTTCCTGCCTTCATGCCTCGGCTTTTGCCAAGGCACGGAGATTGTTCCTTAGATACCCACAGCAAATGAGCAAGGTTAATTTACCTGCAGTGTGATCCTGAGGAAGCCAGGCTCATGGCCAAGCTTGAAATGGTAGTCTTTTGTGTTACTTCACTGTTGTGCAGCCAATAGAGGTGAACTTACATTTAGTCCTGAAGCACCACTGCCTTACCCAGCAGGCAGGACTGAAGTGTATTCTGTTCAGACCTTCTTTGGAGAGTTTGGATGTGCTATCTGGAGCCAGGCTGTGCTGACCCCCTGTGAGCACAGAATGTCTCTGGAGCAGCATCATGAGCCCCTGGTGTATGAATCATTACAGCGTTTGCTTCCTGACCAATAATTGAAGCAGGTGAGGGAGAAGATATTTGCCATATAACAACATTTTGAACTTATTTATGCACGAAATTTATATAAATTTCTGTGCTACATAATTTTGCATATTATTCTGGATATGTTGCCTTCATAGTCCTTGGAGTCCCCCTGACTTGCTCAGCAGCCCAAGACCTGGCAGTAAGATATTATAAGAGGTATTTGACCTAAGATAATTCTAGGTTTGTGTTACAGCTCAAAGGATAGCTGGCCCTGAATGTACACATGGACTGGAAGTATTTCTAAATTATTTGCATCTCTCAGGTTTTTCTGTCAGCCAAAGGACAAAATTGAGGCTGGCTTTGCAGATGCACTTACAGAATTTCCTGATCTAAGTGGTTCATTCAACATTCATAGTAAACCTCTTCCCTGAAGGTAATGCTTTTTTTAATGAGAGGGGGAGCAAATACACCACTCCCACTCACCCAACAGTACTGTTTTCTCTGCCACCTTTGCTTAGACAATTTGGCAAGACAGTTAGGTATACCTAGGCACTTGATTTTGTGTAGCAACATATGGTATCCATAAAAATGGGCAGTGTTCTCAACAGCAAATGGCCCTTTCTTGTGAATGTGGCGCAAAAACTAAGGATGAATGATAATCAGGAAGTTGCTCTCCTCCTCAGAGTGAAAGTTGTGGCTTCTGGCACAAACATGGAATATTCCCTGCACGTTGACCTGTGACATGCGAAGCAGTCAGCAACTCACAGCCTAGGAACTGTGA
Organism: Chamaea fasciata; assembly: GCF_029207755.1. Lineage (NCBI taxonomy): Eukaryota > Metazoa > Chordata > Aves > Passeriformes > Sylviidae > Chamaea > Chamaea fasciata. Next base: position 19,392,333 of record NW_027094089.1, read on the forward strand.
AACAGGTGGAAGAAATAGAGTTGCTTCCTTGTAAACTGCCTGAGTTCCTTTCTAAGGCTTAAGCTGTTTAAAATTCACTATTACAGTTTAAAAGAAAATGTTGAAAGCTTGAGGAACTTGCAGCAGACTTCAACATATGCTGACTTTTAGGAGCCTGAAGTGCCATTCAAAAGGAATTCTTCCAGAATACAGGAAGTCCATATGTCTGTGACAGTGTTCTACTGTTGCTGTCTATAATAAATAGGGCTGCAAAGACAGGTTGTTGTTGGCATTTTAACACTGTGTCAGTTACAATTTCCAATATTAGCATTGATGTGCTTTATATTTCAAAGTGTAGAGATTATTTAAGGCTATCTAGTGTGCTCTGCGTGTGAATTTGCTCTTGATCTCCCTCTCATGTCTGGCACAAGCTTTCATGTTCTTTGCAAACTCAACCCACAATTAGCACAATCTCTATGAACACAGCTGCCTGTGTAGAGAAGGCTGTACTCTGTAAAGCTCATATAATAATCTTTTGTACAGACTAAATTACACATGGACATTTCTTTCTTTTGTTTGTGAATGCTGTTTAGTAATATTTGAAATTAAGATTTGCGTCAGCTGTGCTGTGTTGGCACTTGCACGCAACAAACTCTAGACAGACATTTAAATAAGGCTGTAAGTGCTATGTTGCTGCTTAAACACAGGCAACAAAAACACACCACACCCCCTTTTGTACTGTGTGTGACCCTCTGAGCAGAGGACAGAGGGACCAGCTGTCAGATCCCATCACTGAAGCTGCTTCTCAACTTGCCTATTTTCACGTTGCCTATTTGGTACACCCAAGTGAACAGCAGAACAGGTGCCTGTGCGTGTGGAGGTCTTGGAAAAAATGACAAAGTGCTTTGACGTGAAGCAATGTTAAAGGTGGCTCTCAAGTTGGGGGTAAAGGGGAAGGTATCAAGTAGAAAAAAGATAGGAAGAAGGATAAAACCAGCTCAGAACCAGCCTGAGTGATGGTACAGGCCCTGTTAACTTGTGCAGAGGTGCAGGTGTGTTTGGGAACTCAGACTGCATGCACGGACAGCAGCATTCAGACATCTGCCAGCTTTCACAAGGCTTTCTGAGGTTGGTGTGCTCCTCTTCCTGCTGTAACTTGCCCTTTGCTCCCCTGCAGGTGGTTTGAGCAGTTTGTGATGCAGTGGCTGGACGAAAATGAAGATGTTTCCTTAGATTTCCTGCATGGTGCTCTGGAGAGAGATAAAAAAGATGGGGTATGTCACTCTGAGTGCATGACTTGGTGCTACACCATTCAGTGCACAGAACCAAATAAAACACTATAAATTCAGCTTTCTTACAAATGGAGGATGTGGTCCTTTTTGCTTGCTAAACAAGTGGGAAACTCATTTATTTTAGTACTTTACAGGTCACAGAGAACTTCTTAATAGCCAGGTGCATATCATTCAGTTTTGTCTGTTCTGCTGCTCTTAATCTGTCAGCCAGTGGCTTGCTGCTCTCTCAGCTCTCTCTATTTGGGAGAAGTAATTGAAATTGAAAATTGAGGCACTTTGCATGTACTTAGTCATGCAGTGAGAATGTGACCTTAATCCACTGACAGACCAATCTTACTCTTAATTTGCTGAGTATTGCCAATGGAGAGAAGAGCTTTCTTGTTATTCAGTGACTGTTGGCACTGTATACTGCGATACTCATGCAACATTCTGTTCAATAGCTAAATCTAAAAAAAATAATTAAAAAAAATTAAATAGGTCTTTACTCTCTCCTTCTTTCCTCATTTACTGACAGGCAAACCATGCATTGCATTAAAGATTTCAACATCATGGTACATTTTCCTGGTGCTTGTCATGACCGTAGTTTGTGAAGGACAGTAAATTTATAATCCAACCAAAAGAGGCTATTTATCTCCTCTAGACCTTTTGAAGAGTTTTTGACTAATTCTGAGAAAGATGTATGTTTTGGTAAAGTTACCCTACCTTCAGTGCAGCAGATGATGGAAGCACCCATTGGTGGGTATATTTCAGATCTTTCCATTTGACAGTGACTATTTGTATTTTTGTTTTAGTTCCAGCAAACATCCGAGCACGCTCTGTTCTCTTGCTCAGTGGTGGATGTGTTCACCCAGCTCAACCAGAGCTTTGAGATCATTAAGAAGCTGGAGTGCCCAGACCCTGTCATTGTTGCCCACTACAATAGGAGGTTTGCTAAGGTAATACCCTCAGCATCCAGGTGTTTGTCTTTTCTTAATGGAGTGTAAGACAGTATGATTTTTTTGTTCTGCTTCCTGGACTTCTTCACCAGTGGTAGAGGATGACAAGTAACAGTGCTCACATCTTGTCTTCACAGACTATTGGGAAAGTGCTGATGCAGTACGCTGACATACTTTCCAAGAGCTTTGAGTCCTACTGTTCCAAGGAGAAACTGGTGAGTTATGCTGAGCTTCTCTATTCCCCCAAAGAATCATGTAATTGTCTTGATGAAACCAGTGTCACATTGCACCTGACCATGGTGATGAGGTAAATATTTTTCAGTGTTGGTTTTGTCATCATTTGGATGCTTTTGAAGTTTGAATTCTGGCTTGGACCAAAAATAAAAACAGGTCCTGAAGATGATATGCAGGGTTTGGAGGCTGTCAAGTCCCCTTGAAATTAGCTTTCACACTGCCTGTGTTGTGTGGTTTAAAAAAATAATAAGTGGGCACAGATTGCTCTGTAGATCTGGTACTTAGAGAGGTCTGTTCATCTGGGTATTCTGCAGCTGGGAACTGACCATATTTGAGTGCTGAAATCTGTGCATGCCCTGCCTCCTGTGGAACCCTTGAAACCGGTGGTTCTTGGGGAAAGGTGTTGAGGCACAAGGTCTCCCATTGATGACGGTGTGTTGGCATCCTGAGCAGTAGCAGTCACCTCCTTTTGTCCCTTCAGCCCTGCATCCTGATGAACAACATCCAACAACTGCGGGTGCAGCTGGAGAAGATGTTTGAAGCCATGGGTGGTAAAGAGGTAAGAGATCTTAGAGACTGAGTGTTGCTCCTCATTCCTCCTGCACTGTTGTTGCTGGGTTGTTTGCATCATATTGGTTCTTGAAGACTGCAGTCATGAGGAGAGCCTTGTGACACCTGGAACTGTAAGTGTGGGGAAACAGCCATGACTGAAGGCTTCCCAACTAAATCTATCATCAAATGCAGGAGCAATGTTTTGGAGCACAGAATAGGAAAGAAAAGATTGCCTATTGTGCTCACGTGGGCGTGGCTTAATGGAGGTCTCAGTACTGTGGACATTGAATCATTTTATATGGCATATAAATGTGGGACAGCGCCTTTAGCATGAAATGTCCAATATCTAATACATTACAGACATGCAAATGAGTTCTCTACTCGTGTTTTGAGGGATATTCAGATGTATCCATTTGTTATGAGATGGTAGTTTTTACAGAAATAATGTTTTGCTCGTACAGGTCACTGTTTTTGTTCTGATGTAATTATGTGTATCTTTTTTTTTCCTCTTCTTTTTTCATTGCTTTTCAAGATTCAGGAAGATGAAGAAAAGCCTGCTGATGCTGATGTTAGGAAAAATTATTTTCAAGTGCATTTTCTTTGGTTGTTTTGTGATAGAATCTGTGCTATGACCTGTATGCCAAGAGGAAAGTCAGTTTTGCTGATGCCAGCTCAGTTTTTTCCTGTATTGCTTTTATAAATCTTTCTTGTGCTCAGTGGCAGAATTCTATGAAGTGGCAAAAATCTCAACAAATAGATTTTCCCCATGAGGCAAAGAAAACTGCTGTCATTCTTTCACATGTCACCTTAATAATCCTAATTTACAAGTCCTGCTTCAAAAACTAGCGTTATATGCTTCCTGCTGTAATAGCAGCAGTAGCTAAATACTCATTTTTGGGAAAAAATAAACTTGTGATGAAATATTTGTGAAGTGGCTTATAAAAGTTTAATGCCCGTGCATTTAATTTCCCTTAAGGAATCAATTTGCTACTATTTTCTGTAGTGGTAGTCATTAAGTGGGTTTTCTCTATATTTAAAATTGAAAATATCCCCTGATACTGTATTAAATAAATGGAGAAAAAAGGTGTTTCTTGAGGTTGTTGGCTGTTTTCCCTAGACTAGATCTCTGCATTCTGCCCTTTAAAACCTTCCAGAGGAAGTGTAAGTAAGGTAAAAAAGGGGTAATGAACCCACTATTTCCCGTGTACTGTGAAATCAAAAGACTGGAAGGGGAGAAACCCAGACAGTGAGGAGTAAAATAGGAAGAAATCTAGCAAACACACTAGGAAGCTGGTTTTTGGAAGTGATCTTTTTTTTCATTTTCTTTTCAAGTGGTGCTTATTGCACTTCATAGGGCTGCCACTGATCACCAGAAATAAATCGTGTTGTGTTAGGTGCCTGCATTATCTGCTGTCCCCGGGGGTTTCCCACTTGGTGACTGTGTAGTACATCGCTTCTTGACTCAAGAACTGCCAGGTTCCCTGTCTTACTAGCGTAAACAATGTCTTGTCCTAGTTTGAATAGTTTCTTGCCTGCAGATTGAACATGACAATTGGGTAACAATAGGTGAGACAACGATAGAACTTACTGGAAATGCATCTGTGGGTTGTACTTCAGGAAGGACAGTTCTCACTTTCTGTGGCAGATTTGTTCTATAGTCATCTATCTATGACACAGTACCTTGCACAAAAGTAAGCATTATCCTGAGTAGTCTATGCAAAAAAGGACATCTTTGGGAGAGTAAGAAACTATAATAGTGGGATGCCCTGGTCTTGAACTGTTCAACTTCTTGTGTTCTCAAAGGTGTTCTTGAGAGCCAGGTACCAAATATTCCATTGTTCCTGTGGCAAGTATGTTACTTGTGCCATGTGTGCAGCCAGACCCTGGGGGCTCATTTCAGTTACGGTGTGCTTGTGGCTTCATTTGCTTCTGATTGCAGATCCATCCTGATCTGCAGCTGTAGCACTGCACAACTGTGGAAAACTCTGAAATACTGCTGCTATGTGGTGTTCTTTGCCAGTGGGTCCAGAGCACACCCCTAGGGAAATTCAGGTCACTTACTCTTTTTGCAGCAAGAGAAATGATGAGACAGGGCTCACCTGTGGTCACCCTGCAGTGTAATGGCATGATACGGAACAGAAGTGCTTGCCCAATCCTGCTTATTGAGATTTGGCTCCTGGATATCGTGTCTTTCTTTACTCTCTCCTCCACCCACTGCCCCCAGTGAGTTATGGTACCTTTTCCCCTCATTTTTCTTATTATTTTCAGAACTGTAGTACTCAAAACAGGGCAAAAATTGCCCAGCATCTCTGGATTTAAGGTGTCAACACCATGTGGTCTGTGAACATTACCAGTCAGAAACAGCAAGGGATAGCAGCAGAGCTTTAGAGAGCTCTGTTTGTAGGGATTGCCTTGGGTCAAGGCAAAGATAGATAGATAGATAGATAGATAGATAGATAGATAGATACACACAAATAGTTAAACATACATTCATACACAGAGAGAAGTGCCTTAAATAAATTTTAGGAATTATAATTAATACTTTTATTTCCCTTCTGAGCTGTGTTGATCTCATGGGATTAAAACAGCTTCATCATGACTCAGGAGCATTCTCAGATATCCCTCCTAAAGCATGTTTTGGAAAGGCAGCGTTTATGAAATGGCAGATAGCATTAAAAACATAATGAATAGTGAAATTGGGGGGTGAGTTCTGGATGAAGACTGGATGCATGAGTACCTTTAGAAACCTTTGATTCCTCTGAATCATCTCCAGTACACCAGCAGAGCAGAGATTATAATTTAGCTCTCTGCTGGGATGGGCTACATACATTCAGTGCTAGTGTTTGCCTGAACTTGGCCCCATTTATTTGATTATTCATGCTTTACCTAATAAAACCTAACATGATTTGCGTTTTCAGACTTCAGCCTGCAGTCCATTATTTTTCTTAGCTTTTCATGGGTACTGAACTCATGGCAGTGAAATTAAAAGGTGCTGTACTGCATTGCACACTGCTGGAGTCTAGATATACTGTGAAAGACTAGTTTAAAACATTTCTACACCTTTTTTCCCCAAGGGAAGCATGTGAGGTGAGTATCAGAGACAAGCACTGCCTAGGGATCCCGAGGAATTAGCTGCTGAGTATCAGCATATTGTCACCATACAATTTTCATGCCTTTGGTTTCAAGCTAATCTTCACAATTAAAGCTTCAGGAAACTCTCCTCGTAATGCTTAGCCAGGGTTAACCCACATTTTAAATCCTAAGTTGGCCATCTGAATTACAAATTGCAGAACAGCTTAGAAACAGCCAAGACTTAAATAGGAATATTCTCAAAGGATTTGTGGTATCTAGTGTTTCCTCCTCTTTAGCATCCCACATGCCATAGCTAAGGCCACCCTACTATTTGAGAAGTTGGCAGCTATTGTTTAGATTCAGTGCTCCATGTTTCTTACTCTTGAACACTATAGGAAAGTGGGGAGATGCCTGAAAATTCAATGCACGTCCCTAAAGGGGAGCTGGACCTTCTGAGCTCCCAGGGGCTGGTGGAGGGAGGCAGAACAAAAATCAGCTGCTTCAAACTGGAGTCAGATGAACTCCATAACTTGCTAAAGCTAAAATATGTTAGCAGAGCATAATTCTTTAGCAGCTGGTTTGCCAGATCAGATCTGATGATTTCACAGAGCCTCTGCCTTTTATAGATGGGAATTGATTAACATCTTCAGCTTTCTAGGAAGCAAGAGTCATGTCTCCCCACCTACACCACCTACATAGGAGCCTTCCAATTCTGGCCACTCACGCTTCACCAGTGTGTATGGAAACCAAAGAAGAACTAATTACATCTCCTGGAAAACTTGGAAGCCCATCACTGCAAATTGTTAGGCTCAGAGGTTCTGTTTCATACATAAGGATAGGAGGAGAATTCAAGTTGATGGCACTTCGGTGTAAATGCCACCATTCAGATTAGCAGAGGACTTGAGGTTCCAGCCCTGAATGGGTTCAGATGAGACTTTGAGGCCCAGATTCTCTCAAAAGCCAAGTCCCAAATATTTTAAGAAAATTAACAGAGACTTGATTTCTCCCTTGAAATTTAAATACGGGATTAGCTTTTCCCTCTTTGCATCTCACTTTTCAGCATCACACATTTAGCCTCAGACACAGAATTGTGGCTGTTCCAGCCATTATTCCCACAGGAATTGAAACATTTGCTCAGACATCAGAAGCCACTTCACTGTGACAACTGTCCCATGTTATGCACAGAGAACTTTTCATTCTTCCTCTGAATTCTCTCTCATACACCCTCCAAATGGAGATCATAAGCCTGCTGAGTGAAATGGTGTGGATGTGACATGTGGCAGTGACCCAGCTGCCTAATCCTGTTTTCTGCAATACCAGCCAGATTTATCACGCAGTCCAAGTAGCATTTCGTGCTATCAGTGATAGCTGATATGCTTAAAATTCATTGACTGAGCAGCAACAGCAACACCATTGTGGGTTTATTTGAGCACTCTTAGCAGTGCTTCACCACATGGGCCAAGTTTGCAGTTAATACCACATGATGCAGTACTCTGTAACTGACATGTGATTTACGTGTGGGAAACAGCAGTACACACCTACCAGCACCTTCCAAATGAACTTATATCGCACTCAGATAATATCCCAAACTTTGCTTTTGAGCCAAAGCAGGCCAATGCCTAAGCATTAACCATCAGTAGTGTGTTAGGCGGAGTCCTTGTTCCCTAGCAGGAATTGCTCAGAAAACAAGAGCTTTTCTGAGGATGAGGATGAGGCTGGGCATCTCAAAGTTAAATCTGGGCATCTGTCTTGCTAATTGTACCCAGAGAGCTGTGAGCTGATGTTCTGGAGGAGTGAGAGTTCTTTACCACAGATAATGGAGCTCATCCCCTTGGCAAAGCATTGTGTCAGCTGTCTCTTTTTGCAGTATTGGGACAGCAATTCCTACGAGGAACATCAATTTGCAGTAAAATACAACAGTGAGGGAAATTTTAGAGGTAACCAGTGAGCTCTCCAGGCCACCTCACAGTAAAATAAATCATTGATTGCACAGTTCATGTACCAGGGCAACAAGTTGTTGATCCTGACCCTGAACATCCTCTAGGCTGTGCATCTGATAGCTTATAAAGAAGTAGAAGTAAATCGTGAAGAATAATTGTCTTGTGCCAAATTATTCTGGCTTTTTTTCCTGTCTAGAAAAGAAGTTAGTTGAAACGTTTTGATGAATCATGGACTGGTCCTACCTCAAATCTGTCAGAAATGGCTGAAATCAGAGGACGCTTCAGTGCCATTAATAGTAGAGAACAAATCAGGCAGTTTGTGACTCATTGTGCCTTTATGCAGTAGGAGGGAAGGATTAATGTAGGGGCAAGGGAAACCACCACCACCAAATGCTGTTTTGATTTTGTTACCTACAAGCTTTGCTAGAATGAATGCTGATTGGCATGACATTAGCTTCCTTCTGCTGTCACAGAGCAAGAGTGTTAAAAAGATAATAGAAAATGAAATTTAATAAGGGAAAAATAATCGGAAGCAGCAATGCCTAAAGTTACAAGGCCTAAGTAATCATCATTTGCTTGGTTGTTGGTTCTTACTTTAATTACTTTTGAAATTCTGATCCAAAGTTTCATTAGCACAGGTTCAAATGCGTAATACAGTCAATTTTCCATGCCAGCTTACAACAGGAAAATGAGTGGATCAGATTCCAAATCCCCTAAGGCTTGGCTTTCACTGGCAGATGCTAAAACAATATGAAGAGGGCTTCAGCACTGATTTTAGAGGTGGGAACTCCTGTTTTGTTCAAATGCTGTATAGATGGATATACCATAAAAATCTAAACTGATTTTTAACCATGGTACTGGTACCTGGCTCATTACATTCCTAAACAGGTGCTCTGCCTTAGAGGAACTTTTTTGTTTTAGAAACATCTTGCCTGCCTGCATACACAGGCAAGTCTGTTTTACAAGTTACTTTTTAGGAACAAATGATCCCAAAGCATTCATCCTGTGTTGCTATGTGTACACACAGGTATGTTGCGCAGAACTGGCGCTTTTGAGGCTGGAGGGGTGACAGCAGCTGGAATACAACACACTGTAAATCATGTTCAATTTAAAACAGGTGGCTTTGGACTGGTAAGAATGGAGGAAGCACTTCCTTACAGAATCTGCCAAGGTGTCAACAGCATTCATGTACTGCTTGGGGAACTTGTTTTTTATTTTTCTCTGAACACTTGTATGCAAAAAGCTGTCTCATTCCATGGAAGAGTAGAGCTAAATTTGTTCAGTACCAGTAGCTGAGATTTTACTTTCCAAAAATGATCAACAAAAGTGCACAACAGCTCCTGCCATGATACTGTGGCCAGGTTTTCTAAACAGCTGGCCTCCAGCCTTCTGAGAGCAGAGACTGGGTCAATCTTCAGTTGAAATACTTGACAGCTAGGTGGAAGGGGAAGTACCTTCTTTTAAGTTCATGCATGGAGAAATGCATGAGTAGCAACAGCCAGTCGAAAAAGCCCTGTGTCCTTCTAGACTCAGAGGGGTGAAATGACCTGTGAGCCCAGGGTAAAGTACAGTACTTGATGGATTCTCAGCCTAAATACACTCTTGGCCACAGGGAGTTCATATTCTCTTTCTTCCTCAACTTTACAAACATCAGGAGGGATACTGAAAGGTATAGGAGCCTGGGGAAATTACTTGCTTTTTAGGCAAGTATCTGCTGATGACTTCACAACCTCTGTAGCAGCAGCAGCAGGCAGTGGAGGAGATTATCCTACCTGGCAGAGTCCAGTGGGGATAGTTCACCTGCTTATTAAGTGTAGTCTCAACAGTGAAGAGAAGCACTGCAAAGGACAGTGGTCTGCCCTCTAGGTTCAAACTAAATGCTCTTTTTTTCATCCACAGTTGGATGCAGAAGCAAGTGACCATCTCAAAGAGCTCCAGGTGAAGCTGAACAATGTTTTGGATGAACTCAGTGCAGTGTTTGGTAACAGGTCAGTACTACAAGGCCTTGTCCTTGAAGTATTCCTTTCTTCTGTCTAATCTCATTTAGTCAGGTTATGAAAGAAAAGAAACTCCTGTGAACTGCATTATATTTTTCTTTTTGTCCTAAATTCATATCCTTTCAAATACAGGGACCATCTAAAGAAGTGAGAAACATTTTTAAAGTCTTTCTCTTCTGTATTTCTCTGCTTGGAAATGTAAAATAGAGATCTCTCAACTGCAAAATGTATTTGAATTACACGAACTGATTTTTTTTTCAGTAAGTAGCGCTTGTCAGTAACAGAATTGCCTGCTCCTTTAGTGCTCAAAAAGCAGTTTCCAGCTTAGCGTTTTATGAAGCAAGATTCTTGTTTAAACATTCTGCTCTAAATGTATGAAACAGCTGACTGATTTCTGATTGTTAAATGAGTACTGGAATAAGAAGGAAACAGGTTTAGAATTTGAGATTGACTTGTTCTAAAACTGCTGCAAATGTTATCTAGTGTTTCAAGGAGCTCTTTAAAGTATTGCCAGAGTAATTGATGGCAATTAGGTTTTATTGCAAATCGTGTTATCATCTACCTGAGGATAAAAATGTGCTCAACTTTATAAGACTTTTGTAGTGAACTACAGAGCATGTCAATTAAGTGAAATCTAAAAACAGAACTCCTGACTGATCTTTGAAAACAACCACTTCTCATTACAAACACCATTCATTTCACATTGTGCTGCATAACAGGATTAATGCAGGCATGAGCTATAGTATCACTTGAACATGCGCAAGGTAGAGCAAATTGTACCACCTTGGCCTCCCAGGGTTGACAGGTTTGCAATTCTTATGGCTGAAAAATTATAGTGAGACTTGCCAAAGACTGCTTGGATTTCAGCACACAAAGCTAAGCAGGGAGATAAGTGAGCAGTTCCCATGGCCAGTCATGGATGCTACAGCAAGAAATTGAAAGACTCAGACTGTAACTGAATGGAATCAGTATAGTTCATAATTAGATGGAGAGTGACTGAGAAATAATGATTAGGGAGGTGATTTTTTTTTTTTAATCTGTATATTGTCTCCATGGTGTCATTGCTAGAAAATAATTAGAGGACAATCTTGACATATGATAATATGATTTAAAGAGATTATCCAGTATCAGCATACATACTGGGGAGTGTTTTAGAGAGATGAGCCAGCCAGAGATCCAGCCAGTCATATGTCTCAGACTTCATTTATTCCTTAACAGTCTTAGGGAGTGAAAAGCAGAGCTGCAGTTTACTATATAAGCGTGATCTCCTAAAGGATATAAACTTAGGAGGTAAGGCAGATTTCTATAAAATTCTGTGCAGTGTCTGTAAACAATTACTCTTTCACCTCTGTGCACACTTGACACTGCAGATCTTAACTCTTTTTCATCTGTGTGAGCTTAACTGCATTTGATGAGAAGGCAGCACATATCCAGAGAGCCTCGCTACCCTTATGCTGAGAGAAGATTTTGTCTGGACGCAGAAGCGTTTTCTACTTTGCGAGAAGATAAATCTTGGAAGGGTTTATCCTTCAGGCAAGGCTAGCTGCAGTTTTGTTCTTGGAGGCTGTAGGAGTGAAAGAACGAATTCCTGGAGAAATTAGGGAGCAGCAGGCCCTGTCTGACAGGATAGGTGAAGTTGTTTTTTAGCTTGCTGGTACCAAGGCCTCCTGTTAAGCTGTACATCTATTACAGAAGCTTCACTTTCAGGTGAATTTGTTGCCACAGTAACTGATCTATTATTTTTCATAAAATTGGCAACCAGTTTGACTCATATTACTTTTTTTCTATGAAGGCATTGTTATTTTCCATCCTTGACCTGGGGGGTTTAAAGCATCTTGAAGCAAGGTCCTGCAACTGATGAAGTGATGGGAGAACTGTGGGGTGTGATTGGCCTGTGACAGAATGGGGACTGTTAATGGCACAGGAGATTTTTATGCTCTTTTATTTGGTGTGGCTTAGGTCTCTGGTTAAGATGACATTGCAGCCACAACTGAGTGCTGCAGGAATCTTTCTGCTAGAAAGAGTAGGGCAGGTGGGAGACAGGTCTGGAACATTTCCAGTGAGAGGCAGGCTAGAATTGAGCAAGGACCATGAGGCTAGAGGTGGCTGAGCAGTAGAGGTGACCAGGTGGAGAAGGCAGGTGAGAGCCGTGGGACACTCACACCCAACCCCCAGGTGTCCTGGTGGCTTGCACACAGAAGTTCAGGTCATTGATGCAGCTGTACTGCTGACTTCCAAACTTTTGTGCCTCCCCTTAAATCTTTACCCTAGCTCCTAACACTGACTTCTGTTCCTGGTTTCAAAATTCTGTGCCATTAATGAATAGTTAAATGTCACTTGTAGTTTCTGTTGTTAGTAACTATTCTTTTAAATGTCAAAGCATTTTCCTTTATTCACTGAATTGATTAGTTGTCAGCTCTGCTGATCTATTAATAATTTTTAATCGCTGCATTATTTAATTTTGAACCTCCTCTTAGCAGAAAGAGGTGGAAAAGCAATTGTGCTTTAATGCCTTGTGTGTCACTTCATTGCAGGGAGACTGCACTTTGCACAGCTCTGCCCCACTTCCCAATTTGACTCTTGATATGGACTGTATGGCAGTAGACTGGTTTAAGCTGGTGCATGCCTTCAGGCTGTCTCTGTTATTTTAAAGACTTAAGCTATGATGGGTCATAACTGGATTTCTGCAGATGGACTCCTGGGTGCTCAGAGTGGGGCATGCACTGTGTCATTGCTCTGTGTGATATCCCAGCCTCTGTGGTGGAGAAAGCAAAGGGTACAACGAGGTGCTTTGACTTAAGAAAAACAGCGTTTCTTGAAATCAGGAAAGGATCATTTCTTCCTGCAAGATGAGTGACCAAACTCCTTTCAAATATGCTCGTGTCTCGTGTTCAGAGGTGGTCAGCTGTTTGTGGGTGGTGGACAAAAGGACCTGGAGAGCATGCCCCTTGGTAACAAATGCAGTAGGGAAAAGAGAAGCAAGTCTTGTGAAAGAAAAATGGGAAACTGAGTGAACTTGAAATTTTTTACTTTGTATTTCTGCCACTGATAGCATTGTTTTCCCCTCTCTCCTATCTGTACAGCTTTCAGACTCGGATTGATGAGTGTGTCAAGCAAATGTCTGATGTCCTCTGTCAAGTGAAAGGGACAGCAAATTCTGCTGCTAATGCCAGAAACACAGTTGCACAAGATGCAGATAATGTCCTGAGGCCACTGATGGACTTCCTGGATGGAAAGTAAGGGAGTGTTCAAATATATGCTACACATACAGTTCATTGGATTAGAACAAGAATGAGGCAGAGGGGAAAATAACTCTGTGTTCTTGGCTTGTTACTGAAATTTCCAGATTTCCAAGAAGAATTAATAGCTTTTCTTCCTGTATCTGCCTCTTGCAAGCCATGGATGGGCTTTTCAGCCTTCATTCAGTGCGAAAGCACACTCTCAGTTCTTCTTTCTATCTCTGGCAATTATAGCAATCAGCAAAACACACTGCTGATCAAATAGTGAAAAAGACTGAAATTCCAGATTTTCTAGCTGAGGGTTTTTTCCTGTTGAGATTTTACTGTAGTCAATTAGCAAGCATATTGCAAACAGTGCTAATGTACTTGATACATATTCTACACAGTATCATAGTCCTGTCAAATGTGTGTTCTAGTCATACCTGCTGCTGTTCTGACTAGCAAATAAGCTTCTGAACCATGAGATGTGCACATGGTTGATCCATTGCTTTAATTAACTGTTGCATTAATAACATGCAGCATGATTCAGTTGGACAAGGACAGTTAAGTGTGCAAGCCAAGTCCTGAACTGCAAAGAGAAACAGTTTTTAATCTTTGTACAAGTTAAATTTAACGCTGATGCACATCAGTTCTTCATTTAGTAAGGGATGGCCAGCAATTTTCATAATAAGTACTGCAAGAGATGTTAAACTTTACAAGTTTAAATTATAGGGATTTGGTTGCTCTTAGTGTTGATTATCCCATCTTTTTTGGGGGTCACTGTGTCCTAAGTGACTCTCTGCAACAGTCATTACATCTAAGAGCCTTCTCATATTATCATTTTCCATGCATGGCTTCATGAATCCTGAAAAGCCATATTCCTTTTTACCACTGGGAGCGTGGTATGCTGCAGGCTTACCATCCAGCTGTGGAGCAAGTAACTTTGATTATGATAATCCACGCTTGGATTATTTTCTTCCCTCCTTTACAGAAGGAGAGTATTTTTTTAATGCCTCCTGCCTTCAACCCGCATCAGTCCTAGCCCTGTTTGGTTTTGTTCATTTGCTGTTTAACCAGCTGTGGGAAGAAGGGAAGTTGGGAGATGTTACACAATGGAAAAGAGTCTGAGTGCTACTGGCCACAGAGAGTTCCTGTTTTGTAGCTCTCACAGTGTGATCAGTACATGCTGAAGTTCAACAAATGTTTCGAAGAAGATTCTTTTTTATAGCCCCTACAATAATAAAGGAAGAAAACCTAGGGAAATAAAGCTCCTTATGTTAGAGTGCATAAACACATGGCTGGTGAGTGGTGAATGCAATCACAACAAAATAGGGAGTTGTCTGAGAAATATTTTGGGGTGGTTTTAGAGGTGTAAGATTTAGGTACTTCAGCAGCTTTCAGAAGCTGTGCAGGAATTTCTACACAACACTCTGGGAAGTATTAATTTAGGTATTCATCAAAAATCATTACAGTAACCCCTTGAAGCTTAAAACCTATTATTCTATATTTGTAATTTTTTCTATATACTTTGTTAATAAAATACATCTTCTTAAAGGTATCATATTCAATGGTACCTGCTCTTATTTGGATTATATATATTATTCCAAACCGGCCATCACCAAGTGTCACCTTCTGTAATCCCAAGGTCAATAAACAGAAATGACTGAGATCAGAAATGTCAATCTTCCATTTTTGGCCTGTGTTCTTAGTGCTAGAACTCCAAGGGTGAGCACAGGCTATGCTTTAGAAGAGGGAAGGTTTTTACTCTTAAAGCAATTGTTATGACAAACTGCTTTGGATAGGGCACTGAATCTTCCATTGCATATTGTGCTCTTTGAACTTACTCAGTTCTTGCTCTCTCCCTGCAGCCTGACACTGTTTGCAACTGTGTGTGAAAAGACAGTGTTGAAACGGGTGCTAAAAGAGCTCTGGAGGGTGGTAATGAACACCATGGAGAAGCTGATTGTGCTGCCTCCTCTTACAGACCATACGGTAAAGCATTTTATCCTTCTTGACTCATACCAGAAAGTGTTGCCTTTGCCTGTGTAACTCATCCCCCTGACCTAGTGAGTCATCCATCCAGGTAAATTTGTCTGCATGTAGCCTGCCTGAGGATGGAAAAAACTTGTCTGGAACTTGGTAAAAAAAAAAAGGGAGCATCTCTATTTATGGTAGAGTTGCAAGATACAGAGCACGCTCTAGAAAAAAAACACAATTCAAAATTCATGATCCAAAAGGAGTTTCTATCCAGTATTTCAGTTTGCGCTGATTAGTTTTGCAGTTCTCTAAGGAGAGCTTCCTGTGTATGTGGGAATTAAGGAACAGTTAGCCTTCATGGCCTTAGGTCATGACCTGTTGCCACTTCTGCCCTATCATCTGTTAGCCAGTCTCTCTCTCTATATAGGTGTTGTTGATTTGAGCTTGATTTTTAATCACCCATCCCCCTTTTTACCCTCCACAGAAGGCTTTAACACCAACTTGGCTGGCAGGATTTCTCTGTCTGTGATGCTGGGGAGCTGGAAGCGAGTCCAGATAGTTTTTCTTCAAAGGCAGTCTTTTGTATAATTGTTCAGCTGTGTGGACATGCTGGATGAATGTGTGTCATGAATGTAGTGATACTTTTAACAATGGAAGATTAACTCTTCCCCAGTTCTGAGAAACCAGAGGAACTGATTAAATGTCAGTCATGCATGCCCAGCTACTCTGAGGGATGACACTTGGTTGGAGGCAGTGTGAAGTTTGGGCTGTAACCTCATTATTTACGGGTGATCCAGAACTTCTTTTTATGTTGCTGTTAGAGTGAATTTGCAGTCTGTAGCTCAGTTATGCAGCCTTACTTTTTTCCCAGCGGTGGGTAGAACAATAGTGGTCATTCAGCAGTTCCCTCACGTATTTAGACTGGGCTTTTTGGGTTGCAGTATCCAGGGAAGTGATGCAAAGCTGCCCCTTGCTGTGTATGTTTCTTGTCTTGAAGGCCCTTGTCTCTGGCCTTGATGATGATGATTTTAACTGTTGGGATGAAGTGCGCTGTCATACCTACAATCATGAAATTAGTGTGAGGTGTAATTTGCTAAAGACTGCTTTCTCTGAGCTCAGATTTGGAGTAATCATTTCTACTTGCCTTTATGATTTGTAAAGAAGAAAAAGAAGATAAATTTAGGAGGATGAAATTTCTTTTTCTTGGTTGAATTGCTTTTAGAAAGGAGTCTTTGGGGACAGGTGCTAAAATCACTGTGTAGGAGCAGCATTAACATGACCCATTTGGAATGGAATCAGTGAGATCAAGGGCCTCAGAGAGAACTAGGGAGGAGCTGCTTGAGCTTTATACTTGCTAGTTTTGGATTTCAAAGGCAGAGTAGGAGAGTGATTCAGTATTTGTATCGTGAAGGAGGCAATAACTGTGATCAGACAATTCTTCCAACCTGCAGGATGTTGCCATAAGCTGCTTGAAGTTTTTTTCATAGTTTCTTGTTGCCATCATTTCAGTTTCAAATTGAGAAGCAAATTGAAGTATATACTCTCTTGTCTGAGATAACGCAAAATGCTCATAGCTGGATTTTTTTGTGTCTAATTAGTTGTATGGCAGCAAGGAGGCTGAAGTAGTCTAAACTGGAAATGGGTTACTCTTCCAGAAGGACAGTTATGAACAATGCAATGATTAAAATGGCCTTGTCTGCAGTCCTTGAGCAGGGAACTGGTGGTGAGGCTGGATAAGCTGCAAGGACAAAGAGCTGTTTCGCTGTTCTCTAGGGCATAGCAATTTATTCTGTTACCAACAGATTTTCATCATTCCCAGCAGTGAAGGCTAGCAGGGCAAGGCAGGGCAAAATCTGGGGTGGCCAGCATGGGCAGAAGCAGTATTTTCTCTTTGCTATTCTACTTCTGTGCCAAGCCACTCTTATCTAATTTGGCTCGCTTTTTTTCTTTTTTTTTTTTTGAAAGCACATCAGACACAAATAGCCTCAGGCACTGTAACACACTTTCCTCCCAGCCCTCAGCAACAGAAAGTTCTAATGGCGCCTCTCTGTGTTTGAAGGACCACTGATGGGAATTTCCATCCTAAAACTCACGTGCAGCCCTTAAGGAGTAGGAGATACTCGTGGTAGAAAATAATCTCTTTTGTGGAATATTTTCTCTTCTTTCTGCAAAACTGCTGGACGTGCAGTTTTTTTGATGGAGATCATGAAAAGCATACTCGGGTAGAAGGTTCCCATCACCCTGCAGTTTGCCTTGCCTGTCACTTGCATGACCCTGCCACTGCACAGTGCTTAAATACCTCTCTCCAGACTTAAAAATTCCACTTAAATTAGCTTTCTGGAAGATTTTTCTGTGTGAGGCTCAGGTGAGAAAGTGTTAGCACTGTGAGGAATCCAATGGTGACAGGGCAGTTTTACAACCTCCCACTCTGACAACCTGGTCTGTGGCTCCTTCATGATTTTCAGATAGGTGACTTCAATTTCTCTCATCACTCTCTGCCTGTGGCTTGTGAGATTAGCAGCAGTATAATCTCCAGTAACTCACCAAGTAATTCACACCTCAGTGGTTTTAAGATCCAGCATGTAATTAAACACCTTCTGTCTTGGTTGAGTGGATATACACTCTAGGAATCCATATTTTGGGATTCAGTGCACAGTGCTCAGTGATGTTAATGGATCAGCTATGCATTTCTTTCTCAACTGCTTAGGATGAAGCAGTACCATGCCGTAAGTGACTAGTCAAGTAAGAGAAGAAGCGCTTAGTTTATACCCAGGTGATTCCTCTGGAGCCTCTCCTTTATTTATTTCACCCAGTGCACTGCAGCTATTCACGTGAGGCTCTGTTTGTGCTTGCTCCTTTTGTGCTTTTTTCTACCTGTCAGACTTCTTTTCACTAAATGAGAACATAGTTCAAGATAAGAACTAAATTTTCTTTAAGCTGAGGACAGAATTTGAATTTGCCTTCCAAACTGTCTGTTTTTCAGGTTCATCTGCCTGAGTTGCTCCAGAGCTACTCTGTGGTAGAGGAGAGTGTGGCTTTAAGAGGTTTTCTGAAACCTTTCTTAACTTCTGTTAGTTTAAATGAATCCTCTCCCTTGTGCTAGCTTGGAACAGAAAAAGTCAAGGCTGCCTCTGTGATGAGAAGAAAAAGCTTTCTTAGCCTTGAATAAAATTGTGGTCTGTGAACTGCATATGTGCCTAATTCTCTGTACTGACAGTTAATTATTTTCCTCTTTTCATCCCCACTTTTAAGCTTATTTTGTCAATTTTTGTGGTTAAGACACCACAACAACTAAAAAAGAGTTTTATCTTAATGTGTGCTAACAAACACTGCCAGATACTATTGAGTTTTTTAAACGAGCTTAAATGCTGTTAAATTATCATATCTCATTGATGTTGAACATAGGAATTTAAAAAAATATAGAAAATAAATGTACAATACAAGATGAAACTTCCTTTCACTGTTATGTCTCAGAAAAATAAGCATTGTGTATAAAAAGTGTTGTGGACTATAGGTGTGTTTCTTGTTTCTGAAGAGTTTAGGAAAGTACAACTAACATTACAAGAGAGCCAGAAAAACCAGCATGAATGCCCATCCCCTTTCCAGCTGTGTTTGCTGCAGAGCTAGGCATGATTCATAGTAAGGATTTAATTTGTCCTCATATTCTATTCCTGATATTTTAACCAATTGCATTATGGGCAGCTTGTCTCTAAGCTACCTTGTAATTTAAGTTCAGTTATTCTCACTCTCTGGCACAACTGGAATAAGTGCTGTCCATAGAGCTTTGTGATATGTTTTCCATACATAAATAATATTTCTGAGGAGTATGGCATCTTGTTTACAAGAATGCTATTTGGCAGAGGAAGGAGCTGTCCAGATTTTCATTAGATGTTTCCAGCATTGATGACAAACTCAGTGTAACTGCAAAATAATTTTCTCCTTGCAGAGGCATTGACAGAGATTGTCACTGATTGACGAGGATTTTCTTAGCGTGCAAGAACTAGGAGTTATCTGAGCAGCTTTGCTCCATGAAGCATATCCAGTCACTGGCTATTGCTCAGTGTTTCTGACCTGCCCTCCTTAGAAGCCTGAGGCAGCAAGACTACGTGCCTGGGCTGGTTAATGTTGTTGTTCAAATGTATGTAATAAAAAAGTGTCCAGTGAATGCTGAAAATACTGAATTAAGAAAGGTTGATGTTACTGTGTTTTGAGACTACTCCCTTTTTCAAAATTCCAGATACTAAAATATTTTGGTTTTTGTTTCCTGCTTCATCAGTGGACTCAAAAACCTGAATTTTAAGACCTGTAAGTCAACAGAATTTCATGGCAGATCATACAGAACAGCAGGCACATGTGTTGGGTAGCAGAGGCTGGTGAAACCCTGTATTCTGGTTGGTTATTTGGCATGGCCCACAGTGAAATCTCTCTGTTGCTGCTGGTGTGCAGTCATGTTCAACCCTCCTTGCTGGAAATACATGGAAATTCGTGCGGTTTCAAATTAGGAAGCTGTACTCTTCAACACTACCCATTGGATACTGATCGCAAGACAAGCTCTCAGTCTCATTTCAGGAGCTTTCCTTTGTAGATTCATTGTGCTTGCCAGCAATTTCTCCTCCACCCCTGCCAAAAGTTGTGAATTTAATAATTTATCAAGGGCTTCTGTTTAGCTACAAAATCAAAGTGTGATTCTGTGTCAGTTTGTATTCAACAAACCTAAAAGGCTGAGGAACAGTGAGGGTTAGCTGGTGGTTACAAGTAGAGCAAATCAAGAGGTGATCTGGGGTTTCATGTCACAGAGTATTTACGTTTGAAGACATTTTCAAAGCTGGAAAAACTAAAGAAAAGGCCTCTTCACCTTAAAAGTTCAGTTCTGGGCTGCTGTTTTAATGGGCAGAGGGTGTCCAGTTGCCCTAGAGCAAGTCTTGGGTTTTCCAGTGTTACGTCTATAAGCTGCTTGTTTTTCTACCACTACCCCAGGCAACAGGTATAGAGACTTTTTGCTGAGGGGAAATTTTTAGAGGGGCTGATGTTCATTTTAATCCTTTAAAAAAAAAAAAAAAATAGCAGCGATCTTTGGAGTAGTAGCCAGTTCCCAGGGTCTTCTCTGCAGATCCTGGAGTGGGATAGTTGTTCCATAGAGTACTGACCTAAATGGTAATGAACTAATACCAGGGAGGGCAGCAAAGGAAAGCTGAGTGACACCAGCAGGGTAAAAAAGCACTATAATAATTCTGGGTTTACATCTTGCTTCATTACAGTTTGAGGTATTTTGGGGTGGGGCATGGTCAAGGCTGTTGTGGTTTAGTAGGAGGGTTGAAGATTGTTAAGATAAGAAAGGATAGTAATGGAGAGGGAAGGAGAATTGGATTTACTGGAGACCTTTAGTTTGTGCAGCCTATAGTCCTCACACAGGATGGCCCATCCCTAGAAACATTCAGGGCCAGGTTAAATGGGGCTCTGAGCAATCTGACCTACACATTGAAACACATTTTATGTGTTAACATTTATCTTCCAGATGCCTAAATAACCAGTTGGTACATAGGTATCATGTAGCTAGCATGCTTTTAAACTAGAAGAGGGTAGATACAGGCTATATAAAGGAAGACTTTTTTTACAGTGAGAGTGGTGAAGTGCCTTGAAGCAAGATTTCCTGTCACTGGGGTTCATCTTCCCTTGATGTTTCTCATTGGTTAAATTGCTTCAGTAAGGCACAGAGGGAGAAGAAGAGCCATTGGCCAAACTCTGGGATATTTGAAGGCGATGCTGTTGTATTCACTAGATTTTGGCAATCTCTTGCCCCTAAACACCTGAGGTCCAGTTTTGTTTACGGTCTGTTCTGTGACTGTCCCCACCATGATGACTGGGCCCTACCTCTGTAGATGGATTCTCGTCATCTTGGGGTTGTGTGGTCTTTTGCTGTGGCCAGTCTTTGTGGTCTTCATGTATATTTAGATGTGAAATCTAAAGGAGTGTTTGGAGATGGCCTTCATCCCAACCCTGTGCAATCCATGCTTCATCCTGTATAAGTGAGTGGCTGCTGTAAGCAAGAGTGAGCTGGTTAGCAAGACATTGTGCTCTGAAATAGCTCTTGATGTGGTATCTGCAGAAATGCCAGGCTTTTTTACTAGGTATTAAAGTGGCAAGGAGTCCAGTTGTTTCGCCTGGCCTTGGGGTGGTTATGTAAAGTTGCTGTGACCCGACTTGACTTGCCCAAAGGAAAAATCTGTGAAGCTTGTTTATAACCTTTTTTCCCCCCTCCTTTCTTTTCTAACTTCTGCAACCATAGGGCACACAGTTGATTTTCAGTGCTGCTAAGGAACTGGGACACTTGTCGAAGTTGAAGGTATTGTCCTGCATGGCTTGCGTTAATATCCCTGTGTGTAAGCATGGAAGTGTGGTAGTGCATAGCATGTCTTGTGCTTCCAGTGGTTTGTCACTGAATGCAGTTGTAGAGAAATGCCTTTAAATGCATTAAATGTGCTTTTAAATTCATTCTACTAACATTAGCATAGTGCTTAACATTAAATCTTACTGTGCGTTTAATCATCAAAGTAGTTTTTCTCTTCTGTATCCACGGTGGTAAGTCTGGTACATTGATTTAAAATGAAAAAAAGTAGATTTCTCAGTATCTGGCCAGCTTCTCCATATCCTCATTTATAAAAGGGAGTCCCTGATGGTTGGAAAGATACTAGTGTTAGCTATGGATGAATTACATGGACTGTTACAAAAATAACTGTTGCTTATGGAAGAGAGCCTGTGTCTGTAAATTCCTTCTGCGTGGGCTCCCTTCACAGGCAAGTTGGCATTTAGCATGAAGGCTCTGTTGATGTGTTTTGACAGTGCATGATGTGACAGCGCATGGCATGAGCATTATGAAGTGCACACCACCTCATCATAAGCAAATCAAACACTAATTCACTGATCACGACAAGAATGGTATGAAAATAGTGACACCTTACAGCACTCAACTTGCACTATACTGTGGTTGCACTTGTGCTACAAGACCGGTATTGTGCAAGAGGAGGAGGAGGTCTAAATCTGAAGTGTCACACTGCACAGAATGCTGTGAGGGAGATGGAGCTGGACCTGAACTCTGTCAGAGCATGATTAGGGAATCTTCCCAGTGCAAAGGACATTCTCCTAAGTGATTATTGCAGTTTCAAAAGGCATTTGTCTTGCACACTAATACAGCTGTCTTCATACACCTATGTCCCTTGACCAGCAGATACATTTTCCATACATATTTATGTGGCCAGTACACAGCTCATTTAAGGCAGTGCTTATTAGCAGTCCTTGCAAGTTATCAGGGTATGCAGGTGTGTCATTAGATGTGCGCCTGTTCTCCAGCTACATTTTGAGGCTGGTGCATAGTAGTTACTAGTCACCTAGCATAAGCCTCCAAGTGTGGCTCCCCAGGGGAATAGCTGTCACTTGTGCTGAGTGATGGCCTTGTGCACTCCCATGGTCAGGCTGTCATCCCTGGTGACATGGTGGCTCATGAAGATTGCGTTTCCTTCCCTGCTTTATGCGCTTGCAATGCTGTGTGTTGCTGCCGTGGGAAAAATGGGGAGCCAGTCTGGGGGAGTGGCAGCTGAACCACAGCATCCAAGTGTGACTCCTGTTTCCTGTGAGTTTCCCCTTTCTCTTGCAAAAGCAGCAGCAGGGACTCATCATGTGGAGGAAAAGAAACCATCCCTGCGTTTTACATGTACTCCTGGTGTCTGAGGGCAGAGCTCTGAGTTTGCTGTTTCTTCCCCCAGGTCACAAGGACAGTCTGTGAGTTCCTGTGGTTTGCTTGCGTTCTTGGGCATGACCACTGAAATTCACTGTTATCTTTTACTTGTTCCATATTTTCTCATTACTGGAATTTCTAAGCATATACAGGGCGCCTTTTGCCAGGAATGGGTTGGAAGCTTTGCTGGTTTCCATTTGCACTGGTCAGGTGAAGCCCGTCCCTCAGCAGCGCCCTGTCTTAAGTTCAGTTACTGTAAGGCTTAACTCTGGTGACTCTGGACTGCATTTTTAGAAATGCACGTAATCATGCAAATCAGGTAAGCCGTGGCGTGTGTTCAAGCCTTTATTTGCATATCCACATATAGAACTGCAGCAGTACAGGTACACAGGATTTTATATGTGGCAAGAGAGTCATAGTCAAGTGTGAAAGCACCTGAATTATGGAAACCATAAGGGAAATTACATTGTGTCTAAAAATTTCCAGTAGAATAGGAGTGTTATAAGAGTAAAAATTGTTGAGTCCATGTAAGAATCGTGGATATTATATTTTTTGTCCTTTTGTTTTTGCAGGCACATACAAGCTAACAGGGAAGGCATATTTCTTCAGACCCCCTCTTCTCTGCATTTTTCAGTTCCACTAAAAGCATGGGGAAAATATGGGATGGATTTTAAGCTTTATTGGTCTTAAATACAACAGGGAGAACAGAGCCCTAGTGAATCAGATAACTCAGCTGAAAACTGAGATTGACAGACCTGACAAGCACAGGCTCTCGTCCTGATGACAAATCAATTTCACAGTGTATTTTCAAATACTCAGAAAGCTAACCATAAACCTGGTTCCTTGGTGCCACATATCTGCCTCCCACTTATTATCAAACTCTTTCTGCTCATTTTGCTTAATAGCCAGCAACTGGAGCAGGGAGCAGCTGCCTGCTCTCCCTTGTACAGCCCCCAGGGTAAACAGCCAGGCTCTGACCGCAGAGTTTCTTCTGAAAATACCTGTGGAGAATACAAGGATGAGTTTGAGAGATCAGGAAAAGTTTGATGGTTTTTTTTTTTTTTTACTTCTTCTGCTTCAACTTGCATAATTATTTGATGTAAATACTTGTTTCTTGCTCCTGGCTTGCAATCTGGGAGGTGCAAGGTAGCACTATGCACAGTTCTTTATAGGAACAGTGTGGGATTTGCAGAGGGCAGGTATGCACAGGAATGACAGTCGTGGGCTCTTCTCTGAGTAGGTGCAAATATTACCAGTCCAGTCTCTGGGTTATTTTTTACATAATGTGTTGAAGAAAATGACACTGGGAAACTCAGAGAAAGCAGTGATGTGTTGCTGTGCATTGACAGCATGGGCATGGCTGGAGTGGTCTCTCAGTGGGGCTGAATGAGCTCTATAGGTGTTTGAGAGAAAAGTGTTGACCACCTGGTTTCTGTGGCAGTTGGGGCAATCTGGCAGGCAGACCTAGAAAGTCATTTTAGCAGATGTGAAAGTAGCTCTGCCTTGGCAACACAGCTACGCTGACTAAACTGGCCTCTCCCATGAATGGGGCCTTGGGCTCTGGCTGATTTTGCACTTAATCTGACTGTCAGACAGAGAAAAGAACACTTTACCCTCTGTGTACTGAAGTCTCTGTGTACTGAAGTGTGAAGCCACATCATCTTCAATTGAATTACTCCCAGCTCATGAAGAAGAAGGAGGAGAGCTATTGCTCCCCTGAGGACAGCGTATCACAACAGAAGACACACTGCAGCTCAGCAAGTACTGTGTCCTGCACACAGTCCCCAGACCAGGGACATGCTGTGTGGGGGAAGAGGCACATTGAGGCACATCTCTGCTACTCAGGAAAGCAGGGTGTGAACTTGTCTGAGAAACTGACAACTTGACAGGCATCTTCTCTGCAAGGCTTCAGTGTGTAAAGTTGATAGCTAGAAGTCTGAGAGAAGTGTGGCAAATGCCTTGTGGCTGCCCCTAGACTGCAAAGAGCCCTGTCTCCCATCAGGGAGGAAATGGATTGCAGTGGGTAATGAATGGAGACAGCACTAGGCATTGAGAAGATTCAGCAAGCTGCAAGATAGCCAGCAGGTCTGTCCCTGTGAAACACACACATGATGCCACACACTAGGTGTGCTTTACGCAGAGGCAGTTTAGCAGATGTGTCTCCTGGAAAGTGTCTAGGGGGGACTGTGACATTTTTAAGGTAGGGATAAAGAGTCTTTGCCTGATTTGCATGCATCTTTTTTTATGAATGCTTTAGAGCCCAACCTAAAGTCAACTGGCCTGACCCTCCAGCTGCTCAGTTAGAATATGGATTTTTGCAAAGCTTTGACTTCCTAAAATACACTGTTTTCCCCTAAGACCTAGACTAAGCATCAGAAACAAACAGCTTAGTGAAATGCCAAAGGATGGCACATCCTTGTAGTCAGCCAGGAGTCTAACAGGAATGCACTTCCAGTGCAGAAAAGGGAATTCTTTCCCAAGTGATTACTGGATTTTTGTTGTTAGAGTTGGTGGGTCTTAATGGGAATAATATCTTCTTTAACAAACCTCTTTTGTTTTTCTTCTTTTACACAAATGGCGGAATTAATTAGTGACTTTTGTAGTTGGAAGAGTAAAAAAATCCACAAATGACAGATATAACAACTTTGACTAATGCCTAGTTCTCAGAATTCCTTGATTTAGGTGGTATTTGGAGAGTTTCGTTGTGGCTTTTCCAGAATGACAGTGGTAGCAGGCAGGCTTCTGTTTGGGTTTTCTTGAGAGATAAACTGTGATTTTAAATTGTCACTTACCTTTGTCCAGTTCTTTCCTTATTTATGTCTTGTGCCTGCAAGAAAGAGAGAAAATTAGTTTATTTCCAAGTTAAGCTGTAATAAATGAGTCTGAGAGACTCCATCAAACATTCCGTGAACAGCTGAATTAATGCTGCTGTCACGTAGATACAGCATGAATCTAGAGAAAGTGTTGGTACTGGGGACTCCCTTTCCTTTAGCCTCTGACAGCACACTCATGTCAAATACAATGGTTGCTTGCAGGATCATATGGTGAGAGAGGAAACCAGGAGCCTCACTCCAAAGCAGTGTGCTGTTCTGGATCTGGCGCTGGATACAATCAAAGTAAGTGATTCCATTAATATCTTTGCTGTTCCCTAACTCTTCTTTGGGAAGACAGTGCTTGTCATGGTTCAGGAGATGGCAAGAGTTTGTCCTTGCTGTCACAATGATAAAGGTTCTAAGTTAATACTGCCATGTTTGTGTACACCTGAAAAGGTTCAGGGAACTGTTGTGCTGGGAGTCAGCATATTCATATTAAAGTGCTTTGGAAGAGGAATGCCATGAGCAGTTGGTATCAGCTGGTCTAAGAGCTGGGTTTCCAGTACAGAAGCTGTTTTGTGAATTTTTCCAGCTGTTTGCTATCCGTATGTGCAACTGCACATACATGTTTGTTGCTGGTTGCAATTCTTGCTCAGTACCTGTCCCGTTGCTTTTTACTCTTAGCAATATTTCCATGCTGGTGGGAATGGTCTGAAGAAAACTTTCTTGGAGAAGAGTCCAGACCTACAGTCACTTCGATATGCTCTCTCCCTCTACACTCAGACCACGGACACTCTCATCAAAACGTTTGTCCAGTCTCAGACAGCTCAGGGTAAGACTCTTTTCTGTTGGCAGAGTTCAGTGGAGCTCTTGGCTCTGCTCATAATTTCTCTCCCTTGTACTACCAGTTTGCAGAATGCTTTTGGCAGTAATATTTCTGAAAGTGAGACAGTTCAGAGCTTTTGAAACTGGGAAAGAGGGAAAGGGGATTATTCGTCACTCCATGACTACATTTGCAGAGAGCAGAAATATGTGAAACATAAGGCCTGGGGTGTTTGTGGTCTTTTTTTTTTCTGTAATCCTCACTTAACAGTCACGTT
Organism: Chamaea fasciata; assembly: GCF_029207755.1. Lineage (NCBI taxonomy): Eukaryota > Metazoa > Chordata > Aves > Passeriformes > Sylviidae > Chamaea > Chamaea fasciata. Next base: position 19,419,174 of record NW_027094089.1, read on the forward strand.
TCATGAATTAATGTGGGTGGGTGGCTTAAGTGAAATTTGAAATTACTGTACCAAGGCTTGTGCGGTGGTGTGAGGCACCATTTCAGCAAGACACCACTGCAGAAACCAGTCAGGGCCTGTGTCACAGGCCAGCTGCTGGCACAGCCTGTGTGGCCCTGACTAAGGCTGAGTGACAGCAATGTGATGAGTCACAGAGCTACAGGCTGCCTGCAGAGGGAGAAGGCTCTCAGGAGAGCAGCAAATGCACTATTTTGTCTGCAGCCAGTACAGGGTATGTGGGAGCTAGGTGATTACAGATCACCACAATGTATTATTAAGCTGCTGGGATGGGTCACCAAATTGTTTGGTGACTCTTTGAGAACCCTTTCAGCTTAGTGGTGCTGTTCCATTGAATTTGGAGGGGTTAATTTAATTGCTTTCATGTGAACATCTCCATTTTATTGTAGAATAATTTGGTCTCTAGTCAAGGACCTTCACTTGCTGACTGAATATCACTGTTCTCAGTAAGAGGAGACAGATGCTCCTAAGGATTGGGTCTAAACAAAAACTGGTATTTTTGTGTTTTCAGGCTGTTTAGTTAAAAGCCTTGCATTAAGCTACTTCATCCCAGCAGCAATTCCATGGCATGTCCTTCTGCAATCTTTTTGTATGGGATCCTTTTTCTTTCAATCCTTCCAAGCCTAGGAGAGCTGGCAACCCCACAGACTGTACTAACTCTCCCAGCATGACATCACGTCAAGCCCCAGGATCATGGGGAATGCACTCCCTAGCTCACATACTTTTCCTTTGTCTACAAATGAGGCTGCTTGATACTGGCCTTCCCTTAGAGTGTAGAGAGTTCAGAGATTTTGTGAGCAAAACAGGGTTTTTTTCTAAAGAGAAAAGTTTGGTTTCGTTTTGGTGGGTTGAATCATCAGAAGAGGAGGCTCAGAGGGGACCTGAAAGGAGATTGTGAGGTGCAAGTTGGTCTTTTTTCCATGTCTCAAGTGAAAGGATGAGAGGAAATGGCCTGAAGTTGTGCCAGGCAAGGTTTAGGTTAGATATTAGATTTTATTTTTCATTGAAAATTGGAATTTTTCATTTTCATTGGAATAAGTTGCCCAGGGAAGTGGTGGAGAAGTCTACAACCTCTAGAAGTGTACAAGAGGTGTGTGAATGTGGCATTTGGGGACATAGTTTAGGGATGATTTTGATGATGCATCATCAAAATTAACAATTGGACTAGATGACCTTGCTGGTCTCTTCCTGATGACTCTCTGGTCCCTGCCTATAGCAGCACAGTCCAGTCTTCCTTATGTGGAAACATACTGCATTAAAACACTGAAATTAAATAAAAAATCAGTACCTTTGAAAATATGGTCCTATAGCTGTGTCCCAGCAGAGCAACGATGACATCCAGTGGCCGCCTAGGTCAAAGACTGCTATGTCTACTAGGGACTCCAGGAACCTGGCTGTTGCCATGACTTACACAAACCATGTTTTAATGGGGAACTTGAGTACATACTTGATTGCTTACAATCTCTGCTGTTCGGTGCACATATTTCCCATTATATATCCAAACTATGAATTAATTGAAGCTAGTTTTTTATGTGGATACTGTTAAACTGTCATGCAGAGCTAAGATACAAGAAAGTATGCAGCAGTCTGTACTACAGTCAAGAGTACTTAAAATTAGAGAAAGAAAAGTGCTCCATTGAAGTCCCAAAATTGACAAATTCAAAGCTGATATGAGAAAGCGGCTTCGTGCAATGCATGATTTGACTGTAGAACTTCACTGGGGGCAAGTGTTTGGCAGAAAACACAAAGATAATGGAACATTACCATTACCTCTCAGAAGCAGGAATATATAGGGCTGCCACAGAAGTAGGTGCATGGGTAATTATGTATTTTTTAAGAAGCTTAGGAAGAATGAAGCTCTGGCTTTAGGGCATCATGTGCACATGTTACAAGGTCATCAACTAAATCTCAAAGCTGACTGATGACATTTGTTTGTGACTTCAGTTTAAGCCATTTTAGACAACAAATACTGGGCGGGCTAGGCCACTGGGCCAAAACAGTATCTAGTACATTAGTAGGCCTAAGAATTTTGGACTCTGTTTGGGGAACAAAAGATTTGAGCTATGCCACCTAATATCTGCAAAATCAGTGCTGGGATATCGCTGAGAAAGGCACGACTCCGATCTCTTCTCTGAGGTGACCAGTGACAGGACCTGAGGGAATGGCCTGTAGTTGTGTCAGGGGAGGTTTAGGTTGGGTATCAGGGAAAGGTTCTTCCCCAGAGAGTGGTTGGGCACTGGAACAGGGTCCTCGGGGAAATGGTCACAGCACCAAGCCTGTCTGAGTTCAACAAACATTTGGACAAAGATCTCAGGTAGAAGGTGTGACTCTTAGGATGGTCCTGTAGAGGGCCAGGAGCTGGGCTCAATGATCCTTGTGGGTCATTTCGAGCTCTACATATTCTGTGATTCTGTGTCTCCTTGCCAGGATTGGGGCTAAAGAAGGATACCACTTGCTTACCCTTCTCATTAACCACAGCTGGTAGATGGGTTTAGAGAGCTGCTCACAGGTTGGAGGGACAGAAGGGACAGCACCACTATTCATAGCTGACATCTGCTTACCAGAGCTACCTGACTGAGGTTTCCCTTTGCCTAAGTGCCATGAGCTCATGGGAGGACATGGCTTCATGCAGTATCATTTAAATGCTGTTTGCTTCTATTACTTCTCTGCTCAGTGGTTGCAACTTCCGGTTTGCTTTCATTTAATTACTGAGTAGGCTTCTATGGCACTATGCTGCTAAATGTTAGCTCTGCAGGTTTGGATCAGGGCTGCAGTTTAGTTATGCCAGCACAAATTCTGTTCTGTTTTAACCCAGACTGTGCCTAACTTGCAGACAGCCTTGCTCTCCAAATCCTAGTGCAGAATATCTAGGAGAATAGATTTGTCTGTTGAGAGCTAGAATATTTGCCTTGTGTTTAAATGACATTGCTAATTGTGTTGTAATTCATACTCTTCTCTCTTTATCCTGCTTGCTTTCTTGCCTTTTGAATTCATGTCTCAGTGCATGATGGGAAAGGTATAAGGTTTACCGCTAATGAGGACATTCTTCCTGATAAGGGTATGTTCAAGATTAATGTTGTTACCATAACAACATTACCCAACTGCCTTGCTTTTGAAGTCATCCTGCCCATGCTCAGAAACCTTTTCCAGAGTTCTGTTCCCTATTGTTCCCTTGTAGAAGTGAACTTCCACCAAATGCTTGCATCCCACAGGTTGTGTGGTTAAGAAGTCTGTACCTTGCCTGAGAGCCTGTTCCCAAGCTTGAGATTTATTCATGGGATGTTAAAGCTGTCTTGAAAATGGACTGGTTTTGGGAGTTGATACAGACTTGTTCCCCTACCCTTTTCTGTGGGGTGTGTGTTTGAAGTCCTGGGCTTGCATGCGTGTGATCTGCTGAGACGAGCTACTGTAATACATGGGAATGTTGGATATGCACTCACGGTTATGGCCAAGCTTGAACCATCTGGCTTGAAGGGGGGTTATCTAGAGGTGTGGATGCCCAGGAGACCCCTAAGTATTAAGTCTTCCGGTGTTTTATCTCTTTTTTGCTGTCCAAAGTCTTTTTATTATCTGAGGTGAAACACATTTACAACCCATTGCACAAGCTCAGTTCTGCAGTTTCACCTTTCAGCATTGCAATACCAATGAGGTTTCATGTCAAGAATTAAATCTGCTTGTCACTAAATGTGTAAGTATGTGTATGCACACAGTTGTACATGCTCAGAATATTTTTTGTTCGCCATCTTCAGAGTAGTATTTTGTCGCTGAAAATTTCAGTTCACAGAACAAGATTTTTATGTGAAAAGAGAAGAACGAAGGTAGGAAAAACTGTAATATGAGTTTTGTCTTCTTCAAAGGTAATTGGATGATTCTGCTCTCATTTTTCTGAGGCATCAGGATCTCCTTTATAACCTGCTAGTTACACTAAGGATTGATAAAGACTCGAATGTTTGGTAGCTGTTGTTTCTGTGGATGTGGCCATTATATACTGTTGGTAGTTCAGCCTGTTCTTGTGGAAAATGCCAACAGTGTAAGTGACAGGCTCACACCATCAGATTGATCAGGTCAGTAATTAAGCCTACCAATTCTAAAGCTCTGTGCTTATATACAGGGAAAAAAAAATCAGTATTGCCCTTCTTAGTGGGGAGGAAACAGTGCATTCAATATATTTGTACATTAACATATTTGTTACAGCCCAAAGATTGTTTAATGTACTCAGGTCAAGAATGAGAACCTACCCTGAGGTAATAGTTTAAGGTTCTGTTTTGGTTGCTCAGATAGTTTTACTGGTATATTAATGTGGCTTTCACTGCCTACAGTTCTGTGGCATGTAATTTTCCTCAGAATTGCACAGGTTGGCACTCAACTTCTTGGTTTTTAAATTAGTGTTTTTGCTGCTTGCAGACCATTCCTGTGAAAGTTGACTTGTTGGGTCAGTCTAACAAGATCAGTCTAATCAAAATGTGTAATGATATCCTTCAATCTCTTTATCTAGAATTTCAAACAGACCGGTTTTTCACTTAGTAATGTATCTTACCCTCAAATCTGACAAAAATAACTGCTATTCATAGGTACTCAATTACCCTCTAGGTACCTCAATAACAACAGCGTTGCTAATTGTCGAACTGAGGTCAGGCGGTTATCAGGTTATCAAAGAGAAAGTCAAATCAATCTCACTCTCTTATTGAAACTTTATTTTCATTTTGCAGAGCAGTCATTTTCTGTAATTTACATGATATCTTAATTTTATTACCCAGAAAAATGTCATTTCCACATATTACATGATGATAATTATGATTAAAAGTTTAAAAATCGAAAAAATCATAATATATTAGTTGTAAGTTTTATGAGATCTCCCTCTTTTATGAGTATGTTATCTTTTCCTTCTGAAGCTACGTCTTGTTTTCTCCTCAGCTAATTGATAGAGGGAAATAAGTATGCAAATTGTGAGGGCTTTTCTCTCATCATTTTTGCTGCACAACAAAGAAGGGGTTCTCATCATCCTCCAAACGGAAGCAGATAAACAATCAGGATGACAACTTTTAGGTGATGTACAACATGCAGGAAGTTTCTTGGAGGGTGAGACTGCACTATGGCTCTGTGCAAATAGCTAATATCTATAATTTTTTTCCCTGTATTTCCTCTGTTGTGTGATGTCCTCTCCTCCTTTTTCTTTTCTTGTTACCTATTTTTGTCTTCCCTTTTTCCCTGAGCAGACAGCAATGCCAGTACCCACCGCTGGAATGCCTGCATGTATACACAGTAGCTTCGCAGGAACTTCTGAAAAATCCTTGCTCCCTGTGAAGGTCCACTCTTGAGCGCTAGGTCTTTTAAATTCTTTAAAAATCTTCCCTGGTGTTCTCAATAGGATGCAGTCTTCGGTGGAGTGGAAGAAGGGTTTATGTGTCTTGGGCATGTGAGCCTGATGTTATCTTGCACTACCATGACATTCTTTGTGCTGACTGAACAGCTGGCTCTGGGAGGTGTGCTGTGAAAACACTGCATTGTCTTCCTGAGGCATAAAGACTTGCACCAATGATCAGTAATCCACGTGTCCATTTTCGTCCAACAGGCTCTGGTGTGGATGATCCCGTGGGAGAAGTGTCCATCCAGATCGACCTGTACACCCACCCAGGAACTGGGGAGCACAAGGTCACGGTGAAAGGTATGGCAGAGCACATGCTGCTGCTTAGGCTCGCCAGGGCAAATATCCAGCTGGGGGTCAGGATATTTCTGTGGTAGCTTGTGGGATCTCAGGCCAGAATTGTTTTCTCTGTTTCACACCAGGGACATGTGGAGAAACAGCAAATGAGCTTGTCCAGCCAGTGACATGGCAGTGCACAGCCAGGTTGTTTATTGGCAGTGATGTATGCAAGTAAACAAAAATCAGATGATGTCTCTCGCTAGGCGCCACAGTTTAGTCTGTGCTGCAGAGAACGGGGCAGGCTGATCTTGTGAAACTGCTCAGTGTACAGCCAGAGATCACAGAGCCAGTCAGAGTTCAGAGGCTTCTCTCCCCCATCCTGAAGGCTACGCTGGTCCCTGAAGAGCCACTGTGGAAATAACCAAAGCAGTGATTCATCCCAGGGTTCCTTTTCCTCCTTCATCTCCTTTGCTTGAATACAGCATACTTAACTACTTCAATTTCCTCTGAAGACTTATATAAACAGTTCTTCAGGCCTCTCTTCTGGTTAAATCTACACTGAAGTGCAAAAACTCATTTCCAGAGCTACTTCCTCTGCTTCAGTCTGTTCCCTGCAGTGACTTGAGATAGAATGAGAATTAAAAGGTAATAATTCTGGATCCTGGAACCACCCACAGCTCATGGGCTTTGTTTGTCTTACCTGCAGTCCCATTTTCCTTTTCAACAGAGACCTTATTATTTGGCCTCCAAAATGCCCCCTTTTTTTTCTTACCCACACATAATGGTGATGTAAGCATGGAACTGTCAGGGCAGCCTGCCTGGAGCTGCAGAAATGCCTGTTTTCTTGGGCTAATTGCTTGACAATCTGTATGGCAGAAGTTTCATATTGTCCCAAACATGAAATTCCTTTCACAGAACTTAAAACTAGATAGAAAAAGCATATCCTTGTATTTCAAAAAAGTCCTGCCCATGTGTGTTGTGACACTGTCATGTTTTGAGTTAGAAACAAGAAATTCAAAGCAGGGCAGAGCTGAAGGATGTCCAGAGCAACAAGTACAAATGAGTATTTACTGTAAACCAGGTTGTGACTCTCTTTTCCAGTTGTGGCAGCCAATGACCTGAAGTGGCAGACATCTGGCATGTTCCGTCCATTTGTTGAAATCACCATGATTGGGCCCCACCAGAGTGACAAGAAGAGGAAGTTCACAACCAAGTCAAAGAGCAACAACTGGGCTCCAAAATACAATGAAACCTTTCATTTGTAAGTGTGAAAAAGATCCTGAGGATCTGGCATGGCAAGTGCAGATGCAGAGGGTGTGTCCTCAGATTCCAGTGTCCCCAGCCAGCCTGCTCAGGGCCAAGAGGAGTACTTGTACCAGTAACTTGGTCCTGTCTTTGGTGTCTTGGCAGAAAAACTAGATTATGGAAGTTTTTGCTGTGGGTGGGACACAGTGGTTTGTTCTATACCAGCAGTGTCCTTTGGCTACCTTCTGAAATGCTCTGTGTGTCCTATGAACACATTTCCCTGTGCTCTGTCATTTTAATGAACTTGGTATTTTTTATTGGTAGAGTTGAGGCTAAAAGTTCATTTTTATTTATTTCTTAATCTTAATGTGTGTTTTTATCCCAACTTGACCTGTGGGACATGCTTTTGGAACTCGTTTCCAAGGATACAGCCCTTGGAATTGGTAGCAAGCTGCACTGCTAAAATTGCTGTGTTTCTGAGATTGAATATTGATCTCTTATTTCATTTTCTTTCATTATTACAAGGATATATTCCTTCTTGGGAGGCTTAACAGGGGGACCTGCAGGCTTGATCTCTCTCAGCTGTATATATAAGAATGAGATGAGGAGAACTGACCAACAAAAGGCTGTAAACATCTCGGGGAGAAGGGAGACAAGGGAGTGTTCATATAATTGTTTCGTTCTCTGAGGAAGGGCAGGCTTCCTCTAAGTGAAGAGATTTTGTTCCTTTTATTCTTTTAATTTTAGAAACATCTCAAAGGTTGGGAATTTATTTTTATTAGCTTTCACATTAATGGAAGGTCCTGAACCTTTAATAAAGACTTCATCTAATTAAAATAGTAATTCTGAAATGAAGCCACCCTTAGCAGAAGCAGAAATGTTTAAAGTCATCTGAGTTGAAAATCTATTAGCATGGCTTTAGTGTTTCCCGCTCCTCTCATTTCACAGTTTAACACACACACAAGTTGCAAAGGCAGCTTGAAAGGGGTTGCTTGTTTTTTCTTCTTCAGTAACCAGGGTTTTTTTTTTATCTGCTATAAATCAGCAAAAATGCCCACATGCTGCAGATTTTACTTCTCTATTTCTGACCAGGGTTTTCTGTAGAAAGGAGTTTTCTGTGACTTATCAGAGCCCTCCAGTCAGCTGCTGGTACCTTTGTTTTTGCAGTCCAGACACTGTAAGTGAACTTGTGTTTTTCAGCATCCTGGGGAATGAAGATGGCCCTGATGCCTATGAGCTCCAAGTTTGTGTGAAGGATTACTGCTTTGCCCGGGAGGACCGGGTTCTGGGGATAGCAGTGATGCAGCTCAGAGACATAGCAGACAAAGGAAGCTGTGCTTGCTGGTGCCCCCTCGGGCGCAGGATTCACATGGATGAGACTGGACTCACAATCCTGAGGATTCTCTCTCAGAGAACCAATGATGAAGTTGCCAAGGAGTTTGTGAAGCTGAAATCTGAGTCCCGCTCCACAGAGGAAGGCACCTGAGCTGAGCTGTGTAACGTTCCCTTTCCTCTTCTGCCTTGTGCCAATATGTGCAAGTGTTCAACAATTCTTTTATTAACTGCAAAAGGTTTTTTTCATGTTGTCTTTGTCAGCTCTGATAGCGCACCTGTGCTGTATAGGAAACAAATCCATCAATCTGATGTGAATTATTTATTTTTTAGTAGCTGGGTAAGGCACTGTAGAGAATGAGACAATCTCTTCTTATTTAACATGTAAATTCTGCTTTGTGTATATAAATTATTTTATATTGGAGGCTGGAATTGCTGGGTTTTGTTGATATGCAGCACTGTGATTTTATCCTCTGAATTTGGCAGGCATTAAAAAGGTTCTCCGTAATCACACTACGATGCAAACAACTGTGTGGAAATTGGAAGGAGATGATTTGGAAGGGGGTTGACAAAGCACAGTTATCTCTCATAGAATTCATGTACTGTGGAGCTGCCTGGGGATCTTCTGACACAGATTATGCCAACGTGATATACAGACACCTCAACATCTGCTTAAAGAAGAGGTTGCTGATGGCTCTGAAGATGCACACCGAACGAGTGTATGTCCACGGATGTGCTGCTGTGAGCGCGGGCAGGAGGAGGCCACAAGCCTGGAGTGGGGCCTGAGATCTCATAGCCAAAAGCTACAAAGGCAGCGCAGCAGGAGAAGGCTGCAGTTGTAATTAGCTGGTGTGTCTCAGAGAATACAAATCCCCACATGCTGCTGGGAGTGCCTGATAGCCGTGGGGGTGCTGTAAGCTGCTCAGCTCCGTGAGGCATGCTCGGGCTGCCGTGACCAACATGGTCGGGAAGGGATCAGCGTTAGAATTGTAGAGTTAGAGCCACATGGCTGCTATGTGCTTTTTCCACTTCAATATTCTTTTGTTAGTGTTTGACAGAGGATTGGATAATTTAATATTGCAGGCTTTCTGTAGCATTTTATTACCCTGGAGTAGCTAAGACCATTCCTCACTATGAACCCAGAAATGATGGCTTGCTTGGGAGAGAGGAACTTCCCCTCTGCAAGCCCTCAGTCTGGAGTGCTGGTCAAGGGGCAGCACGTCCATTTGCTTCTGATCTTGGAGATGCTGTTTGCCATGCTGTGGTTGATCCATGCTGATTGTCAATAATCTTATAATACCATTGACAATCCCACTGAAATATTTTTGCACTGTCTTAAAGAAGCATCCTGCTTTTGTTTTCTTAAAAAACAAAACAGTGTCCTCAGCAAAGTAATTGCAGGGAGGTCAGAATTTCTGACTGAAAATTTGTTAGCAGGAAGGTCTGGAGTGGTGGTTGCACCTGAGGCATGTTTGTTGGAGGGTTTTTATTGGGGATATTTTTGCTTTTCCAGCTGCCCTTGTGCTCTGGAAAGTGCAGCTGGGACAAGCCAGTCCTTGCCCATAAAGTACTGTAATACTGTCAATAAATCAAGGACTGCATATTGAATGACTTTCTTTTTCCTTTCTATTTTCTCTGACACTTGTGTAGCTGTATGATGTGACTCCTGTATTTCATGGGCCTGCTTGTAGAGTTCTGAGACAGCACATCTGCTTTTTTCTTGTCCATGGTGTGTTATAATGCTCTTCAAAACTCCACGCTATTTGTCATGATTTTGAATCATTGTACGTGCCATTGTTATGAGAACTGTTAGTATGGTCTTTAATAAACTCTTTTAGCAGCATTTGGATTGGTCTGTTGGGAGTGTAACTGTGGTTTTCTAAACCATGGAGGGCAGAACCACTGCTGCATCTTTGGAAATTAACCTGGTTTAGTACGTAGATTTTTTTAGTGCTTTAGATGCCTAGAAAGGAGTATGAGTCAGACAGTTCCCCTCTCCTCCATGGTGCCTCTGTCTGAGACGTCTTTCCCTGAAGTCCTTGGCTTCTGAAAATACTCTGAGACATCACAGAAAAGCATAAAAACCAGCTTGCTTACTTACTTTTTTTCTCCTGTCTGGCCTTTAAGTCACATTTCCTTTCTACTCAAGTTAGTCTCCTGAAGGTGCTGAATGGAAAAACTCAGACAAGGCAGTTGGATACTTTGCAGATAACAGATGAAGAAAAATATATACCAAACTTGATTCATAACTTTCAGCCTCTTGTGAACATTAATACTCTGTAGATGGCATGCACAAGAGATGAAAGAATAAGCCTTCTTGATGTCAAGTAAACTACTCTCCCTCTTCATTTTTTAGGGATTCTGCCAATTTCCAGCAGACAAGGTCAGATGACTTAGAGACTCATATTTCATGATAACACGGGTCTCTGAGTTTCTATGATCTGAAATGCCATTTTTTCCTTGATTAGCATATGCTTAGCAACAGACTCACTTGGGAGGCAGTCCTGAAGAGCAAAGGAATCGGGGAACATTGATATTCTTCAAGAAGTAAATCTTTAGGCACAAGGCGCAGGAGTAGGGCATCTCCATGTGCCAAAAGATGAGCCTGCAGGGAAGAAGACCCAGCCTGCTTGAACAGAGAGCTTGAGCTGGAACTTGGAGAAGAAAGGGAAGTTTCTGACCTCTGGAAGAAGGGGCAACTTGGAAACAACAAGGACTTGTAATTGTGGAATGATGCAGGGAGAACATTGAAAGGGCCAGAGCCCAACTAGAACTTAATCTGGCCACTGCCATAAAAAATGATTTCTATAAATACACCAACAACGAAAGGAGGGCTAAGGACAAGCTCCGTCCTATATTGGGTGTGGTGGAAAACATAGCGACCAAGGGTAAAAAGGCTGAGGTTCTTTATGCCGCCTTTGCCTCAGTCTGTAATAGTACCACCAGTTGTTCTCAGGGTACACAGCCCTGTGAGCTGGAAGATGGAGGGGGAGCAGTATGAAGCCCCCATGATCCAAAGGGAAATGGTCAGTGACCTGCTGCACGCAGGTCTGTGAGCCAGATGGGATCCACGCAAGGGCACTGAGGGAGCTGGTGGAAGTGCTCACCAGGACGCTTTCCATTATTTACCAGCAGCCCTGGCTCACTGGGGAGGTTCCAGCTTTTCGCAAGGCTGTGTCGGAGGCAGGGAAGCGGCACAGACAGACACCTGGAGTGTCCTGAGGGTCCTGCAGCAGCAGCAGCTTCACTGCGACCCCTTCTCCTTACACGGATCAGGAAGCACATGCAGTCAGTCCGCACTGGCCGAGCTGTTCCCCACCCAGCCAACCAGCCAATAGCGGCCCGGGCCCCCGACGGGCTGGCCTGCCCTCCAGCGGGCCTTACTGGTTGAGTTACATCATCACGGTAATTATAGAATCAACCACATTCCAGTTATAAAGTTGGAATTATTTATAACTGTGGGGCCTCCAGGCCAGCTGTAGGCCGCCACACAGCTGACTGGAGGTTGGCAGAAGCAGTGCCCATCTGGAAGCAGGGGCAAAAGAAATATCCAGGGAAGTACAGGCCTGGCAGCCTGACCTCAGTGCCATGGAAGGTCGTGACGTCATCCTGAGTGTCATCATGGACACATACAGGAAACCAGGGGATCAGGCCCAGCCAGCATGGGTTTGTGAAAGGCAGGTCCTGCTTGACCCAACTGGCTCCTTCTGTGACAAGGTGACCCATGTAGTGGGTGAGGGAAAGGTAGGGAATGTGTCTGCTTTGACTTCAGCAAGCCTTTGACACCATTTCCCACAGCATTTCCTGGAAAAAAACTGGCTTCTCATGGGTGCACTGTTCACTGGGTGGAAGCTGGCTGGATGGCCAAGCCCAGGGAGTGGTGGTGAATGGTGCTGCATCCAGTTAGTGGCTGGTCTCTGGTGGTGTCCCCCAGGGCTCAGTGTTGGGCCCAGTCCTGTTTGTTGATGATCTGGATGAAGGAATTGAGAGCACCCTCAGCCAGTTTGCACGAGGCACAAGCTGGGTGGGAGTGTGGATCTGCTGGAGGGCAGGAAGGCTCTGCAGAGGGATCAGGACAGGCTGGATCCATTGGCTGAGGCCAGTTGTGTGAGGCTCAACCAGGCCAAGGGCTGGGTCCTGTCCCTGGGTCACAACAACCCCTGCAGCTCCAGGCTGGGACAGAGTGGCTGGAAAGCTGCAGAGTGGGAATGGGGGTGCTGGTCAACGGTGGCTGAACGTGAGTTGAGTGTGCTCAGGTGGCCAAGAAGGCCAAGGACATCCTGAATGTATCAGCAATGCTGTGGCCCAGGAGAGGGCAGTGACTGCCCCTCTGTACTGGGCACTGATGAGGCCACACCTCAAATCCTGGGTTCAGTTCTGAGCCCTTCCCTGCAGGAAAGACACTGAGGTGCTGGAGTGAGTCCAGAGAGGGCAATGGAGCTGGGGAAGGGTCTGGAGCACACATCCTGTGAGATGTGGCTGAGGAAGCTGGGGGTGTTTAGCCTGGAGAAAAGGAGGCTCAGGGAGGACTTTATGCCTCTTTACAATGACCTTAAAGGAGGGTGTAGACAGGTGTGGGTCAGTCTCTTCTCCCAGGTAACAAGTAATGAGGGAATGGCATCAAGTTGCCCCAGGGAAGGTCTAGGTTGGATATTAAGAAAAAGAATTGTCACTGAAAGGGTTGTCAAGCACTGGAATAGGCTGTCCAGGGACATGGTGGAGTGCACATCCCTGAAGGTATTTAAAGGGTGTGTAGTTTTGGCCCTTGGAGACATGGTTTAATGGTGGAGTTGGCAATGCTGGATTAATGGTTCGACTTGATGGTCTTAGATGTATTTTCCAAGTTAAATGATTCTATGGTTCTACAATTCTTATTTGAGTAACTCGGCTAACTCAAGTACAACTCAAAGACCTGGCTTTGTCATGGGTAAGTTGCTGAAGCTAATAGCGTATCCTGCAAGGTGTGTAATTTAGAACATGAATTTAAAGCCCCAATTAAATAACTGGTCAGGTTTTTCACTCATCAGAATTCTTGCTTGTCATCGCATCAGAAAGTACTGCAGTGGAGAGAGACCAATACAAAGCAATTCAGAGGAACAAAATGCTGCCTGTAACCATGGAGAAGAGGCCTGGACAGGGCAAGAGGTCTGGCTTTTACAAGAGAGCCCAGAACCCAAGACTGCTGAAGGAATTGCTTATCCACTAGTCTAGCCCTTCTCTTGCCATCCAAGCAAGATTTTTAGAGAGGTTTTTAACCATAGCATCAGTTTCCACAGGCTTTGTAAAATGTTTGCCTAAAATTGTTGGGCCATCTTATTTCATTTCTTGGGTTTACAGTGTTTGTGATGCTTTGAAATTTTCCTTTCTGCCTTAAAAATCTTGCAGATCTGAGCTATGAATACTCAGGCTTCTGCTGCTTCCTAAGGCAACGATATTGTGGTATGCACATGAATGTCTTTACTCTGAGCATTCCTCAAAATAACAGCTGGATATAGGACAAACACTGTAAGTATCATATATTTGATAATAAATAAATGAACACATAGAATTCTTCTTTTATGATTATGCTCATGTACCTGGGGTGGAAATGGCTGCCTTGAGTTGGTAAAGACTGCTCCAAGAACAGTGCGGCAAAGGTGACAGGGCTTGCTCTAAGTGGCCTGCTGTCCCATTCAGGAATCATCTGCAGAATGCAGTGACACCAGCTTACAGCAGCACAGGAGGGAGGTGAGAGATGCATGCTGGAAGCAGGGGGGTGAATTCTGCTGATGTTCTCACAGTTCTTGCCCAGGAACTTTCTGTGATGCCTGTGAGTGGTTTCAGACCACGAACCTTGCCTCCAAGATGGGTTACTATCCAGAGCAGTAGTCCAGAGAAGAGTAAGAACAAGGTAAACTTTATGATGTTTTCTTCTGATGCTTTTGTGCTGCTGGTGATTTTTAACTAGAGTGCTGTTCCTGATTCCATCATTCCTCTCTAATAAAGGCTAAACTATTGTGGAGTTTCAATGGATTTACAAGTTCTTCTAGAACATGACCTATTTTCTTTTATTTTGCACATGATTCCAACTAATTAATTTGACATTCTCCATTATTTTTTTCAAAGAGATGTGGAAGTGCCCGTCCTCCTGGCAATGGGGATATTGTAGATCTCTATCTTATCCCACCCCAGTCATTGCTTTTTGGGGTGGCAGTGTCCTGGTTTATTTTTCCCCAAACCTTTGATAGTCTTTGTCCTTCTTTGAATCTTTCCCATTTAAGTGGATCATTTTTTGAGCTGTGAGGACCAGGAATATTAAGACCAGAGCAGCATCCAGCATGCAAAATGTGGACCAGCTTCCAGGAGGAAGCCTTTTGAGGATAAGAGTTTTCTCCTGATCTTAAGAGCAATGGTCAGTAGTTCAAAAAACTCTTTCGTTTTTCATCAGAGGATGCTGTCAGGCTGTTGGGAGGAGCAGAGATGGTGCCAGACCATCCCAGTAACACAGAGACCTTTTGTAGGTTTCCAGAAGGGGAAGTTCAAGAGGTTGCTGCAGCTTGGGAAGTCAGCCTGAAAAAGAAAGAAGTCACCCTGATAAGAATTGGTTGAGATCTTTTGAAAATCCTTTCATTTCTAGACTAATAATATTTTAAAATATTAAATAATTTTGTAGGAATAGAGAGAAAGAAAAGCCTGTTTTTTGGATTTCAGAGACTTTCTGATCTTTGGGAAATAATCTTCAAAGCTGTGGCTAACTTGGGTCTGTGACATAATCAGAAAACTTTGCTGGAGGAGTGAGATAGCGACTCTAAGGGATGATGTGTGCTTGCTTGTGTGCACATAGTGAAAATAAAAGGTCCATATAGGAAAGGATGTTGTGTTACTGGGTGTGTGATGGATGAGAGCAGAGACCCAAGGGCAGGAGTGGGAAGGGTGGTTTATCAGCCTTCCTGGAAAAGATTAGCAAGTTGATGGATGGAGATAAGAAGACTGGGAGTGACTAGCACAGACACCAAGAAGGCAGAAGGCACTTGAAATGTGGGATTCAGTTTCTGGACGGCATCAGGGAGTGAGTAGGCAGTGTAGTGGCACTGGATAGGTCAGGCTGTTAGTGGGATTTCCTCCAGACATATCATCTTCCTCCTTTTTGGCTCTTATGCTCTCATTTCCTCCCTTTTAGAGAAGTCTCTGGATGTGGCTCTGTGAACGTTTGCAATAGCCTAGCAAGGCTGGCAGAATTCCCTGGAGCTTGGTGGAGCATTCACTGTGGGTCTGAGCCCTTCCTGTGGTATATAATTCCTCAGACTCCTCTTTTGAACTAGGAGTGTGGATGCCTGAGGATTTTTTTCAGAATCTCATTTCTCTGGTATTTTATCTTCTCAGTTGTTGCCTGAGATTATGTCCAATGTAGAAATATTTGTTCTTGCACCACTATTTTGTTATCACAGTAAAGTCTCCTGGTCCTTGCATGACACTGTCATTTTCACTAAACTCTGTTCTGCTACACCAGACAAGAGTGAGTTTTTGCTTATAAGCAGTTCTCTCCACTCACATGTGCATAACTTCATTTTGTTTCTCTAATGTACAGCCTCTCCAGCATCACCTTTCCCTGGCTTTAAGAAGTACTTCTCATTATCAGTCTCTTCCTTTGTGGACTTTTAATATTTCTCTGCCCATTTCTATTATGTCACACTATAGTCCTTTCATCAGGAATTCCCTTCTCACATTGTATTCAATGGGGGTTTTTTTTGAGTCAATCTAGATTTGGGCTTTCAGATACATACCTAGAAATTAAGTTTGCTCACCCACAATGTGTGGGAAGATTCAGCTGGCTCACAAGTGACACTGAATGCCTTTTACTATCACGTATTTATTCCTGCAAGCAGCCACAGCTCCCACGTCATCTCAGAAATATGGAGCCAGTTTTCAGAAATGTACACTTTGAACGGGTTAGAGTTGAGAAATCACTGATCAGATCCAGGATTAAGCTGGTTCTGCACATTCTATTTCTGCTAAGTCCATGTTGCATCTCCTTTCTCTTTCCATTCTTCCTCTTACTGTTCCTCAAGACTTCTAAAGCCTTGAATGCTGCTCAAGTTGGCTGCAAATTTCAGAAGTCACTTGGATATGGCATGTATTTTGGACAAGAGCTCCACCTTCACAGATGAATAAACCCTCTCTGCCTACAGTTCCACGTGTCAGTGTTACCAGAAGCGTAGCATGGAAGTGATCCTTTCTTCTGGATCAGGGGAATTTGAGCCTTCTGAACTTCTAGTGACCATAGCACAGTAAATTCTATTTCCTGTTTTCTGTTTCAGGCAGTTTCTTTCTCTGTGGGCGATATCTGAGGCCAAAACCTTTGGTGAGACTTTTTTCTTCTGCCTCTCCTTGACCACCTTCTTCCTGACCAAGAGCATGTGACAGAAAGGACACCACGTTCCCTTTGAAACCTGTCCCTCAGTCACCATGACCATGACCTAAACCAAATAGGCATTAGATTCACCAGAGTCTCCAGGAACTGCCTCACCCCAAAACACCAAGGAAACCTGCCAGCATCACACTAGCAAGCTCAAAATCTCAAGAAACCATGATGACTTACAAGGAGAGAGCAAACCACAACCACAGTACTGCAACCACCTTTGCAAATTCCTCTTTCTTAAATGTGTCCAAGTCTCATTTAAGAGAAGGCAGAAGAGCAGGCAGGTGAACAGACCTGGTGACATCTGTCAGTCTCACTTGGGGACCTCTATTACCACAATGCTGCATAACCCTGAGCAACAGGAAGTTTGTGAGATGCTTGAGCTGATTCCTTCTCACATTTTGTGTGTTGCAAAAGACACTGAGAATCACAGCAATTGTGCTCTGGGAAAGAAGAGCGATGTTTTTTGGCAGCCAGCAGGAGACAAGAAGAAATCTGACGTGTAACATTGATTATTTTGGTACAATATAAAATACATGTGACATACAATATAAGCATATTGAAAGTTCAATGAATACCACATAAAATTTGGACCTCCAAGCACTCAGGATGTCAACAGGCTTGCTGTACTCATCACAAACTTTTTTCAGTCCAGTAATTATTTCACTTTGAGACAAAGACATAAGCTCCAAGTTCTGCCATGACAAAGTAGATAGTGCTCACTACTCTCAATCTATGCACCTCAAAGAACCTTTATATTTTCCTCTGTTTCTTTGGCAAGATTAACTCAGATGGACTTTAACTTGTTCTTATTTATCTTTATTATGCTTTGTGAAGTCGTCTGTTGTTGTTTCAGAAATCAAAAACCCTTTACTTATCCTTACATATCAACTACAGGTAACTATTCACTGGACTAGTGAATAGTGAACTAGTATTTTCTAGTGAACTAGAAAATAGTGCTTTTATAAGTTATTCTTTCTAGTATTTTTCTTCTTATTGGAGTTAAATGCAGAACACCACCTCCTTTTATCATATCTGTGACTGTGTAGTGACAAAACTTGTCAGCTGTCACATCTGGTAGTGTCATGATTAATAGAAGTTATTCACTAATTGCTGAGATGCTGTTTTCCTGTAATGACAACTGTCAGCCAAAAAGATTTTCATATATTTTCCATAATTCTGATGATGTGAGAACACCAACCCTGTGAATGAACCAATGGGGAGGTGCATCTGAATTAACTGAATTCTGCAAAGAATTAAGTTCTCTCACTGCCTGCAATCTTTTTCCTCTTCCCCTCCCCCCCCCACCCTTGAGATGCTCTTTCTCAAGGCTCCCTCATGACCCACTGGTGTTCAGCAAACTAAGGAACATAAGCCTTGTCTGTCAGCATCTCCAGAAGCAGAAAATACAATTTACAGTGATTTGCTTCCTTCCTAATCACAGTTAGAGGTGCAGAGAGGTGTATGGCTTTGGCAGCTGGAAGGGTGATGAAATCAAAAAGCCTCCTTTAATTTAAGTTGCTGATAAACATGGTCAGTTTATCCTTCTCTGGAGCACAGCATCTGGTCAGGCTGCAGGTCCTTATTTGGAATTATTTTCATGTGCCTGGAGTCAAGCCTAGGTCATCAGTTTCATCAAAGGAGGAAGTTTCTGAGGATGACCATCACAGATGCAATAAAAACACAACAGAAACCAAGGTTTTTCTCTCAAAGCTTGGCAGCAGCAATAGCTTATTCCCCTGTGTGTGTGTAATTGTGTGTATGTGTGTGCATGTAGTTTGAAGACATAAATATTCTCTGTTTCAGGAAAGTTCCTTGCTCACTTTTGAAACATTTTCCAACGAACCTATGCAACCTTCTACAAATGCTCTCAATCCCCATGTGCTACAGATGTGAAGTTTTTGGGGCATTTTCTTCCTTGCCTTTCTTCTCCCCACTGGAGGTAGCAAAAAAGCCATGAGCAGAAGTGGGAGACCGTGGCCAGTGCTGGATATGAAGCACTACTATATTACAACTGATTCCTGCAAGCCACCCTGTCCTGAAAATGCCTGACAGCACTGCAGAGCAATATTTGCATATTTTTCTGCAGAGGAGAGCTTGTACTCCAGCCTTGACATTGGAAGCAGGAAAAAAAAAAAGTCTTGTTCTTTCAGCTGGAGCCCAAATGAACTAAACTCCTGCCATAATTCCCCAAATGAAGGAGGTTGTGAAGGCTTCAGTCACCAGGTGAGTGCTGCACAATATCAAATCTGAAAGAGACAAGTTATGAAAGAAATTAAACCAAAATCTCTGTCAGAGGAAGTTTAGCTTCACAGATTTGTAGCCCCAGTGACTTTTTGGGGAGGGGAGCGCTTTTGAAAAAGTGAAAATACGAGTGTGTCAACCCCAGTAAAACAAATCAATCCCCTCCCACTGGGTCAGCTCACAACCTCCTATGTTCTCTAAATTTCTATGCTAGTAAAAGCACAGATTCCCATAAGCCAGCAGGTACAAGCCACACTTCCCAGCAGTCATCTGATAATTGGCATGATAGCACTTGGTGGTCACCCTTCCCTATTCAGATTTGGTCCCTATCACAATTAAAAGATGTCTCTTTAAGCAATATACAATGCTTAAACTTCATATTTACAGTGATGCCAACAAATGCTTTTCCACTAAAAACAGCAATAGACAATATGGAGACTGATATATTTTGCTTGGGAAGTCTTTTTCCTCTCTGCCCTTGACTAGTCATTTACTGGCTTTATCTTGTATGTCACAACATTTATTCTTGTAGAAAACACAAGATAGCCAGATATCACCAGATAGCCAAGGTGAGTTGTACCTGTGGTCAATCTTTTGATTTTGACATCAAAAAGGGTGGCAAGATTCTTCTGTGCCATCTGGACAAACAATGCAATCAGTCATTTTGCTGAAATTTCAAAATTTTTACCTAATATGTATGAGGTTTGAACTAAGAGGAAATAGGGACAAGAAGGTAATGTGACTTGAGGATATTCACCTTTAGTTTTTCCTGCAGTGTGTGGGATGGTGAAATGGGAAATAAAGAAATGTGGTTTACTGCTTGACATTGATACATCTCAGTCTCGAGTGTCTGTCTGGTGCCATCCTGGTGCCAGAGCAGTAACAGCTCACCCTTGGTAAGAGCTCACATCTGCCCTGCAGAGCACCACCTTTACTAGCACCAGTAAACCAAGAGCTAATGATGCTGCAGAAAATTTTGCCCATCCTGTGGGTTTGAGAACACTGACAGAGAAGTGGGACTTGGCAGAAAGTGTTGCTAGCATTAGTTTTAATAATGGCCATCATCTTCTGTGAGAGAAGAGCCCACCACTTCTCTCATCAAGCCCACCATCTGCCCAACTCACTGCAGACTTTTCTTATATTCACCAAAGCAGGATGACTGCAGGATGTCCTATCCCTGGAGATGTTCATGGCCTGGCCTAGCGTGTGAAATCCCTGTGCACAGCAGGGGAATTGGAACAAGATGATCTTTAAAGTCTCTCCCAGCTCAAACCATTCTATGATTCTATGATTCTCTGTATAACATCCATAAAATTAGAGCAAGGGGAGGACCAGCAGGTCATTTCACCTCATATACTGCACTGCCCAGGCCATAGGACACCACCAGTGAGCTCTGTATTGAGTTCACTGTCTTTGGACGCATTTGTTAACTCTACCAGAAATATATTCTTTATCTTGCTGCTACAACTCTTAAGAAATGGAGATCAGCTCTTGGTGTTTTGCCCTGTTGGCTAATGGTTTGAGAGTTTTTAGTCTTCTAATACTCATTTACTTAGTTTGAGACTTTAAGACACTTCTTTATTGTACACTTGTGACAGGTCAGGCGTTCAGAGGAAATAACTGGGGGAGTTTAACTGGTGTTGTCTATCTGCAAGTTTACCAGAGCAGCATTAGTTGCTGAAATGAACCCGAATGGACCCAGTTGATCCAAAACATAGAAAGAAATGCCATGAGATAACACACCACTGCTGGGCCATGTATTTTGGTATTTCAGAGGCCTCCTGGAAGCATCAGGCAGTATCCCACCCACCTCCATCTCACTGAACAGCTGGTTAGAAATATGCTAAAACTAAATGCAGGTTTCCTTCTCCTACCTTTCCTGTGAAGCATCAGAGCTATCTTACACACTCCTCCATGGTTTATAGGCACCTCAAAGCTTCCCTTTTCTGAAATAATTGGTTGCTGCATGTTATGGTTTAGGAATGGTATTCCACAATTTAGTAGTCCCTCACTTAATCAAATAAACAAAGTAAAACCCCAAAACCCAAACCCCCAAAGCCAAACAAAAACCCCTCCAAAACAACAAAAAATACAACAACAAAAAAAACTGAACTAAAAAGCAAAAGCAAACACAAAAAACCAAACAAAAACCAAACCAAACCAAAACCAAAACAAAACAATCAAAAAACCCAACAACAAAAACACACCACACAACAAAAAACCCACTACCACTCACTTCCACCCCCTGTCCAGCTGAAAACACAAAACACAGAGAGATAACGATTTACTGGAAACTGCAATGAGATCAGAATATGAACAGTAACAGTGACAATAATAACAAAAGGTGTGGGAAAAAGAAACTATTTGCAATGAAAGCCCATGGCAAAGTCCTGATCGTGTCTTCCCCACCACCCAAGGCTTCCTCCTGACTGGAGAGGAACATCCTTTTTCTTGGAAGTGAATGTCCCTTGTCCCTACCCCTGGCAATGACATAAGGAGGTATTGAATTCTACAATGTCTTGGCAATGCTCCCTCCCTCTGATCCTGGCTGGAACCAAGCCTGGGCAACTCACTCAAATTCCCAGGATCATACTGGTTAATGGATTTGGGATCAAGCAGAAGTATTCTTTCAGGTCATGTTGACTGGAGATGCAGGGAGTTTCCACCCAGCTTGTCTTCAAGTAACTTTCCAAGCTCCTTTGGCATCCCTGTCCCAGGTAAAACTTTCTCCATAATAAGGCCTTGCCTGTGGGATGCCTCTCAATCCTGCTGCCTATAATGATCAGGTCAGTCCTCTAAGAACTGAGGTATTTTTGTCAATTAGTGGTTTGGGTTCTTACATCCTTCTCGTCTACACCCAGCCTCAGAGCATCTGATCTGACTAGAGAGTTTTGCAGAGTAAGAAACCTAGGCAGAAATTCTTTCATTTCCCCTTTTTTTCAAGTGTTCCCAAACAAACAAACAAACAAACAAACAAAAAAAGTCACTGATCTACAAATTTGGGAAGCAAAACTTCCTACAGCAGAAATTTTGCTGTCATTTCTTTCATAACTTGTCACTTTTGGAGAATGGACTTGATTTGGGTGGCTTTCTCACCCAGACTATACAGTACTCTGGGAAGCCTTTGGGGGCCCCATTGCCTCCCAGGTTTGTCATTTCCATGGAGCAGGTGTTTTGCAATTATGTAATTGACCACTTTGCAGAACTAGAAACACTGACACTGGGTATTTGGTGAAGATAAAATTTTCGTGTCCAATGTCAGGAAAGCAAACCTCATTTTCTCTGCAGCACAACAGCACAAGCAGAATTCCTGCATCCCTGCTACTCCAGCATGCCTGAGTCCTGGCCTGCTTGTGGGCCTTCAGCCAGGACTAACACATCCTTCATCACTACGTAAGGTCCTGCCTCTCTTGGGATCCTTCCCTGGGCAGACTGATACTGCACAAACCAGGGCTGTGCAGACATACAGGGGTGAAATCCTGTAAGTGCTGTGGTTTTGTTGGCCCACTGCCACTCCAGCCAGCCACAGGCTTCTCCCTGCCAGGTTAATTGTACTGCTTTTCTTTGGACCTAGGTCTGGCAGGGGTATTGCTCCAGTACACCATAATGAGTTCATTAATAAAGAACTTGGAACAAAGGCTCACGAGAAATAATGAAAATCATGAGAAATCACAATTGTCTGAGAAAAATAAAATGATAGTGTTTCTACATACATACAATAATTGGTAAAATAATAATGAAAACAGCATTAAGTGCTATTTTAACAGAATAATAACACAAACTTTGGGTGATTTTCATGCTTTCATGCTTTCAATCTGACTTTTCTGGCTCTTCATGACAGCCTGCAGTGGTGCCAAAGGCTGTGCAATCACAGTATTTATCCCTGTGTTGAATACTTGGCATGAAAACCACCAGAACTGAAGGCACAACTGGAAGGGCAGCTCTGTCATCAGAGAATCACAGCATAGGTTTGGGTTGGAAGGGGCTTTAAAGATCATCTTCTTCCAGCCCTGTGCCAAGGCCAGGGACACCTTCCACTAGACCAGGTTGCTCAGACCCCCATCCAGCCTAGCCTTGAACATTTCCAAGCGTGAACTATTTACTGTTTCTCAGGGTGGTGACAGATTACAGGTAAGGGCAATACCCAGCAGTGCAGGAGCTGGTATGCAGCGATGGTTTATGCCTGGAGACCTGGAAAGGCTCCCAGGTGACCAACTGACATAATCTTTGTGAACTGCTCACCATAGTTAAATAAGGAGGCAGGAATCCAAGCCCTCAAAATATCGTCCATGCTTTGCCAAGGTCTAAGCACCTTTCCCATGA
The DNA here is from genome assembly GCF_029207755.1 of Chamaea fasciata. Taxonomy (NCBI): domain Eukaryota; kingdom Metazoa; phylum Chordata; class Aves; order Passeriformes; family Sylviidae; genus Chamaea; species Chamaea fasciata. Next base: position 19,442,417 of record NW_027094089.1, read on the forward strand.
GATTGCAGCAGAGTGCTGGCTTAGTCACAAGCTTGCCTACTGGTTCAGGTAACTGCTTCAAAGTGAAAGATAACATATAAATGTCTGTTTGTGTGTCTGAACCAAAGGGCAGTATATCTAGTGGTAGTATTTCACACTCTGACTCCTGCAAGGAAATAAAAAAAATACCCCAAAGCATCTCATGAGCATATTTCTTCTTGGATATGGCTCACTGAAGTTCAGCATAGAGCCTGTCCCAAAAAACATCACATCCAACCCAAGCCATTCTGTGATCTCCTAGGACTGACAGTGTCCAGAGGCAGTGGAGAGGGAAATTGGACCGATAAGCAGAAAAATAACTTTCCCCTGTCCTTTGAAGTCTTGCAGACATGGTGCTGAAATCAGCTCTCTTGGAAAGCACAACAGCTCACTGCATTGTAAATTCACGTACGCTGGGGCTCCTCCAGAAATCTGCAAGCAGAGTTGAGAGAGATCAAAGCCATAGGTAAGTAGGGCACCTATTATAACGAGCATTTATCTTTTCTTGAGAGGAGATGGGAGAGAGCAGGAAGTTTGATGATTTTGCAAACCTAAACCAGAAGTTTATTTCAGTGGCTGGGGGATATCAGAGACATCTTCACAGCAGTTTTGAGTTTGCATCTCTCAACATTTGACATTCCCAGCATGCAAGAAACATACTCAGGTACTCCAAAAACATGTAGGGAAAAGGGAAAATGATGCTAAAAAGGTAACATCATTGTTTAAATTACTCCCCTGACAGTTTAAACTCTGCTTGGGTTTATCAATGTTGCAATTATTTCTCTTGCTCCTATTTGTCAGATGATACTTTTCAAAAGCCTAGATAATATTGCTGGGTTAAACAGAAGCTTTTAAATATGTCTGTGATACTGCCTTAACTCAAATTGTCCTGGGAGGAGATGGAAAGCTCTTCATATGCTCAGAATTTGGGAATATGTGAAAAGTCTTAGCAAAATATAATCCCTGCCTAATTTTTCCCCCCCAAACTGATTCCAGAGTCTTGGCATCTTCGAGCACCTCTTGGGATACATCGAATAATGAAAAGCCAAAATCTACATAAGGTTTTCAGTAAAGCAAATTTGGGAAATTTGAGCAGTTGGATGTGTTCTCATATGGTGGATGCTGCAGGTCAGCTTCACTAAGGGCCCTTGGCACTGACTGCTTAATACTGAAGGCTGGAAACAGCCACCTGGCCTGAAAAATACAAAACCTTTGGCCAGTCCTCAGTTAGCACATAGTATGTTAGCTTCATTTCTGACTTAAACTGGGTCACAGAATGGCCCTTAACTCGTTCCACAAAGGGAAACTGAATCTCATGTACTCTGCTTTGCCTGTCATGCTGAGTGAGTGCTTTAACTTTAATGTTTTATTATAAACATGTTAGCCATTAAGCTTCTAGAAGTCCTTCACCAAAAATTCTCCTCTGCCATAATAGGTATTGGTATATCTGAGTCTGCATTTGTGGGGGATTAAAATTGTATGTGCTATGTTGCTCTTTATGAACACTGTTGTGATTGCATATCGGATATGTTAAATAAAAGTATTTTGTGATATTTTAGAGTTCCCTGATCAATTCAGAGTGTATGATGCCAGACAGACATATGTCAGCCAACACTTGCAATAATATTTTAAATGTTTTCATTATACAAATTCATGTGTGTTAAACAATTTTAAGCCTGACACATGTTGTGATCTTTTGCTTGTTTGCACTGTTAGGCACATAGGGTGAAATTTTAATTTATGACCTTGTTGTAAATTCAAAGTCCTGTCACGTTAATGATGCTACCTATGAACCACATTGATGATGTTAATGATGTTAATTTCAATCACAGAAAAAGTGAGATTAACTTGTGCAGAAACCTTGCACAAGACTTGACTTACCTCTAATGAAATCAGCTCTGAACAGGCCATTGAACAGGCCCTATCTGAGGTTGATTTTCACCTTTATTTGGGCCAGATTTTATTCTGTTACTGTTCTCTAGCTGCTATTTTGTCCAGATTCCTCTCATGACTTTTAATACCCTTTTCTTGTAAATGTTCTCTACATTTAACTGCTGGTCAGAGAGCCAAAAGGTTTCTCTTTTCTATGTACCCATGAGTGAAAAATCTCAGTTTTTCAGGAAGCCTTAGAAATTGTTGCTTTGAAGGTTATGTCATTGATACTCTCACAAACTGCTGGGAAACTGAGACTTTTCACAACAGCCAAAGGGAAGTAGGAACATGAATCTTGAAATTCACAGGAAGGTGACAACCACACTATAGCAAAAGTTAAAATTGAAACCTTGGTCAGGAGTTCTCATGACAACAGTGGGTTGTAGTGACTACATGACCATGTGCTGCTTTTAGACTCAGATTGTGGCACCGTTATTTACTTAACACCTCTTATTTTTAATTTTCCATCATGATGAAAGCATCAGGGAGTCTGTTTGTGCAACAAACATCCAACATGCCTTAGAACAAATCAAACCAGTACTAACAACACCAGGGAGGGCTGTCTGAATCCTAATCAGGAGCAGCAAACCCACTTATTCAAAGCTGTCCCTCCCTGGGGTCTTCTGCTATTCCTTCATATGTTTCAGAGTGAAAGGCTGTTTATAGCCCCATTATAACATGTTTAGCTTTAAATGTCAGGAAGCATCTGCTGGCATATTTCTCAGTAGAAGACTTCTAAATTCTGCAAGTGAGTTTGGGTAGCTGTCCTGAATATTCTTGGGAGTTCCCTCCAGAGATTTAAGTCATGTCTTTGAAGGCAAGTTAATGCTGCCTTATTGCAAATATTCTTCATAGAGTAGGGTTCTCAGTAAATGGTCAGGCTGAATATTCAAGAGCAGACATTTTGTTCTTCCCTCATTTCAGTAGTATCCCCTCCCTGGCCCATGTTGTAGCCATCACTGGGAGATTTCTATTGCTGTTTCTGACATTTGTGAAGGCACACTAACATGACACACTGGTTTCAGTCATAATGCTGGTTTAAGGAGTTAACCTCTGCCTAAGTGCAGCACCACAGTTCATCTAATGTGGATTGTGACAATGCAAGCCTTTCTGAGACCCTGTTTTGAACTCAGTGGCTGAAAAGCTATATTCAAAAAAAAAAAAAAAGAAAAAAGAAAAGAAAAGAAAATTTGAAAGCCTTTGTGTCTGATTTGTCTGACAATAACTTCAAGCAGACATAGCCAGAGCTCACCAGTTTTCACTACATTGTGCAGACATTGCTTTAATGCCAGTGAGTCAGATTTATAGAATGGTTTGAGTTGAAAGAGACCTCAAAGATCATCCTGTTCCAGCTCCCCTGCCATGGGCAGGAACCTTTCACTAGGCCAGGTTGTTCAGACCAGGTGGCCCATCCCACCTGGTCCTGGACACTTCCAGGGATGGGCCATCTCTGGGCAACCTGTACCAGGGTCTCTCCACCCTCCCAGTAAAGAATTTCTTCTAATATCTAATATAAGCCTACTCTCTTTCAGTTTGAAGTCATACTCCCTTGTCCCCCTTGTTATTATATGCCCTTGCAAAAGTCTTCCTCCTATCAGGTATCGGAAGGCCACAATGAGGTCACCCTGAAGCCTTCTTTTTTTCAGGCTAAACAACCCCTACTCTATGAGCCTGTCTTCATAGAAAAGGTGCTCCAGCACTCTGATCATCTTGGCAGGCTCCTGTCTGGGCTCACTCCAGCAGCTCCCTGTCCTTCCCGTGCTGGGGCCCCAGAGCTGGATGCAGAGCTCCAGGTGGGTCTCACCAGAGCAGAGCAGAGCAGAGGGGCAGAATCCCCTCCCTCCCCTGCTGCCCACGGGGCTCTGGATGCAGCCCAGGACACGTTTGGCTCTCTGGGCTGTGAGTGCCATGGCCGGGGCATGTCCAGCCTCTCACCCACCAGCACCCCCAAGCCCTTCTGGGCAGGGCTGCTCTGGGTCTGCTCATGCCCAGCCTGTGCTGATACTGGGAGCTACCCTGACCCTGCTGCAGGGCCTTGCACTTGATTTTATTAAAGCTTATGATGTTCCCATGGACACAACCCTCAAGCTTGTCTAGGTCAAGGGGGGACATGGTGTTGGGGAAAATGAATCAGGGAAACCTTTTAAATATGATTGTTTAGCAAAAGATTCTGAAAATATGAAACCTATAACAGAAATGGAAGCTTACTTTGAGTTTTAGGATACCGAGTCTTAGTTACTATATAATCTGAAAACAATAGCCTAGCCAGCTGAAGAAGAATCCCTTTTGATTGAACAATACCTTTCTGCTGGCTAAGGAACCAAAGGTCAATGTAGCAAAACAGAAAAGTCTAAAGAGTAGTTTTTAGAGTTTAAAATATAACATAGTATGGTAATGTAGTAGTTCTTATAGGCTATATGTAGATTCTATAGGATTTTGTGTCTTGTATTGGTTGGTCACTGTAAATTAGAATATTCATCACAAAAGGAGATATAATGCATTGTAACAAGGACCTCGCTCTCTTTTCCTAGCTCTATTCCCTGCTCTCTTACTTCAACCTCTCTATTCCTGGCTCTTACTTCTACGTCTTTTAGCTCTTACTTCTACCTCTCTATTCCCTGCTCTCTTGCCTCTTCCCCCTGCTCTCTGACCCCTGCCACCTGGCTCCCTTCTCTCTTAACTCATACCCCCTTGTTCATCCTCTCGGACTTCCCTTCAGCCGAGGCTGGTGGCTGAAGGCAAGGTCCTTTTTACCAACGACCCATGCAATAAAACAACGTATTCTAGAATATCTCAGGTCAGCAGAATTCCTTCTCCCTGCCATCCGCAGATGCTCCTACAACATGGGACTTCAGGGGGGTTACACCTTCTTTGACCTTCCTTTTCTGGTTGACATACCCATAGAAGCCCTTCCTGCTTTTCTTTGTTTGCCTTGCCATGTTCAGGTCCAGCTTTGCCTTGGCCTTCCTTACCCCATAGCTGCAAAACCGTACTTTGTCTCCATACACTTCCCAGCTCAACCCCCTTGCTTCTACTGCCTATGCCTTTAGTTTGACCAGCAGTTCTCTACTCAGCCATGGTGGTCTCTTGCCTTCCTTGCCTGACTTTATGCTCCTGGCTATTGTTAGCTCTTGTGCTTTATGGGAGATGTCCATAAAGCTCTGAGACCTCTGTTCCAATCCCTTGTTCCTGTGGACAGTGTCCCAGGGGATCTCCCTGAAAAGCTGGAACTCTGCTTTCCTAAAGTTCAGGAGCATAACTTTACTCCTTACCTAACCACATCCCTCAGGACTATAATTCCATCAATGCATGCCCACTGTGGCCCGGGCTGCCTCCAGTCTTGATGCCTTCAGTTATCTTTTTTGCACTGGAGACCAACATATCCTGTATAACATCCCCTCTGGTAGAGCTGTCTATTAGCTGACTCTAGAAATTATCCCCCATTCCAAGAGTTCCCTGGATTGCCTACAGCTCCCTGTGCTACTTTCCCAGCAGATGCTGGGTAGGTTGAAGTTCCCCAGCATGACTAAAGCCTACAAATATGATGCCTCCTGTAGCTGGAGCAAGAAGGCTTTGGCAACAGGCTCCCCTTGATCAGGGCCTGTAGTGAACACCAGCCACAAGGTTCCCTTTTTTTCCTCAGTCCCTGATTCTTACCCACAGGCTTTCAACTTTCAACTTGACTGTTCTTCAAAGACAGCTCTTCACACTCAATCCACCTCTTGATGCAGAAGGCAAATCCCCTGCCTCTCTTTCCTGCCCTGTCCATTCTGAACAGTCTGTTGCCATCCATGGTCACACTCCAGTCATGGGATTTGTCCCATCAAGTTTCAGTAATGGCAACAAGGTCATAGTTTTCTAACACTACACTGGCTTCCATCTCCTCCTGTTGGTTACCCAGGCTGTGTGCACTGGTGTAAAGGTACCTCAGCTGGGCTGCCAGCTGTGTCACCTTCCCAGGGCAACACCCCTTAGTTCCTGTGAGACCATTTCCTGTTGTGTAAGTGGAATATCATAAGGGAAACAATCCAATAAAAGTGCACTTCTTTTTCCCCCAAATCAGCTTCCAGTCTGTGGATGAGGGCAAACAGGAGTTTCTAGGGGTAAGTTTTGTGTTAAAGTGGATGTCCCATGAAACTGCCCTGATGGTTTGTAGGAACCTCTCTTTGTGTGCAGGAAGTTCTGTGCCAAACCAGTCTGAGGTCTGGTGTCCGTAAATCAGAGCACCCTTTTCTCCTCACACCCAACCAATACATGTGTCTTGGTTTAGATAGACAGGTATCTGCTAGGGAAGATTGGAGTCTCCCTTTGACTGTAAGCTCCTTTCCCTCTTTTTCAAATTATTATAAATTTGCAATTAAAAGGCTGTCAGGCACAGATTTTGGGAATAGCTATAGCAGTTCTTTACTAGGGATATTAAAAAAAATACAAATGTTGTAGTACAGAAGAATAAGCAAGCAAACAAACTAACAAGAAATCCTAGAAAACTCTGACAGAGTCAGAAATACAACCTGACACCCTGTTGGTCAGGGTGTTGGAAGCAGTCCAGAGTAAGTCTTCTTGGAGTGGCAGATGTGGCTTTGTTGGAGTAGAGATGGTCTCGTCAAAGAAAGGGTCTAGTAATGGTGAGATGGGTCTGGTTTTCTTCTAGGGATTCGGTGGAAAACTGGAAACTTGGTGGCACTTGTGGCTCTTTTTTATTTAGGTGAAGATGGTTTGCTTCCTCCTCCCTGGGTGGAGCATCTTACAATAGGATTTTGTAATGTGTCATGTCATTGGTGAGCTTTAAGGGTCTATTAGCAGAAGATATCTCCATGGGGGTAGTGGAATGATGAAAAGAGATAAGCAACACTCCACCATCTGATAAGTAACACTGACCCATTTGGGCAAAGATAAGCAACACTGCTCTACTCAGTTTCAACAGATGGAATAGAATAACATGTTTTTTTTTCGGTTACAAAACCCAAGACAACATGTCCTTGAGACTCAGTTATGTATATCTGATGACCTGTGTGGTCCTTGTGGCCTGCATGGCAAGACCTAGTGAAGGAAGTACAGATAGTCCTTGCCCAAAATGTTGAATGAAATCAACATGTGGTGGTTGATGAATGCATCTGTGTTTCAGGAGACCTGTTCTTTCATTAGATTTTATCCTTCCTTTTGGATATGCAGAAGGGGCAAACCTAACTAACCCAAATCCAAACTGCTTCATCTGTCAGTAGAAACAAAAGGTTTTAAATCTAACAGCAAAAAGCTGTTAGACAAATATTCCTAATAACATTTTTGAGTCAAAATTTGGAACATACTGGGAATTTATTCCCTATAGGCATGTTCAAAGAAACAACAATTTTCAGGCATTTATATACACTGTAACACCCAAGTTTTTTATAGACATTCCCAAAAGTCTGCACAATTTATTGCATCATGATATAGGTGTTTGATTTCTTTTAATTACTGCCAGAACATCTCATCTATTTCTGTTTAATGAATAACCCAAGTTTTATCCAGCTAACTGTGTTTTATTAAATTTGCTGTCCTGGTTGGACCATTACCATTGATTAAATTTTTTGAGGTGTACAAGCCTATGAAATGAGTCCCTTACTGCACCTGCAATGTATTAATCAAGTTTTCTGGGGTTTACAGACCTTTGACTCCATAACTTTCTCTAGATATCTTTCTTGCTTCATGACATCTAATTAATCTCTAGTTATATGATAACCATTAAACAATTCTTTACTGATTTTTGTTATTCAGGTATTGATTAAGTTCTCTAAGGACTATGGATCCATGGAGTTCCTTTCTGCAGGTGCAGTGAAGTAATTTCTCAGGGTTTTCTATTGACATTCAGCCAACACAGATTTAAAACAAAACCAGCCAAAATCATGATCAAACATTCCTTAACTAATTAAACATAGTTGACTACAAAATCTTTAAAGAATCACAAAACTCTTAGCTAACTAAGTTTTAACTCTCAGTCACAGTGTAATTCTAAACTTTCTTATCCCAGGATGTCTGGTGCGTTTATTGCTGGCAGGATAAGTGTCCATAAGATATCACCAGAGGTCTGTCCATTGCCATGCCTCTTTCCCAGTGCATGACAGCTACAGGAGGAGGCCACAGCACAGCAGGATATTTCAAAGGGAGAAACCGAGGGTGAAGAAACTCCCTCGGTAGCTCTAAACAAACAGACACTGAATTCACAGAGCATGAGACAAAAGGGTTATTGGTGTGACCCACAGACCACAAGATAGGAGAAAGCAGAAATGCACCCAAAAACGTTGTATTTTGCAAAGGGGACAACTACGTTTTTTAAAACCGCTCTGGAAAAAATCTTCTGGAAAAGTGCTGAGGGTCATTAAGGGATGAGCAGATCATGTAAGCAGTTCTTGCAACACAGCTTTTTATCAGGCAGCAGCATGTCTTTATTTTTCCCTTAAAAATTGCATCATTCTTAAACATTAGCTTTTTAACTCCAAACGATGGGAGTTCTCACATTACAAAAACATTAATCTAAAGCTGTAATCTCAGCTCCAAATTGTTAACCATTGTTAGTTTGAAGCTTTTTACTTTATTGACCAACACAGCACAGAGAGAACTGTAATTTTGTATATCCTTCAAGACTAATTCTGAATGCTAAGTGAAATTCTTCCTATCAGCTTGCTGACTCATAGCTGTAGTGCTTGGAGGCAAAATGCTAACAGGAGAGGCTGTCATATTTCTACTGCACTCTGTGGCACCTTTTTCCCTTAAGAAGACCTTCTGTTTCAATTATAGTATCATGAAACAATACAATAACTGGAAAGTCAACAGAAAAAGAGCTTATTCATTCGTGCCCCACAGAAATGTGATTATTTCCATTTTGGAGGAGGAAAAAAAAGTATGTTTAACAGGATTTTGGGACAGCCTCTGCCTTCGTTACATGAAAGAGACTTAGAAATTCTCATGTTCTGAGGCATCACTGGTGTGTCTCTAAATCCCTTGTAGTTGGCAATGTCTTCTACTTGGTCACTCGATGAAGTGAAAAATTATTATTTATGAATAAGAGAAGAACAGCAGCATTTATTGACTCATCCAGGATCTGTCACAGATGTGAGAGAGGATTTAAGTTTAATTTCAGTGTTGCTTGGGCTGTTATTCTTCCTTCTTTAGGTCGTGTCTACATGACCCTATTAGTCATAACCATGGCCCATTATCTACTGGGAGATCTTTAAATAAAATTGTAAGCTTTCACTGCTATGTTTGCAATCCCATCTGCTGCTCTGAAAGCCAAAGAATAGATTTAGTTTGAAAAATGCTGCAGGGAACAGTGGTACTGATGAATCTCTTTTCATTTACCAAGAACAGACAGAACAAAACCCTCCCCGAAGAGATAAAGTAGTTGAGGAGGTGTGAATTACCTTTTAGAAAGGCTTCTGCTTCAATAATTTAGCATATTGTGACAAATGTTTAAAAAAAGTTTCCTTGAAAAAAATCTTTATCTATTTAAAACTGACACTAATTTGGAATTTTTCAGGCAGAAGGCGTCATTACACCTAAAAGTAGGTGGCATATAGACCTTAAAGGAGCAAATCAAAGCTTTTGAAATAGCACTGGAAGTTTGCATTATCAAATTGTAGGAAAGTATGCAATACTGGTGTTGCAAATAAACATCATTACTTAGACAATTTAATTTTATTTCAAGTTTTCATATTGCACCCTATCACCATTGTACTTAGGTAGCTTTTTTACATTAGTTCTGTTTCCTCTCTGTCTCAGATTTATCTCTGTAAATGTTTTATTTAGTCTAAAGAAGGCATTGAAACAAAAAACTGTGCCAAAAGCTGAACCTAGGTGTTTTTTTCTCATAACCATGGAATCCAGAAACATGAATCAGGATCCTGTAGTACTTGGCACCATAAACTCCCCAAACAAGCAACTATCTCACAGAAGTTTAATGCATTTTATAGGTCCTTATGGGAGGCAGTGACATGTCTGACCTGTAAGAAAGAATATATTTTGTGATTGAAATTATCCGAGTGCAGTCCAAGAAGACAAATCTGCTGACTGCCAAACATTGAGCTCAAGGTCTCGCTGTTGCTTTAGCTACAGGCAGGATGCTCCACTGGGGTTTTAGGCTGCATTTCTCTTAAATGAAATCGAGAGTCCTGCCTATGGTATATAAACCTTTGTAATACCTGGTGTCACACCCGAGTCCAACGATCACTTGGGTTTTATTTACTCAGTGCTACACAGTGCCACGTTCCACCCACAGCCTCGGGAACTTTGCCTTTCCCCTCGTAGTCCTTATCTGGGACAAGGAACACACCGAGACATCCTGAAACTGCTGGATCGCATTCAGCGTGCCCCTCCATGGGTTTGGATGCTGGAAAGAGTGGTGTTCCCTCGCCAGCCTCACCTTCCAGCTAGGGAGAAGCCTGGCGTGCTTGGCCGGAGAACCGTCTACGGAGTTTAAAACAAACTGCAGCTCTTTGCATGGTGTTGAAAACAATCCCTCCTGTTTGACGTGACAAACAGCTCCAGGTTGAACACAAAGCACAGAACAGCCAGGTAGGACAATTTCTTTATTTCTTCTCCTAAGAGAAAAATGTAAAAACTTGCATAGAAACACAGATTTCAGATTTTTTTTCTTTCTTTTTTTCTTTTCTTTTTTTTTTCGTGTGCATACTGGATTATTACTCCATCTGTGAATGTTACTTATCAATAATGAGCCTGGTGTCAAAGTTTTCTGTTTGCAGTGCCAGCCCCAGTGTGTCAGCAACACTCAAAGCTAGCACAGGCTGGGACCACTGCAATGTGGCTTTGGTAAAACTCTCCAAAGTCGGTGGGAAAGCACATGCTCATTTTACTGACTTTAGATCCAGGCCCCTCTTCTCTCTCTCTGTAAATTTATGAAGGGAGAGTCGGGCTTCTCCTCTGTGAAAGGTGCTCTGAGTTGTCCCTGTCATCATTATTGGCAATTGCATTTTAACTTAACAATAAAGGCATGAAACACAGGCCTCCATCTCATGAAGGGGTTTGCATGGGAACGGTCTGTCTCTGGAGGAGATGTACTGTCTCTCAAACCTGTAGACGGGCCAATTACCAAGTTGTTTTCTGGCCTGTCCGTGCTAAGTTATAAATGGTGTCAATGCCTTTAAAAATGGACGGTATGAGACTGGGATGAAGCATTTGCACCACTGGTTTAAGACCCTTATATAGAAATCACAGAATTAGGTTTCTCCTGGACGGTCTTTTCTTAGCACAGTTATCACACTGCAAAGTCATCTCATGGATGCTTGAAGACTTGGTGAAGTTTTTCCTAGAGGAAACACATCCAAAGTATCTTCTGTATGACTGAGAAAAATCACCCCTTCCCCCCCAAATCCTCCCTCATCTGATATACTAAGTCCTCTGATGTTTCCTCTCATCTGGCACTTTTTTGATTCTCATCATAGGAGTAAGACACTTTAGCATGTATTGGAGGAGGATTTTCACCACAAAACATTGCTCTTCTCTCTCTGCCCATGATTATCCTGACACAGGCGAAAGAAGCACCATGAAAGCCAGAAGGAGATCTTGCTGAATGAGGCTATGGGGGAAGGAACCTTTTTGTTTTAGCTAAAGCAAATGTACAGTGATACCTAACTCTGCAAATATTAAATTACTTCAAAAACAGTATTGAAGCAAATATTAAGGCCATATTACTGGTGATAAGAGGCACTCTCTTTATTTCTCTGCGTTTACTTGGTTGCAAAGCATCAGAGGAAGGTAACACTGCAATTCACAGTTTTGTAGTAACTGTTTACTTCCTTTTCAGTGGATGGCTTATTTTTCTTAGTGATAAAACCTCCCTGTGGATCTCTATTTAGTCAAATGTGTGACTTACTGCACTTTTAGCTTTGGTTCTAGATGTTAGTTCATTCATGACCTACAGAGAGTTTTACATTACTGAAAGTCACTACTGCAGGTTTAAGCAAAACAAAAATCATTGGAAGGAAGGAAACAAAGATGTAGACTAGCTTGCTGGTATCAAAGTAAATCATGCTGTTTGGTGACAGTATAGCTCTCTTCGAATCAGCCAGGAAACAACGTTCACAGTTTCGCTGGGAATAGTTTTTCTCTATCAAAGAAGACAGATCCCTGGGTTATGACCAGGCAGTCTGCTCTCTGTGTTAGAAGGACACTCTGGACTCACCTTCCACACAGTTGGATTGGCAGTGTTTAGACGGGGTAGCTGTCCAGCCCCTTACACTCATGGGTCCAGTCTGGGACCAATAAATGTTTGCATGCGCTAAGCACTGGTTGCAGGAGGAGCAGGATTAGGTTCTTGCACATGTAAAGTGGTGTAGAGGCAAGGAGGAAAACCTGAGCACCTGAGACTCATGCAGCAGGAAAAGTCAGAGGTGAGTTCTACTGTCTGTAGATCTATACCTAATCTATATCTATATTTAAATATTTAAATGTGATTTTCACAATTTAAAGATGGAATGTTCTGGTTTTGCCAGTGCTCCCAACGCCATACTCCAAGAAAGAGCAGTGAAAGGACTGCAGACAGGGCTGTGATCTAGATAAACAAGACTCCTTTTCTCTTCCCCTGACTCACTCCAGGGGCCTGTGCAGCTCCCTGCCTGCTTCCATAGGTGATTCATTGTTACTCTTTCATCCATTACTTCCTTCCTGCTCCGTTGTTCTGGTGGGTCTGAGTTTACTGGGATGTGCAGCTACTGCAGGTTGCAGTTTCAGAGGGAATCTGGATTACCCACGTGTTTAACATTTAGACCTCCACTTGCTTTCCCCTGCCATTCAGTAAGAGCTGCAGTGAGCAATTTATACTTCTGTTGTCTTGCAAAATGTTGTCAATGCATTCACCCCTGCCATTTCAAACAAACAAGACCTTGTTTACTTTCCCATCTTACATGTACAGATTTGGTTTACAAAAGGTACAGGTGTGAGGCGAGTCAGAACAATGGTTTTGCCTAACTTATGCATGTTTGCGAGAGAGTGATGTCTTGCATTCCAATTAGGATTGCTCTCCCTTTTCTTCTGGACCCCTCCACCCTTCGAGCCATGTCGTCTGAGTGGTTTTTTTTCGAGGGTTCTGTCTTTGCACTGGTTAGGATGGCTGTATCCTAAAGGCTACTCCCCCACAGCAAAGTCACCCAAACCGAAGTGGATCTGCACCTGAGCTGTTGAATTTGTAAGAACTGTTATGTTATGTGAGCATAAACTGAAGCTGATGCTGATTTATGTTTATATGTGGGATTGCAAACCATGACTACTTCAATTAACATCCTCTCCAGCTCTACCTCCTGCGAGATCAATTGTTGCCTCAATGCCTGCATCAGGCTTCCCAGGTAACTTTCAGGAACCTCCAGGCTCCACTGCCTGCAAACCGAGGCATCCCACATTAAATTCACTGGTTTCCAGTGTTTTCCCTTACTGTTATATCCATCAAGCAATTGTGTTTGTCTTTAAATTTATTTCTAATTCTAGGGCTGTTTCTCTTCATCCTGCTATGCCCCTAAAGTGAATTATTTTGCCTCTGCTGCCTGGCCTTCACAGCTCCATAAGCGCATTCCTTTTTTCTTTGACTCTTCCCCTTCATGTGATGTAAGATCCTCCATGTAGTCCTCTTCTTGTTTCATTAACAAGCAAAAGACTTGAAACAAAAACCAAAAACCTGAACAAAATTGTAGAACACTTTCAAGATCAGCTGCAGACTGAAACAAGTTTCCAAGAAACCATTCCTCCAAAAACTTTACACTACATCAGATATTGAATAATGAAGCAATATACACTTTGGTCTATTTAAATTTCATGAGTCACTGGCATGGTTGCCTCATGTCTCAGGCATTTTTGGGAGTCTCAAGGTATAGCTGTGTGAAGCACAACTTCACCACATGCTAGAGAGATTTCCCAGCTACAGCTGGACACCAGACACTACTTTTGACTTTGTATGCTTGACACAGATTGTCATTCTCTGAACCAGTTTCGTTTCTGGTCAACCCTTGCTGCAAAGTTGTACTGCAGGTCGACTGGCCAGGCAAATGTGCTTTTCTTTATTTGGTTTACAAACAGTATTTTTTCTCAGCATTTTTTTGCTGGACTAGTGTAAATATGCTCTTCCCAAATATGCTCTGCAAACTCATTTGGGACACTGCCTTTGACTATCCCCTTCGTGTTTAATGGTGTTTTTTTCTCCTATGGCCAAAATGGCAATCTGATTGTAGGAAATAATTCAAGTCCTTGCCTGGGCAGACACCACCTGTTAAGCAGATGGCATCCAAAGAACACTCAGGCCTCTGTCTGACCTGTTTACATCTCTGTACCACTCTCATCCCCAGAGCTAATCCAATCTTGCTTTTCTAAGAGAAATGATGACTTTAATTTACTGACACAAGGCATTTATTCTGATCTGGTTACACCATCTTTACAAAGTCTTTAGGGATTACATGTGTTTTCTAGTGTTTGGCTTCACCCAGGGAACCTGGCCAGATACTAACAGTCCTTAGAAGACATTTCTGCTTTACTTAAGCCCTGTGAATATTTGCTATCAAACCAGCCTAAGCAGTTACATGGGCAGCTGAGCACAGGGGATACCAGCAGCCCAATGTGGGGCTGGGCCACAGGCATAGCATTGCAGAGCTCTCCTTTTGAGATATGACACATCTGAAATGAGGAAAATGTCTTTTCCAAGATTCAATGTTATAATCATAGAATCACAGGATGTTTTAGACTGAAGGGACAGTAAAATCATGTATTTCCAGGCCCCCTACCATGGGCAGGCACACCTTTCACCAGACCAGGTTGTTCATAGCCCCATCCAGCCTGGCTTTGACCACTGCAGGGATGGGACATCCGTAGCTTCTCTGGGCAACCTGTGCCAGTGTCTTAATACCCTCACAGTAATAATTCTTCCTAATATCTAATCTAAACCTACTCTCTTTAAACATAGAGCCATTCCTACTTGTCCTATCACTGATATCAATGATGTTGTCAAAAGTCCCTCTCCAGTGTTTTTGTAGGTTCCCTTTATGTGTTAAAAGGCTGCTAAAAAAGTTTAAAATGCAGATCTGGAAATAATGGAACATAGCACAGAAAGAACCTAAAATAACAAAACACACCCTGGTGATTTTGCTTAAGAGCACAGTTTTTATTTTCTGTACTAATCCTTGTGCAGTCTCCACCTCTTTCTATTATTTTAAGTTGGGATATCCTGTGATTATCTGAAGATTATCTATCTCTTTGTGGGGAGGAGGCACCAAAAATGGTTGATCTTTTATGCTTCAGTGCCACACCAAGATAAAGGGCCATGGGTTTTGCGGGTTTTTTTACTTCCTTATTAAGAAAACTACTTTCTTTATTTCTCCTGACTAGGCATTTGATGCTGCACAGTACTGTTGAAACCTTAATTCATTCTCCATAGTCCCAGAGTTTTTGATGACATTTTTTTTTGTTGTGTATCTTCATTAGCTCATAACCAGCTTGAGGCTGTGTGTCACTGCCTTTTGGAGATACACCAACAAAAGCTTGATCACTCTATCAGAAACAGAAAATGCTGTACCTTCTTATGGGGCCCACAACTTATTTAACCTTTAAGCAGCACATGAAAATCAGAAGTGGTATTCCCAATGTTACCATTTGTCATACCACTTCTGATGTTTAAATACCTACCTCCCTTTTCACATATCTCCTTGTTTTTAAAGGGATCTTTTCTGATACTGCATCATATCCCAAGAGCAGAAAGGGCAGTGATTAACCTCAAATGAGTTATACACCCAACATCCTTGTGACTGTGTGCACTGCACATTCCTCACTCATTTAGCTGCTGCTGTCTTCTTCAGGTTCTCCTGAACTGCTGGGTGAAGAGCATGTCCTCCTTAACTCTGCCATCACATCCTGAAGGCCCCAGGCACTCATCAGGTTGTTCCTTTCCTTCCTAAGGCTGCAGAGGGATTCACGTGCACAACTACTATCCCAGTAAACAGGAATTCACTGCCTAAACTCTGACTGTCCATGTGAATGGAGATGGGAATAATACATGTCTTTGCTGTCAGCCAAGCAAGTGCAAAGGAATATGCACTTCTGTAAAATACCTGGAGAACAGATGCAGGAACAATATAACATAAATTAAACTTGCAGTCAATAAAAGCAAAGGCTGGCAGTGCTGAGATCTGGCATGTGCTGTGGCCATGCTGGCAAAGCTGTGGATACATATGGCATATTTACTGCCAAGGTGGTGCAGCAATTGAAGTGCAAACTGTTGATTTAAACAGTTTGCAGTTTTGTTGGGGAAATATCCAGGGAAATAAATTGTTTTCTGCTTATTTGTGTCATATTATATTAGCACAGACATTTTAGATCTTTGGTTAATTACCTAAAGTTTGATGTTCCAGTGGGGACCCAAGTTCTCTCTTGTCAATACATTAGTCTCCCTGGTCCTTGTTTTATATGATGGCTATATTTTTTCAGACCATGCTCTTTTGCTACCAGGCAAGGGCTTCCTTTCTCTTCTCAAAATTCACAGAGCTTGAGATCTGACAGGTCAAGAAACCAACTCAGTTCCAGTCATCAGCACTACAAATTATTGTAGCACTACAGTATTATACTCCTATGTGCTCACATCCCCTTTTGGGATCATGGCTTGATGGAATGCTGGTCCTACTACACATCCCTGAAGTGAACATCAGTTGCTCACCCCCAAGGCCCTCTGACCTCTCTGAAGTGGGACAGCTTATCACGATCTAGTCATCAAAAACTATAATAATATACTAAAGACCTAATTATACAATTGTAGAATGATTTGGGTTGAAGGGACCTTAAAGATCATCCTCGCTCCAACCCCCTGCCATGGACAGAATACCTTCCACCAGGTTAATCTAGCTAAGCCTTGAACATGTAATTCAGTCAGTAATATTAAAAAATACAAAAAAGATCATTTCATACTCGGAGTAATATTGTGGCAGGCAGCAAGTTGCCTCCACATTTTCCCTGGCAGGATAGATATAATCATTAGCTGGAAAAGAGACAGTAGAGATACACATGCATACAAGTATGTTCAATTTGGAATTATGGTTAAAATGTTTATAAGCATAATGGATGTGACATGCTACCTACAGGAATTCCCTTAGAACATCACTAAGTCTTTCATGGGACAGATAAAATAATGACCTTAAGAGCAATATGTAATGAAACCATGAAGGACTTAGAGAAATAAATCCAAGATGTCGTTGCTGATGCTGAAGGGAATGCAGAAGTGATCTACTCCATGCAGATCCAGGGACTTCCCATCCTTTCCACATATACCTAGTGCATAAAAGTGTGGAAGACTGTGGGTTAGATTTCCTCTGTGTGTTCAATCTAGGTGTTCCCGCTGAGGGGTATCCTAATTCCTCAGTGGTTTTAGCTGGGTTTTTCCATGTGTATCTGAGAAGTAGGGAAGTGACAGCATCGAAGTGTCACCACACACAGCATACGTGTTTGTGGCAGCTGCTGCCTTGCCGATAGCAGCCATGGGCCTTGTGCAACACCCCTGTTACAAAGGGCACTCTAGTCAGAGGCTCTAACGAGCTGGGCTGCTGCTTTGCCCTCAGCTATTGATTTTTTTTTCTGTTCACATTCCCGTGATCAGCTTTTCACGAGCCCTCGCAAGCACCCCCCTGGGATTCCCCCCCTTTTTCACTGGTGATGATTAGGAAATACGTGTTAAATGCAGTGTGGACACCTCTGGGGTTTGCTTCAGCAGCTAATTAGTCCCCGAGCTTTGCTGGCGCAGCTGGACACTTGCAGTGTCGTGAGCACAGGCAGAGACATAGACTTTTATTCCAGGAATGTAATACTGAGAGAGGAGGATCTCCATCAGCTCCCACCAATATATGTGTCCATCAAACCACTCCATTTCACATAGGATCACAGAGAATATTTCAGGTACCCAGGAGACTTCTCTCCTTGCAATAGCATCTTCCCTACCAGAGCGGTAAAATTTTTGGAGGGAAGGGAGTTTGTAAAACCAAGATCTCAAATCTGGTGGGAACTAGACTATGAAATGTGGTAGCCTTGGGCCTTGTTCCCCGCAGAATTTATTTTCTTCTGCACATTTTTGTGCTCTTCAGTGTAGTCTGAGCATCTGAACCTGGATTTTATTGAATAAAATATTTTTGGCTCTTCTAAGGGCTGCAAAGGCAACACCTGAGAGACATTATTTCAATTTCTGTTTTAAAACATTAGATGGTATCACATTTGCAGAGTTTGGTGCTAGGAAGATGAGATCAACAGTTGCCAGAGCAAGTTGTTGCTTTCTTTTTAAAGACAAGAACCTGGGCCTTTTTGGATTTCTCATGATTTTCCTTAGCTGGCCATTGTTTATTAATGGCTTGGATAGTGGGCAAGGGGCATTGGTGCAGAAGAGGCATCTCTAGCCACAGACCCATCCTTCCCTGCTGAAGGTAAGTGGCACACCACCATATCCTAATTAGTATGACTCATATTATTCCACCCACACTCACAGAAGCCATTTTCTGACCATTTCCATGTGGTGTGTACTGGGAAAGCTCACAGCTTCTGGAGTAACTGATGAAGTATGGGAACACTACAGTATGAACCTGCAGTGCTAGACCTGCACCTCAGATTACACCTAGAGAGATGGATGCATACAGGCAGGAATACAGAGCATTCCTTCAAATTGGGTTGATTTGGAATTCCTTGGAGGAGTGGTAGAATGTGTTGAGCAGAGTAGCTCCCAAAAGGCAAGGACAGCCCTAGAACAACTTCATGACATAACCTTCTTCCCCCATTTCATTTTCCACCCATAGGCAGGTCATAATAACAGGCAAATGTAGGATTTCATTTTCCCTTCCTCTGCAGAGTTGTGGTGTGCATTCTGCTAGTAGGACTATTTTATCTGCCACACCTTACACAGGACACTGCCAGGGCACTTCACACGTGATACAGCATATTTGGTCTTTTGGTCATATTCACCTTATGACTGTGCTGGTGTTTCCTGGACTACAGCAATTTACAACTTCGATGTTCTCCTTACAGTCTATTTTTTAAACCGTTCTCTCATATCCAAGGTGTGGACAATAATGTCCTCATTTCTTCCTTTCAGTCTTGCATCCTACTCTGACTTTTGACAAGAAGAGGATAGAGAAAATTTCTCATAGGAAAGCCATCTGATCCGCTGGACCCATTGCAAGTGCTCATAACAACATATGTTTTAGGTGTCCCCACAGTGAAGTGGGCTACTTATCCCTCCCCCACAAAATGAGCTCCTCACTGGTCAGGACTAATGGTGAAAGTTGGGACAAGGAAAGTATAGGCTATGGGAGGAGATTTAGTCATCTAAGGCTAACCCTTGGGGTTTTGTGAGGAAGCCCTCCAGTGCCACTTAGAAAGGCTTTTCTGGAACAGTGACTGGCATGGTTAGGAACTGAGCAATGCACTTGTGCTGTTGTGGGAGATGGAGATGAGGTTGGGTGAGTGGAAACGATCCCTGGAGATTGCATTGACTCTGAGCATGGGGGACAAGCCCAGCGTGGCTCATCAGAGAGTGATACTATCACTCATCTGCAGAGTGGTACCAGCCATGGCAGAGCAGGTCAAGCTTCAAATCTTGCCGTTCAGGAGTGGCGGACTGCAGTTATAAGAGAGTAAGGGAAAGCAAAGACCATCAGTACTCCTTTTGAAACACATTGGATCATTGGGAAAGCATCAGGATGACAGTAATTTTAAAAATTGCATGTCATAGGGAGAGATTCTCTCAAAGACTGGCATTTGCTTGAAGTTTGCATTGTGAGATGCTCCAGACTGTGCTTCTCTCCTGTTTCTCTCCTATCCTCTAGTTCACTCCAGTTACTCATGGACATATTAAGATATTCAAAACATTACTAGGTCACAAGACATGTTTGGGTTCTGGGTGCTCCTGAGATTATCCTCTGCTCTGTCAGCTTTGCTGTTTGGAGGAAGACCGAATCTAATCTGGAGAGTGGCTGAGAGCACCCTTTAAAACAGGGGTGAGTGAGGCTTCAGTTTTGCATCTTGATCATTGTTGTAATGCTGCAGAGGCTGAAGGACTGGACGTCATTTTCCCAGATGAAGTCTGTGGGTAAGGTCTGAATGGCGTGAATTTAGATCCATCCCACCCTAGTTAACCCTCTAAGACTAGTGGGCATTGGGAAGTGAAGGATTCAAAGGTGAAGGAGCATGGTATGGAGGAGGCTGCCTGGCCAAGGAGACAGCTTGTTTACTGGAAAACCTACAGATTTAACTTCTTCCCACCACTATGGATCATGGCAAGTGACTGCTGCCCTGTTGCATCTGTCCAGCTGAATCTATGCCCAAATTGTGCTGCCTTCAGGGGACACTCAGATACCCATCATATGTGTACACCCTTTATACAGGAACTGAAATTTCGACAAGTGCCAGTGCAGGCAGCAGTGCTCCCTGGCATATTTGGAAATCTGCAAAGGAGGATGCAAATTGTGTGGTGATTGGGAAGATGGTATCCAGTGAACAAAGTCTAAGTAAGGACAAGGACAAGAGAACCCAGAGCTGAGTTCATAGCCCTGAGTCACTCCTGCTCTTCTGAGTGCTTCCATGTGTGTTAAGCTTCCCTGCGTGAGCAGGTTCACTGGACTCCACAAGGAAAGCATAGCTAAGGGAAAAAGTCATGGCCAATGTATGTGAGGTGGATTTCAGTGCCAAGAAAAATCATAAATCAGCCTATTAAACTCTTAGCTATTTTAAAGTCTAAATAAGACCTAAGGCTGGGTGACTTTACGGTTGGTTCCACTTGTGTCAAAGAAAGGAGACAAATTTAACTCTAGGAAGGAAGAAATTACTGCAGCCAAAGTCAAAGGGGTAACAAGCAAGTATAAAGACAACAGCAAAGAAAGTAGTAGTGTAGAATGACTCATAATCTACCAACATATAAAAATGTCATGAAGAAAAGCAGATGAAAAAGTTATAAGAATGAGGAAAACTCCAGAATGACAAGGAATGAGAATGAGGCTTGGAAAACTCATTTGGAGAACCAAATATGTAGAAGGACCAAAATGAATTCAGATCCTTATACTTTTGCTTGCAGGAAAAAATGTGATACTTGGACTGTTGCTGTTGAAATGAGGTGTGGGTGGTGAGGAAATGAAAAATGGCTAGTGCAGAGGGAAATTCTTCTCCAGTTAGATGCTGTCAAGGTCATAATCATCTGAAAATGACCTGTATCTTCAGGAGATCAGTCCTATGTGCCACGTCCCATACTGGCTGTTTGTATGTGTTAGGAAGCCAATTCGGTGAGCATGGTCTCAAATTGGTGTAGCTTGGAATATCCCTGAAGTCACAGCAAAGGGCATAGACTCTTGTTCTTCTTTCAGAAATTGCTTATGATGCTGGAGTGTCGTCTTCATTGTCACTCTGTTCTTCAGCCTTCATGACCAGCAGTGGACCACTACCACTGCAGCCTCCAGAGCCCTCCATACCTTTCCTCTTGAATACAGAAGATTTCATTTTGTAGAAAACACTCTTTGGCAAAGCCTTGACTCTTGTGTTACTATAATTAATCAGCTGATTAATTCATTTAAGTGGGTAGGCATGAAATTAATTTTAACAGTGTTCATGAATTTCCCTGTAGGAAAACTCCAAAGCTGAAGGGAAAAACTGAACACAAATACACATAGAAATGTTAAAGTTTCTTGTGTCATCACAAAACATGGAGATGTTCGTGGCAGGAATTACTGTGAACATGACTATGTAAATGGTGCTTTTAAAAATAATTGCAATTCACAGGTATAGGGAAGCTAGACATGGATTAAAGTTGTAGTTGTCCCAGTTTTGGTCTGGAGATTAGAGCAGCTGGCAGGTAAAATGCCAGGAGACTGGCATATAGGAGGGCACTGGATTGTGAAGGGTCCCACAGCTTGGGAAAAAAGTGCATATTTTGTTTGTTGAAGGTGGTAAAATGGGGTGGGAAGGTTGGAAGGCTCAGGAGCGTGCTGGGGGTTTCTGGTGATGAGGGTCCCCATGGCCACAGTGCGGTCAGGCAGGTGTCCCGGAGGGGAAGGGAAGGTCGTGCTCTTGGGATGAGCAAGTAATTTGGGTGCCAAAGCAGTCCTCTGGCTGGCTGGAGGAAGCTCTGTGGTTGACTTATGCAATTGTGCTGTATGAGGCTTTTCTCTGCAGAGTTTTTGCTACTCACAACTTTGAAAAGCGGGTGAGGTGGAGCCTTGGGATCAGCTTGTAGGACTGTGTCTCTGGGTTTAAGGAGTCCTGACCAACTCCATTGTTAGAGATACAGAGAGAGGGGCTGCTGCTGAGAAATGGATCCTTTCCCAAGTTCATCCTTTTCGAAAGCAATTTGATATATTGGGCTCTTTTACTTGCTTGCTTTCTTTTTGAAAGCTTCCGCGTCAGCAGGAGGTAGGTAAAGCGAGCAGCTCCTGCCTCTGGAGTTAATTTGGGTTCCCCAAGCCTAGATGCTGTGCTTTTGTGCTTTACTCTTTCACTGTTAGTAGCACTGAAGCGTTTTATTTTTAAGGGAGCAACTACACTCTTCCTCTCAACAGGAAGCAGAATATAAAAATAGGGGAGGAAAAAAAAAAGAATTTGGCAAGGAGCCAAGCCCAGTGGCTGAAGTAAGAAGTAGGGAACTTGGAGTAAGTGTAGTTGCCGGGACATTGTATGTCAGAGCGAGTCAGCGGCGGATTTTAAGGGTATCGGGGAGGACACGCGATGCCCATTTCACAGCGCAGATAAGGTTTGCGTCCTTAGGTGAATGTCCTGGCTCTGCGACTGCGAGCGAAGCTGTCGCTCTTGGGAGGGGATAAAGCTGCGTGTAAATGAGAAGAGAGGAGTGTACCGGAGTGCTATGGAGGGCAGCAACTTTGGTGCTGTGACTTTTACAAGGCTTCAAGGGTAAGATTTAATGCTTTCCTTCCGCACTCTTGTTTTTCCTGCCAGTTTTGGGGGGTGGGGGAGGCAGAAACTTGTGGGGTTTTTTTCAGACCCAAGAGTTTTGCGAAGCTTAATCAAAGCGCTCGGGGTTGAGCTTTTCCTACGGGCGAGCTGAGAGACGTCTGGGTGGAGTGAGCTGAGCTGTGCATGATTCCAAGCGGCAGCAGGAGCAGCAGCAGCCGCCCGGGGAAGCTGCTATTGTTTGTTTCAGAGGGATCAGACTGCGTTTCTCTTTGGGAACCCGCTCCACCACAGCTGTTAATCCGTAACTTGAGCGTCGTCGCAACTAACTTACCCAGAGGAGCTGAATGCAGTTTTTTGACTGCCATCCTGGTGTCAGTTTAAAGAGTGTTCTAATGAAGACAGATGGAGGATGTTGGATCATTACTTTAAGACGTGGCAGATAACAGACTGAGGCTGTTTCCCAGCAATTACAGCTAATTGCATTGGCACATTGGAGTGTAGGGGTAGGAACGCAGAATTTCACGGGTTTCTGTATGTATAGATTGGAACAGCACCAGAAAATAGCTGTAGGGCTGGCTCACCTCGTTCAAGATGCCTCCTTCAGGTATGGAAAAAGCAGGGAGGTTTCAGGGATACTTTCAAACTCTTAGCACCAAGTCAGTAGATTTAAACCAGGGGCTACACTACTTTTGTAAACCCTGATGCCTGAAGTGACCACTTACAGTACCCTAAACTTATTCCGGGTTTTAATTCTGCCAAATCTGATTTCAGTCCTGAACAAGAGTAGTTTTTGGATTCAAAATAGACATTTTGGTTGTCTACCCTGCAGCTCACTTTCTGTGTTTGCAAAGCAGGGAGTGGTGCAACACATGCTATTCCCTGTTTTGCTCTTGAAGTATTCAAACACAAGAGGATGTAAGGAGGGGTGGAGAAATGCAAATAGTAACGTATTTCAGTGCTGAAAGATGATTAGTACTAATTACTTCTAATGACTGAAATTTTTGCATCTGCTTTTGGTAGGGAAAAGCAAATGCATTGTTCTCTTTGGAACCAAAATTTGACAAATTTGAGTGAAACGGTTAGTGTAGCTGTCGTTCAAAGGGCCTCCTTAGCAAACACTTTGTGCGGCACATGGCGAGGTCAGTTTGTGCCAGGTGTGCCAGGTCTTTACGCTGCTCTTACCAGAGCCTTGGCAAACACTGCACTGTGATGTCCTTCTTTTGCAATACCTGTGTGTGAATGTGACTGTCCAGGTCCAGCATATGACATGTGGCAACAAAAACCTGGATGAAACAGGGAGATTGAGGACCTGATGTATTTTTAAATCCTTATTATTTTCTCAGATGTGCCTCCAAATACATGTGTAAAGTGATTCATGTTCAAAATTTAAGGACTGAGACCTCGTATTTAACATTATTACTCCACCAAGAGCAGTACACAGTGAAAACAAGAAGTTTTCAACCTTTTTTGTCATGACGTTCAGTGCTTGAGATCTGTTTTCTCATATGTTGAGTTATTGGTTGGATATTTAGTACTTAAGCCTGAAAACTAATAGTGGGTAAGATCAGTGGGTATTTGTGATCATTACATGATCTAAACACAAATTTAAAAAGCCCCAAATTTTTGTGCAACACCTGACCTGACCTAAAAAGGTGAGGGAAGGCATGATATGCTTCTGAATTTGTACCTGCATAGGGTTGTTCAAACTTTTTTGTGTGTATACACACCACACGATATTTGGTGGCAAAACTGACTAGAGAAATCTTGTTCTTCTGACTAATTCCCCTCATTTCTGGGTGCTTGCTTCTTGTACTACAAAACAATTCACTGCCCCCTCAGATCTGATATGACCACTGCTTGAACAGGAATTTCAGTCTGTACTGAGCTATACCCCATGGTCTAGATTAAAATAACCCTTCCAAAAATTATTGTATTTAACAGATTATTGTATTAATCATTTCACAGAGTTTGGGAATGAAGTGATAGGAGAAGAGGCACCAAGTATATTCTAATTCATATTTATCATTGAATCTGATGTATCATATATCTTTGTCCAGAGAAACAGGGCCAAGAAATGAGATGTGTTTTCTATCCACAACATCTACTCTGCATTCATCCACGTTGTGACATGTCTTTTCTCGTTTTGCCACTCAAGGGCTGTGGTGGTGGGAAATGCCTCCCTCCTCCTCCAGTTTGCAGTATAGCGCTCAATGAACCTTTGCAAAATCCACGTGTTGTAGCTCATTGCAACTTACCCCTCATTCAGAAGGAGCTTTGCAGTTTTGTTCTCAAGACAAACCATTGAATTGTGGAATGGTTTGGGTTGGAAGGGACCTTAAATATCCTGTTCCAACTCCCCTGCCATGGGCAGGAAGACCTTTCACTAGACTGGGTTGCTCAGAGCCCCATCCAGCCTGGCCTTGAGTGTTTCCAGGGATGGGGCACCCACAGCTTCTCTGGACAGCCCGTACCAATGCCTCACCACCCTCACAGGAAAGAATTTATTCCTATAATATCTAATATAAGCCAACTCTCTTTCAGTTGAAACCGTTTATTTGGCTGGGCTGAGTGCATGTGGCCAGCTCATGTTGAGCTTCTCATCCACCAGCTCCCTCAAGCCCTTCTCCTCTGGTCTGCTTTCAAACCATTCTCCGCTCATCCTGTACTTGGGATTGCCTTGACACACCTCACTTCTGTCTCTCTTAAATAAGGCAGAATCTGGTTTGTGAGCAAACATCACTTCCCTCTTCAAGACCTGTCAAAGCAGCTTCTCATTGTGGATATTGAAATACCCAGAGCCCTTGATCAAACTGTCAGTAGCCATAAACCTGGTGGATTATCTTTGCAAACAAGTAAGCAACAGAGAGACAGTTCATAGAACCTTATAGGTGTAATAGTGTTCTGTGGTGAGAGGGGATAATTTATTTGTAGCTCATATCCCCAGTTCCCTGTAGGTGAAGAACTGTGAATTTGAACTTTAAATAATTTCTGCTATAGGTCCTAAACATCTGGGGAAGTAACATGTGTCCTGTTAAGCTGAGGGGCTGGACCTGCATGAGTGCTCAAATACTCTGAGCCCCAGTTGATTATTGAACAGTGTAGAGTACCTGGGATAAAAAGAAATGGAGAAAATCCAAAAATAATCAAGTGGAAAACGGAACAACAACGAAGAGTCCAGAAGGGCTGACACAGACTGTGGAAAGCAACTAGAGGAGACTGAAGCAGCACTTCACTTTGCCTGACCACAGCTGGTGGCAGGGAAAATTAACACAAACAGGAAATTGACTTTTTTCTGACTATAGAATGTTTTTTGTGTGTTTATGGGTTTTTAATTAATTCAGGAAAAGGAGGCTATGAAATTGTTATACCAAAATTTGAGAAGTACTTAATGCCACACAACAAATGAAATATGAGATAATTTTTCCCCAATATTTATTTTTCCCTGGAAAGCATAAAAAGAAATTAAAACTGTAATTAAAAATAGATGTGAGTGGAGGAGGCTGATGACCCATCATTGCAAATTTGGAAGGAAAACAAATCTCAGATTTAAAAAATAGGAAAATAAAGAACACAGAACAGGGGCATGAATTTTGATTACATGTGAAATCTGGGGGGGAAGAAATAGGGACGTCGTTCATATATACAGGTGCAAAGATGTTGGACCATGGAGGTAGAATTGAGAGTTTAAAATAACCCAAGAAAAAAGGCCTGGGTCTGAAATGCAGGAAGAGCCAAGGTCAGCCAAGCGAGCACATCTGTCTGCACAAGATGTGATAAGTGAGAAAACGGGAGCAGTACCTGTTGTTCCACCAAAGAGGACAACTTCACCATTACTTGTGCTTATTTTTACACTGGCAGCTGATGGTCAATGTGAGCAGGCAGCCTTACACAGAAGCTGCAGCCCTTGTGAGAGTGGCTTTCCTCTGTAAAGAACTATGGGGGTTAAATGTGTCAATAACAAAGCAGTAAAAGAAGATATTTGCAATATTATGAAAATAAAGGGTACACCTCAATGCAATAGGGGTGTGTCCAGCTCTTAATGCCATCATCTGTGTGCCCATTGAATACTGACACATTTTCAAATTGCATTGTGGTTTGGGCAAGTCAGGACCCGAGTTTTGCCTAGAGGATCAGGTCAGCTTGGGAAGGATTCATACATAACTCCTGGGATTCAACTAAGTAAGCAGGTATTCTAAGTGTGGTGGAAATGACGTACTGGAGAGGTAATTGGTATAAATGGATGTGGCAAAGTTATCTCCCATGTCTAAATGTCCCATGCCCTAAAAGGCAAAGTTTTGCGGGAATTGAAAGCCCATAAGGGTATTTATGCTGGCCATGAGGGTAACTTAAATTTACTGTTGAGTTCAATGAATGCAATCCTGATTTAATGCATTGAAAATCTGTGTTTAATGTGTGAAAAGCTTTTCATGTGTTTTCCATATAAAAGCACTGTACTGTTTCAGTCTTCTTGTCATGCTACAGTCCCACCAGAAACCAGGGTTCAAAGAATCACAGTAATTAACAAAAGCCATGTGTCAGAGCTGAAGGAAGTTTCAGGTTTTTGTTTGGAAGATGTGAAAGTCTATTGTTTGTTTCAAGTTATTATTGCTGAACGAAAGCTTGTAACCATCTTCTCTTCTCTGCTCCCCCCAAAATATTAACATCGTTTTTTTCACCCTCTGCTGAAATTACATGCCTTGTCAATTGAGTACACAGCTGGGAGAGGTTTGGTAGCTGGGAATTGTTTTTCTAAAATGCTTGGAAAATACAGGAAGATCCAGGGTTCATGTGAGTCATGTAATCATCAATATGATGATTATAAGCAGTAAACCTTTTGCATCTTCGTGCTGACAGTGAACACTGACTTTTGTTTTTCTAAAATGTTTTGCAAATACAGCAACATCCAGAGTTCATATGGATCATATAATCATCAATATTCTGATTATAACCAGTCAACCTTTTGCATCCTTGTGCTGCCAGGATTACCAGATTAGTGATTATCAGATCTGTGGCTCCTGGTGCTTTAGGAAATCTGAGGTCTTTACCTCTATGTGTGTGGGGAGTGTGTCTCACTCTTCCCACCATCTTATGGGGAGCTCTCTGTCCTAGTTAGTAGGGTTTTGTAAGACATAATAGTAATTTTAAAACGTGGAAGAAATATGTTGAAAGTGATGGACTGAGGTCAGGGATGGAGTTGGTCAGCAGGGTCAAAAAAGCTTTAGGTTGTAACATTGCATATTTTAACTTTAAGTGGTTTGGCTTCATGGGCAGAGAAATTCTGGGGAGATGTTGTACCGAAACATTCTTTTGTGATAAGCAGAAACAATTGGTTAAGTGAATAGAGAAAGGACATCTTCCAAGCAGAGTGGGCACAGAGAGGCTCCCAAACTCCTCATCAAATTCAGATTCATGCAACTGCAGCTACTAAATATAGCTTTGCTGGAGCATCTGAAGCAGAAGTTTGACATATGCAAGGATTGTAGAGTTTTCTTTAAAGTTTACCTTTATTTTCTGCAAAGACATGAAACCCAAGCTTGCACTGGTGATGTATCAGGATTGCATTTGGGGCGTGGCATAGGCTGTGTTCACACGGTGGGTTTCCAAAATATCACATATTTGCTATTCCTGTCTCCTTTAGGGACTCTTGCTCTGCACAGATAGCATAGGATAAAGTGCAAAAATGACATTCTGTCACCCAGAAGACTTCTTCTAGATAGACTGTGGCTCAGGTTCTCAGCTTGCCTCACTGACCATTTAAAAAACTGGTACTCTGTTCCTGTTGATTCAGGCTCCTGGTCACAGAGCAATGCCATCTTTTCTCACGTTCACAGATTCTCTAGGTTGTCAGCACCAACATCACCTTCAAAGCTGTTAAATAAACTTGACTGATGATTGGGACACTGAAAATTTCACTACCAGCCAGTTTTGATGTGATTTTTTTAAATGCTCAATTCCTCTGCCTATCAGGATTTATTCAGGGCCTTAAATGCATTTCTGGTGCCTGGCCTTAGTTTCTGGGCCAGATAGTTTGTGGACAGCAGGGGAAAAATTTTATTCTACTCTGCCCCAAACACGCAGGATGACCAGCAGTGGACAACCGTGTGAGCCAGCACATGTTGAGCAGAGGCGGATTTACAGGAAACCAGTGCTTCCCGCTGCTTCCTCCTCCTCAAGGAGGTTGGTCTTGCTCTGGGTAGACACGCAGTTCCTCTGTACCTTAAGTACAAGCTCTGAGTGTGTGTTTCTCATTTTCATATAGCACCAATGTAGTGGGAATGTCCTTTTCAGTCTCTCTTCCACTGACTCCTTCTTTGTTCCATGCAGGAGATGAATTCATCAGCATGTCCAAGGTAAGGTAGCCCACTGATGCACTGCAATCTGAAAACCTAATATTGTTTTGTATTTTAATGCATTCTAGGTGATAAAACTCTGGCTGTTGGATGCAGTGCTTAGGAATTTGTTTCCCCCATTTATTTGGCATTGAATTACATGTATGTGCTGCTGCATGTGTTGTGAATTGCCTTCTCTTTTCTCTTGCAGAAGTTCCATGGAGTTGGACTAAAATAAAGTTTTGGGATGTCTCTATTTGGATTAAAATTTGGAAAGAAGAAATTGAAAGGTGAGTGTGGTCTGGTAATGCCCTTGTCATGAGAGAGCAAAGGAATGTAAATACAGCACACTGCAAGTCCTTGAGCTCCTGTTTGGGAGCATGTCTGGCCCAGAGCAAGGGAAGATACACTTTCTTTCCTTTCCCTCCATTTCATATTGCCTTGTAGGAGTGCTGCGGTCTGGGTGCCAGTGAATGGGGGCATATCTGCAACAGGACCAGCTACAGAGTTTGTGTGCTTTCATGACACGACTGCCTTGGGGAAGTTGGATTTTGGTGGTTTTTTTGTACAGGAATCCTTTGTGGGTGTGGGTGGATGAGCAATGCACAGTGCAAAGTTCTGATGCAGTCTTTGGATGATGAAATGTACTGGTGCATCTCAAATTCTGTGTTCAGTTTTGAGCCTCTCACCAGAAAGACTTTGAGGTGCTGGAGTGTGTCCAGAGAAGGGAAAAGCTGGTGAAGGGTCTACAGCACAAGTTTTATAAAGAGCTGCTGTGGGAGCTGTGGGGTGTTTAACCTGGAGAAAAGGAGCCTCAGGGGAGACCTTATTGTTTTCTAAAACTATCTGAAAGGAAGCGGTAGTTAAGCGAGGGTCAGTCTCTTCTCCCAGGTAAGCAACGGGACGAGAAGAAATGGCCTTGATACACCAGGGGAAGTTTAGACTGGCTATTAGGAAAAATTTCTTCACAGAAAGGGTTGTCAAGAATTCGAACAGGGTGCCCATGGCATTGGTGACGTCACCATCTCTGGAGGTGTTTAACAGATGTGCAGATGTGGCATTTAGGGACAGGGTTTAGCGATGGAGTTGGCGGTGCTGGGTAAACAGCTGGATTTGCTGATCTTGGAGGTCTTTCCCAATCTAAACAATTGTATGATTCTATTTTATCATGGCAATGGCCCAGAAATCCCCCCTAGTCAGAAACAGGAAGAAGAGTAAATTAGAGACGTGCACCCTGAGAGACCCAGTGTGCAGTCTCTGGTAGGGGATCAAGGTCTGCAGACATGGTGAAGAGGGAAAGTCTCTAGACTTTCCTTTCAGGGTGTTCCTCTCTGTATTTTATGAAGTTGAAATTACTGCCCTATTTGTATTTTGACAAGAAATTATTTTCCAACCTCTCTGAGCTCAGAGGACTGAACAGCTTTTTCCCAGGGGTTTATTTTTGCAATTGTGCTGCTGTTTCCCCTTCCTGGACCAGGGCAGACGGTGAGCCCTGGTGTTA
Source organism: Chamaea fasciata (assembly GCF_029207755.1). Classification (NCBI taxonomy): domain Eukaryota; kingdom Metazoa; phylum Chordata; class Aves; order Passeriformes; family Sylviidae; genus Chamaea; species Chamaea fasciata. The sequence goes on from NW_027094089.1 coordinate 19,473,086, forward strand.
AGACGGGGGCATCCGTTTGCTTCTCTGACAGTCCCAGGAGAGGAGGTTGTGATTGCTCCCAGGGAAGGATCTCTGCCAGTCCCAGATCTTTTTTACTTCATCTTGGCTTTGCAGATGAGGGAGCACAGGATTATATGTGAGCCACCATCTACTCAGGGCACCCCCACTTGTAAAGAAGTAGCTGTTCAGATTATCAAAAAGATTCTGTTGCTGTATTAGGAAAGTGGTGTGTTTTGCCTGGGCCTGGGCCTGGATTTTAGCCGGGAAGGGTTCAGTCCCCCTCCCTCAACTAAGCATTCGAGAAACTCAGATCTTCCTAGATATTAACCCTGTATTTTATTGGGAAGAACAATATCTTTTCCCATCTGACCATCAGTTCAAACCAATGAAGGCAAACTGGAAAAAGTTCAGAGGACTAAGGAAGCAGAGGTGATCAGGAAATGAGGAGCTTCCATAACAGGAAGCTGAAAGTGTTTTCTCCTCCTCTTGTGTTTTTAATTATCTTGCCTTGCAGCCTCAAAGCTATGATTTCTCCTTGCAAACATTTAACTAGGTGTGAATGCCAGTGATAAAGTGCTATTTTAATCCAAGAGTTTATAAACCTTTGTGTTTATATAAGTCCAAAGGACTGTGCTGCCTGAGAGCAGGCAAGGCCCTTGCACAGGGAACATCTTGCAGGGGCAGTGCTGCTTATGGAAAGACCAAATCTCTGTTCCAAAAGCAAAGCTGGATGACGTTTAACCTTGCTCATGATATGACTTTTATTGGAGGGAATGGATTACCTCAGGCATCAGCTGCTGGACCTGGTATCAGGATTGTTCCCATGAGATCCAGCTTTTCTCCCCAGCAAGGCATGGTTTCCACATGAACTGAGGTGCAGGTGAAATATGATAGGTGTAGTTTAAGAGGACAGGTTACATGGTCTTAAGTTTCTTGGAGATAAGGGTTGGCTTTTTATAGTCTCAAGGTCTTTATAGGAGTTGTCAGGAGTGTAACTAAAACACAGCTCATGCTGACATACAAAGATGCCTGGAGGAAGCCAGTTGCCCGATAATGTTGGTGAAGCTGTTCCAGCTGAAGCAGGGAAGTACATCTCTTAGATAAGCGGCAGAGGTGTTTCTATGGAAAAGGTGCCTGAGATCTTTTACACTGAGGTTTGACCTACAGTGAGCATGGGCGGAACAGAGAGGAAGGGGGGCACTTCTTGTTCATTGAGAGTGTGGAAGGTTGAAGATGGCTGATAATTGTGGAATATCTCTGTTCACTGGCTTCTTCCCATGGCAGTTTAGCTCAGAATTGGAGCTTCCTATCTAGAGGACAGGGACAGGCAGGTACTGTCCATGAAAAAAATGGGAATAGAGAGCAGGGAGAATTTATCTACACAGCTGGAAGAGCAGTCATTGCTGCAGTTTTGTCTCCATAAGCTCAGCCTCAGGGCACTGTGAGAGGAGGAAGAAGGTTATAAACTGAGCTAGGGTTTTTGGAAAGTTCCACTGGGTTTTCCTTATTGCTGGTCACCAAGGCAGCTGGGCTTGGGGCAGTCAGGCTCTGGCCAGAGCTTGGCAGCTCCTGAAGAAGGCAGTCCATGACTGGCACTATGGGACATCAAGCTCAGCTGCCTTCTGGGATCCCCATTCTGATCCGATGGGAAATGTTTCACCACAATAGACATTGAGTATGAAAAATGTATTTATTTTTGCATAATTTCCAATGAGGGAAATAACTGTGAATTGAAAAACTTCTCCTAGTTTGTTTCAGAGCTGTATTTATTTTTATGATTTTTTGCATCACTTCCTATCATTGTGCATTGCTGTTATTAACAACATGTGCAATTGTGTTAAGCTGTGATATTTACCAGCATGTCTAGGAGATACTGTTTTCTAGTTAAGGAAATAACATGTGCCAGCCAGTCACTATCAGACTAGTTTTCAAAATAAAAATGAAAGACTATTTCAGCTGCTTTTCTTGGCATGCTAATACTAGTCAAAATGATGTGAACTACTATCAGACATAAAACCTGGACAGAGATATAAAATTCTAAACCAACTGGGTGGGAGGTGGGGGGGGATCAGTTTTTCTAAATGAAGAAAATATGATTTCTACTGCTGATATATTTGAAAAATGTATATTTTATTCTGAAGTGGACTGAAACAAGTATGAAAAGACGTAGATGCTTCTTGAGAATTAATTTGTTGCCAGGCATTTTTGAGACATGAAGAGTCCCCACCTCTGCCCAGAGCTAGGGCAGGTGACTGAGACATTGCCAGGAGTAGGAAAGGAAGGAAAACCAGAACTGGTGTTGTTGCAGGAGATGGAAAAAGGGGGAGATGAGTCAGCCTATGTCCCTTCCTAGAAAAATCTTAATGGGGATATTTTCAGGTTTAAAATTATCCAACACTTCTTCCACCTGTGTTCCAAGAGTGCTATTTGACCACAAATGTTGTACATACTGGCCAGATCTGGGGCATCCTTTTGGAGCTGTCTTTTCTTCTTTTCTCTTTCCTTATGGTTGAAGGGGTCCAGGAGGGAAAGAGAAAGAACAAAGAAGTACAGGGGTCTTATCTAGTCTCCTATTTTGGGAGGGTCCTGGCATTCAGCCAATTAGGTATGGACTGGTAGCGAGGACATTCCAGAGGGATCAAAAGGCGAGAGACCATTCCCCTAAAGAATTACAGCATATGCTGCTTTTAGAAAGGGGCAGGGTCTAACATTGAACTTTATGTTGATGTTAAAAATCTATTAGACCAGAGGCAGAAATACTTCCAGTTCATCCTCAGGGTTTTTTTATTTCAGACCTTTCATCTGCTGCATGAAAATGGAGGTCAGTACATCACCAATGCGGGTCCTCTGTTAGTGATTCCAGTAGCAAAATAATCTGGCTTTCTATACCAGGGGTATATGGAATGTTTTACCTGTGTGAGAAATTCCACTATGTGTGGTGCTTGTTTGGTGCTTAACAAGAGGCTGAGCTCAGTACCAATCACCAAAGACACGGTCTATGACCACAAAAGTGTATTTCTCCATTTTATTTCTTCAGGAGGAAGGAGGATTCTTGGTTTTTTGAGGCAAAAAGACATAATAGATATATTTATTTAATAATGGAGGTACAGGAAGGATGAAAGAGTGCTACACCCATTGATCATGGTGTCCCTGTAAGGTCATGATGCATGCTTTTTCTTAATTAAATGCCTCACACTCAGCACAGTCTACTCCATTTCTGAGATGAAAATGCATGTGATTGCCGGCATAAATCCTCTCCAGCCAGGGCAGTCAGAGAGTCTCCACAGAGGAGGGGGGCGCCTGCGCATTAAAAATGTGTGGGTTTATAGCATGGAGCCCCATAGAGCCCCTCCTATGAGTCAATAAAAAACCACATTTGTTTGACAGGCGGCTGAACATGTTCCTGCTCCAAGCTGGGCTTGGCTCTGACCTCTCTCTCTCTGTTTCCATCCCACTGGTTTCTCACTGCTGCTGCTGCCCCAGCCATGCTTGCTGAACCCTGCCAGGCCCTGGCTGCAGTTCAGGGCAGGGATGGGCTTTGGTTTCGTGCTGCAGAGCAGCAGGTGAGCAGCACTGGTCAGGTTACAGCCTGAGGGTGACACAGCCTGACAAATGTCTGTGTCACAGACTGGCTGTGAAATATAGATATTTAACCACTATGACCCTCAGACCTGTCATATGGCTCTTTGCTTCACTCTGATCCATATGAGATGATGAACTTTACACATAAAGATCCCCGGCTTTTGTTTTGGATGAAGTTCACTTGTTGCAGCTCTGATCCCAGCAAGGTACTGCTGTGTTAAGAAGGTGAAATTTTCTGTATTAGTGCTGTAACAAATAATCCCATTCTCTTTACCCCAGTGACAGGGACTCTACCCAGATACAGCACCTGCAAATCAAAACACTTGTTCCATGATTCTTCACCCCAAATGATTGCAAAAAGGGGTAATTATTGCTTTAAGGTGCAAGGAGATTTTAGCTACTATCTTGTATAATAACCTCCTAGGAGAAAAAGATTTTGGTTGCCTAACACACTATATGATGACTTGCCCTCTCCCACGGAGTTGCCTTTCAATGGAGACTGTAATTCTCAGGATTTTTGAGGAGAGGATGGAGGTACTGACCCACCATCTAAGTTTTCAGTCTCTTGAAAACATAGAGGAGCAATCCAGCAAAGACCAGAAAACAGGGCCAAGATTTGTCTGCCTGTTAAGAGGTGGCTGGTCTCCTGGATGCTGGGTGTGAGGTGGCCATAGCTGAGAGCTGATACCAAAAGCTGGGCCACACAGTGATGATGTGGTGCCCAAAAGTAGAGAAAACAAAAGTTAGGAGGCATATGGGACAGGGAGGAGATAGCAGGAGACACAGCATGAGGTGTGTGACTAGAGGGGGTCTTCTGGGACTGCTTATAGCGTGTTGCAAAAGAAACCTGAATTACAGTCCCAAGTAGTGTCAGTTCTCTTGGAACCAGAACAATCTGTTACAGCTTTCATGACCTGGTAAGGGTAATAGCTTTGCTGAGAACCACTCTGTAAGGGAAGCTGGGGAGACAAGTCCAGCTCCTGGATGCCACTATTCGTAGCTGGTCCAGGGCAGAGTTTTTGCTCTTGACATCACTTGTTTAAGGGGTGGAGGAGAGATTATTATTTTGACAGAGTTTATGCTGTCTCTGTTCTGTTGTCAGGGTTGGTTACGCAGGCAGTCCCCTAATTGGGCTGTGTTCATTTCATGCCTAGTTTGTATAGGACTTGGCAAAACCAGGCAGATCTCAACCTCTCATTTCTTAGAGCCACAAGACCCAATATCTACAAAACTTTTCCAATACCCTGTTGGAAGCACTTTTTTTAACTTATACTCCTTAGCATAAACCAGAAACAAATTTCCAGGCTGTCTGACCAAATCTTGAATCTAACCTTTTGCAGGACTTTTCCATGCAGCTGTCCTAAAGTAAGAAAGCTGGTGGGCTGGCCAGTTACATTTATAGCTGATTTTTTGGCATGGATTTAATTTTATTAAATGCAGATGTTATTCTGAGGTTTAGCTTCTAAAACTATCTGCCTGAGAAAACAGGCACCTTCCCAGTGACTTGGTCTCAGTGGTTAGACGAAGAACTGGGCACTAAGCCATATTTATGTACGCTGAGTTTCCACTGATGAATAATTTAAAATAGTTTTCAGTGGCAGTGAAATGATAACTTGGAGCACAAATACCATTCCTTCTTTCCAGTGAATGCAATATGCAGAAGCAGAACATTTGACTTACTTAGAGATACATTAAAAACTTTCAAGAAATGAAAAACTTCTCCTCTGATATCTGTACAGCTTCCCCCTCCCTTTTTCCTCATTGCTTTCAGAATCAACAGGGCATGGTAAGACACGCATGCTTGGATCTACAGCCAAAAACCCCTGAGTTATGGTTTCCAGGCAAAGCTGGTGTAATGCTTGTCTTTTCTTAATATTTTGTTTATTGTGATCATCCAAGAGTCTTCATTTCTGTCCAGTCTGTTCCAGAAACAAATGAGAGCCATGTGGTCTATGATGGTTGAGAACTGCTGGATTAGGAGGCACAGCAGTAGGGCCTCACAGTCCTCAGTTGCTAAAAGCCACTGAGGCAGTGTTGCCCTGTGCATGTGGTCAGAGTGGTTCTCCTTTGGTGTACCCAGAGGACAGGAAGTTCTCCTGATGCTGTTGGATGCGGTTCCCTGTTTATTGTGGTTTTTCTTGTTTTAACCAAAAGTATTGGCTTTTACCCAGCAGGAAAAATTAAATTCTAACCTCATATTTTGGCCTTTAGAGACACTGCCTCTGAGAGAGATGGATGGCTATGGCAATCAAAAGCTCCATTCAGTTTTGAACCAGGTTCACAGTTACCTAGGGCCTTAAGAAAGGTTTATCACAGAAAACCTGCCTTTAGGTGCCATGTGGAAGTGCAGCGCCTTGATCTCATTTCTGTTCTGTTTCATGTCCCATTGCCTCATGTTTCTGTGCCATCCCAGAGCTGTTTGCTGCCACTAATGTTTCTCACATAAAAGCCATTTGGAGAGTGCATCTCTCACTGTTCTGAGAGGCTCCTTGCAGCTTTTTTCTAAGAGCAGTTGAGACTCTAGAGTTCAAATCCATGTGTCAAGTGCCTCTTCCCTGGCTGAAAAGACCCTGGGGGCAACCTGAGAAAGGGGATGGCTTGCTGCTCCCACAGTGTGCCCTGGGAAGAGCAAAGGAGCTCAGGGCATGTTCAACTGTTGCCTGCAGCACCTGAATTTCTGTTTCTGCATACTAAACAGAAAGCCACTGAGGACTTCAGAAACTGCCTTGTGACACGTGACACCGAGGCTCTCTAAAGCTTTGTCATCTATTCCTATTTACATTAACACCATTTATCTTTTCTGTGGCATTTCTTCCAGGACTAGACTTGAAGCCCCTGAGGAGGGGATAAGGGTAGCACTTACTGTATGGCAGGAAACAGGCAAGTATTGGGACGTTCTGTTTTTAACAAATAGCTTTATCTTTCATCAGCTTTGAGGATACCGGTTGCTCTCAGGAAAATTCCTGAAGGAGCACACAACACAATAGTTGAAGCCCAGCAAGTCTGGACCTCTTGAGCTCTGCTTCTGTTTTCCTCTGGGACACCAGATAAGTGACTCTGATCTCTTGGTACATTGTTATCCCTTTTGTGAAGATGTGAAAAATTTGTCTGAGGAAAGCAGTGAAGGACTTAGCACTTTAAAGGTGTTGAATGAAGCTGCTGTGCTTGATCTGAATCATCCATTTGGGGCAGATGGCAGCTGATTTCAAAATGACTGAAACTGTTAGATGTGCCTGAAGAAGGAGAAAAGCACATTTGCCTGCTAACATAGCTTTACATTAGAGGGCTTGATGAAAATAGAGACCAAAAAATGGTGATCTGAAAAAGGGCTTAAAAATCAGAGATGCTGTGTATTTACAGGGTCTTTGAAGGAAAAGGAAGAAGGCTAGCACTTCAATGCACTGAATAGCTTAGACACTTGCTAATGCAAGAGTGAACAAACAGGAATAACTAGATATCTTAACACATCATTTAATAGGTGTAACAGACACGTGCTGTGATAATTCATGAGGCTGGAACATTAATATAAAAGAATAAAACTAACTCTCTATGGTTAACAGAAGTTTTTGTTTTATGACTGCGTGGTCTGAAAAGCAGCTTGAAGAAAGAGATGAGCAAATTGCAGATCTCTTAGTAATTCTACAAGATAATGAACAAAGGCATAGCAAACCAAGAAGGGCAGTCTTTTGTGGAAAAAAAGAAAAGAAAATATGGTTTTCTGAGAGGTAGGACATGGTGACAAATGAAGAATTCTATCTATGCAGAGGCAGAGTTGGAGAGAACTGTAAAGGAACACGACCTACTCAGCTGGCATAGAGTTTTGGTGCAGAGGTGGGTAATTTTTTGGAGAGGAGAGAAGGCTGTTTCAGAAGTGATTCCCTCCAAAATGGAGGGAATGGGAGGAGTTGGCTGGTCCTCTGAAAGCTGGAGGGAGTGTAAACAGGAGTAGTTATGAAATGATGCAATGATACTTAGGAAAAAGTGACAGTGTCAAATTGTTTAACATTGATTTCAAGAAGGAAATCTTAAATAAATATGAATAACTAATAGCTGAGACCTCATGGGAAGGAATCCTGGGGTGGAGAGAGAATTAGACAGAGTTGTTGTTTCCTTAAATAATTGATATTAAGGGGACATATATTATTAATTGATATTAAGGGCACATATATTATTAATTGATATTAAGGGCACACGTATAAGTTATCACCTTTCAGAGAAAGGCTCAGAAGGATGAGTGAAATGATGAAATCAGAAGCTCCCCATTTGCTTCAGACAAAGGAAGGATGTATCTAGAAGGTGTAAAACAGTTTGTTTTATCCAGCACAGTGTGACAAAGGCTCAAAGTGAGAAAAGGCTGTCAAGGACATAAAGTTGCTCTGTAAGAGCTGGGGTCCCTGGGGAGTCTCAGTGGAAAAAGCCTAGCAAAAAAACCTAAGAAATCAGAGGGGGTTTGTTGTGGTTTGGGGGTTTTTGTTGTTGTTGTTGGTTTTGTTGTTGTTGTTGTTGTTTTGTTTGTTTGGGTTTTTTTGGGGGGGTTTTTTTGTTTGGGTTTTTTGGTTTGTTTTTTTTTTTTTTTTTTTTTTTTTTTTTTTTTGGTTTTGTTTTTTTTTTTGGTTTTTTTTTTTCCTCTCTAGACATCTAACATAATACTTGCCAAAAGCAGAGGAGAAAGGGGTAGGTTTTGGGCTGGAATAGCGAGAGATTGGGTTGACTGGGTAAGGTAAAGCATGCCCTGGAGCAGTTCTGCCTTAGAGAGTCTGGCTCACAGGCAGGCAAAGTTCAGAAGACTGGGAAGAGAGCAAGTACAGCATCCTATCTTGAAACAGGGAAAAAATAAAAGCTGAGCAATTATAGATGTATTTGCTTAACTTGAGTAAAGGTTAAAACAATACAGCACACCACTTCAAAGTAAGTAGGAGTGTATGTGTGGGGAAGAGATAATTAACAGTCAGCAGTCCTGAAAAACTGCATCAAACCAAAACTAATTCTGTTTTAGTGGTAGCTGGAGGGCTATTGAAAAAGCCTCAGATAGCCACCATGTATCTTGACAGTCACTTGTGACATTTTTACAAGTAGAGTGGAGATACATGCTTGAGATAAAATCACAGTGAGTGCCAGATTTTTCAGAAAAAAAAAGGACATGAACAATAGATATTGATGACTGATTAGGAAACTTGAAAGATTCATGAGGGGTATATCCCATCCTGAGTGTGGTATTCAATATTTACTTCTACATCTTGACAGAATAAAGAACACACTTAGTACATCTGTGAATGGCACCATGCTGGCAGGAGCTACAAGCACACTGAAAGATAGGATTAGAATTGACTAGTTGGAGAAATAGTCTCAAAGAATTTGGATGCAGTTCAGCAAGGACAAATGAAAGATTTGGATTGCCTGATGAGGCATCAGCCTCTGCCAGAAAGGATCTGCCAAAATGGATCATATTCTGGGAAGCCCTTCTCTGTGTGCTGGTGGTGCATAAGGATATTACTTCAAATTATTATGCATGATATGTACTGTCTGCAAGGAAAGTTGCTTTTCCCTTGTGCCCTGGTCAGTTTTGGTAAGATCTCAGCTGCAAACCATGGCCCATTTTGGGCATGCATCCAGAATGGGCTGAACTAGCTGGGAAGCCCACTGGAGAGCACCAAGAGTGATGCTCCTACTGATGGATTAATGCATAAGAAGAAACGGGAGCTGCTTACCTTTGGGAAGGCTAGCGTAAGGCATAACAACCTTCAGTACATAGTGAACTTGGAATCACAGAATCATAGAATCCCTGCACAGAACAGCTCCAAGAACCACACCTCATGCCTGACAACATTGTCCAAATGCTTCTTGAACTCTATCAGGCTTGCTGCTGTGACCACTTCCCTGGGGAACTGTTGCAGTGACCAGCAATCCTCTGGGTGAAGAACCTTTTCCTGATATCCAATCTAAACTTCCCCTGACACAACTTCAGGCCATTCACTTGGGTCCTGTCACTTGGCATCCAGAGGAGAGATTAGTGCCTGCCCCTCCTCTTCCCCTTCTGAGGAAGTTGTAGATAGCAAGGGTCTCCCTTCAGTCTACTCCTCTCCAGACTGAACAGACCAGATGACGTCAGCTGTTCCTCATATAGCTTCCCCTCCAGTCCCTTCACCATCCACATGACCCTCCCCTGGTCTCTTTCTAATAGCTTTTATACCTTTCGTATACTGTGGTGCCCAAAACTGCAGAGGACCCGAGGTGAGGCTGCACCAGTGCAGAGCAGAGTGGGATAATCGCCTCCCTCAGTTGTCTGTACTCTGCATCCTTGGCAAGTAGCACAAGGAACTTAGGGGAAGCAGAAGACCACCTCTGATCCTCCTGGGAGAAGGCGAAACTTCTTGAAATTGAAGTAATGAGTTTTATGTTAGATAATGCAGGGAAAAACTGCTCTAGGGGAAGGAAACTTCAGTCCTGGAATAGGCAATTGAAGAACAGGTGTTGCTGGAGCTTTCTATGTAATTTTTGGGGAAGAGGCAAGACCCTGCCTTGAGGTAAAGGACAGGTTTGATGAAGTTTTGATATCCTTCCAGTAGTTTTTGATTTCATGATAGATGTGGTGATGGTGTCCCATCAGCAGGATGATGCTCAGAAATGCACCTCTACTGGAAGAAGGGCACCAACTGTAGGCTGATGGCAACAACTCTAGAGACTTCAGGGGGAAGAGAAGAACAGGGCAGGAAGAGTGAGCATCACTAGTTATAAGTGGGAGCTCCTACCCAGAAGGTGAGCAAATTGACCAGGCACTGGCATTACAGTGAGTAGTGGGTAGAGGAGACTTGTTACGTAGTGTTAGGAGTGCCATAGTACTAGTCCATAGTGCAGCTCCATCAGCATCACCAGCCACCCCAGGTCCCTGGCATGGGGCTGTTGGCACAGGCTCTGATTCACTGTGTCGCTCCCTTCATAGCAGCTATGCTTGCACTTTCTGATGCTTCATTCACATCTATATTGACTCTGCTTACCCTCAAGCATGATGGATGTGTTTCCTTTTCTTTGCAAGCATGATGGATGTGTTTCCTTTTCTTTGCAGAGGAAGAGAGACAACTTCAAGCAAACAATCGGGATTTTAATCTGCAGTTTGAATATGCTGTAAGTAACCAGCATATGTTGTTTTATGCAGATGTAGTCACAGATGTAGCTGCATCTGCTTCATGTCTCAAGTGTTGTTTCAAAGGGGTGAACAGAATTTCATGCCAGCTATGGCTCTGCAAACCAGGCACACACAACCCAGATGAACCAGCAGAGGTGGACTGCTCTGAGTCAGCCTGAAAAATGGGCAGTTGAAGGTGATCCGATTCTGGAAAAGCATGACACAGTGACTGCACACTTCCAGAAAATTATTTGTGAGTCAAAGCTTTTGCAGGATCAGGCTCCAAGGCCTTTCAATAACAGAACCTGCGGAGAGTTTTCTGTGGAAATTTGTCTCCATTTAAAGTAAAACATGAAAGGAGATGTGTCAGTTCCTCAGCTTTTTGTAGTGAAATCATCTCTGTCAGGAAGGTTTTGAATCTGGCCCTTGTGGCTTTCTGCCAGCTTTTCTGCCAGATTCTTAACAGCCTGCTTAGGTTCACTTTTCGCTGTGATGAAATCTGTGACTCCAAAGTGCGCCCAGACAGAGGCCTGCTGTGTCCTAGGTCTGCCAGGCTAATTAGCCAGGGAGTCCCTTGGGCAACTTGATTTCCAAAGCTTGTGGACCATTTTCTGATGCTATGTGGAGAGGAGGGCTAGCTCAGCCGCTAGATCTGTCCTGCCTGCCTGCAGCGACATCCCCTCTGTGAGGCCGTCCTGAAAAGCTGCATTCTTTCGAAGTGTTTGCAGCTGCCAATTAATTCTGAAGTGAATTTTGTGAATTTTTGTCCTTTGAATATCTGAATTCCCATGGCAAAATTAATCATTCTGTTACTCAGGAGCTCCTTTGAATCACATTTTGGTTTAGGAACATCACAAGTACTTTTCTTGGCAAGAGCTGAAAAAACTAAGCATTTTAGAACACACTAATTTCTTGTCATGGGAACAGTCTGACTTGGCAGGAGCTTTGACTAATGGCAACATGGTGATTTTCAGTGGTCACTTTTCATCCACGAACTACACAACATGGGCTAGAGAGTCCCAGGGTCCAGAGAGTCCCAGGGTCCTGCTGCATGTGTCCTGAATATGAAATGCATGAAAGTTAATATATGTGAAGTACTATGCAGCATGAATGTCTTATCAAGACTGGTGATTTGAGACTGGGGAAGTGAACTTGATTTGCGCACAACCTGTCAGTAGTGTGCTGGGGTGGGTATTGCCACTACATATATTTTTGTCATCTTCCACTGAATGATTCCTATGTGCAGTAGTGGGACAAGAAAGTAGGAGGGAGATGGGCAGTAACGTCAGGGTAGAGGGAACAAGCAACTCTTATGGTTCCTGCCTAATTATGTGAAAAACTATTCAGAAAACTGACTTTGCATGACACTGCTTCCCAGCTGATTGCTTGACTGTCCCCAAGGATTTGCAAATAGCCACAATTAAGTAGACGACTTTGAGAACACTTCAGAATTTCGGTAAGTCTGTGATTAGGTGATAAAGTGAAGGCAGCCAAAAAGCCAGCTCAGTATAATATGCTGAAACTTGGCAGAGTTTTGGTAGTCATGCCCCTCATTTTAGTCAGCTATGGCTCATGATTTTTGTAGTCCTGTGTAGAGACTGAGGCTCAAGAAAAACAGAAAACTGGCCAAAAAGAGCCAAGCCTTGAAGTGATGAGTGGATGGTGACGTACTAACAGACTTTGGGTGGTGATGCAAGAACTGCTCTAACAGTACGGGGCTGCACATCATATCCTGGGCTGCTTATTTCCAGTTAAGTCCTCGCAAAAGTTCAATTTATTAGCTCCACGTTACTAGGGTGTATGAAAAGAATAAATTACTTCAGATCCCATGCTGTAGATTGCTGATGAATGTGGAAATGACAAAAAGGGAGATTGTCTCCTGACATCCTTGCATTACATATTCACGATGCTCCTGAAAGTTAGCTCTTCCAGGCAAGGGTTAAATTTGGGTACCTTCCTCACATTCAGATTTGTCTCATCATGTTGGGGTTGCACTGCTAAGCACTAGGATGTGGTTCGGGGAAAAGGACCACAGAGATCCAAAGGAAACCCGCCAGTATAACGAAGGTTTAAAAGTATTTTGAAGCGAAAGTCACAGGAGTGAGCTTCAGATTTCTTGGTAACTTAAGGCCACATTAGCCATAAAACCTATAGAACAGGTTCTTGTAACAAAGCTAGGTGAGGCAGTAAATGTTTCTTTAGGGTGAGGCAGTTGCTGAGAAAGGCCAATAAGGAAAAAGAAAGGGAAATGGGAAAGAAAGGGAAAAAGAAAGGGAAATGCAAACCTAGGTGTATTGACTTACTGCTGTGGCCGGGCTTTATGTCCCACCTGGTGTGAAGATTTGAGCCTTTCACTAAACGGACAGTTTCAATTATGTAGGCATGGGTTAAAGGTACAGAGGTGTTTTGTCCTTCTTTATCACAGGGAGAATAGGGAAGTGGGAAAGTACAATCAGAGGTGGGTGTGTTGTTCCTGAAAATCCCTGTTCCTGGTGGGACTTTGTCCCGTGCCGATGCAAAGTCTCCAGGATATCTATGAAGGGAGAAGAGACGAACTGATAAAGACTTGAAAACTCTATTGTGTGTGGGGTCTGACATCAGCTCTGGCAGCTGCTGAAAAGTGGCCCTCCTGGTATGAAGCAAGACTAACGAATGGCTCAAACCAGCTTTGCAGGAACCTGGTGCTGCACCATGGAAAGCCATGTCTGTCAGTGCGTGCAAGAGCATGTCCGCCTACATCACACTACAACTTGCAGGAGAATTCAGAGGGCAAATTCCCTCGCAGAGCTGTCAGAAAATACAGGAGATGCTAAACTGCAGTGTGTCCCTGCCTGCCTCACTTCTCCAGCCATGAGGGCTCAGTAGTTGAGCAGAAGGGTTAGAAAAATTAAACAAACTTTAAAACTAAGTGCTGTGCAGTTAACTGGAAGGATTGAGTGTGAAAGTATGTACACTACCCACCAGCTCACAAAATTAGTTAGGAATGACTCAGAAACCAAGTGTGAAGGAGTGGCATGAAAAGGCACTTAAAGCAGCACAGAAAAGGGCTCAGTATAGGTCAGTAAAAATGAAAAGTCAAGTCCTAATCCTGTGTTTATTCACAATGCAGACAGAAAGATCCTTCCTCAATTCAGAAAAAGGTTTGTCTGTGTAAAGACTGAAAGAAAGTGGAAAGCAGAGTGTCAGATATGGGATAGCAAGATTTAAGGACTTTAGTCAACTTAATCTGCCTGCACTCTCCCCAACACAGCCACAGAAGGGACGGCCTCTGTGTGTCCACCACGATGGGCTCTCCATCAACACTCTGGAGAGGAAAATCTCTTCTGAAGGCTTTTAATGTTTGCTCTGATCCTAGTTTCTTTTTAAAGTCTTTGCTTTCACATTGGAATTTAGCACAGCTGCACTGGGACGTCATGAAGGGCTGCGAAAACAACTTTGAAATTGGCTTTCAGACAATAGGAAAGGAAATGCAAGGCCTATGAGTCAATGACAGATTTCATCTTGGATCAGGACCCAGGGTCAAACCAGCATTCCTTCATCAGGACCAGCAACAAGGGGGCTGCTTGGACTCAGGTCACCTGATGAAGTCTGTAGTGAAATAGGAGGGATGTATATAACTTCCTAAAGCCAATACACATTGCCCTGGGGTGGATCAGCAGCTGGGTTCTTATCTCTTTGAAATTTAATTGGAGAGCAGGGAGGTCTGGTAGTAGCTCAGACTCTGCCCCACCTCCTCTGCTTGAATCTGCTTTGATCTCTGAAGGCTGCTTGGTGATCCTAAAGGACCTTATCAGTGTGGTCTGGGTTGTGGCACCAGCTGCCCTCTCTTCCTGTCTCAACCTGCAAATGTTTCCCAGTGTCCCTCATGCTCAAGGCTGAAGGGAGTGTGGTCTGATGAAGTGAAAAGAAGTCTCAGTAGTCTCTGAAGGAATAGCTACAGCAGCAACCTGCACACTCCTTCTGCATTTAGTAAGGTGTAAGTTGGATTCATCCAGAGAGCAGTTGAGGCACTGTCAAGGAGCAGCCAGAGTGGGGCTGTACTACAAGAAGGGGCAAGTTGGAAGTTGAGGTGGTCCGAGCTCAAACAGAGCTCTCACTAACCAGGGTGCAGTCCTGCAGCATCTGGCTGGCTGGGACAATGATGGAGTCCATCCTGACCATTGCAGACAAGGTGAAGTGATAAACCAGGTACAGGGCCCTCTTAGAGAGCCCAGACAGAGGTGTCGAGAGACAGGGCTGAAGACAAATCTACATCAGAGGTCCAAGGTCCACCAAGGAAGTAGAACTGGATAGATATATCTGGGAAACTAGGGCAGATGACGGTCTGGAGATGGGAACTTGTACAACATAGCTCAGGTGAGGATAGAAGGCTCATGGCTGAGCTTAAGTGAACAACTCAGCTCTGGACAGGGGTTGTGGATGGATACACCAGGTGAGGTCAAGGCCCTCAAGGCATATTAGGCCCCTGAGAAGCACATAAAGTTTGAGCTGTGCAAGATGTGGTCTTTAGTGAAGTCCACAGACTCCTTTGGATCAAGTCCTCCACTCTTCTTCACTTTAAGTCTCATGGAGAGAATACTTCGACCACACTGGTTGGGAGTCTTGTTGTGTGAGGCCATAATGAAAGCAAAACAGTGGTTTGGAGTTTGTCTCCTTTGCACCACTCAGGAGTGTTCTACCCTCCCCTTCTTTCCTTCTTGCTGCCAGGCAGCGGCTTCAGGTACTGAGCCAAGCCAGAGGAGAGCACAGGGTTGTCAAAGGGGATGACTAAGAGACAAGACCTTTAGGTGTGCTTGGCTTGTCTGTGAGCAATGACATGAGGTTGTCAAGCCATGCCAGCCCTGTGTCCTCCTTTGCACCACTGTGAGAAGGACACTTACCACACTGATGATTAACTGCTCAATAATAGGATGACTGAAGGAACAACATAAGAAAACACAACCAGTGATCATGCTTTCCTACTGATTTTCCTGGCATACCCAACATGTGACGAGATTCTGGAACTTACATTAGTGCTGTCAAGAGAGGATTGAGGGGTTGCGTATATAAGACATTCCTGTCCTTTTTCTGTTTAAAGGAAAGAAAAATGGGGGTTGGGGGAGGTGGGGGGCGTTGGCGCAGAAGGGAAAAGGGAAGAAAACAGAACTGGGGTACATTTTTATTTCTGGTGTTTGGCTAATCTGTTACTCCTGGCAGTTTACTTTTTTACAGGGACTTATACAGGGACCAGATTAACACCACCACATCCTTTTGGCCTTTATCAGTCTTCTGTTGAGCTGGGGCTGCTGCCTGCCATCAGGAATAAGTCAGTGAACTTGGGAGTCTTAAAACTGATCTCGTCTGACTGTTCTGTACTCCCTGTGAAAACAAAGCCTTGTTGACACCATATATGCTGTTACATGAGTTTATTAAAAATGTTCATGAGCACATGCACAGCCCTGTGGTCCCATTTCTGCTTATGGATTCTGTGTGCTTTTCAGTGGCACTGCTGCAGTTAAACAGAGTGCCATGGAATTGCACTTCTGCCAACTCCTAGGTGAGGCTTTACCAAAACACCTAGCAAAGACATTTCTGCTGCTCAGCTGTTCCTTTGGTCTGTGCTACACAAGTACCCGGGAAATTACCAAGTGTTGTGGCATAACACCTCCCTGTGGGGTCACCAAAGTCTTGCTAAAATTTACTTACGGCTACGTTGTCCAGCTGCTGGGAACTATTATGTCACTTAGCCAGGGGTATAAGTTCAGAGGGTCAATACCTTGCCATACCCTTTAGCCCCTGTAATCTAGCCACAAAAGCAACAGTGTCTCTTATTTCCGGTGACTTTTATGGCAAGGAGATGATTTGTTTGCTCAGCGATCTAAGGTAGGAACCATCTGCTGAGTTTTGCTTGCTGTTGTACGTCTCAGGCAGGCTTCTGAAAACACCCCCAAAGTAACAGCTCATCCGTCAGATCTGGACTTGTGTAACTGTGGAGAGATGAGCACTATTCTTAGGGAGAGCATTTTGGTGGAGTCACACCTCCAGGAGGTGTGAATCTAGCCCCTGAAAAGAGCAGATGAGAATAATCCCTCACCCACAGACAACATTGCTCTGGTGTCAAGCTTTGCATCTGGAGAGCTTCAGGCTGACTGTGTGTAACCACACTCAGACCTGCTCATTTAGGACACAAGTGCATGCAGGGACTGCCCTCAGACAACCAGAAGTCTAGGGCAGATCACAGAGTAAATTTAAAGCTCCCCATCCCCATCTTTGTACTTAGCCCATAGAACTGCCCTTCTTAGCCATTGGTTTTTATGGATTTATAGGAAAAACAAAACAGAAGTTTCAGCAAGGCCTCTCAATACCTAATTGCTGTTACAAAGAGTATTCCTCTCCATGACTTCTTTATGGGAGTCTCCCCCAATGAAGGCAGAAT
The DNA here is from genome assembly GCF_029207755.1 of Chamaea fasciata. Taxonomy (NCBI): domain Eukaryota; kingdom Metazoa; phylum Chordata; class Aves; order Passeriformes; family Sylviidae; genus Chamaea; species Chamaea fasciata. Next base: position 19,490,206 of record NW_027094089.1, read on the forward strand.
GTGCGGACAGTGAGGCAGATGATGTGTTAGAGGCATTGCTTGTGAAATAATGGCTGCATGTGGAGTATTTGATGCACTGCGGTGGTGTAGGCTCCTGTAGCACCCCTCCCACCCCACAGTCAGGTTCTGGTCCAGCACTAAAGAGCGCCAGGGTTTGATGATGTTAAGCATCACAGAATAGGATAAGATCAAGAGCAGAGTCCATCTGAGTTTCCCTGTAGCTGGCCAAGAGCCTGAGCTGTCAAAGCACACAGCCCTGTAGTATTGCCTGAAAACATAATTGCTACCTGAGAGAATTTGGTTTGTTCAGCCTGGAGGAGATAAGGCTTCAGGGTGACCTAACTGTGGCCCTTCAGTACCTGAAGGGAGCCCATAAGAATGATGGAGAGGGACTTTTTACAAGGGCAGGTAGTGGACAGGACAAAGAAATGGCTTAAAACTGAAGCTGGGTTTAGATTAGATACTGGGAAGAAATAATTTACTGTGAGGGTACTGAGGCACTGGCACTGGTTACCCAGAGAAGCTGTGGGTGCGTCCAGGCTGGAGCAACCTGGCCTGGTCTGAGGTGTTCCTGCGCATGGTAGGAGAGTTGGAATGAGGCTATCTTTAAGGTCCCTTCCAACCCAAACCACTCTATGTTTCTATGATTATATGATATCTTGCATAGTGCTTCATCTGTATCTGTGATGTGGAAATGCAGAGCTTTGATTTGGAAAGGCTGAAGTTTTCTCTTGTTTGTCATTATAATTTGCTATTGATATGTCTTTAGCCGCTGAGGTGCATGAATAAGTTATTTTAGAAATATCTAGAGTAATTACAAGTCCTTTTTTTCCTGCTGATCAATTTTAATTATAGATTCTAGAATAATGAAAAGATTCATGATAATACTCCCTGTCCTTATCCTCAGGCCTAAGTGCCCTAGTGTCCCAAAAGGCAGTTTGTACCCAACAATATCATGATCCTGAACAACTATGGAGAAAACACTGGTTATCCAGATTCCTGCTGTTAAGTATTTGGAAACTGTTATGTCTGAGGTTTTTACCGTGCCTAATGGCAATAGGAAATAAAATGAATGGCTGTGGTTCATTCAATGATTTTCCTGACGTAACTAATGGACAGAAATAGAAGGCAGGAATTGAAATAAACCACTCCCATTCTGTTCTTATTCCCCTCTGAGACTTTTTCAGGCAAAGATCTATAAACTTTATCTGAGTGTTTACTGAGTAGTTTTTCCCATGTTATATGTGACCCTGTAAAATCTGTTGACGCACAAAGGTCAAGTACCCTGCATGCACTTTTCCTGCAGCAACAATCTTGTTTTTTCTTTAAGTAAGCGGTCATGGTACTTTTCCTCAGAATACTGGGCAGATTTATATATTTAGATTCAGCTTTTATTTAAAAAAACCTGCTAGACTCTGTGCCTGATGGACACAGCCTTGTCAAGCAATTTAGTTCCCTCTGAGATGCAGAGGATGCTGTTATTCCATTGCTTCTGTTTCAGCAGCGTCCATGGAGTCTGTCTGCAACACATACCTGCAGTTAAGGATTTTGAAATAAACCAAATTTAACTACATGTCATGGCATAGACAGAGTTAACCACACTTGTAGGTAGCTACATGATACCAGGAGACAGGCAATATTGTGTATAAGATGATCACTGATAAATACCTTTTCTTGCTGGAGTGCAATCAACAAGAGGATTTGGCTAGCTCTTCTATAAAGGCTGCTTTCATTTCTGCCCTTTTAGAGATTTACTCATTTGTCTTGTCCAAGGGATAAAACATGATTTTAATGCTGAAGAACATATGCTGTACTGTGTGTCTGAACATAGAGGAATTCAGTAACTGCCTGAAATGGAAGAGCTTCCCCCACACATACCTTTCAATGGTAACCTGAAATAATTGGTTTGGTGCTGGAAACTTGCTGATGCATGTCAGTGTAGATGCTGAGATCCTGGATGAATGCATGGAGAAGAAGTGGGCTGTGATTCATACTTAGTAGCTCCTGTCCTCCCACCAGCTTAGCAATATCTAAAGGCTTTTACAAATATCACAGTCACCATTTTCTCTGCTGTTGAACTGGCATATTTATCATGGAATTTAGGTGTGCTTCATATCTGCCTCCTTGTACTGTCACACCTTAGGTTCCCTGGAAGGGGGTTAATGGGCATTGTCTGGAGAGCTTCCAGGGGAAAAAATTTAACACGTTCTCACAATAGGTGGGATTCATCCTTCCAGGACTAAACCTGGACCAGAGCCTGTTAAACATCATATAAAAGATGATCTAGCACACCTGAAAACTAAAGGGACAGCCTCAGTGAGTGGGTCAGTATGATGGATAGAGCCTGTCTGGCTGATGGCAAGTATTGGACCATACTGCTCTGATCTTTTGGGGAAGAAAATACCCAGTTCTGCAATATCAAGCTTAGGTCTTTCTGTGGTTTGCAAAAGAGAGATGGGGGAGCAGCCACTTCTTGTGGCTGGAGAGGCTGTCCGAAATTATAAAAGGAAACTGGAAATACGGAACAGAGCTGCAGCTCGCTTACTGAAATGGTGAGTTCTTGTATTAGTGACTGTTTGCACAATGCCACATCCAAGTGATTTTTGTGGAATAGAAACAAGCCATCCATTGAAGCTGCTGAGCTGAAAGTTTGCTGAATGAGCTGAAAATGATAACAAAAATGTCATATTCTGCTCCTGGGAGGACATAGACTTCCCATAGGGCTGTCCAGTCAATGGGTATTTCAAAGCATCAGACAAGCTACAGATGGTTGACCTGGCATGTGTTTTCCAACTCTGCTTTGTAGGTGCTAACAGCAAAATTGTTGTCTTCTGGTTACAGTTCTCAATTTTCTTTGTGCACTGTGTAAGTAAGAAGACTATTAATAGAGGGAAGATGTTATGAGCAACTACATACAAGTTTATCTACCTGCAGCAGCACTGGCATAAGCTGAGCATCATGTTTTCATCCATTCCAGGAGGAATTCTCTGTTTCTCCAGACTTGGCATGATTGTGTGGGGGAAAAGGAAATGCTTTTTGAGCTGCTGTTGGAAACAATGTTATTGCTAAATATAAGCAAGTAAGACACAGTTGAAATGTGCTGTGCTGTAATTTTGTTTCCTGTTTTACCAATCCTACTTATTTTCGTTTTTTTCCCCTACAGAACAATTCAATTAAAACATCAAAATACAATTTCTTCACTTTCCTGCCTCTCAACCTGTTTGAACAGTTTCAGCGAATAGCCAATGCCTACTTCCTTTTCTTGCTGATTTTACAGGTATGAAATCACTTTGCTGTTTCCAGTAGATTGTTCTCTGTTATCAAAGCCAGTCTGTTTGACAGGTGTAATGAAGTGCAAACTATATTACTGGTGTGAATTAGCATCTTAGTAAAATCTTACAGTACATAGAAAGTAGGGCAGAAAAAAGCAATTTTCTCTTTTACCTTTGGATATGAGGGTTTGAACTAAATGAAGAAAAAAAAGTTAATTATCTTTCAACAAACTGTGCAACTTTTCATGCCCTACCCTACTATCCCTTTGTGTCTACATGTGAGTGCTCTTGGCTGTCTATCCTGGGTTGAAGTATATTCTATCACCATCTTCATGAACTGTTGAAACCAGGTGAGGCAGGGATCCCTGCCTCCTCCACTCTGGCTTATCTTCTGTTAATGGGCCCATCAGCACCTTTGCTGCACAGCTCACAGATAACCCCCTCCTGGACTATCTCCTGTTAATGGGCCCATCAGGCCTTATCACATGACTCACCATCCCATTGTGAGATGCTCCGCCCAGAGGGAGGAACCAAGCATTCCAGCCTGGATATAAGCTGAGACTCTGAACACCAGAGGGGCGCTTAGCCACTGGATTCCCAGAGGACCCGAGCTACCAGACCTTTCTACAGGATCACTGCGTCAGGAAGACCACCTCACTGCTTCCATCACTCTGCTCAGGTTGTATTCTGACCCTGTCAGTGGTCTTTTGTATTATTGCATCTATTTTATTTTACTTTCTTTCCTTTTTTTTTCCTATTAAATTGTGTCTCTGATTTGGAGCCTCTCATTTGTTTTGCTTTCAAACTACTACATTTTTGGCGCCCAACGTGCGGCACAAGGCACTGAGAAAAGTCAGAATTACAATTTTGTATTGAAGAAGACACCTGTTCGCTATGATGCTCAACATGCTTACATGTGTCTTATATCTATCTCTCTATATTTTTCCACAACTGGGGCACTATCTGCCAGTCTTAATGCTCCTGCATAGACCAGGATATAGTACTAAAATTGCTTTATTGGTCTCTTTTGTCCATTTCTTGATAAACTCCGAGGCAATGAACATCATTCAGAATATACATCCAGTTTTGTTTTCTTGTTCTGGTCTAGGATGCTACATCTGGGGCCTCAACAATCTCACCCAGCCTCTGTGGGGAGGGGTGAAGAATGTTTTTTTCCAGCTTTTCAGGCATGACACAGTAGTTTTTGAAAATATGGAGTACCCTCTGGATGCCAAGGATAGCATGATGTTGTTGTTAGTCCTGCTTTGTCTTCTCTGCACGGCTCGCACCATGCTTAGAATCAAAACGCTACATGGTGTGATACAGCGTGTTGTGAAGGAAGAGGAAGAGGGAAAAAGAAGCAGAGCAACAGCATCAGTGTCTACACAGAGTGTCACAGAGGCGAAAGGAACCAAAGGCAAGGCAACAGTGTCCTCATCTACACAGACCGTCACAGAGGAGAAAAACCAAAAGTGAGGCAACAGTGTCCACATCTATGCAGGCTGTCACAGAGGAGAAAGGGACCAAAGGTGCCATCAGCATCTCCACACAAACTGTCACCGAACCGCAACAGCCTAAACCAGTAGCAGTTGCCCCCGTTCAGAAGAAGAAATCAAGGACCAAATCAGTCTGCATAGTGACTGATGAGGGTGCAGCAGGACCTTCACACCCAGCAGAAGAGACAGAGCCAGAAATCATCACTCGCTTTCTATCTCTGGGTGAGCTGCGTGAGCTGCGAAGGGAATTCACCCGCCAGACCAATGAGTCCATCCTGACCTGGCTGCTCCGCATCTGGGATGCTGCAGCCAATGACACCATTATGGATGGAAGTGAGGCCAGGCAACTGGGATCGCTGTCCCGGGATGTGGTCATTGACCAGGGGATTGGGAAAAGCCAAGAACCTCTCAGCCTCTGGCAGCGACTGCTAACAAGTGTGAAGGATAGATACCTTTGTAAAGAAGACCTCCAAATGCATCGAGGAAAATGGAACACAATAGAACAAGGTATCCGATGCCTGAGGGAATTGGCTGTGTTGGAGATCATTTTTTCAGAAGATGAGAGATTTCCTAAAAACCCAGATGGTGTCCAGTGCACATTACGGATGTGGTTGAGATTTGCACGGCCTGGACCCGAGATGTACTCACGTTACCTGGCAACACTGCAATGGAGGGAAGGTGAGGACAGGGTAGGTGTCTTGGCTAATAAACTAAGAATTTATGAGGACACTGTCACTGCCCCAGTTCGTACCTATGTCTCATCTGTGGAAACAAGACTGACTGAGCAAGTCCGGAGCTTGATTGGAGAAGGCCATCAGAAACTGAAAAAAGAACTTAAGGAAGAAATTTACCATATCCCACCAGAGCCGATGAGAGTCTCTGCCATTAGGAGCAGGTGCTCCCCAGCCAGGGAGGGAGGATACACACCACGAGGTAACCTCTGGTCTTTTCTTCGGGAGCATGGAGAAGACATGAGGAAGTGGGATGGAAAACCCACCTCCTCCTTAGCAGCCCGGGTACGTGAACTGAAAAGAGAAACACCGACCACAAAGAGCCCATCTAGAATCAATGTTGCTCCAATCTCTCATGCACAGAACTCCAGATGGTACAGGAATGATGATATGACTGATCCTCTTGAAGGAACCTCAGAAACATATTTACAAGAAGAGAGCAATGTATGCCATGACCAGGAATAGGGGGGCCCTGCCTCTAGCCAGGTAGAGGAAAGGGACAATCTGATCTACTGGACTGTGTGGATCCAATGGCCTGGAACATCTGACCCACAAAGATATACGGCTCTGGTTGATACCAGTGCTCAGTGTACTCTGATGCCATCAAGGTATGTGGGAGCGGAACCCATTTCCATTTCTGGGGTGACAGGAGGATCCCAGGAGCTGACTGTACTGGAAGCTGAAGTAAGTCTAACTGGGAATGAATGGCAGAAACACCCCATTGTGACTGGTCCAGAGGCCCCATGCATTTTGGGCATAGACTATCTCAGAAATGGGTATTTCAAAGACCCAAGAGGATACCGCTGGGTTTTTGGCATAGCTGCTCTAGAGACAGAAGGCATCAGACAACTGAGTACCTTGCCTGGACTCTCAGACGACCCCTCTGCTGTGGGACTACTGAAAGTTGAAGAACAACAGGTGCCAATCGCCAGAGCAACAGTGCACCGTCGGCAATATCGCACCGACAGAGACTCTGTGGTCCCCATCCATAAGATGATTCGTAAGCTGGAGAGCCAAGGGGTGGTAAGCAAGGCTCGTTCACCCTTTAATAGCCCTATATGTCCCGTGCGTAAGTTCAGTGGAGAATGGAGACTGACAGTAGATTACCGTGGCCTAAATAAAGTCACACCACCACTGAGCGCTGCCGTACCAGACATGTTGGAGCTTCAGTATGAGCTGGAATCCAAGGCAGCAAAATGGTATGCGACCACTGATATTGCAAATGCCTTTTTCTCCATTCCTCTGGCAGCAGAATGCAGGCCTCAGTTTGCCTTCACCTGGAGGGGCGTGTAGTACGCCTGGAATCGACTGCCCCAGGGGTGGAAGCACAGTCCCACCATTTGCCATGGACTGATCCAGGCTGCACTGGAAAAGGGTGAGGCTCCAGAACACCTGCAATACATTGACGACATTATCGTGTGGGGAAACACAGCAACAGAAGTCTTTGAGAAGGGAGAGAAGATCATTCAGATTCTCCTGAAGGCCGGCTTCACCATCAAGAGGAGCAAAGTCAAGGGACCTGCTCGAGAGATCCAGTTTCTGGGAGTGAAGTGGCAAGATGGACAGCGTCAGATTCCCACCGAAGTCATCAGTAAGATCACAGCAATGTCTCCACCGACCAACAAGAAGGAAACACAAGCTTTCCTAGGTGCCATAGGCTTCTGGAGGATGCACATTCCCGAGTATAGCCAAATCGTGAGCCCTCTCTACCTGGTTACCCACAAGAAGAACGATTTCCACTGGGGCCCAGAACAGCAGCAAGCTTTCGCCCAGATCAAGCAGGAAATCGCTCATGCAGTAGCCCTTGGCCCAGTGAGGACGGGATCAGAGGTGAAGAATGTGCTTTACTCTGCAGCCCAAAGCCATGGTCTGTCATGGAGCCTTTGGCAGAAGGTGCCGGGTGAGACTCGGGGACGACCACTGAGATTCTGGAGCCGAAGCTACAGAGGATCCGAAGCCAACTACACTCCCACAGAGAAGGAAATCTTAGCCGCCTATGAAGGAGTCCAAGCTGCCTCAGAGGTGATTGGTACTGAAGCACAGCTGCTTCTGGCACCTCGACTACCGGTGCTGGGGTGGGTGTTCAAGGGAAAGGTTCCCACCACACATCATGCCACCGACACCACGTGGAGGAAATGGATCGCCCTGATCACACAGCGCGCCCGTATTGGAAACCTGAATCGCCCTGGGATTCTGGGAATTATAACAAACTGGCCTGAAGGTGAGACCTTTGGATTATCCTCTGAAGAAGAGGAGGAGCAAGTGACACGGGCTGAGGAAGCCCCACCATACAACGAGCTTCTGGAGAGTGAGAGACAATATGCCCTTTTCACCGACGGTTCCTGCTGAATTGTAGGTACTAACCGGAAATGGAAAGCTGCTGTATGGAGCCCCACACGACGAGTTGCACAAGCTACCGAGGGAGAAGGTGGATCGAGTCAGGTCGCAGAGCTTAAAGCTGTCCAGCTGGCTTTGGATATTGCTGAACGACAGAAGTGGCCGAGACTCTATCTCTTCACTGACTCGTGGATGGTAGCTAATGCTGTGTGGGGATGGCTGGACTGCTGGAGAAAGGCCAACTGGCAGCGCAGAGGGAAACCCATCTGAGCTGCTGAGATTTGGCAGGACATCGCCACCTGAGTAGAAAGGCTGACCGTGAAGGTTCGACACGTGGATGCGCACGTACCCAAGAGTTGGGCTAATGAAGAACATCATAACAACAAGCAGCTGGATCGAGCTGCCAAGGTGAAAGTATCACAGGTTGATCTAGACTGGCAGCACAAAGGAGAATTATTCCTAGCTCGTTGGGCTCATGATGCCTCTGGTCATAAAGGGAGAGATGCAATATATCAATGGGCTCGTGACCGAGGGGTGGACATTACTATGGACAGCATCTCCCAGGCTATCCATGACTGCGAGACCTGTGCTGCGATCAAACAGGCCAAGCGAGTGAAGCCTCTGTGGTATGGCGGACAATGGTCAAAGTATAGGTATGGGGAAGCCTGGCAAATTGACTACATCACCCTTCCCCAAACCGCCAAGGCAAGCGCTACATGCTCACCATGGTGGAAGCAACCACTGGATGGCTGGAGACCTACCCTGTGCCTCATGCTACTGCCCGGAACACCATCTTGGGCCTGGAAAAGCAGGTCCTGTGGAGACATGGCACACCTGAGAGAATTGAGTCAGACAACGGGACTCATTTCAAGAATGGCCTCATAAGCACTTGGGCTAGAGAACACAGAATCAAATGGATATACCGTATCCCGTATCATGCACCAGCTGCCGGGAAGGTGGAATGCTGCAATGGACTGCTTAAAACTACCCTTAAGGCACTTGGTGGAGGGACCTTCAAAAATTGGGAACTGAGCTTAGCGAAGGCCACCTGGATGGTCAATACCCGAGGGTCCATCAATCGTGCTGGTCCTGCCCAGTCTGAATCCTTGCACGCAGTACATGGAAATAGGGTCCCTGTGGTACACATGAGAGGTATGTTAGGAAAGACTGTTTGGATTAATCCCACCTCGGGCAAGGGCAAACCCATGTGTCGGGTTGTCTTTGCTCAAGGACCTGGTTACACTTGGTGGGTGATGCAAAAGGATGGGGAAACCCACTGTGTACCACAAGGAGACCTTATTTTAAGTGAGAACTGTGTGTAGGCTTTCATTATATATATGTGTGTGTGTGTGTGTGTAGTTTAAGGAAGGTATTGATTTGGGATGATGTAGATGGTAATAGAATAAGGGGTGGATAATGTCCTGGGTTGAAGTATATTCTATCACCATCTTCATGAGCTGTTGAAACCGGGTGAGGCAGGGATCCCTGCCTCCTCCACTCTGGCTTATCTTCTGTTAATGGGCCCATCAGCACCTTTGCTGCACAGCTCACAGATAACCCCCTCCTGGACTATCTCCTGTTAATGGGCCCATCAGGCCTTATCACATGACTCACCATCCCATTGTGAGATGCTCTGCCCAGAGGGAGGAACCAAGCATTCCAGCCTGGATATAAGCTGAGACTCTGAACACCAGAGGGGCGCTTAGCCACTGGATTCCCAGAGGACCCGAGCTACCAGACCTTTCTACAGGATCACTGCTTCAGGAAGACCACCTCACTGCTTCCATCACTCCGCTCAGGTTGTATTCTGACTGTCAGTGGTCTTTTGTATTATTGCATCTATTTTATTTTACTTTCTTTCCTTTTTTTTTCCTATTAAATTGTGTCTCTGATTTGGAGCCTCTCATTTGTTTTGCTTTCAAACCACTACACTGTCCTTCGATTTGCATTACTTATTCATCCTGTGGTATAAAGCTAAGTTTTTACTTACCCATGGATTATAAGGCGAATTCCACAGGCAATCACAAAGGAAACAGCGAAAAGGACACCACGTGTAACCTGTGGTGTTTCCCTGGGAAGGAAGGAGTTAACAATCAGGAAGGCTTAAGGCTGTGGCTAGTTTGCATAAAGCTGGATATTGCTGCTGCCTTCTCCAGAGTGAGGAAGTTGTCCAGTATGGAGTGTGTCAGACACTGGCAGCACTATTGAACCCTGTGGATTGTAATGGCATTGAGTTGCACTTTGCTCATCACTGTTGCTAATGATACCCTGAAAGCTGAACGCACCAGATAAATTGATATCAGGATTTCTGCCCCTTTGCACCTTGCTGTGTACTCTGCCGCTGTTGAGTCTACACGTTATCAAAAGAAGGGTATAATTTTATGTTTCAAGCTTAATGTTTTAAAGTTGACCCTTCACTGCACACATATTTGCAAAATAACCTGTTTCAAATGCTTTTTTTTTTTTACAATTTCAGCTCAAAAAAGCATAGATGAAATGTGGTTAAGCCTTCAGCAAACCACATATGATCTTTTCTGCTTATTTACAGGGAATGAGTTTTTTAAATTTCAGTGCATGTATTTTTTTCAAGAGAGGGTGCCTTTTCAGCTGAGCTGAGAGCACAGTTCCTGTGTTGTTGTACTGCACTCTAGCTGTTTGTCTGTCAAATTCATAGTGTTTCAAAGTATTTGCCTTAAATTATTCTACTGTGTGCCTTGCTGGGCCATCTAGGATTGACTATATATAAAAGCACACAGCTTTTTCTTTACATCAAGGTAGCCTAAAGAGGGTAGGCATTAGTCTATTTATTCCTACATTTGTTTATTTTTCCTCACCCCATCCCTGTGGGACTATTCCTGCATCAAGGGTGGATGTGATGGGCGGGCTTTGGGGAGTCTGTCTCCCCCTGCTTTGTCACAGCCCAGTGGGTCATGCACTTTCCAAGGTAGGTGAGAAGGCAGCAGTTGCATCCTGTACAGCTAAGCAGGGCTATGGTGCCTGTAGGGTCTGGCCTATGGCAGCACATAGATGTCAGCTTCACAATGCACATGGAGTTGACACTTCCCAGATCCAAACTAAGGACCACACTAATGCTGGTTTCACATTGCTTCCATCCCTAATGCTGTGCTTCTAGAAGAAGAGGAGAACTGTGTGGGGGTGAGACATTTCCCTCTGACTGAGGGCATAACAGAATCACCCTCATCTCTTCAGTCCTCTCACTCTTAAAGATGCAGGAAACAAAAATGTCTGTGCTGCTCTTGGGAGAACAAGGTCAGCCCTGGCAAAAGCTTGCATTGTCCATTGATGCAAAATTTACTTCAGCAAAATGTGAAAAGTTACTGAAACACAGAACAGAAGCTTTTGATGGCTCTGCACAGCTGGTTTTGCTCAGATAGCTCTTGAGTCCCTCATAGTGGGCTTGCCTATGTCAGTACTTCCAAAGAAATACCCTGGGGACTTGGCAATCTTAATTCTGCAAACAACAAGAAGGAGCAACCCACTACACTTTCTGGGAGCTCTATTTTTCTAAATTTTCTTAAATTATAGCTTGTTTTGTAAGGAAAACATGGGTTCCCTGGCTCTCCCACCTTTGGGAGCGGGGGGGAGGGGGGGTGTCAAATATCAGGGATGGAGCTACATTTCTGTTTCTATTCTAAATGCAGGTATCAGAAAAATGTTGTCTGCAGCTTGATGAGGAAGCAGTGGTTTTCTGAACTGGCAAGAAATGTCTTAACTCAGATCTTTTCTTCCTACAGTTGATTCCTCAGATTTCTTCACTGGCCTGGTTTACAACAGTGGTGCCCCTGGTGCTGGTGCTGGCTGTATCAGGAGTCAAGGATGCCATTGATGATTTTGTAAGATCTGTATTTCTGACCTGTACTTTGGAGTTGGCCTGTGATTCTTAAGCACAGTAACTGAAATAAACTGCTTAGACACAGCTGGTGGCAGGCACTCAGATGGAGTCTGAGATTAAGTTCCAAGATCTATAGTTTGTTACTGAAACAGGAACTAGAATTTCCAAATCGCTAAGCAGCCCAACAGCTCCACTGACTTTCTCTGAAACTGCTCTGCATGTCTGAAAATATCATCTCTCATAGATATATCTGGATGCAGACACAGAAATCTTTTCTTAGGCTTCCACTTTGGAGAACCCATCCTCTGTCATCCAGCACAATGTAGGTGGAAAAAAAATTTGGTAGGAAGCAAGTGCTCAACCCACTTGTGATTTTTCAAACTTGCTCATCTTTGGCCAAAGTCTGCTGCCTGCCATCAGAGCTAATGGTCAAAAGCTCAGTTGACTTCACAGACTGATATTAGAGCTGAGTTTAGCATCTGATTTTCGCTCATTTTTAAAATTATTTTGATGTTCAATGGAGCAGTGCCAGAATATCAGTGGCCACTTTCCATAGGAGAACAGAGGAATGAATTTCTCTGGTGTTTACAGACTGAGGTGGGTGGGAGCAATGCCAGCTGAGTCTGACAGGACTGTGCTAAAGGATGTGTAAGGCTGTACCCTCCTTCTTCTCTCCCTGTGTTGCCTGTTGCCCTTTGCAGTCTGTTTATGCTCTGTGTCACTGCTGTAAACATGTGCTGGACACAACTGACTCAGTTGTGACCCTAATCTGCCTGACCCATTCAGCCAGCTGGGTGGAAACCTAAAATGTTAATGAATTGCCTACGGCTCCTGTGTGTTTGGTTTCCTGGAAATGCCTTTTAACCTTCTGATCCAATTTTCAGAATCGGCACAAAAGCGACAAACACGTCAACAATCGCCCAGTCCAGGTCCTGATCAATGGCATGTAAGTCCTTTTTGCTGTAGTTCTTCCAGGGAAAAGCATTTCATTACTAATATTTTTGATTTTTTGTGTGTGTGTGATTCTCAAGGATCACTAAACAATTTAAACTTAAATTGTGTTTCATACCACTAGTTCATCATGCAGTTGTGGACTATGTGTCTGATTAATGAGCCCTAGACACAGTACCAGATCTGTGCAGATATTATGGTGGTGACCTTGTGCTGGCAAAAACTAAACTCTTTCTCTCTTCCTGGGTGTTATGTTTAAGTAAGAATTTCAGAGTCTTGTATTATTTTACTCCTTACCCCAGAAGTAACAAGCAAAGCTATCTTCTGCATCCATTTACACTCAATAGCATTAATTTCGCATTAAGCAAAACTAGGCATTATCAACAAGATATTTCAAATTAAGAAGCTGGAATAGCTCCCTCATACACTTCATTATACTTAGAGTGTGTGTTGCACTTCTGGTTTAGATGTACCCAAAACATTTCAGCTGCGTGCTTTGGACATTGTACTGCTAGCACTGTTCTTTCCCGCAGAAAAAAAATAGTAGAGGTTTTGGCTTTCGTGGCAGACAGATGTGCTGTTTACTTGCAGCTCCATGGAGTCCAGCTAAGCATAGGACACAGCTGTAGATGGCTGTGAAGTCTTTTTGTGACTTTTTTCCACACTATAGATACCAGTATGTTGTGTAAACTCCAACAGATGATCAAACAGTTAAATATATAAGTGGAAACTGAAGAACAGGGACATAGTTTTTTGTGCTCTCTGCTAAGTAAACCAGTTTCTTAGTTTACTGTGTATTAGTTACTGTGTCTAGGAAACAAATTTCGAAACAGAAATTTTATAATATTTTGCCTTTTTCAAAACCTGGAAATCAGAGATCCTGTCCAGCTCTGACAAACACTGGGTAAGCAAGATTGAACTGAGCTCAAGCTTGAGCTCCCAGTCCTGTTTTGAGATTGATCTTTCTCACCTCTAGAATTTGCATATACAGCTGTCTTGACTTGGCTGTGTTGGTTGGTGCTTGGATTTCGGCTTGGTTTCTGTGTGCACATCTGGCTTAGTGCTGTGAACACCACTACAGACATGGCTCAGACAGGCAAGTGTACAGCCAAAGCACCTGCACTGACCTTCCTGATAGCTGGTTACTCTTGCCCTTAGTACCACTCAGAAAACCTTACACAATCTGCAGCTTTCCCAGATGAATTCTCTCACAAAAGCAGAGAGGGTTTCTTGAGGCAATGTGCCCCTTTAAGAGAAGGAAGGAAGGGAGTAGTCAGTGCAGAGAGAAGGACAAAGATAGTGCACATGGGCTGTGCTGCTGTTGTGGGGCTTGGTCTCAACCCAGCATGGGTCAGCCCAGCCAATGCTTTTATTGATTTTTACTGCTTTTTTTTGTACTGTGGTGGTCCTCCAACTTAGTATGGATCAGGGCCCGTCATGGCAGGCCCTGCTTCCAAGTCCTGATGGCAAGTACAGTCTGGCTCCAGAAGCAGAGCTAAGTTCCCCACTTCCCCAAGCGGCATTTGCTGTATGTGCTAACTTACTAGAGGTTTCCTTGCAGGTTAAAGGAGCAAAAATGGATGAATGTCCAAGTGGGGGATATAATAAAATTAGAAAACAACAACTTTGTGACAGTGAGTACCATTTCTCTCTATCCTGATCACAGTTAATCTCTGCTACTCTTATCACTCACAAAAAAATCAGAAATGATGATGTGGCAGTGACCACAAGCAGCACTACTCTGCAGTGCCTGCTGACTGTGTGAATTCATGCCAAGTCTGTCTGTCTTTCTGTGCTCAGGCTGATCTCCTGTTGCTGTCGAGCAGTGAGCCACACAGCCTGACGTACATTGAGACAGCTGAGCTGGATGGGTAAGTGAGCCTGGCCCTGGCGTGCAATCACTGCCACCACTGCAAAGCCACATTCCTGGTGACCCTGGGCACTGCAGGCACACCTGCAATAGCTTTGGTAGCCACAGTTAGATAACACATAAAATAAACTTTGGGTAGGTATCTTGAGAATAACATCTTCTGGTGGATACTTTCACTTCTTGAGTGCAACTGTCATGTAAGAAGGAGATTTTGCTTTTCAGTGACACCACTTCTAACACTGAGAGTAAGTTAGACACATGTTCCTGCAATATCCCCAGCAGAAGCTGTTTCTTTTCTCTCCATTAGTATTTTCCTTCAGACAGATTATCTGGTTGAGATAATGAATAACTTTGGTAATCTCATTTGGATGGCTACAGAATAATACCAATGCAAGCACACAACCAAGGCTTCCAAATTCTGTCCACTCCAGAACACAACTGCCTATGAAACCAGAGGGCTGCAACTTGTATTAATTTGGAATAAACTGCAGCTGACTCATTTCTATGACCCAGTTAGCATTACCTTTTCTGCATTGCTCAGAACTAGCAACAGTCTGAGAGACTAAGCAAGACCAGAGATTTCAAGAAATTGTGTCTCTCCCAAGACCCTACAGACAGTCCTCTGGACTTTCCCCATCTGATTTCTGCTGTAAATGGGTTTGTAGTTTTCAGACACGCAAGTGCCACTTCTAAGAGGCCCTGAACAAATGCAGTATTCTTTTGACATTGCATTTCCAACTCCCAGCTAGCTAGTCTCAGAACTGAAGTAATCTTCCATATCAGAATACCATGGGAGAAAAGATTTAGAGCTCTCATATATGCTTAGATACCTTGGGTTTAAATATGTCATGAGTGACAGGATAGAGAGTGCAGTGCTCTGTGGTGCAATTAAGAAGACAGACCCAGTTCACCTTTGGTACTATGCTCAGAATTTTTCTGAATGTCTGTAGTTGCAACTGAAAGAGACACCTTTTGACCAGTTGAAAGAGGTGTATAGTATCACAGTCCATCAGATGTCTAAGGAAGAAGTTGTACTCATAGCAGAAGTGATTTTCAAGGAGATGTTTCAGTTCACATATGATTTTCTGTTCATGTTTTTGTCTTATATTGTTTGTCACAGTGAAACAAACTTGAAGGTGAAGCAGGCGTTGACAGTCACTGCAGAGCTTGGAGAAGATCTTCAGAAGCTGACAGAGTTCAATGGTGAGTATAAATGGAAAATTCACTTTCCAGATAATTTTCCTAAATTACACAGAGTGGTTAGGACTCTTCCTTCCACGCTGTCCGCTGCCCCCTGCTAGGTCTTCTCTGGAAACAGTGCCAGCAAAACAGAAAAGGCACTCTACAATCTATACAAGTATCAACACCACATGTAAACGAAAAGGTCCCTCTTTGCTTGCAGGTCTTGGTGCCATGCATGGCTATAACCTGACACTGCATTTGTGGCAATTCATCTGGATTGGACACTTCTCTTTTGTGTCTGTCTGCACGTGTTGAGACTACTCACCTTGAAACCAGCACAAGAGTTCTCATAAACTGCACAATGGAAACTGTTTTCCCAAAACCTTGTGCTTAGTTCTGGCCTCAAAGCATTTTCACACTGCACTTTCACACTGATGTAGCAATGCTGATGCACTGATTTACGTTTATCTTCTGATCAGTGGCACTTCCCAGACACTACACAGACCTGAGGACTAACTGTACACACAGGACAGGTGACTACTTCCTAACCTGAAACCTCACTCCAAAACTGTTCCTTTCTTCTCTCAATGCAACAATAAAGACTGAATTTTAAAATATCTAACCGCAAGCAGTACAGACATGCTTAACAGGAAATGTGTCATTTCTCAGCACTGTTTACGTTATCAAATACAAGATATGAGTAGGACAGGACAGGACAGGACAGAAAAGAAAAGAGAAAAGAAAAAAAAAAGAAAAAAGAAAAGAAAAAAGAAAATAAAAGAAAGAACAGAATGTTTTCATTGGAAGGGGTCTACTATGATCATCTCGTCCAACTGCCTGACCACTTCAGGGCTGACCAAAAATTAAAGTACATTTTTAAAGGCACTGTCCAAATGCCTCTTAAACTTTACAGGCTTAGGGCACCAATCACCTCTCTAGGAAGCCTGTTCCAGTGAACGGTCGTCCTCTCAGTAAAGAAATGTTTCCTAAGAGGTCCAGTCTGAATCTCTTCTGTCACAACTTCAATAATTCCCATGTGTCCTGTCACTGGATAGCAGAGAATATTTAGCAGCACATACAGAGAAAGGAACTAGACCTGTCAAAACCAGAATACTCCATGCTCACACATCATCTGTCTGTGGAGAGAAGATGAGGGAACAAACCAAGTGGTGTTAGTCACGTTCTGCAGTGCCCTGCTGGCTTTGATATGAGGTCAAGATTACAGGAGGAGTTGTTATGGAAAGGGGTGGAATGAGTGCTGATGTCCTTGAAATGCCTCAAGGATTGCAGGCTCTCAGGAAATACTTTTAGATATGGAGGGAAAATAATTTTAGAAAAAAAAAGGTTTTGAAATAAGTAGATGATTCCAGGACAAGTGGTGGGGATGTGGCAAAGAGCATAGCTGAGACTGTCTCTGGTAGAGTTTCTTTTGTCTTCCGTGTTGAGGTTTTATGCAGGAACATGTGTGGTTTTTGCCAACTGTCAGCCCAGTACATCAGGATTTCTTTGAATTGATGGCTGAGGTTCTGAGTGATTTAGGTTTTGAGAAATAGGTTTTTACATGTACAGTTAGATGGGTAATGTTCATAATTGGAGTGGCATGCCTTAATTATTTTCCTGAGCAGGCTGAAGCATCTATCAATTTGTGAGTAAAACCTTCATCTTAGGTTATTTTTCAAGCATGCTTAGTGTGATGCTTATGTAAGGGCACCGTGTTCTTGGAAGTGCTTAATTAAATGTTTAAAAATATTTTGGAAAATTAAGAATTTTCTTATCAGATATTTATTTATTCTCTAAATCTCTGTTTTTCTTATGTTGTAAATAAAAGTGGCCTCTTCACAATGCTTGAAATGAATAAAATGTTTCCCAGGATGATTTATATTTGACAGTGTACTGGGAAGAGTGCCTGGAATCAGACTCAGCCTTGCATTTCCCTTAGCAAACCTCTGTAGAAATATTTAAATATTTATGTAACTCTTTATCTAATTACTTTTTAAGACAGGAAGAGAGGACAGGACTGTGCAGCTAATACAGGCACTCAGTGGAATGCTTAATGTGAGTTATGATGTTTGTTTGATGGTTTAGATAAGGAAGACGCTAGCAAAATGCTGAATTTCTTTGTTTGATTGGGGAACTGGGAAACCAGAAAGGCCACAATACTTTTCATTTACCCTCTCCTTATCACAGTTGACTTGGAAGTATTTAACTCTTTCAGCTGAAATGTATTCCAGGTATGTTACTGCTGTTAGTGGGTGAGGGGAGCAGGAGGCATGGTGCCTGACTGTGGTGCCTTCTGCTGCAGAGGTACTGGGTTCAGTGCAGCTGTCCTGGGGGGGGGGTATTTAGAGCTTCTCACTCTTTTGTGGTCACTCTCATCTGGATGAATCCATTCTGATCACAAAATCAGCATTTCAGTAGCCCAGACCCAGCCACTTATGGGAAAGCAGATGTGGACACGCGAGGTGCTCACAGGAGCACAGTCCCACGGCAGGCATGGTGTTCCTGGTGGGAGACAATGCCCTAGGTTTGCTTTGCCAACCATTTTGTTGTTTGAGGTTCCAGTGCAAAGCCTCTGTTTCCTTTGTGCTTTTCAAGGTGTTTGTGAGGGTGGCAGTGAGATGGGCCTGGTACTAGAGACTTTCAGAAACGATGGAGCACAGGTCTGGTTCTTGTTGCACTAACCAGACGATAAAATAGATGAGCAACACAGTTGTTAGTGTGAATTCTGATGCCACATGTGTCACTGAACTTCCTAATTGTTCAATCTTTTATGTCTGATGGTTTGTCTGCCCTAGATTAGAGTGGCTTTTTTATCATTTGCATAATTTTTGATTTTAAAATGTGTAGTGGTGAAGATGATCATGACACTTAAAGCTGCACTTTTCTTCTGGACATCTCTGGATTTTGTTTCCAATCTCTTGAGCCTGGTGTGTAAATGTGAGAACAGCTCGAAGAACTGTACTCTCTGCAAATGCTAGTATTTTTGTAGGTATTTAGTCTGTGATGAAAATAACTTTAGTGTTTCTGCTGATTAAGTGAACAGACTGAACTCTTAGATTGCTTTTCAGTAAGGCATATTTGTACTTTCCAATTCTCAATACATCCACAGGGCTCTGCTTTGAATCTTTAAATGTCAGGTGCAGCAGTTGATTTAAATAGTAATTTTTATACTGAGGTATCTGAACACATTTTATTATAAGAAATAAATATAAAGCATGGAAATAGACCCTCCAATCACTTACAGTGTCAGCTCAATGGCCAAAGAACGTAGTGATATCTTTTTATGTGCTCCTGGGACTTGAGTTATAAAATAGATGAAATTAAAAATCAGTGAACAAAGACACCTCAGTTAATTACTCTTCTGCAGCCTTTAGGCTATGATTCTGTTCGCTTGAGCTCCTGCAATCTGAGGCAAAATGAAATAGGAAAAATGGTTATGTCAGCACTTTTAGCCAAAGTTATCCAGTGACATCCTACCACTATTAACTTGCTGTGAATGTATTAAAAGTATGTTGCTATTTAGACATTTCTTCTCACCCACATAGAAGTTGTGGAAACTGTTTTGTCCTCTACCAATAAAAAATGTCATGTTCAAAGAATTGGATAAATCCAAGTTCACTGTGATCCCTTGAATTATGAGATGAATATAGGGATCCAGAGCATCAGTAAACATAAGATATAGAATGGGAATGACAGGGTTAGGAGTCTACTAACTAGAGTGTGAAATATTGTTTCTCTGAGGAAAAGCTGGGAATGCAGTATTGATGACACCTTTCTGGACCAAGATTTCCATTTTTGCTTTTACCTTCTTTTTACAGGAGAAATCAGATGTGAGGCACCAAATAACAAACTGGATAAATTCACAGGAACTCTTACTCTTCGAGGAGAGAAATATGCCCTGGACAATGAGAAGATGTTGCTGAGGGGCTGTACTATCAGGAATACAGAGTGGTGCTTTGGACTCGTTATTTATGCTGGTGGGTAAAAAGACTGACATATTGATTGCAGAGCCCAGCAGCACTAGAGTAGGGATGCATCACACCCAGCATGCACAAAGGAATCAAGTATTTATGTTTCTACCAGGTACAAGAAGAAAAAGGCTTCTTGTTTCAGAAATCCACACAGCAAAGTACAGGAGGGGAGTTTTGATCGGTGACTAAGAAAGAATGTAACAATTAAATTTGATTAAGAATTCTCTCAAGTGTATTGA
Organism: Chamaea fasciata; assembly: GCF_029207755.1. NCBI lineage: Eukaryota > Metazoa > Chordata > Aves > Passeriformes > Sylviidae > Chamaea > Chamaea fasciata. Next base: position 19,510,108 of record NW_027094089.1, read on the forward strand.
AATAAACTCTCTGGATCATTACTATGTGATTTTAATCCACATTAGAATATCAGGGTCATCAATAATATTATTGATTAGATCTATGCTTTTCATGAGCATAGTCCTATTGTTTCTATACTCCTCTAGACATGTGAGATAATATAGAATAACATAGCAATATCAGATATGCGGTGAAAAGTGACTAAACCTGAAAGGAAGGGTTGAATGTTGAAAGAAAAGAGTTGAGTCAAAGTCCAGGTTTAATGGTTTTATGTGTCTCTCTCCATATAATCTCAGACAAATGACTTACCCTGTTTCTGCCCAAGTTTCCCACCAGCACTCTAAAATGTGTGTACCTGACTTCATGAGAGCTGTGATGGTTATTTATGCTGAAAAGCACAGTGAGTCCTCAGATGGAATCAGCTTTAGAACAGCTAAGCTTTATTACTAAAATTAACAAATGTGCTTCATCTCCAGGGCCAGACACGAAACTCATGCAGAACAGCGGAAAAACAACTTTTAAGCGAACAAGCATCGATCGGCTCATGAATGTCCTTGTGTTGGTGGTAAGTCTGATTAATGTGTCTTCCTTTCTTCAGATGTGTTCATCATTTCCAGATGCTCCACCTCTCTGTCCATACAAATGGAGGAATATCAGGAGTGACTAATGATAAAAAAAAAAGTACATCATAATTTATTAGTAGCCTGGGTTCTGCAGTGTCTCTGCCAACCCATCTTGCAAAGCAAGTCCATTACATTGACAGAATTAAGGACTTTCCTTCTGAGCTTGTCATTTACTCTGCTCTTTCTTGCTCTGCATTTTTGTGTGAGAAATATTTTGAAGCCTGCAAAGTCCTTTTTTCTTCTAGTAATTTTGTAATTTTCTATTTAAATAAACATTAGCAGTTCTCTCTTCCTCCTAATTTCTTGGCATCTCTGGTGATATCTGCGTAGGGCTTGGTAATTGAGTTTGCTAATTTAATTTACATGATGCCAGCTCCTGACTTAACACGTCAGGGTAAATTATTACACGTGGTCTCATTAATGCTCAGAAACTAGTGTTTTTAGCAGCTGAGAAATTTGAGAACACTGATCTTACCTAGCGGGCACTCATCTCAGATTGAAAAACAGATCTGATTTGAGGGTTAAGCTCATCACTGGTTTTAACAAATGGCAAATACTTCCAGGCAGAAACAGTGACTCTTTCACAGACTCTCTCAAGATTTTACTGCTTAAGTAGAAGCAGGGAAGGAAAACACACACTCTGACACTACTTTAATCAATGTTGCTTGAAGAAAAGGTCTTTAGTTTCAGGTTTTATTCCCCTTTGAGTGCAAATTTGTCATGCGTTCCCATGCATGCTGCACCACCTTCAGTTTATGACACTGGAAAGATCTGGTGGTTAGTGGTCACTGTTCCTGCTTCTTCCCTACTACACCTGCTCTCCAGATCACCCTAGCAGCCAGCTAGGGACAGGATTCATTCCTAGGCACTGTAACAAACCCTGGAGGAGGCATCCAACAGCAGTCTCTGCATTACAGCAAGGCTGCCCTGAGCTCTCCTTGCCCTCTCTGACTTCGTGCCTCCTCAGCACTGGGGCTTAGAGTACAAATGTCTCCAGGGTGGCACCACCCTCCAACCTCCACATTTCATATCAGCCTCTGTATTCCTGTATTTTTTTTTGGGATCCCAAAAGTCCTTTAGGTGAGCCTGGGGATGCCTAGCAGTGCCACAGCACAGGGTTAACTTCAATCCCCCTTGAGGCCTTCTCCTGTGTACAGTAGGGACATGACCTTAATTTTAATCTTGCATCAATCTCTACCAAGGGAAAATCTTGGTTTAGCGATCTTGGCTATCAGCTTGTTTTCTCCCCTTTCTCCCTTTCTCCCCTTAATTGGATAGCAAAACCAAACAAAGCCTAAGCCTTTTACATTCAAAATTTTGCTAGCATTTGAAGAATTTCACATTTTCAAAAATGTCCTGCTCTGTTCTGACTGGAGAGAATGGGCTGTGGGGGGATCCACAGGGCACAGAAACAGAGCTGAGGAAAACTGAACCAGGAATCTGGAATTTCATGTTCAGCTAAGATTTGCTAAATCTCCTTTCACAAGTCAAGGGTCCAACCCAGAACTTTCAGTCTGTTTGGCCTCCCTTTTAAAAACAAAGGAGATGAATTTACCTCCTGGCTCTGTTTTAAAAAACCTGAGCAAGTTGCAACTGATTGCATCAGCCCCTGCCTGGGTTCTTGGGCACTGGAGGAGCCAAGGGTGTGTTTGTCTCCTTTACACATTTTCAAGGAACCTAAAATTTTGATGTCTAAGTAAAGTTCTGTCACACATTAAACACCAGACTCTCTGCACACCTAAAGGGATGTGGCATTGGGTTTTTCCAGTTCACTGGGTGGTCAAAGGTTATAGAGTGTGGTCATAAAAACAGGCAGCATATTGTGCTCTTGAGTTGGTGAATACAAAGCAGCCACAGCTTACAATAAATAGGTAATGTCGGGTTTGGTCTCCTCACCTGAGCTTGAAGATGGTAAAAACTCTTTTTTCCCTCTGAAAGCGCCAAGCTAGGTTGCAAGAAAGAAGCGGAGTCCTCAAGGTCTTGTTCTCTTGGTATTTTGTGTTGTTTATTGTGTCATATCTTAAAATGTTCTCTGTGCCCAGCCAAGATCTGGACAGCAGCTAAGACACGAGGCGACTCCCCCCACAGTGGGACGTCGCAGTCCCTTTATACAGAATGTTACGTATCACCTGTTTACACTTATTTTCCAATACCTATCACTTATGCTAAAATGGTCAACTTTACTCTAATCCAATCTCCTTAAACTACTTTGTGCCACCATCACCAAAAGATGGAGGCCAGGGGAGAAGAAGGAAGAACTCAGGGCAACACCCTAAATCCTCCATCTTGTCGCCCATGTACCTATATTCTAAAAACTCAAAACTACATCATTTCTCATCCTATACCAAACTATACTATTTTTTTCACATCTTTGTGGTTTGTAATTCTTCCCTCAATGTTGGAAGCTGTTCCCATGGACTGAAGCCAAAGGCAGTGTCCTCCTGAGCTTTGTGCCAGGATCTCCAATCCCCCTGTACAGCTCCAAAACCCCTCCGTACAGATTCCAAACCCTCTTGCTCATGTCTGTGGCCTTCCAGGGCATCCAGAGGAATGCCCTGGACTCCGACAAGGTAATTTAAATATAGTGAAACTTGCTGCACATTAACACTGGCAAAGTTATTTTGTGTTTATTTGCCTATAAAACTTCCAGGCACAAAGCAGTGATTAAGCAGGTCCGCCAAGGGAGTGTCTGTTAAATGTTCCCGTGATCTGCCCCAACAAGGGTTAATCAAAAGTGAACCTTCCCAGATGGCAGACATAGCTGTTTTGTCATGTTTGGAGGTGTTTCTCATCGATCTGAGAGAGAAGTTAATGTTCCTCCACTGGGGATACACTTGCCAGTTGCAGAAATGCTTTCTTCTCCAAAAGCTGCTTTGTAGCAGGCTAGGGGGAGCAAATTCTCAGAGAAAGAGAGTTCTCACATTCATCTCTTAACTCACTGCTTCAAATCCCAGAGCAGAACTCAAAGTACCAATCAAGAAGCCGAGACTGTTTTAATTCACAGTCCAACGGTCAATGTTTGTCTTGAAGTCAAAAGCCACATTCTCTTTACAAAACTCTTACCAAGGGGATCTTTAGCAATCAATGCATGGGAAGGACCCAGGGAGGGAGGATGCTCATGCTGGGAAGCTCCATGAGCATGCACAAGCGATGACTTTTCATGTCATTCCCTTCAGGGCTGTGGTTACAATTACAATTGCAACACCCTGCACACAGTTTTTTCTATGCACAGAACTTTATCTCCAGGGCTGCTTTTATTGGCTTGATCCTTTCCATTTGTTTCAGATCAAACAGCATGTTAGTGAGCTTTGTGCAAGCACAAGTGTTGCACATGAGTGGGGTTGTGAGAGCATTGACATGCCCAGTGCACAGAAAACAAAATGTACATAAATAAAGTGCAACTGTAGGCAAGAACTGCTGTGGTATAGAATCAGAGTGGTTTGAGTCAAAAGGGAGCTTAAAGATCATCTTGTTCCAACACCTCAGCCATAGGCAGGGACACCTTGGGTAAGTTCAGCTCCTGTCCTCCCCCACAAGTATTTCTATTGCTGAATCACACACTGAAATTCCTACATGGATTGTGATATTCTGCAAGTGGCTAATTTTTAACCTCTGGGGCATGAGGTGGGTCATGCCTCTCAAATACCCTTAAGTCCTTGTAATTACAATATCACAGATTGAAGTATGTTTTAATTTCTGGTTCACAGAGGTTTAAAAACACTGCACCACATTCCTTACCAGCAAGCAATATTGTCTCCATTTCACAAGTTGAGCAATTTATTTGGCTTCGCACAATTAAATAGAAAAGCTACTACTCATGTACAAAATAAATGTGTCCCCTGAAACTCAGACTGCCACCTTTTCTTACTGTAGTTCCCTTTTGTGGCTTTTTGATATTAAAACTTGAGTTGATCAGGCATGAACTTTTCACCAAGTGATTCATATTGCCCCATAGAAGGATCTTTCTTCCTCCCATAGATTACCTCAGCAGTACAAATATTAGCTTTACCATCAACGTTTCTATGTTTGTCCCTCAATTACAATTTTTAAAAAGGTTGATTATGGTTTTAATGTGATTGTTGCTGTGTGGCCTTTACATAATGGTCCAACTTACCATAATGGTCCAACTTATATTCCCTCCCTAATGATTATCCTTGCAAAAGATTATTTTTAATTGCTCTGTTGTTCAGCCTGGTGACTCCATGTCTTCACTTCTTTATTATTCTATTGGTTGCTTTATGTCAAAAGTTTGGAAAAGACTGTGCCAAAAGAATTATTTTTTCATCATTTATCTGGGAAGGATGACAAGTTACCTGCAGTTCATCTCCCCCACCATCACCATTTCTGCCTTACAAATATTGTAATTATATTAGCAGGATTGCAAGGTGGTGGGTCTTCCCAGTTTCTAAAGCATTATTGAAATATAACCTCTAAGCTTCCATCTTTGAATTAGATGGACCTGCTGCATTGAAAATGCTTTTTAGCAGATAGAGCCACACAGTGCTCTGTGTCAGTGAACATAATATGCCTTTTTCATCTACTGTAGGGCAGATAAGTCCTTCTTCTTCCTTTGTCCTTCCTCTTGAAGGACTGTCAACGCATTTGCTTTTCACACACCTGTTTATGACTTTATTTTTTTCTTTTCTTGATATTATATCTTTTCTTGATACTGTTGGGTATTCACAGTTCAGTGAATTCCCTGCAGTTTGTATTAATTTCTGTTAAATTTCTTTCTTCATGTTCTTTTTTTCTTTTCCAAATAAATGTATTGCTACAGTCTTTTTTTTTTAATCAAAAAATGCTTTATGACCCATGTAATGTTTTTGTGTCTTTTAAATAGTGTTCCCAAGCAAGCCCCAGTTTTCAATAAGGTTTCCCAATTTGAAATTCACTTCACGGTTGCTGTTGCCCTGGTTGCTTTAGGCTTCAGAAAACAGGCTTCTCTAAAGCCCAAAGATATGCATCACTGGTTGGTGTTGCTTTTTGTTTGTTCAAAGGAAATGTAATCAAATTGTGAGGGCAGATACCAAGGCAACCATTAGCTTTGAGAAAGCAACTAACTCTCCTCTAATGATCAGAACAATATCCAGTGCTAAATTCCAGACTGTATGCTGCTGGATTATCCTTAGTAGTCTTTCAGAACTTGTGAGGAAGATTGTGGTACCTATGGCAAATAGCAAAGTAAAGTCCTCCAGGCAGTTTCTATTCTCAAGTGTGCCACCAGATATTTGAGGACCCTCAGCTCAACTCTCCTCTAATGAGATTAGGTGTTCTGCAGCAGACTGCTGCAACCACCCTAGCTGAGATGTCTGCTTGGGACTTAAATCCCCAGCTGTTTGAGCACTTTTAATTCCAAGTTGCCAGACTCTGCATTGTGTAGTTTTGTCCTTGAGGTGAAAATATCATAATTTTACAGTTTTTTCCTTTTCATCCCTCGGCACATTTTTCTATGATTCAGGGTATCCAACCCTATCCCATTAGGTCTTCTGATTAACCTGTGCATAATAAATTCCTTGTTTCTAAAATACAATACATTTTGTTTGGGTTTGATTTGTTTGGTTTGTTTTTCAATTTTTTTTTTCCAGATCTTTGCATTTTTAGCACTGATGTGTCTCATCCTAGCCATTGGCAATGGTATCTGGGAGCATGATAAGGGCTACTACTTCCAGGTCTATCTGCCCTGGGCAGAGGGTGTCAACTCTGCCTCCTACTCCGGCTTCCTCATGTTCTGGTCATACGTGATCATTCTAAACACAGTGGTACCTATTTCACTCTATGTCAGGTACGTGCCGGAAGCTCCTTTCACTTTTGATCTTAGGAGAGATTTAGGTTTTGCTTTAGCAGCATTTTCCTTAAAACCTGACACAGCCCCATCATGGATGCTCCTACACAACCACAGTGACACTTTACTTGTTTCTGCTGGCTTCAGAAGGATTTATCAGGGCTGGAGTAGGGACAGCAGTGAGCCCTGTAAGAGGAGAGGATGATTCTGCAGTTAAAGGGGAGCTGTAGGTGTGTAGGATGCTATAAGAGGGGAGCTGGAAGCCTGCCACTGTTAGCAAGATGCTAATGGCCTGTTCTTCAAGGTGGCTTCAGGACTGTGTGAGGATTACCAGGTAAGTAGGTGCAATTAGGTTGAAATACTTGATGCTATATGAGCAGCTGAGAGTGCTATCTCTTCCCAGACAATGCAGAGCTATGTTGATTGTTGGTGAAAGACAAATAGGAGTGACAGCTAGGCAATGTGTCTGTGCTCTCAAAATTTGGGGCTAGGGTAAAGACTGCATAGTCCTGTTTAATTTATCATTATACCTACCTTCAGTCAGCTTTGCTACTGAGACTCTCTTTTGTGTTGGTAAACATGAGAAATGAGTTCCATACCTGTTCAGTATGTCACCAGCAAGGTGGAAATTCATGGCATCTGCAAGCTGAAGCCACTCTTTTGGTTGTACTGAGTGACACAATGGCTCTCTTGTTGTGGAGCTCTCTGTTGTTTGAGTCACTGTTGTGCTCATCCCCTGGCACTGGGCTCAGCCCAGCCCACAGCTCTGCTGGAAACCATTTCCTGAAACAACACTTACTGAAACACATTGCTCCTGCCTCACTTCTCAGTCCAAAAACTTCTGAAACTTTCCAAGTAGTTTTATAAGGTACTGCTGTATAAACAAAGGAAATTAATTTGCTTAGCAAACATAGCAGATCATTTCAGTGAGCCTTGCTTCAGCATCCCTTACCACAGGCCACCTAAGGACAGATGAGTTCAACCTGTCATTACCTTCAAAGTTGTCTTCTAATTGCTATTGATAATGGTGGTGCTAAAGATAAAGAGATAGTCCCTTAAGCTAATGAATATTCCATCACCGTCTCTTTCTGTTTCATTAGTGTGGAGATTATACGCTTGGGTAACAGTTTCTACATTGACTGGGACCGTAAAATGTATTACCCACTGAATGACACGCCAGCTCAGGCTCGAACCACTACACTCAACGAAGAGCTGGGGCAGATCAAGTACATCTTCTCAGACAAAACAGGAACTCTCACCCAGAACATCATGTGTTTCAACAAGTGCTCCATCAATGGCAAATCCTATGGTATGTTTGTCTTACTCTCTGGGTTTTCTTCAGTGCGTGCTTCTTCATCCACAGAGACTAAATCTGATATCCAGAAGGATACTGATATCCAGAAGCCACGTAAGGAACTGTAGTGATCAAGTGTAATGCTGCCCATCAGGGATGTGTGGACAGCCTGATTGCATCCCTTGCCATGCATTAATTGTTTCCCTTTTTTTTCTCACTCTTTTACCTCCTTTTTCTGCCTCAGTATTATCCCAGCTAAAGAACCAACAACTGTTAGTTTCTCCTCATTTGTTCCAGATTTACAACATCTGTATTCAAATTTGGGGTTTTTTTCTGATATCACTAGTTAGATAAACACAGCTTTTTTGGTATTATTGGCATGGTTAGCCAGGTATTGCTAATCTTGCAAAACATATCATGTAACTCAAATAACTCACTCCCTTCTAATCACTTACAAAATCAGCCATCCCTCATGGGGCACATCTGCAAATTTTGTCAGCTTCTCAGATTGTTGTCTCTCAGCAATTTCTCATGACATAAGCAGTGATCTTCCACATCCTTTTCAGGTAGTTAGACTAGTCAATGACCTGGTCTTTGTCTTTACACCTGACATTCTTCACCTTCCAGAAGAGAGAAAAGTTTGTAGGAGGTTGGACAAAATGGGAAACATGAGTTGTTAGCTGTTACATCCTAGAAGTCATTGATTTAAAAGGCTTGTTCATGCTATGGCTCCAGGCAGTTTTCCTCATGCTGCTCAAGAGGTGCTAGCACTTTGCAAACTGCCTAATTGATTAACATCATTAGATGCCCCAGAGAAATTAGTCACTGCTTATTTGTATATGGATGCTTGCTTTGCCTATGTCAGACCTGCTGATGCACTACTGTGCCAGAAAGTTTGCATGTTTTGTCAGTGTTATCAGCTGACCTAATAAAATAAGTTATTTCTCCCTATCAATCTGTGCATATTTGAAGATCCCCTTATCTCAAACAGTGTTACTAGGATATCTAACATTAATACTGCTAAACAGTTTGAAACCTCTCCTATCAAGTGTCCTTAATTGACTTTCCTGAAGCAGATGTCACCACCAACACTGATATAGGGTAAGGGTTCAAAAAATGAATGGGAAATACATGCAAAGAAGGCAAACAATCTATTGTGTGTAGTTTTCTAAATGGTTAGCTTGTTCCTAGCTCAGTACTTCACTGCTGTTCAGGGACATTCAGGAAAGCAATGCCAGAAAGGATGATTTAGTTCTGCTCTCCTCTGGAGACTTAAGGGAAGGAGATGTACAAAAGCCTCTTGGCTATGATTCCAGAGAATCAGCTGATGCATAGGTTCTCAGGAGAGGTGTTTACTGTCTTTCATTTACACTCCTGGGGCCTTTATGAAGGTATACCAGCACTACAGTTTGCTTTGGTAACAATTGAGCCTGCTGGTACAAACATGAGTCAATCATTCCTGTAATTAATTGCATTTTAATCTTATTTCAATGAAGTATTCGGACTGGCTGGCCTCTGCACAGTTCAGACCTTCCCAGTGAAACTTTTCTCCAAGAAGTTCTAGTAGTATTTCTTGGAGATGACATGTCTTCAATTTCTATGACCAGATCATCCATTCAGGGAGAATCAATAGGGCAGTCTTGCTACCTAGATATGGGAAAAATGGCCTTTGAAAACTCCTTTTTCTGAGGGTGTCCAGGGACTGCTGCAAATAGTAGGATCCAGGAGCTGGATTTTGAAGGAGAAGGCACAAGAGAAGTCATCCCCTGGAAGCACTTTCATTTCTTACCTAGCACTAGAAACCCTGTCTCTGTGTCCAGCTCAAGACATGTCTTCTTTACTCAGAACCCAGTCACTTTTATGGTAACTGCTTTGTGTTTAAGCATCTATCATTCTCCAGATTTTGTCATGGACCAACATAGAAACTGATTGTCATCAGTGCCCATATCAATGTACTGAAACTTTTAAAATAGTTTCTAGCTTAGAAATGCTTTACCCAATTTTGTGTCTCAGAGACTGCACTTACCCGCATTTTGTGGCTATAATTTAATCTTTCTTGCTTGCAGGTGATGTGTATGATATGTCTGGGCAAAGGATAGAAATAAATGAGGTAAGTACTCAAGTGCTATCAGGATCTATGCTTTCAGTGGGCCTGGATAAGTACCAGTGGACACCCCTCTACATAGCTTATGTTCTTGACCATGCAAGAGGTGATGCTCTTGATGCTGACAACAGAGATGTGTGTTCCTCTGGATGTCAGAGAATTCCCAGAGTAAAGTTCCCTTCCAGTAACCCTGGGTTAAACCTGCAGGTTGGGAACGGCCCACTGTCCTCTCTGCTTCACCTGCCATCCTGGTGCATGCACAGCTTCTCTTGAACACTCGACCATTGGTATTTGTTGGAGACTTGGACATTGGTGAATGTTATCAACCTTGGTAGTTAGTTAAAGCTTTAGCAAGGAATTAGTGAGAGCAGTTCATACCAATTACGAGGTCACTGTCAAATTCCTCTAATGTCTGGACTTCAGAAAGTGTAAAAATGTGTCATTTCTACATTTTTCTTCAGCCTCTGCTTGCTGGCACAAACGTATGTGTCTGCATTTCTAAAATGTCTGAAAGCTGCATGCAGTAATCCAAATAACAGCAAGATGATGAAAATCCCACTGCTCATTCCAATGATTCATTTCCGGTCCATTTAGAACTTAAATTGCCCACTGAAACAGGCTGTTTGTGCTGAGTATTGTGCCTCCAGCCTGCCCTCTCTGTGTCAGCCTTGCTTGGTGACACATACTGGACTCCTGCCAAGTGTCCACCCCACCCTGCTGCTCATGACACTCTCTGGAGCAGAGTCCTGCTGCCTACACATCCATGATGTTGCTGTGCCTGGACCTTGCTGTGCAGACAAATGTGGGAGGGGTTGGTCTGTGCTCTTGGACTGAGTGCTAAATGTCAGTGTGGAGAGGTCAAAAGGATGATTCCCGTCCTGGAAACTCTGAGCTCATCAGGGATGGGGTGGGAGTCAGAATTGTCTGAGGCAGGCTTGGCAGTCCCTTGCTCCTTGACCTCCTCATCATGGGGTGAGCTTCTGGACATTTCTCCAATGTGTTCCACTCTGCTGGGGCTCCTTGTTTTCTGACAAAATGGGCAGTGCCTGTGGAGTTTAATCTTTATGACACCTGTCTGTCCTATTTTTCCCATATCAGGATTTTTTTCTGGCTTTGGGAGAACATGGCAGATAAGACAGACTTTTGAGTTGTTTTAAACTGGGCTTCTGCATTCCACTGTCACAGGCAGCCTTTGACATCATTTGCATGATGCAAGCAGGCGTGCTAAAGGCAGGCACTTCTTTGCTGTAGGCATCCATTGGCAGGGATCCTGTTGGAGCATTAGCTACCGCTCAGAGAGTCAGTTGAGCTAATTGGTTCTCGGCCTGTCCCGTCCCATGATTATATACCTTTCATGATCTCCCACTTCCTTAGATCCACTGATCTCTGTCATGAGCAGCCAGCCCTGCAGAATAGGGCCCTTCGTAAATGTGAGGAGAGAGGGGCTGTGTTGGGCAGGCATTGGTGTACAGCCATGTGAGAGCTCAACAAGTAATACCAAGCCATGTTTTTTTCAGAACACAGAGAAAGTTGATTTCTCATACAACCCATTAGCCGACCCAAAGTTTGCCTTCTATGACCACAGCCTGGTTGAAGCCGTGAAGCTGAATGATGTCCCGACACACAGGTTCTTCCGTCTGCTCTCACTTTGCCACACGGTGATGCCAGAGGAGAAGAAGGAAGGTGAGGACTGTTGAAGGCACTGGAATGAGTGGTTATGTTCATTCGCACCACAGCATGTCTTCTCTCCACAGAAGCTGTTATTGGTCCTTTTGGCTCCCTGGTGATTTTCTGTAGTGTATGGCTACACATAAATCAGTGTCTTTGGAGGTGTCACATGGGAAGAGAAAGGGCCTCCACTCCCTGTGTGTTCCTGTGGTGGAGCTGACACTACTGCAAACACCACATCTCTGGAGTGCTGAAATTGCAGGTGCCACAGCTTCCCTGAGGTGGCAGAGGCTTGCCCCGCTCTCTCTCTACTCTGCTCCTAGTCCCCAAAAGCAAAGAACATAGAGCACCTATCTACTGGAGACTCATTAGCTCCTCTCACCCAGTGTTTCCACAGCTACTAGGTCAGCCTCCTCAAATCCCAGACAGGATGAAAGCTATGCTTTAAAGGCTAGAATTAATTGACAGGTATAAAGTGAAAATACTGATCAGAAAAATATATGCAGATCTAACTAAAAGGTGCTAAACCCAAGGAATTTGTCCTCTCAGTGGGATGTTAGACTACAAAGTGACTGAAATCGCCAAAAGAATTCAGGGAACCTCTTGCACTGTCTTGGAGGATGGGTTGGTGGGACTTGATGGAGATGTGTGGACATAAGGTGCTTTTTAGTGCTGCACATCTGTGGGTAGACAGAAAAGCAAAGGAATAACTGCTATATTATGTCCTAGATTTTGTAATTTTTCTAGCCCAGAAATAAGTCAGAAGCCACATTACATTTTCTTTCTTGCATGTCAGGTAACTTGGTGTATCAAGCACAATCTCCTGATGAGGGAGCCCTAGTCACTGCTGCTAGAAACTTTGGATTTGTGTTCCGGGCCCGCACACCGGAGACCATCACTGTTGTGGAAATGGGAGAAACAAAAGTCTACAAACTTCTGGCTATTCTTGATTTCAACAATGTTCGCAAGCGAATGTCTGTGATTGGTATGTTCCTTTTGTAGCTTTCTTTCATTTCTGACTTTTTAGGTTCTGGAGCTGTCCCTCATTCTGCTATGATGCATTTTTCTAGGAGAACTCCTTTGCAATATGCTCTGAATAACATTTATTTCTGAGGGACCTGAGATGGGCTGCCTTGACTTTATAATTACACAGCTACAGTGCCAGAAAAATACTTAAAGGAGGCAGGTGGGAGAAATCTCAACATCTGGACCACAGTGATGCAAGCCAGCCTCCTAAAGACACTAAGCTTTTCACTTAGCTTGCTCCCCTCATTACAATGAGGGAAAGACCTTTCTTCCAATCAGCTTTTAAATTATCAGTGAAATTTGAGGAAGTAGGAAAGGAGAAAGCAAGAATGAATTGAGAAACCCACTTTCCCAAACATAAAATTGAGAAATTATTCAAGAAACTTTTTGCAGCCTTTATTAACACTCCAACATGCTCTAATATTTCAGGAATATTGTAATTGTAGTTACAGTTTACTGGTAGCAAAATAGGAGAAGTAGGATCAGTTCCCTAAAAACAAGTTGTTGTTAACTTTTGAGTGAAGATCTGCCTGTAGGCACAACATAGTGTCTGCTCAGACCAATGCACTCTCTTCTTTTCTAAGCAGAGCTTGTCTTGATTCCTGGTTGTTTGCCAAAACCTGGGGAAATTCAGACACCTGTAGAAATTGTTCTTGGTTTTGTTGGAAGGGCTTTGTACCCCAAAAGACTCAGTCTGGGATTTGTAGCATTTTTTTTTCTCCTCCTCACAGTGCGGAGTCCAGAAGGTGACTTGATGTTGTACTGCAAGGGAGCTGACACCATTCTTTATGAACTGCTTCATCCATCTTGCAACTTTCTCAAAGGGGAGACCACAGAACACCTGAATGTAAGAGCTTCCGTCTCAACAACATCTCTGCATTTGATGTTTTCCTTTCCTCCAAGCTTTGTCTTCAGGAAAAAAACCCCAGATTTTAGAAACAGCACTTAAGCACCAATTTTAAGTTATGGAATAGAGAAACAAATAAATTTCTATGGCCTTAGGTCTCAAATTAGTTGCCTATGCATGAGTACCAGGCACCATTTGAACTGCTCCAGGACAGTCAGCAGATTGAGGGAGGTAATTCTGTCCTCCTGCTCTGGTCTTGTGAGACCTTACCTGGAAGACTGTCCAGCTCTGGGATCCTCAACATAAGAAGGACATGGACCTATTGGAGTGAGTCTGTGGCTATGAAGATGATCAGAGGGCTGGAGCACCTCTCCTGTAACTGGGAGATTTGGGTTTGTTCAGCCTGGAGAAGAGAAGGCTCTAGGAAGACCTTATAACACCTTCTAGAACATGAAGGGGCTACAAGACTGCTGGAGAGGGACTTTTTGCAAGAGCATGTAGTGATAAAACAAGGGTTAATGGCTTTAAACTGAAAGACAGTAGATTTAGATTAAATATTAGGATGAATTTCATTACTGTGAGGGTGATGAGACACTGGAACAGATTGTCCAGAGAAGATGCAGGTGCTGCATCCCTGGAAGCGTTCAAGGCTGAGTTGGATGGGGCTCTGAGCAACCTGGTCTAGTGGAAAGTGTCCCCTGTCCATGGCATGGTGGTTGGAATGAGATGATCTTTAAGGTCCCTGCCAACCCAAGACATTCTGTCATTCTATGATTCTGTAATATGGACAAAGATGGCAAATCCAATGCAGGACATTTAGAAGACCTGTGACCTGTTTCTGAAGCACCTTTACTTCAAGCCTGGGGAAACACCTCCCAGAGATGCATTTCACAAATGCATCTTTGCTGTTCCACCAAACACTGAGCTCCACATTGCCCATCAGAAAGCACAGTTACAGGGACTTGCTAAGACGCCATGACTAGGTGTGCTCATGCTGTGCATTTCAGCCAGAATTCACACCCTGAAAATATTGAACCCACATCCAAAATTTGAGGTTGTGTTCAGTGTTTATTTAGGTCTCACCGTTCTGGACCTCTTGTTGAGAAATACAAGCCTGGGAAATAAATGCCTGGTTAGTGTAAAGCTTTAGAGCCAGAATGCCCTTTTGAGTGTTTTTTTCCTAAGGACCATGGATGGCAATGATAAAGTGTTTTAGGATTGCTATTTAAAAATGCCCCAATGTTTGTGGCCTAAGGTGTTGTTTTTCACCTTTCTTCTGCAAACTTTACCAAGACACTTTTACCAGTCTGCATTCTGAGGGTCTTTGTAAGCCCAGGTGACCAGACTGCTCTTGGACCTTTCCGCCTTACCACTGTCTTGCAGGAGTTTGCTGGAGAAGGCCTGAGGACACTCGTGGTGGCCTATAAAAGCTTGGAAGAAGACTACTTTCAGGATTGGATCACGCGTCACCATGAAGCAAGCACTGCCTTGGAAGGACGGGAAGACAAACTGTCAGAGTTATATGAAGAGATTGAAAAAGACCTAATGGTTGGTAATTTAGGGAATCTGGGCCATGCTCTGGGGGTGGCAGCGAGGGTGGTGGTTTGTCAATAAACAGCTCAGTATGACTTTGGTAAACACTGCTCTGCAAACAGCTCAGTGGGCTGTGTGACAGGAGCAGGTCAGAACATGGCAGCCCTGGATGTTCACTGGCACCTCCATCAGGAGCCCGTAACTGGGGTGTCAGCCACCACTGCAGAGGAATGGTTTTATTTTAACTCACGTGGGTGTCAGAGTAGCTTTCTTGTGATGAAGTGACACACCAGAGCCTGCAGTAGATAATGTGGACACAAATATTTCATAGCTATCCTTTGTATGTGCAAATGGCTGATTTATTTTCCAGCCTTTGAAATGGCAGGCAGTGAATAATTCCCAGTGCCCCTGAGAGTGTCTCCTTTGTTCTTCCAGCCCTGGGCAGGATGGGTAGATGTTATCCAAGAACATGTTTGTGTCAATTTGAAATAGAGCTAAACTGTGATCTTCAAGTCATTCTTCTCTCCCCCAGTGTTGTTACAGTTTTTAAATGCCCTGGAGGATTTGCCTGTGTTTTAGAGCCATGAATAACGAATGAAAAGCATGTGTGTGATCTGAGGAGAAGCAATCCAGCTTTTGCACTTGTGGCAGTGCTTTCTTGAAACCCTGGAAATCCTGGCAGAGACCTTTGCTCCTTCCATTAGCTGTACGTTCAGAATGCCAGCAGGGCTCAGGGAAGAAGCAAGTGTGAGCTGAGAAAATGCTGGCCTTTGGAAGCCGTAGTATAGTCTATCCAGCTGGATCAGGGACTACAGTAAAACAGGGGTTGTACAGTTTTGAGGACCCTGTAGGGGAGTTCCATCAGAGCTCTTACCTAGATTGATAATGTTCATGGCTGATATATGATGGCCATCCCAGGATGCCAAAAGGGATCCCAGGTTTTAAGCCAACCTCTGACTTTAATCTTCAAGCAGCAAGAGCTAGGTGGTAGCAGTGAAACCCAAGGTAGCACTGAAACCTCCACATCCCTTTTACAATAGGTTAAAGTCACCAACTATCTCCAAATAGCAGAAAAAGCAGTAACTTAAAAAAAAAAAAAAAAGAAGGTTTGTGTCCTGAGCAGTCTGGCATTGCTGTGTGACGGTATGGACCAGGGATGGGGACAGGTCTGTTAAGAGCTGGAGAAGATGTTTAGCAGCCATGTGACACCTGCAGTACAGCACAGCTGGGTTCAAGTTCCACACCAGAGGAAGTTTGGGAACATGGATCCACAATGTCTTTATCCCTCTATTAAAGCTCTATCTGCTGTGAGGGGAACACATGGAAAAACACAGACCTGTAGCTCTGCAAACATTCTTGCAAATTTTTTTCATACATATTCATAATCCATCAGAGCCTGGGGGGATGAGAGCCCAGAACATCTGCAGGATCAGGGCTGTACTCTGTACAGTAAATTTGCTGAGGAAGAATGACAATCAGTACAACCTTATTCCTGGGGATTTCATTTGTGTTTGCTTGAAAAATTAGGTTTAATACTTTTTCCTTTGGTAGCAGTGGGAGGACTTAACCAGCTTCCTGCCATTTCTATTAAGCTGCTAGGTGCCACAGCTATAGAAGACAAGCTACAAGATGGAGTCCCACAGACAATTGAGACTCTTGCCAAAGCCAACATCAAGATATGGGTTCTCACTGGAGATAAGCAAGGTAAAGGCACTACAGCTTTGGATGCTTCTCTTCTCCACTGGTGGGGTGGTTCTCCTAAGACCTGTGTTCTCATCCTTTGAAAACTGCACGGAGGACAAACTTACAGGGCTTTGCTTCATTGCCAGCTATACAAAATTTCAGCTAACTGGAATTAGACTGTATGATGACTGTAGCTTATGCCTGTCCTTAATTTCTGCCATGAGGGTGGAAGCAAGGTGAAGGCAGCATCCTTTGCCTTTGGAAAGGTGACAGTAAGCATCCCATAGTCCTTGACATAAGCTGTGAAAAGGTGTCACCTTCATCCAGTTGATCATTCAGGTGAAGAAGGTGGAAAAAAATCTTGTCTTGCTTTCCAGAAACTTTAATATTAAAGTGGATGTTGGGTGCATTTCAGTTAGTTTCTGGCTCTTATCATCCCAAATAGAAACAGAGGAAACATAGGCTTTTGGAGGTGGAAAGAACAGCAAATTGACTCCAGTGAATTCTTCTGGAGACATAGCATTTTCACTGAAACAATGGTGTTTCAGGGAGGTCAAATGTGTTTGCAAATGATTTCATCCAAGACATGAGCAGAGAATTTTTGAGAAAAATCAAACATTTCATCTTGTCGTGTTCCAAATAGTTTTTCTATAAAATACAAAAATATCTTTTTCAGAACTTTATGGACAAAATATCATATTCTTTTCCAGAGCTGTGGTTTGAGGCTTTTCTGGAAGCAAGGAGAGGGCAAGTTAAAAATCCTGAAAAAAATTTTTGTCAACATCAAATGTTTTTTATTGCTCCAAGTATGTTGGTCAAAGGATTTAAGCTTTTTCATTTTGGTAGACTTATTTTTTCCTGTGGTCTTGTGAAGTCAAATTTGCTTCTACATCCATCAAAGTGACTCTTCCGGCTCTCTTACTGTTTACTCTGAAAGGTTCCAATCTCTTTTAAGTCAGAAAGAGAGCTTGTGTCATGTGAACAAAAAGGCCACAGAAGTGGGTGAATTTGGGGCTGCTGAGATAGATTATCTTCCTGGTTTATCTTTCCCAGAGACAGCAATGAATATTGGTTATTCCTGCAACTTGCTGAATGATGACATGGAAGATGTTTTCATTATTGAAGGCAGCACATCTGATGATGTCCTGAATGAGCTGAGGTAAATGGCTGAAAAACAGTTTCAGTGCTGTGCACTAGCACTATTTGTATTTTGTATCATTCCACCTTCTTTTTCCCTGTCGGCTTTTCTTGCAGTTCATTCAGGGACTTTAGATAAGGAGGGCTGTCTCCCTGGAAGATCGAGAAGCTAAACACAATGTAGAAATTTCCTCTGAGAGTAAATGCTGAAGCTTCTTGATCCAAGAGCTCAAATTAAAAAAAAGGTATAAGAAAGCAGAGTCAGATAGGGAGTATCAGCTGAAACTGACCAGCAAGTGATCCTGATCCACAAAGGCTTTGACTCCTGGTTTGAGCTATGCCATTGCTGTACTGCTGTTGCCATTTATTCACATTGCTGTCCTTTGTCTGGATACTTCTTTTGGCAGTATATGAGAACTTTCTGTCCTCACCTCCTCTATAGACATAGGTTTTTAGGTAAAAGTGGATAATGGAAAGGTTCGCAGTCCTTTTCTCTTGGAGTAGATGGCTGCCAGACAACATGCAAAAAATTGGATATCCTTTGGGATACCATCCTTCGTGACACTCAGATGGTTTGTTTGACTTAAAATCAGCAGAAGTTAAGCAACACTGGTTAGAGTTTCAGAAATGTGGATGATCTGTGCAGACAGAAGCAGCAGCTAAACAATGCATATTGTTTTAGCGAAACAGTAAAAATTGGACTGAACTATCAAAGAGAAGCATTCTCTTTTTTTTGTCTTCACAAAGCTGCTCTTTGTGTAGCTGTATTTGTATTTGCAAGATTTTCATTATTTTCCTGGGTTTCTTTTTTTTTTTTTTTTTTTTTTTTTTTTTTTTTTTTTTTTTTCAGGAATGCAAGAAAAAAGATGAAGCCAGATTCATTTCTGGACAGTGATGAAATCAACATTCAGTTTGAAAAATCTCCAAAAAACCAAATAATTATACCTGACGAGCAAGCAAATGGGGTGTACGGCCTGGTTATCACTGGCCACAGCCTGGTAAGGAAGGTTCAGAGCCTTGCTAGGGATAAGCTCCCTGAAGAACTTATTGCAAGACATAATGGAAGTCTGAAAAATGCTTTAAAAATTCAGCTTTAGAGGACAAGGGGGTTTTTTTCCTCCACTTGAAGTTTAGGTTCTATGGTTATTTGAGATATCAAAGGCGACAGACAGTGTTTCAAAAGATGTTTCAGGACCAGAGAACAGTTGGCCTTGATCTTTGGTGAGCAAGAGGGATAGAGTAGCTGGATCATATTTGATATCTGGAAACATTCTAGAAAAATAACCAGGTTTGTGTTTGCAGCAAGAAGATAACATAAGACGTGTGTTTCAATGCCAAGGACATATTCTATTAAATACAGCTGAAAGCAGATATGCTTAAATTATAGGATATAGATCTATGACACAACTTATATATTGATACTCTCTTCCCTGATGTTCTTACAAACTGAAGCAATACACTCTAGATGAAATTGCTAAGTGACAGATAAAAGACTGCTTGGGAAGCGTGGCTCTGAAGGGCTCACTGTTGATCTAAAACAACAACTAGCTGTCATCTGCAGAGGGTTATCCTGCATCTATTTGATGCTCAGTGTTTGCATTAACTGCTTAGAAAGAGAGCAGGTAACATCATGCTGAGAGAGAGTACAAAGAAATCTGAGTCAGGCATGGTCTGGAAAACATAGGGGGAAACGGAGTCAGTTGGGATTTCTGAGCCTGGAGAATACTGATCAGTCTTGGTAATACTCTTCAAATTATCACAGGTAAACAAATGTCCTGTTAACAGGAATTAAACTGAGATAAGAGAGTTCTGGGTGAAATGTCTTCTTGGTGAGAACAGTGAAACTCTGCAATAAATAATCTATATTAGGAAATTTTTTAGAACCAGTTAGAGGAAAGAAAAAACAATTTAGATCAATTCAAACCTGTCTGTGAGGAAGGCTTAATTTATGTCAGATTTCTTTATCTGTTGTATTTTACTTTCCCAGATCTCAGTGAAAGCAAATAAACATATATAGAAAATTTAGGGAGGTGCTGCTTTCTAGAAACAAGGTGCTTCTGTTCCCTGTGGTTGCTACCTTTCTTAATGACAGCCCAGAAATTTTCACTCCCAGCTCTACATCAGCCCAGAAAATTACTATTAAGAAACTCCCATCTTTCTCTACTTTTGGCTCGTGCGCATGTATACAGACCCCAAACACTCAGACAGTGCCTAGTATGCTTTCTTCTTCTTTTACACTCACTACCTCCAGGGCCATAATCCCCTTTAGATTCCCATTGCAAGGCAGACAAGAGGTCTGTCAGGTTTGGTCCATGTGCCTTGCATGGACATCAGCTGGAAGCCCCTTGCCTGTTCCTACTCCATCCCTTCAGCCTGCAGCACAGACCCTGAGTGCTCTGCTACCAGAACTCCACAGGCAGTGATGGCAATGCTTTCTTTATCTTCCTGGAAAAACACACACTCACCAACACCTTGGCAAGGGGATATGTCCCACACAAAGAAACTCATATTTGGGCTGTGTGGGAGCAGCCAGTAGATTAGACATAATGAGTTTCACCAAGATTATGGCTTTCTCCTCGGTGGGGACCACAGGGACAGTATAGACAAATCTAGATGTCATTTATTTATTTCTATGAGCTTGAACAGCAGTAGCAGTGTTGATACTGTCCCACACACAGCACCTGCTCAGTGCTCTATCCTTGCCTGCAGAGGGGTGGGAGGGCAGTGCTGGGCTATGCACACATCTGGTGTTGCCTGAACAAAGCAGTGAACAGAAACTTGTCAGCATCCTTAATGGCATCATCATGCCAGTTGATTTGTATGCGGTTGCACCATTAATATACAACATGATAACGTTTTGCTGGTGCTGTGCAGCAAGGATGTTGAGGCAAAAGCCATCTCTGACTGCACTGACCAGCAGTACTCAGGTTGAACCATGAAAAGGTCTTTTGTTGAGCAAGCCTGCTGCCATGACAGAGGAAAAAGGGGACACTGGTGACTCACAGCTCTGTTTCAAAAAGAAAGAATACGTGATGTAAGGACTGTCTGCCTTACACAGACAGGGCAGTGGGCCTGCTCTAATGGCTCTGTGCAGGAGTGAGCCTTGTAGATTCCTTCCGTACATGTCTGCTAAAAAGAGACAACAAAGAACAGAGCCAAAAAGGATGATCTGAAAGAAATATGAAAAGCTCACACTGCTCCCTCCTCCTCATGCAGAGCTGGAGGGGTGACTAGACATCCAATTATCTCAGTGCTTCTCAAATAGAAATAACTGATTTAAAAGGTCAGCACACAGAGTAAAGCAGCCTTTTCCCTAGTTTTGTGTTTTGCTTTGTCATGCCCGCCTGAGCTTAACTTTTTACATGTGGGTTTTTTTAATTAAGCACTTAATGAATTGAAATTTTTCCTATTTATCTCCCAGAGATTAAACAATAATCCAGTAGGGATTAGCAAAGGCTATCTCACATGGAGATACACATGGTTGTCTCAGGCCCTGCAGCAGCTTCCTGCTCTTGGTGTTTGACACTTCTGCCCTCTGTCAGGTTACATCAGCCAGGGCAGCTGCTGTGCATGCCCCGCTGTTGTTCACACCCAGCTGTGGTGCATACCCAGCTGTGGTGCATATCGAGATGTGGTGCACCCAAAGTACAAGCTTGTAGGTGTAGGGTGCATGGCATGATGTGCAGTGTGGATGCTCCCTCTGACTGGGTGGATGGATTCACCCCCATGAGTGTAAGAGTCTGGCTCAGCTGTCATGGCCACCTCACTGCATCCTCTTTGTCATGCCAGGAGCTTCTGCAAGCCTGCCCTGAACACTCCCTTTCCTCCTTTCCAGGCTTATGCGCTGGAAGGGAACCTGGAGCTGGAGCTTGTGAGAACTGCCTGCATGTGCAAAGTGGTGATCTGCTGCCGGGTGACTCCCCTGCAGAAGGCCCAGGTGGTGGAGCTGGTGAAAAAGTACAAGAAGGCTGTGACCCTTGCAATTGGAGATGGTGCCAATGATGTCAGCATGATCAAAAGTGAGTGATGGCCAAGAGCCAGCATGCTGTAGCAGACTGACTCAGGTATTTTCTCTCTGAGATGGGCTAGCCACAGGAACACATATCTGAGTGCCTCCTGTACCACCCTCTTTGTAGAAACAAGTGTCTGTGTCCCAAATTTTGGCAGATCTCTACAGACCACTCTCACACACTACAGGTTAGTTGTGTCTCCTGCCCTCTGGGTCACAGTGGGCTCTTTCAGGAGCTAAGGTTGCATCAAGTCCCTATTTTTCTGTTTCTACCTTAGAATGGACAAAATGGTTGGTCTTGGTGATCTTCCAGGTCTTTTCCCAGCTAAATGAGTATGATTTGATGAAAAGCCCACAAGGGCTGTGATGTGTCAATCCATGTGTCTGCACGGCCACCATCACAAGGGCAATGTATATAACAGTTTATATCATAGAGCATAACTCAAAGTAGACATAAAATCTTTGTGCCTGTAAATATTCTGTATAATATTACGTGGGGTGCTTTTTTCAGCATTTCCTTGTGTTAGGGCTGTTTGTTAATTATCTCCGTTGAGTTACAGATGATGGGCTTCCAAGCCTCTCCATCCTTGAGCGTCATTTCATGCTGCATTACCTCAGTGAATTTATGAAAAAAAGTCCTAACTAGGCATAATTAAATTAAGATTATTCAGAAAGACTTATTGCTAATCTTCCTTGTGTTAATTTGCAAGAATTGATTAACTGGAGCCTTTTAATTAAGAAAGAAAAGGCTAAATAGAGAGCTTCAAGGGAGATAAGTCAGGCAGTCAGCAAAGAAAGGAGAAGAAAGTTAAAGGGTACATAATAATTAGAAACTAACCCACTCCCCCCGCAAGAGAATTGAGACTTTGGGATTTTATCAGCTCAGTTCAGTGGAAACCTCTGAATTTAGCCAACCTTCAGCCATTAAGATTGTGTTCATTAGTTAAAGCTGTATAATTAGCTGCCACATTAAACTTATGTCCATGTTTAATAAACGCAAGTTGCTATTAAAAAAATATGTGACTCTTCCATCTAATTATTTGATTGAACTAATAAAGCCCAGAAAATGTAAAAAGGCTACAGTCTGCCTTTTAGCACAGTGTCTGAGAAACTTTAAAATGGTTTGAAGATTTTGCCTGTCTGGGATGATGCTTTAAGGCTGCTAGAAGGACATGCACGCATATAAATAAAAGTCACATGTCAATATAAATTAAAGTTATTGTTTCATAACAGCAACTGTTATGAACAACAGTATTTGTGCTGCTGGAAAGCATTCAGAAAAAAACCATAAACTGTCACTGAACCTATAATTTAATTCAAATAATAAAAACCCATTTAAGGGAACTGTATGACAGAGCCAAAATCATAGTGATGCTGAAACAACTAGTGCACCAAATTTTTTTTTATTTTTTAATAACTTTTCATTCTAACTTTTTATGAAAGCTAAATTAAAATTTAGAAGGGAATTAACAAATTTAAAAAATGGGGTAGTGAAAACTCTGAGTGTAATGACGTGATCAACCCTCTTGTCACAGCTGCCCACATTGGGGTCGGCATCAGTGGCCAGGAGGGGATGCAGGCGGTCCTGTCCAGTGACTTCTCCTTCGCACAGTTCCGCTACCTGCAGCGCCTGCTCTTAGTCCACGGACGCTGGTCCTACATCCGCATGTGCAAGTTCCTCAAGTACTTCTTCTATAAGAATTTTGCCTTCACCTTGGTGCATTTCTGGTATGGCTTCTTCTCTGGCTTCTCAGCACAGGTAGGTCCAGCTTTGGTTTTGTCAGGGACATGGAGATGGTCAGAGGGCAGCACCTCTCCTGTGAAGACAAGCTGAGGGAGGAGGCTGGTTCAGCTGGCAGATGAGAAAGCTTCAGTGAGATCTTAGAGCACCTTTCAGTACCTAAAAGTGCTACAAGAGAGCTGTAGAGGAACCCCCTAGCAGGGCCTATTGCAATACGACAAAGGGTAATGATTTTAAACTAAGCTTAGATTGATACAACAAAGAAGTTTTTTGCAATGAAGTTTGTAACACACTGACAGAAGTTGCCCAGAGAGGTGGTTGATGCACCCTTCCGGGAAACATTCCAGGCCAGGTTGGATGGGGCTCTGAGCAACCTGACCTAGTTGAAGATGTCCGTGCTGATTGCAGAGAAGTTGTTTTAGATGAATTTTACAGCACTCTTTCCAACTAAAACCATTCTGTAAGTCTATATCTAGCATTTTGAAGCAAAGTATATGGAAATACTTTACAAGGAAATCAACTAAGCAATTCCTCACACCTCCTGGGCAAACTCAGGTCTCTCTTCTTCAGCCACATGGGTATAAAGCAGATATTGCTGCCTCCATTGTGCTGCTGCTGGAGGATGTATGCCTGGATGCAGAACATATATGTTAAGAATCGTATAATCATTAAGGTTGGAAAAGTCCTCCAAGATCATTGAGTCCAACCATGAACCCAACACTGCCCATGTTCACCACTAAGCCATGTTCCCCAGTGCCACATCTACAAGTTTTTTAAACACCGCCATCCTTTCAATGAAGAATTTTTTCCTAATATCCTATCTAAACCTTCTCTGGAATTTAGGTGCATTATGAAGCACATACGTCGCTTGCAGGATTTTCAAAAGTATTCAAAGTGATTACAACCATCAGCTGATGACACAGATTAGAGTTTGGTGCAGATCTTGTAAGATCCATGCTTGTGCTGTTAGCATATTTGGAGCAAGCAGTTTAACCCTGAGATGCCTGTGGGCATCAGGAGCTGGCAAGAGGAACACATCTAGAGTGAAAAACTGGTGTTGGTTCATGGCAAACCAGCCTCCAACTAAACACAGACGTGGGGAGTGCAGATACCCAGGGGCTGAGTGTGCAGGGTGGTGCAGAGGGATCCTGCTCTGGCTACAGCCAGCAATGGGTGCTGAGCAAACTGGGCTGGCATAATGTGATCCTTCCCCTGTTTAGGGATGCTGAGCTTGAGACATCTCATCCCTTTTGTCTCAGTAACATCTCAAACCAAGTTGTTGCAGCAAGTAATTGCATATACTTTCAAAGAAAGAGAAAGCACAGCTTTTTGCTAACTTCATTTGCTTTGTTTTTGTTTTTGTTTTTTGTTTTTTTTTTCCCCAGACTGTCTATGATGAGTGGTTCATTACACTTTACAATTTGGTATACACTTCTCTCCCAGTGCTAGGAATGAGTCTCTTTGATCAGGTACTGTTTCTGTCATCACTTTGGGGATTTTATTCATAGCGGTTTTGTCTCCAGATGCTTTGAGCTGTTCCATGAAGCAAAAGCAGCCGACCTTTTGGCTGCGTACTGTGGTGACTCCTGAAATAACATTCTGACAATGAGAACAAGAAAAGGATGCACCAGAGAGAAGGTGTATTCCCTCCTAGTCATATGATTTGGGTTTAGTTAGTCCTTCAAGGAACAGGGAGTTGAGATAAATATGATTAGGATGATTTATCGTGTAGGTTTCAGTGTGTGATGAGATTTTTGGGTTAGGTTGCTGCCTACAGCACCAGCTGCCATTGCAACCCTCCCCTGGAGCAGTCATACCCTACTACCTGTGCTCCTGAAGCCTGGCAAGTGAGTTCCTAATTACTAGACAAAACAATAATTTACTGGGTTTTTGAAACCAGATTTTGCAACTTGAGCCTTTCTAGTGTGTTCTTTCTGCAGTAATTTCACACAAATTTCAACCTCACTGTTACTGTTTGACAAGACAAAGGAGCAATAAAGCTGTTCCTATATGTATTTTACAAGTTAAATAAATAAGAATTTGCTACTTATCAATGGTTCAGTTCTCCACTCTGGACACTTAAGGGATCCAAGTCATTCAGCCTTGCCTGTGTGGGGAGGTATTTTCTAACCCTTAGCTTCCAGTCAGTTTGCTGGAGAACAAACCACACGGTCTGCTTTAGATGAAGTCTATATTTTTTTAATCAGCTGTCAATTTTTTTTAATTTTTTTTAATTTTTTTTATTTTATTTTATTTTTTTTTTTTTAGCTCAAGGAAGGTAAAATACATTATGGAAAATATGCCCAGGTGACCTTGGGATATGCCATGCCAGTCAGCACAACTGAGTGAATTGTGTGCTATGCCTTTCCTCATGGAAATGCATGCTACAGGGACATGGCAGCCCTAACTGGGTCTGTGGTTGGGTAGCTGCCAGCAAATCTGACTGTCTCTTCTCTTCTTTCAGGATGTGGATGATCGCTGGAGCATGCTGTTCCCTCAGCTGTATGTGCCTGGCCAGCAAAACCTCTACTTTAACAAGGTGGTGTTTGTCAAGTGCATGTTGCAAGGGATCTACAGTTCCCTCATACTCTTCTTCATCCCCTATGGGGCCATGTACAATACAATGAGGAGTGATGGGAAGGCCATTGCTGACTACCAGTCCTTTGCTCTGATGGCCCAGACCTGCTTACTGATTGTGGTGTCTGTACAGGTAAGGTATCCCAGGCAATATTTTTAGGAATTAGTTGTTTCTTCTTGATGGCAGTGTCTGAAGGGCTAGTTGGGGCCTTGACAGCATTGTATTTGCTACTGCACTGTGCATTCCTGCAAAAAAAAAGGTGTCTTGACACCAGATTAGTCTCCTCAGTTCAACAGAACAGGAGATTTGTATGTTATAAAAGATCAGGGTGACAGGAAATGAAGTTTTTGCCTTGGGAAGACGGCAAACATAACAGACAAATCATTTAAGGCAGAGAATAGAGAAGGACTTGTTCTAGTTTTGTGGTAAGGGTTTGAAGCACAGGACTGTCTGTCTGCCATCAGGCAGTTATTTATAGGTGCTCTATTATGGAGGTGTCTCTGCAGCCTAGCCCAGTGTATGACGTATGCATGACGCAGCCTGAACTTGCTGGAAAATATAGCTAAGACTTGGTGGTAGAAGGTTCAGATGGTATTATCAGGATGAGAGAGATTTCTTAAAAGAAAACGAATCAATCACTCTTCCCTGGATAATAGTTTCTGCTTTCTGAAGTCTTTGCAGGCTTGTTCCCTTAACTTTCAATGCTACATCACAGCTTAGGAGTGGGGAAATAAAGCTTGACTCATTTGAACTTCCGGTGTTCAGCTCTGGGGCCCTCAGCATAAGAAGGATGAGGGCCTGTTGGAGCAAGTCCAGAGAAGGACCATGAAGTTGACCAGAGGGCTGGAACACCTCTGCTAAGGAGGCTGAGAGCATTGGGATTGTTCAGCCTGGAGAAGAGGAGGCTCCAGGGAGGTTTCACTGCAGCCTTACAGTACTTACCAGGGGCCACAAGAAAGCTGGGGAGGGACTTTTGACAAGGGCATGTAGCAATAGAAGAAGAGTTATTGGCTTTGAAATAAGAGTGGTTTTAGATTAGATACTAGGAACAAAATCTTCCCTGTGAGGGTGTTGAGGCACAAGCACAAGTTGCCCTGAGAAGCTGTGGATGCCCCATCCCTGGAAGTGTTCAAGGTCAGGATGGATGGGGCTCTGAGCAACTTGGTCTAGTACAACGTTTCCTTTCTATGGCAGCGGGGTTGGAACAGGATGATCTTTAAAGTCCCTTAATGTCCTGTCTCCAGGACTGGCCACTAGTGAATGCTTGAGAAGAGGGCAACAACAGGATAAATGTAGTAATCTTGCCTTGAATGGTTTCCCAGAATCTTATGATTTGTGACTTGTTATTTCTTGAGACTTGAATGAATAGCATTCTCAGGGGGAGATGTACAAAGCAGAGGACAAGCTGTGTTCAGCACAGATCTGCTAAATAAGGAAGGCACTGACAATAGCTGCACTGCTCTGTTCTTTCAGATTGGTTTGGACACCTCTTACTGGACAGTTGTCAACCAGTTCTTCATCTGGGGCAGCCTTTCTGTTTATTTTGCTATCACCTTCACCATGTACAGTGATGGCATGTACCTGATCTTCACAGCTTCCTTTCCCTTCATTGGTAAGCCTTGGGACAAATCTGGATTGCACTCAGAATGGGCATATTGCAGGCCTTAAAGTTTCCAAGGATTTCTATGTATATTTCAGGATATATTGGTTGCCTTTTCTGCAAGAAATGCCAGGATATTTCTGAGGGTTGCTGGGATTTATTTTTAATCCCATCCATCCAGGTGAACGTGTGCCATGTTCCCTTCCTTGTGTAAGAGTGGACATTCCCATGCAGTCATGGGAACAGTCCTTTAAATAAATTTAATGAGCTGGATGGAATGCAGCTTCTGTACTTCTATATTTGGGTTCCAGGTATCCAATTTTTACAGCTATCTAGGAGCATCTTATTTGTAGATGTGTCATCTTTGTAAATAAGTTAACATTTTGGCATAGGATGGCATGGAAGTACAACATCCAGTCAGATGTGAGAAAAATGCCACGCAGTGAGTTTTCTGCCAGGCTAAATGGCAAATTCCCCAAGAACAAAACATACCAGTGGTGACCAGGTAGTTATTTTATGTAACAGATTTCTGAACACATCCAAAAAATGAAGGATAAAAAAATTAGTCCACCTTCTGAGACTTTGACCAGGAAGAACATGTAAGTAAGCAAAATAGTTCAGATGTTTTTAATAGCTCTGTGCATTCATAGCCAATATAGATACAACGTTGTTACGAGTCTCTGCTTATGAAATCCCAACAGTTTTTATTTCAAGTCTCAGATTTTTGTATTAATCAATGCCTTCATTTCTTACTGACTTTTTCAGTAAAAACTTGCTTAGTCTGTTGTCCTTGCAACTGGAAGGGGCTTAGCCAACTTAAATATCTGAGATGCAGGTCAGTTGTTCCAAAATATTTTTCAAGCAGATGATCACATCCACTTTGAGATGACTTTTAGAATCAAAAATGCTGAATAAGAGAAGACAGAATGTCTGTTTGGTTTCCCAAGACAGGTGGACAGATTGATCGGATTATCTTGAAGTCCTCTTCCCACCTCGAGGATTCTGTGATGATTCTAGAATTGCAACTCTAGAACTCACTCACCAGGGGTATCTCATGTGCCGCTCTGTTATTACTACATTGATCAAAGAAGCCATAATGTTGAGGGCTACTTAATAAGGTCCCAGTCTGAAACCATTTTTAAGGAAAGTGTTTTTAGTCTGGACTGAGACAACTTGTTTACTTAAATTTCAGTGAAGTTGTATTACAGCAGAATTTGGCCACTGGAAAGAAAACATTCACAAATATACTGCCAACACTAGCGTCATTAAGCCCTATAATAAGGGTTTTGAAGACTGTTTATTCCATCTTACATTCCTTTAGTTTTGTAAAAGCCAGAAGTGAGCACTTTGGTTTCCAATGAAGTGTCAGTGACATGCCACCACGTGGCAGTGGTGCTGCCAATACCCCCTTTAGGCTACACTGTCTGTGCAGATCCCCAGAGTAACACATGCTCCTCTCATAAAGGGCTGTGATTCCCATTGCCTGCTGGGCAGAGCCAGTACTCCATATCCTTTAGGAAATGGTGCTGGGAAGCAAGAAAAGAGTATTCCTCCCTTTGCACTAGAGTCCTGGCAAAAGGTGGGAGTCCTGGGCTGGTGCTTAAGATCTACTGAATGTTTATATCAATCCTTTGCTGTGATTTGACTTTTTACAGAGAGGAAAGGTTCACTCTGACACCCTTGTCCGCCTGGGTTGTTGCTGCAATCATGTCTGGAGGTTGCATTTTTCTTCACTCATCTCAGAGAGTGACACTGGCTTTGCAATTCTCTCTATAGCCAGTTGACTTCTCTGCTGGAGATGATGTCTGCTTTGTATTTTGGTCTGTTTGCCAGGTGCTCCGAAATCACACAGACCAAGAGGGAATAACGGTGGGAGGTGATGCTTTTACTGTTTTAATCACGCATTTGTTTTCCAGGTACAGCTAGGAACACCCTCAGCCAACCAAATGTGTGGCTGGCCATCTTCCTCAGCATCACCCTCTGTGTGCTGCCCGTGGTTGGCTATCGATTCCTGAAGGCTCAGTTAAAGCCAACTCCCAGTGACAAAGTAAGGAGATTCCTTATTAAGCAAGAAATCCTGCTTACCATGGCCTAGGCTCACCGTGGAGCCACAGTGCATGGGCTTGGCATCACCTGGAGTGTGTGTCTGTGTTGGTGCAAGTGCTGCCATCTGTCTGTCCCTTACTCCCGAAGGAGGATTGAATTTGGGGTTTGGCACAGTTCAAACCATGGACCAAGGCTGAGATTATTTAGATGTGGATTAGACTGCACTGAGGCAGGAAAGCTGCACTATTTTTAGGGGCAGGGTTTAAGCGCTGTGCCTCAGTGGCAAAGGAGTGGCAGGTTCCTCCTGCCGTGACGCTGTGCAGTTTTTAGCCTGGCAGACCACAGACTTTCACCCTCCACTGGGTGAAATATATGTTTGCTGGGGATTTTTTTATTTATTTCAGAATTTACTTTTTGTGGCCAATGGCTAGATGCCCCTTCTGGAGCCATTCCCAGGAATATGAAGATGATGGCACCAGGGCAAGGAGAGGCAGGGAGCAATGGAGTAGGCAGGGAGCGATGGAGTAGGCCGGGAGGGAGGGCACTGCTCACTGCAGCCACGGGACGCCACAAGAACATCAGCGCACACAGAGCTCCTCGGGCTCGCTTCCAAACAGAAGCATTTGCTGAATGCTAGTGCCACCTCGTGCTTCCTTCCTCTCCTTGCGCCGAGCTGCCGCAAATCGGTGTCAGAACACAGCCCCAGCAGAAAGCAGTTGACGCCCTCCCTGGTCATCCTGGGGTTCTCTGTGAAGCTCCACAGGTTCTCTATGCCTGTAGGAGA
This sequence comes from Chamaea fasciata, assembly GCF_029207755.1. NCBI lineage: Eukaryota > Metazoa > Chordata > Aves > Passeriformes > Sylviidae > Chamaea > Chamaea fasciata. The sequence goes on from NW_027094089.1 coordinate 19,540,543, forward strand.
ACATGTTAGGAGAATTCTCAGCCCTTGCAGAGAGGCTGGGTGGGTGCTAGAGAAGACTCCTGTGTAGGGATGTCCTTGGGACACAGTTCGAGGTGGTTTGGGGGTGTAAAAATGGGCTGAGTTTACCCCAGCTGAACAGAAGTCAAACACAGCTGTCACCCAGAATCACAGCCTCACTGCTGAGGTTGAGCATGCCTCTTTCTAGCACAAAATTACTTCTCCACCTCCTTTTGGAAGTGTATGGTCAGAGGAGAGGAGTGGCTTTCCAGTTCTACGGAGTTCCCCAGCTAGCAGTAGACAGGCCTGATGTTTAGAGAGGCCAAGCACCTGCCACATGCCATTGTGCCAAGCAAGAAGCACAGGAATCTGTCAGCTGGGGTTCTGTTGAATCACAGGCTCTCAACAGCAGCCTCCTGCATTAGACAGCCCCATTCTGAAAAGGTTCTTGACTGCAGATTAACTCAGTAGTCACCTGGGAGCAGAAAGCCCACTACCTGCAAATGAAGTGCAATATTTATTTCCCATCTGCCAAGGAATACAGGAATCTCTCTATTATCCCTGTAAGCGTTCAAGGGATGTTGGGGTGTTGATCAATCTGATACAGTTGCAGCGGGGTTGCAGTGAGATGCAAGGTTCCTTCCAACCCAAGCCACTCTGTGTTTTTATAATTCTGTAATAGTCATCATTATATTCATAAAAAGCTTTTATGTATCAGAAACTCCCTTTAGTACTCTCTTTTCTGTATTAAATATGCCAATTCTTAAATGTTTCTATATTTATTTTCTAGAATTTTGACTTGCTGAGATGACTTTCACATTTTGAGTGATTTGACTGACAGTCCTACAGTCACACCCCAACCACGGCATTGCAGAGCTGTGGGGAATCCGTGGAAATCATTCCCTCCCATGACTTATCGATGATGCTCCCATTAACACCTTTTAGAATAGAATAAAAGATGCCCTTTCCTCATTTTTGTCTTTGCATCCCTCCTTTTGTTTCTCTTTCTCTGCTCCTTTTCCACTGTGCTTATGAATAATGATGAAGTTTGCACTTTTCCCACCTTATTTTCTGATTTCCAGGTCCTGCTGAAGATCAAAGAAGCTAAAAAACGGCCCCCTCCACCCTCACCCAAGCGACGCCTGCGCCGGACCAGCACCCGCCGCTCTGGCTACGCCTTCTCTCACCAGCACGGTTTTGGAGCACTCATAATGTCTGGGAGAAACATGCGGCCAAAATCACCTTTTGCCACAACAGGAACATTTTCACCAAATAGTGACAAATATAAACACAAAGGATTGTAACGCAAAAAAAAAAACGGAGAGAAGAAAAAAGAAAAAGACACACACCCACCCCTCCCCCCACCCCCCCTTAAAAATTAACAAAGCAAACCAAAGTAAAGGGCTGTCAGGAGAGGAGGCTATGCTGCCTGCAGGGCACCAAGCCGGTGGCTGCCCAGAGCTCTGCCCTCCAGGCTGCCAAATCAAGGACTTGGGCTTTCCTTTCACCCACGTGCACTACCTGTTTCTAGTTTCTTTTCCAAAGATGTGTGCCGCTACTGGGGAATGTGGGCAGGGTGACTTGGAACGTCGAGTTGTATGGTATCCCAGAGGGCCTCACTGGCACAAGAAAGAACGTGCTGTGGGAGGTATCTCTGCTCCCTGAGATTGTTCATAACGCTATTTTTACTTTTTTTCTCCCTCTAACTATATACCTCAGAGCAAAGAGAATTCTAGTCTGAGGAAAAGGTTGAATTGGCAATGTCTTTCTCAGTCATGTGCCTTCATTTTTCTTCATGAGCCCACTCTGGGCCGTATTACTGGGGTGACAGTATTGACCCCAGGTGTGCCTTAGGTCCAGCCACACAACCCACAAATCCACAATCTTTCTAACGTGTGAATCTGTAGCCTTTTGACTGTAATCCACTTTCTCAAGAGATGGCCAGTACCCAAACACCACCCTCTTTCCACATCTGCAATCAGGAAGTGCTGCAAGCTTGCAGAAACCCTTAGTTGGTCACAGGACCAGGAGCTAACACTCATCAGCCTGCCCTGATTTATCTGAGTTGCAAATCTGCTCTTGTAAAGGATTATTGTCCTCAGAACCCTCTCAAGTTTTGTAACTGGGCACCAGCCATTTCATTTAGACTTAAAATGAAAGAGCAGAAGGTGCTCAGGCTTCCTTATGAATCAAACCATGAAATCTGGCCCCTGAGAAGCCCGTGCCATGGTTAGGGCTCACCTGAGCTGGCAGCAGAAGACATCTGTTCCCCCTTAAAAGAATGAGGTGTGTGCACATCTGGCTTGATGGTGATCACACCAGAATTATTGAAGCCAGAAAAACTATTTCATGGGCAGCAGCTGAAATAGCCTTTACCACCAGTGCGGGGGCTCAGTGTAAGGGAGGAAGCATGACCTGGTGGCTCCCTCACACTCCCTGATGAGCAGAGTGGTCACGATTCAGAGGAACTTAATGAGGCCTCAGGAGTCTCTGCAGTGTTTCATGGCTGCAGTGTTTTTCTGTGTTGGCTCAAATTTTACTTCTGAACGGGTTATCTGTCAAACACGGGTGGTAGAGAGCTGAAAATCCTACCAGTCTGACTGCCAGCAGAGGGACCTAAAAGGCACAGACGCAGCTAAAGACATGGTGATCTTGAGGGACTGGGATTTGCTTGCTGTTTTGTTACACCAGTTCCATAATCAGCAGGGTTACTGGGTGGAAGGCCAGAATGGCAGCATGAGAGTCTGTTGTCCTGCCAGCACTGCTGAGCTGTCTAAATGCAGGGTTGGGGTTTTTTGTTTGTTTTTTGTTTTGTTTCATTTTTTTGTGCAGAGGACTAGGCCCTGGCTGTTGTTAGGAGGGGGTGGGGAGGATGTTTGTTTTTGGTTTTTTCAGCTTCATTATACAAATTCAGACTTCTTCCTTCATTTGAACTGGATTTTTTTTTTGTGCAGTAACCAGTTGATATTTACGAGACTCTGCCATGAGTCTCTGAGCTGTCATTGGAGGCCGTGTATGATGGCAAGAGGCCAGCCGTGTCCCCATTTCGTGGAACACCCTGCTGCCTGTGGTCCCAGTTTCAGCAGTTACTGCCTGAGATAAAGCTCTAATAGAAGGTTTCATCTCCCTGTGTTTAACTCAGCGCAGGAAAAAAACCCCAAAACCTCAAACTAGCCTGTTGCACCTGCTTGGGAAGGCTTGTTGCAAACTGTGGTATTAAATTTCAGCATGGTCAGTGCAAAATTGGAGCTGGGACTGGATCCAGACTTCAGTGTCTGGGAGCTGCTTGCTAGGGAAGGAGTAAATTATCTGGTGATTCCCCCTGGAAGGAGACACCCAAGTAAAGTGAGAGCCTGCACTGCGGCTGAGGAAACCACTGTGATAGTGCTTGTCACCTCCCCCTGATTTACCATTCACTTTGCAGAGACAGTCATGGCTTTCTGATGAGGATTATGTTTTTCAGTCAGCCTCCCTGGGGTTAGAGGAGAAAGGAGAATTTGTGCAGATAAGCAGACATCCCAATGATACCTAAACTGGTCTGTGGACTGAAAGTCCTATCAAAGCTGTTCCCAGCGTCTGATGCAGTATAATATATTGCAGAGCAGCATAGGCAGACCTTGTGATGACAGAGCAAGGAAAATTTGACACTGTGCCTCTCTTCTCATACAGTTTACGTGCAGCGTGCTCACCTTCTGGCTAAAAGGGGATTTGAAAATGTTGGCTACAACATGTAGGGGATAATAAAGCTGTTGGTGAGCCTGCACCAGATGCAATTCTTTCAGTGGCGTGACACAATCAGCATTTGAAACACATCAGCTGGCAGTGATGTCTATCCTACATTACTCCTGATTTTGTAAAATAATCCTTTTTTTTTTAATAAAAAAAGACTATTGGGATGATAGATTCCTTGGCACTCTGTTAATTGATGTAACAAGTTTATAACCAGAAGTGCACGGGGAAATGGTCTGTGGGACAAGGGATCTGAGACGGCAGCCCTTTTTCATCCGGTATCCTGACGCGGGAAGCACAAAAATTCCCAAAATTTTCCATTCTGGCTAGGATGTTTTAAGAGGAAACTTGGAGGAAACGTCAGACATCCTTAGGCGGAGGACCCAGTGGGGGCGGGGAGCGTCGAGAGCCCGCCCCATGGAGCGGCTGTAAACAGCGGAGCGGTGCGGGCGATGGGTAAGGGACGGTGGTAGGGTGGCGGGATTGTGCGGGGATTGTGCGGGGATTGTGCGGGGATTGTGCGGGGATTGTGCGGGGATTGTGCGGGGATTGTGCGGGGATTGTGCGGGGATTGTGCGGGGATTGTGCGGGGAGGAGCAGGGTCGCTGCTTCTCGTGTGTGCGGTATTCTGGTTGGCTCCGCGGGGGAGGTCAAACCGTGTGTCATCGTCTGTGCGGTGTCTGAAAATTATAATTTAGTCTTTTATGAAGCTCTCGTGTTTCGCAGATATGTCAAAAATTAATCCTTGAAATAGATTTTGGGTTTTGTTTTCACCCCCTCCCTTTTTTCCTTCTGATTGTTCCATAATATAAATATTCACAGTTTGAACATTGTTTTTCTGTTGTGCCTATACTTGCCACCCCACTGGGCTGCAGTTTGGGGGTCGAGAATGATAATGCTTGGAGGGTGTTGAGGCACTGGAACAGGAGGCTCAGAGAAACTGTGGATGCTGCATCCCTGGGAGTGCCCAAGGTCAAGTTGGATGGGGCTCTGAGCAACCTGGTCTGGTGCAGGGTGTCCCTGGCCATGGCAAGGGGATGGAGCAAGATGATCTTTAAGATCCTTCCAACACAAACCATTCTGTGATTCTTTGATAACCAGTGATGACGTTTCCTTGTCTTACACTGCAGCAGAGGAGGGCTTAGTGCATCTCTCTCCCCTGAATCCACAGGGTGACAGTGAGCAATCTCTGTCCCTAATACCACGGGACAGCAGGTGTGTTTGGGCAGAGGCACCTCAAGGGTGTTTTCCATTGTTAACTGCAACACCTGCATTTTTTCCAGGCTGTCTGGTAACTCTCACTCTGCCCGTGTGCATCCACACGCCTCTCTCCCATGGCCTGTAGCCTGGAAGTCCTTACTCCTGAGCAGCTCTTAGGAAATGGGAGGGCAGAGGAGCACTACATGCTTGCCCTGGGGTCTCCAATTAATAAAGTCTGTTGTATGAATGAAGACGTCTCAGTAATGACCCATGCTAATTACTAGCTGGAACAAAAAACAGGAGCATAAAGGCTGCCTTGGATATCTGTGGGCATATGCACTGTATCCTCTAACCCTATCAGACCTCTGATAAAATTCATCCTATATCCATGTATTCCAGTTGGAAAGCTGGTCCTAAGCATTGATTTTCCTCACTCTCTAATTTTCAACCTAAATGTGTTCACTGCATTTATTCTCTTGTCATGCCAGCTTTGTACTTTTGCCTCAGCAGTTTTGTCTCCTGTGATATATTTAGACAGCAATTCTATCCGCTCTTTGCCTACATTTGGCTAGGCTAAACAAGCTAGGCTCTTAAGTTTCTTCTTGTTTGATAGGTTTTCTGTTTCCCTCAGGCCCTTTCTGCACCTGTTAGTTTGAGTTTATAATTTTTAAATGTGGGTGACCAGAATTTTTTTTGCATGATGCTTCTTTTATCAGTGCCTGTACAATAGCTCTGGTATTTCACTGCCTCACCTAGACTGTGTTTACTTTTCTTACAGCCTCATCCTCTCTGTGTTCTTTAACACAGTATTAGTGGATATTTTTCCTAATTTTATTACAAATATGTGCAGTTGTTAGCTAAATTGGGTTAGCTACATAAATACCTCTCCTCTCACGTCTGACAACATGGGAAGGAGCTGAAGTCATCACAGAATAAGTCTGCCCATGCTGATGCTTTAAACTGGTGCCTTGTCCTCAGGGCCAAGCTTTTTCCATGAGGGCTGGCAAGGACATTTTGATACGTCTGCTGATGTGTTTGGCTAATGTAAATATGCTGGAGTGGGGGAGCTACCCTTTCTCCCAGCAATAAGCATGAAGCTGAATTCCCAACCCCAGTACCCAGACAGCCCTGTCCCTGTGATAAAGATCTTTGTTGCTGCAGGGCTGGATGTGATGAAGGGCTCAGTAGAAGGGCGAAGAGCCCTGCAGCTCGGCTTGACCTCTGAGTGCTTTTAGACATATCTGCAGCACAGCTACTCTTCAGTTTTTCCAAAGCTAGTCTTCTGCTGACCTGCTTCTTATAATTCATTTAGAAGTAGAGAGTGTTTTTTCTCTTCCTGGCACTGTAGGGAAGGCACCTCTCCCTCATCACTACCACCTTGAAGGGAAGAGGCTTCCATCCCGCTGTCTCTTTCCGCAGCCTGCCTCTCCTCTCCAGCTGGGGGGAGACTGTACTTAGCTGTCAGCTCCTGCTTTTCCACACAACGCTGAGCCCTCTGCCAGACTCTTCAGCTATAAATGGATCTCGACTTTTCCAACCCCCACTCCCTACACCAAGAGATGTGTGGGATATCGGGGCTGGGCCAGGCTTCCTCTGAATTAGGAAAACCTATGACCCAACTGCTCATTTTCTGTAGGTTCTCTGTGAGCATCATGCCTGGCTTTGGGGGAGCTGTGTGTGCCGTGGCGAGGGCTGTGCTGCTGAATTCCTTCTGTGCACTGTGAGAGCAGTTGCTCTCGGACCTGAGTGCGAGACTGAGCCAGGCCTGCAAATGCCATCACCAGCCCCACACATCATCCCACAAACACAGCAGCATCTGATCTGAGCAGTGTGTCTCCAGGGAAGGCCAGTGTTTTTGTTACTGGCTGCATCCTGCCTCCACATCCAAATCAGGCACTTCATAAAAGAAGCCTGGCTTTTGTACATAATGAGCATTCTTGTTTGCCACCCTTAACTTTGGGATTTATGGCAAGGATCCTGAGATCTTTTAAGCTTTCTTGCATTCTGGCTCCTCTGAGGGGCAGGGAGCATCAATATCTCCTTGTTCTCCAGGGAGCTGAGGCCTGAAGTATGCACACCAAGGTGACTCAGGGAGTCAGTAGCTGCCCTGGATTTTAAACTGAAGGCTTTTGTGTCATCAAGTGCTAACCTTCATCAGCCCTGTGGGCATCCAGGCCATTCATTCCATATAGAGTACAGGTCTGTATTTAGAAAACTAATTTGTACTCTCACGTTGAAAAATTGCAGTCTGAAAGTCTCTTAGTTAGTGTGCTTTGTAGAACCTTCTGGGCAAGGTTCCAGTCTGGTGACCTTTTGCTGGCAGCAGAGGGTTTGCATCCTTTCATCTTAGACAGCAACACCTAGAGCAGCTACTTCAGAGGCTTCCTTACCTCCTGGCAGTCATCCCTCAGAAACCTTCAGGCTGTGGATAAAGGATCATAGAATATTCTGGAGGTGCAAGCCTGGTTTACGGCTGTGCAGTAGTCTCTGCAGTTCTGCTTCTGGTTCAGTTTTTGGTGTGGCAGCAGATGCTGTCTGACACATTTTCCTTCTCAGGATGCCTGGTATCCTGCATTTTCCTTACTCAGTGGCTTGGTTGTATTGCCTTTTGGATGGACCAGTGCATCTGTTGACAGGGCAGTGTTTGATGGACAATGTGCAGGAAAAATCTGTTCTTTTATTTTTGATGTGAGCTGAAGAATATTATGTCCCAAACCATGATATTGCACCGGGTTTATGGTTTATTAAAACCTCATTTCTGTCTCCCTTCTGGGATTGTGAGCAGTATTTTGTACTAAACAGATGAGGGATAGATGGAAATGCTTCTTCACCCTTTTCCACTCCATCCCTGATCTTTGAGCTCTGGGAATATATGAAAGGAAGGTACTGTACGTAGTTGTAGCTGCCTGATGCTCTTTCCTGTGGTAGCCTCTTCTGCAGCTGGGCCAGGCATCAGAACCTGCTGGTTTGCCAGTTCAAGTTGGAGTGCTTCAGGTAATCTTGGTTGTCAAGAGTTTTTCTGCTTGCAGTGTCCCTCCCCAGTGTACAGGGAGGCTGGCTACCCCCAGTTCTTTCTTTCCTTATTATGTAACCTGCGGTCCACTGAACGCTTAATTCCTAGTTCTTCACCAAAGCCCTGGACTCATAGCAGGGTGCTTTCTGAGTTTTGCTGGCTCTAGGTCTCTGTTCTTGTGATACTAGAACATGAAACCTGATTGAGGTTTTGCTACTGATACCTGCTGCTCACCTGAAGCTCACAGTTTCTCCACCTCCTCTTCTTATTCTTGGGTGTGTTGCCTGGACTGGAAATTATGGTTTCCACAATTCACATCTCTTTTGCCTGGGCTGAGTGTTTGGTAAACATATTTGTAGTTCTTAAGCGTTAATGTGGACTCTGCACTTCCATCTGAGTCCTCAGTGGAGCCATGGATGAGCATGTGTCTCAGCCACCCAACACTGCAGGCTCTTTCAGGGAACCTTGGCAGAATGAAGATGACACTGAATCATATTTTCAATTAAAGCTTTATTTTCTTAACAGGTTCCTGGTGGCCAGGAAACATAGGATGGTTTGGGTTGGAGGGGACCTAAAGATTATGTAGCATTCCTGGTCACTGTGCTTGGAGCACTCTTTGTCAAATGCTGTGCTTTGCAGGGCATCAAAGCTCTGGTACCTGGAGTGCCTGGTCCTACAGGGGTCCCTGTGCAACACATCTAGCTGTGGTTTGAAAGACATAATGAAGACTATAATTTTCCAGTGATTCTAAGTTAGTCTGGGTGGTTGGTTCGAAAACTTCTTCAGGAATTTCAGCATTTTTCAAGTTGAGCATCTTGCAGAGCTATTAGCATGATAAAACAGTGAATGGAAGATCATGCTGATAAATGCCACGTGTAATGGTGATCTGTAAACAGTTTCTCCCTGCCCACAACAAGCTGTTTGGAGTCACTGTGGATTGTTATCTGAGCACATCAGCTAATGTTCAACTGTAGCCAAAAAACACTGGAAACAAAATTTGTTGGTATATATTCTTGTGTACTAGATAAACATGTTGTGCCTGCATCTTGGGTATCACATACCAGCTGGTCACCATCTTTCAGAAAGAGTAACATAGGCCTGGAAATGATAGAGAAAAGTGTAATGGGGATGATTATGGGACTGGGATAGCTTCTGTAGAAGAGAGATTAAACAAACAAAAGTTGGTGATACTGGGAAAGAGCAAACGTCTGTAATCCAGTGTTCAGTAGGGAGAAGTTGAGTGAAAACTGACCTTAATAAACTTAGCTATTTCTCACAGTGGAGAGGAAGCGCATCCAGCAAAATAATTTATTAGACAGGAGGCTGAGGAAGTCCTTTTTCCACACAGTTGATTTGTAGAACATGTTGCTACGAGATGGCATGAAGACTGAAAATACACACAGATTCCGAAAGGAACCAGACACCTAAATGGCAGAGATGTGTTTCAGTGTCTGTGAAACGTGATGGTCAGTGTGTGACCTCCAGCTCTAGGAGTTCCTGATTATTGCAGGCTGGAAGAATGTGTCCTTAGGGGAGATCACTGTGATTGCACTCAGTGAAATCACTCTGTGATTTTTTATATGACAGTGCCACCTTGTCAGGAATAGGACACTAGTCCAGAAGAATTCGTGGTGTAACCCACTGAAGTGGTTCTGGTTAACATTACCACTGCTGGAACAGTGTGGTAAAAATGAACTGATGTGGTTTTGAGCACTTCTGCTCTCACGACTCTCCTGCGGGAGTCACACATAACTCACCACAGGTTTTCTTATCACTTTTATTAGCAAATCTGGATGGACTTTCAGGAGAAGAGGACTGATGCAGACATCAGTGAGCACTGCTCTGCCAGGCAGGTGACATGCTTGACATTAGCTGTCCAGTCCTATTGTTATAAATGGGCAGCAGACAATGTTTCCTCCTTAATTGCCTTTATTGATTTCAGCTCGTAGGAAGAGGGTGGTCTCGAGGGTGGCTTCTGCCCCTCCTGCTCCTGCTGAGCTACACTGCTGAGGAGGAGGTGCAATCCATTCTGCAGCATGCGGAGTCCTTGAGAACTGTGTTGGCTTGCAGCGAGCCCAGGGATGTCCTGCTCTCTAAGTACTTTTGAAGTTACAGCGAGATACAGGAGATTGTCCATACATCCTTCTGGTTGTTGCCAGTTCAGTGCTGTCTTTTGCAGATCTAGATTCTGAGTTGGCTCGTTTCCATAGGGGCTTCTGATATTGATTCAGTCCCATCATGCACCTGGGCTGTGTAATTTACATACTCGGCCTGGCACTGGCGAGCAGGGGGGTCAGCGTGGGCAGAGAGTAGCCGGAGGGTAAGCGGAGAGTAGGGCTCTGATGGATGGGTCCGGAGCAACAGGGCGGAGAGGAGACGGAGTCCTGGTGAAGAAACTAAAATGGAGGGGGGGGGGCGGCAGTGTTGGGGGGAAACAGCAGCAGCCTTAACTAATGGGGAAGCGATGGGAAAAGTTAGTAGGATTTTTAAGGCAGAGAGTACAAAAATGAATACAAACAGTTTTTAATACTATCGTTATGATTTTTTAAAACTAACTTTGACCTTGACTTTATAACTTTGTAACTACTTTAACATCTAGGAATTGTTCAGACTTCATTTCTCACACTTATCTTTTTTCCCTCGTGGCTTATGATAAAAATACGGTTTATGTCCTGATGGAACAAATTCTGGATTCTTAGAGCCTCTTATTCACATAACTGTGGGGGGTGGTGTTGTTATCCATCCAAATGTCTTGTCCTACAGAAAGGGGAAAGAACAGGCTATTGCAAATTCTATTGTGAATTCCTTTATCCTTTCCAAGTCTTATGTTGCAATTTCCTTCACAGTCTAAATAGCAAAATGTCTCCGGTCTCCCTTCACAGAGAACTGTGAAACTTTCAAACTGCAAAGCCCTGAAAAGTCTATTTGCTGGTAATGAAGTACTCATTTTAGAAGCATTAACAGAGGCTACTGTTACTTGCTGCTCATCCTGTTTAAAACTTACCAAATCAATGTTTCTGGTTTGTGTGTGTGTGTGTGTGTGTGTGTGTGTTTGGGTTTATTGTTGTTCAGTTTTTTGGTGTTTTGTTGTTGTTGTTGTTGTTGTTGTTGTTTGGGTTTTTTTTTTTGGTGGTTTTTTTTTTTTTTGTGGAAGCTGGTTGAGGCTGTAGCAAAAGCAAAAATCAGTAATGGACATACTATTTTTTGTCTGCCATTCAGTTCACTTTGAGGGGATTCTTCACTGGTTAAGCCTGATCATCATATCACAGTGAGATTTTGGGAATACTGGACTCAGAATCCAGTCATAATTTTACTTCTGCCTTGTTCCTTGAACTCATAAACAGTAGAATGATTGTGCCTCTTTCAGTGGGATGGATAAAGAGTTTTAAAGCCAATTCCCTGCTCCCTACAGAGAAGAAAAAAAGTCTCTTGGCCGCCTCAAGCTGTTTTTAAATGAGACAAATGCCCATGGTGCCTGTCTGCCACAGCCCCCAGCCCCTACATGAAGTCTCTTTTTAGCACTTCTCCATGCAGCTATATCTGGCTCCAGTTTTTAGCTTGGGGAACGTGACCTCATCGTTATTTTGGTATTTCCAGTGATTCAGCCTGGTCCGGGGCAGGGAGGAGTCATTCCTGGTGCAGGCTAATAGGGTGTTTGTGCATTTCTGGAATTCCAGAGCAGTGCAGCCTCAGCCCTTCCGCTGCCTTGACAGCTCGGCTGAGGCTGGGCTGGTGCACGGCATTCCTGCCTGGCAAACAGGCTGGGCACAGCTGGTAGAGGGATTGATGCTCCTGCTTTTGGGGGTAATGGGGATCCCTGTCTTTGCAGGGTACCTGCTGTGGTGAGGGTGAAGAAAGCTGCAAGTGGTAGCTTGTATGTGGAGGGAAGCCATAAGGAATCCCTGCTGTATGGGCAGGAAAAGAGTCCCACAGCTTGCTCATTCCTGTTGACTGGCTGCCAGCATCCCATGACGCAGTTAACTTTGCAACATCCACAGCAGCTTGGTAAGTGTTATGGCCCTTGTTTTTCAGGGGGGAAACTGAGGCACAGAGCAGAGAAGTGGTCTTCTTGAGGTTTTACACTGCTGAGCCGGAGGTCCCCTACATCCTTACAGGCCATGGTTGCTAGAGAACCACACAGACTCCTTGTTCTTCATTGCCAGTTTCACCCAGAGGTCACTGGTATGAGCTGTATGCCTGCCTGGTACAGGGCTTATAGGCAGTGCCTGCTGTGCTGTGAAACGTCCTGAAACAGTTCATTCCCAGCCTTTCTGCAAGATCTCCCAAGGCTTGTTTAATGGGCAGTGGTTGAAACCTGCATAGCTCCCCTCTGCTGCTGGTTCTAGTTGAAGGTACAGTGGAGGAAAAGACCCAGAACCCTTTGACACCTTGCTTCTTAACCATGACATGAGCTCAATTGGTTAGAGCACGATGCTAATAATGCCAAGGTTGTGGGTTTGATCCATTTGCCTAAGGGTTGGACTTGATGGTCCTTTTGGGTCTCTTTCAATTCAGAACAGTCTGTGATGCCAACCTAGTCTCTATGCTCCCTATTTGCTGTAAATCCAGCTGCAGTACAGCTTGTAAATTATCCTGAGATGGCAGGGAAAGAATGCTGGCAGGAGATACCAAAGACATTGAACTGGGGAGAGGGTGTAAGTGTCAAAGATGTGGAGTCCTGGAGCCTGGGGAGAGGACCTGGACAACAGGAGTGGGTTTGAGCAGGTGAATGGAGCAATGCTTCAATCAGCCTTTCTCCTTGGCGTGGTGGGTTGCTGTGGCACTCCGCACCAGAGAAAGTGTGGGGCTGGGGATGTCCCATCTGGAGTGCAAGAATGGGAAGCTGAATTGCATTACTGCTAGCACGTACTGCATATGCAGCTTAGGATCTGATGGAGAATGAGAATGTGGAATTGGGAGGGGGAGGGGGGGTGTCTCCCCTCGCTAGTGGTCACTTCACCTCATGGCTTCCCCTGGCAGGCAGCTGCCCCCCACCCCCTGTCCGAGCAGGCAGGCAGTGAATCCATCCCACACAGCCCTGCCACGCTCTCCCCGCTCTCTGTGCCTGCTGTAAATGGTTCTCTGTAACATGAGCTGCATTTCTGCCATAGCCCTCTCCTGTGCGCATCTGTATTTACACTGGGGGTTTCATTAGCAATCTGGCCCTCGCCCTCGCTCCTCTCTCCTGCCCACATGCTCCCTGAGTGAGACCCTGGCACTACTGTGCCTGACGGGGGGCAGGTGGCTGGCAGCAGGAGGAATTCCTCAGCCAGCTCCTGTCTGGAAGAAGTGCCTTGTCATCTTGCCTGTTGCCCGCCATCCTGCATCCACAGGGGCGCAGCCGGCGGAGACTCCCCGCGGCACGGCTCGCTGATCCCTGAGCCGGCACGGGGACAAGCTGGTTTTGCTTTGGATTATCGCTGGCTCTGCATGCTGTGTTCCTCCTGTGGCTCTCATGCCAGTGCTGCTGCACTCGACTTCCAGCTGCGGTGAGTTGAGCCCACGTCCTGGGGTGGTTGTATCTGGCAAGGTAGGAGCTGATCCCTTCTGTTTGTTCTGCTAAAAGTAACGTGACCAGTCCTGCCCCTGCCTTTACTGCATGTGTCAGTTAGTGGGTTTATTTTGAATTGTTCTGTAGCTCTGATAGACAGCCAGTATGCTGCTCCGGCTGTAGCCTCTCTTGCAGGGAAAGAAGATACGTATATACATTTTATTTTTACCAACATATTGGAAAAATCAAACTTTGTGTCCTTTTCTGCATCAAGATGGAGTCTTCCCTGTTTTGTCTGTTCTCAGGCAGCATCCTGTGCATGTTCTTCAGGTCATCTCACTGCTTCTGTAGGAGATGTGAGAGTAGAGAGCAGTCTGATGTGTCTTGGGAGAAAGGCGGCAGGAGGAGAAACTCACTGAAGACAAAAATCAAGGAAGTTCAGTAGGCTTGGAAATGGCTTTAGGGAAGTTATTTTTAACCGAGAAAATCAGACAAGGGAAGAGCCTCTTTTCCTTGGACAGTTTCAAAAGAGTGGTTTGCTTTCGATTTTTTTTTTTCCTTTAGTGCTTTAGGGCACACTGTTTTGATATGGAAAGGCCTGAGGCTGCTAGTGTCCCTAGGGATAAAGGACAGTCAGTCTTGTTAGTCTGGTGCTTCCTTTCCAGTGAGCCTTGCTGACATTAGTGCTTCACTACCACTGCACACCTTGGCTGCTGCCACATGGGGAAAAGAGGTGATGACCAAGAAACCAAATCCCTGCTGGATTTCCCTGCAGCAGCCAAGGAGAGACAAAATAGGAAGGCATCAGCATTTTCTGTGTTTAAGCACAACTGTTCTGTTTTTAGTCCACAGCAGCTGGGATGTGTGCTCAGCCATCCATCTTCCCTGAGCCTAATGTACCTGGCCTTCCCTCCCATATGGACAAGAGTCTGTCTCCTCAGCAGGATAGACAGGGATACCAGGCCTCCTGCAGGTGATGGCTCACTTCTGAGGTGTACCCCAAACAGCAAGCCATGTTTTAGGGCCCCACTATATTCCTGTGAGGAGGATAAAGGGGTGCTGTAGCTTTCCCCAGCAGATACTGCGGTGCTGCCAGTGGGTGTATAAATAGTGCCCACAGTGTACTATTTTGGTGACAAGCTCTTCCCAGGATTCATCCAAAGAGTTATGTGAGCAAGTGTTAAAAATAACACCAAGCCCTGCCCAAGTGCTGGCGTCATTTCAGCCAAAGTGTTGGGAATCTTCCATGGAGAGCAGCATTGGACCCTTGATGGGGGGCAGCAGGAGGGGGTCCAGAACAGCTCCCTGTATTTTCCTCCTCTTACTGTCCTGCTGACTGCAGAGGACTGTGACCCTCAGCTTCAGCAGATGTTCTGTTCACCAAGAGGGTGTGAGACTCTCACTTCTAATTAGGTTATTTGCCACTGGCTTTCCCTGTGTGTTCTGAGTATTATTGCTGTTTCTAATGAGAGGTACAGGAAATTTAATCTAGCTTTAATCTAGCCTGCTGCCAGGTCCCTGCTGGTGGCCAGACCTTCCTGCCTCATTGGAAAGTCTTGGGCTGTAGAATGGGATGTGGAGGCATTCTGGTTCTGGGTTAGGTTTATCCTGAGGACTGGTAGCTGGAGATTAGTTTAACTGTGGAAGGGTTGTTAAATCTGTGTGTTGCATTATGGTGTAGCTCTGGACATTATTGGCATCCATATAAACACAAATGCTATCTCAAAATTCTCCCCTTTTCATGATGTATTTAATGTCTGTAACTGAGAGCTGAACCACACAGCAGAGAGATCTGGGGAGCCAGGGTCCTTGAGCTGTGCAGTGCAGGATGCAGCATCCCACTGTGAAGCTGGGGCTGTGGTTTGTTCCCCTCAGGCTGGGTTTTGCTCGTTGTTGATCACATTCTATGTTGCTTATGCAATTCAGCTGCTATCCTGCTGCAGCAGCATCATGCTGTGTGCTGGAAAGCAGGAGACCTCACTGGAAGGCAGCAGACCTCACTTAGTCCTTGTGCTCAGTGTGCGAAGCCCAGAGCTCACAAAAAGGTTCTTGAGAGGTTCGTGCTCAAAGAAACCCTGTCTGAAGAAAGAGCTAATGCATCTTGCAGATGGATGATGTGGCTCCACTCTGGCCTGGTCTCATATGGAATGTAGAAGCCCCTGCGGGAGTAGAGCACTCATTGCTTAATAACACAGCTTATTATGGAAAGCCTCGCACACAGGAGAAGAGAAGGAGGTGAGATATCCTCTGGATGCAAACACGGGGGCAGAGCTGGGGCTCACATGTTTGCTCTGAGTGGACAGCAGCAGTATCATGGACGGAGGTATATCTCTTTCAAGTGCTGGAATTCAGGATGACAGCATAAATCCCCATTATAGTTACTTGCCCCCCATGTTTGCATCCCCAGATACATCAGTTCCAGTTTCTGGCTTTGTAGAGGAAGGGCTGGATGGTTACAGCTGGACTTCATGATCTAGAAAATCAACCTAAATGGTTCTGTAGTCTTTGAGCACTTTCAGAAGGGCTGCATTTATTTTAAGCTGAAAGAGAAGGTTTCTGTGAAAGCAGCAGGCATGTGAAAATTGCTAAAAAGGTTACAAGTGCTGTTGGACAATCTATGCTTCACTTCCTCTGATATGGGATTACTAATTCTGGCAGATGTTCCCAAGGATGAAGAGCAGGTCCTGTTTGAGCATCATGACCAAGCGTTTTCCTTGGCAGTTGCATTGAGAACAAGTGAGAGAGCAGAGCAGATGCTTGGCTTCTGGCTTGGACTTTTGTATCTCCTGTGCTCCACCATTCTTGCCCTCTGACCTTTTGGTTGGTCTTCTCTTTTCCAGGCTGTGTCGAGAGCCACAGGCTGGGTGTGTGCACAGGATGGAGTGCTTTCTTAAGCTTGTAATGAAAGCACAGACTTCAGAATTGTCTGGACATGGAAGTACACCATGGAGATGAAAAGCATGTTTCTGTTTCTCCAAGAACGTGCTCTGGGCAATCAGTCCTTCATCAGGAGCTTCCTGCTCCTCAGTTACTCTGTTCCTTCCTGCTGCTCCATCATGTCCAGCCTACAAAGAGCTCTCTGAGTCACCATGGTGGCTGTTTATTATTAGGCCTCAGCCAAGGCTCTGTGTATCATCATATATTACAGTGCTCCTGAGGGCTCTTTCAGGGCTCTTTCCACCCTGGCATGCACTTTTTCCTCTGACTGGAATGTGTCTGGAGTGTGTGGGGATGTCTTGTTGTCCTTAAACACATCTTTGCTGGAAGTTTCTTGGTAGTTTTCCAATAGTTCTTCTATCTAGAATAGCCTTCTAGACTATTCTCTGGTAGTCTCTGCAGTGCCAGAACCACACACCAGGGATTCCAGGAATTCCTGAAGTGCCAAGATGTCTCCATGGGGAATGTGTAGAGTGGTCTGTCCCGGGTCTTTCCCCTGCCTCATGGGAACCTGAGCCCTATTTCAGTCTGCCCCACACAATCCAAGCTTGGCAAGTTTGTCAGCCATCTCCTGTGACCTGCTTTGCCTTTGTGGCCTGCCTCACCACTGCTGCCTGGGCTTTGCCTCTGCCAGCTTTTATTTTCTATTTTAAAGAACATGACAGGATTTCCTCCCACACACAGATCCCCTTTATCCGTATAGAATTTCCTTCACTGCGGGTCTTTCTCCAACTTGAGCAAAATCGTTGCCCACAGCCAACAAATTTCCCATTTCTCGCTCTGTGAGCCTGTCTGCATGGGATGGCTGCCTGTTGTTTGAACATGACTTTTGGAGGAGGTAGACCTTGCACAACTTGCACAGCAGCTGGGAGCTGCGAGTTAAGACTCTTTGTGTTAATTAAATGTACACCGATAAGCACATACAGCCACAGGGTTGCTTAATCATGGGCTGACCTGACATGGAGACCTTGAATACAGCTGACTGATGATCCATGACAGCTTGCCCTGGTAGATGTGAAGATGTTAATAATAACCAGAGAGAAATTTAGAAGGGTTCTCAGCTGTGACCAAGGGTTGTCTCCAACAAGACTGAATTCTTCAGGAAAAGGTCTCTTCACTGTGGTGGGTGAAAGGGGATGAATCCACTGGCTGAAAGCTCACACAAAGCATATTCTGCTTAGGGAAAAGATACATCTGGAGTATGTTTTTAACAGCCAGGTGGATTAGCAGCCAGATAAGCTGGCACAGGATGTTTTTCTCCTCTCAGCTGCACCTGTGAATTTGCTGTATCTTTCCAGGAGTGTGTTTGTGTTTCTCCAGGTATTCTGCCTCACAGAATAAATTGCTCTCAGCTTTTAATCCTGCATTAGAGGCTTCCTGTTTCTCTGAGTCAAACAGAAGTGGCATGACAATAAGACCTCCAAAAGCCATGTAATAATCACATCTCCCTGAGCAGGCACAGTGGACTTAGGCTGTGCCATTCCTCAGGTTTCTTTATTTAATCTCTGGAAGCTCCCACTGATCAGGACATTACTCACTACATCCTTCATTTTAGCAATCCAATCCCTTCCTTCTATTGATAGTTCCTGATGCCATGAGTTGACCAAGATGGTAACATGGGCATTTGTTTTGCAGTAAAGTTGGAAAAAGATATTGTTTCCAGTTTTTAACAGTAGGGGCCTGTGAAAATTAACAGGGGTGCATGCCTCTAAATAAATAAAGTAAAGAGCTTCTGAGATACACAAGACCATGGAAAATTTTAAGAAAACTAATTTACCTCCGTTCTGCTTTTTTGGTGGAATAGTGAATGGTTAGTTTTATCTGTTACACCTGGTGTCTAACCTTCACTCCCCTGTATGGCCCTCAGAGATCCTCTTCTTGGTGAGGATGTGAAGAGCAGCTTGTCCACTTGCTCTTGGCAGCAGCCTTTTGTACATTTTGAAACTGCTTTAATGTACCCCCTGGTTTTCCCCTGAGAACTTACCCACTTGCTTTGCAGTTTACTCCTTTCGATCCCTTTTTTCCTGTGTTGTCTTCAAGCTCTCAACAGTTTTACTGTTTAGGATATGTCCATGAGCTGTGTGCCAGTGTGAGCAGAGGGGAAGGATGACTCCAAGTCTTGCGCATGCAAGACATGCCTGTTCATAGCCCTATATATTGTTTGCCTGCTTCAAAGCAAAATGCCACTATTGCTCAAGCTCGGCCTGTGATCTGCAGTTACCTCAGATCCCTTCTGAATGAGCAGGCCATGCTCAGTGATTAAGGGTGGGGATGTGCAGTCCATGCTGTGTGAGGTATTACAATGATTATAATTTATGTCAATTTGCTGTTTGTGTATAGACTTGGTTCCTTTAGCTAGCAGTACTGTAGACAACATGGGTGAGGAGTAAGAGACAAGTGCTCCATCTGAGAGTGAGCAGCTTAATGTAAGATCGTGGACAGGATCTCAAGAAGTTTTCAGTGGTCCTGTTCCCTCTTCCCTTTGCAGCTTTTCTAGGTGCCTACTGGGATGTGGATGTTCAGAAGCCCAGGCAGTCTCTTTGTAGGTAGGACTGGAGCCCTGTGTCTGCCAATATTGTGCTGTTCTGCTGCTGATAGGTGGGGATGGAGTGAATCTTCAAGTGTCTTTTCATCACAGAGTGCTTTGCAACTGCCAGGACACTGCTCTATTTGCCACTAAACCATAGCCAGCTGGGGCTGGTAACAGTGCAGAGCAACACTGTGTGTCCAGTTTGAGTGGTAACTGAAGAGACTTAGAGGGAAAATCAGTATAAGCAACAATAACAGATATTATGTGTCTCTAATAAATCAGCCAGTGGTTATGTACTCCCTGGGCTTCATTGCATAGTGGAGTAGAAATGTTTGAGAGCTGGGATGTCTGTTGGGAACTTTCTGGGTTTTGTGGCGAGTTCACAGACATCTCTGTTTGACTTTTGCTGTTGCTCAGAATGAGGATGGCGAGGAAGGACTTTGGCATGTGCCGAGTGATGTTAATGTGGGTTTTCTGTGTGAATTGTAGGATTGTAGAATGGTTTGGATTGGAAGGGACCTTACAAAGATCATTTAGTTCCAACCTCCCGGCCCTGGGCAGGGAAATCCAGAACAATTTTTCATATTTACTATTGCCTTGGAAAACTGAAATGTTTACGTTTCAATCTTCGAGCAAGAGGGCAGGAGGGCTTTTCCCATTCTTGGATGTGGCCTCTTCTGTGTCCAGCAGTGATGTTTTTCTTCTCCTCTGCTTGCCCTTTCCCTGCTTCATCCCTTCCATTGCAGTTCCTGTGAGCTGGGCCTCATGTGCTGTGCAGTCACCCTCACTTTGAGTCAGCCCAGCCATGCCCCTGGAGTGGGAAGAGAATGTCACTTTGCTGCACATCATGGGAACCATAAGCAGTCACCGTCCTCAAGCAGTGCTTGCTGTGTACACAGTGAACCATTTCAGGGCTGCAGATTCGGCTCAGCCCTGCAGCTTTTCATCTGCTTAGTTGGAAGTACATGATTTTTATTTAAGGTCAGAATGCAGTAGTGCTGTGGGTGCCAAGTTCACCAGCCCCAGTGTATTATGTTATGTGGCAACTTAAGGCTTTCCTCATGGCAGTGGGGAACTATTAAGTTATTGTGAAACTAGTTATTTAGGTAAATGGTGCTTTAGGGGCAGCATTGATCCTGCCTTGAAAACTAATTTTAATAGGAGTGAAGCCAGTAACACTTTGATATCCATTGTTACCATGGCTTCTCAGAGTGATTATTTGCCAGATGAAAAGGCTTTTTAATTTTTTTTTTTAAATAATACCTTTTCTGCTTCTTTTGACAAGGTTTTGACTGGTGAGAGTTTAAATTCCCAGTCAGTGTAGCATCAATATCTGAGTGAGTGCTTGAAGAAACAGCTTTGCTCTTAGAGCTGAGCTCCTACTAAGAACACCCTGAAACCTCAGTCTAGGTCAGTTATGTCCAGGATTTGCTTTAATTCGAGATTTTCTGTGCAGCTTGATGAGACTGGTTTATCAGATTGAAGCTGAGCCTGCAGACATGATTCAGGAGCTGCTCTGCTGTTTGTGTTCTGATTTTCCTCTGCCTGGAAACATTCAGCTATTTTTTTGTGCTTTTGCTTGGGCAGTTCTAAGTATTAGGAGTAGAAGATGGGCACAAGGAGTTGGGTTGTAGGGTCATTTCTGCCTTTCACACAGGATTCCAAGTGATTCACATCTCCCTGTTACCCCAGCCTCCTTTGGGATACAAACATACTGGAATCCTGGGCTGGAAGGGACCGGAGACAGACAGCTGGCTGTGGGCAGAGTTTAGTTTTCCCATAGATGCCTCAGTAGTGTGGAAGTATGTGGAACTGAGCCCAGTCCTGTGCGGAGCTGTGCCAGCACTAGCCCTATCTGGGAGTTGTGACTTTTTATGGTGCTTGTGAGGGCCTCTATTCCTGGGCAGTGAAGCATCAATTGCCAGCACTAGGAAGGATTTGACCTCAGTACTGGAAGTTGCGAATTCAGATGCTGATTGGAATGGAGGAACCACCTTGCCCAGCATGATTTTTCTAGAAGTGGCTGCAGGTAGTCGGCAAAGAGTGGGGAGCAGGACACACAAGTACCCCATCCTGTCTATTTGTTCTGGGACATTTGCTAGTATTTTGTGTAATAACCTGAAATGAATCTCTCAAGTGCTTGTCCTACCTCCCTTTAATCTGTGTGTAGTTCTTCCATTCATAGTACCCTTTGAGAGCTATGAGGCAGTAAGCAGACTAGAGGAAGATAACAGGAATGTTGAAAGAGGAACTACTGCTCTGAAGGGAGTTTGTTAGTGGAGATCAGCCTCAAAATGGAAGCTGTTCAATACATGAAATAATGCTCTGTGCACCAAGAAGTAAGACTTCAATAGTGGTATTTCCTAAAGATGCAAAGCTAAGGAAGCCTTGTCAGAGGTTGGTCAGTGTTATTCAGTGGGAAGAGCTGGGATTATTCCTTAATGAACAGTACAAACGGAACTGGATAGTTCAAAGCTGCATGGTTGTGTGCCTGAGAAATGAGCAAAACGTTCAGCTCCGTCTGGAAGCTCACTGGGGGAAAGTGACAGTGGGGGGAAACTCAGGGTCTCAGCGGGCTGTACAAGACAACTGAGCATCTAACATGATGTAGCCATGGAAAAGATACATGTCATCCAATGTGACACATTGGGCAAAGCATTTCTAGTAGAGATGGGAAAATTTCAGCATTTTAAGGCATGGGAGACCTTGCTAGGAAGGCTGTGAACATTTCCAGTCACTCCCTGAAGGCTGTGTGCAAACTGGGTCAGGTCCAGAGAAGGAATATGGGTATGATCAAAGAAATGGAAAGCC
This sequence comes from Chamaea fasciata, assembly GCF_029207755.1. NCBI lineage: Eukaryota > Metazoa > Chordata > Aves > Passeriformes > Sylviidae > Chamaea > Chamaea fasciata. Next base: position 19,562,251 of record NW_027094089.1, read on the forward strand.
TACCTAATGTGAAGTGATTAGAGAACTCAAATGGTATGACTTTAAACACAGTCTCGATAAATGCTGACGTTAAAGCTCATTTTTGGAACATGAGTGAATAGGGATGAGCTGTGCATGGATAAAGATAAGCTGGAAATTCAGAGAATGTTCTTAAACATCAGAGGACTGAACTTGGGGAATTAATACTGTTAGAAGACAGTTAGCAAGCAACATGAAATGTCCAACTTTTTTTTTAAAGAACAGCAACAACTTTCTGTTTTGAAGGCATTTCCTCATTTGGAGGTGTGGCTGCTGCCTTGGGTTGCTAGCCCTGAAGAAGTCAGTGCTGCTGTTGTGGGCAGTGGGCTCACTGGGACACAGGGTCATCATGGTGGGCTGGTGAATTTGGATGTTGAGAATGTGTCTGTGACTGGAAAAAACCTCACAGACTCCTGTGCCTCTGTCCTCATTTGGAAAGCAGGCTCAGTGTGGATCAGTTAGTGATCCCCCAGGGAAATGTGAGGGCTAAGGGCAGGCATTTCCACTGTGCTAACATATGTTTTTATCAATCTGCTTGGATTTTTGACCCCTTGTTCAAAAGCTCCTGTATCTGTTCCCACTGAACAGAAAAGGTGTCGAGCGTGTGTTGGTAACAATCAGCCTGTGTGGATCTCCATGTGTCAGAGAGATGTTGTCTGACCTTAAAGTACAGGACTTGAAGGAATGGGGAATTATTTTAGTTTTCCTTTATGAGAATTTTTATGAAGTTTCATCATCTGCTTTCCTGTTGACTCCTGTTTTCTGTTCCCCCCTTGCTCCAGTTGAGCAGACCCATGCTTGTAGTTCAACTCTGACCAACATCCATCATTCTGGCATTTCCCAAACAGCCTGGATGATGTTGATGCTAGGTGGGGTTGCCATGAGATTTAGATTTCTGACACAAACAATTGTTAAGCAAGGTGGGAGGACACTGAACTGCTTTCGCCTTGCTCCTGAGTGGTCTGGCACATGGGAAATGAGTGAAGATGTCCCTGTGACCATGCTACAAATGTGGCCAGAATGTGTATCCTAGGCATGTTACTGCTGTTACACCTGAAGGAGGCACAGATTTTCTGCCGTGATGGAGCGCTTGCTGTTGTTTGTACCACTTTCTGTTTGCTTGAGAGGCATGGAGACACTGAAAGTAATGAGGGATTGGTCAAAATGCCCACCCTTTAGGAGGAGGTAGCAGACACTCCCTTTGCTGGGGTACAGCTGTGAGCTGGAGGCAGTAGCTGGGACTGCCTGGTGGTTTTGGGGGTGGTCAGGTTGTGCCCCACACCTGATGGTGAGGGATGATTAAAGACCTGTGCTAGCATAGTGCTTGATGTCAGAGCTACAGCCCAGACAGCGGACTGGAATCTGGGGCTGAGCTGTTTCCAGTTCATGCATCACTGGAGCAGCTTTGCAGCAAGTAAGTGGGAGGCTGGGTCAGCTGGTGGGTGGTTTTATTGAACAATTGCAGCAAAAGTGGAAAGGGTTCTTTTTGTACCTGGGCGTGTGCTGACCTTAGCAGCCAGTTCCTGCATAGTATATGAAGGAAGAAGCCCAAGCCCAAGACTGAAATATGTTGGGCTTTCTAACACCCAGTTGATCTATTTGTGACCTAGTTGCTGTCAGCAAGAACTCCAGGTACATGTACAGCTCATATCCAGTGTGAGCGCAGCACCTGTGGCTCCCCCAAAGTGGTAAGCTTTGCTGAGCCCAGAGTGGGAGGAGGATGTGCCTCTTTATTGGAATTCACAGGTGGAAGATTGTGTTATGCATTCAGTTCTGACAGCCCTGGAACAAGGGGTAGGGAGGCAAGAAGGCAAAAGTTCTGCCCAGCACCTGAGATGCTTGTGGACAATGAGACTGACATTGATTGAGAAGGAATTTGCTCCTGCCGAGCTACTTACACCGCAGGGTGTTGGAGTCTGTAGGAAGCACCTAGCCCTGCCTGCCCAGGTGAAGTTAGATGGGAACCCCTGTTGCTGTGGGGGCAGGCATGTCTTGACACCTCCATCTCTCTCACCTTCCTTCTCCAAGGAACACAGTCACCAGCCTACAGAATCCCTGCTCCTTCCTTGCATCACACTGTGGAGTCAGCCATGCTCCACTTGCACTGACTCATCTCTGTGATCAAATAGTAGTCATCTTTTAGAAGACAGTCTGCAAGAAAGGGCTTTGTTCTTCCTTTATAGCGCCTGAGATCTTTGCTGCCTGCAAAGATTTGGGACAGGCCATCAGTTCCTAGTGCTGTTGCTGAATGAGGCAGATTGGGGAGGGTGATGCAGCAAAGGGGTGTGTGCTGCAGAGAGGGTCGAGGCCATGTGAGTTTGAGATCTGGGGAACATGCAGAATGTGTTTTGGGGAGGAGGGTACAGACGTTTATGTTTGGAACAGACATGTTAATAGGAGTGTTTCTTCAGGAGCCCCATGTCTGCTTCATTGCTCTGTCTCATTTTAAAGAAAATACCCCCCTGACTGCATCTGCTCTGGTCTGTGTATCTGTACCCCAGACAGGCATTGCTGTCAGTGAATTGGTTAATGCCAGTGTCCCTTGGCAGGGGCAGGGATGAAGGCGAGCACTCAGCCTGCCAGCATTTATGACCTCCTGGCGTCAGCATTGGCAATGCTTGTGGAGGACTGGGGAGGGCACCAAAATAGTTTCCATTCTCCTCTCTGCTGTGGGAACGAGTCTCCTGGGTAACAAATGCTCCTTGTTCTGCACAGAGCTCCATAGCTGAAACTTTCCGTCTCTTTCCTCGCTGTTGCTCCCTGACTGTCCCAGCTGAAGGGGCTGGAGATGTCTGCTTGGGCCTGCCTTAATTAACACTGACACTACAGTGGGACTGGCCATATGGGGGTCCTGGGGCTGCACGTTAATGGGAGCACAGTAAATAGACTCATTTACAGCAACTTGGTTGGAACAGAGCCTGCCAGGACTGACCTTCTTCTTGCTGTAATGGCCAGGCATGGAGGTAGGGCTCTCACTCCTGCATCCTCCTGGGGGCTTGTCCCTGCCTCTTGAACAGGACCAACTGGTGGAGTGGGTCCTGAGCATCCCAGGAAAGGCAGGCAGTGAGCTGGGGAGCATAAAGTGCCGCTGCTAGGACCAATACATTGACTTCTTGGGAAGGACCTGACCTGTGGGACCTGTGGAGTCTGACCTCTGGGACTGGTGGAGGAGTCATTCACTGTGGTTTAGAGGTGAGTAAAAGAGCTACATCTGTGATGCTGGCTCCAGTGCATTGCAAACAGTCTGTACAGACTATAGCCCAAGGCCCTTTCTCTTTTCCCAGTGGAATGGTCTCTTTGTGCTGGGGGGAGTCTTGGACTCCTGCCTCTGAAGCCCTTGGCAGGAATCACCCCCCAGCCACATGGTTTTCTGTCAGAAATCTGATTTAAATGTTACTTGAAGAGATATTTTAAAAGTCTGTAGTGTTATTGGATCTGAGATAATTGGCAGCCACTTCCTATTGCCAGTAAGTCTAACATTTTTCTGTCACAGCTTTTTATGTTGATCTCTCCAGAGGCAGAAGCTTCTGTAAAATGTTTTATTGTCTGGGTTGTTGTATTTGTGTTACTTGTTTGCTGCTTTGGGTACATCGTGGCATAAAGTAAAAAGTATTCAGCCATGTGGCAGTTCTTAATTTCTTAGAATTTTGTGTCCACATGACAATTTTACCCCTTCTCTGCCTTGCTCTGATCTGCTCACTTCCCACGGAGACTCAGTGTAGGAGATTTGGGCTCACAGGTTTTTGCCTTTTCCAGTGTGGATGCTCCAATTTCTGAGCTGTACTTGGCTCTACACAGGGCTGTAGGCACAGGGCTGGATGAGAAAGGGCAGTAATGTGAGTGGTCCCTCTAGGATGGGTGCTGCTCCAATGCTAGAAACATCTGCCTTGGCACAGCACAGGCCAGAGCACAGCTGAGTTTCTGGGGTGTATGATTATGCCCTAGTGGGTAGAAAAGTAAAAGTAGCCACATTTGTTCTTTGCACAGCTACTGTGCCGTGTCAGGAGCTGTACAACTCTGCCTTTGGAGCAAGTTCCATTACCCCTTGTCACCAGCTGCCTCTGGTGAAAAGAGATATGGAAAAATCCTTCCAGATAGCAAGAGAGCCTGAGCTTTGCAGGTGGTGATCCCCATTTCAGGTAGGAAGATCTGCTGTAGGTTGCTTTGCTGAGATGCTGGGATCTAGCGCAGGTTATGGGCAGCACTTTAATCACAAACTGCAGCTAAGAGTTGGTGTGATCTTGATTTGAGGTCCCCTGTGAGAACAGAGACTGCAGACATCCTGCCCCTGCCAGGTGGGTTCAGCACTGTGGAAAGTGCTGGTGGTTTTGTCTTGCTCTGGAGGTGGCTGCATTTCAGGGATGCTGTATAGATACTGTTGATGAAGCTGTCTAGGGCAGGGCACTACAGAAATTTAAAGAAGCTTCAAGAAGCTTCTTGAAGTCTTCCCATCCTCCTCCTCCTATGCATTGCTTTGCAGACTGCCATTTTATCTCCAAGGGTTCTAGCTGCCATTATCAACAGTAGAAGCACTTCAGTCCCTTTGGCTTTCCTTTGCAAAGGCAGCGTGAAGAGATCAGGCAGCCTGAAAGCACACAACATCTGAAATCCAGTCTCATCACAGAATAGGATGCCACGGATCTATTTTACGGCACAGGCTTTGATCTTTTTATTTCTCCTCATGCTGCCATCCTGATTTCCCATTTTGCATAAGAATCAATCCTCCATCATTCCCTCCTTTTCTGCTCCCTCCCATCCCCTGCCTTGTCTGAGGTTCCACAGGGACTGATTGCGAGCTGAAGCGGCGGTGCTGTGGGCATGCTTGCTCCTTCACACGCAGCAACGTCACAGCAGCAACAGCAGCAGCAGCAGGAGCATCGGAGATGTGATTGCGCAGACCCTTAGCATTGGCAGGGATGCAGTTGTGAAGAAGAAACAAAGATCAGAAAAAAAAAATTGACTCTCTGTTTCCCACAGCATCCTGGTGAGAGAGGACGGAGCCTTCTGGAATCTGAGCGCTCAAGAGTGCCAGCGCAGTGTGTTCAGTGACAGGCGGCGGGGAACGAAGGGTCTGTGGAAAGGTGAGGTGGACAAATTATCGGGGTGGGTGTCGGTCGTGCTGTCGGTTTTTGGGCCACTCGGTGGCCGGTTTGTTTTTGTGGAGGATGCCAGCTAGCCGATGAAGCTTAAGGATTTTAGGGTTGCTTTGTCTCTTCAGAGGCTGCATTGCTTTGGAGCTGGCTGTGGCTGTCATGGGCGTGAGCGAGGGAGGAGGCTGTGGCTGCTGCGCAGAATGTGTGTTTGTCCATGGTAGCTGTGAAATAGCAGTTGTGTCCGGGGCTGGCTGTGCAGGGGCGAGTCGTGCTTCACCCTGGCAGTGCCTCCGCATAGCTCTCCATTGTGCCTGCCATGACAGCCAAGCCCACACGGATTGTTGTGGTCCCGTCAGCTACTATGCTGTCCGTGCATCCCTGGCGATGATGCTGCTGTGCAGCTCAAAAGCTGTTTTGACAGACAGCGCTTCCATGAAAAGCCAGAGACAAAAGGCTCAGACAGAGGAAAGGTTGCTGTCACTGTGGTTTTTGCCTTTTTTTTTTGGCTTTTTTTTTTTTCCTTCATTTTTCCCCCCCTAAGCACTGGTAAATCATTTGTTCAAAAGGCATTAGGGTAAATATTAATGGCATGTAAAACCCTGTCCTTCTGCTAAGCGATACACGGGCTCTGTGCAGGCTGGAGTCCTTTGTGTTCCCAGGGTGTGTCTGTGCTGGCGGTGTAAATGGATGCTTTCTCCCTGCCACTTTTCACAGAAGAAATGAGAAAGGTTATCTAGGAATGGAGGAATTATTGCTTTTAATTACTGAAATGAGGGGTCTAGGCTGGGTACCAGTTACTGGAGCTTAATTACATGGTCTTGTTATAGCCAAATCCCTCTTTTCCCTCCCCGCCTTCCTTCTTCTTCCTCCCTCCCCCACCCTCTGCACAAATCCTTCCATTAAATTGCCTCTGCAAATAGGAGAAGGGCTTGAACAAAGAGAAGGATGTATGTGGGATAGGGATATAGATGCTGGAGGGACAATGTTCAGCATGACAGTAAGAACAATAAAGCAAAAGTATAAAAGAATGAGATTTTGGTATATGTGTTAAAGTGACGTGGCTGTAGGGGAATGTGCAAATGGGAATGCCATAACAAAAGGAGATGATCGAATAGCAGGTTCAGTCTTTTGGAGTTATGGAAAACGCTGAGCGTGTGGGGTTGCAATTACAGGATTTGGGGCGGATGTGGGGAGTTGCAGAGTAACATATCATACAAGGTGTGGATTGATGGGTGTTGTAAAGGTGTACTAGAGTACAAGGGAAGCAGAGATCTGCATTTTTATCTCCACACACCTGCAGTCTTTTATAGCAGTGTTGGTAGAGTGAGCTTGGCAGGTCTTACGTATTCACAAAAATCATTTCCCATTTGCCAGTGACCCAAGAATAATTCAGACAAAGCTTTTAGGCCTATAAAGAGCAACAGGATGACAGGAAAAATGTAGATAAAATGGTAGATGTTTGGCAGAGCTGCAGAGGAACCATGGGAAGAGGAGGCAGATGAGAGGCATTGCAGAGCTAGGGGAGCAGGAGGTTTGGGTCAGAGACCAGTGGGAGAGTGCACAGAGGGGAAATTCAGAGTTGTCATTGTCAGGGAATGCAAATGTGTTGTTTCTGTTGTCATTCTCTAGCCTCTGACTGTCTTCCCCGAGATGCTTAGTGCTGTGTGCAGCCCTGCGGGGTTTGTGGGGGTGGGGGTGATCCTCAGCACAGTCTTTTCTGCAGTAGTTCTCCGGAGGAACCATTTTACTGCTGCAGGTTCTCATGTGGTTGCTTGCTCTCCATCTCTAGGGAATGACAAGGCTCCACAGCCTTTATATCTGGTGATGAAGGCAAACTCAGAGTTTCGGTGCAGGGTGCCAGGTGAGAAGGAGAGGGCTTCCAGCAAAATCTCAAAGTGGCATGTTGTCGTCTTGCAGATCGATGACAATGTCCTGGAAGCACCATAAGGCTTCCTGAACTGCAGCTCCTTCTCACCCCTGTCTTGCTTTTGGACCTGGGAAAACCTCTCTGTGTCTCCCAGAATCCACCCCCTTCAGGCTGATGGGAGCAGGGAGTGGGATGTCTCCTGCAGGTATGCACCAGACTGGGTTAGTGGTGCTGCTGCAGAGCAGGTTCCTATGGGAGATTTGTGGTGGGTAACAACAGCATGACTGTGTGCAGCACATCATGGGCTGGGGGACAGGATGTATAACAGAACATACAGGACACCCATGCCTGTATCAGCATGTGGAAGAAAACTCATGTATATAAGGTTTGTGTCTACAATGCTTGCTTGAAGGAATAAAAAGAAGGTGATGCAGCCTCTTTCTCTCTGTGAGGTGGGAATGTCCCCAGGCTGTGCCTGGCTTGTAGGTACCACTCTTACAAGAACATCTGTTAAGCAGTGAGAGTGCACCGATAATCTCTGCCTTGAGACGCTTGAAAGATGGGCAAGAGGTTCTGGTGACTGGAGCTGACTGAAATCATCCCCCAAAAGTGTGTCTTTCTCACTGCATTGATGCAGATGATGGAGATAAAGTGCAGTTGGATCTCTAGATATAAAGAACCTGGACCTGCATTGCAGAAGATGCAGGTGGCCCAGGAGAATATGCTGTGAACTCAGGAATGGCCTGCCCACAGCTCCACTACTGCCTGTCATGTCTCAGAAGCTGTGAGAGCAAAGAAGAAATTTTTAGTCCCAGACATCTTCATTTTCTTCCAGTTCCTGGTGATTTAAGATCTCACTCTGGTGTGGTTCCTGATGCCCAAACAATACTTTTGCAACCCCTTGTTGTGCTTTGACCTGTTTTTAATTTATTTCCCTGTCTTATTTTTCTTTTCTAGTCTTTTCTGAAAGACTTATGTAATAGTAAGGCCAGGTTGATAAATCTCACATGGGTCACTTTCCCTGCCCTTGCAGAACAGCTACAGACTTTTAATATTTGTCAGCCACATGATTTCACCTTCTTCCTCTCTTTTCTATTGGGTATTTTTATCAATAGTGCAGTTGCCAGCTGTGATCAACCAGTTATTCTTTCATTGTTCTGGGATCAAGAATATCTTGTCCCTCTGACTTGAGTGTTTTCATCTTCTTGAATTTGTTTCCACTCAAAAGCTCATTTCCTTTACTGCACCTTCTTCCCCCTGTATTATCTAACCTGTCATTGCTGCAGGTTCAATATTCATCTTGCCAAAACAGCACTGAAGGTGCTCTGTTTCTTGCCTCTAATATCCTTCTTGGTGTGGTTACTCATTCAGGTTGATCAGGAGCCTTTCTCTTCTAATCTTGTCATCTTTCTTGGTGAGTTCAGATTTTTTTTTTTTTTTACTTAATTTCAAAGTATTTTCTGCAGTACTTCTCCAAGCTGTTTGTTCTTGTTGACATTATAGTTGTTTACCCTGATGCATCAGAGATCTGCTCTTTAAAAATTAAAAAGGTTTCATTACATCTCTGTTTGCTTTTTACCATTCTATTTAATATAAACTGGGTCAGCTTGAGATGTTAAATCCAAAGCCACTTCTGTACCATGGGTGTTGGGTGAAAACTCACCTCAATAGCCATGGTTCTGATAGCTGAACCCAAAAAAGTAAATCCAAAGTAAGAGATGTGGAGATCTCTGCAGGTGGTTGAGACATGGAGGATTGGAGGTGGAGGTACCTTCCTGTCAGCTGTGGAATCAAGGACCATACTGGAGAAGATTTTGTCCTCATCCTTGTGGAAACCATTGAAATATGACTGGTAGTGGAAAACCTCACTTGTCTCCTACCCCTGCTGTTTTGTGAGCAGTGTTCTGATGTGGATAAAGTGCTTCTGGCTGTCCAGTCCATAAGCCTAAAAGAGCCAGAACCCCACCAGCACATTCCAGGTGTGTGAGAGGCAGCAGGATAAGGCTTGAAGAAGCTGAGGGAGCTTTGCTGGCAGGGGTTGAAGTCTGTTGCAATGATCAGTGACAGCTGTATTGGTAACAAGCCTTAGCAGGGATTTGCCATTATTGTTATTACCTGCCAGGCAGGTTCCCTGCATGCCCTCACACTCATCTCTTAGTTGGTTACTCTCCAATAGGAAAGAAATGGGCTGTCAAAATACCTCTGGTCTCTGATTCTGCTCCAGTTTTCTCTCTCGATGAAAATGATTTTAATGCTCATTTTCTGAAAAAAGTGGGTCAAAGCCAGAACATACCTGTTAAGATGAGCACAAAAGCAGCCTGGTCCACAGGCTCATTCCCTCCTCATCACAGCTGTGTTACAGCCTCAGGACCATGTAGACAATATTTTTTCTTACCCCTCAGACACATGCAGGTACTTTTTACTGGGCAAGGCTGACAGTTGCTAGATTTACAGATAGTGGGATAAAAAACCCAAACAAAACCCACTGTGTTTGTTATTTGCTGTAAATGGGATAGAGGTGGAAGGCAGAACTGTACTGTGGGTGAGTGGCCATAATGTGCCTGATGGCAGCTTCTCACTCAGGCTCAAGTTCTGAGTTTGGACTCTTGGAAGAGAGACTATGTGTTGGTCTTTGGGCAGTGCTGAGGCTGTGACGCTGGCAGTACCTTTGAGTGATAAATAGTATTTGAGTGATGTTAGCAAAGCTTTGTACTGACCCTTGGCAAGTGATAGAAACTGGCCTTGCCACCAAACTGCCACTCTCTGCTCCAACACAAAATGCTCTCTGGAAGCAGAGAACAAGTGTCACTGTCCTGTTACGCTTTTGGGGACAGTGTCAGAGACATCTCAGAGTGTACGAATGCTAGCAGTTCCTTTTGAGAAGAGGGGAGTTTCTGTTCTGAGAGTTGTAGGGGAAAAAAATATTCAATTAGAGCCTGTGTGGAAAATCCTGGCAAATAGCAGGTTTTCACCTAGACCCGCTGTTACATCAGACTAGAGTCCTTGCTCCCTACCCAGTTACACTAATCTCATCAGTTTGACTCCAGAACTGCACCTTATTTATAAACTCACAGTAGCTGCTTCTGGAAGAACATGCCCTAAATGCTTTCAGTGGGCTCATTCTTCTCTGTTATGGTCTGCCTGCACTGGTGCAGGACCAGCCACATGGTACCTTGCCTCCTTTTGCCTATAGGCCCAATTCATGCGGGTTGTTTAACAAGGTTACTTGTTTTGGTCCCTCTCTGGGGTTCTCATGGCAAAGAGCAGGGATGTGTGCCTCAGGATTAGTTATCATGTGTAAGCTCCTGTGTAAGTTCAGCGTAGCTGTACTCCCAGATGCCCTTCTTAGCAGAAAGAATGACCTGTCATGATTATTGTGCTAGTGCAATTTTTTGCTCTTAGCAGGCAGGTTCATTACAGTGTTTGGTTACGTGGCTTTTTTCCCTGTAGTCCCACCCTCAAACCTTTTCCAGTAACTCAGGTGGCAGAATGATAACCCCACACAAGGAGAAGATCCAGTGGAAGGAGTAAATATTTCATATCTCTGGTGCCAAGATGCTGTTGGCCCACACAGTGTATCTTCCTTGGCCTTGCCTAATTCATTCTGATGATGGATACCTGAAGTGACATGTCTGCCTGGGGTTAGGCTTACTCTGGTCGACCTCTCCTTCACCACTTGCTGTCTTGTGAGTTGCTCTTGTGGCTTCTAAGGGGTTTCTTGTCAAAGTGTACCTTACCCTGAGCAGTGATTGTAGCTCCCTTCAGGAAACCAACAAGAGGATTTCAGCATGCACCTGTGCTTATCCATCTCCTACTGGCAGCAAGCTGTTCTCACTTGTCCACAGTCAGTGACACCTAACTCACCCTACTGCTGAGATTTGTCCTCCAACTGCAGGCTGCAGTGCTTGGAATGGTCTTGATAGCATTGTCCTTACCCAGATGTCACCTCCTGCCTTCAGCTCCTTGTCACATGCCTCATTTTCATTTCCATAGGCACTTGCTATTTATAATTACTGTCTTTATAAAGCACTCTGAAGATGGTGACTCCTTATTACAGTAAGCCTGGCAGCCTGTTTGTTCCCGTGTGCTCCTCAGAGTGGCTGGTTTTGGTGGAGCACTGGGTCAGAGGAGAGGTGAGATACCATGGAGCACAGGGTGACCTTAGGCATTCCTGACCCTGGTCAGGAAGGCTAGCCAGTCCATAGCACGAGAGGAGAGGAGAGAAGGAGGGGGAAAACTGCAGGAAAACAGGGGTGTCCTGGCACTGACAGGCAATGGCATGGGGGTGGTTAAAGCACGAAGGTAGCAGTGCTCCAGCCACAGCCATTCAATTTATACTTGGCCGTGTCTGGTTGAGACACCAGGAGTCAATTTTGGTCCACAGGGGTTTCTGTAATCTCTGGTTTTTTTGGTGACTTTGCAAAAGTTTCAGAGACTGCATAGAATATTTCCATCTCCGGAGCCCTGACATCTCCCAGGCTTTGTGCTGGCGACATGATTTGGTACCCCAGCGCAGAGAAACACCCCAAACTGAACTGATGCATTTGTAATTGTCTCAGAGGCACTGAGGAGTTATTCTGCTCTGTACCAGAGCATGTTCAGCGGCCATGATTTTGGTCCAGTGCCTTGTTTCTGCTTTCCCGTTGGCATGAGTTGAGGTTGAAAAATACCACAACAACCTCTTGGCCTGCAAATCAAAATGAAAGGGGAGTCTTCTTTCAGTGGTGCAGGCCACTAGATCTCACTGCTTTAGTGAGGCAAATTCACTATGGAGAAATATCCCTCAGCCTAGACCCTACTAAGGCTTTGAGGATCCTTTTATCTCTTGGGGGGCCTCAAACTGCATGTTGGCATGCCAAGAATTTATGCAGCCTGAGAGAGCAAGTTCCAAAACCCACACTCCAGAGATGAGGGAAAAGAAACTCCTTTCCTCAGAGAACAGGCATGTTAAAAAAATGCCCTGATTTCTCCTAGGCTAGTCTTGTTGTAAACCTTGAAATTTTCTAGCTTGATGCTAAGTTACATAAGTGTGTGTAAGAGAAGATAGTCACGAAGTACACTTGGTCAGATTGCAAATGATTAAACTGATTAAATGCATTCCAGCTCATTAAACTGATGTCATTAAACTGCAGAAAGTAACTGATTGTCACCCTGGTCATAAGGGAGGTTACCTGGCAGGCATGTGTATATGGATGTTAAGGTACATAAGAAATGGAATGGAAAAATTATTTTATAGCTTCTAATCCCACTGCCGGTTGGAAGACTGTGTGAAATTAGTCACCCTAGCTCAGAAGCATGAATGCATAGCTGGAGGGAATTGAGAAACTGCCTGGGAAACTGAACAAGTCCCTGGGAAATGTTCCTAAGAGGAGAGATTGAAATAATGGACGTTTCTTGAGGTATAGGGAAACTGTAGGGTTTGTGATATGAAATAATAAACAATCTAGAGAAAGAAAATAATGATTTATGAGGTGCCCTGATTGTAACACGAAGGCACTCCAGGAAATTATGGAGGATTATTTGGAACTGATAATATGAATACTTCTCACATACTGTGATTAATTAGTCCATGAATCTTGCTTTCAAACTTCAAAGCCCAGCAGTATTCCCAAATGGCTTGGCATTCTTGTGAGTAAGACTACCCAGTGTATTTATAGTATGTGTTCAGAAGTTGCAGTTTTAAAACCTTGCGGTTTTGTTAAGGCCCACTTCAGTACAAGGGCTTAACACTGGCAAACTTTTGTCTCAGCTGCGTGTCATCTCTGAGACTAATGGTCCAGAAAGGATGCTACAGCTTCAAGAAAGAAGATGTTCAGATGTGAACGTGTCCTATCTGCAAAGATCTTTGAGCCTGCAGTCTTAAGACTCAGTTCTCTCAAACACCCTTGAAGTGATTAAAAGCAGACTGCTCACAGAATTGTAGGATAGTGTGAGTTGGAAGGGACCCTCAACTTCTCATCTCATTCCACGCCCCTGCATGCACAGGGGCACTTTCCTCTAGACCAGGTTGCTCAAAGCCCCGTCCAACCTGGCCATCTTCTCAGTAGACTTGGTGAGTCTGCTGCTCTCCCAGTAGAGAGTCAAGGATCATCCCTGTTTGCCCTCTTTTTTTTCCCCTAGTCAATAGGTTGTGTGGCCCAACACCATCAGTAGAAGACCTTGGTTAATCCAGGGTTATCAGATTTAGTTTATCCTTAATGCTCTGTTGAGCCCAGTCATTCCAAGCCTAATTAGCACATGAGCTGTCTTGTGGAGTGATATCCTAAAATAAACTGTCCTGAATAGAGCTTTACAAACTGAGCTTGGTTTGGGTTGCCCGCCCCTACAAGGGATATGTTTCCCTCTCAGAAGGAAAGTATGTGTAATCATTAGGAGTGCCTGGTCTGCTTCATAAGTATTTTATTAAGATTCTGGCTAGTCTTTTGTTAGTTCTGCTGCATGGAAAATATTCTGTTATATAAACTGGTGCTGTGGTTTCATCCAGATCCTCTTGAGTTCTGCCTTGCTGCCAGCCATGTGAACATACAAACACACCCACGCATCAAGAGGACACTTGGAGAGAGGTTGGTAATCGGACCAAGGATCTGGGAATACTATTGCACATGAGCAGAATGAAAAACTTAGCACTGAAGTTTGGCAAGTGCCGTAGAAAATATGATTCTCTCCCTGCCCTAGCTCAAGGACAAGTAATGAAGTTAAATATCACTATGTTCAAAAGTACTGGCAGATAACTACTAGTGTGGCATATAATTTGGTGTGGAAGGTTCAGGAAGTTACAAGCTCTTAATTTTTTTAAGAATTCAAAAAAAACCCAAAATGGATGATTGTATAGTCTCCTAAATTTCTATGGGCAGGTTATGAAACCTGTTCTGCAATGTAAACTACTCCCAAATGAAGGCGGCTGCTTGTGACTTGGTAGTCTCACAATGGATTTGTTCCTACATAGACATTTCTTGTCTCATCCCAGGAATCATTCTGCCTTTTTTATTTTTACCCACTCTGAAATGAGACTCAGACAGGATTGCAGAGGTACATGTTTGTTTAGGTACCTGTCCAAGAAATGCACAATCTTAACAGTAAGCAGGTAATTTCCATTTTCAAATATGGGTGCTCAATGATCTTTTCCTCCAGCTGCCTTCAAGGGGTTGTAAAATCCAGCCTGTGGTCTAAAAGCATTTGACAATCAGTGTTATTATCATATATATATATATATATATATATATATATATGTGTGTGTGTGTGTGTGTGTATGTATATGTATATATATTTATGTTTTAATTTATTATCTAAATAATGTTTTTCTATGTATTATATATAGTCATGTAAATAGTGTAATATAATGTAATATGATAGAATATAATTAATATATAATATAATTAACTTACATATGTGGTCTTAATGTCTTTCAGAAAGCAGGATAAATGTAATATATTAACTCCTCAGGTGCTGCTTTTATTGGGCTACACAGCTTTTTTGCTTTGTACAGTGCTGTCATCCCCAAATCAGGGAGTTGCCAGCCTCCAGACCATTGTGTATTCCTGCCTTGGAGACACAGAAGATGTCTTCCTGTGTATCCTGGCATTTCTTCTAGTCTTGGTAGAGCAGCCTAGGGCTAGAAAGGGTTAAAATCTCCTGCAGCCTTAGCAGAAGTCAGCTGTTGGTCACAGCTGCTGATTGAAAAACCATTTAGATGTGCAGTGTGGAAGAGGAACATTGAGTAAAAGGCTGCTGCTGGGATGTGTTCTGTTTGTGCCTGATTTTGGTGCTCCTGATTTGTTTGCACGCAGTGTGCATTAAATTCCATGTATGATTGCATCATTTAATACAACTTTGCAGATGCAGGCATTCAGGCTGCCTGGCAGATCCAGTCACTCCTAGGTAATGCCATACCTGCACTGCTTCTCCTGTTTGCTGGGATGTGGCAGCAAACCATTGCAGCACTACTGTGTTCCAGTCTGAAAATAGCTTTTTGACATCGCTAGCTGCTTTATTTACAGTGGGGTGATATTTTGTTATTTCAAGAGCTTGCCCTGTGTGTGGTTTTACTTGACTCCCCTGTAGCTACTTTTGCTGTCTGTTCTGTTTCTGCTGTTGTGCTGCATGAGGTTGTACATCCGTAACCCGCCATCTCAGAAATGTTTGTTTTTCACTTGATAGTGTGTGATTCCTACATATGTGGCACTCTGGGATGAAGAGACAGTAAACATCATTTTACAGCTTCTTTTTACTGAGTTATCTTAAGGCTGAGTTCTTATTTGTCAGGCTTTTTCAAGCGGTCACTAATGCTTTTGTCTTGCAGGGAGAATTTTTATTCTTGCGGGGATTGTTTTGCAGCTGTCATTCCTGCAATACATAGTCTGAACAGAAGTGCAATGCTCGTTTTAATCTGCACAGAAAAGAAGCAGTAGGGAAGATATGCAGCCACTCTGCAGATATACAGAGTATATATGCAGTGTATATGCAGAGTGGCTGGAGTCTGTTTGGATATGCTGAGCTGGAGTGCAGCAAGATCTTGTTCACAGTGAAGACAGACTTTCTTTGTCCATTTTAGGCCTTAGCTTGTCTTTTTTCCCCAAGTCATGAAGATGGTAAAGGATATAGAACTACTTGAGGTAGAGCTGGTCTCGTGTGCTTTTTTTGTGCAGATGAATATTGCTCCTGAAATGATCCTCCCATAAGCCTTGGATAAGTCGGTCATCTGCTTTGCCATGGTCTGGCCAACACCATGTTGCCTGAAGCCAGATTCCAGTAAAGGTTAGGGAAGAAAATCCAATGCAAGTGATTTGTCACTTCTCTTTGAGAGGTCTTTCCAAAGGGTGGTGCTGGGTTTTGTGAACTGATAGTTGGAAGTAACCAAAGCGACCACAATCCACAGCTGAAGTAGATTTATTCTATCACCTCACTGTCTGGAATGTTTGAAAAACAGATGGGGACACATACCCTGCTAAGCTTATTCCATCTTAGCAGGGACCAGAAGCACATGGGCCCGTTCCCTGGCCTCCACATCTCAAAGGGCCTGGCCTGTGTGCAGTGCTTCACAATTCTGTGCTTTCTGTGACCTCCAAGCTGCTTACCTCTCTTTACTCCCAGTCGGGAGGCCCAATCCAGTGAAAAATGAGGTTTAAGTCATTGATTGTATTCTGTTGTCTTCTACAGAAATTCAGTTTCTCAAGACAGACAGTAAACAATACAAAGCAAACACAATACTTGAAATTTCCCACGCTGAATATTCTTAGCATCCCTCAGCTGCCAGGTCGTCTTGAGTGAAAACAACTCTGTTTTTCCTCCTCACTAAATTTTCTACTTTCAAGCCTTTTATCCTTCAGTGGTGTGATTCTTGGGGTGCTCTATGCAGTGCCAGGAGTTGGACTTCCTAATCCTGATGTGTCCCTTCCAACTCAGCATATTCTGTTGTTTTAATCCCTAATTATAGGGGTCCTACAGATCCCCAGCAAGACCAGAAATCTCCGGTGCTGTTGAGACTATCATATCCTCTCCACCTCTTGATATCATCTTAGGAGCCTTCGCCCCTGCAGTGGACACCTAAATAAGAACAGCTGCCCATTCACCATTGCATGTTGCCCTATGACAGACTTAGGGAACAGTTTTGCCAGCCTGTGCAGGTACAGGTCAGAGAGTTGGCCCTGATTCCGGAAGCTGAGCTGGGTTTGATGCCTGACTCCTTCAGATAAACACTCCATTCCCTGTCTCCTGCAGCTGTTTTACCTGGAGAGTTTTGAGCTTGCAGCTCCCAGGAATATAAGGTGGTGCAAAAACCTTCAGTGGAGATTTCTGCTGGCTTTGACTCAGGTTCACCCACAGCTGATGGCTGTTTTTTGTGGTTTTGTCACCACTCAGCTGCAGCTGCTGGTTCATGGGGTCATCATTTGGGCAGGTCAGTAGAAGGAGCACCTTGATGAGGCAGCCAGCTGACAGCCCTGCTTTGCACAAATTATAGAATCATACAAGGGCTTGGGTTGGAAGAAACCTTTAAGGTCATCTAGTTCCAAACCCCTTGTTGTGGACAGGGAAGCCACCCATTATTAGGTCAGGATCACTAAGCCCTGACCAAAGCTGTGCAGTTAGGGAGGGTAGTCTTGGCATCTTTGAATACTGAGTGTGCCTAGAAATTTCATACGCTTATAGGATTTTCTGTCTTTCTGTGTGGGTTCTTGAGTGCTCTGGTGACCCTGCAAAACCCAGGCTCCAGCACCCAGGCACATCTGTGCTTCAGTATGGAATTGTGTGATTTCTGCTATTGTAAGATCTTCAGGAAGCTTTCAGAGTGCTCAGGCAAAAAGATGCTATACAAGCATAGTCCCTCCTGCTGCTACTGCTGCTGCACCAGAGTGTCTGTGATAAGAAAGGATTTACTGTGTCTGCAGTTTAATTCAGCAGCAATTTCTGTGTGATATGAACAGCTAGAAATATCAGTCTTTTCTTCTCTGTGGATTTGCATAAAGTAATTAGGAGCATATGTGCTGGGGGCTGGGGCAGGGAGGAGGAGGAGGAGGAGGAGGAGCAGGTTCCATCCCAGAGCACCTCAGTGAATGCTCTTGAGTCATGGTCTGTAAATGGCTCTTGCCGAGTGCCACATGCCAGATGATGAGTCACAGAGCAAGGGAGCACAGAAATGGGAGAAACTGGTTCGGTCACTATCCTGGCTCCTGTGCTAGCTGGTGTAGATCTGCTGCTTGAGCTATTTCTGATGTCTTGTGTAACTCTAAATGCACAGAGCAGCTGGGGCTTCTTGTCCTCTGACTGGGAGGCAGTACCTGCCTCACACTGCTTATGTCATCATCAGGAATACACACACTACACCCATTGCTTAGTTTTGTGTGTGCTGGTAACCCCTGGCCCATGCAACTCCTTTCTTCCAGCAGCACAAGGGCTGTGACTGACCGTCACGTGCTGTGGTTTCCATTTGGAACACATCATAATCCTATATAGTTCTGGGATGTAATGATACATTAATCATGGGCTTAGTCAGGCTGTCCTGAAAACCACTGGAAAAAGCCCTGGCCAAGGCAGGGCTTTGTGGAAAGAAAAGGGAAGTGGTCTTTTCAGGAATCACTGCACAGCAGCACAAGAGGAATCAGCCTGAGCAGAGGCAGAAGTTCAGGAAGTATTTAGTCTTTCTATTTTTCTGCAGCTCCCTTTGTACGTAAAATGCTGGAATATTAACCCTGGGAGCATGCAGACCACCCTGACTATGTTCTCTGTCCCCTGAAGCGGGGAAGGAGAGCTGGAGATTTAGGATGAGTCAAACAATTAGCATTTCCTTATACACCTTTTTTCTCATTAAACACGCTGGATGATTTAATAAAGCATTTAATGAAGGTGTGAATTTGACAGAGATGTATTAGCTGGCAAGAAAGAAATAGGTGTCCAAACAAATACCACTAACTAGACTCATCCTGCAACAACTTACAGGCTTCCTCACCTCCACCCTCTGCTTACACATTCCCGTGGTTCAGACCCATCCCCAGGCCACTCATGCTGAACCACTCATCCTCTTCTCTAATGCTGCTCCCTGAATGCCCTCCAGTTTTCTGGAATTTTCCTAATAAATTTTTGTTTAAAACCATCCAGTGCTTTCTGGCAGCTTTTGGGGTGGCAGAGCTGGGGCAGGGATGAACTGCAGTATTGATGCTGTATACAGTGAGACCTTAGATCCCCCGTGCTGTCTGAAGGGTGGCTTTCAGTTTGGATTAATCTCCCAGACCTTTTGCCTGTAGATAGACATACAGGGAGTAAACTGAAAATATCTCTCCCCGTGGAGCAAAGAGGAGATGTCTTTATTGTGCCTTTGTCTGCAAGAACACACAAACAGTTGCTTTTTGCAGCATTTCTGCTGGTGTTTGTTTTGTAGAGCTGTGTGGTTTCTTCAGGCATGTTAATGTAAATGCACTGTAGGAGTCAGGGGTTCACGTGGAACAACCTTCGAAGAACAAGCAGCTCTAATACAAAAGATTTTTTTCTGTTTCTTCTATGAAACTGAATGCCTAACTTTTAACCCTATTTTTGCATATTTCACCCTTGAATGACATGATGAATTATGGTCTCTCTGGGGAAGGTGATGATGGCAGTGAAACTACAGCCATACAGAAGGAGTCAGCAATAACGCTCACAGTTAAAGGTTTCCTTTGGACACTCAATTTCATGGATGAAGTGACTGAGGTTTGTGGAAACAATAATTTGTTCAGAAAAGCCATCCTCCAGAAAGCCAGCATTGCCTCCAGCTGATGGTTCTGATGAAGTTGCGCCTGCTTTGTCATCCTCTGTGCTCTATATGCAGTCTTTTTACATTAAAATCACACTTATCTCTCATATCTCTGCATGCCTTCTCCAGTGCATTATATTTTATAGGGAAGCCTGTGTTACTGTGAGCTGAATGCTGTCACCCTTTGTGTGTGCAGGGGACAGCGCTGAGCAGAGCAGAGTATTAAGGGTTCAGCACTAGAACTCCAAAGTGGTTGGAGCCATAGCAAATACCAGAGTATGCCTGGAGGTGTGCAGCCACCACACATAACTCGTTAGCCCTTGGAGGCAATTGCAGCCAGGTCTGGTTGCTTCTGCATCTTCTCAGCAGTGTTGCAGAGGCAGGAGTTGGTACCCGAGGTCAAGGAGCCATGAGGCTGCACCGACCACCTTTGAATTGGCACAGTGTCCTCAGTCTTAGGGGTATGACAGGAGAGGGATTTGAGGGTCTCTGTGTAGTGGTCAGCAAGGACTTAAAAGGCACAGAGTGCAGAGCCCAAAGTATTCTGCATGGTCCTGTTACCTGTGTCGTGCTGCCTCCTCTCTAAAGCTCAGACATGATCTGATAGGTGACTCTCAGATCAGTGCTGAACCATCCTTTGTTGGTCAGCACTCAACCTGCTTTTTACCTAGAGCTTTGCTACAGCTAAGGAGTTTTTATTGTGTATATTTATTTCCATGGCCATACAATCATTCATGAGCAATTCCGTACCAAATGTGGGCGTCTCACAAAAAGCCATTCTTCCTGCTCTGTATTTTCCTGTTTGGAATGAAGCATCCACAGTGTCGCCCTCACCTTGTCTGGGTAACCCTTAGCACCTCAAGGAAGAGCTCCCTGAATAAACAATCCATATCTGCCATGTTGCAGCAGATGGTGTCAGTATGGAGAAGGCAAGAATTCTGACGTTTGAAAATAAAATGGCTGATGTGCAGACGTGTCTAGAGTTGTGGTGCTCCTTGCATGTCTCCCTGCTTTGTGCTGCCATTACATGCTGTTTTAGGTAGGAATTGGTGCTGGATGCTGTGTTTACTCTTGTGTGTGTAGTATTGAGCAGGATTCAGCAAAATGATAAGAATGAACTGATTAGTAAAAAATGTTCAGGTATGAACTGCCTATCCACATCTGTAAATTTCCTTTTGCAAAAGGGATGTGAGTGCTTTATGAAGAGCTGATCAAAACCAATAAAATCTGAAACTGGTCTGCTTGCTGCATTTTATTCCCCATTGTCAATCCCAGCATAGCAGACCCCAAGTAGGAAGATGAAGGATGCTTCTACAGTCTTCCAGAATACGGAAGAGTCAGCTAATGGTGTGGCCAAGGAGGATGCTCTGGTGTTGGAAACTGAGTAATCCTTGTGCTGGCAGTGTCATTGCCTAGCTCCCTGCACCTCCAGGTCCAAGGGAAGCCAGGAGAGGTTGCAAGGGAGAGAAAAGGGGCAGCTACGGCACAAAATGTCATGCCTATCCCTAGAGAAGCCATCAGAATGTCTCCCAGCAGGAGCTGTCTGCATGTTACCTGTGATCCTGGATCTCAGAGCCTGGTGCTGGGAGCAGGTCATGGGTGCCAGCAGGATGGGCATCCGTCGGCTGCAGCATCTCTGGTGGCCAGTGAATCCCAGCCCACCCAGGGAGCCCGTGCTGCTGCTGGAGTCAGAGAGCTGGGCAGAGCTGCGTCCTGCAGCCTGAGCACCGGAGAGACAGATGGGAAATGGCTGCATGTCAGCTCTGACATTTTACAGTCAAATGTCAAAGTGTGTCTGTGCAAGCGTTGTCCTCCCGCGGCAGCTTCTGTGCTGACGTGAATTGTGTGCTGCTCAGCAGGGCTTGTCAGCAGATGGGTGCTGATGCTGGGAGCCTGCTCCAAGCAGCCACTCCCAGAGGCAGCAGAGACCTGGTGCTTCAGCAGTCAAATGTGCTGCCATCGTTGTCTGTATCCTCAAAATGATGCTTTTCAGGTGGTTGCATTGTGGCAGCACTTGAATTACAGTAAAGCCTGGTGGAGAAGTGTGATCTGAGCACTACAGTCAGATACAAGAGCAGTAACAAAGGCAGGATGGGTTACATGAGTAGATGGGCACTGTGGGACCAGCTTTTTACCCCAAATGCTTGTGCAGTAGGGGCAGGAAGAAGGATAAACGTCTGCTGAGTTCAACAGAAATAAATTCAGATAAACTCAGAGTTTCTGCCATGCCATCAGTGGTGCACAAGGTCCAAATTGGGGCATGAACACCACTACAGCAAGTGAGAGAGAGTGTGTGTGTGTGTGTGTGTGTTTGTGTGTGTGTGTGTGCGCGTGCTCTGGGCTCAGGGTCCGGAGCTGCTGTTATCCACGGTGGCTCTTGAGCAATGGGATCTTAGGAATCCTTGATGAAGAAAATCTGCCCCACAGGATATAGGCTGAGTAGAGATCAGCATCTCTGGCAGCAGCCATGGGAAAGGAGCCAAAGGCTTGTAAGACAGAGAAGTCACTGAAAGGGGTGTAAAGGCTGATAGAGGTTTTAGGGAGACTACAGATGAGGGAGAGTTTATGGGTTGCACAATTAGTAGTCCAGTTGGATGTCCACCACCTGATCTAAGTGGTCCACGTGATCTCTCTTCTTCAGAGCCTAAACCTGGATGAAACATCCCAGAAGAAGGAGACATGTAGGTGAGCCATGTAAGTCTCTGGTAGCATCTACCAGAAGGTCTGTTCTCTGACACTGGTGTTAGCATTAACTTTTGCATTATTAGGTGTTTACTGCAAACAATAGCTCTGTTTCCAGCATTAACTTTTGCATTATTAGATGTTTACTGCAAACAATAGCTCTGTTTCCACCTTTGTATTTTTATTTCCTGCCAGCATCATCCTGTGAGAAGCACTGCTGTGCGTGGGAGGAAAGTACTTCTTTTGATCATTTTTATCATCCTCTAATTGCTATTCTTACACCTTGAGGCTGAAAGAAGTGAAGTTCCTGATGTTTCTGTGTAGCTGTCTCATTGTTCATGCTCTTGTTCTAACTTCATTTAACCCACATTTCTCACTTTCCCTTCTGTGCCCCCATGTGCCTTTGTAGGTCTGCTCCAAATTTGTTATCACCCCACCGTCACAAATGCTGGGGTAAGGCAGGCAAAAGCCACTGTGAATGCCACTTTCTGAAGTCTGAAGATCAGTGGTGGGAGCCATGGAGTCCAGAGCAGGATCCCAGGATGCAATTTTCAGGCTGCAGTGATCACTGAGGATGAGGATGCCTGGCGGCGTTATGGGTCAGTAGTGCTGACCAAGGATGCTTGGGCCAAGGTTTTCAAAACAAGTGGTAATCTGTGAGAGAATTAGGTAATTTTTTAATCTCTCAGACTCATCCTGGATCACTGCTGTCTCTTGTGGTTTCTCCCTCTCCTTGTTGCCTTAGCTGCCTGCCTGTGCACTTGTCTGTGTTGGATTAACTGATCTGTAGAAGGGAAGGCAAGAGGAAAACCCCCTTCAGACTTACGTTGGAGCTACTTGTAGGCTGCACCTCTGGGTTGGGTGATGAGGGAGAAATGGATTTGTCCTTTGCTCTCCCATGTCAAACACTGGTGAATATCTACAAGAAAGATGAAGAGAGACTTCTGACACAAGCAGAGAGTGATGGGACAAGGGGGGAAAGCTTTAAACTGAAAGATGGCATGTTTAGATTAGATATTAGGAAGAAATTCTTTACTGTGAGGGTGGAGAGACACTGGAATGGATTACTCAGAGAAATTGTTGATGCCCCATCCCTGTGAGTGCTCAGTGCCAGGTCAGATGGGGCTTTGAGCAACCTGGTCCTAGGGAAGGTATCCCTGCCTGTGGCAGAAGGGTTGGAACAAGATGTTCTCTAAGGTTTCTTCAGCCCAAATCATTTTGTTATTCCCCTGGCTCTCTTAAGAACCTGCTATTGACTGAGAACAGGTAGAATGGGACTCTTAGTGTGCTGCCTGTGCAGTGCCCTGCCTGTATGGCTTCTGGGACTGTGGTAGTCACACCGCTGTGAAGTGCAGCAGGTGATAAGCAGGTAAATTCCACAGATAATGTGGCAGAGAGATATGATCTCCTAGATGACAGTAGAGACCAGTTTGAGCTGAGGTTTCACCATGAACAAAAGTCAGTGTGCTGTATGGGACCTATTTGATCAATGCCAGTGGCTCCCCATGGCCCCACTGAAGTCTTTCACTCCTTTTCACTGGAGAGACCCTTGTGTACATAAGTAGTTGCATACCTTGGCACCATTAAAAGGGCTCAAGACTTCATAGGGTCTCCTGGATTTGGGGAGGAATGAGTGTTGCTGTTTTTCTGTTCTAGTCTGCTCTTGCTTTCCAGTCTCTTCCTGGACGTGTGTGTGTGTGTGTGTCTATTGCAAACCTTGCCGTGTTTTGTTCTTGAAGAGAAGTTCAGTGTATCTAAAAGGAAGCAAAGATGTTTAATCCAGTGTGAGAAGACAGACTGCTCTCACCAGAGTGCAGTGCTTCACTTCAGACCCTGTGCTATTTTCCTGTGAGCACACAGTGCCATCTGCAGTGAGGTCTTTGGCCCAAATCCTGTACAGCTCTTTGGCCACTTGACTGAAATGAGTTACTTTCTTCAGATAACTTTGAGAGGGGTCAGGTGGAATCACAAGTGTTGTCCCAGGAGCCTGCTTGGAGGGTGCCATGTTTGTTTTACATTGTGATGGTTTGTTTCCCAGAAGAGGGACCTTGTGCTCAGGTACTTGTGCTGACAAGGAACCAGTCAGTTTGATCCTTGTCAACACATGAAATCTTCAGTCAAACCAAAGGATGCTTTAAATAGTCACTGCCTTTCCCGAGAGGTGACCTCCTTTGTGATTTTGTCTCTCTGTAGGTATCTGAATTCCCTCATGAGAAGTGTCCTCCCTGCCTCTTATGTGCAGCCCTCCCTGTTTATGGGTGGTACCAGCTTCACTAATGCCCTGAAGAGTATTCCTCACCATGGATAGTCCACCCAAACTGACTGGTGAGACGCTGATTGTCCATCACATTCCCCTGGTGCATTGCCAGGTCCCCGATAGACAGTGCTGCTCCATGAGCAAAAGGACCAACCCCTTCTGCCAGCCAGAGCTCAGCACTACACGGACCTCTGTCCTTCCAGACAGAGACCTCTCACAGACTGACTCCTTGGTGTATAGCAGCTTTCTCCAGACCTCTGAAAACTCAGCAGAGGCCTCAGACAACAAAGAAAGAAAAGCAAGGGATCTGATTGTCCCTAGTGTCAGTAAGCGACACAACCCTTTCCTGCTGAATGAGGGTGAAGACCTCAGTATTTTTGGGGATGACTTGGGTCAAAAATCTTTCCACCTTCACAACTCACTCGTCGATGGCAAACCTCCCTTCAATCTGCAAGATCTGGCCTTGCCCCCTTTCCACCTCCATGACTCCAGCCACATTGTGAAATCCTGGAACATGGCCAGCCGGTCTGGTGTGGTGGACGGGCAAGAGGACAAACTCAGCAGTGACAACATCCAGAAGAGGAACAATGCAAACAGGTGCCGTCAGGCCATGGAATGCATGGAGCTGGATGAATGCAGCTGCCATCGTGGCAGCTCTTCCAACTTCTCCTTCGACAGTGGTGACCAGGAGTGGAACCAGAACACAGGTGAGCTGCTGAGAAATCAGGATGCCCTGCACAGGACTTGCAGTTGTTCCAGCTCAGAGATCCAGCACTGTCGCTGCTACAGTTCGTCAAGTCAGTCTGAAGTGATTGACCAACAGATGGGCTACATCAGTGACTCTTCTTGCAACAGTTCTGATGGGGTCCTGGTGAACTTCAGTGCTCTCTACAACAAAATGAACGGTCAGTCTCAAACCAACCTGAATTCAGCTAACCTGTCCTGTGACTCTTCCTTCTGCAGCCACTCAGACACAGGAGCTTTTTACCTGGATTTACATTCATCACCCACTGAATCCAAGATGTCTTGCGAGTCGCACAACCCAGAAAGTTCAGGGAAGGTGTGTGGGTGTCAACACTCCGCCTCACCTGTCCTTGATGCTAACTGCAACTCCTACCACCTCCACTGTGAGCCTTGCACATCAGAGAGCTCAGACCTCACTGCCTGCTTCCAGAGCCAAGCACGGCTTGTTGTGGCTACTCAGAATTACTATAAGTTAGTCACATGTGACTTGTCTTCCCAGTCATCCCCCAGCCCTGCGGGATCTTCCATAACTAGCTGCTCAGAAGACCAGACCAAGGGTAGCCCAGCACAGCCCACAGAATACTATCTGTTCAGAAGGCCCGACCTGAGACAAGAAGAAAGCAATGTAGAGTGCAGTGAAGAGGAGCCAAAGGGAGAATCCAGCCAGAACATGATTGAGGGTCAGGTCTATGTCAATGTGTCACCACCGAACCTCAACACAAGCCGGCAGCGCTCCAGGAGCTATGATCAGAACCTGGACAGGAGTCCTGGCAGCAGGCTGGGCTCCTTGGAGCGCATGGTGAGCTGTCCAGTCAAGCTAAGTGAAAGTCCAGCAATACCCATTCAGAGCTCTCCCCCCAAGAGGGTGACATCGTTCGCTGAGCTGGCTAAAGGGCGGAAAAAGAACGGCACCTCCCCACCACTCCGCTCTAGTGGTGATTCTTCCCTGGAGTTCTCTCCTATTCCTGAGACTCAGCGGGATTGCCCAGCCTTCCTTGAAGAAAGAGCTCGGCGCAGTCAGAGTCTTCCACCCATGCCCTTCATTCATGGCCTGAACCGGAGCTGCGAGGGCTTCTGTTTGAATCATGCTTTTGGGGACAGCCAGGCTTTGTGTTCCACCAAAGACTCGGTCTCCAGTGAGAAGGTCCCCAGTGGGCATGGGGCAGGTGAGCAAGCCTCTCTCTCCCTGCTGAAGGAGGCAGATGCCAGCTTCTCAGGTGGCTCTGCTAGTGGCCACGGACAAAAAGATGTTAGAGCCCAAGCAGACGGTAAGGAGCCAAACTAGTCAGAAGGGTGAAGTAAAAAGGAAGGCAGCTTCCTGGGATATGAGGGGAGCAGCAAAAAAACCTGCATGGTGATAAGAGGCCAGTGCCAAGGCAGTTTGGTTCCTGGTCTGCCAGTCCCTGGCATGTTTGTGCTTTTGGGCCTGGAACTTTGGGTTTCCTTGGTCTCAAGCTGAAAAGAGATCGTTTTGTCTACCTACTCTGTGAAGAGAGCTTATTAACACTTAAATGAGGCTCAGAACTATACACCTAGGCAGCACAGAATCTGAAAAACATGAAAGCTGAAACTTAAAGCATCATGGCCATTTCTCCATCATTGTGGGAAACTTCTGTCTCTGCCTTAGGCAGGTATTTTACCTGCTTCTAAAATGCCTCTAACCAGACCACTGCAATAAATAGCCCCTACTATGTCAAAAGATTATAATGCCTTAAGACTGCCTCCACCTAATGTTCTGAAAATATCTGGCAGGAGGTTAGAACTTGTGGTTTATTGCCATGGCAGGGGTGGGAGAGATTTTAGCCTTTGGAGCAAAAGTGTTTTAGTTATTGTCCTGTTTGTTTATTGAGCCTTGAATGTGTGCTTGATGTTGGATGGCAGTGGAAGCAGGTCTCTGCTGGGAGAGGGCAGCATGTCAGCAGCCCTCTTAGCTTCAGAGGGAGGGCTTGGAAGGAGCAGGCCCTGCTCAGGGAGGAGGGGGCAGACAGGAGCTTTCATGATAATATATCCCAGCAGTTGCTGCCCATCACACTGTGGGGTCCCTCCTTATGCACTGTGACAGCAAGGCAGGCATCAGGGGTGTGCAGGAAGCTTCTGCCTGCACCTGGAGGTGGAGGCATATCTGCCTTGCTCCAGCCCAGCGCAGCATGCAAGCCTAGAGGCTCTGAGAGAGGCTGGAGGGAAAGCAAGCCCTGCTAAAAGCTGGCTACAGGGAGAAAGGTCTGGAACACCCAACAGGCAGCAGGTATCACAAGGGCTCATCAGGGACCTCAGTCAGCCCCACATGTGCACCCAGTGCGGTGTGTGTTTTGCACTGAATGCACAGTGTGTCACACTTCAGATGTGTCCCTCAGGATATTTGTGGCCCCATCAGGAGCTGGAGGCATCTACACATGTCCATCAGCCCACCACACTCCCTCAGGACGTCCTGGGACATAATTTGCTGGAGCTGACTGGCACTTTCCAGGGCTGGAGACAGGATGTTGGGAATGTCCTGTTTAGGTTTGGTAGAGACAGGGGGATGATGGAAGCTCTGTTCCAAAGCAGGGACAGTTACAGGGAAAAGAAGAGGGAGAAAGGGAAGCAGGCAGTCTTTGCAACAGCACCAATATGTTGTGATGTGGGATGCAGAGCTGCAGTGCTATTGCATGTAATGCTTGTGCTGGGCTGTGCGAGTCCACAGTGCTTGTGGGAGAGGACGGTCCTTTGGGATGAGAAATCTGATTGTATCACAGAGTGTGGGGCCTTGACTTTGTGGTACTGCTTGGGCAGAGGCAGCTCAAGGACAGGCACTTGACCCCATGGCTTTGTGCTGTCCAGAGGGCAAGAGATTGGGAAAGGATGTGAAGCTGATGACCCTACACGACAGACAAGGTCCTGGTGCAGTGCTCTGCTCTTGCAGACAGCTGGAAACTCTGCACTTGGGGACCACATATCTTCTATCTTGCCAGCTCTTGATGTGTGCAACCAGTTCAGACTTGAGCTGCTCTGTAACTGGCCTCTAGCTCATCCTCTTCCTCCTGCAGCAGAGAGCACATTCCCTTTTGCCTGTATTCTGCTTATCTGAGGATGATTGTTGCTCTGCCCATCCTCACACTTTCTTCCCCTCTCTCCCTGAAGGTGGTGGCACAGACAGCAAGCCTGTGGTACGCTACAGCAAGGACCAGCGTCCCACGACGCTGCCCATCCAGCCCTTTGTTTTTCAGCACCATTTCAGCAAGCCACCCAAGGCACGTGCCCTGCACAGCCATTTTGCCTCCAGCCTTTCCCAGCTCTACAGTTTGTCCAGCAGCCGGCCTGCCAGCCAGCAGATCTCCAGCTCCCAGTCCTCAACCTGGGCCACCTCAACAGAGCAGGCGGCAGTGGCAGGGAGCCAGGCCCATGCCACGCTTGTGACCCAGCGCTCAGCAGACGGAGCTGCCTCGCGCTGTGATGGAGGCATCAAGAAGCCTGGCCCTGAGACAACACGTCCATCCCCACTGGGCAGTTACTCCCCCGTGCGATGCAACGTGCCTTTCTTCCAAAGCGTGGACTCCTCTTCCTCGCCCACCACAGAGAGAGCTGAAGACAGCCAGCCCCCCAGAAGCAGATCCTGCCCCATCTCTGCTAACTTGCTTCCCACAAGGTCATCACCTGCTGTCAGTGCCATGCAGCCCTCAAAAGCCACCAAAGCTGACACCCTGAGGCAAAAGGAGAACCCCAAGCTGATTCTCAAGAAGGAGGCCCCCCTAGAGCCAAGCCCACCACTCTCTGAATACCGACTCCACAGTGGGTCCCTCCCGCCCCTCTCAGTGGGTGGCATGTCCATGAGCAGAGTAGGAGGCCATGCAGATTCACACTGGAGAAGTGGCAGTGAGACCAGCAGTTCTGGTCCCCTGAGCAGCATGGGAATACGGCCTGTCAATGGTAGGTACCCATCCTCCAGGACTTGCTAGTCTGGAGTATCTACAGCTCCCTGTAGCTGTGGCTGCTCCCTATAGTACCCCCATGTCCTATAGCCACAGTCCAGGATAAAATTGCATTTGTATGCTGCAGGAAGACCTACACTAAGAACATGTCCCTCCAGTCCTAGCTCCTACGCTGTGTCTCCAGAGAGGGAAGTGTGTGTAACCCTCTTACAGCACCCTATGCCAGGTGTTGCACCCCAAACCGGCTGCCTCTGTGACTGCAGCCACAAGGGCACCCAAATTCCTGCCCTGCTTTGTCAGGCAGTGGCCTCCACTGTCTCCATGTGCATGTGCTAATGTCCTGAAATGCTGCTGGACCTCTTGAGTAATGTGCTGTCTCTCTTTCTCTGTCCTCCATTTTTCTCTTCCTCTCCCTTCCCATTTGCCTTCCGCATCCTCCCTTGTGCTCTCGTCATCCTGTTTGGTGCTCACTGCCCACGGCATCCCAGCGAACCACCTCTCCCCCCAAGCGCTGAAGTGGCGAGAGTACAGGCGGAGGAACCCCCTGGGTCTGGACCGTGTTTCAGGGCTGCCCAGCTTAGCGGGCAGCCTGGACAGGAGACAGCAAGAGCCTCGGCTGAACCGGGGCAACCCCATCTTTGAGCTCCCTGGCGCTCTCAGCACCAGCCATTTCCACTGCAAGCTGAACGGTGCGCACCACCTCTCTGCTGGGGAGTCTTGGGAGGTGGCCTTGGGACTCAGCCTCCGTTTCCTTGAGGCTCAGGTTAAGTTTGGATTCATCACTGCTCTGCCTGCTCAGAGCAGGACAGATGATGCATCTGTTCAGAGTGGGCTGGAGGGTTCAAGAGGAAGGTGAAAATTGCTTCACTAGTTCAAATCTTTGTGGAGCCTTCCTTCTCCATGAGTTGAGAGCAGTCAGGTCCAGCTGTGAGCTGGATTAAAAGGCAAAGTGAATATTCCAAGACCTTGCTTAGACCTCAGTAAGTGCTTCTGGACTGTGGTTAGCTTGTAGTTTGTCTCACGCAGGAGTTTGGGCCCTTGGAGATCACAGGTCTGTGCCCTGTGGTGCCTGACCATCTGCCCCAGCCCAAACAGTGTGCTGAGTGCTGAGCTGTAGATTTCATGAGGCAGCTTACAACACTAAAGATCTTCACAGCA
This sequence comes from Chamaea fasciata, assembly GCF_029207755.1. Taxonomy (NCBI): domain Eukaryota; kingdom Metazoa; phylum Chordata; class Aves; order Passeriformes; family Sylviidae; genus Chamaea; species Chamaea fasciata. The sequence goes on from NW_027094089.1 coordinate 19,592,201, forward strand.
CTCTATCTTCTCCAGGCTTTGCCCTTAAGGTCTTCTCTGTCCTCCAAAACCTATGCAGGAAGGGCTGACAGTGGCAGGCTGCGTTTGACTGTACCTCCAAGACTCCTGTTGGGAGAGCAGTATGGTCTGTCTGTGGGAGGAAGAGCGTTCTACAGGCTAGTGTCAAGCCATGGAGGAAATTCCTCAAAGCCTTATAGCTCACTCTGCCAACCCAAGCAATTTCTCTGTCATTCTTCAAGGGAAAATGCACAGCACAGAATCAAACAGATTGAAGCCAAGCACCATGGGAGAGTCATACATGGGAGAGCTCCTATGGATGTCACCCCTTGGAACCAGAGGCCATCCCAAAGAACAGGCAGCAAACATGCAGTTTGTTTTCTGTGGTTGCCAGTGTGTGACAAGTAATGAATTTCTCCGTGCTGACTTTTGACCCTGCTTGCAGCAGCATGGGGAGTCTGGTGCAGCAAGGTTTCCCTTAGCCCCAGCCCATGAGAGTGACCCTCCCACAGCATCTTCCAGAACCCATGGGAGTCAAGCTGGAGGTGGATATTGGGTAGGCCATGGGGACCAGTTGTGCCAGGCACACATTGCAAACCACTGCTGGGGTAGCAGCAAGCCTGTAGCTTTGCTGTCTCAGCAGAGGACAGGCTGTCATGAAGACTGCTGCTGGTGCGGGTTCCTTCTGGGAAAAGCAGACAACATGGAAGAGGCTTTGGTGCGCAGGATTGGGGCTGATCTTTGTTCCTGCTGTCTTGTCCCTGCAGGACAGTCTGTGAGGCAACTCCAGTTTACCTACAATGACTTCTTCCCTGACTACTTCTCCCTAGCGGAGAAACCCCCTGCTGAGTTCTGCCTCTCCCCAGATGGCAACACAGAGTCCATCTCCATCGACTTGCTGCAGAAAAAGAGTGAGTCCATGCATCTCTCGTGGACCATGCAATGTGCCACAGAGTGTACTTGAGTTGCTTGTCCCAGGAAGTATGATCAGAAAGGATCTTAGATCTCTGCACAAGAATGGGCAGAGAGAGCATTCAGGCACAGGAGTGTGACCCTAAGGCAAGGGCATGCTGCCACCACAGGCTCCACATACAAAGGTAGACCTGTGTGTATCTCTGTGACGTTGCAAATGTGCTAACCTGAGATTTTGCAATTTAGGTAAGAAGTCTGCTCAGTCCTACTTAAGTAATATAAAATTGTATCAATTATATAAAAAGGTGGGAGAAAGGACTCCAGAGCAGGACAAGATACAGCTGTGGTAGGAGCTGTGCTAGAGGCAGGGTTGGCAGGATTTGACAGCTGTTTTGTTATCATTTCAGAGGCAAGGGATGTGTAGAAAGGTTCCCGTGCCTTTACCAGCTGTGTTCATGAACACCAGGTAGCAGCTTTCCCTTCTGTTTCAGTTCTGTCTTCTCACATTATCCTCGTGCAGATGACAGATTACACACCACTGGCTTGTTACTGGAAGTCATGACAAAACCTGCCAAATGCAAGGCTTCTGCCCTGCCACCATGTGGCACCAAGGCAGCAAACAGCACACTGCCTTAGATTCCACCTCTCCTGCCTCAGGGCATGGGGTGTGGAAGTGATGGTCCCTGTCCCTTGGGAATATTGACAGGTTGTCGTACTGGCAGGCTGATAGGTGAGTGCTAGAACCAGCAGGGAGAATTTTGGTGAGGATTTAGGAGAGTCTCTGCATGTTTTTTGGTAGAGAGTGCTTGCATGTAGACATGGACTTGCAGTGCCCCTAGCTGATTACTTCGAGGAGTGTTTTGTTAGAGTCTGTCCCAGCAGCCCCTCAGGCAGCTCTTTGACCTCTTATTTTCCTCTAGGTCTGGTGAAGGCTATCAACACTGCTGTTGACCTGATTGTGGCTCACTTCGGAACCAGCAGGGATCCAGGGGTGAAGGTATGTCTTGCATCCAGCTCCGTTCTGAGCGGCATAGCAAATACAGCGCAAGATTGCCTCTCCCTTCTCTTCCAGTCAAAAACTACAGGTTTTCTAACAAAGGCAGGAGTACTAAGAACAAATCAAACAAAGGTGATGGCACACCATGCAGCAGATAGTAAATCTGTGACAATTCCTATTGCATGATGCAGTAAATAAATGTATTTAAAGGAAGATCAGAAAAACACAGGGAAGGGAAATTCACTGATGTTTACTAAATGCGTAGGAATAATGTCCAGTTTAGTCTTTGCATTGGAAGTAGTTGTAGGCTGTGAAAGTATACTGGCTTGACTCTTTCTTATGTACTTACTATGGCTTTTTTTAAGAAAAAACACCAGACCAGCTGCCCTTCTGGTCTGATGCAGCACACCAGCACTTTTTTCTCACATAGTGGAGAGACGTATCTCCCTTCTCCACATGTCCCATGACTCTGGCCTGGCACTGGTGCCAGGACACAGTGCGGTGTTTCCCACCCGTCAGCAGCTCACAGGGCTTAATAATGATAAAGAAATGCATGAGACTTCATGCATCTGGGGCAGTTGGTCACCCTTACCATGCATACCTTTGAGTATTTAGAGTACATCTAAGGGGCTGGCTGTCTTAGGCCTGTGCTCACCTCGTGTCCCATTTCTGGAATAACACAGATGTGCATCTAGGTTGCCCTGGGGCTGGCTGTCTTTGGTCTGTGCTTCCTCATTTCTGGAATGACACAGAAGCAGAGCAATTTTGTTTCTGTTTGTACCAGGCATTGTTTGCAGTCCTGTGACACCCAGCATGTTTGTGGTGCCTCCTCTCAATGCTGAATGCTTGGCTTCAGTCAGGCGACGCTGGGCAGCTATGTGACACTATTTGGACATGGCAACTCCCCTGGCTTGCCGTCCCCAAGGAGGAACCTGAATTGGACTGATTCCAAAACCATTCAATCTTATCTCAGAGCCCAGTGTAATTTTCTCCTAATTATGGGTGTTGCTGATGGAGAGATTGCTGTGCAACATAACTGGAGCTGTTGAGATTCCCATGGCTTTTAGGATTTCACTGTGAATTTCCAATTCTTGCAGTGTAGATTTGGGGAATAATTGCAGCATTCCCGCATTACTTCGCTTATCAGACAATGCTGTGGTTTTAACCTTGGGTTTCTTTATGCATCAGTGTGCCAGGGGCTGAGCATTCACCCGTCAAAAGGCAGCATCCATCCCTGCTGCTGCCGTGCTCAGTGGATCTGACAGGATTATTCCTGAGCCAAGTTCAGTTTCAGTTCAGGGCTTTTGTGAACCTGTGCCAACTGGTCAGTATAATTTCCAGCTCAGCTTATAAAATCAGTGCCCTGAACACCACTGCCTGACCCATTTGGATAGACCCCTTGGCAGGTCAAGGACTGTAAGCAGCAGAATGTGTCCCTGCTCTGCTGGTGCTCAGCTCTTACATGCTTCCTCTTCACCTCAGTCTGAGCTCTGGCCATCCATTTTGCCCTCGTCTGTTTATTTATAGTAATCCCTAGGAGTTAGAGCTTTATATGTCACTGAATTAAGTATTCCTTAACCCCTCAGTGCTGGTAATTCTATGGGGCTTGGTGCTTCCTGCTCCAAAATTAGTTAGAAAAAAAATCTACAGCATGAGGAATATCCCCAGCTCTTCCTCCGGCAGGAGAGCCATGTTATCCCTTTTGGGAGAACCAGGCATCCTTTCTAATTGGGATTATCCTCTTCACAAGCTAGGATATTCTTTCTTTCAAGTTATTGCCTCTTCTCAGCCTGTGGAAGAGCTTGCAGAGAGTAATCCAGTACTGGTGTATGAGGCATCAGGAGTGAAAGCAAAGACCCTGCATGTTCAAGGAGCTGCTGAGCTTGGATGTTGCTTGCTAGGTGTCTGTTGTAGGCAAGTGGGGCTGAACTGTTTCCATGCATCTGTACCTTGAAAACAGTTACCGACACTGTCCCTGTTGCCTGTTGTCCACTAGGCCAAACTTGGGAACAGCTCTGTGAGCCCCAATGTCGGGCATCTCATCCTGAAATACCTGTGCCCAGCTGTCCGGGACATTCTAAGTGATGGGCTCAAGGCTTACGTCCTGGACATGATCATTGGCCAGAGGAGGAACATCCCCTGGAGTGTGGTGGAGGCATCCACCCAGCTAGGTATGGATGTTGTGCAGCAGTGCCTGTGGTAGTTGTGGTTGGGAGGTGCTGGATAAGGTTGACTCTAAGGATGGGAGTGCAGAACACCCATTTTCCTGCATGGAACAGGGTGCATATTGCAAGAAGGGAGAGACACTGCACTGTTTTGCCCAAGTATTTATTGTCATTTCCCCTGAAATTTTCAAATTCTCCCATAACAGGCCAAAGCGATAAAAAAAAGGTATAAAAAAACCCCAACAGAATTATTCCATGTTGGTTTCTGCATCATACTGGGGAGCCTCATAGCCTGATTATGGAAAGTTTTAAGCTCTGTGGTTATCTTTATGATTGCAGACACCCCAAATTATAATCACGCACCACAATATTCTCTTTACATGCTGACTTTGAGCCAATGGCTGCAATTGTCACTGAAGTGTGGGAGGCACGTCCTTGTGGAAATGAAACCCTCCCACAGTTTTGGAGTGGTGGTCTGGGATGGATCACAGCCTACCTCCCATGTGTAGTCTAAGTGTTGATATGGAGTGAGCTCACATTGTCATGGTGGAGAGGCAATGCACACACAGACATGGACACCCAGACAACATCTGTCTTGCCTTGATGCTCCATGCTGTGGTGCAGTTTTGGCTTTTCTCACCACAACTAACCTCAACAATTTGCTTCTCTCTGTAGGCCCCTCTACAAAGTTGCTGCACAGCCTCTACAGCAAGATCAGCCAGTACACAGAGCTCACCAACCACACCATGAGGTTCAATGCATTCATCTTCGGCCTCCTCAAGTAAGCAGGACCCCTGGGGTGGCTGCATGTCCCTGTCCAGGGCTGGCAGCAGCTGTTGGTCCTTGACTGCAGGCAGGCACAGCTGACCATGAATAAACCTTAAGAATCTGGGAAGCCACTTCCCAGAAGTAGGCAAGGGAAGGAAGAAGCTGTAAGCCTCAGGGAACTCCTTCCAGGTCAGGACTGAGAACGAGTGGCCGTAGCCAACCAAAGAACAGGGTGAGTCTGTTTTAGACCCAAAACATTAGGTGAGAAAACTCTCCCTGTCCTGCTTCATATGAGGTTAGACATAATATATGCATGAATTATTCTTGGAAATTCCTCTTTAAACCACTGTTTCCTGGAGCTGCAGTGGATCCCAGGGCATGAGGCTCTGAAGGAGAAATTGCCCTGGTCCAGAACTCTAGACTGGCCCTTCTAGTTTGGATAAGGAGTGTGCACACTCTGCTGTGTTTAACAGAGGAAGGCAGTGATTATGTTTTTGTGGGTGAAGGGATAAGCACTGTTAGGATGGTGTTTCCCTGCTTCTCTCTGGTGGTCAGCAAGAGGTCTGGCAGTGGTAACAGCATTCCCAGGATCTCCAGATGTTGTAGAACTTCTCCAGGCAGGAACAAGCTCTGCCCTGCTCTCCCCACACAGGGTGACCCAGCTCTCCCCCACTAGCACAGGATACTGGCGTAATTTGGGCTGAGCCACTAGCACTGGTCTTAGTTTTGTAGATAATTTGCTTCTTCCACAGCAGCCTCTTCTCAGCAAAACAAAGCTCTATCAAGGACATAGGAGTAGAACAGTGAGGAATCTTGCTCCAAACATGGTTGTTTGGGGTTACAGTTGCACATGTAAAGCCATGTAGATGTTCGGTGACAGACTGGGTCTCTGTGATCAGAGCATGCTGATGGGTTCGAGCCACTGTCCTTTCCCTGAAGTTCACAAGCCCATGCTTTGTAAATGCCCTTTTCCAGCCACACTTCTTGTGGCAGAACAGCGAGGATGAATGGGGTGAATAGATTTTCACTGTTTCTTTCTTATCCTGCTGATTTTCCATTCTTGCAGTATCCGGTCCTTGGAGTTCTGGTTCAACCACCTTTACAACCATGAAGGTAAGAGCCTGAAGGCTGTGGGCTGTAGTGGGAGCCAAACCCTGCACACAAATAGAGCATGAGATGGAAATATGTTTCTCTTGTTGCTCTCTCAGCTTGGGATGCTCTTCTCTGCCCTGAGGTGAAGGACTAAGCCATACACAGTCTCAACATAGCAGGGGAAATCCCAGGTAGAAGTGCAAGCACCATGCAGCTCCTTCCACCTTAACCTGGACTTCCATTCCCCGTCCCACCTGCAGCTAGTACCCAAGGCTGCTAGTGCAGATCCCTCAGTCTGTCTGCAGGAGATCAGATTTAAGCCTTCCCAAATTTCTATGTTCCTTGCCCAGTGCCTGAGAGTTTTGTGTGCCTGGAGATACGCACACTTCCCTGAAACTTTTCAGGCACAGAAGATAGGAAGAAATGGAAAGGAAAACCTGACATACAAAAAGCCGGTTTTACTGGATGTATCTGTTATATAGCAGAATAGACTAGACTAGACTGGACTAGACTAGACTAGACTAGACTAGACAAGCGTCTGTGCTTATCCTGGCTTTCTGAAGCAGAAGGCAACCACCTATTTCAAGCCGTCATTAAGAGCTGGAAGTGTGAGCAAAAGCTGGGGCTGTCAGGGTGATGAGAGCTGAGTAGAGGGTTTGGAGGTAAGTTGCAAGTCCTGTCATGGTGTAGAATTGTTATCTCGCTGGGCTTGGGCCACAAATCCCATTCCCAGCTGTCTCCCTGGTAGTGAGATCTGACAATAAAGCAGGACAGAGGGGTAGTCCAGATGTGGTCAAATCAAGTGAACAATTAGTGCTGCAGATAGAAATGCTAATTCATTCTCTGCTAAGACCCATAGTTCAGCCCTGACAGGTCCCTGGAAACTGTATTTAGCTGTCCCTGACACCTCTATCTACAGGGGACTGGGACTGGCTATATCTGCAGCTCCTTGTTCATCTCCAAAAGTTGAAGAACAGGATTTTCACGTGACAACCCTTTGGTGCTCTTTATTCCCATACTATTTCCATGGCATTTGGTGACAGAGGTCATCTGGGTTGATAGTCTGCCAGCCAGGCAAGTCCTGGCTGCAGGTGCAAGTAGAAAGCTCTGTCTGGGCCAGTTTGCTGGGAGGTCACAGAGCATCTGGTGCTCCCTGACCCAGGCCTGAGCCTCACACTGTGACCAAAAACTGGTGTCCCTCTCCTTTTCTCATAGCTTCAGCAGCTTTGTGGTGGCTTGGCAATGGTGGCAAGAGCATCTCCTCTAATTAATGTCTGTTTTCCTACAGACATCATCCTGGCACACTACCAGCCAGTGGGCTTCTTGTGCCTGTCACACAGTGTGTGCCAGCCTCTTTTTGAGGAGCTCCTGCTCCTGCTCCAGCCTCTCTCCCTGTTGCCCTTCAACCTAGACCTCCTCTTTGAGCACCACCTGATGCAGATGGGCAAAGAGCAGCAGCAGCAAAAGGAGCTGCTGCGCGTGAAGCAGGACCTGCTGCTTTCCGTGCACTCCACCCTGCAGCTGATGCGGACCCGGGGCAGCAGTGAAGATCCTGACGGCTGCAGCACCGCCCCTGAAATGTGCCAAGGGGGTGCCAGAGATGGTGACATCTCACCAGGGCACAGCCCACAGCAAGCTGTGAGTGAGAAGAGGGTCAAGGGAGTGGGGGCCTCCTGCAGAGAAGGTGACAGGGAGGAAGAGCAGAGCAAGATGCAGGAGAGCACATGGGAGGGGAAGAAGGACAAGCAGGCAGGCTGGTGGTACCAGCTCATGCAGACCTCTCAGATTTACATTGAGAGTTCAGCCGAAGGCTCAAAGTTCATCCACTCCGAGAAGAAGAAGATGGCTTTGAATCCTGCACCCAGGTCAGTGGAGACTCAGAAGGCACCACCTCCCCGAGAAGGAGTGGTGGAGGGTGCAGAGGCTTGTCCCATTGCTGAGGGCACCTTGGAAGAGAGGCCCAAGGCGGCCAGCAAGCCAAGTCCTGAAGCCGTGGAAGAGCCCTTGGATAAGCCCCAGCAGGCAGTGGTTGGCGAAGAGGTGAAGGAACGGAGCTGGCCCTTCTGGATGGGCAGCCCCCCAGACTCTGTGCTTACAGAGCTAAAGCGTGGCAAGGAGAAGGAAGCTCAGCAAAGAGTGGGAGCAACAGCAGCAGCAGCCTCCCAAGAGGACAGCAGCACCAGTGCATCAGAGGGCAGCCAGCCCATCAAGTGGGGACACTTGTTTGGGTCCAGGAAGGTACAAAAAGAGCCCAGGCAATCAAACAGGTAAGGGCAGGGGTGGTTTGGGGCTGAGAAGGGCTGGTTAACCTGGAGTATGGCAGTACAGGTGGAAGTCAAACCAAAAACTGGGTTTCACTGCGGTGGTACATCAGGGGTCTGTAACCCTGCTCAGTCCCACCAGTCTGCCTTAATTCCTCCCACACCCTTTCTCAGTCCATCTCATAGGCTTTCCTCTTCTGCCTAAGCTCTACCACTGCCTTGGCTTCTAACCCCTGCTACACGGCCTCATCATCACCTCATCCCTCCCAAAACCGCATGAGAACAAAACATGGAGCCATCCCTGTTGCTTACAACAGGTGAGGGGGAGGCATGAAGTTGCCCCCAGTAGCTGAGACACCTCTGCATTGCCTCTCTGTCTATATGCCTTTACTGCTCCTGAAAATGACCACTGGAAATGTCCTTCCCAGTAAGGCTGTGGTGTTACATCTGAGCCCTCATTGCCTGGAGACCTGGGGCAGTGCCTAGCAGTGCACTCTGCATGAAGCCAAACCTCTAAGGCGTGACCTTGCCATGAGAGCAGCTGCTCTGTTCCCCTGGGTGCACTTGCCTGCCACTGACTGCTTCTGTCTCCTCCTTCCAGGTTGCCCTCTGGCTGGCTGAGCTTGGACAAGTCTGTGTTCCAGCTGGTGGCCCAGACAGTTGGGGCTAGCATGTGGCGTGAAGCTGCCCCCGAGCCAGACCCTCCCCATCCAGAATCACCCGAGGCACCTGCTGTGGCACGACCAGCCCGGGGGATGTCTCCTCACCCTGCTTGGTGAGTGACACCAAGTGGATAATCCTGCAGGTGCTGGAATGTGTTAGGTTGAGGGTGGCATGGCTCTTACTTGTTGCAGTTTGCCTGCCCCCCTTCATAGTCATGGACCAGAGAATGGTTTGGGGCAGTGATGCAGCTTGTGCATCCATCCACCACAACTCCAAAGACTGCAGGTGATGGGGAGCTGGGGGGGCCGCTGGGGGAGCCTTGCTGGGGAGGGAAGTGGGGGGTGTTTTTCTCTCTCCTCTGGGGCTGTGGTGGTCCCTGGGTGGGGTGAGTGTCCTGAGGTGAGCTAACCCTACTTTCCTTCTGCCTGCAGTGAGGTGAAAGCTCTTTGCCATCACATTGCCACTGAGGCAGGACAACTGAGCTTCAACAAAGGGGATATTCTGCAGGTCATCTCCAAGGTGGATGGTGACTGGCTGCAGTGCAGCCTTGGCTCCGAGAAGGGACTGGTGCCCGTCATGTATGTCACCCACCCCGAGGATGAGGACTATTGACACATTTAGGAGGCCAAGCACAGTTCCCTGGGCTGCTGAGGCTCCTCTGGGGTAGCCTATCCTGCCAGAGGAACAAACACAGCTTCTTGCTAGTTTCTTACTTTTCCTGCCATTACAGAATACAGTAACCGTAGGTGGTTCCTTCTTGCTCCTCCTTGTGCAGCTGCCAAAGGCCAACTTAGCCCCCTGGGGTCTTCTGAGAGCTGCACCTCATATTGCCAGGCATCACCATGCATGCAGCCACACCAGGGACCGCCTGACCCCCCCTCCGCCCCACACTGTCTCCAGCACCCACAGGCCATGGACTTGTACATTACAGGAGCCCAAGCAGTCCCTGCCAGGACAGCGCTGCCCCGCTGTCCAGTTGCTGGGTGCTGGAGGGTGCAGGATGCTGGCCATCCCCTCCCTGGAGGTGGCAGTGCAGTCTGCAGCCTCCAGCATCCCTGGCATCCTCAGGGAGCACCCTGCATTGGCAGGGTCCCTGCGAGGCTGGGCTGATGGTTGTGTTCATTGGGGTACTGCAAGGTGGGCTCCCCCACATTGGAGCATCCCTGTCCTAGTGTGCTGTAGTGGTTTCTACTGGGTTGTACCAGGACAAGTGGCCTGGCAGTGCCACGCTGCAGGGCTGGGGCTGTGCATGGCTGCAGCCAGGGGAGGGGGACAGGGTATGTGTGTGAGTGTGGAGCAAAGGGGTGTGTGGGGTTGTGAGGAAGGCACGGGGTTGTTCAGTGTTACGTAGGTCCAGGATGGGTAGTACCACCCTGTGCAGAGATGGGGGCTTTGCGGGGAGGCCCTGTGCCCTCCACACTGAGCTGGGAACCAGTGCCTAGGAAGCCCTGGGGTGCTCAGTGGAGGGGTGCTGGAGGGGAGGGAATGAGGGCAGGGTCCCTGACTGGGCTAGGGATTTGGGGGCAGTGCTCCCAGCAAGTAGATTGGGGGTGCTCCTAGAGGGAGCTGGGGAGCGTGGGGAGGGAGGGGTGGTGCTCCCTTTGGCACAGGGTTTCTGGTCTTGCTGAGCAGTGCCATGGGGTGGGGGGGATAAGTGTTGTGCACAAACACAAGGGGATACTGGAGGTCCTGGGGTCCTTGGTAGAGGCAATTCCAGTCAACCCTTTCCTTGCCGTGTTCATGCCGCCTGCTGTAGTGGGGATCTTCACCTGCCTGTCAGGTGGGGAACAGTGTTAATGAAAGGCCATGCCAGTTATTTGGTGCCATGGCCAGCTTGACGCTGTTCACAGCATCGTGCCTGGGCTGGCTTCACCATGGCAAGGGGCCCTGGTCTTGCTAGGTTACCTCCTGCTTGTACATGGCTTAGCGGATGTTGCACCGTATTTAATTTGTATTTCCCTGTTAGAATGAGGTGTCTCGCCTTTATTTATTTCTTTATTTATGATGCATATTAATAAAAAAGGTGCTGATTGAGCTCCCTGCTACCTAGACTTTTCATTTTGGCGCACCCCTGTGAAGGGTCTGTGGGTTACCTGTGTGGGACACTGCACTGCAGGCTTCCTCCTGCCTTCACCACAGCCTCCACCAGACCTTCAGGAGGACATACGTTGCCCCCAGCAGTGAGACCTGTCAGTTCAGGCCTGAGGGGTGGGGGGTGTGAGCACTACAGATGATGTTGTGTCTTGGAGAGGCAGCACTCTTTGGGGTTCCTTGTGCATTGGTTGCAGGGACCCAAGCAGGTTTCAGACAGGAGATCATACTGTCTCAGCCTGGAATCTGCTTCTCCTGGGTCATGGGAAGGTGAAGGAGAAGTTGTGGGCGGGGACCCATAGCCTGGGACAACGTGGCCATGAGTTTCAGTGGCTGTGGTTCACTAACTAGGATTTTAAACTTAGACTGAAACATTGGGCCTCCAAGTCCACTAGGAACCCCAACAGCCACCTCTTCTTTGTACCGCTCAGCAGCTCAAAAGGAGAAGGGAAAGAACTCTGCTTGTAACTCCAGCCTTTGCTGCAAAAACATTGCTCTGGAGTATGTTGCATCCATATGGACAAATGATCTGCATGTGTGCAGTGCATCAAAACTGCTGAAAAAAATCCACAGCTGAAGCATCATAAACCCTTGTTCTGGCTGGGAGCAGCACAGAGCAGCTAGTGCCTGTACATGAGCTGCTTTCATTAAACTTTCAGAGGGGGCAGTGGTCAGGACTGTTCACAAGTTCCATGGAGCCAGGCTACTCTCCCTGTGTGCACTGGCTGGGCCAAATGAGGAAGGGGACCGTGTGCTGGAAAACAATCCCCCCAGAGTGCTGAGTCAGTCCTGGGGCAGGAAAGGGGATTTCCAGCTGCCTGCACTGTGGGCACAGACACAGGGCAGCTCGCTGGGTGCTTGCTGCTGGGGTAGCCTTGGAGGCAGGGGAGGCACAGAGGGGTGATTAAGGTGTCAGAGGCTGGATTTGGGATTGCTGCTATAGAACCTGCAGTTGCTGAGGTCTTCTTTGGGGTCATCTGGCTAAAGTCAAGCAGATTCGGGTTGGTGGCTGTTAGCCTGTGGCAACAAGGAACTGGCCACGGGGCACAAAGCCCATGAATCCTGCAAGGCTGGAAGCACGCAGCAGTGTGAATGGAACATTGGCACAATATGGGACAGTACTGGAGCTGTGACCAGGTGGCCCTGCTTAGTGGCCTGGTGCTGGAGGGTCAGCTGTAGGATGCTGATGGAGACATGGGCCTATGACCTCTGTCAGGGTCATACAAAGCAGGAAGAAGAGACACTGGGTGTCTGTAGATACTTATCTTGGGGGCTTCTGCTCTCTGGGGATGCTGCTGGTCTGGGCCCCTCATTTGTCTTGAGGTGCAGAACCAGGCCAGGGGCAGCTCTGGACCAGCATCAAGATGCAGTCAGTCCTGCCTGTCTCATGACACCTGAGCAGCAGCACTGTCCTTGTCTCCTGCTCCTTGCAAGTATCTTTGAGCTGCTGCTTAGCCAAGTTGCTCCTGGCTTCCTTTTAGATCTCAAAGCAGGTCTTAGCAAAGAAGTGCTGGGCTCTGTGGGTGAACTGTGGGGGCAGAGATTAATCATGCAGGAAGCAAAAAGGAGCCCAGTTTCATGGTACAGGAATCTGCTCTGCATGGTACAGAAGCTGGGGAGGGATGACCCACATGACTGTAGGACCCAGTGCTGGAACGAGTAAAGTCATGGGGTGACAGCAGGGCTGGGGCAGATTTAGGGTGCAGTGGGAGTCCAGAAGTGCATGACAACCTGAGGGACATGTGTCAGCTGAGGGGGGGGACCTGCTGGTGTCAAGTGTTACAGGGTTCTGGCACGACCCCTTTGACCTGAGGATGAGCCAGGTCCTGATGACCTCAGCAGAGAAGGTCTAAGGCACTGACCATGGACCTTGGGTGTCAGTGCTGAAGGAACTCTGGAATGTGTGTGTCCAATGGAAAGGCCTGATACATATTGGAAGAGGGAATGGAATGCCTTTCCTTCCTATGCCCCTCCTGGCAGCTAGATCCCAAGCTCAGACTGCGAGTGTGCAGCGGGCAGTGACACACACAATTCATAGAATCAAAGAATGGTTTAGGTTGGAAGGGACATCAAAGATCATCTAGTTCCACCCATTACTTTCGGCAGGGATGCCACTCACCAGACCAAGTTGCTCAAAGGCCCATTCAGACCAGCCCCATCCCAGGAGCATTTGAAATCCTACAAGTTTCCATTCAGAAGCTGTGCCATGATTGGCAGAGCCTGCCAGGCTAGGGATGGGCATGCAGGTGACTCTGGCATATTTGTGGCCACTAGTTTGGGGTCATAAAACTAAGTACAAGCTCATATTAACCCCTGAGAGTTGTATGTGAGCTCAAAACAGGTGAACATCCAGCTTTCAGACCAGCCCAGCTGCAGCCTAGCCTGGGAACAGGCCAGCTCCCTGCACTGCCTCTATCCCAGCCCAGAGTCACAGGAGCCACTTCCCAGGTCTCTGGTCAATGAGACCTTAATTGTGGCAGCAGGCTGAGGAGGGCTGAGGCTGGGCTGACACTGGGGCACAGCCTGGTTCCCCTCCAGCTGGAGGAAGGACAGTGCTGCTCTTGTGGCACCATCATGGGGCTTGGCACTGAAATTATCTCCTGCTGTACTGATTTCCTCCCCAGGCCCTTTGGTGACTCCCTGTCTGCTTTGGTGCCTCCAGCTGTACACTGAAACCCACAAGGCCACCTCTGAGTGAACTTCAGTAGCAGCATGGCCCATGAGCAGCTTTTATGGCCCAGGGCCTTTTTCCCCTGGCTGTGATGCTCATGGGGCAATGGCCAGTCTGGCACCAGTAGCTGCGTGTGTTCCATGTCAGGGGAGGGCTGGCAAGCCAGATACTACTCCTGGAGAGCATCATGCAGGGGAGGAGCATGTGCAGGTGCAAGCACTGACTTCCAGCTGCAGGCAGAAGACCTTTCAGACACTGGTTTCTTCTCTGTAGTGATCAGTGACAGGACCTAAGGGAAAGGCCTAAAGTTGTGTCAGGAGAGGTTTAGATTGGATCTTAGAGGGTGGTTGGGCACTGGACCAGGCTCCCCAGAGAAGTGGACACACCATCAAGCCTGACAGAGCTCAAGAAGTTTGGACAGTGCTCTCGGGCACATGGTGTGACTCTTGGGTAAGTCCTGTGCATGGCAAAAATTTGGACTCGATAATCTATGTGGGTCCTTTCCAACTCAGCTCATTCTGTGATTCTCCATGGTATGGCCACAGGACCCCTGCTTCAGAGGAGGGATGCAGTTCTCTATGCACCATGGGTACACCTTTGGGAACAGAAATCCCAAATGAAAGAAAAGACCAGGGTATAGTGCTACTGCTGTTGGTCTTCAAGCACTCTTAGGACTGGCTTGCAATACCAGGCAGAAGCGAGCAAGGTGTCAGTGTGTGACTTTCCACATGCACCACGAGACTGGGAGGAAGATGAGGAACTGAGCTCTGTGAAGGAAATATGGGCCAAGCATGTTCCCAGGAAAGAGCTGCCTGCTGGTAACAGCCACAACATGCTTTGTTTCCCTGACATTGCGTAATTACCAAATACTGAAAAGCCCAGGGATATCTTAATCAGCATCAAAAAGGGGAAATATGTGGAAATGAGGAACAAATAAAGCAGCATGGTCACAGTGTCTACAATTGTGCAAGGAGTTAAGGCAGCCCTTCAGAGCTCCTGGTATCAAAAGGTAGAGACAAATCAGCAGGAATAACCACCAGGGCCAGAGGTTATTCAAAACAGAGAGGCTCCTTCAAAGAGAAGAAGTCATGTCTAGAGGACAAAAATAGTATCAGGCAGGTAAGACATAAATTCTTGATAAGGCAAACAAAAAAGGGAGCAAAGAACAGCCTGTAGAAGCAGCTAGCAGCCCTTTTTGCAAACACTTTAAGACGTCCAGATCTGCCACAACGTCTGTAGGGTTGACAGGAGAGTGTGTCCTCACAGCAGAGTGATGTCCCTGGGGTGACAGGATTGCTGCAAAATGTGGCTCCAGTGCCAGAACCCTGCAAGGTTTGTGGTGAAATGGGACACACTTCTGGCAGCATGCCTGGACCCTGGCATTGCAGCAGGACACAGCTCCTTGCTTACACCTGCTGGGATCCAGCCTGTCCATCCTCCCAGCTCAGCCAGACCCGCTGGGTGCAGCTGTCTGTGTGGCTTTTGGTTTGCCTGGTGTGACCAAAAGAGGTTGTACCCTCTGGAGAAAGCAGAACTGTCTTGCAACAACCCTCCACCCTCCCTGCCAAAGTCCAGGTGACACTCAAGGGCGAATTTTTGTAATGTGGACAGGGGGAGGCATGAAGAATTAGAGAGCTTCCTGACAACTGCTTGGGCGACACTTTGTCGGCTTTTGAGGTTTCATGTGGGGCCATGAAGGATTTTCAGAGATACCAGATACTGGTCACATAGGAGCTGAGAGCCGTTGTTCTGCTGGGAGTGGTGCAGAGCGGGACCAGGGATGTGATTTTTTTAGACTTTTTAAATTTATGGAATTCTGCTACTCCTTTTGCAAAGATCCTCCAAACTGAAGAACCTATTCCTACTGACACTGTTTGCTTTTGCAGCTCTTTAACTTTTTTCTTGAAAGGCCCAGACACACGAAGGGGCAGGAGAGGTGACCTCTGAGCTGCTGCTGTTGCTGGAGGCAAAGCAACAGTTGCTTCCCTCCACTCCCCAAACCTCCCAGGTATCTTAGACAGAGCACATGTGTCTCCCAAGTACCTCCTAGACTGTGCCCTGCTGCCATGGCAGAGTCCTGTCTATGCACTTGCAGCCCCAGGACACATTTTCCAGGGCAAATATGTTTTGAGTACAGTGAACTCTCTACGGCTGAGCTTCATATTTGAGCAAAGGAAATAAAAAGGCAGGTTCAGGGAGGTGGGTACTCCTGGCCCTGCCAGCTCTATTGCAGGAAGAGGTGAAACACAGACAAGGGAGACTGATTTTCTGAGCCTAGGAGGGAATGTGTCTGGGCAGTCTCCTGCTCTGTCCCTGAGAGGTAAAAGACTGCAGGAGTGTCTTCCCCCAGGCACCTCCTATATTGGCAGAAAAAGAAGAAAACAAGAATTCTACCATGATTTGCTCAGGGTTAGTTTTTAGGTGTGGCTGGGAGGAATATGTTTGGAGAGGGACACCCTGCACTGGCCTGCTCAATGCTGCAGCTGTTGCAGGGTGTGCATATCAGCAGAAAGCAGAGCCTGAACCCAGGTGTGCGAGCACCAGTCCTTGCTGAGGAGCACAACAGAGGAGAGCCATCACAGGGAATTGCAGCCTGGATGTGAAGCCTCAGAGAAGACTTGAGGGCTTGTTTTTCTCCTATTTGTGTGTTTCAGTTGGAATGCAGACCAGGCACACACAGCAAGGTGGCTGGGGAAACACAGATTGATCAGCTCCTGCCCTGGAGCTCCTCTGATGGTTGGGTCTGCTGCTGTGGCCTGTGCCATCAGCCTCCCACTGCACAGACAGGCCCTTTTCTGCCCCACTGCCTGTGCTGGCCTTCCACCCCTTCATGGCATTTCTGGTCCCACCAAGAATTGACAACATGTGCCACAGCAGTTGAGCTAGAGGCCTCTAGGACTCTTGCCCCCTTCTGCCCAAGCATCTGCTCTCAGCCCAGTCCTGAGCACCCAACCACTCCTGCCAAAACCTTGGCTTTCCCATCCATGGCACACAGTGCCATGTAATTAAGATCATCTGTGCCCTTCAGAGGTCCATTGTATCACAATCCTTATCAAGGCAGTAACAAGGTGAAGATTGTCCTGATGTAGTCACTGCTCGACTTTCTGGGTGAGTATGGAAGTCACATCTTCCTGCTAAAGCCCAGCCATGAACCAGAACACCTCACAAGTCCTTCTGAGATCTGTGCTGGGAGAGGAGGCAACCCAGCAGTGGTTAATAGCTGGTCCTGACAGAAGACCTAAAAACTGTGGTTTTAGACAAGAAATTAGAGACAGCAAGATTGCAAAAGGGTCATGGAGCTGAAAGAGAAAGAAGGCAGTGCTGACACCGGCGGAGTTTCCCTCTCCAATGAGGAAGCCTCTTACACCATATGTGATTTCTCTGCATGCCTATTTCCTTTCTGTGCTTGCACCACTCACAATCAGATGAGCGTGCAGTGCGGCAGCTGGCATAGCTTAGACCTCAACCCTGCCCTGGGAGCAGAGGCAAACATGGCCCTGCAATGGATGTTTCTCCTGCTCCTCCCACCTCTGCTGGTAGCACAAAATCATGTTATGCTGTATCTCAAGAGCCACGGAAAACAACAGGGAAAAGGTAAGCAATGCTCCCTCCTCTGGTCCCAAGAGAAGGTTTTACTGTGCTCCTTTTGCAGAGCTGCTGTGCAATTTATGGCATGCAGGATACAACCGCTGTATGAGAGAGGTCTGACATCCACACTAGGCCCAAGTCCACCACCTGGGTTGTGGTTAGGCAGAGTTCCGTTTGGGGATGGAGAGCAGCAAAGTTGGGGGTGCTGGGAAAGCCTCTATGTAGTCTGTAGTGTTCCTCCATGGAGCTGGAAATACACGGTGTCCATCTGTCCTTGAAAAATGTTAGGGTGCTCTGTCCTCACCACAGAGGAGATGAGTGCTGGTGCCCAAGAAAGACCTTGGGAGCCATGAGCTCAGCCCCTGGGTGTCCAGGATTGCTCTTTAATGGACTTCCTTGGTGCTGGAAGGATCAGGGCACTCCCAGGGTTCTGTTGGGCTTCTCCTACACTGGCTGCACACTTTGGTGTCAGCAGAGTCAGTGGGAATTTGCAGATCACATGTTATCTGTCCTCTCAGAAGGCTGCACTGTCTGGCAATTGAGCTGTGGATCCAGGAACTGTGACCTTGCATTGTTCTGTATCTGTCTGAACTGGAGTATTTCTCTAGACTAATTTTCTTGGAGCTAGGTGATAAAAATCTTTAAACTAGCATTTAATTATGTCATCCTGGCCCACTGTGGTGTTTTATTTGGGTGGATGCAGGCTAGAGAAAACAGTTGATCTAGTGGCTATGACAGAGTACAGGGAATGGGATCAGAAACTTCAATTGCTGATGTGATGTGACATCAGGGTCTGTACTATATGAGAGCTGTCACAGGAGCCTCTTTCCAGGGAAAATGTGTCTGTCTGGTTGCAGAGAGTGTAAGCACAGCACACTGTCACGCAAAAAACAAGGGCTAAAACTGCAACAGAAGATATTCTCCTGCCCAGAGTGTCTTCCCATTGCCCAGATCCCTGATGAAGATGTTCTCCCAGGCCAGCATGTGCAACCATGTCCAAGCGTTGTGTGGCTTTCCTGTTTGTTTCCAAGGTGCACACTAAGACCAGGTGTCATGTGCAGTGGGATGCAACAGGGACCTGTAGGCCTGCAGACTCTTGTCACACTCTGCAGATCTCAGTCACCCAGCCATCCCCAGAGGAGTCTGGGGCTGCCTGTGACAGAGATGATATTGCTGAGTTTGCAACTTGGTGCTTGTGAGAAGAGGAACAAAGACAAAAACATGTGGTGGCCGCACCCAGCAGTGTGAGCAACCCTGCCTGCATCCTCAGCATGTGGGCTCATCCCATCCTGGCACCTCTGCTGAGGTCCAACCTGAGGGATCAGGGTCCTTCTCTTGCATAGGGAAAGGGCAAGGAAGATGGCCCGAATGAGGCAGGAGTGTCTCTCTCATCCCTGCTAGAGTGGAATGGGCTGACAGGGCAGTGGGGCAGGGTAAAGCTGTTGGACAGAGAGAGGGAAAAATAGGGTGGGATCCCTGAGCATATCCCACGTCCCTGGCAGGTACAGGATACAACCCACCGTACACAGTGCCACAGAGAACAGTGCAGGGAACAGCAGAGCAGCCACAGGCACAGGATGTGGTTTGCAGGTGTGGTTGGCCCTGCTGCTCTGCTCACCCCACCACAGGGACACTGTGTACTCAGCAGGGTGCATTGTGTCGTTGTCCTATTGTCACCTTATTGTCTTGCTGTGCTGCTCTCATGGGGTGTTTTTCCTCCCTGAAATGCCGTATCTATACAAAACTCTCCTCCCTTTACAGTCCCAGTGCACCAGGAAGGCAGGTGGAGAAGCTTCTAGGGCATGTCTTCTGTGCAAAGGAAGGGTCTGGGATCCAAACTGGCCCTGACCCCTTTTATATCAGCCTTGCTTGACACTGTGTAGTGATCTAGTGGTGAGAAGTTCTAACGAGGAACACAACTGCAATGACCAGGGGGCGGGAGGGTGGTAGCTAAAACTAAGCCATAGCCAATCTGAAAAGTTTTGTGTCAGCCAAATTCCAAACAGTGCCTAGAGCAGATCAGATGGGGAACATGAGTGCTAAGAGATACTGCAGTGGGGTGCTTAAGGCTTGATGCCTTAGGGATGGTGAAATGTATGCTCCATCATGCTTCCACTTCCCATAAAAGTGCACAGATTCAGGAAACAGGAATTTTGCCTCCTGTTCTTAGACACATGTCAGATGTCCTTTAGCATCTGGTGGGCCAGTACAAGTTAAAATGCCACCATTTCCCAGCTCTTCTCACAATGCCTTGTTCAGTGACTTGCTTTGCCACCCCTTTCTCTGCCATGACTTCCAAGCAGAGCTCCCCCAAGGTTTCTGTGCTCCATCACTCTTAAAGACTTACTCAGCAGCTTTGGTTGCTAGTAAGAAGTACAGAGACACTCTAAGACTCATGTTTGTGTTCTCAGTGCCTTGCAATACAACTCTCCACTGGTGGAAAGAGTGACTGCTTTTCTTAGCTCCTTTCAGCAAGCACGTGGCCTCCAGCACAGCAAGACTGCAGTGCACTTTGCTGTCCCCACTCTCAGCTGCTGAGCTGCCCTGACAAAACAGTTGAACTTCACCTACTGTTTCTTAGATTTCACCTTGTCCTTTATTCTTTGTGTGTGAGATAATACAGTGTAAGAAGGGACACCTTTTGCTGTTTAGCAAAGGGCTGAACCCAGGAGCCTGACCTGAATTATCAGCATAGCATAGCTGTTTCTCCTTTCTCCTCACCCTCCCCTTCTAGCCCATGCTGGGGCTTTGTTTAGCCTGACAGGCTCATAACTCCTTGCAGCAGGGACAGGCAGTCCAGATATTTCTGAAAAAGCCTTTCTATATTCATGGGCAATAAACAATATCAGGGAGGAAGGTATTCATTTAATAGTATCAACTAGGAAAAAAACCAAAACAGTAAATATCTGCCTTTAGGAGGCAAATAGACCAACTTTTTGTTACCACTCCTGTCTTAGGCATTCAGCATTTCCCATTTCACAGTGAGAACACATTGCACATTACAAAAAGTGCCTATTTGGTCACATCTACACCATATTTTCCTTGCTGGGATTTCACTTGACTCAGCCTCCTTCCTTTAGCTGGGGAGCCTGTGGGCGGCTCTCTGCATACCACTGGGTAAAAAACATTGTGCACGGTAAAAAACAGTGTCTGAGAACTGTTCCATTACTCTCCCACTTGCTGTTAATCCCTACAAGGTTGGAAGCTGAATGTTTCTTTCCCCTTTCTGTCTGAGCACTCTCTTTTCTCCATCAGTGTGCCAGCCCCTCAAATACATCCAACTGCTTTGCACAAGTGGGGTGTTCCATCTTTCCAGTGGAGGTCTTTTGACAGCTTCCCATGGACACCTCCAAAGCACACAAAAAGCCACCCTTTAGGGTGAGGCTAAAGCAGGCGTTAGAGCACAGGCTTCTGTGCTTCAAGGTGTCCTTTTCCCATGGCGATTTAATGGAATGATTCGGAAAGGAGTGTAAGGAGGGTGAGGACAGAGGTGTCCCTCCTAGCCTGTGCATCTTGACTGCACCCAACAGCTATGGATTAGTTTCTCCCAGTGAGCCTCAAGTGCTAATCACATGCCTGACACACTTGGACGTATTGGAGAGGTGAGGCCATGTTGGATTGTAATCAGCAATGTTCTCGAGACAAAAACAGGCATGGACTCAAAGTGTCTTCTCATCCCCATTCTGCAGAGAAGCAGAGCTTTCTAGGCTTTACCCTCAAACAATCATCAGAAATGCCACCAAGAAGGACTCTGAGCAGCTGTAGATGTGTGGACTCAGATGGTGTCAGTGCTGTGACAAGGGGTTCAGCTCCTCTGCAGCCACAGGAATGTGGGCAGGAGGCAAACCCCGGAGGGGCTGTGATGTTTGGGCACTGCTGGCAGGGTGCTCTATGTGCAAGAGTAAATGGCTTTGGCAGTCCCTCAGGCTGCCCTGCTTGTGTACACTACCCCTCTGCAAGGCAAGCAAGCTTTTTTTGCCATACCCATGCCTCTGTCAGACTGTTAACTCCCAGGGTAATTTATGATGCTGGTGCATTCCCCTGTAATGGTACTCTCCAGTCACTGGATTCTTTGAGTATGGGAATGAGCTGTGGACTCTGCCTGCCTTTTCTGATCTCTCCTACCCAGCCCTTGGGCTTTGCTCAACATGGTCCATGCCCAGCTTGGATCTGGGTGCTGTATCAGCCTCTGTCTGCCTCTGAGCACAACAGGGGCACATCTGGCAGGCCAAAGGACACAGGGGAGCCTGTGAGGAATCTAAAAAGTGGGCCCAAATGATCACCTCCATTCTCAAATTCAGAGATATGCTGGAAGACTCATGTTTGTGTTCTCAGTGGCTTGCAGTGCAACTCTCCAATGCAACTGGAAAAACAGTGGTTTTCTCTGTGGAAAGAGTGGTTGCTTTTCATAGCTCCTCTCAGCAAGCACATGCCATCAAACACAGCTCAGAGAGCTTGGGAAGGAAAGAATGAGTAGCAGAGGACAGGAATCCCCCTCGTGCTTGCAAGAGGCCCTGCGGCAGAGAAGAAGAAGCAAAGACAGAGCAAGAGGGTTTGCCTGCAGGACTGCTGTACTGTGTACTCTTTGTGTCTGAAGGGCAGATGTGGCCACTGACACACTGCTGGCACATGTGTGGTCTTTGTAGAAGCACATTTCACATTTCAAGCGTGTCTACCCTTGCCTGAGGCTGAGCTGGAATTCACACTGCATCCCAGCAGCACCCCAGAATTCCAGCTCAGCAGAAACTGACAGGAACACTGAGGAAACCCTGGATCAAGTCTGCATATCTGTGGAGGCCTTTTCACCTGAAGCAAAGACAACAGAGAAGAGGCTGTTGTTCCTGGCAAAGGATTAAGTCTGATAAGTGCCCAGGTCTAAAAGAAATGATTCACTGGAGTCCTGGTGAAAGTGGACAGCCTAGTCAGAAATGTGTAGCTGTTATGCCAGCTCAGTTCATGCAATCCCTTCACACCCACTTCCACCCCAGCAGTCTTACACAACATCTATTTTCTTGTGCCCATAACCAAGGAAAAGTAACCTGAGTTGCAGGGGGAAAAAGCAGGGACTAGCAGAATGAAGACCATCCTGCTGTAGGAAAAGATCAGGTTTGAGACCATGTGAGGTACCTGAAGGTGCACTAATCCATGGTACCTGATGAGATGCATGTGTGGGTCCTGAGGGTGGAGGAAGAGGCAAAGACACTATCCATCATAGCTGAGAAGTTGTAGCAGGCAACTTTCAGTAAAGCTCCCACTGACTGTAAAAGGAGAGGCACAATCCCCTTTTTAAAAAGGAGAAATGAGGGAGACCCAGGGAGCTACAGGCCAGTCAGTCTCCCTTTGGTGCCAGGCAAGATCATGGAGCAGTTCCTGCTGGAAACTATTCTAAGGCACATGGAAATGGTTTGTAATGGCTTCACAAACAGCAAATCATATCTGAGTAATTTGTTGGCCTTCTATGGTGGAGTGACAGCATTTGTGGATAAGGGAGGAATGACTGGCATCATCCACCTGAACTTGTGCAAGGCATTTAACACAGTCCTGCATGACATCCTTGTCTCCAAATGGTGAAGGTGTGGATTTCATGGATGGACCATTCAGTGGGGGAGGAGATAGCTGGATGGTCACACTCAAAATGTTACAGTCAGTCTTTTGATGCCCACTGGCACAGGATGCCCAGAGAAGCTGTGGATGACCCATCTGTGAAAATGTTCAAGGCCAGACTGTGGATGGCTTTGGAGAACCTGGTGTAGTGGAAGGTGTCCTTGTGCATGACAGGAGGGCTGGAACTAAGTGATCTTCCTTGGGAACCTTTCAGCCCAAGCCATTATATGCTTTTAAGAAAGACTGAATTTTAAGTGCCTGTAAAGAATAATTAGCATAATGCGAAACATGGCTAATTTCAGTTGTGCAGAAGTAACACCTTTTAGTAAAAGGAAAAATTACAAACTTTTTAAAAAGCCTAGCTCTCATTTGTGCTACAGTAAGTCTGCATTGTATTGCATCTCTAAAACAGAAGCAATGAGATGTGGCTTTTTCAAACACAGAGTTACCCTTGGCCTCTGCAAGGAAGCCTGGTAAGTCTAGAGAGGTTCATTCACAGTTGTTTCAGCAGTAAAAGCTTTCCTCTATGAAAAGACTCAGAGAGAGCTGGAAGCAAGGCAGAGCTCTGTTGTGCAGCTGCAATCACCCTTGCCAGCAGAGCATCCATGTTTGTGGAAAGACACTGTCCCAGATACGTCTTGAAATCTGCACCTGTGTCAGCAGAGTGCCTGCAAAGGATAACTTCTCTTTTCCTCCTGTTTTCCTCCCCAGCAGTTTGCCCTCTGTGATGCTGCAAGTGGATTTTTTGTGCTGTGGGAGCTCTCACAGCTACCAGGAGGTATGGAACAGTTACAAAAGGAAAAATAGTGAGTCCCCCTTGCACTGAAGTCAAGAGTGGGGCAATGTGGGAGAGGCCAGCCATGCTCATGAGCCCCCTCAGCTCCTAAGGCTGCTTCCACTGGAGACTTTCCATCCCCTCAGACTGCTTCTTGCTTCAGGCCAGGCCCCATATGACTCTTTTCAATCAACTATTGTTCTATGCTGACTCTAGGATCAAAGAATACCCATCAATGAATAATTTTCATACAGCCACAATTCAAGGCTCTGAAATGCAAATTAAAACATGGGAAGTGCTTTCATGAATAACTCCCACCTGCCTGAAATACGTGTTGCTCAATTTGCCAGTCTGGGGGTATTTTTTTTCCACTTATTTGTCAGGAGCTTCATTCCGTCTGGGGTGGTACAGCTATTGTGGTCCGCTACTGCATGAGGTATGCAGAGCAGTCCTGGTTTCTTTTGGAGTCCTGATGACACTTGGGTGTTGTAGGAAGAAGTGCAAACTCTCTACTCCTGCCTGACTGCACCCTGGTAACTTTGTCCAAAGTTTGGGTAGCCACAGCTAAATTTGTATGGCGGAGGAACACTCACAGAGAGTTACAATTCTTATGTGAAAAGTGGGATCTGATCCAATGGTAGGGCCCAAATTAGGGCCATGCAGAGAACCAGCAGCACTGCTGTCTAGAATTTAATGAAAATGAATATGAAGATTTATTTCAATCAATTGTCCAATCTACATGTTGCAAGACACAACCAAGTGTGCAGCTGGTGAAACACCTACGTGCAGTCCCTGTCAAGCCCCTTCTGGCAACTCAGATGAGGGCGTGTCTTGGCTGAGGATAGGAGGGGTATGGGACGGGAGGTAGCTGCTCCTAGGAGCCAGCAGATGTTTTGCGAGAGGGATGGAAAAGAGGAAATAACAAGTGTACCGTCCAGACCAAAAGCAAAGTGGCAACTTGAGTGGGATTTTGCTGCAAACAAGTCTGCATGTGTGTGTGAGCAGATTGTGTCCAGCAGAATGACAGGAATGAGTGGTGCCAGCAGAGAGTCTGCTGCACTCCCGCAGCCCCTGTATTTCTGGGAGAGAGCAGCATCGCCCAGGCTGCTGGATCCCTCTGGCTGGGATGTCTGTGCAGCATCGGGTGGGCAGAAGGGCCTGTGGATCACCCTCCTGCACTGCCCCTGAGGGTGTGAGGGGCATAAAGCATCTGGGGGATGGGGCTCATCCTGGGAGGTGCCATCCCTGCCACCCCTCTGAAGAGAGGGAGACTGGCAGCCCTCTGGATGGAACACCCTCATCCTCAAGGATGCTGCTGGAGCCCAGTCACCCTCAGGCTCTGCCTCCTGGCCTTTGCACACAGGAAAATGTAAAACTCCCTCTGGCTGGGACCCCAAACTGCGGTTTAACCCAAAGAAGGACGAATATGCTTTGAACGAAGTGGTGCAGCTCAGCTGTGCTGGGAAGTTTGTGCCATCCATCCCACAGATTCAGTGCATTTCCAGAGGGACCCAGATGCTGTGGAATGAGACTGCCACCTGCAAAGGTAAGCACAGCCCTGCACCACCCTGACCCAGGGTCCTGAGCTGGTGACAGACCCTCTGTGATCCGGTAATGCACATGACAGAGCAGGAATGGGAGACCTGAATGCTTTGGCTTTCCCCCATGTGCTGGCAGTGACAATGCTCCTTCTGTCTCACCACCTTCCTGTAGGCACCTGCTGGGGTCTGTGCTCCTAGGAGGGGTTCAAAGGCAGGAACAAGGGTCTCTGCATGGGGAGCAGGGCTACTGTAAGCCCTGTGCCCTTAAACAATGACTGGGCGTATGGCCAAGGTGGTGGGAGGGGATGGAACTCTGTGTGAAGACTGGGGAGGAATTCAGTACCTGCACAGCCTCATTGAAAAAGAGTCTGACTTGGGAAGACTGCAATACTGTAGTAGGCATGGATGGGACTGCTCTTGGGATGGTCTGCCACCACCAATAACTGTTCTAGGCTGCAAGAGAGGGATCAGGGGTTGAATGTGGTAACCACCCTGCTTACAAGTGCTCCTTCTCCTCTCCTCTGTGCAGAGGGATGCCGGCAGCCCCAGTGGGACTCACAGCTCCAGTTTAGCCCAAACCAGACATTTTACCAGGTCAGTGAAGAGGTGGCACTGAGATGCTTTGTGAATTACACCCCTCCCCTCGCTACGATCAGATGTGCAAACAGGACTTCTCCAAAGTCATGGAAGAATGCTTGGGAGATGTTGGACATTTGGGGAAGATGGCACAGGCTGGCAGAGAACCTGACCTGCACCATGGGTAAGTTGGGAATCAGTAGGTCTCCCCTGCTACGTGCACTTCATGCCATGGAGGGGACCTGGACATTCTGTCTTATCTCTGAGACACCTTGGGCAGAGCTCAGAGTCTGGTCGAGTTGAGAGCAGTCTCCAAGATGGAGAAGGTTAGAAACCTTCCATGTGGGTCAGGTTTTCTCTGCTCCTGCATCTCCTCCCAGTCTATTCCTGAGTTATATGTCATAGGGAAGTTGGAGGGGGACAGATCCTTCCCCTCTGTTCACCTCTCTCCCAGTGTCCTGTATCACCTCCTTGGCCAGGCACAAGGTCTTTTTCTGCTCTTGGATTTCCTCAGAGTGTTGAATGCTGACATTAACCACAGTTCATCATGGAAAAGCCTTGGTCCTTCTCCTGCTTGAGCATTTCCTCACTGAGAAGGACTCTCACACTTTCCCCCTGACAGCAAAATGCCCAAAACCTCAGTGGGATGCAAGACTTCAGTTTTCAGAGAACGAAATTGAATACCTACAGAATAGAGAACTGACACTGACCTGTCCCAGAGGTCTTGGGCCCTCCTTCCCCGAGGTCAAATGTACAAAGGAATTCCAGGGAGTGAGTTCTAGAAAACCAGTCTATGTGGAAGCCTGGTGGGGCAGGAACAGCACAGGTGCCTGGACGCGCATTGAGAGGGATGTCCTGTGTACAGGTAAGTGAGGCTGCAGCAGCTCTTCCATGTCTCCCCTCTACCTTTACCCTACTTGGGCCTGTGTTGCTTATGCAAACCGCTGAAGAGGACAACCCAGCCAGGAGACAACAGACCTGGTAGAAACAGCTGGGCAAGCTGAAATCTCCTGCAGTGGTTTCTGAGCAAGCCAAGCTGGGGGCTCCCAGCTGGGTGCCCAGGCAGGATCCAAGGCTGGCAGGATCCAAGGCTGCCACCCAGGTGCCCAAGGTGCCACCCTGGAATGCACAGGCCTGCTTGTTCCCCTGCTGACACATGGATAAGGGACATGGGGGACATCTCCTGCACCTGCCGAAGTTAGAGCAGAGGGGAATGAAGAGAACCCTGATGGTGCAGGGCTGGCTCAGCCCTTGGCACTGGAACAGGAGGCTTTGTGGAAAGGACCCAGGGGAGAAGCAATGCCATCCATCAGGGAAAGGAGATGCAGAGCTGTCCCAGGCAGAGAAAGAGCTGCGCTCAGTGGGGGCATGGCAGTACATGGCAGTGCTCAGGAGAGATGGGCAGGGAGAGATAAGTGCTTTAGGCTGTCGGAGGTGGATAGAAGTGTCTACAGACAGAAGTGGGTGGATAGGGGCAGGTTCATGGATGAGTGATCCTTCACACTTTACAAGCACATGGAAAGCCCCTCCCAACAAGGCTTGCCCTCACGTCACATCCCAGCAGATGGATGTGTCACCTTCCCTCCCTTCAGAGGCTGGAGGAGTTGCTGGGGATTTCTCTCCCACCACTCACCCACTTCATCATCTCATCACCTCCCAGCCCGTCTAACACCCTCTTTCACCTCTGATGGAAGGGTGCCAAAGGCCCCCATGGGACTCCAGACTCCAACTGGCACCAGACCAGGAGAACTATGAGAAGGATGAGAAAGTGAATCTGAGCTGCCCTGAAGGTTTCAAGCCATCCTTGACTGAAATCAAATGTCAGAGTGAATTCCAGTACAATGATAATGGGACACCTGTGTATGAAGAATTTTGGTATGGAAGAAACTCCAGCGATGACTGGCTCCCCATTCAGTCCAGTGGGGAGTGCGTTGGTAAGGGAAGGATGAGGAGCAGGGTAACACTTGGGGGGGGGGATCCTGAGAACATGTCTGAGGGGTAACAACATGGGAAGGTCTGGGTTTTTCTTGGGCCCAGCACTGTGAGGGTGGTGGCTGTGGAAGCATCTCCTGTTTCCAGGCCAGGAGGAAATGTCTCCTCTTGCACTTTCCCATGGCACCAAAGGATAACTGCAGCCACACACTCAGAGGGTTTGAGGGAGGCAGGATACCTTTACTGCTCCCTGTGAGCTGTGATGTAGCCCAGCTGGGGACACACTCTCCTGGCTTCCCTCTGTTCTCCCCAAAATGTCCTCATGTTTGACTGAACAGGTGGAGTTGTGTCACTGGAGAAATTCACCAAAAGGTTCAGATCCAGTTTCCTAGTGCACCGTGGCCCCAGACTCCTCCTGCTCCCCTTTGAGGGAGCTGCAGTGACCTCTTTCAGTCTCACTTTCTGTCCCACTGGGCTGGGTGATGAGCAAGGTTGGTTGACTGCAGCATCCTTGCCTGGCTGGGAGCGGAAGGGAATAGAGTGACCTTCTGGCAATCTTTCCTTCACAGAACTCCTCCAGGTTGACCCTGACACCTTTGAGATTTCCAGCACCAGCATCAAACTGAACTGGACCTGCAGGTTCCCTGATGCCTGCCAGGGCATGAGGGCCATGTGCCGGCTGGCAGCGCCTTCCTCCCCTCCCTGTGAGGCTGAGGAGCCCAATGGAGAGCAGATGTTACATGGCCAGGAGGGAACATTCACCTGCTCCCCTTTGCAGCCCTTCACTGAGTACAGTGTCACCATTGCCTTGCCCCCCAACACAACCCTTTTCTCATGGTTGTTCAGGACAGAGGAAGCAGGTATGTGCACAGAAATATGGGAGACAAGGAACCATCCAGAGCTGTGTCACAGGTCAGCTCAGCCTGATCATTTGCTCCCTGCAGGGATGTGCCTCGGATCAGGGCTGCTTGGGTCCTCTGGAGCTCTGGGGAAGGGGCTGGGAGAGCCCTGAGCAGGGCATGTCCTCTTCTCATTGTCCCACTCCACACCACACTGTTGCGCTCCCCACTGCTGCAGAACATGCAGCCTTTGCAGGGGACAAACCCTTTTTGCAGCCCGTCCCACGGCCAGGAGCTGCCTGCACCCTGCCCTGGCCTCAGCCCCTGCTCATGGCCCTGCGTGTGACCCCACTGTCTGTGCTTCCAGTGCCGGACAAACCGGAGGAGCTGTGGCTGGATCCCAACAGGGGCTCTCTCAGGTGGAACCCACTGCCCTCTTGCAATGGGGAGATCATCGGATACCAGGTACCAAGGGACCAGGGCAGACCCTCACCTCCCGGCCTTGCAGACACACTGGGAAGTGTGGGAAAGGGGCAGGTGGAATGAGTCACAGTTCCCAGCCAGTAAATATCTGGTTTTGATGAGCACAAGTGTTTTCTGTTTCATTCTCAACATTCCTCATGCTGTGGAGATGCTCAGAGGCGTCTGAGTTCTCCATGACCTCTTGGCTTACTTCCTGGGTCTGCTCTGCTTTGGGTTTGGCAGGCTTTTGGAGGTTGGTGTGCAACACATGGTGATGTGTCTTCTGGGGTGGCATCCCAGGATTTCCTGTGCCTCTTGCGTACTTGTTTGTGGTTCCTGCCACAGAAAAACTTGTTGTTTGAGTAAGCCTCTGAAAGTCCCTCCTGAAATCCCCTCCTCCAGAGAGCTGCACCATTTTGCTGAGTTTTCCTCAATGCATGGCTAGAAGCATCTTTCCTGTCTCTGGATTTGGGACACATTCCACAGCAAAACCCTCCTCTCTAGCAGTGGGAGGGGGATTGTGTGCTGGTGACATTGTTCTTAGAATGCTCTAGGTCCTCTATGAGAGCAGAGGTCTCCATGGCGTGACAGGGACCTTGCAAGCTGTTTCTTAGCTCTTTCCTAGAGAAACTGTCAGACAAATTCTTGACAATGCTGTGAGCTTGTTCAGCTGGTTACCTGCTCCCAGACACCAGGGTTCATGAAAAGAATCCTTTCTTTCCACTTTCAGTTGTCTTCACTCTTGCATAAGCGCAGAATGTACTTCTGTAAAGGCAACGAGAATGGCCAGGGATCTCATGACAAATTCCAATGACACATGGGCAAATGGGGACCCTTCATCTGCATTACTAACGGAAACTTTAGTTGTTCTCCTTTTCTCTTAGAGAAAGCCTTCAGAGTACAACTTTACACAAGAGAAAAGAGAAGCTTAGATTCCTCCGGTGAAGGATGTCACCACAGTGCCTCTGGTGTCGCAATACACCTGGGGTGACCTGTCCTCGGGCTCAGTAGATGTATCTGTCTACAGCCCTTCAAACCAACAGCCTCCCTCTTCCCTTCACAGAGGCTCAGCCCTTTGCTCACAGAGGCTGCTGCTCACTCGTCCTGAGTGTTGGCTCCAAATCCTTCCTCTTCTCTTCTCTGCTTTGAGGTCCCCGCACGGGGCTGAGGCTCCTGCCCGTTCCTCTCCGGAGCCTTTCCCAGCCGGGGCAGGCACACGGAAGGGCAGGCAGGCAGGCGACGCTGCCAGCTGCGAGCACCTTCCCAGCGCACAGCTGGCAGCTGCTGCATTCCAGCTGTGTCTCCTGTCCGCAGCTGAGCATCACGGCCAGGAATGCGGGGGACAGCAGCGTGCTGGAGACGGAGCGGCTGCGCCTCAATGGCTCCGTCACTGAGCACCGGCTGCCGGAGCACAGGCCTGGCAGCAGCTACGCCGTGGTGATCCGGGGACAGACGGCTGCTGGAGCCGGGGCCGCGCTGATGAGGGAGTTTCCCACCGGCAGCTCCGGTAAAGCTTTGCTGTGTCGCTCTGCCAGGAGCCTGGGCACAGACGAGCTGGGCTTGGCAGCCGGCGTTGCCCGAGGCTGCCCCTGCTCCTCGCACAGCCCTGCCGATGCTCATTCCCCGGCTGCTCCCCTCCAGACACCCCGCGCCCCGAGGCCATCAGCTGCCGCAGCGTCCGCGACATCGCCCCATCCCAAGGGACGGCCGTGCTTCCCCTGCGCCCCATCGCCCGTCCCTCCGAGGCGGCTGGGTGAGCGCAGCCCCCGCAGCTCTGCAGCCCCGGGCTGGCTGTCCCTATCCCGGGGCTGGCCCGCACAAGCCTCCCTTCCACCGCCCCCTGTCCCCGCGTCCCGCTGACTTTCGGCCCTGCAGGGAGCACCAGCTGGTCGTGGCCACTACGCACAATGCTTCGGTGATCGAGAGCATCTGCTCGGGGCAGCCACAGCTCTTCAATGCCAGCACGTACCTGGCCGCTGTGCTCAACCTCACCGCCCCCACGGACTTCGTGCTGGGCGACGGGAGCCGCGGGCAGGGCCAGCACAACGCTGCCCTGCGCCCGGGCTGCGACTACACGGCCCTTCTGCTCCTCGCCCGCCTCTCGCCGCAGGTACCCATCGCGGGGGTGCTCCTGCTCTCTGGGGGTGCTGCCGGCCGGGGCTGGGCCCCTCGCTGGGTCTGGGCTGCCGGTGAGGGCACACTCCTCTCCCGTGCCTTGGCGGGATGGTGTCCCTGTGGTCCCGGGCCACAGCCGGCTCACTTGGTGGCCCTGGCTGGGGCATTTTGCCTCCCGGTAGGGTAGTGCTGCAGGAGTGGGCTGAGCTCTCCCTTCTGTCTCCTCCAACAGGCAGAGAAGTTCACCTGTGTCTGCTACAGCTTCACTGTTGGTAAGTGTCTCCTTGCTGGTGGTGCCCAAGCCTCTCTCCTCCATGATCCCTTTTGCCAGCCTGGCAGCTTTCCTGGAAATGAGCTGGCCTAGGACAGATGTAGTGGGGCATTGCTCTTCTCTGGTCTTCACGGAAGTTCTCTGCATCTGGAGGCCATCTATAGTAGATGGGCTTTGGACATCCTCAGGACAGCTGATAGGTGTGGACCAAGTGGCCACTGGACATTGCACATCATCCCTGGCATCACCACATATTTAGTTCTAGTCCCAGTAGTGCTCTGGTGTATGTGCAACCTCTAAATGCAGATACCTCACCATACTCTGGCAATGCCTGAGGCCTTCAGGGACACAGGATCCACAATGGAGGGTATCACACCAAGCCAGCACCTCCTTCTTTTGCCCCAGCTTAGCTTTTCTCTAATGCAAAGCCTGGCGTGGAAGACAAAGGAAGTTGCTTTTCTCTCTGTGTCAGTGTGTGTTGTTCCAATGCTTGGTTCAGGCTGTGCAGGAGCCTGAGCCTGGGCTGTGCTGCTTGCAGGGCAGGAGCCATCATCTCTGCTGGACAGGAAGCCGGTGGTTATGGCATTAGTACTGACTGTTGCATTCCTGGCACTGGGGATTTTGCTACTTTTTGTAGTCTTCAGGTCAGTATGTGCTTTACCTCTCCTGCCCTCTGTGAGGCATTCAGCAGCTTGCAGTGGCAGGCAGTGTCCAAGTGGAGCCTGAGTTATGGCAGGGTGGTTAGATGGGCAACAGCTTCTCCTCTGTCTCTCTGTTTTCTGCTGGTCTGTGCACATGACTTGCTGTTTTGCAGGCTAAAGCACAACAGTTCAAAAGCCTCAGAGAACAATAGCACGATACCCCTGAGAAGATGTCAAAAAGGTGAAGTATGAGCAAGGATCCTGTGTGCCTTGTCTGCACAGGCTGTCTGTTAAAAGCACAGGCAGGATGATTGCAGGTTCCACAAGTTCATTGCAGGAACAAGGTGATCAGAGCTGGCTGGCACAGGGAAAGGAACTCCTCCCAGGAGAAGGGACCTGTGTGTGGGGGGACAATCTAAGGTTTTGAGAAGTCCTGGCTGCTGCAATGCCATCTCAGTCCCAGCTGCAGAGTTCCAGGACTGGCCAGTTTAGCACCAGTTGGATGCTGAAGCCCTGTCCTTGTGGTCTCTGCAGATGTATGCAAGCTAAACACACAGATCCCAGTGGAGGAACTGCTGGAGGCTCTGAAGATGTTTAAGAGGGAAGAAATAGAGGCAGAGCAGACAGATGATGAATCAGTCGACAGGCATGGTGCTGGGCTTCTTAGAGAATACCAGGTCTCGTTTAGCTTTGCGTTCCCACCTGGCTGCACAGCCCACCCCTCTGCCCTTCCCTGGCTGTGGGATGCAGCTGGCTTTGGCCAGCCCCAGAATACATCCCAGTGCTGAGTGGGCTTGTTTTCTTCCTCTGCAGCAATTGTCCTCCACTTTGTTGTACCCCTGCAATGCTGGGAAGGAGCTATGTAATCAAAACAAGAACCGCTACAAGAGCATCATCCCATGTAAGCAGAGCTCACCAGGGCTTGGGCTCTTGGAGCTGGCTGGGGTACCACAGGATGTTGGCCTGGTGTAGGTGCCCCTCCAGCACTTCAGAAATACTGAGCTACTCACCTCATCCTCCATGGCCACTGAAACCCAGAGGGATTTCTGGCCCCACTCTTTTATATCCTGTTGGAGCATCCTTGTTCTGCTCTTCAAATCCTCCCGCAAACTCAATCAAACATCATATTCCAGCTCCTGATGCTAGTCTTTGCTGAATACTGCCATGTCCCATCCAGAGGAAGGTATCTGGGGAAAAGTGGAAGGAGTTTTAAATTTCTTTCAAACTTTAAAGCTCCTCTGGGCCCCACATGGCGTGTACATTTGGCCATTTACTAATCTTCCCTACAACTCCATTGCACTTCCTGCTGTGCCATGTCACCCTTCATCTCATCAGCTGTTCTTTAATCCTGAACAAGTCCTGAGGCCTGGGTGTGCTGCTGAGGAGACAACAGACAATCACAGACTTTAACAAATTATGCCTTCCCCCTTAATCAGCCTGTTTGTCGCTGCCCTAAAGCATCAGTCCCTCTCCCTTCTCTTTCAGATGATCACTGTCGTGTGGTGCTGCAGCCCTCTGACACTGGGAATGGCTACATCAATGCCAGCTATGTGGATGTAGGTAGTGAGGAACTGTTACCCTGGGAAGGGTAGGAAAGGTGCCTGCTCATGCAGGGTGAGGACAGTCCTGCTCCCATGGGTGGCCCTGAGGTCTGGCACTTTTTGTCCTTAAGCTGGCAGGTCTTGGGATATCTCTTCCCTGAATCCTCTCTGAGCTGCCTGGAGTACTCTGGGTTTGTGTGCAGTTCTCATCTCTAACAAAAAGGGACCTGTGTGAGGGAACAGGGACTGAGA
Organism: Chamaea fasciata; assembly: GCF_029207755.1. Classification (NCBI taxonomy): domain Eukaryota; kingdom Metazoa; phylum Chordata; class Aves; order Passeriformes; family Sylviidae; genus Chamaea; species Chamaea fasciata. The sequence goes on from NW_027094089.1 coordinate 19,625,955, forward strand.
TGCAGCCCCTGGGTACCCACTGTCTGTGTTGGCCAGGAGAGGTGCTGTGGGACACACTGTGCTCAGAGTTCTGGGTGTTGGTGCCTGGGGGATCGATCCTTTATTTCATTCCCTGTTAAACATTTAACTCATGTGATCAGAGATGTTTGAATCTCTCCCCTGCAGACCTATCGAAGTCCACACTTCTTCATTGCAGCTCAAGGTAGGTGCTCCTAAACCTTATCCTCAGGGGATGCCATTCACTGAGCAATCTGGAAATGGTGAACTGGGATAGCAGCCTATAGATAGATAGGGAGCTGTGATAGGCTCACTCCAAGTCCCTGTATCTCCAGGATCTCTGTCCTGAACAGTTGTTACAGGTGCTGCAGGGCATGGGAGGTCTCAGTGGTAGCTTGGCAGCAGCTGGAGCTGGTGTCTGCACTGCCCAATATGAGGACATGGTCCTTCCATTCACATGCCTAGTTTGTTCCCTTTGGCAGCTGGCATGACAGAGACAATCCTGCAAATGCCTGGCATGTCTGCACCCAGTGCACTTGGATGCAGTCTCCTCCCAACAGTGCAAAGCCTGGATGGGTTTTTCTGTTCTGCGCAGCATGCAATGAGGAGGTCATGGCTCCCTGCAGAGCTGCAAAAATGCTCTTTGGCAAATAGGGCCCCAAATGTGGGAGCATCTCAGAGTCATCTCAAGGGAGCCCCCTAAAGCAGCAGTGAATCTCTGACATGTCCTGGGCTCATTTTCTCTCCCTTTTCCTTGTCCTAATTTCTAACACGATGATGAAGCTGATGTGGCCAGCACCCCTGTCAGGTGCTGATGTCCTCTGGTTGTGCATCTATGTCTGGACAGAGGAAGGCCTGGGAATGTTCAAATTATGCCTGGGAATACACCCCCATGGCTTGGACACTGGCATAGGGCTCCCCTCTTCCTTCCCAAGGCCCCTTGGCTGGGACAGTGGTGGATTTCTGGCACATGGTCTGGCAGGAGAAGACCTCAGTCATTGTGATGCTGACAGGCTTGATGGAGCAGAACAAGGTAGAGAAAACCTCTCAGCCCATGCTCAGCTTTGGCACTGCCAGAGCCCAGGCTTCCACACCTGCTGTGCTCCCAGTGCAGCTGTCACTGGGGGCAGAGAGCAGCTCTGCACCCCTGCAGAGCTCTCCTTGTCAGTTTGCCTGTGCCCAGAGGTCTTACTGCTGTTGACAGATCAAGTGTGAGCAGTATTGGCCAGAGCAGGAGCAGGTCTATGGTGACTTCACTGTGACACTCAACAACACCTGGACCACCACAGGCCTTGTCAAACGCATCTTCTGCCTGCAGAAGGTAAGTCTGGCATGGAGTTGAGGTGGGAATACAGGAGGTGTTTGAGTTCCAGCAGCTGGTGGGAGCTGTCAGACATGGACCCTGTGGGGTGCCCTGCCTGATCTCCAGCAGAAGAAGGTCTGGTGTTAGCACTTAGCTATAAATGAAATTCATGCCAGGGCATCAGTCCCAGGTTTCTGTGCCAAGCAAAGGCAGTCAGTGAGCTCCAGTGGTCACACCAGCTGAGTCTGGACTGACGTTGCACATCGGAATATTGTAGATTCTTGAGGGCTTGGGTGAGGTGATTATAAAGGGTATAAAAGCAGATAAAGGGTATAAAATGGAATCTCTGCACATCCAGGATGATGGGACTGGTGCCTGCCTGTCACCTGAATGAATCTGCAGAAGGTCCACACTGGAGCTCCCTGGTCACTTCTAGTCCTAAACCTGGACAGGTAGTTTATGGTTTAAGATAACCTACATAAGGTCATTTCCCAAGACATGTGCTCCTGCAGAAGTTACACCTCAGATAAAGGGCAGAAACTGAAGGAGTTGCAAGGAGGGAAAAGACGTACAATATAAAGAAACTGCAGTTATGCATATTCCTGTCCTTTCTTGTCTTGCCCAGAGCAATATGTATCTGAAAGGTAAAGCTCCAAGAGCACCTGATGGTAAGATGTAGCATTAGTTCATGCCAAGTGAATGTGATGTTTAGGGAAAATCACAATGGGCTGGTAACAAGTGGCTACATTGACATTAGTGTAGTAACAGCCTTAGGGTATATCTTTTCTGGGCAAGCCAGGGCTTTTTGATGACTCTGGAAATACCTCAGCTGTGATTTTTATAATTTTCCTCTAGGGCACTAGCTGCTTTTCGTTCACTGTTCACAGCATGGTGAAGCAGAGAACAAAATTAATTGTGTGGCTGTGTGATGGATGAATCTGCCCTTTACTGTCGGAGGAGCTATAGTAGAGCATGGTGTGGGTGGTGGAGGGAGCACTCTGTGCTGGTACCCCTCTGAAGTGGTTTTCTCCAGTGCTCCTTCCTTGTTGGCATGCAATCACTTCACACAAGTTTCCTGGTCACTTCCAGCTCCCTGTTGCCATCCATGTCTTCCTTTTTGCAGGCAGGCTGTGCTCTCCCAAGAGCAGTGGAGCAGTTTCACTACCTGCTGTGGCCAGACCACGGGGTGCCCAGAAACCCGTCCCAGCTCCTGTGCTTGGTGAAGGTGGTGAACAAGAGGGTGTTGGAAGCACCTGGTGGACCTGTGCTGGTGCACTGCAGGTACCAGGCTGGGCGTGTTTGGGTGCTGGGGCACAGCCAGCAGGGGCAGCCCTGATCCACTGTTTTCTGTGTCCTCAGCGCAGGAATTGGGCGCACAGGTACCTTCATTGCCCTGGACTTCCTCTTGAAGATGGGGAAGGCTGAGGGAAAAGTGGATGTGTTTCGCTGTGTGCAACAGCTGCGGGAGCAGAGGGTCAACATGGTACAGACCAAGGTGAGGAGAGGTATTTGCTCCCTCCACACCTCAGGCTGCAGATCTAATTCCCACCTGTGGGAGTCGACACAGTCGGGTGGCAAGAACAAACACAAAACCATGGCTGAAATGCCAAGAATAAATTTCTTTCATTACCTTGCTAGCGGGAGGATCCCAAAGCTAGCTGGAGGATCCCAGAAGGTAATACATAAGTGAGAACACCAGCACCATCAGGTTCAGTCCATCCTGGGGGACAGTGGGGCTGCTCTTTTCATCCATTGAACAAAGGCCTGTGCATGTGTAGTTTACCAGCTGGGCTGTGATCTCCTCTGTGTTTTTATAATCTCTAGTCTTTGATCTCTCCCAAAACAGGGAGCTCAGTCATGTCCGTGCCAATGGCCTCCAAGTTTCTGTAGACACCTATGTTCTCTCTACACAGATTCTACTCCCCAAAGCAGACAGAGGATAAACAGCAGTAGGCTGTTTATATAGAGTATATAGGATTTCTCACACTGTCATTTTCCAGACCTTTGTATTCCCAGCTGTTAGGCTACTTAGGAGAATCCACCATGCTCCTTCTGAATGAAAAGCCATTCTTTTGCTTTTAACCCTTTGCTGTCAACACTACCTTTCCCAGGGATGTGGCATGCAAAGCCACATTAGCCATACTGTTCATGATCTAGCCACAGGGACTACAGCTACCAGGTGATGGATGCTGAAGGATCTTTTTTCAATGCTGTGTCCGAACATAGTTGGAATCTGTGTTTCCCTGAGACTCTCTAAAGTATCAGCAGCATCTGTATGAATCAGTCACCCTGATGCAGAAGGGCTGTCTTATAGGCAAGTAAAATTAATGGGAGTCCACCTGTCCCTCAGGCTTTCAGGATGTCTGCCCTCCTGGCATCTCTTGGGCAGCAGTGGCCTGGCCTAGGGGCTATGTCCCCATGATCTGCTTAGTGCTGGCTACCTTTGGAGAAAATTAGGTTGGGCTGGACCAACCAGCTGCTTGTACAAGGTTTAATTAGTCCACAGGTTTTCCAGGCTGCCTTCACCAGAGCAGGGGTCTAGTCTGAGAGGGAGCATTAAACCCCAGGAAGATGATTTTATCTGTGTTGCTGGAGTTGCTGGCTGTGTCCCAAAGTAGGGCTGCCTGCAATGATAAGTGTCTGGCCTCAAGGATCCGCAGCAGGAAGGTGAAGGATGAACCTGGCTCGCTTTTGGCACAGTTTGATGATGGGTGGTGATCTGGAGTTCCAGGGTTCCTCCTGGACTGGCTCCAGACCATGCAGCTGACCCATGTCCCCATGCAGGAGCAGTACAGCTTCCTGTACGAGACACTTCTCGAAGGCTTGCTCTGTGGCAACACCGGGGTCCCAGTGGAGAGCATCCCCACCCTCGTCCACTCCCTTCGAGAAGATGAGACCTCGGGCCACAAACATGTCCTAGAGAAGGAGTTCAAGGTACCACCAGGAGACGGTGCACTGGTGCTGTGAGGGCTCATCTGTGATGCCAACCCCCTCCTTACTCCCCCCCCCTGCAGTGGGATGGAAATGGGGGATCATTTCTCTGGAATGGCTCAAGGAGGTGAGGTACTGACAGGCAGGACTGACATGGGTGAATCATCTCTACAGGCCCTGCAGAGATTTTCTGAGTTGTTCCAGCTCCTGCCATGCAGAGAAGCAGAGAAACCCAGAAACCAGCCCAAGAACCGCAAACCAGGGATCCTGCCAGGTAACACTGGCAGGGCTGGGCAGTCTCCTGTTCTAAAACCCAGCGCCTGACAGCAGCAGGGGGAATGATGCTTTCCTGCTTCTTCCCTCCCCAGTGCATGACACTGACAGGTTCTGCTCAAGGGCCCAGTCGTTGTTTTCTGGTTAGTAGATAAAAAATACACATTAGGCTGATTCCTTCTGAGCCTGTGGCAGGTACATGAGGTACCCCTGGAAAAAATATGTCCTTGGTCGAGACTTTCCCGGTGGAGAAGCTCAGATGAGGGAGGCACACCAGGGAGCCATGATGGAGCAGGGAGCAGGGTGGATCTGCTGTGCTCCCAACCACGGGGTTTTGGACATCCCACATTAGGGTGCCCTGAGCTGTCACAGCTATGGGTGTAGTGGTGCCTGTCCATTCAGTCCTCTCCAACCCATGCTGCAGGGAGCTATGTTGACTGTCCTTATTACAGGGAAACTCCCCTGCCTCTCTATAGGGAGAGAATGACTCATAGTTTCCCTCTCTCTGCTCCTTGCCTCTGCAGCGGATTCCTGCCGGCCCATCCTGATGTCCTCGGTGAACGCAGACGGCTCGCCAGCTTACATCAACGCAGTGTTTGCCAGCGTAAGGCTCCGGCCGCCGCAGGAGGGGGAGCTGCTCGGGGCGGCAGGAACCCTCCTACGCAAGGCCAGGGCAGAGCATCCCGCCCAGGGCTGAGGCGTCCCAGCCCTCGGGCTCCTGCGCAGTGACTGCTGGCCCTGCTGCCAGGAGATGGCCCCCGCGATCGCGATCGGCTGAGCCCTGCCTGTGTAGGCAGCGCGGCAGCGTGTGCCGGCCACGGCCTGCCGGGAGCTGTGCCCGGCTGTGATGAGCTGAGGAGGCAGCGGGGTGCAAACCTGAGCTGCTCTGAGCAGGGCTGGGGTGGCCTGTCGTCTCTACCTCCGCAGGGTGATAGGGCGCCATTCCAGCTGTGGGGAGGGTTCTCGGGGACTCTGGGACTCACCCCACAAATGCATCGTCTGTCATCTCATTTGCAGACCTACACCGAGGAGGAGAGAATCATAATCACCCAGCTGCCTTTCCCTACCACGCTGGTGGATTTCTGGTCTCTGGTCTGGGATTACACTTGCACATCTGTAGTTGTGCTGAATCAACTCCAGGAGCTGGACAAGGTCAGCCGCCCAAGCACAACTCTCCCCTCTCCTTGTTCCCTGTGGGGCGAAGCAGTGTGATTTCTGCCTTTGCCCCTGTATGTAGCTTACCAGGAGAGCCCTGCTTGCACCAGGACCTAGTGCAAGCTTGTGGGGCTCCACCTGGGAAAATCCTGAAGGCAGTCCCAGCACCACAGCACCACAGCAGTGGGCTGTCCTTGGTCTCACTGCAAGTGAGCATCCCTCAGGTTTTGTTTACCCCTACCCAGGTATCCTCTCTGGTGGAGTGTTATTTTCTGGCTGCAGCTCTGGGTTGGTGCCCAGCAGGTGTCTGGCAGAGCCATATGTACACGGTTTATGGGCAAGGGGCTGGTGTGAGCCCACTCATGTGAGGTGCTGAGCTCTGCCTGCGTGCAGGTGGGGGCCATGTCTGATCATGCAGCTCTCCTCTTCCCCAGACATACGTGCAGTTCTGGCCCACTGAGGGCGAAGATGACTATGGCCGTTTCCATGTCCAGCTGATCTCAGACGAGCCTGGGGCTGGCTTCACAACCTGGACACTTGTCCTCAGCAACAGGCAGCAGGTGGGCCTTTTGCTCAGAGATGGCAAACTCCTTTGAAAAGAACCTTTGCAAGAGCTGGAAGGACCAGCTGTCAATACGCTTTAAGTTGGGGTCAAAATCACAGCTAGAGATGGCAGAGGGATCTGGTGGGGTCCTGGCAGGACACTAGCCAGAGCAGAGTCTTTTGCCTTGGGAGAGAGGCTAATCCCAAGAAAGTAAAGCTGCAGGCATAGGTACCACTCAGTGGTGTTTTTGTGTGCCTTTCCAACTGGAGGACAGCAGCTGTGGATGGAGTTTGTGCATCACGGTGGTTCATGGAAGAACTATTGCAGGCAGCTGGACACAGGACTGGTGTCTGTCTGAGCTGCACCTGGTGCTCAGCTCTTCTCTTATCCTCTGTCCATCTGCCAGTCTCAGAGGAGTTGGCAGAGAAGAGCAAAGTCTGGAGTGACATGTCCCTTTGTAGAGCTGCTCCCTTGATCCAGTGTGCATGGCTGAGCCAGGACTGGCCTGCACTGTCCCTTCCCTTCCTTCCATGACACCAAAAGGTCTCTGCTCTGTCCAGCCCACTGTCCTTCTTCCCCACTAGCCCAAGAAATCTGCAGTGGAAATCCAGTTACATCAACTGACAGACTGGCCCATGCAGCACCGTCTTCCCCCACACCCTGACACCATCATCAGCTTGCTAGGGAAGGTGGAGACACATCATCGGCAGAGCCAAGATGGACATATCCTTGTTACTTGCTGGTGAGTGATGTCTCCTGGAGGAGCAGCCATGGCACAGAGCTGGACACAGTTCAGGCTGTGACAGTGAAATTTGTCACAGTTCCACCTTGGGTGGATATATGGATATGAATTTGGCTATGTTAAGGGAGAAAGGCTTCCCTGTGGAGGCTGGTTGGGTGTGGGATCTGTGACCAAGATCATCCTGAGAGTGTGGGGGTCTAGGGGGACACCTCTGAGGCTCAGCCCTGCCACCTGATCCCAGAGCAAATGAAGGTCCTCTTTCCCTCCTCCACAGGGATGGAGCCAGCCGGAGTGGGGTCTTCTGTGCTGCTAGTTTTCTGTGTGAGCAGATCCAAAGTGAGGGGATGGTGGATGTATCCCAGGCTGTGAGGATGCTGAAGAGGCGGCGGAGACAGTTCATTAAAGATGTGGTAGGTTCTGATTTCAAACCCAACTGGGATGGCAATACCTAAACTTCTGAAATAAGTCAGCTAAGACTCCATTTTCTTCATGCAGGAAAAAACCCATTAATTATTCGCATAACTCATTTTATACAGTTTTCACAGACCTTGTGTGCAACACCCATTGGTTGGTAGTTTTCTTACTGCTTCATTGATTTGTGTGTACGTGCTAAGGTTCAGGTTGTTTACATTTTTCTTTTGTGGGTTCTCATGGAACAGATGCGGGTGCACTTATTTTTCTCCCCCTAGAATAGATTGTTGTGCTAACAACTTTTCAGACCCAAGATTGTTTCATATGAGAACTTCAAAGTTATCTGCACTTAGCTAAAGTAGCAGGACCTAATCCACATTTTATAAGGCCTTTCTTTTGTAACATCTTTTACCTGTCTGCAACACCAAACAAGAGCCATATCTTGGATTGCCGCAGTAGCTCAGATCATCCTGAGGCCAGGTGCAAATGAGATCTTTGAAAACTGCATTTTCTGCTGCTGGGACATACTGACTTCTTCAGTGGCATGTTTTGCAGAACTGAACGGGCACCAAAGCATCCTGCATGATGAGTGGCCCCTTTCTGGCCCACCTGGCTGCTCAACAATTTGTGCCATAGAGGCTGGCTCTCCTGCCAAAACCAACTGGCTCCAGTGCTGGTGTAGTCCAGCCTTCCAGCTCCTGGAGCACGTGCCTGGATTCCTCAGCAGGGGAAGGAGGGAGGGTAGACTGGGAGGAGGAGGGTAGACTGTACCTGTGTCACTGGCATGCTCTGTGTCAGGAAGCTGCTGAAGACCAATGCTGACATGTCACTGCAGGTGTTTTTTCACCAGAGTCTCATGTGCATCCTTTTATCCACAGGAACAGTATGGACTCTGCTATGAACTAGCCCTCAGTTACTTGAATTCATTTGAAACTTATGGGAATTTCAAGTAGGGGCATGACCACAGCCTATCTCTGGATGGGACTTTGACTCCCTGGACAGCCCTTCATCAGTTACAGTGGAAGACAAGAGGAAACAAAAGGGATGTGCATGACCCCAAGATGCAGGTCCTCTGTGGCTGGAGAACACAGGCTGGACTGTCTCCAAATTTTCACCAGGCATTGAAATGGAAACCTGAGCCTCTGCCCAACATTTGTGCAGGAACTTATCTGTAATCACAGCCTGAGTATGCAGACCAGAGCAGAGGCACCAGGACTTCACCTGTCCTTCTTTGCCAAGGATGAAGAGAACACCTGTCCCGTCCAGGTTCCCTTGTCCCCTCATGTAGCCCCAAGGAAAGTGGGGTAGCACCAACACCCACAAACACCCTGTGTTAATCAGGAAAGTCTCAAACTGCAGTAAGATCCATGGTGCTCAGGAGCACAGGATATCTGTCCTACTCTGGGAGAAGCATGAAGCCGAAAGTGAGCAATAGCCAAGAGTGGGACAACGCATAGTCCTGCAGGGCTAAACTGGTTCTTCAAACCCCACATAATCCTCTCCTGGGGATGGATCTTCCTGGTGCTGCTCCAGGTGTCACTGCCCCACCAGCTCCATAGAGGGTGTGTCATCAACCTGTCTGGCTGCACCATGGCAATCCCAGTTTGTAGTGGCTCAACATGAATATCCTGTATATGGTTCAAGCAACACCACAGAGACAGGTTCTGTCTTTGCTGCACGAATGCAGGAGACTTCAGAACCAGGACTGACTGCATGGCTCTCTGTCCTGTGTTTCACCAATAAAGACCATTGGTACCCCGACCCTTTTCTTCCACTTTTCTTACAGGTGTGACCTGGCACAGGGGCCACAAGGGAGCTGAAAGCACAGAGATAACCACAGCATGGGCACAGAGTACACTCTGGGCCAAAATGTTTGTTGAGGGCCATCACCCTTGATGGATTCCCAGAACACATCTGCTCCAAACTCACATTAGAGTGGTCCAGCTCAGCTCAGGAGGTCAGAAAAGCTGTCAGGCACCACTAGGGGAATATTGGGTCACAGCAGCCCTGTTGGTGGCTCTCCTCAACAAAGCACGGTGAGCTCCCTGCAAGGGAATATGATCCCACAGGGGCAATGAGGGGTCCAGGCAGGAGCTGTGTGGGACAGGCAGTCCCTCCAAACCATAAGCCTTTATTGATTGTCCAGACAGAACAGGCAGAGTCACAAAGCAGTCCAGCCAGGCCAAACGAAGCCCTGGGTTTGGCTAAATATCAACAGAGAGGGCAGAAGGGTTGGGACCCCGGAGGACAGCAGGAGAATGCCATCAACCTGAGCCTGTGTGAGTCTGGGACTGGGAAATCTGGCACACAAGTCTTGCTTCCAGGAAAGTAAAAATGAAAGCAAAACATGCAAAAATGGATTACAGAAAGCCAAATTCAAAGGCCTCATAAAAGCAGTAAGCAAAACCTGAGAGGTAAAGGGGCTGAGTAATGAAAACGCTCAACCCTCCTTGGCCTTCTGTTTTCCTCTTGCCCTGCTGAATTGGATGAATTGCATGGGGCATGCATGCTGGTCACAGTCACAGGAGAGCCAGGGGACATGGCTGCCATCAACACTGGGCTGGGATCATCCTTCCCGTTTTCTCCTCATCCTCACTGCTCTGGATGTCTCCATGGTCCTGCTGGGGCTGAAGTGACTGATCTCCAGCCTAGCCACCTTTTCTGTGGAGAAAAAGGGTCAGACACAGGCTGGAGCACACAGCAGTGCCTGCCACAACCCAACCCTTTCATCCCTGTTGGGCCCAAGCACAGGGTCCCAGAGGTGCCTGGCAGTGCCGAGGTGAGAGCAGCAGCCCTTCAGCCTGACCCTCTTGAGACCCCACCCTGCAGTTCCCTGGGAGGGATCGCACAGATATGGGCCCCTGAAAGACCTGAGCCTTTGGGATGCCCATCTTCCTTCACCCCAGTTCCTGCTCCAGGCAGAGAGCACTGCTTGGAACTAGACCCTGCTGCCAAGTGGGGCTCAGTGGGCAGAGCCATTCTGACCATCCCTGGCTAAGGCAAATTAGGAGATGTGTCAGTGCAGTGTGTGAACTCCTGCTTCTCCTGAAACTCAGGTTCTTCTGGGAGACTGCTACTCTCATCCTAGCTGCCCCACAGCCCTATAGTCCCCTCTGTGATGGTGGTCTGTAGAATTGTATTTTCCTACCTTTTTAATTATCCTCCTTAGTTTTGTTGGGTAAATACTTCCTTTTCCTGGAAAAGCAAAGGTGAATCTTGGGTAGGAAACTGACACTGTGTATGTACCTGCTGGACTTGTCCCCTTGGTACCTGCTGAATCTTTCCCCTTCCTACTCACTTGGAGAGCACAAACCACAGGATGACTGCAGCCACAAGGAAGACTGCCAACAGCACAACCAGTCCAATCACAATCCCATGCCACTGGACCGCAGTCTGCCCTGCAACTAACACAGAGCCAGGAGTGAGTGCCACAGCCTGGCCTCCCGGTGGCAATGGCCCCAAGAATGGCAAAGGGTATGTGCAAGTGTGTAGGCCTGTGTCCTGGCTGATGGTTCTTCTGGGAGGGAGGATCACCCCATGTGTACAGATTTTGCTCTGTTCCACATGAGACCCAAAAGCTCTTGCACTGGGCGAGCTCATTTCCAGGAAAGCTGCCAGGCTGGCAAAAGGGATCATGGAGGAGAGAGGCTTGGGCACCACCAGCAAGGAGACACTTACCAACAGAGAAGCTGTAGCAGACACAGGTGAACTTCTCTGCCTGTTGGAGGAGACAGAAGGGAGAGCTCAGCCCACTCCTGCAGCACTACCCTACCGGGAGGCAAAATGCCCCAGCCAGGGCCACCAAGTGAGCCGGCTGTGGCCCGGGACCACAGGGACACCATCCCGCCAAGGCACGGGAGAGGAGTGTGCCCTCACCGGCAGCCCAGACCCAGCGAGGGGCCCAGCCCCGGCCGGCAGCACCCCCAGAGAGCAGGAGCACCCCCGCGATGGGTACCTGCGGCGAGAGGCGGGCGAGGAGCAGAAGGGCCGTGTAGTCGCAGCCCGGGCGCAGGGCAGCGTTGTGCTGGCCCTGCCCGCGGCTCCCGTCGCCCAGCACGAAGTCCGTGGGGGCGGTGAGGTTGAGCACAGCGGCCAGGTACGTGCTGGCATTGAAGAGCTGTGGCTGCCCCGAGCAGATGCTCTCGATCACCGAAGCATTGTGCGTAGTGGCCACGACCAGCTGGTGCTCCCTGCAGGGCCGAAAGTCAGCGGGACGCGGGGACAGGGGGCGGTGGAAGGGAGGCTTGTGCGGGCCAGCCCCGGGATAGGGACAGCCAGCCCGGGGCTGCAGAGCTGCGGGGGCTGCGCTCACCCAGCCGCCTCGGAGGGACGGGCGATGGGGCGCAGGGGAAGCACGGCCGTCCCTTGGGATGGGGCGATGTCGCGGACGCTGCGGCAGCTGATGGCCTCGGGGCGCGGGGTGTCTGGAGGGGAGCAGCCGGGGAATGAGCATCGGCAGGGCTGTGCGAGGAGCAGGGGCAGCCTCGGGCAACGCCGGCTGCCAAGCCCAGCTCGTCTGTGCCCAGGCTCCTGGCAGAGCGACACAGCAAAGCTTTACCGGAGCTGCCGGTGGGAAACTCCCTCATCAGCGCGGCCCCGGCTCCAGCAGCCGTCTGTCCCCGGATCACCACGGCGTAGCTGCTGCCAGGCCTGTGCTCCGGCAGCCGGTGCTCAGTGACGGAGCCATTGAGGCGCAGCCGCTCCGTCTCCAGCACGCTGCTGTCCCCCGCATTCCTGGCCGTGATGCTCAGCTGCGGACAGGAGACACAGCTGGAATGCAGCAGCTGCCAGCTGTGCGCTGGGAAGGTGCTCGCAGCTGGCAGCGTCGCCTGCCTGCCTGCCCTTCCGTGTGCCTGCCCCGGCTGGGAAAGGCTCCGGAGAGGAACGGGCAGGAGCCTCAGCCCCGTGCGGGGACCTCAAAGCAGAGAAGAGAAGAGGAAGGATTTGGAGCCAACACTCAGGACGAGTGAGCAGCAGCCTCTGTGAGCAAAGGGCTGAGCCTCTGTGAAGGGAAGAGGGAGGCTGTTGGTTTGAAGGGCTGTAGACAGATACATCTACTGAGCCCGAGGACAGGTCACCCCAGGTGTATTGCGACACCAGAGGCACTGTGGTGACATCCTTCACCGGAGGAATCTAAGCTTCTCTTTTCTCTTGTGTAAAGTTGTACTCTGAAGGCTTTCTCTAAGAGAAAAGGAGAACAACTAAAGTTTCCGTTAGTAATGCAGATGAAGGGTCCCCATTTGCCCATGTGTCATTGGAATTTGTCATGAGATCCCTGGCCATTCTCGTTGCCTTTACAGAAGTACATTCTGCGCTTATGCAAGAGTGAAGACAACTGAAAGTGGAAAGAAAGGATTCTTTTCATGAACCCTGGTGTCTGGGAGCAGGTAACCAGCTGAACAAGCTCACAGCATTGTCAAGAATTTGTCTGACAGTTTCTCTAGGAAAGAGCTAAGAAACAGCTTGCAAGGTCCCTGTCACGCCATGGAGACCTCTGCTCTCATAGAGGACCTAGAGCATTCTAAGAACAATGTCACCAGCACACAATCCCCCTCCCACTGCTAGAGAGGAGGGTTTTGCTGTGGAATGTGTCCCAAATCCAGAGACAGGAAAGATGCTTCTAGCCATGCATTGAGGAAAACTCAGCAAAATGGTGCAGCTCTCTGGAGGAGGGGATTTCAGGAGGGACTTTCAGAGGCTTACTCAAACAACAAGTTTTTCTGTGGCAGGAACCACAAACAAGTACGCAAGAGGCACAGGAAATCCTGGGATGCCACCCCAGAAGACACATCACCATGTGTTGCACACCAACCTCCAAAAGCCTGCCAAACCCAAAGCAGAGCAGACCCAGGAAGTAAGCCAAGAGGTCATGGAGAACTCAGACGCCTCTGAGCATCTCCACAGCATGAGGAATGTTGAGAATGAAACAGAAAACACTTGTGCTCATCAAAACCAGATATTTACTGGCTGGGAACTGTGACTCATTCCACCTGCCCCTTTCCCACACTTCCCAGTGTGTCTGCAAGGCCGGGAGGTGAGGGTCTGCCCTGGTCCCTTGGTACCTGGTATCCGATGATCTCCCCATTGCAAGAGGGCAGTGGGTTCCACCTGAGAGAGCCCCTGTTGGGATCCAGCCACAGCTCCTCCGGTTTGTCCGGCACTGGAAGCACAGACAGTGGGGTCACACGCAGGGCCATGAGCAGGGGCTGAGGCCAGGGCAGGGTGCAGGCAGCTCCTGGCCGTGGGACGGGCTGCAAAAAGGGTTTGTCCCCTGCAAAGGCTGCATGTTCTGCAGCAGTGGGGAGCGCAACAGTGTGGTGTGGAGTGGGACAATGAGAAGAGGACATGCCCTGCTCAGGGCTCTCCCAGCCCCTTCCCCAGAGCTCCAGAGGACCCAAGCAGCCCTGATCCGAGGCACATCCCTGCAGGGAGCAAATGATCAGGCTGAGCTGACCTGTGACACAGCTCTGGATGGTTCCTTGTCTCCCATATTTCTGTGCACATACCTGCTTCCTCTGTCCTGAACAACCATGAGAAAAGGGTTGTGTTGGGGGGCAAGGCAATGGTGACACTGTACTCAGTGAAGGGCTGCAAAGGGGAGCAGGTGAATGTTCCCTCCTGGCCATGTAACATCTGCTCTCCATTGGGCTCCTCAGCCTCACAGGGAGGGGAGGAAGGCGCTGCCAGCCGGCACATGGCCCTCATGCCCTGGCAGGCATCAGGGAACCTGCAGGTCCAGTTCAGTTTGATGCTGGTGCTGGAAATCTCAAAGGTGTCAGGGTCAACCTGGAGGAGTTCTGTGAAGGAAAGATTGCCAGAAGGTCACTCTATTCCCTTCCGCTCCCAGCCAGGCAAGGATGCTGCAGTCAACCAACCTTGCTCATCACCCAGCCCAGTTGGACAGAAAGTGAGACTGAAAGAGGTCACTGCAGCTCCCTCAAAGGGGAGCAGGAGGAGTTGGACAGGAATGTGGGTGAATGAGTGGAATACTACTGCTCAAGTAATTTCCCCCTTTAATTCAAAACTGAAGTGTCTGTTTGTCCCAGAATCTCTACAGACCATCAGGTACAACTCCGTTCTCCCTTGGAGGGAAAATGAATGCCCTAAGCTGTGAGAAGAGGATGCTAAGCCTGCACCCACCATGCTGCAGAACCTGGAGTGGCCCAGCCCACATGGGGGAAGCTGTGGTACTCATAGATGCACTGTCTGAGAGGACACAGGCAGAAAGGGCCTCTGATCCTGCTCAAACAGTGATGGCATGTCCTGGCCACAAACTCCACCACAAATCCCTCTGCCATGCTTTTCTTCTTTGTGGGCATGCTCTTGCTAGAAACCCTCTGGGAGACCCTTATCATCAACACCCCTAGTGGTGACCTGCGGGCTGGACTTGACACCTTCCCTTTCCCTGGGTGGCACAGAGCCCAAAACCTCCTGTGCCCCATACCCTGCTTTCCCTCTTCAGGAAGAGCAGAGCAAGGCAGCCAAGAGGGTTCCTGATCCATTCCTTACCACTGCACTCCACACTGGACCGGATGCGGACCCAGACACCTCTGGAGTTTCTTCCAGTCCAGACTTCTCTGTATACAGGTTTCCCACGAGTGAAGGACTGGACTTCACTTGAACATTTGACATGGGTGAAGGATGGCTGGAAACCTTCAGGGCAGCTCAGCAAAACTTCTTCATTCTTCTTATAATTCTTCTGGTCTGGTGCCAGCTGGAGTCTGGAGTCCCACAGGGGCCTTCGGCACATTTCTGGCAGAGGTGAAAAGAGGGTGTTATTTGGGCCAGTGGTGATGAAATGAGGTATGGGTGAGTGGTGGGAGACAAATCCCCAGCAACCCCTCCAGCCAATGAAGGGAGAGGGATCTGCTGGGAAGTGACCTGAGGGCAAGGTTTGTTGGGAAGGGGCTTTCCTTATGCATGGAAATTGTGAAGGATCACTCATCCATGAACCTGCCCCATTCACACTCGCGTCCATGAGCACCATATTCCATTCTCCAAAGCCCACATCAGGGAGATATCAAGGACAATAACCCCTGCACTAAGAGACACCATCCATCTTCTCATTCAGGCCTGTCACCCAGCGCAGCTCAGGTGGCACTTGCTGGGCCATGACACCACCAGTCCTGCTGGCATGGGTGTCCCTTCAGCCATGGCTCATCCCTCCCACAGGGATCAGCCATGCCCCTGTAACACTTCTGGGCTCCCTGTTCTCACTCACTCGGTGTCTTGTCTGCTCTCCTCCTGCCCCACTTCGTTGGGCAGCAGGACACGGGGGTGAGCAGTGCCTTCTCCATTCACATCTCCTACTTTACCAATGCCCCTGCCCCTTTCTCCTGACACTATCCTTCCTTCTTCTCATCACCTCCTCACCAAATTCACCACCCTCCAGGCCCAGTAGGCAGTAGCTGATCCCAGCAGTTTGTCCAATGCTGCAGGGTGAGGCTTTGTGGCAATGATTCCTACAGAGGTGAACACTGGCTTCTGGAAGGAGCCCATGCCTCTTCAAGCCCCTGCAAGCAGCTTTGTGAGGCCTGAAGGGGTTTAAAATACAATCTCCCTTCTCCCAAAGGAGCACACAAGGGATTTCACAAGGCGCAGACCAACTTTACCACAAAGGGAAATGCTGATGACAAGCCACTTGTACTCGGCTTTGCTCTCAAACAGCCCTGATGGCAGAAGATCACAGATGCCCAGCTGAGCACCACAATCAGCAGCTTTGTCCCCTGGCAAATGGCCATGACCCACCCCATGTGCAGGTAAACAGCCACTGATCCTGCCCTGATCCAGCTGTCTGGCAAAGCAGCAGCAAGCTCCCTCTTGCATTGCTCTCGGGAGCCACAGTGTCCCTCAGGCACACCTGATGCCTAGGTGTGTACAGAAAGTGACACCTCCGTGAAGACCCTCCCCCTGATTCCCAGTGTGTGAATTGATGCCCTATTCATGCCTCCTGCCTCCAGGGAATGACTGGCAAACTGGTTTTCTGGAGGGCATCACCCTTCACCACACATCCAGCCCAGTCCTGTCTCTCCCACAGCACCTAAGTGTACACTGCATTGTATCTCCTGTCCCTGGGGCAGACAGAGCTGCCCCAGCTGACACAGCCCTCAGGGGTCTGTCTGGGCTCCAGCCCAGGGCTGCAGGCAATGAACATGAGTATCAATGCACAGGGGAAAAGGCAGCAGAAGATTTCAAGAGGAAGAACCATTTCTTACCTGTTCCCTGGGGCACTATTTGGATGTTGAAAAGATCTTCCTGGCCATGTACTGACAGTAGAGATGCAAGAGCCAGGAGAAACCTCAGAGCCAGTGACTGCAGGGCCATCCTAGTGTGAAGTCCCCAGGCAGGACTGAAATCTCAGCCCCACTCACTGCCTCTGAGCCCAGGCATCCGTATCTGACTGCAAGTCTTGCAACCACAGGAAGGAAATAAGACACATCTCCTTGTGAGATGCCAGGGGCTTCTGCTTTGGACAGGGAACCTCCCATCATTGTTAACACTTCTGCCTTTTGATATCTTTTCACCCCAGGAGCAACCAGGGTCTGGGACTCAACAGAAGGAACCTTGTCGCCAAGATCCCAGAGTTTCCTCCCCAAATCATCCTAGTTACCAGGGCATTCAAGAATTGTTGACAGGAGTAACAAGAAGTGTTACTCCTGCTTCTGAGGTAATATACAAGTGCTTCCTGACACTGTGTGGGTTTTAGAGTGGTGATGAGTCACTTCCCCTCAATGATCACAGGAGATGGAGGGCCTTTGAGAAAGACCTGGTCAGAAGCACAGATAGGAATGGGGACATGAACTGCAAGGAGTACTTCAATTCCTGAAACAGTCTGTGGCCCTTCTGAAATAAACACTCAGCCCACACCCTCTCATCCTTCCCTGTTTCTCTATCCTCAGTTGCCTCCTCCTCCTGCTCCCTCTCAGCCTGGCAGCACTCTCCTCTGTCCCCAAGTGTGCAGAACACGCTGCCCTACAGTGCCAAGTGCATGCTTGAGAAAACACTCACAGCACCAAATCATGCCCCTTGCTCATCAGCAGGCACTGCTTTTCTATTCCTCTAGAATCTCCCATCCATTTTGGAGGTCTCATATTCCAGAAGGCTGGGTGATCGGACATGGAGGGCTGCAGAGGCACAGAGATCATACTTGTCCCTCAGCTTTGCCTGTGGCACATGCACGGGACAGACTCCTGCCCAGGGAAAAGGGTGCCCTGCTCATGGCTCCCCTCAACAAGGTGCAGTTAGCTCAGCATGCACAGGGAACAGCAACTCACAAGGGCAATGAGGTGGTTAGGCAGGAGCTGGGGGCTGCAGGTAACCCCATCCAAACCTCATGCCTTTCCTGACTGTCTGGAGTGGTGGTGTCATGAAGCTGACACCAGGGTATGACTGCAGGGATGGAGTGGGAAGCAGGGTAGCCAAGGAGGTGGCAACAGTTTTCCCCTATCCCAAGTCTGCTTATTCCCCTTTCTCAATCAGCAGCAGCCACACAGTTTTGAGCTGCTCTTCCCCTCTCTGCCCAATACCCACAAAGAGCTTCTCCATCAGGCACACATGTCACACCAGCAACAGTTCACAGGAAAGAGGTATTCTGGTCCCAGTGGCCAGATGCAGGTACTGAGCTGATGAACAGACAGCTCATATGAAGAACTGTCAAAACATGTCTTTACCAGCACATGCAAGTCATGCCTGGCTAAAAAAAAAAAGAAAAGAAAAGAAAAGGAAAAAAAAAAAAAAAAAAAAAAAAAAAAAAAAAAAAAAAAACCAAAAACAAAAACCACAAAAATGGAGAAGAGAGAGGTCAATTGCTCCTCATCAAGGAGAGCCTTCAGGCTGCCCCTCAGCCTCCAGGCTGCACTGGGTATTGGCCGGTTTGACAGGGAAGAGAGATAACACTGAAGTAAAAAACCATGACAGTTCTGTGTTCATGGCTGTAAAAAGCACAACCAGAACCAGCCTGTCACACTTGAGTCCAGGGAACTCAGGAGAGTCTGTGCATCCAAGGGCAGAAGGAGATGGATACATCACAGGCAACACACAGAGCTGGAGAAAAGAGAGGTTGATCTCCCCATTTTCCAGCAGTGCACCCCTCACCAAGGAGAGCCTTTGGACTGCATCTCAGCATCCAAGGCTGCACTTGGCACTGACAATCCACAGGGCGGGAGACAGTGACTGTTGGAGGTGATGGGACAGCAGTCCCAGCCAAGAGCCAGCAGATCCCAAAAGCTACAGGAGACAGATGTCCCAAGAGGGCCAGAGCCAACTGCACCTCACAAAATGGGAGACAATCACCAACACCCACAGAGGAGGACACAGACCAACACAGAGGTCCAGCTGTGCATAGTGGAGGTGGTGTTACCTATAGGATGGGGAGAAGGGAAAGCAACCACCCAAAACATTGCACTGGGAGCATGCACCATCTCAGGTGTGTTTCCTTGGAACTGACAGGGGCTGGAAAAGTCTACTCCAAGCTCCTCCATGAAGGTCCATCCGGTCAAGGCTTTCCCACACAAAACAAGGAAGACCCATGACGAGGTGGGAGCTTTTGTGGGCCAGGCAGCCCTTGAAACCAGAACAATTTATTGGTTGTTTCAGACACAGCAGTACAGTGGCTAGGGCAGCACAGCTAGGCAAAACTCAAGCAGAGAACAGGGTCTAGAGGGATTCAAGGATGTAGGGTGGAAAGACGAGTTGTGAGCTCCTCCATTCTCAGTGGACATTTGCAGACACCAAGATGCTGGTGAGATGGCTATGCCAGAGCACTGGAGAACTACCAGGACATATCCTTGCTGGCACAAGCAGGTCACCCCCTGCCTTGAGCTGCTCCTGTGCTGTGACAGAGGATTCTGGAGGTTGATGAAGAAGAAAACTTGGGGGAAGCAATAACTGATGAGGTGATTCATTGTCCTGCTTCTGGTGATGGAGGACCAAGCCTCGAGAAGGGAAGAGCCATCACCACTGAGTCTCAGATGTTCACTCCAGCTGCTCTTCTTCCTCACTGCTCTGACTCTCCTGAGGATTCCAGAACAGGCAGGGGCTTGGGAAATGGCTCTCCAACCTGGCCACATTTGCCTGAGGAGAACAAGAGAACCCAGGGCAGAGGCTGCTGCATGCCCCTGGCAGCATGAGGAGCTCAGACACACCATCACAACTGGCAGTCCCCACTCGCTCTGTGCCATGTAGGGTCACAGGTAGGACAGCCCATTTCCTACCTGCATCTTTCTCAAGAAAAGTCTCGATCACACAGTAATTATCCCCATGTACATTCTCATAGGGCTGGAGCTCTGTGGGGACAAGAGGACAGAAACAGCCTGAGGGACCCAAGGGCTGTGGGAGAAGGAGCAGGGCAGCCTCAGGCAGGCAGCATCACCAGGAGCTACAGATCATCCTGGGATGCACACCATCAGGACAGCAGGGCTGGGAAGAGCTGCAGCCTAGCCCAGAGAGAGAGAGAGAAGGAGGAGCAGTGGCACCCTTAGTGGCACCTCTGGGAGACCCCAGCCAGGAGCTGCTGGAAGAGGCTACTGAGCAGGGTCTCAGCTGGGAATAGATGTGGGACACATTGGTCCAACAGGTCAGCCAAAGCCAGCTGGGCTCCCTGGAGCTACCTCAGAATGCCACCAGGACCTCCTGAAATACACCTGCTCCCCTCCCAGCTCCAGCCCTACAGTCCCCTCTGTGCTGGGGATCCTACCTGTGTAGTGATCCTCCTCGGCTTTGCTGGGCAAGGCCCTCTTTTTTCTGGGAAGGCAAAGGGCAGTCCTGAGTCAGGGAGAAGTTGACCCTGGGCCAGACCCTGCTGAACCCAGGAGCAGTGGCATGGAGGGTATTGCACACCCTCCCTCTGCCCTGGCAAGCACTGCCCACCTACACCCCAGGGGACAGCAGTGGTGGCTGCAAGAGCAACAAGGGGAGAGGTTCTCTCAGCCCACATGGCCCATGTCCCAGCCCTGAGGAAGTCACTTAGAGCCCCAGCCAGAAGCCCTAGAGCCCATTTGGTTACAACCAGCCAGCTGCATCCTCTGCACCCAGAAAAGGGTGGAAGCAGCTGGGGAACCCTCTCTATCCCCACCCACCTCACACAGCACAGCATGGCCTGAGACAGAGCCGAGTCTCCAAATTTCCTGCTGCTCACCTGGAAAGCATGAACCAGAGGATCCCAGCAGCCAAGGGGATCAACAGCACCACCACCACCACAATGACTGCTGACCAAGGCCAAGGCTGCCCTGGAACTAACACAGAGAGGAGTGGGTGTAACAGCCTGGGTCGTGCACCAGCAGTGACCCCAGCCTTGCTGCTGGGTGTCTGCCCCTGTGTAGAAATGTGTGTCCAGACCCTGCTGCCCTGGCTGCTGCAGGGACAGGCAGCAAGACAGTCTTCCCCTGGCTGCACATCTGCTTGGGCAGGGCAGAAGGCGGCTCTGGAGCACAGGGCCTTGTCCCATGGCCCCAGCTGGAGGGTCTGGCAGCCTGTTCAGCCATCCTGCACACAGCAGGAGGACACAGACCCAGCTTCAGCAGTCTTAGTGCTCTTTGACCTTCGGCCACCTGTGCACCCAATGCAGGGATGGGTGTCACCTTCTGCAGTGGAAGAGTAGAGGGGGCAGGTCTGGTATCAAAGGCACAAATAGTGGCTGAAGCAGTGCAGCTCCTCTGCAGACCTGCCAATGAAAGCCCTCAAGGAAGGATCACCCAGCTCTATGCCCACTGCTGAGCCAGGTGCCCACACTCCCTGCCCCTGTCTGAGCTGAGACAGGGTGGTTGCACACACAGGTCTGGAAGCTCCTCCAGACTCAGTACGCACCCCCTGAGAGGCCACCCCAACCAGACACAGGGCAGAACAACCATTACCCTCGGCGTAGGTTTGGAATTCCAGCTCTGATGCAGCCCCAGCCCCAGCTGCTGTCAGGCCCTGCACTGTCACGAAGTATTTCCTGCCAGGTGTCTGATTAGGTGGCACATACTCAGAGACAGACTGGTTCACCAACACCCGACTGAATTCGAGAAAGCTGCCGTCCTCTGCTCTCGTGGTGGTGATGTTCAGCTGGAGGAAGGACAGGGAGCTGCTAGACAGTAGCACCAACATCCTGCTTCTGCACTGGGCAGCTCTGTGGAGAGGGGCTGCTACTGCTGGCTGGGCACAAGAGGGGACCTGGCCCTACCAGGAATGCCAGCTGTGTACAGCCTGTGGGCCCTGGCCAAGGAGGGCTCACGCCTCTCCTCAGGCTGCTTGCACAGAGGTCCAGACAAAGTGAGGGTGACCATGGGCTCTCCATGGACTCCTGGTACCTGGTATCCAATGATTTCCCCTTTGCAGGAGGGAAGTGCCTTCCACCTGAAGGACCCCCTGCTGGAATCCAGCCACAGCTTCTCTGGTTTGTCTGGCACTGGAAGCACAGGACAACAGGATCATGCATGGATAGCAATTATTTGTCCCTCACAAAGGCTGCTTTTGCCTCTGCAGCAGCAATGGTGCAATGAGGAGGGGGAGCACCCTGCTGTAGGGCCCTGCACAGCCCCTTCCCCATATCCCCAGAGGGTGCAAGCAGATCTGATCCCAGGAACATCACGGCAGGGAGTAGATGTTCTGGCTGAGCTTCAGGTGATCCTGACATTTCATGTAAACATACCCACTTCCTTTGTCCTGAGGAGCCGTGTGTACAGGATTGTGCTAGGCAGCAGGGAGATGGTGACACTGTAGACAGTGAAGGGCTGCAGAGGGGAGCAGGTGAATGTTCCCTCCTGGCCTTGGAGTATCTCCTCTCCCTTCACCTCCTCAGCCTTACAGTTTGAGGATGAATGCTGCTCCAGCCGGCACCTGGCCCGAATATGCTGGCACATGTCAGGGAGCCTGCAGGTCCAGTTCAGTTTGATGCTGGTGCTGGAAATCTTCAAGGTCTCAGGGACAACCTGGAGGACATCTGTGAAGGGAATGTTCCAAGAGGATCACTCCCTCCCTCCCCCTCCAAGCCTTGATATCAAACTCCATCAACCCCACCATTTCCTCCTTGCCTGTCCCCAGCACAGAGTGGACAAGGACATTCTGCTTTCTCCCAGCCTACACATGCCAGGTTGCCAACAGCACAGTCATAAATCTGGGATGCATCCAGAATTTTCTCTGGATTTCTCTGCCACGCCCTGACCACCCCAAGCACAGAGCACTGATGCTGTGCCACACATGCAGAATTGCTCTCCATGCCTGGGGAGGACAGACTAAGAGCACTAGGAGAGTGTCTGGCTTGCTCACTTACCCACACAGGTCAAATTCTCCGTCATAAGGTGCCAGATGTCTGTACCATTGCTGACTACCCAGCCACTACGAGGAATCACTGAGCCTTCCTTTTGTTTCAATGTCACACATTTGATCTCCATGGGTGGAGGCCAGTACCCCTCAGGGCACCTCATCTTCACCACTTCATTAGGGTTGAAGGTCCCCTGTTCTTGGTCAAAGATAAGCCTGGGGTCCCACTGGGGTTTCTGGCATTTCTCTGCACCAACAAGATAGGAAGGTGTTAGCTGGTTAGTGTGGCTCTGCAGGGCATGACAGGGGATAGAGTAGGGCATTCCCCTCCCTGGCCCATCAAGGCAAGAGATGAGCTCCAGGACACTCCGAAGAGCAGCCCTTCCCCATAAATTCTTGGCAAGGATGAGGACAAGAAGGACTCCAGCCTTCTTCCCTCAGGTCTCCTGGGAAGAGCCAGAAGAAGCTGCAGTTAGGGACTGAGAGGAACCCATGAAGGGTATGTACCGCACACAAAGCCTGCCCAGAGATTCTGATGCCCTGTTTGTCCCTCAGGCAGGACGACAACACCCTGATTCCTCATGAGAAAGCATAAAGTCTGAGCCTCAAAGCTGGCTCTGCAGTGACAGCATGCAACAGGGAGGGGGGACCAGCACATGAGGAGGGGGCTGCACCTTTACCCTTGTCATCTGTGCCACAAACACCTGTCAGACCTACAACACTGTAGCCCTAACTTTTCAGCAGATGCCCTTGCCAGAAGCCCTTAGAGAGACCTGTGTCTCCCACACACCACCCAGCCCCCTGTGAGCACAGCCTGAAGCCCTTGCATGGTCCCTGACCTCCTGTGCCATGGGCAGTGCTAGTTACTGCCAAAACGACTACTTTGGTATCCAGGTAGGGACCTTTGTACCACAACTCTCTCCTGCCAGGACCCTCAAGGACTAAAGCTGGCATCAGCCGTCTCCCCACCAGGGCACTCCTGCAACTCCAGGGCAGGCACAAGGCAGACTCAGGAGCTGCCTTCAGCAGTACCTACCATTTCCCCAGGCAGCACAGAGCCAGAAGCTTCTTGTGCCCCCACAGGCTACCTTCCCTGCTCAGGAAGGGCAGAACAGGGCAGTCAGGAATGCTCCTGATGCCTCCTTACCAAGGCACTGTACCCTAAATTTGGGCTGAATGTTGATCCAGCTGCCTCTGCTGTCCCTTCCATTCCAAGCTTCTCTGTATACAGGCTTTCCATTGGTAACAGACAGAGCTTTTCCTGTACATTTGACATGGTTGAAGAGTGGCTGGAAACCCTTGGGACAGCTCAGCATTACTTCTTCATTCTTCTTGTAACTCTCCTGGTCTGGTTCCACCTGGAGTCTGGAGTCCCAATGGGGTTTTTGGCATGTTTCTGGCAGAGGTGAAAGTAGGTCTTAGTTGGGCTGGGAGGTTTCGAGGAGGAGCAGGGTATATGGTGGGGCCTCAGCAATCCCCAGCAGTCCCTCTAGCCCCTGAAAGGAGCGGGAAGGTGACACATCCATCTGCTACGATGGAATGCCTTGGCAAGGCTGGTTGGGATGGGGCTTTCCTTGTGGGTGAGTGTCAGCTGGGGCTGGTGCCTGTCCAGGCAGGTGATAGACAAGGATGTGCCACAATTCAGTAGGGGAATGGTATCAGGAATCAAATGCCTAAGATCCAAGTGGCCCCAACATGGCATCAGAATTTCACCCCTGGCCACAGTGATGATGGAAGCTTGGGGATGGATGGACAGGGGAGAAATCGACCACAGAGCTCAGTAGGAAGCACTTCCTGACACCCTGCTTACCAATGCACACTATGTTCCCCTGAACTTGAATCCACACACCACTGTCCTTTCTCCCCAGCCACGTGTCTCCCTTTAGAGATACGGAATGATTCAATTGCTGAACCCTGTTTGCACATTTGACATGGGTGAAGGATGGCAGGAAACCATTGTTGCAGCTCAGAGTCACTTCTTCATTCTCTGTGTAACTGTCACGGGCTGGTGCCAGCTGGAGTCTGGGGTCCCACCAAGCAGGCCTTTGGCATTTGGTTTCTGTCAGAGGTAAAATTGGGTGAGGAGTACTTTTGGGAGGTTATGAGAGGAGGCTTGGGACAGGTCTCTCATGTCTCTGACTATTCACCCCAACACATACGAGTGTCATGTGCCTAGCCACTCTCCAAGCACACAGGGCTCCTTGTCACCCCACCTCCAGGACTCACAAGCCTCACTTGGATTCCACCCCCTGCCTGGGGTGTTTGAGCCCCCTTATTCTTGTCTTCCTCATGTGCAGGTGAGCCATGCTGCAGTAACAGCCTCCCACACCAGAGACAAGCCAAACCCTAGAGAAGTTTTCCAGGCAAAAAAGCAGAACCCTTGCAGCTATTCCTACTCCATGCTGAGGCAGGACATGCTGGCTGGGAGGGATTCCTCTCCTCAGGAGCACAGACCCTAGCAGGTGCCTACAGGAAGGTGGTGAGACAGAAGGAGCATTGTCACTGCCAGCACATGGGGGAAAGCCAAAGCATTCAGGTCTCCCATTCCTGCTCTGTCATGTGCATTACCGGATCACAGAGGGTCTGTCACCAGCTCAGGACCCTGGGTCAGGGTGGTGCAGGGCTGTGCTTACCTTTGCAGGTGGCAGTCTCATTCCACAGCATCTGGGTGCCTCTGGAAATGCACTGAATCTGTGGGATGGATGGCACAAACTTCCCAGCACAGCTGAGCTGCACCACTTCGTTCAAAGCATATTCGTCCTTCTTTGGGTTAAACTGCAGTTTGGGGTCCCAGCCAGAGGGAGTTTTACATTTTCCTGTGTGCACAGGCCAGGAGGCAGAGCCTGAGGGTGACTGGGCTCCAGCAGCATCCTTGAGGATGAGGGTGTTCCATCCAGAGGGCTGCCAGTCTCCCTCTCTTCAGAGGGGTGGCAGGGATGGCACCTCCCAGGATGAGCCCCATCCCCCAGATGCTTTATGCCCCTCACACCCTCAGGGGCAGTGCAGGAGGGTGATCCACAGGCCCTTCTGCCCACCCGATGCGGCACAGACATCCCAGCCAGAGGGATCCAGCAGCCTGGGCGATGCTGCTCTCTCCCAGAAATACAGGGGCTGTGGGAGCACACCAGACCCAGAGAGTCACCGCTGCCATTTCAGACTCCACAGCTTGGTCTCATGAAGTGACTGCCAGCAGCAATGGTGAATAACAGGAGTAAAGTTGCAGGTAACAAGAGAAAGAACAAAGCAATTCTGCAGTGGAAGCAATAGCTACAGGAATGAAGCAGACAGAAAATGAATTGTCTAAGTCCTTGAAAAGGGAAAAACAAAAAAATAACACCCTTCTCATCCAGGATGTTTACTGGAAAGTTAGAAAACACCCAATTTTGACGAGTTTTGTTACGTTATTCATCACCCTAGTGATGGATCCTTGCTCTTAATTGTAGTAAAAAACCCATTTCTCAGTTCATTTGCCTCCTTCTCTCAAAAAGACCACCACTCTCCTAGCATGTACCACAATTTCTTGGAACACTATGCTTTTACAGTGAAGAAAGGAAAGGATGAGTCATAGTAACGCAGGCAAGCATTGACTTCAGTAAGATATACTAATAGCCAAAGATTTTGTCTATGTCAGTATACCTGTTTTTGTCTGCCTCGGTGTGCTGGCTGTATGGATTTGCCACCAGGCACACCTTTCTGTGCAGAACTGTAAATAAATCAAATACCTTGACTCTGTGTGTTAATCAGCTTTTTCCATACTAGGTGAAAGAAGCTTTCAACTAGAGTCTGCCCGTCAGACCACCTAAGTTCACACCAGTGGCCACAAAGCTCACACCCTGTTCAGTATGCTCAGCCAACCCTCTGCACTTCACCCACAATGAGTGCCTTGTCCTGCCCTGGCAGACATGTCACCTAGTCGTGCTCACTCAGTGCAAACAAGTCCATGAGGAGACAGTGGGCATGGATGTGGCCTTCACTGAATGAGGATGAAACACTTATCTTGAGCTGCAACTGCCCACTTCCTGCCAGCCAGCACTCACCTCTTCCCTTTTCTGGCAGCGGGTTTCCATGCCATCATCGCAACCCTCCTCCCAGCTCTCCACCCCAAAGGAGAGTGATCACCAGCCCCATCCTTTTAGACCACGTGACGCAGACATGAAACATTTCCCCCCTCACTGGGGTCTCCCCCAGTGCCCTCAGGGTACACACTTCACTGACAGAAAACTACCGGTCAGACATGAAACCCTTGACTTGGTCCAAGCCTCATCAGGCATCCTCCTCATGCACTTCCCCCCTCCTGCCATTAAACACCTTGAAGTAACATACACACCCTGCCCAAGGGTGACATCCAGGATCCTTCGGGGTCTGTCCCAGACATAAGTACAGACTAGGTGAGGAGAAGAGGTTCCATCCTGCCCTGGATATCTGAGAGCTGCCCACTGCTGAAAGAGCAGCATCCCTTGGGCCACCAGTGATGGGCAGCATGACTCATGACTCATCTGAAGATTTGGCTAGCCACTTCTGCTCCATTTCCCTAAAGACAGAACATTCACAGCTCAGGTCCCCTAGCCATGCTATGCCCCATGGAGACCTCAACAGGTACCAGCAAGCCCAGGGCACAGCACATAATCACCACAGGAAAGCCCACATTCTTTGTAGGAAGAGCCTAGCAAAGACCCAGGAATTGTCCCTAACCCTCCTGGTATGGAGACAGAACAGAAGAAGCCTCTTAATGTGAACAATCCCACCAAACTACAGTTCCCTCAACCGTAGGGACGATGGGAGAGAGCAGACATCCCAGCTAACAGAGCTCACAGCTTCCCACGTCTTTGATGAACACCATCATCGCCTGTGACAGGGGTGCTGCTTGAACTGCCCAGAAAGGCCATCACTGCTCTAATTGCTCTGGATTCATCTGTCTGTTGCGTAAGAAGACCCAGCCACCTCCTGCTCCCAGCAGCAGTACCCACTTCCTAGAAGGACACTGCAAGTCCCATGTTCATGGAAGTTTTCCAGCACACTAAGGTTTCCTGCCCTCTATCCCAAACAGAGCTTTGTCCCACCATAACTTGAAGGATACCTGAGTGTCTCAGGCATGTGCAGACACCAGCTTCAGCCCTCCCATAACCTCAGCTATGGGCTGAGCAGGGTAAGGCCATGTAGCAAATATGCAGGTAGAGGAGCAGCAAAACCATTTTTGTAAGAGAGAGGCACAATCCACTCTTACCTGCTTCCTTACGTACCCACGGAGTCATAGGACCATGACGCATCTGTCCCTGTGCAAGCAACAGAAGAGCAAGGGCCAGGAAGAATGTCAGAGCCAGCGATGGCAGGGCCATCCTGGCATGAAGTCTCTGGGCAGGACTCAGCGTGAGCCACTCAGGAAAGGTGTCCGTTCAACCCCACACAGGAGAGGTGCTCACACAGAAATGAGACAGACTCACAGGGAAATCACGTGTGGTGCAAGAAGCTTCCTCTTTGGAAAGAGAGCATCCCACCAGCCTCAGTGTTGATTCTCACACATCTTCTCACAGACAGGCTCCATGCAGTCTCCTGTGTGTCTTAGTCCAGTCTTTCCCCTGGCCACCTCAGCCTCCCATAGCCCTGCTCCCACAAGCACCTCCAAAACATTCTCGCACCTGTCTCTCTCCTTCCAGATTCAGTGGAGGATGTTGAAGAACACACACCCCTGATTAATGTGCCCAAGGCCACCCTAGGCTGCTCTCATCATGCATCACTTTCTCTTTTAAATCATGGAATCATTTATGTTGGACAACACTTCTATGATCATCAAATCTAACCACTAAGCCAGCACAATAAGCCCACCACTAAAATATA
Organism: Chamaea fasciata; assembly: GCF_029207755.1. Classification (NCBI taxonomy): domain Eukaryota; kingdom Metazoa; phylum Chordata; class Aves; order Passeriformes; family Sylviidae; genus Chamaea; species Chamaea fasciata. The sequence continues at coordinate 19,654,386 of NW_027094089.1, forward strand.
TCTCTAAGTACCACATCTGCATATCTTTTAAATACTTCCAAAATTCTGTCTTATTACCTTGAACTGATCCAGCTGCAACATTCTGGCTGTTGAACCCCACCAGTAGAGTTTTCAGGTCAGACAAGCTCCTGAACCTGGAAGTGTTCTCTTTTCCTTTCTTCTCCAAACCTTTCCAGCTCTGAGCTGCTTTTTGCAGTGCCTTTTAGGATGGGAAGCACTTGACAAAGACGGTGTGGACAGTATGGGGATAAGAGGATCTTCCTGGAGTTGGAATGAGGGGTCTTGTTCCTGTTACTGTTGAGCTCAGGTAGGGTCTTTGGGTATGGGAAAGAATTCCCTAAGTGCTCTCCATTTGGGGCATGCTCACAACTCCCCCAGTCTCCTGTCCCCACAGATGTCACCACCAAGCTCTTCTCTGAGACCCTTTTCAGCTCACAAATTCTTGCACAACTTCAAGCTTCCATGAGTCCTGACTCCCTGTGCTGTTGCAGCTCTCCTGGGCCGTTCCTCTTGCAGCTCTGTGCTTTACAGAGTCTTTCCCTCTGTGTTTGCATAGATAGACAAGCACAATTGCCTTATGGTGTAACACTGTCAGTGTTCTGGGAATGGGTGCTGTCACTCAGGGTGTTTCTCACTACACAGCTGGAACTTGTTGACCCAGAGTTCCCAGCCATATGCACTGAACTCAGTATCATTGCAAATGTGATTGATGGGCTGTTTCCTGAAGGTCCATTTGGTTGTCAAAGAGCAACCAGGACTCAGACTTTCAGACTGAAGAGAGAAAAACTCACATCACCTGAAATTTACAATCAGATTTACTTCTGATAGAGAAGAATACTGGGGGCTCAAAACCATCCACAAAACCACAAGGAAAAGGAGAAGTAGCTGTGGCTTTTGATAATCAGGCTTCATGGAAAGGACTGCTAACACAGCCACCATGTTCCCCTATAGTATAGTCCATTACAGTGTCAGAACTCAAAAACAACAGTAGTGTATTAGGGTCTTATCCACCTCCCTACCTCACACCTTTCCCAAGGGAGTCCAGTGTGGGTTGTACCTAGAGATGGTGGTGTCAGATGATGGTCAGGCTAGGCTACAGCCAGGCTGGGATGTCAACCCAAAGCTGCTGGGTCAGGCTCAGACCTGAGGAGGGTAGCCCAGACAGATCCATCCCTGGGAAAGCCAGGAAGGGGCCAGTTCCCTGCACAGCACAAGCACATGACCCTGTGTGACCTGGGGGTCTGGGTCCCTACATGGTTCTGGTCCCTCTCCAGGATGCAGAGTCTGTCTCAGGGCTGCAGCCTGTGCTGCCAGAACCTAGAGCATATTCTGGCAGGGAGAACTGGAAAATGCCTACAGAATCCAGCCAGAACCCAGTCTTGAACCCTGCTGTGGGCTCTTCCTCACACTTCCAATGACTTTCCCAACTCCACCAGGCCCAAGCCTCCTTCCGCACAGGGATCTTGCAGTCCCATCAACAAGACAATGGCCCACGCTCCATGTCACCCTGAAATTAGGAACCCTCCAGCCCCCTTCCCAAAAGGAGGATAGAACACAGACATCTTAAACCCCCACAGCTCATCTACAGAACTGGGGGTAGAACCCCAGACCTATGAGCAGAAGCAGGGTAAGGGGAGCCCCAGCAGTTCTGGGGTACAGAGGCATCAGCCCTGATCATGACAGGTGACAGCCTGGTCATGATCAGTTATTATAGTCTGCCTTGGACCCAGTAAAATTTCTGGGAGGTCTGTAGGGAGCTTTGTTGGCCCAAGAGAGGGGTGGCACTGGAGCACCTTTGCTATCACCCAGGTGGTGACAGTGGCAGGGGCAGGGACTCTCTCTTGTGCAACTGGTCACCCAAGGCTACAAAGTCTAGCACAAGGCTACCATCTCTGCCCTTATGGTGGCTTGAGGAGCTGCCAGGTCTGATCCAATATAGGTGTGCTGAAAGCAGAGGTGTGACAGGGCATGTTGCAGAGTTCCCAGGAGGGCATTCCTGTGTGCTGGGCAGAGCAGGGGTAGACCCTGAGGGCTGGATAGTCCCTTTGCTATGACTGCTACATCATCTCTTCCCAGGGGAGGGAACAGGGCCTGCTGACTGCTGTCCACAGGGAGCATCTCCCCACCTTTCTGAGTTCACTTGTACATGCCTTCTCCTCAGAATCACACACCCAAGCTAGGCAAGACTCTGCCCTGGCACTGCCACCGTCAAGCAGCTCCCTCTGGAAATCTGCCAGCCCACTGCCTCCTGCTCAGGCCATTCAGGCCCTCCTGGCCTGGTGCTGCAGCCCACACCAACTCTAAATACACCCCAAATTTCCATCATGCTCAGACTGCCAGTGTCCCCCGTTTGACTGCACATTTGCTGACTGCCCAGAAAGGTATTTTTAGCATATAAAATTGGACGTAAGCAGTTCACAGCTGGGAGCAGGGTGGAGTAAGCCTGGGCAGTGGGGGTGGGATGCTGCATTTTGGTTTGAGGAAGATGTGCTCAGAAATGAGGTTTCCAGCTCTAGTATCCAAGCAGTTCCACCTCTGGCCCAGACATTACTGTTTCCATCCCCAGAACTACCTTCAACACATCCCACCCTGGTTCTTGGATAGGGAACGTAGATGTTCCCTAGGAAGCCCAGGAGGTGGGAATTTTAAGATCTCAGGTCAGACTAGCTTCCCCCTGAACTGCCTAAAGGGGAAGGCAGTTCTCATCTGCACCAAGATGAGAGTTCCTGATCTGCTCTTTCTGCCCTCGTGCTTTATACCCTCTTTCCACCATCTGCTCTCCATCACAGGTGGCATATTGTGCCAGTGGTCTCTCCAGCTGCCCAAGCAGTTTTCTATCTCCTTGTCAAACCTTTCACCCTGCACCTGCTACACTGCTCAAGCCTCCTTGCATTGCTCCCATTCGAATGTTACACACATCCCATGTGCTGACCCCAGTCATCCATAGAGAACTGATGGAGTGTTTGGCAGAGCCTGGAGTCTCTCCTTCTATCCCATTAAACAAAGGACTTGGACTTCCCCTTTATAGTTCTCAGTCTGTACAGCCTCCAAAGAACAGCAGATTCTGAGAAATTGCATATGCCAATCAGGTATCTGGGAAGAGAGAAGCGCTCAAAATATACTGATTCCAAAAGAAACTATATGAAAAGGAAAGAAAAAGTCTAACAGTGGTTTCTCCACTGAAACGAAACCACTGGCCTGGTGGAGGGGATAAGGTGGCCCAGCTGATGGTGCTGGAAGACCACAGAATCTGGTATTCTGTGATCTTCAGACCCCCTCATCCTACCTGGTGCTGCACCAATGATGCATTGGAGGAGGCATCACTGCTGCCAGTGGGACACAGAGCTGGCACAGCACCTACTTGACCTATCCCGAGATGCTTGTCCATGTCCTGGCTTTGCGAGTGCCATCAGTAGAATGCTATCTTTCCCCAAAGCACCTTCCTTCACACATGGGATACTGGAATGCCAAGGTCTTGGCTGGGCCTCTGCTCGCCCCTTTCCTCAGTGTGTGGCCTGGGAAGTGTGCTGTCTTCCCCAGCACTCAGCCCCTACCCAAAGCTTGTCATGGAATGATCCTCCACAGAGTCTGGGCAGGTGGGTAGAAGAGGAGAGAAGAGGGCACAGTGTCCTGGTAAGTCAGTGTGAGTGGTGTGGATGGCACAGTGCCCAGAGCTTAGAGAGCAGCTGCCCTTTGTTGTATAAATACGTGCATAAAGCCATGTGCATTCCAGCCCAAGATCAGTCCAAGGCCAAGATATTGAGCAGACCTACAGCAGCATCACAGCAGACCTGGAGGAAAAAGGAAGGTCCTGTCTCATGCCATAGCTTCCTGTGGGGAGCCCTATGCCCCTTCAGCCAGCAGAAACATGCTTTTATGTTCCCTTTTTGTGAGAGTCCAGGCTACAAGGCATCCACAGAGATCCTCCTGAATGACCCATAAGGAAGGGCCTGCCATGCATTGTGGTGTGACTTACATCTCAGGATCTGGGCCGGTGGTGACACACTTGGCTCACCCACAGCCTGCAGCACCAGGTGTCTGTTATAATTACCCCCCAGAGACCAGTCAGTCCAAGGCTGGTGCAATCAACCACTGTAGAACAAGGGCTCTGCGGGGTGGGGTGACCAGCCACTCATGACACAGGTGGACAGAAATGAGGTCACAGTAATCAAAGGTATTAATGGAACCAGGCTCCAGCATGCAGGACACAGTAGGACCAAAGTCCTGTGCCATTTGCATCAGCTCTGCCCTGTGCTGGAGACAGCATATATCCCACCTGCTGCCATTTGTCCTGCCTCAAGTATCCTCTGTTTCTAGTGCTGCTGACCTGGGACCATCAGCCTCATATTTGACACTAAGAGAGCCAAGCAGGACCCACCCTCTTTCCCCATTTTTGACCCACTGTGGAGTACAAGGCTGTGGATAGCCCTGTGTTGTTGCTGTCATGCTGTTGAGATGTCCCCACTTAGAAAAACACATGCACCCTTCCCTTTCCTTTGCCTTCATGGAAAATCCCAGTACACCGTGTCCATGCCAGATCCATCTTCATTTGCGGGGGTGCAGGTTTTTGATCCTGGGCCCCATGGAGTGCGCTGATGCACTTCCTCAGCAGCCAGGGTGCCTGGACTCATGGAAGAAGACAGGACACAAGGAAGGTTAGCAGGGCTGCTCACGGAGTTCACTAAACATAATGAGATTTTCAACAGCTGGGGGAAGCAATAAAGAGCTGTGATTGAATTGGCTGCAAATGGCAGCTTCCACGACAAACACGGCACAGCTGCCTTCCCTCCCCACACTTGGGAGGACAGGCCCCAGCCTGAGCTGACTCAGTCTGCCCTGCCTGGAAAAGGCACAAGGACATGGGAAAGGGCTAGGAAGTGCCTACAGTCACAGGGAACTCCCAGTTTTCTAGTGCACAGGGAACTGATCCTTTGCTTTCCAGCTCCTTCAGCACCTGGACACAGCATCACTTCCCACCCTGTGGCAATGGTGACCTCCAGTGAAGGGCACCCACAGGCATCTAGAGTACAGCATGGTCACACTGCTCCCCTGTGCCCTGGCACAGAGAAGGAAAGGCAACAGACATAGGAGGACAGGCACACAGATAAATTCTCTACCTGGACGTGGCTGTGTCCATGTTTTCTCTTGTGAATTATCTGAACAATGACGTCCCTTTAACTTGCCCTATTTAGCCCAAGCCATAGCTGTGTCAGGAAACAAAACTGCACAGTTGGATGATTACAGGACCATGGGCAGGCTGAAGAGTTACTCACTCAGTAAGAGCCTGAGTGACCACTGGCTCAATGGTGGAGGGCTCCTTGCAGCACCCACCTCTTGCTCAGGTATCTGGGAGAATAAGCAGGGCTCCACCATCTCCACCTGGCATCAGGAGAGCAGAAGGGACTGGGAGCATCTCTCTCACCCACACTGATGGGGCTGGGGTGGACTGCATCCTTCCCAAACAGAAGCTCAGTGCTCAAAGAGGAATGGCTCTCCAGCATTGCTTTCTCCCAGGTGGTTTTTTTTTTTTTGTCAGTTCTGAGATGGGTAAGGAAACCAGGGGAAGGAGGAGGACGGTGGTTTGTTAGTGTCAGGATCTCTGGGGTGAATGGGGTGTGTGGGTGTGCTCTGTAGGGTCTCTGGCAGGCACTGTGCTGAGCTAGACATGCCCTCACCAGACTTTCCCTACACATTGCAGTGCTGCTTCTGAGTACCTCCCTGCTGCAACATCAAGCCATACAGATCAAAGGGCAGTGATGAACCATGGGTGAAGGCTATGGCTGGCCTGATGTCACAGTTTAACTGCAGCTGGCAACTCAGTACCACACAGATTCTCACTCATTCTCCTTCTGCCACGGTGGGGAGGAAATTCAGGGGGAAAAATAAAATTTGTGGGTAGAGATAAGAGCAGTTTAATAATTTAAACAATGTTGTTGTTGTTAATAATAAAAATTGAAAATTATAATTGTAATTAAAAAGAGAAGGATAAAACCAGAGTGAATTAAATGAGGCACAACACACTTTCTCACCACCCACTTATTGATACCCAGCAGTCATCAGCAGCTCCTGGGCATGGTGTTCTATGGCATGGAATATCCCTTTGGCCAGTTTGGGTTAGGTCTCCTGGCCATGGTCCCTTCTGGTTTCTCATGCACCTGCTCACTGGCAGAGCATGGGAAACTGAGCAGTGCTTGAGTTAGGGCGAGCAGTGCTTGAGTTAGGGCAAGCACTGCTGAGCAACAACTGAAACAGTGTCTTGTCAACATTATTCTCATACTGAATCCAAATCACAGCACTGAAACAGCTACTAAAGAGAATATGAACTCTATCCCAAATGAAACCAGGACACTTGCTCTCCTGCAACTGGTGCTGTGGGTCACAGGCACCACCTAGTCTGAGGCCAGTTCACTCTAGTATGGCCCCACTTGTCCCAGCACTGCAGCCAGACCAGGTTCTTGGCATCTGTGCTCCTGGCTCACATCTGGCAGAACCACAAGCCCTACAGGTGTGCTGCAAAATCTGTGGGGAGTATTAGTAATTTCTTGGCAAGATATAGACGATGGAGAAAGGCTGACACAGCCTTCTGGGATGAGCGTGAGCTGCTGAGAGCCACATTTCCCAGGTCCAGGTCAAGAGGACAAGGAAAAGCCCTGTTATCTGCTGGGCAGTGTTGAAGGATGGGAGCAGAGCCAGGTATTGTGAGGTAAGGTGCTCAGGGTGGTTCAGGAGCAGGGTGGATAATGTTGGAGATGGCAGCATTGTCCCTACCTGGCATGAAGTGACCAGCTCCTGGTGATCTGTGAAGGTCCTTAATCACTGGAAGAATGTGGGCTTGGAACTGTTGGAGCAAGTCAAGAAAAGGGCTTTGGAGCTGATAAGGGGACTAGAGCATCTCCCCTATGAACGCAGGCTGAGAAAACTGGGGACGTTCAAGTATACAAGGGAAGGTTGTGTGGACACCTCATAGCAACCTTCCAGTATCTTAAAGGGGGCCTACAGGGAAACTAGAGAGGGACTTCATCAGGAACTGTGAAGGGACAGGACAAGAGGGAGTGGCTTCAAACTCAGAAAGAGTAAGTTTAGATTAGATATTAGGGAAAAAATTCTGTGTGAGGGTCATAAGGCACTGGAACAGGTTGCCCAGAGCTGTGGATGTTCCAACCCTGGTGGTGTTCAAGGCTAGATTGGATGGGGCTTTGAGCAACCTGGTTTAGTCCAAGGTGTTCCTGCCCATGGCAAAGGGATTGAAACAAGATGATCTTTAAGTCTCTTCCAACACAAACCATTCTATGATTCTGTGCAGTTATGCTCACGTGGCTGCATGTCACGTCACCCCAGGTTACACGTGGTGCAGCCACAGCCAAGAGCTGCTTGTCCCTGCTTTTCAGAGGTGATGGCTGGCTTTCTTTTATCAGTGTTCTCAATGTCTCCAATTTCACTGCCCCCATGGGGCTTCCAGGAGGCATGCACTCAGCTGGGTTCAAGCATCAGTGCCCCCTGGGCACAGGCACTGGTGTTTGCTTGAGGAGAAGCAGAGCAGGGACCTAAAATCACTGTCCAGCACTATGAAACAGAGATGGATGTGGATTCTGTCTCCATGAGTGTCACAGCACTGGCACCCAGGCATGAGAAGCATCGACAAGAGATAACAGGAGGCAGTGAGCAAATGCTGCCAGGTGCTGTGCTGACTATGCTGGAAGAATATTAATGACACAACAAATATTTGCAGCCCTCATGCTGCACACAACCCCTCAATGGCTTTGCAGTTGGAGTGACAGGGAGGCAATGGGGGCACAGCAATGTGCCTGCACAGCAGGGACCTTGCCAGTCCCTGCTGGCAGCTGGATGAGGGCTGCTGCACCCTGCAGCTATGCTGCTGGGTGTGGAACATGCATGGCCCTGCTGGGTTCAGCAGCACACAATGCACTGGGAAATGTATCCCAGCTGCATCACCTGGACTGGGTGCTGCTGGACATCACTAAGCTGGGGCTGAGTCCTTCTCCCATGTACCCTGGGCTCCTCAAACTGACAAAGCCTCCTGTCACCACGTAATGGCACCTGCTGGGTGCCTCTTCTCCTATTTCCTACAGGTCAGAAGCATAAGATGTTTTTCAGGGAACAATCGTCTCACAAGCACGCAGCTGGAGAACATACAGGACAAGGGGGTGAGGTGTGGAGATCTGCAGGGTGATGTGTGGTAGTGTGGGAAAAGAGCAGAGATCTTCTGGCACAGAAGGAAAGAGGATACTTGGGACCAAGAGGCTGCACCCACATTCTGGAGACAAGCACCAAAGGGAGTAACTTGAGTGAGCCAGTGATCTTTGTCCTGCTCATCCCTGTGTCTGCACAGCCCTTCGAGGCTGGAAAACCTTTGCACACTTTAGCCTTTTGCCTGCTCTGGCAGCACACCCCTGGCAGCAGCAGCTACTGTTGATTTTCCAGAGCATCTTCAGAGAAGGAGTCTCAGGTATAGATAGGCTCTTGCACATGGGTGCACAAAGTTCTGGCTCTCAGGCTCTGAGCAGGGCAAGGTTTTGGTCAGGGTGGATTACTGTTGGCTCACCCAAATCAGAGCTGTCTAGCAAGAACCCCAGTGCCAGAGATGCTGTTGTGGAATACAGGTTGGAGTGCAGCAAGAACCAGGTCTTCTGTGTGGAGAGCCCCTGCATTCTCACACTGCTCTGCACAGAGGCTGGCCACCCTACACCCGCAGTGTGCCCTGATCCTTACAGTATAACCCTGCACTTCTACAATTACAGCCTCCTTAGGCTGTTTGAAAGCTCCCACCCCAGCTCTGCCTGGGTGTTGCACCATTCCCAGCATGCAGGGCGAAGATGTTCACTAATCCCTGAGCCTTTTTCCCTGTGGGAGAGAAAGGGTGTAGAGCCCAGAAAGAGAAGGGCAAAGAGGACAAAGCCCCCCTCCTTTCTCCCCTGCAGATCCACGTGAGCAGAGTACAGCCAGGGAAACCTCCTTCCTGCTTTTCCTCACCAGGGATTGAGGAGTTTAATTCAGGGTTTGCTGCAGGCTCAGCCCAGCCTGACTTTGCACCCAGCGGCTCAGTGTACTTGCCTGCACCATGGGAGGGATTTGGGGCACTGGAGACTTTTAGCCATGTCTCAGCTCAGCCCTGCTGTGGCAGGCAGGAGCAGAGCGTGATGGAAATAGCACAGTAGAGTTACTAGTGCTGATGAGAGAAGGGACTGCAAATCCTGCAGCAGCAATTTCCACAGTCAGAGCCATCTCTAGGGCTTTAATTTATCCATTACAACTTAATTGGATGTAAACCCAGTCACTTGTGAGCAGTAGGAGCTCTGATCAGGCAGTGGTCCTGAGTTTCTGTCTTCAAGATGCCTCACCAGGCCTCCCCATCTCTGTTGTGGTGCCTTGACCATCAGGAATCTGCTGCACTCAAGTGGAAGGGAGAGACTCTCCTTGTTGCCCCAGCTGAGCTGGTTGTGCTTCTCTGAGCAGTGTCCCACACGACTGAGGAGCTGGTCATTGGGCTGCGGATGCATCAGCATGCTCACCTTTCAGGTGCCAGGGCTGAGCCCAGGTAGGAACCCACAGCCACCCACTGAGCAGCTGCAGCTGGACACCAGGGTGGAGGGCAGAGATCGCAGCCTCCTGTCCCCACAGGCAGATGCTGTTCTCTCCTCTCATCCATGGAGCTGCTCCTGTCATTTTTTAGGCTGTTGTCAGCAGGACAGACATGTGAGGCTGAGGAAACCTAAGAATGTGGCCTGTTGCACAGCACTCTACCCCATGGCTGCAAAAGCCTCCCTGGCACATGACAAACAGCAACCTGGCAGGCTGGAGTGGTACTGATGAGGAAAAGGATGGCTCAGACTCCGTGAGACAGGGACTGGCAAAGCCCTGTCCCTGGGCTCTGCCTCCCTACATGTAGGAAACTTGCCCTGCACAAACCCACTCCCTCTGCAGGCCTGGAAGAGCAGGAATGCCATGAATTCCTAGGGGGAGGGCAGGGCACTGTTCCCATTATAAACAAGTCGGAGGCTCAGTTCCCTGCTCTAGCCCACAGGGTTATTCTCCCTCCTGAGACAAGGAGAAAAACCCAGCCCATGGCCAAAGGTGTTTATGCTGGGCTTGGTGGCACCTGGAGTCAAGCATTGGCCAAAAAATGCCACACCAGGAGATACTCTATGTGGGCGCTTTTCCCAGCAAGAAAAGCAGCTAGAGTGGTGCAGAGCATGTGCAGCCAGTCCTACCACACAAGGAAACAGCTGGAGTGAAGCTGTCTGATGGGAGCTACAGAGTCAGGATTGTGGCAGCATGCAGAGAGGTGGCTGGGGCAGGGCTGGGCCAGCATAGGCAGGTGGATGCCAAAGAGAGTGTCAGCGTGTGGGACTGAGCAAGAGCAGATCCAGCTGCAGAAAGTCCCTGGGCAGGAAGGACGGGACAGATCAGCCTCAGAGCAGGCAAAAGGCCTGAGGTGGGTGAGCAGGAAGCAGAAGGAAACCAGGGAGAAGTGGAAGAGCTCAGGAAGACAAGGAAGGCGAAAGGGGGCAACAGGCACCGGGCATGCAGTCACTGAGAGGCTGCACTTCCCTGCTCCTCCGGAGGATAGATCCCACAGCCCCTGGGACACTATCCAGGCTGGGTGCACAGGGAGAATCAGAGCCCCCGTGCAGAGATTCAAGCCTATACCAACGGGGCTCAAACTGCCAACAGCCACTTGTATGGGGGAACTGGTTCCACGACACTGTATAGGGTGGGGCTGGACGTATGGGGAGATCAGATGAGATCTCCATGCCTTTTGTCCTTCCATCAGGGACTGGGTGTTATGAAGACAAAGAGAGTCCCGTTGCTAAACGGGGAATCCCGGCAGGACCCAGGGGAGAAAGGAAGTCCTGCACCTCCAGTGTGAATCCAGGTGGGACCCAGGGGAGGAAGACTCCCACGCCTGTAGGGCGTACACAGGGGTTGGGGACAGTCAAAGCCCTGGTGTGCCCAAGCTGTGCCCCGGGATCTCAGGACCTCATAGGACACACTGGCACGCAGGGAGACGCCCTCTCAGTACCCACCGGAGGCCGGTACCGCTGGAAGCGGACACCGCGGCGTGCGGACATCGGGCGGGGCGGGCGGGGCGGTAGGCGGGGGGGTCTCCTGCCCGGCTCGGCGGCGACGGCGGCGGGTCCCAAGGAGTTAAGGGCTGTCCCCGCCCCGGCCCCGCCCCGCCGGTGGCAGCGTTCGGGGCGGCGGAGGCGCAGCGCCGGGCCGCGGCAGGGGTCGGGGGGGCGCCGGCGCCGAGCCATGAGCGCGGAGCGCCCCGGAGCGCCGCCCGCCCCGTGCCGCCGCCGCCGCCGCTAGCATCGCCCCGGGGGCCGGGAGAGCGGCGGCGCCCCGGCCGCGCGGCTGCCCCGGCGGGGATGTGAATGGCGCTGGGGGTGCTCGGCGGGACCGACATGGAGTGGGAGAAGCTGCCGCGGCGGCCCGGGGAGGGCGAGGGGGAGGCGGCGGGGCCGTGGCCGGGCTGCGGGCGGCTGCGGCCCTCCTCGTACCGGGCGCTGCGCAGCGCCGTCTCCACCCTGGCGCGCATCGACGACTTCTATTGCGAGAAGATCGGGGCCGGCTTCTTCTCCGAGGTCTTCAAGGTGTGCGGGGCGGAAGCGGGGATGGCGGTCCGCGGGGCATCCCGCCGGGATCGGGCGTCCCCCGAGATCGCGGCAACACATAGCCCCGGCCGCGCCCTCGGCTGGGGACTGCGATCCCCCCCTCCAGCCCCGGCAGCCGGGGGAGGCTGTGGTTGTTCGAGGTGGTGCCGTGCAGAGGGGACGTGGGAACGCCACCGCTCGCCCCGTCCCGGCCGGGGCGTTGTGCCTCCATCCCCCCGAGCAGGGGGAGGGGAGCGCCGGCTCTGTTTACAGCCGGGGAGGCTGAGCACTCCCAGCGCTGCGCCGTGGATTGCGCGAGGGGTCGGGTGGTGGTCAGCCGAGCCCCGCGGTCGCCTGTCAAAAGGCTGGGCAACCGAGCCCCCCCAAGGTGTGCCTGTGGCAGAGAATCCAGGTAGCGTTCCTAGCCACTCCAAGGTGATGTCCGGCGTTGCCGGGCCTGCTGAGCAGGTGATGTGCAGGATTCCGCACGGGAGCCCCACGAAGGTTTTTGGCTGTGAGGCAGGGATGTGATGCCGTAGAACAACAGCACGGGGCTGAGTCCTGGCTGGGCCCCCAGAGCTGCCTTTGTCCTCCATCCCCTCTGGGACTGTCAGGGTGGGGATGCGTATGTGTGGCCCATGCCCCGAACAGGGGTGTGAGGGTGCTGGTGGGGAGCTCAGGGTCTCCAACAGTGAGGCAGAGGTGCACGGTGGCGTTAGCCTGCCAGCCCAGTGCACTGCTGCTGGGGACGGAGGGCTGTGCCTCGATGTCACCGCCACCACTCCCGGCAGAGGGGAGGTGTGTGCATGCGTTGTTTTGAGCCTCGCCATCACTTAAGGTGCCATAAGCCACTGGGCTAGGACTGCCCTTAAGTGGTGACGTAGTAGTTTCATATCCCTCAAAGTGCAGCTTAGGGCTGGGCACAGCCCCCACTGCCACAGTCACTGGGGTCACAGGCAGCACAACCGGGCATTCACCCTAAGTACCTGGCAGTACCCTAAGGTCCCTCTCCAGTCCTGACACTATTCCCCGCTCTGCAGGGAGACCCCAAGACCTGTCTCCTCTTCAGCCACAAAAGAGGTATCCTGTGAGGGGCCATGGAGAGTGTGCAGAGAGGTCCCTCTCCTCCATGCTCCCTCCTGGAGCTCCCAGTGGAGCCATGACCTCCCTGCTGGCTGGGTTCCTGCTATTGATCTCTGGCTTGGAGTGCACAGCAGCATCTTGAAGCACAAGGAGACATTTAATAATGTCAGGCATGGGTATGGCTTTTTAATAATGGATGCTCCCATGTCTCAGCAAAGCCATGGTCTTTTCTTGCCTCGTTGTTTGTTTTCCCCATCTCTGCGGGAGCCACAAAATGCTCCTTCTCTCATACATTGTTTAGGTTCTTGTGGGGCCGCTGGCATGTAGGATTTGGGGGACTGGCAAATGTTGAGGGGTGGGAAGGGGATCAGGATCAGTAGTTGACATGTGTGTATGGTGGCAAGGAAGCAAGGACGGGAGGGGGCCAGATGGGGCTTTGTGCTCATGTGGTGGGTTGAATCCAAGAGCTCAGCGGGATGGTGGGGTAAGCCTGGGATCTGAGCTGAGGTTTGGCCGCCAGAGCTTGCAAGGAGGACAGAGCTTGCAAGGACAGCCCAGAACCCATTTTCCTTTCACCTCCCTTGTTCCTTCTGTAGCTTTCCAAGGCTGTGGGCACTTGAATCTGCCTCCTCTGTGTGGCTGCTGAGTCCTTCATCATTCCAGCCTTGGTGGGTGAGGGGGACAGGGAGGGGACCTGGACGTCTCTGCCCCTGCAAGGTAGCTCAGTCCTGTTGTGCAACTGAGCCAGGTCCGGGCAGGGTGCTGACAAGCATCTGAAAAGCCAGAGGGCTCAGTGTGTCCAAGCCCTGGTGTCCCCAGTGAGCCCCTCAAGTCAAGCACCTCTCTCAGAAACGCTGTCCAGAGCAAACAGGAGATACCAGTGATAAGAGGCTGCTCTTTTTCATGGCGCTTGTTCATAGCTGATCCCCCACTGTGCTGCAAAGCAGGGCTGTTTTCCCTCTGTAGCAGCTGGTTCTCATTGCCTTCCCCTGTGCAATTTCAGAGGCACTAGCCCCCCCATTTTCTCAGATACACAGACATTGCAGGAAGCCACCTCTCTATTTCCAACTGACTGAGCAGATTGAGCCGGGTTGTTTGTGCCAGGCATTTTCTCCAGCCCTTAAACCACTGTTGCATCTCTTCCCTAAATCTCTCTCTTGCTTTCCCATATGCTGTCTTCAGCAGACACGGGGGCTGTGGGCAGCATCCTTGGGGCTGTATTCAGAGGTCGTCATTCATCTGAATCTCAGCCTCATGCGCTGATGTTGCACATCCTCTTGGAAATGCCATTTCCCAGGGTGCAGCTCTGTGATGTGCTCTGCCCGGCACCCCATTTCCATGGCGTTTTGTGTGTGCTCATGTGGATTAGCAGCTCCCAGCATGAGCAGAGCTCAGGAGAGGGTATTGGCATCACTGTCACTTGCCCGTCTCCCCTTGCTTTCCGACCAGCCTTTGGGATTTTCTATTTACTTCCAATTTTCCGGTGCAACTAATGGAGCAAGTCCCTCCCTCTTATATGCTGCCCTTCATCAGGGACCTTGCCGTGTTTTACAGAGCAGAATGAAGCAGCATGACACTGGTGGGGAAACGAAGGCAAGCAGGGAGGAAGTGAGTTGGCCAAGGTCAGCCAGCCATGGCAAGGCTGGGAGCAGCCGTGGCCCCACAGTTGCCGCTCAGGAGTCCTGGGCATGGGAAATGTGTTGTGCTGACCTGCTGGAGACCTGCCAGCCCCTCTCCTGCTCTACCATGGGGCATGCTCCAGGCTTGCCAGTCAGAGCAAGCAGTGCTCTGCCACCACAGTGCAACACTGGCATTGCCCTGGCCCCTGGTGTGCCCAGAGTGCCTCTCCTGGGAGAACAGGAGGTGGGATTTGCTGATGCTCAAACACTCTGCAGGAGCAGGTGCTTTGTCTCTTCCACAGAGAAAGTCTGTCTTGACTGATTCTGCCTTTTCCATTTGATGAGCACGTTTTCCAGTCCCACCCAGTTGTGTTATTGGAATTCCTGTGAGCTCAGACGCAGCTGTTGTGGGTGGCTGTGGGGTTACCAGTGGCATTGCTACCTCTCTTGTCCCCCCTCCCATCTTCCCCAAGGAACTCTCTGGGGTGACTGTTGCAGGACGGTGTCCCCGTGTGACTGTGCCTTGCCTGTGTGGGGCAGGGGGCAAGGAAATATGCAGAGAGTGGGGCTGTGTTCCAGGCCGTCCCCAGTGCAGGGTGCAAGGGGGCTGCCTGCTGAGACCTCCGGGTGGGGAGATGTCAGGGAGCTTTGCCCCATGTCTAGACAGGAGTGCCGGCTGTGGGGAGGGAGCAGGCTGTCTGCTTGCTCTGATTAGCATGCTCTTTAAATAAGACTCTAATTTCCGCTGTTAAAAGAGCTCAGATCCCTTGTGCCCAGGCTGGGGCTGCCGCCAGCCCGTCCCATCCCCCAGCCCTGTGTGCTGGCGGCAGATGGGATGGGGACCGACATACCACGGCACCCTGGCTCAGCCGCAGTACCCCCATGAAGTGCCCAATGGACCAGCCATGTGGGATGCCAGGGAGCATCGGTGAGGGGTGAGGGCTTGCCTGTTTCCTGGGTGGGGGAAAAATGGCATGCCCTCTCCCCCTGCAGCCCCCCACGGCTGCTGGGCTGAGCTCAGCTCCAGGGAATGCGCTGGGATTCCTGGGCACCATGCCAGAGTGCATGAGACAGGCAAGAGGAGACACCTTCCTGCCCGAGGAGGTTGTGCTGCCTGCTGCCTTCTCTGGATGTCAGTGAGGGAGGAAACTCCCTTAGTAGGGGGCTTCAATCCCCCTGCAGTCATGGCAGGTGCCCTTTGCTGCTGTGTCTACGTCAGAGTGCAGCCAGGGTGCTGGGCTGGTGCTAGCACCTGGACAGACTGGGTAAACTGGCCAGTGCCTGTGGGAGTCGTGGAAAGTGAGCATACTCCTTCCCTGCTGTACCAGGTATGGACTGGCTTTGAGCCAGAGAACTTGCAGGGGAGATGGCAGAACAGGGCCTTGCAAGTGAGCTCAGGGTTTTGGACAGCCTCAAGGACATCATGCCCCATGGGGATGGAGTCACAGAAAAAGACATCAAGGCAGGGCTGTAATGGCCAGGAGCTTCTGGGATACCTGGGATAATTCCTGGAGAAGCAGCTTTCACCAGACCTTCTCTCCCCCAGGCTGCCTCTCCTCCAGTCTTAAGGTCCAACACCACGTGACTCACTCAGATCTCACTCAGCCTATTCCAGTGGCAGGTGCTTTTTAATGAGGAATTAAGCTACGGGCACCTTCCGACCATGGGGGGGGGCTGAGCTGGTGCCCACCAGATGCTGCTCCCTGATGCGGGGCTACTGCTGCTTGCAGGGAGCTGGCCAGCCCTACGGCACATGGCCACTGAGTGCCAGTATTATGCGTGCTGCATGGCATTCCTGACGTGGGCGCGTGGCGCCGGAGCCTTGCCGCCTCCAACCATCCCAGTGGGGGTGAGCCTGCCTGCGCCACTGAGCCTGGGTCCTGCTGTCTGGCAGCTGCTGGTGCCAGCCAAACTGACCAAGCCAGTCCTGCCAGTCCCACATGGCGTGGGAAGGGAAGAAAGCGCTGCCACCAGGAGAGGTGGGTTTTGCTGGGCAGCACCTAGTGCTAGAGGCTTGGCAAGGCTGTGGATCCTGCTGGCCTTGTCCAGGCTCTGCCTTCCTCAACCCCCAGCTCTGGGGAGCTAGAGGGACTGAAGGAGACTGTGCCCACCCTGCTTTGGTCACATGGGCCCCCCCTTAAAGCCTGCACTGAAGCCTGGCTGTGAGCCCAGTTTCTGTTTCTGTTGCTGCCTCAGCTGTCCCACCGACAAGGATGGGGTGGAGGAAAGACTGGGATGGTTGAGATGTGGTGGGGTTGCCCCTTGCCCTTGGTCCAGGTGTGACCAAGGAGTCCTTGGGCATCAGGATGGGGTTGGCAACAGTTCCAGGTGCTGCTGGGCAGTGGTGTGGTGAGCAGGGTAGTGAGCACAGGGAGGACTTGGAGCACCATTAGATGGAACGCTCTGGGTGCTCCCCACAGCAGACACTGCAGTGTCACCCTGGGACAGGCTCTCCCTGAATCCAGGAGCTCAGTATGTCCAGTGTTCAGCAAGGAGGCATGGGGAAATCCACCTTCCCTTCTCCCTGCAGCATGGTGGGGTGCCAGGATAGGGGCCTGTGGTGGCAGGTGTCTGGGGTGTCCCCTTCCCACTCAGGGTCCATTTCTGAGCTCTGCTGTCACGTGGCCCCTGTCTCTGTGTCAGGAGTGCCAGCTGGCTGTCTGGGGCTCGCTGGAGGTGACGCAGGTGTAACTGGAGCGGGATGCCTGCAAGCAGGTGTCTGCTGAATTATTCAGAGCCTCTCCATGAGCTCAGTGAGCCGATGGTGGCACAGCACAGTTATTCCCTCTCACTTCCACTCTGACTGGGACTGGTTTGGCGTCAGTACACACAGACATGTCGAAGGATCTTCATAGAGCACTCGTTTCCCCCAGGCCTTTTTGAAGGGATGTACTGCTCCCCCATCCCCTGGGTATTTTCTGTTGGATAGATCCCTATCATGGCATGCACCCCAGGAGCCAGCCAAGGGGTGAGAGGAAAACCCTTGAGGGCCCAGCATGCCAGCCTCCCTCTGCTGTGGTGGGGACAAGGGCCAAGCTGTGAGCAGGATGGGGGTGCTGGGGATCCTGCCTCCGAGTGTTTTACACTGGGAAGGCCTCTTCCCCCTGTGTTTTGCCTGGGAAGGCAATCCCTGAGGTGAGGGGTGTTGTGGGGGTGTTGTGGGGCTGGCCAGGGGCTGGCACCGGCTCAGCAGCCTCAGCCAGCATCGACTAAAAAGGAGAAGAGCAGGGAGCTGACGGCAGTGCTGAGGAATGCCTGCGCCTCCATGCACAGTTCTGTGTCTTCTGGGGGGCAGCTGGGGTCCACTGGGTTGTTCCCTTGGGCAGCTGCTGCTTCAAGGCAGGGGTGGCATCCCACCCCCAGCACCTGCTCAGAAGGGACCCTCAGCACTGGCTTGGCCCCCCCATAACAGTGCTAGGTTAGGGCATCCCATGTTCTTCCCTTGCCCTGCACATGCCAGGGAGCTGCAGATGCACAGGGTGTCCGTGCTTGGCCATGCTCCATCTGCTGTTCTTGGCGGGGGACCAGGCCCCCAGATCGTATGACAGTGTCAGGCTGGGGCTGGCTAAATATACAGCTCATCCAAGCTCCATGCCCTGCCAGACTAGGGTCAAGCACTACAGCAGTTGGCCACACCTAGAGCTGGTTCTGAGGGGCAGTGTGCCCCCTCTTTTCTTCACCCCATGCTGGTAGGGTCTGGCTGGGTGGTGCTGACCCAGAAACAGTCCTTCCTGATGCTCCCCAATCCTGTACTTGCCTGTCCTTGTGGTAGACGTGGGCTCACAGCTTGTGGGAGATGTTGTTGCCTCTTGGGAGTTCAGGGCAGTGTACCATGGCGTAGGGAGCATAACAAGCAGGGTGCCCCCAGGAAGGATGGGGCTGTGTGTCATCAGTACTGGGAGTGCTTGGAGATGTGGGGAAAGTGCCCCCTACCCCTGGTGGTCTCTGTAGTGCCATGGGACCCTCTGGAGTTGGGGTGGGAGCTGGGTGAAGCCTGGTGTCCTTGGGGGCTGCAGAGGTAGGTGGGGCTCAGCCTTCCCTGCATCCCCCTCCAGGTGCGGCACCGCCAGTCGGGGCAGATCATGGTGCTGAAGATGAACAAGCTTACCAGCAACCGGGGCAACATGCTGCGGGAGGTGCAGCTGATGAACCGCCTCTCGCACCCCAACATCCTCAGGTAGAACTGCTTCCCCACTGCCGGTTCCATTGCCCCCCTTTTCCCTAACCCAGGGGTTTGGAGCTACTGCTGATGCTGGATAAGCTCATGGGGCTGGTCCCTGCCACAGCCATCCTCAGGTCCCCTCTATCTCACAGGTTCATGGGGGTGTGTGTGCACCAGGGACAGCTGCATGCACTGACAGAGGTAAGAGTGTGACAACAGTCGTGAGTGTTGGGGTTCCTGCAAGCCTGGGGAAGGGACAGTGGGGACACATTCTTGGCCATTCTTGGCCTATGACATGTGCAGGTACGGCCTACTGGGAGGCTGTGGTGTGGGGTGGTTGGAATGTGCATTAGGATGAAAGATGGGCATCCAGTGTTATGGGGGGAGGGATGCTGTGATGCGATGGTCCGGCTCTTCCCATCAGTACATCAATGGTGGGAACCTGGAGCAGCTGCTGGACAGCCCTGTGCCCCTCTCCTGGTCCACGCGTGTCAAGCTGGCCCTCGACATTGCCCATGGCCTACGCTACCTGCACTCCAAGGGCATTTTCCACCGCGACCTGACCTCCAAGGTACGGGATGTTCCAAGGCACCACATTGCCCTTGTTGTCCCATACCTGTGTTGCTGCATTGCTGCCCGAAGCATGGCGGGTTGGGGAGCGGGAAGCTGTGCTGTTCTGGGGCATCCTGAAACTGGTGGCCAGGGAGGCAGGGCTGGTGCAGTTGGTGTGACAGGTCCTCCTGTGCCCTCAGAACTGCCTGGTACGCTGCGAGGCCAGTGGCTACACAGCTGTAGTGGGTGACTTCGGCTTGGCGGAAAAGATCCCCACCTACAGGTATGTGGGCAGCATCCACCTGTCCATCTCCATCCTTGGAGCCCCCTCAGAGCAGAAGCTGGAGAGAGATGGACACTGGGGAGGCAGCTAGAAGGGTAGGAATGGGCGTGACTAGATAGTCCCTGGCAGGGGGTACTCCAGGAGCAGTTTGGGAATGACTAGGAGGGGATGAAGAAGGGGGTGGTGTGATTGGGGAGAGATGAGTTTGTAGGGTGCATGGAGGAGGGTTTGCCCAGGACGGGACATTGAGATGGTGAACTGGGCTGCCACAGCAGGAGGATAGGAGGCTGGACATGTGGGGGACTGGGCAGCCTCTGATGTTCTACCATGTCTCCCAGTGAGGGCAGTGAGAAGGAGCCTCTGGCCGTGGTGGGCTCCCCGTACTGGATGGCACCCGAGGTGCTGCGTGGGGAGATCTACAATGAGAAGGTAAGGCTGCCCTGCGTGGGGCTTTACTTAGGCTTGTGCTGCCAGTGGTTTACAGAGTTTGCAGTTCTGGGGTGCACCTAGAGGGAAGGAATTGGCAGTTCCTCTGGTGATGAGGTGCCAGTGCCCAAGTGTGGTTCTGCAGGGAGGAGAAGGGCTGAGGACTTGCAGAATGGTGGGCACATCACCTCAGGGCTGCAGGGCACCCCCATGACTCCCCACTCTCTGCAGGCTGATGTGTTTGCATATGGCATCATCCTGTGTGAGACCATCGCTCGTGTCCCAGCTGACCCCGACTACCTGCCCCGCACTGAGGTGATTCTATGGGATGGGAACAGGGGGAGTTGTGGGTTGCAACACTGGGGATGGGACCACTTCATCAAGCAAGGCGGGCCATTCTGTGTTGGGCAGAGACCCATGTGCAGGACTGGTCCCACATCTCAGGGCCGGGGTGCTGTGTTCCACTTTCTGCCCAGGGAGGGATGGTCTCTGCCGGTAACCTCAGAACCCATAGTGAGCCTGAAAAGGAGAACAGGGCAGTTGGATCCAGGCAGAGAGCAGAGGCAATATCTGTGTCCTAGCATCCACCAACCTTAGCTCAATTTGGGGTGACATCAGGATTTTCCCCGTGCTGTGTCCCAGCTGGGGTGCATCTGGGTCCACAGCCCTGTGTGGCTGCACAGGGGTGAGGGGGCCAGGCCATGTTGGGTCCCCTGGGCCTTGTGGTGCCCCAGGAGACCCAGCCTTACTCTTCTTCCTTTCCCTGGTGCAGGATTTTGGTCTGGACATCACCACTTTCCGCACTATGGTGGGAATCGACTGCCCAGCAGCCTTCCTCCAGCTGGCTTTTCACTGCTGCAATGTGAGACTTCCACCTCCACTGTTTGCCCTTCCCTGCCAGGACAGGCAGGCAGGACAGGCTGCCTTGCCTGCTAACAGGGAGAGCAGGGAGCCGCCTTCGCTGTGCAGGGCTCCCTGGGGTGCTTGAGGAGGCACAGACCTGACAGGGAATCCCTCCTGCCCGCAGATGGAACCCACCTCCCGCCCCTCATTCCTGGAAATCACGCAGTGCCTGGAGAGCATCCTGCAGCGCCAGCTGGGTGCCGAGGGTGTCAGGGACACCCTGTTCGGCATCGGGGAGAGTCTGCCTGCATCTGGAACCGCAGCCACACTCAGTGGTACGTGGGCACCTCGGGGACAAGCCATAGCAGGGTGTAAAGATGGGAGAGTGTGGGGTTTCCCATTCTACCCCATCAGCTATAGGAGGAGATGGGTGTGTGGGTCTGCAGGATAGAGCTGGTCCCTGTTCCTCCCTTGCAGTGTGCTCCTAAGTTGTTGGGTGCCCAGCACCCTATCGCACCCCACATGGGCCGCTGCTGGCTGCTGGTAACACTCTCCTGTGCCCATGCCTAGGAGTGGCCAGGAGGTCAGCCAGCCACACCGAGCAGTTGCCCTTGCGTGAGCTGGGGACACAGCACCTGCAGCCAGACCAGCGCCTGTCCCGCAGCCAGTCTGACATGTTCCCTTCCAAGTCACCCACCCTGCTGTGTCCTCTGGAGGCTTGCAGCGGGGCCAGGTCCAAGGAGACATCCCCCCGTGTCAACCCCTTCTCCCAGCGTGAGGACCTGAAGGGGGGGAAGATCAAGCTCTTTGATACACCGAGCAAGTCGGTCATCTCGCTCACCTTCGACCTGCCCCCCCCTGCCCCACTGCAGCTCAGCAGCCCTGTGACGCCTGAGCCTGCCATGGAGGTCCAGTGTGACTTCTCAGCACCCACCACCAGCCCCCGCAAGTGCCACTCTCTGCCCTCCTCTCCTGAGCTGCCCCACCGGGGGGAGCTGGAGCTGGGTGTGGGGTCCTCTCATCCCACTGACGACCCCCAGCCTCGCACCCTCCTTCCTCCCTCGGCACGGGGAGAAGCCTCCATCCCCAGCTCCAGGGCAGAGGAGCAGATGGACTGCGGCCCAGACAGCTCTGAGCCGCCGCAGTCCACCGTGCTCCCTCTCAAAAGCAACTTCATCCACACTTCATCCTCGGGCACACGGCCCTGGCAGCCAGACGTGCGAGCCCCCAATGGGCTCCTCATCAACAACAACCACGTGATGGTCAGCAAACCCCTGGCCTGGGGCAGTGGGCTAGAGCATGGCTGCTCTGAGCTCAGCATCTCCTGTGCAGCAGCACTGGAGCGAACGGAGCGCTCGGCCATGCTGCCTGGGCACAGCTCTGGTGCCATGCTGGAGCAGGATGAAGTGCTGCCCTGCCCCGGCTGCTGCCTGAGTCCCTTCAGCTTCAGCTTTGCCTCCATCTGCCACCGGCCAGCGCCCAGTCCACCCCGCTACCAGAACCTCAACTGCGAGGCCAAAAGCCTCATCTGCCATGATCGGGGCCAACACGAGAAAGTCCCGGGGCCAGTGCTGGCTGAGCCCAGCCTGAAGCTGCCAGAGGCACAGTCCTAGTGATGGGGACCCTGGGGAGTGGGGCTGAATCTAGCTGCCCCTTGCACCCCTCTGCAGCCACAGCACTGGGCAGTGCAGGAGCCTGGCACATCCCCACAGTCTGTCATCACTCAGCACGTGGTGGCCACCAGTGGCCATGATGCCAAGTGCTGTGGCTGCCGCAGCGCTGCCCAGGCACTTGGGCGCCCACTCCACCAGGATCAGCCTTGGGGATCTGCAGGGAACCCTGGAGGTGGGCTGGGTCTCTGCTGGGGACCAAAGTGCAATAACACCGCTGCCCTAAGCACTGCCCCAAGCGGCAGGGCTGGTACCCCGCGGGGGCCTTGGGGCTCAAGCCCTGGATCCAGGACCCCCTTTCTCCAAGGGCTCACTCCTCTGCAGGCTCTGGCAGAGGGGTGTACAATGAGCCTGCTACCTTGGGAGAACAGGGAGTCCCCTGCTCCCAGGCGGGTGAGAGGGACTGGGCTGGGGTAGAGGTGTCAGCGTGTGTATGTATGTTTTTGGGGATCCTGGGGGGCTGGTGGGTGAACCCACATGTGTCCACAAGAGTGGGGAGCACAGCCAGTCCCTGACATGGGGAGAAGAGGGCAGGGGACTGTAGAGGGGCAATGCCCATGGGCAGTGCACGGGGAGGATTGCCAGGATTGCCAGGTTGTTCCCTGCCTGACTGATGCTGAGGGTTGGGCGCTGAGCCAGCACAGCGCCTCGCATCCTTCTGGCACACAGGTTTGGGAGCAGGATGCTGGCAGAGGGGCCAGGATGCCATCCTGGCATCATGGGGATGGGGCCAGTGGGCAGCACAGCTAGGCTGCCTGGCCCCCGGCAAGGGTGGGAGCCGGCTTTCCTCCCTCCTGCACAATGCACTGGTGAATGCAGAACTCTTTGTTTTTTTATTATTATTAATAATAATTGCTAGTAATATATACCCAGCTTATTTAAAGTGTTCATTAAAAACTGAACGTCCCATAAACTCGGACTGCTGGTTCTGTCTCTTGGATGCACATCAGATGCAAGCCCAGAAGGTTGCATGGTCTTGCCTGGGCATTCTGGGGAATTCCTCCAGGACTGCAAACCAGCCTGGCTCAGCCCACGATCTCAACTTCCCTAAAGCACCCATCTCAACTGAGCTGGTTTCAACAAGTTCCCTTTCATTATTTAGGTTCTTTGGGTTCATGCCTTTGAGTCTGTGTTTGCTGTAGTATACAAGAAAACAAAGAGCAGATGAACTGGGTCTCTTTATTGCTATAAAGTGGGTTTAGCCAGCAGACAAGAGAGGTGAGTGTCACATGCCCCGTCCAAAAGCCTGCCTTTAACACCCTTTTGTTCTTCATACAAGCTCACTCACATAACAGTTCATCAACTATATATGGCACACACATCCCCACCATAAACCAAGAGCATTTTCGCCTGGTTGAACATAACTTCCGCTGCTCTCACCTGGCTAAAGTGTTAAATCAGGGCTATTTTGCCTAATCTTCACATGTGTGCAGCTATTTAAAGTTCTGATGAGTTGTCTCGCAAAGCATCAGCCTGCTACAAGTGCCTGAGTTAACTTTTGCTTTTGAACGGCACAACACACCATGGGACCCTAAAGGTCATTGCTCTACTTTCTAATTAGCGCAAAAAAAAAAATCCCCAAACGTCAGCACAGGCGCTGGCCAGTTCAGACTCAGCTTCCCTCCTTAGGTGCTGAGGCTTTGCAAGGCCTGTGAGTGCTAGGTTGTCCGAAAGCTATAGCCAAGCTTCTCCTGCGATGAGATCAGGCAGACCCCGTTACTGCTGTGGGGAGGGGACTGTGAGGGGGTGGGGCTGTGCTGTCCCCAGCGCCTGCTCCCGGCTCTCTCCGTGCTGGGGATGTGGCACAGCTCCAGCGCTGAGTATCAGTGATGCATTCTCTAGCCGGTTCTGAGCTTCCCATTGCCCACCAGCCGTTGTGCTCAGGAAGACCCAGTGTCCCTTGGAGGTGTGGGGTCGGCTCTGGAGCCTCGACCACTCGGCCAAAGCACATCAGCTGGAGGCAAAGGGCATCAGTGGGAAGGACCTGGGTGGCCCAGGGGCAGTGGGCCGTGAGAGGGAAGTGGTTGGCTGGAATGGATGAGACATCCTGGGCAGGGACACAGCAAGGCTGGAGCAGAGGCGGTGCAGGCTGCAGGTGCTGCAAGGGATAGCAGAGGAGGGTGAGGGTGAAGGTGAGGGTGAGATGCTGCCCAGCCTCCACCACATGCAACAGGGCTGGGAAAGCACCTCGCCAAGGGTTTTCCCCATCTTGCCCCTTTGCTGAGTTACAGCTTCAGCTGTTGAACTACCTCAGACCCAGAAGGCCCGTGCTAGTGAAGGGATGGGGGCGGGCTCTCTCCAGCACATGGAGGTGACTGCATTCCTCTCCCTTTCCAAGGAAGGGTGTCAAAATGCCCCAGGCAGAGCTGCTTTCCTCCCTGTAGGCACACCCTACAGGGCCCCTGTGTCCCTGACTCAGCAGGACTCACCACAGCAGTGCTGGGGTCAGCAGCCATCATCACTTGAAAGGAAGGCTTGGCCCTGCTGCCTTCTCACAGATCCAGAGGTGCAGGTCATTGGGACCAGTGCACTGAGCAGGTTTGATGCTCCCACGGCTTATTATGGCACAGGTTCCATTTGATTTTGACTGCCACGGCCTGAATAGGAAAACAACACATCAGGCACTGACATGTTCTTTCTACAAACCCTGCTGAGGCAGCTGCGGCTGCTGACAGCTGCCTTTTGTACACTTGGCAGAGGAGGGGTTGGATGCTGCAGTCAAAGGGGGATCCTCCATTCTTCTCCTACTGATTTCACAAGCTGAAGGCTTAGCTGATGCATCCCTGCACTTCCTCAGGCAGGCTGAGAAACACTGTAAAAGGTTTGCAGTGCTTGCGACACCCCTTTAGCCTCCCCCCTCTCAGCCTCGCTGCTGGGGGTTGTTCCATGCCTGCAGTGGGGAGAGCCAGGTCCTCCTCCCTGGAGGCACATGGATGACCAGAGGGCCTGGGCTGAGCCCTGGGTCTGCTTTGGATGCAGCTCCTGCGGTGGGGCTGAGGATGGAGGGCCACATACCCAGAACCTGGCTAGACAGAATTTTCCTCCCCAGTGCTCTCAGACACTGCAAGAGGAAGCAGAGGCAAGCTGAGGAGGTGGTGCACGTGGCAGGGAGGAGCCCAGGAGTCTCCACAGACAGGAAGGCTTGATCTCCCGTTGGAGAGGAATCAAAAGGGCATGTGGGGGATAGAGATGGTGCTCAAACACCTTGTTTAGGCCCCAAATAAAATTTGGGGTTTCTTCTGTCCACTCTTGCTGCCTCCTGCTTCACATGCCCTGCGTTTTACCCACCTCCCTGAGTCTTGGCTTTGCAGTTGCATGTCCTCTAAGCATCTCATCACATCACTGCACCCACCTTCCCTCAGTCCCTGCTGTTCTGATGCTCTTTGTTTCCCAGGGCCTGTGGCTAAAACTAGGTACTGGTAGGATTTAAAATGCTTCCTAGAGCCATGCCAGAGAAGGGAAGTTTTGGCAAGAGCAGTGCTGCCACGTACCTTTCATAAAGGGAGCCATCCACCCAGAACCAGGCCTCTGAGCCCCCCTCGCTATCTGGGTCCTCCTCCTCCAGCCAGCCATAGTCGTACCAGGGAAAACTGCCCTTCTGCAAGCCAATCCAGTATGGGACATCCGCATTCTTCAGGAAGGTCTGGAGCAGAAAAAGTGCTTTTCCATGTGCTATTCCACAGCACCTATGTACTGCAGTACTATGTACTTCACGGCAGGGTGATCATCTCTCCAAGGAGCCCCTGGGCTGGAGCTTCTTGAGGCAGGACAGCAGAGCAACCCTGGTGCCCTGCTCCAGCTTGGGAAACATCCAGGGGTGCCAGAGTCTTTCTATCCCATGTCAACTACCAGCCATGTGCTCCAGAGAACAGCCTTGCACCCTCCAATGTTTTTGGCAGGACAGGGAGACCCCAGAACTATGCTAGCCCATCTGGGGACTTCATGGCTGGATACACCACCTCCTGCCCTCATCTCCCCCAGGACTTTACCGGCACAGTCCAACGACTCCAGGATTTGGTAACCAGGAGCTGAGAATATGTCTTCTCACACTCATCTCTGCTGTCTTCCCATGTCTTCTTCTCTGAGGAGATGAAGAGGCACTTGCCCCTGTACAGCAGCCAGCCTGAAGGGCAGCAATCTGTGGGTAGGGGCACAGATCAGAGGTTTGCTCAGCCACAGATGCCCTGGGGGGTAACAAGGAACAGCCCCACACCTTCCCAGCAGACATTACAGACTCAGCATCTGCTCCAGACATAGCTTCAGCCCTTGGACCACCCTGTTCCCACCATGTGGTCAAAAAAGCCAGTACCTGCTCCTTGGCACCTGCTGAGGGGTCCCAGTAATCTGGAGCACCCGCTCCCTACTCCATCATCACCCTACCTATAGCTGTGCAGGAGCGCAGGAGGGCCACGGTGTTCTCGCTGTTGTTGAGCCTCCCCTGCACCTCCTGCACCTCCCTCTCTGTCTTGCCCAGGACCCCCGTGACACGGCGCAGCTCCACATTCAGTCTGTCCAGCTCCAACTGGCTGATGTTGCCCTCATGCCACGCTCGCTGCAGCTCTTCTCTGGCCCATGCCAGCTCCAGTTTTGTCTGCTGCAGGCTCTGTTCCCGTGCACTCAGCTCCTGTGACAGGCGGCCCTGCTTGGATGCATGCACACGGGAGGTGTCCTGCAGGCTGCGGGTGACCTGCCAGTCTGGGGACAGAGTGGGTAAGCTGAGACATGGGCATGGGACAGTTTGGATGTGGGACTGACCCTGCTTAAGGCCAGTGGGATGGGCAAGGCAAGGCAGGGAATTATCCATGATGAATGGGAAAGGATGGAAGGGAAGGACACAGCAGAGAAGTATACGGTTAAGGGTTGGGCAGGATATGGCAGGGGAGACTGGGGCAAGGCAGAATGGGGTGAAGGAGCAGACACAGCAGGTTAAGGGCAGGGAGGGTGCAGCAATATGAGGTTTGGCAGTTCCAGGATGGGAAAGAAAAGGAGCAGAAATGGAGAGTAAGGTGAGGAAGATGGATGATAGGAGGCAAAGGAGGTGCGAGGGATGTGACAGGGATATAGACAAGCTTGTGGCAGGCAGGGCAAAGGGACTCAGCAGTGAGTGTGCATGACCATGCCTCTATTCACCCACAGTACCCATCCCAGCCAGATACCTCCCTGATCCAACCACTCCCTGCCCCAGATGTTCACAGTCCCCCAACTCACAGCAAGCCCCCAGGGCCACAGTGGCCACCAGCAGCAGGCAAGTTGCCAGCAGACCCACAGGGATGCACCACCGACGGGACCAGCACCCTGCATGACACAACAGCCAACAGACATTGCCTGAAGAGCTGGAAAGCCCTTGAGAGCCCCCAGACCTCCTTCCTGGGTACAGGGAGGAGTTTGGTGGCATGACAGTGCAGGTGGCATGGTGTGGGTGATGGGAGTGGGAGAACCCCAAAACAACACCCACAACCGGAACCATCCTGGGTCTGCAGGAATCCAGCTGGATACTCACCTGAGCTGGGCTCTGCTCCATCTCCATCCTGCCCTTCCAGTGCCGGCTGCGTGTTCTCATGTGGGCTCTCTGCCTCATTCATGCCGAAGGCTGTTAGAGGAAGGCAGGAGAGAGCAGTTGAGGCTGTGGGCTTGGGTATGGCAGGGACAGTGTGACAGGCCCAGTAGGCTCTCACCTGCCTCCAGCGCCTGACTGGCCATGCTCCGGCCCCCTATCACTTTGGCAAATTTCAGGTCAGCATAAAGCCGGGCCATGTGGGCGAACGCTGTGCAAGCCCTGAGCCTTGCTGGCTCCCCCTCCGACCTTGGGATGCCCTTCTGAGGTGTCCCTGCTCCCGGTGATTGCGCCGTCTCTTGGAGGTGCAAAGGAGAAGTGCAGCCAGCATCTGCAGAAGTAGAATTTTGCTCTGCAGTGTAGCAGATGGGACTACTGAAGCATGGCTGCGGGGACCAGCACCCTCTCATTGGTCCCAGAAACATCACCTCCCACGCCCTAAAAGTGCTCATGGTTCCCCTAGGCACAGGGCAGGGTGAGGGCAGAACAGCCAGATGTCACAGCAGTTGCAGAGCAAAGGATAGACCCAAATCTGTGGACTACAGGAGAGCTGGGACAGAGCAGGGGAATCCTGAATACAGGAGCAAATTCCCGAGTGGACAACTCCATGGAGAGCTGAAGATAGAGATTTCAGAGATTTCACAGATAGAGATTTCCCCTCTCAGCCTCTGGGAATGGGAATTTCCCCATGATGTATTTTGTTCCACTACCTCTCATCTGTCAGAGGTCAGACAGCTACAGAGGCTGAACTGGGTAGCACTGCAGACCTTGTGGCCCTGGTACAGTGAAAGCCGAGGGAGAGAACAGAAGGCAAGATACCATGTCTGGTCACTCTGACCTTCTAACTCTGACTGCTTTGACAAAGAAAGATGCAACAAGGTCTTTACTGGCAAAAGACATAACAAAGGACATTACTAGCATAAGAAGAATAATCAGAAGATTGTGTTTCTAAAGGGGACCAAGACGAGGGGGTCGGAGTGGAAAATTTTATACGAATGTAGTGACCTATAAATACTAGTAACCGAGTGTAATAAAGCACCTTTGCTTTGCTGGCATAGCAGAGTCTGTGTCAGTCAATTCCTGCAAATGGTGTCTTCCATTTGTGTGAGGAAGTGAAGATTCACCTACACTGGTGTCTGCAGGGACAACCCTCGGAACTTGAAGTGCTGCTGAAAGGAAGCAGGAGGCCAGCTGGGAAATCATCGCCTTCAGATTTTGGAGCTGGGGGGAACATGGGTAATAACATGTCCTCAGAAGTGAAACAAGTTTTTGAACTTGTGTCTAAACTTCTACAGAAGCAGAAGAAAATGATTGCTTCCCATTCTCTTAAGCTAATTCTGCGCTGGGTGCAGTAACACATTAAAGGACTAAATGCCAACACAGCTTCTACAGTGGAGCTGTGGAATGAAGTAGGAGTGAGACTTTGGGACCGAGTCACGAGAGGTGATAAGACCGCCGCTGGCTTTTTGCCTCTCTGGTGAGCTCTTTTAGAAACTCTTAAAGCTCAGGAAAGTGGTGGGAAAGAGTCATCTCATACAGCCCCCCTGGGCAACAGGGGAGGACTACTTATAACATCTCCCTTCTGTCTACGAACAACAAGAGATAGGGCTGCAGTGAGGAAGAGGACTGCAACCTGGGAGTAGACCCTTGTGACCTTCGGGCAGAGAGCAGAGCTCGAACCCTGCAGCAAAAACAAGGCACCTGCTTTGCAAATCAGAATCCAATGAAAAACAAAATGCTGGTACAGCTGATAAAGTTCGGCCAGTGATGTTCACTGGATGAAAAATCACAGAACTGTGAGAACTGGGAAGTGTTCCAGTAGTGTCAGTGCAACTTACAAATATTACAGTAATTTCTTCACATTGAAGCAAACTTTTATTATGGGTTAAAAATCCTGTATTTGTTTCCTAAATGAAAGAGACCTTGAGATTAAAAACTCCTGCAAGCAACTGCAGCTGGAGTACTGGGAAAAATACTGATAACGAACCTGGCTGGGCATGTTTCCAAGACACAGGTCCTAAGAACAGAGCTCCCGCAGCCCACAGCTGGCCCCATAGCTGGTGTAGTCCCCCAGGCTTGGGGGGGCCCCCAGCTCGTGGGGTGATGGCAGCCTGTCTCGAGCCCCCGCCAGTGCTGATGCCCGGCCCTCCCCCATCCATGTTGCTGCTATCTCAGTCACAAAAGTTGTTTACCTGAATGTTATTTACCGTAATGTTTAACTGTTGTATAACAGATTTCCAGTCACTTTTTCATAATGATAGAATCAAAATAAATTAAATTCTGTTGTGTAGAGCTTTTAAAAGAAATACTCCCAATTCTAACTTAACTTTTGTTAAATTTCAGTGGTATTAATTTTCAATTCTATTATGTTTCAATTTAGTACAGTTTAAGTGATGGTAAAACTCAATTCTGTTGAATTTAAGAGGTGCTAAGTTTACTTTCTGTTAATTTGAAGTTCTGTTACACATAAGTTCTGCTAAGATGCTAAGATTCTGTTAAGGTTAAGTACTGTTAATTTCTGCTAAGATTAATTTCTGAAGTATTAGTAAGATTAAGCAAAGTTAAATTTAAGTGTTATTCATATTAAATTCTGTTATTTTAAGTTCTGCTAAGTGCGATTAAGATCAACTCAGTAATGTTAACTTTAAGTTCTCTTAGGTGTACTTTCTATTGTATTTAAGTAACATTAAGTTTCAGTGAAATTAATTTTAAGTTTGTTAGAATATATTTGTTTAATTTATAGGATACAATTCTTTTGTTATAAGAAATGAATAATGTGAAGTTTACAATGTAGCTAAAGGTAAACCTATAAGACAACTAGAAATGGGTTTTCAGGAGAGGATGTAGCCAAGCATAAAGTATCTTGTCATGTTAAATTGGCTAAAGTTATTCATACATTTGTTTTTGGCTGATTAACAGACCAAGTAAAAGTAACAGGAGGAAGCACAAATACTAATAAAGCCTTTGCTAGTGTAAGCCAAATATTACTATGAGGCAATGGTAAACCACTGCTTGCTTGATAATTTTTGATGTTCAGGCAAACTGTATCGATGCTCACACACCAGCTGTTTAATTTGTATATTATTCTGACTGCTCCTTGAAGGATCACAATGCCAACAATCAGCTCTTCTTCTGTGAGATGTGCAACACCAAAGGTACCGACAACTTTCAGACTCACACAGAGTCTACAACTGATGATTCCCTGTGTGACAGGCCAAGCAGGGAAAGGAAGGTAACAGACCTGCAACCACTTCTGGATGTATGATCAACTGGTTCTCTGAGGATGAAAGATTTATTTTTTGGTCCTTTTCTGTGTTTTGATCAGTTGTTCAGTGAGGGGTCTGGTGTTCTTGGCTGGAGTCTAACAGAGACCAGTGTCTGTGGAGATGTAGGTATGACCCCTTCCCCATATGGTGAGGGGGGGGCACCCCCCAGTGTGAATGATCTGGTGCTCAATCAGACCAGAGCTGTGGCTGAAACTCTTCCCACATTCCCCACACTCATCCTCAGTGCAGATCCTCTGGCGGGTGATGAAGTGGGCCTGTGGTTTTTCCACTTTCTGAGTCTTTTGCGGGGACTCAGGCTTTTTTCCCTGTGTCTAATGATGTTTATTCTTTCTTTCTTTCTTTCTTTTGGAAGTAGAAGAGTGTTTTATTGTGAGGGAATGGGGGATACCAGTGATATGGGAGATTCCCCATGGGATGAAAGATGGGGAAGGTCATTGAGAATTGTCCTTTAACATATCTTTGTGTGGCTATCTGCAAGACATGTACTATTTTAAGAAACTTTCATAACTGCTAAAACCAAGAATGCTGTTTTTAAAATATATTAGGGAGACCCTTCCAGTTAAGGCATGGCCCCATACCAAGTCCTGCCCTTACCTGGTCGGGAAGTATGCCAATAAACCCAGGTATTTTCTGCACCAAAACTATTCTCAGGTCATTTTGACTTGCCGAATTTGGACCTATAATAGCTGGACCCCCTTTTGAAGTGAACTTGGCAATCTTACCTGTGAATGAATCTCCAAGACCTCACTCTAAAATGAGGCTTGCTAGCTACTGCACACCCTGGGTGATTGTAGGAGCATCCATGGACTGCAGGGAGAGGGAACTCTGCAAACCTGAGACACTTATAGAAATACATGGTTTTATTGCAAGGGTCGTGGGTAAAAGGGCCTTGCCTTCAGCCACCAGCCTTGGCTGAAGGGAAGCCCCAAGGACAGAGAGAGAGAGCAAGGGAGAAAGCCAGAGGGTAAGAGGGGTAAGAGAGCAAGGGATAAAAGCAAGAGAGCTAAAAGCTAAGAGGTAAGAGGTGTAAGAGCGAGTAAGGGGTAAGAGCTAAGAGGGGTAAAAGCAAGAACTAAGAGGATTAAAAGCAAGAGATAAGAGGAGTAAAAGCAAGAGAGCAAGGTCCCTGTTACAATACATTATATCTCCTTTTGTGTTGAATATTCTGATTTACAGTGGTCAACCGGCATGAGATACAAAACCTACAAACTTTGCATACAGCCTATGAGAACTGCTATATTACCATATCATTCTGTATTCTAAATTCTAAAGGCTTCTTTTTCTATCTACCTTTTCCCTGATACCTTGGGAGGCTACTCCCTCGAGCCCCTTTGTTTTCTATCACCCGACCCATCACCAGCTAATCGATGTCTTCTGGCCTGCCATGCCTACATCTCAAAGCTAGCTTTCATTTCTATTTCACTCACTGGTTTTATATTTTTAATATCTCTTGCCAGGCAATCATATTTGTAGGCTTTTCCAGTCTCACCTTTCCCAACAGGTGATGGTACAGTATTTAGAGAATTGATAATGCATTGTTTTAAATCACCATTCTATCTCTCATGTACTACTAATTACGTGCATTATCTGATTTATTACTGCCTGGTGTGAGTTTGTTGTTTTGCCTCGTGTTGTTTTGCTTTTATGTTGCCTTCATGTTCATAACGAGAGGACACGTTGATAAAAGACAAAAGAAGGGAGAGTATGGCTCCTCAAGAATATTTACACTCATATTTACACTAAAAATTTTGAAAGCAAATCAAATCAAATCAAATCGATTTTGATAACCAGCAGAATGATACTGCTTTGAAGATTTGCATGTGCAGAGCCAATTTCTAGAAGTTTCTATGTAAACATCCCTAACTGAGTGTACAATGATAAGGCCTGATTTACTAACCTAGGCAGAAGGTATGTGTGTGTTTTATCACCAACAGGCCTGAAGTAATTACCTGGTCGTTTGGACAAACATTGATCGCCTCCAAAAGAATGAGGCCCAGAGACAAGAAAAACGACCTAATTGTCATCCAGCCCTCATGACCAAGACAGCAACAGAAGTAGGACTGCCAGGATATGGCTGTGTCTGGAGGCTTATAGAGGCAGCCTGCCAAAAAAGTCCTTGGGTCCCCACTGCACTCACCATCAGGGTATTGTGTTCCTACTAACCTCTTCCAGTTATTCCTTGTTCCATACTTCTAGAAACACATTCAATAATGTCAAAGGCAGCATTTACAGCTAATAGACTTTCTCCTGCCTAAACAGCATGGCTCCTCCGCTCCAGCCATATGAACTTTAGAACAGTAGCCATCTATTTGTACTTCCTAAGAGACCTTGGACATTATCCTTTTGTTCTCCTGTACTGCGAGTCTCTTTGTTGGTGGCATGATTTTATTTGATGAGTTTTTATTGATTGTGATTTATAATCCATGTATCTTATCCTGTATTTAGCAGATGACCAGTAACAGTCTTAATAAGATAACGAACAGCCTTACAGGTGCTAACTGCTTTAACATCAAAGTACACGAGACCTTTGCATAAATAACAGAAAAGCAGGAGATGTCAGAGGTCAGACAGCTACAGAGGCTGAACTGGGTAGCACTGCAGACCTTGTGGCCCTGGTACAGTGAAAGCCGAGGGAGAGAACAGAAGGCAAGATACCATGTCTGGTCACTCTGACCTTCTAACTCTGACTGCTTTGACAAAGAAAGATGCAACAAGGTCTTTACTGGCAAAAGACATAACAAAGGACATTACTAGCATAAGAAGAATAATCGGAAGATTGTGTTTCTAAAGGGGACCAAGATGAGAGGGTCAGAGTGGAAAATTTTATACGAATGTAGTGACCTATAAATACTAGTAACCGAGTGTAATAAAGCATCTTTGCTTTGCTGGCATAGCAGAGTCCATGTCAATCAATCCCCGCACTCATGCCCTCCCTGGTCGCCTCCAAAGAGAACCCCAGCTTTGGCATTGCTCCAAAACAGCCACGGAGAGTTACAAAAATCAGTGACTTCCCCTTAGCCTTCCCTTCCCAAGACCACAATCCCTGCATTCACGACACCTTTTTCTCAGTCCCTCCACACCCTCAGCATCTCAGAGGTCTCTACTGAGCTACATACAGAGAAGGGCAGGTTTCAGAAGGGATGCCCCCAAACCCTCCCACTGCTTTCCATTGCCTGCTACTGCCTACCACTCTCTTCCACTGCCTTGCCATTGCCCAGACTCCCACTGTCTTCCGCATGGCCAGATGGGCACATCTGAACACAGCCAGTCCCTGTCACAGCACTGGAGGAGCACAGTGGTGCTGGTGGAGCACAGTGTTACACAGCCACTGTCCATCAGCTCTGCAAGAGCAAGGAAGTTCTTCATCAGTGAAGAAAGGGAAAAATCAAAGCCAGCTTTAAAGAGGACAGGAAGGATGATTAGAACGTTAAAGGTTCTCTACTCAACCTCCTGGAATAAAATGGAGCAAGTCTGCCTGGGCATGCAGGGGCCCAGACCCAGGGAGGACATGCAGGGGAAAGGCCAGTGGGATTTATTGGGTGACTGCCCAATGTATCTCCTACTGCTTGAAAGCACTAGCCTGGGGATGAGGGGAGAGCAATGGGGCCATTTATCATGACCCTTCTGTGTCTGGGATGTGGTTTTTCATAGTGTACTTGTTGGTGGAGTGGAGAGATGTGGCCATGACGAGAGGAGAAGTGAAAGTTCATGCTGCAATGTGGAAGTACCTTTAAGGCGTAAGGGCAATGA
The DNA here is from genome assembly GCF_029207755.1 of Chamaea fasciata. Classification (NCBI taxonomy): domain Eukaryota; kingdom Metazoa; phylum Chordata; class Aves; order Passeriformes; family Sylviidae; genus Chamaea; species Chamaea fasciata. Next base: position 19,689,230 of record NW_027094089.1, read on the forward strand.
TGCTCAGATCCTGGAGCAGAGCACCAAGAAGAGGGAACCTTCATCCTGGATGGAGTCAGCAGCAGAGCTACCTGCTCCCAGCTGGTAGCCAGACCTTCTCTCCCCTGCTGTAGGGAATTTGATGAATTCTCTGTAGGCTGATCCCTACAGCTCTGCCCCATGCTCCAGCCCCAAGCTGCACCGCCCCAGTGCCATCCCAGGGGACACTGAGCAGTTTTGGGGGTGTGGAGGGGAACAAGGTGGTGGTGCCCGGCCAATGGCAGGACGCCAGTGCCGTGGCAGTACTTTCCCCTCCACCGCACCTCAGCACACTTCTGCTTCTGCAGAAACCAGCTGCATTTTTCCTTTGAAGCGGAGCACAGCCCGCAGGGCTGTCGGGGCCGCCCAGGGCATGGCACAGAGCGTGGTCTATGCCGACCTGAAGTTTGCTGCTGGCCCCTCATCCACCGTCCCCGATGACGATGACAGTCCCTATGAGAACGTGCCTCTGGGGCCGGTGACAGCAGAGCCCAGCCCAGGTGGGAATCCGGCAGCAGCCGCTGCCGCGGGGACGCCCCGGCGCAGGGTGGTGGCGAGGGGCCAGGGGGTGATGCCTGCGGGTGCTCCTCTCTTGCAGGGCACTGGACCCGGCGATGGCGCGCCCGCAGAGCGCTGCTGGCAGCCGGCCTGCTCCTGCTGCTGCTGGTGCTGCTGGTGGCCGTCGTGGCCCTGGCGGCTTGCTGTGAGTCAGTCACTGCCGCGGGCTGGGGGCACTGGGAGGGCGGCACCCGGAGCAGGCGTTGGGCTGGGCAAGGGATGGGCTGCGGGGGGCTGTCAGGGAGAAGAGGTGTCTGGGGCTGGGCTCCGGGGCTCTTGCATGGCCACTACGAGCTGCCTTACCCACTGCCTTTCTTGCTGCTCACCGCTGCCTACCGCTATCTCCCCTTGGTCTCCCCTTGTCTTTTCCATTGCCTTCCACTGGCTTCCATTGCCTTTCCACTGCCTCCCACCCCTTCCCATGTCTGGCCCCTGTCTACCAACTACCTGCCACCCCCTTCCACTGCCTTCCACAGCCTTCTCATTGACTCTCCTTGTCTTCCCACTGTCTCCCACTGCCTTCCAATGTCTCCCCTCCACTCCCCACCACTGAGGCTTCCATTCCCTTCCCACTGGCACCCCCACGACAATCTCCTCCTGCAGACAGATACTCTTATCCTACTCTCCCTTGCAAGAGCCATGCCCCAGACAGGGCCCCATGCCCATGTCTAGGTAACCCACTCTGTCCCCAGACTGGCAGGTTTCCCGCAGCCTGCAGGACACCTCTCGTGATCACATGGCCGAGCAGGGCCGCTTGTCACAGGAGCTGAGGTCACAGGAGCAGAGCCTGGAGCAGACAAAACTGGAGCTGGCATGGGCCAGAGAAGAGCTGCAGCGAGCATGGCACAATGGCAACATCACGCAGGTGGAGCTGGAAAGCAGGAATGCTGAGCTGGGGAATACCCAGGAGGAGCTGGCTGTGTTGCAGGAGGAGATGCAGGTGGTGCAGGGGAGGCTCAATGCCAGTGAGAGCACTGTCAGCAGCCTGCGTGCCTGCATGAACTCAGGTAGAGCCTGACGGGGTTGGGGCACAGGTGATGTTGCTGCTGTGAAGATGCACGGGCTGAACTCAGCCAGACTGAGCTCCCCAAGCATCCACAGAAGGATGAGTGCCTGAGCTGTGCCCCTGCCCCCAGATTGCTGCCCCAGGGGTTGGGTACTCTTCAGGAGCAAGTGTCTCTACATCTCAGTGACAAAGAAGACCTGGCTGGAGAGCCATCAAGACTGTTCAGGGAAATCTGCTCAACTGCTGGCGCAAGACAGCTGGCCAACCTTGATAGTGCCGGTATGGAGCAGGGGGGCTGTGGTACCCCAGAAGGGTGGGGCTGGGCAGAGCCCTGCAGGGCCAGCTGCAGCAGGATCTGTGGGGTGCCAGGGTGGCACCATAAGCCTCTGTTCCCATCCTGGCAGTGTGAGCGGAGAAGCACAGCCAGCCCTGGGGTTCCTGGGCACCTGGCAAGTGCTGGTCGTGAAGCAGTTGGTTGACTACTTCTTTCCCCCCTAGCATTTTGTGAATGAATCTAATGCAAGCTACTGGATTGAAGCAAGAACTTTCCCTGAGATAAGGAGACCTGTGTGGATGGACCACAGCTATTTCCTGTAAGTGCAAGAGTCCTTGGCACAAGCACCTGCCCGTTTGCCATACCAGAAAGGTGCAGTTTTGCTCCTGTGACACCTCTCAATAAAAGGGTTGATGGTCCCATGAGCAGTGCCCCAAGGGAGCGGGGTGAGGGTAGAGCTGAGCTGTGGGGTGCAGTGCCAAATATCCAAGTGGCAGAGAAGAAGAGCAGGAGGAGGCATGTGACACTTCCTCAGGCTGATCTCGGTGTCAGGTGCCTTGCCCACCTCAGCATCACTGGGATCTATGGGAAGTGGTGTCCACAGTGAGGAGGTTGTCACTGCTGCCCTGAGATGTGCCCTCTTTCCTAGGAAACGCCATATTTCAGACTGCTCAACAGTAGTTAATGGGGAAATATGGAATAAGAATTGTGGGTATCACTTCCAGTGGATCTGCGAGAAATCTCCAAAGCTGAGCAGTGCATCTGAGATCAGACCTCCTTTTCTGGCCAAGGACTGACTGCTCCCATCCCTCTCCATCACTGGACTCAGGAACAGGACCTGGGAATGCACCCTGAGATCCTGTCCCCTGTGCACACTTTGCCTCAACTGTGTTGCAAAACTGCTGGGGAAAAGTGTCTCTATTTTAAAGCAAGGAGTATGGAAAATAGACCTTATTCCCCTCTCCCACACTCATGCATACACATATTACTGCTTTGTACTGTTGTTTTGGTTTGGGAAGACAGGTTTCTGCCAGGTAATAAAAAAAAAAAACAACTGGAGTTTCCTTTGGAATGGAGAGTGTAAACTCCCCCTCCACTCCTTTTTTTCTTTTTCAATTATAAATTTACAATCAGAGGCTCTTAGACAAAGATTTGGGAAATAGGAATAGCAGTTCTTTACTAGTATGTATTACAAAGCAAACAAACACAAAAAAACCCACCAAACAACTACAGCATTAATAACAAACGAAAACAGTACCAAGAACCTTGAGAGCTTTTGTTTCACAAAACCCAGGGCAGTTTGGTTTCGGTGTCCCTGCAGGATCCTCAGAGCACCGAGCTGAAACAGTGGAAAAGTCCCGGGCTGGTAGCTGGGATGGCAGGGTGTCCCGGCAGGCAGGGGCAGGATGTCCCGGCAGCGCAGGGGGTGCAGGGTCACGCTGTAGCAAGAGGAGCAGCGCCGAAGAAGCCGAAGACGAGGCAAGGCCGGCCCAGCTCCCGCGGGTGGCAGAGAAAACTCAGGATTCAGGCCGACCCAGTGATAGTAGATTTCCCAGGACTGGATCCCTTTGGCCACAGTGAAACTCTTCCAGCCAGCAACAGCCGTTCTCTTTCTCCCCGAACTCTGAACTCCCCGAAAAAGAAGAGCCCGTAGCTGCCTCAAGCTCTGTCTTTTACCTGCATTATCTCCCCCTTCCAACTTTGTCCACCTCTTTGTTTCGGTTAAGTACTCTCAAGTATCCAACACTTGGTCTCCTTGGTAACTTATGGGGAAAAAATTCTTTAGAGAAAGAAGGAACAAACCTAACCCCCAACAACTGTGCCACTGCATGTCCCTGTGTGCCCTGGTAAGAGCAGATCTGACCCAGGTCTCCAGTGCATAGCTCAGCTCCCACCTTCTTTGTTATCCCAAGGCTGCCAGTGGTGCAGGATCTGCCATTTGCATCCTTTTGGAGCTGGGGGGTGACACACTGATGTCCTCAACCTGTCCATTTTGGGGACACCTATGGATTTACAGTCTGTCCCTTCTCTCAGCATTGACAGCTCTCATCCTGCTCTTTCTTCTGCCCTCATCACCTGCCCAGGGCTTTGGGCTGGGTCCTGCCCGGAAAGGGTGCTGACAGTGGTGCCATCAGCACGAGAAAATGCCAGGAAGCCTGAGACCATATAGGAAGTGGGGGAGTGCTGGGGAACTTTGAGAACATGGTGGATGAATGAGGAAATTCTGAAACCATGGGAGGAAAGCAAGGACAGTGAAGAGCCCTAAGACCGTGGGAGCTGAATGTGGGAAGCCTGAGACCATGGAAAGAAAGGGGATGCAGTAGAACTGCAAATGAGGGTGGTCCTGAAAAAATGGAGGTGCACTGATAAGACAGTGGGAGAGAGGAAGGAGCACTGGAGAGACTTGGGAACATGGGGAAGAGGGGACAACCCTGCCACCAAGGGGGAAAGATCCCTAAGAATGTGGTGGGACTTTATCTGCCAAAAGAGGGTCATGAGAGCCCCCTGTCCAGGACCCAGTTGTGGTGTGGGGGTGAGTCCAGAAGCAGCGCTAACCCTCTCTGTCTCACTCAGTGTCTCTGCAGAGAGGGGAATGTGTTGGCAACCATTTTGCTAAGCTGGACTTAGCAAAACTCCCAGCAAGGCTTCACCACAAGTCCTGCCCAACCAACCCAGTGGCCTCCTACAATGGAGCAATTGCATCAGTGAACAAGGGAAGGGCTACACAAGTCTTCTATCTGGACTTCTGTAAAGACTTCAACACAATCCCCCTCTAAATTTGAGAGAAATGGATTCAATGGGTGAACTGCTCAGTAAGGTTCGACAGCTGCATCCAGAAGATAGTGCTCAATGACTCAGTGTCCTGAGGTGGACTGATAGTGCTGGCCCTCAGGGATCCACCTTGGCACCAATGTTAGTATTTTTGTCAACAGCATAAACACTGGGATCAACTGCACTCATCAAGTTTGCAGATGACACCAAGCTGAGGTGTGAGGACACACCTGAACAATGGGGTGCCATCCAGAGGGACCTGGACAAGCTTGAGGAGTGGCCAAGTGCTGGTGCTGCACCTAGATTGGGACGACCCCCAGTATCAGCACAGGCTGGGCATGAACAGACCCAGAGCAGCCCTGCCCAGAAGGACTTGGGGGTGCTGGTGGGTGAGAGGCTGGACATGCCCCGGCCATGGCACTCACAGCCCAGAGAGCCAAACGTGTCCTGGGCTGCATCCAGAGCCCCGTGGACAGCAGGGGAGGGAGGGGATTCTGCCCCTCTGCTCTGCTCTGGTGTGACCCACCTGGAGCTCTGCATCCAGCTCGGGGGTCCCAGCACAGGAAAGACAGGGACCTGTGGGAGTGAATCTAGAGGAGGCCATCAAGATTATCAAAGGGATGGAGCATATCTACTGTGAGGAGAATTGGGATTGTTCAGCTTGGAGAGGAGAAGGCTTCAGGGAAAACTTACTGTAGCCTTTCAGTACCAAAAGGAGCTACAAGAAAGCTGGAGAGAGACTTTACACAAGAGCTTGTGGCAAAAGCACAAGGGGAAATGGCTTTAGACTGAGAGGACCGTTCCTAAGAGAACTTCCATAGGAGACTGATGGAGCCACCCCAATGGCATGGCAAGGCTGGGACAGGATTGCAGTTCCCCTTCAGTGTCAGCTATCATGCAAAACAAAGACTTGCTGTGTCTGGCTTGTCCTGGAGAGTCCAGATGTCTTCCCTGCTCCCAAAGCCCTGAGCTCCAGCCTCTACTGCCCACAGCACTGTAGTTGCCACTACAAGGACACACTGCGGATCCCATCCAGCCTCTGGTTCATGGTTTCCCCAGGCTGGCTCAGCATGGCTGCTTACTTGCCCATCTTGATGTCTGCCTTCTCCTTTCTTCCCAGCTGCAGGATTTGCACTTTCACCCACTCCATTATCAGCAGGCTCCCATCAGACTACTTCTCCAGGCCTCTCTGTACCCCAGTCCTGCCCTCCAGTATACACACTACTGGTTTGGTATTGCCCCCCTAGCTGCCTGAGGCCACCCCCTACCCATCATCCAGTGCACTGATGAAGGCTCCAAGGAGTATAAACCCCAGGATCAACCTTTCAGCGATTGCCAAGGGAACAAGGGTGTTCCTGACAACCAATGCAGCCTACACACCATTCAGGTTTTCCACCCACCCTCTTCTCCTGCCCTTGGTAAATACTGCCTGGCTTTCACATGCCCAGGAGGTGTGCTACATCTTCTCCCTTGTATCAAGGAGGGGGAGCAAAGCCCAGCTCTGGAGAGGTGACATAGGAATAAGAAAGGGCAAGACACGAGCAAGCAGCAAATAGTGGCAGAGGCAAGGGGCAGGCAGGAAAACTAATAGAATCCTCAAAGGGACACAAATGACACCATCTTACCTACCTTCACCAAACCACCCTGAGTGGAAGGCAGCAGAGGTGAGCTGGAAGGTTGGTACAGTGTCCCCTTGTTGAGGAATACTTCTGCTCCAGGTAGCTGGGCTTGCAACTTGCAGTTAGAGATGCAGATGGAAGTGCAGACTGAGCTCTGGGTGGGAGCCTGAGGCAAGAGGCTGTCAACTGCCAGCCTTTGTGATAGCAAAGAGCAGGAAGATGAGTGATGCCAGACAGATATGTGGACACTGAGAGACACGCAGGAGCTAGGAATTGCTGGCCTTTTTGATAATGAAGGAGATGGGTGACAAAAGCAAGATGGATGGACACAGAGAGGGGGCAGGAGAAGAGAACTGAGGAGGAGGAGCAAGGGTTGAGCACAAGCAGACATTGAGGGGATAGAAGCCATGGGGTTCCTTTGCTGGGCATCCCTCCTCAGAGGAACCATCTCGAGCTGTTTCTGTGTTATTGTGCTGTGAATAAATTGCTTTGTGGAACAAGACATCTGAGACTCTTCCAAGGGAAACCTGCAACAAGATGAGTGCCCATGGGCATCTCACTGGCATCTCCCAGTGCTCACCCTGCGCTGGGGTATCCCTGTGGCAGTGAACGCAGCTGGGTTCTCACCCAGGCTGGCCACTGTCAGCACCAGCCCCAGCAACAGGTTCTTGTAGTGAATGTCATCCTCATCTGCAGGGCACATGGGGGCAGTGAGCAGAGGCCTCAGAAAACTGCAGGACAGTGTAAGTCATACTCTGGGCCATGCAGGCAGTTGGGCAGCAGCAGTCCAGGAACCCAGTCCTGTCCTTCTCCATTGTGGTCAGGTGGCAGAGTGTGGCTAAGACCATACTGCGTGGAGACACATCTTCATATGCAGAAAAGCAGAAGTAGTTGCTTTATTTGCAAAACGTGGGGTTTTTTCCTGCATATGCTCTCACTTTAGGGGGTGGGGGGTGAATGAGCTCCCTCCTGCTCAGCATCCCCTGCGTCCAGGTTCCCTAGGCCGTGAAAAGAGCCCAAGCCCATGGATACAGGTGACAGCAGGGCTACACTTCCCCATGCATCACCTTCCACCTCCCAGTCCTGCTCAGGCTGACAGGGTGCACTAGCTGTGGGGGCTTGGTCTTTGGCATGTGCTGGGAAGGAGTCCCTGTGAGGTCTCTGCCAGAGGTCCAGGCTGCTGGAACAACCCAGTGGTCTAAACCAAAACCAGAACAGCCTCTGGGACCAAACAACTCCAACTCAAGCCCTAGCAGGCCTTTTAGGCTCTCACACACCACTCAGCCACAAAACAAAGTGGAGATGTTTGCTGAAACCTCCTCAGACTGGGCAGGCACCAGCAAAAAAGCCGCCGTCCAGCCCAAGTCCTCCATGGGACTGGAGAGGTGAAGGGTCACCACTCAGTAGCATGCCCCAAGAAGAAAAATCCCCAGGCAACCACCAGAATCAGAAAGGCCAGAGCTTTCATGGGACCTGTGCCAGCCTGCACAGGAGTTGCTTCACACCATGGGGATGCTTGGATTGCTGCTGACTCAGTGCTGGCCCCTGGCCACAGAGCAGCAGATGCAATTTCCCACTCGTCAGTGATGCAACTGAGTCTGAGAGCTGGAGGATGCACCTCCATCCTACCACCCCCGTACCCCAAAGCCAGCGGCAGTTATTGGCAGAATTTATTGGCAAAGTGCAGAGTTCCAGAGGGTAAAGAGGTCTGGGCCAGGAGGCAGCGGAGACTGGAAAAGTCCGTGCACTGGGGTCAGGCAGGGAACAGGATGGTGGCACAAGCTAGGGGTCACCACAGCTATCAGTGCCTCACACAGCTGTAGGTGGTGTTTCCCCAGAAGAAGGCAGGAGGTGACAACTGGATCCACTGCAGGGTGGCTGCACTCTGCTTGCAGAACCATCTGAGGGCTTCTGTGCATGCACCACCTAAAAGTCCCAAACCTGACACCCTACCACAGGCCTGGGAAGACCTGGTGTAGCACTGGATTGGGAAGATCCTGCAAGGGAGAGAGTGGACTCAGATGGGATGGGCAGGAAGAACTGAGGCTGTCCCATCAGCAGCTCCTGCAGCCAGGGACCAGACACTGTACAGGGATGCTGTGGAGGCAAAGTTCACCCTCCCCAGGGAACATGATCTCCTGCCAGCCTCCTCCCAGTTAGGCCACATGCCCTGATGCCCCCAGCCCCATCACTAAGTACCTCAGATCCATCCTAGCAGGGCTCAGTACAAACCAAACTGGGACCCTGCTTTTATAGGATTCCCTGCAGCCCCTCACCCAGGCAGAGTGTGGGGCACGAGGGTCAGGCCCCTGCTAAAAATGCCCCTTTCCTAAAATGCCCCAATGCAGTCCTGGGAAGAAAAGAGGTAGCCAAAATATCATCACATCCCTGCATGCTTGTCCCCATCACTACCCTGAGCCTTGATGCTGGACCCTCAGCCCACCTATTTGGGAACAAGCTGATAGCCTCACCCTTCCAGTGTGGTGCCATCCAGCCACTTCCAGTCAGACCTGAAGCCATCCTGCTTCAGCCCCACATGAAAGACATCCATGTTAGCTGTGCGCAACAGGAAAGCCTAGCACAGGAGAGGACCCACATGAGCCTCCTGGGGGAACATCCAGCCTAGCCACAAAATTAGTGATGGGGGCTGTGCTGTATGGGCACAGCATTGCCAGCTCCCTGTCCAGAGGCTGTGCTAGGCTTTGGGCACATGGAAGCTAAGACAATGCTGTGCGTGGGTGACTGCTGAGGGACCATGAGGTAGTCACCAGGACAGCCCAGTGCTCACAGAGAGCTGGACAGGCCAGGCTGGGTGCACTCACCAGGGTGGTATTGGCTTGGATGGTGACCAGCTGGGCCCCTCTGGAACAGCAGTCCTCTCTGCTCTGCTCCCAGCTCTTTTTGGTAGAGGAGAAGTAGTAGCACTGTCCTGCATCCCAGAGCCGGCCAACTGGGAAAAACTGGCATTGCCCTGCACACCAGAAACACAGCAGGTGGGATGGGGCAGCTGGCAGGGGCTGCCACCAACCCCCAGCCCAAGGGACCAGGAGAGTGACAGCGGGCAGTCAGGGCACCAACCAACCCATTGTGTTCATATGTCTGCCCCACAGAAACTGCTCTGCACTACCCCTCACTTGTGAGCCCAGCTCCAACCCCCCTGTCCCAGACCCCTTGGAAGAGGGGCTGGTTATAGGAACGGGCTGGCATTGAGCATGATGGGGAGTGCAGGCCTGGGGACGTGATACAAACAATTTCCAACGTGCTGGGAAATCATTTAAGGTTTCAGCTGCACTAGAAGCTGATGTCATCTGGCACAGGGATGCTGGTGGCATACATGAGCCTGGATGCTGGTGTTGTGCCCAGGGTAACACTGAGCCGTCTGGGGTCATCTCTTCTAAAGGAGTCCCAGCCTCTTCAGCAGTGCTGGGGAAGTCCTCCAAGCCACAAACCAGGGGACAGGCAGTAAAGGTGAAGGAATATGTAGGGACAGAGCTCAGGGAAACATCCTCAAGTATGGGCAGATCCTGCTGCTTGAAAGTCGCAGTAAGGCCCTCTCCAAACCTTATGCAGGAGCCCACCAGGCTCTCTTACCTTCCAGTGTCTGTTTCGCACAGCTGGAGCTCTCCTGTATATTCCAGAGACCGTGTGTACAGCTTGTTTGTTGTTGCACTAAATCTACAGCAGAAGAGCACAGGTGTGTCCCAGCAACTCTGGGCTCCTGCTCCCAGAAGCACCCAGTGTTGTCTCCCACAGGACAGCCTCATGGTGGTGGGTGAGGTGTCCCCTGATTTAGGTACACCAAGTGTACCAAGGTCCTTGCAGATTTTGCTGTTCTTGGGAGCCCTCCATGCAACAGGCTTTTTGGAAGAAGTGCTGCTGTCTTTTATTTCAGTATCAGCACTCTCCCTCCTGCCTTTTTTTCACTGCCCTGTGACGGAGTGTCTTTCCCCAAGCCCACGCTGTCACCCCAGCTTTCCAGCTTTCTTTCCCAGCCACGTAGGTGGTGTCTTGCCTCACCCATTTTCCTGCTTGCCCCAGAACCCTCAATGCCCTCAGTCCCAAGCAGAAGGGTCCAGCTCCATGGGGAAGCTGCAGCTCAGACTGTTAGTATACAAGTGCTATGGTGCCAGCCCTGATCCCCAGGACCCCCTCTGCAGAGATCTGGGCACTGGATGCCTGGTACTTACAGTGGAAACTAAGGCTGACAAGGATGATTTGTGCCACCAGGAGCATGAGGGAGAGGAGACCCAGGGTGAGGGCTGCCCAGCACCAGGGCAGGCGCACTCGCTGCTGAGGAGCTGAGAAAAGGAGTTAACATAGACTGGGGGTCAGGGGACTTGGAGGGAGCAGTGGGGAACCTTGAGACAGGAAATGTCTGTAAATCCAAGGTGGGACGTTCGGACGCAGTGGGGGAGCCTGGGAAAAGTGGGGGAGAGCCCATTTGCAGCAGCTTGATTGTCCTAGAAATCATCTCCCTGCATGCAATGCTCGGTGGGGAGAGCAGAGAGGTGATATGTCTGCATGGGGGTGCAGTGGGCATTCCCTGCCCTTAAGCCCCTCCTGCCTGAGAGCAGGCAGTCTGCAACAGGGCTGGAGAGGAGCTGTTTAAGAGAGGACCCCCAAAGGGAGAGAGTGGGGGGAGCAGGTCTGGGAGGACATATCTGGGGAACGCAAGGGGCTGCAGGAGGGCAGGGAACCCACTGAGAGAGTTGGGGGCTATTACCTGGTGTGGGGGGAAAGTGCAGGTCAGCGTATATGACACCCTCTTCCATCCCTTCCTTGGTCTCCTGCTTGCAGCCCACAGGGGCAGCAGCAACCCTTTCCCAGCCCAACTTTCCCAGACGGGTGTGATGCAAAATGGAAAGTGTCACTTCCTGGTGGGGTCCCCAGAGGCACCAACTGGGACAAAAGTCCGGGGGGGTTGTGGGACTGCCAGACACTTGGGGCAAGGGGCAGCCCTGTCGGGGCCAGCATCCCGGCACCCCAGCAGGAGGGAACCGCACATTCCTGGCTTTGGGGCAGCAAGCAGTGGGAATGGCCCCTGACTCAAACATGCAGCTAGGGCTGGGCTGGGCATTGTAAAGGACCTTAAAGGCCCCTCTCCAGCTCTCTCGTAGTCCTTCTGGTACTTAAAGTCTCCCCAGAACCTTCTCTTCTCCAGGTTGAACAAGTGTGACTCTCTTGGTCTGATCTGCCTTAGGAACTGCAAGGGAAGACTGGGTATCCTTGGGGAAGAGCAAACATTCCCATGCCCCTCTCTTCAAGGAGCAAGGCCATGGGGTATTCGCTTACAAGCCCCCCTTTTTTTTTTTTTTTTTGCATGGGACTGCAGCAGCATCTCAGCCCTGGACAATGGGGGGCTGGAGTGCTCCTGCCCGAGCCTCCAGGGCTGCCGTGATGGTCCTATCTGCCATGCTTTCGTATGGGGGAGCGGCAGACTTCCCCGAACCCCCGGGAGCCTGCGGGCAGACCAAGACCCCGCTCCGAGCTGGCGGCTTTCCCTGCGGGAGGATATCTCATCCAGGACTACGTTTCCCAGCGGCTCCGTGCAGCTCCCGACAGCTCCCGGTGCGGCGCCCGGTGCGGCGCGGGGACATCCGGTGCAGGCCCCGGTGCGGCTCCCGATGTGACCGGCGGCGCGGCGCTGCCCGGCGCGGATCCCGGGGTGGCTCCCGGCGATTCCCTGTGCAGTTCCCGACGCGGTTCCCGGTGCGCCTCCCGCCGCCGCCCGCTGTGGGACATCCTGCCGGTGCGCCCTCCGGAGCGCACGGCCGAGCCCCGCCGCCAGCCCGGGCCCGGGTGATCCCGGGCACCCCCGCCTCGGGCCGGCAGCATGCCCCGGGGGCGAGCCTGGACACAGGAGGAGATCAGCAAGCTCCTGTCGCTGGTGGAGGACTCGGAGGACGCCGCGCTGCTCATGGCCTCCACGTCGCGACCCAACGAGGCGCTCTGGCGGGAGATCTCCCAAGGTCTAGCGGCGGACGGCTACCGGCGCAGCGTGACCCAGTGCCGCTCCAAGTGGAAGGCGCTCAAGCAGGCTTTCTACTCGGAGCGGGAGACGCGCCAGAAGGCAGGACACTCCTCGTCCCGACTGCCGCCGTACTACCGAGCCATGGAGAACATCTGGAAGGCGGCCGGGCAGCCCGTCTTTGGCGAACGGAAGATGTCAGGTGGGTGCTGGGGGACGGGCGTGTGGGTTTAGCAGGTTGGCTGGACGTGGGGTGCTGATGGAGCACTGGTGTTGATGCGTGCTGCGTGGGCACCCTGGGTCTGCTGATGGTCTTTTTCTTCCCCTAGTCGTGGTGAAGCTACCCTCCAGAAAGTGCAGGTCACCCCTTGCCGGACAGTCTCCATCCTCATCAGAGCCACCAGGTACCTGTGGGCTCAGGCAGCCAGAGTGGGGCTTATCCTGGCAGACATCCCTCTTCCCCCAGTTCCTGAAGCTCTTTTCTGCACCCATGCACATCCTTCTGCAGAGCACGATGTTGATGGCGACACTCCCAGCACTGCCACCCATGCTGCAGCACTGCTGCCACCGATGCTGCAGTGTGCAAAGGAGGAGTCAGAGAACCGTAAGTACTGAGCTGCCCTGCTGCACTGAGCTGCATGGCCACAGCTCCAGCCCAAGCCCATGCTTGCATGATGGGAATGGAAGGCTAAGAGGATGAGGGGATCCATCATGTGTCCCCCAGTGGGGATGTCAGTGATGGATGTGATGCCTTGGGAAGGCTGACCTGGAAGAGAGACTGGACAGAGCTAAGAGAATGAAGTAGGTATTTATTGAAAGGCCTTTAAGGATACATCTTGGGCAGTACAAGAGCCTGGCCAGGGCTACACCCAGGGACCACCCAAATGGTCACAAAATGGACAACTGGTCACAAGGTTCTACACTTTTATAAGGTTTGGTCCATTTGTGTATTGGGGTTAATTGTCCAATTACAGCTTTGGGTTCTGAAGTCTCATACTTGTTTTCTCTCTTCAGTCCACCGTTGTTTATGCTTTTGGGCCTGAAACTTGTACTCATTTTCCTTGGTCTTCAGCAGGAAAAGGATTTGTTTTGTCTATCTACTCTGTGAAGAGAGCTTACTAACACTTAATATGAGGCTCAGAACTACACACTTAGGCAGCACAGAATCTGAAAAACATAAAAGCTAAAATTCAAGGCATCAGGTGTGTTTGGACTTCTGTCCCTGCAGGCTTTGGCTCCAAACCAGCCCCAGAGCATGTGGGGATGAAGATGGCTGGGATAGGGCAGGAGGGGTCCCAGCCTGAGAGCATGGCAAGGCTGCTGGCTGCCCTGTGGCAGATCATGAGGCGAAAGGTCTGGAAGGGGCAGTGGCCCTGATGTAGTGCAGGGTTCCCATGGCTGGTGACATTGCAGGGCTTGTGACTCCCTTTCCTTCAGCAGTTCCTGGCTCCTTAGGTGCTCAGTAACACCATAAAGCTTCAGGTGAGTTTGGGCTGTATGTGAGGACCAGAGCTACCTGCAGCTGCCTTGCTCTTCAGCCCACCCACATGCATATCCTGCACACCCCTCACTGTTCACACTCCTGGGGATTTGGCACTGAGGTGATGTAGGATACATATCTGAGCCCGGTTTGTGTGGGCACCCCGGCCATCTTCCCACACTGGGTAACTATCTTCTCTCTCCCCAAATTCCCCCTGCAGTTTCAAGTGGATGTGGGATTCTTCTTCTCTTCCAGTCCTAGTCTGTTTTGTAGCATTGCTACGCGCTGCTCTGCCGCTGCTGCCTTCCAGCCCAGAGGTGGCTGCATTGCAGTGGTGGGCGAGTGACTCCTGCTTTTGTACCTGGCTCTGAAATGCTTTGGGACCTCTGGAGCTGTGGCTAGGGCATGTCAGGCCGAGGGGCTGGCCAGAGCAAGCCCAGCAGACCCCAGGCTGCTGACGATCCACCAACAGGTCCCTTCAGAAGATGTATCTCTCTCTGCTTTCTCCCAGCAGCTGGTGGGGACCACATTACTGGAGTGCCACCCACACCCCCTGCCATGCCATGTAAGGCTTTTCTTGCCCTGCTCAGCCCAGTAAACCCCCTCAGCCTCACAAGCAGGGTCTGATATGGTTCTCATTGCAGACGCCAGTTCCTGCTTCCCTCTCGTCTTCCCCCTGGGTGAGTAAAAAGCCCCGGCTACCGTGCTTGTGTGCCCTGGGACAAGAGGTGGCTGCAGCTGACAGGCTGTGTCTGCTCTCCTTCCAGGCTGTCACACTGACGTGAAGCAGGAAGGAGCTGAGGGAAGGGCCAGTAAGTGTCTGCAGCTTTGAGCAAGTTGTTGTGCTCCAGGGCACAGGTCATCCTGTCCTGCCAGTGAGAAGGGCATGGGCTGTCATAGGCAATGCCCTCCCAGTGTTGTGTGTTATAGTCAAGCTAAATCTGGGGCTTGGGTGTCTGCATCACTCTTGTTTCCTCCATGCCAGGCTTTTGTGACAGGTTTTCCTGGTAACACGTCGCAGAGCCCTGGGATGAAAAGAAGAAATGAAATGCTGCCACTGGATGCTGCAGCCACAGGCTCCCACGGGACAGCAGCCATGAGCGAGCAGCCAGCAGCAGCTGAAGATGCATCAGACATGTGTCTGTATGGTGGGTGCTCCCTGCAGCTTCCTGATAGCCTCACAGGAAGCTCTTGGAGCCATGGTGAGATGCTACTGACCCCTCTCTCACTGCAGGGCCTGACGTGGCAGGCTTGCTCCAGAATGTCCAGCAACTGCTGGTGGAGATCCTGCAGACATCACGGCAGCAGCAGGCACTACTGGAGAACCTGGCCAACAACACAGCCTCCTACCTCCACCACCTCTCCCACAGCCTTGAGCAGGTGGGTGAGACCCTGCACCAGCTCCTGCTCCGTCCACAGACCCATCCTGGCCCCACTGGCCCCTAAGTCCCCCATGTGCCTCTTTCTGAGGGTATACCCTACTCCCCTGGCACTCCCCACACTTCCCCAGATCACAAAGATGAGCCTCAGCTCCCCCCTTATGCCAGGTGCATCCCCCCATGAGTGCACCATCACTGGCCCCAGGAGCAACACCTTTGATACACAGCCATGGCAGAAATCTTTGTATCACTGTCTCGGTTTAGATAAACACGTATCATGTCAAGGAAGATGGGAGTCTCCCTTGGAATGTAAGCCCCTCCCCCCCCTTTCCAATTATTATAAATTTCCAATTAAAAGGCTATCAGGCCAAGATTTTGGGAATAGGTATAGCAGTTCTTTACTAGGGATATAAAAAATACAAATGTAGTAATACAGAAGAATAAGCAAGCAAGCAAACAAACAAACAAGAAATCCTAGAAAACCCTGACAGTCAGAAATACAACCTGACACCCTGTTGGTCAGGGTGTTGGAAGCAGTCCAGAGTAAGCCCTCCTGGAGTGGCAGATGTCGTTCTGTTGGAGTAGAGATGGTCCTGTAGAAAAAGGGTCCAGTAATGGTGAGAGGGGTCTGATCTTCCTCCAGGAATCCAGTGGAAAACTGGATGACTGGTGACACTTGTGGCTTCTTTTATCTGGATGGAAATGGTTTGACTCCTCCTCCCTGGGTAGAGCATCTCACAATGGGATTATGTAATGTGTCATGTCTTTGTGAACTTTAATGGCCCATTAACAAAAGATATCACCACTGAGGAAATGGGAGGGTGAGCAGAGATAAGAAACAATGCCCCACTGAGCAGAGATAAGAAACAATGCTTCACCCGGTTTTTAACAGCTGGCTTGTTATCAGAGAAGGCAGTTACCCCCTCCCTTCTGGAGTTACAACAGATAAATAAAAAAATGTCTCTAACTGGGTTTCAGCAGATGGAATAGAATAAACATAATTTTCCTTTTTGGTTACAAAACCCAATACATCAGATGATCCGGATATTTTGAAAGTTTATACTAGAGAGACAGTCTAATGAAATTAAAAGCAGCTTTTCTAACAGCTGTGGCAACTGGCCAGTTCTTTCCCCCTCTCTGGGGAATGTTCACCTTCTCACTTTCGAGATGAGCATGAGGGGAACTCAGCTATTTACAGACTCTGAGAAACTCCCAACCCACGCAGCACCAGGGCAGATGTAATTTTCTACCCTTTACAGCAGCACCTGGGGTGAGCATCACACCTTCCTTTGGGGATGTGCTGCTGGGCTGTGGAGCAGAGCAGGGCCGCTGCCAGGAGTGAAGGCCAGGAAGCCCAGGCTGCATCCTACTCCAGAGGAAGAGGCTGGGATGGGTGATGCTGTGCTGGGGAAGCAGTGTGTGCAGCAGCCATAGTCCCGTAGTGTCCAGGTCCTTGGCAGGTTTCTTCCGGGGGATAATCTGGGGCTTTCACAGCCAGTGCTGTGGGCTTGCCACATGATCTGGTGAAGCTCTCCTGCTCCTTGAGGGATCCTCCTGCTTCAATATGTGGATCATCATCAGGTAACAGTAGCTGCAGACATGGCATGGCACGTTGTGCCTAGAAAAGTGGCCTCTGGACCCCACCACCTTCACCAGTTTGTGCACATCCTCCATGAGGATGTGGCAATGTGCTGTCTGCCTCCAGAATCTCTTTGCCTCATCCAGGGGTACATCATGTAGACATCATGAAAATGGTCCTGCCATGCCAGATGCCACTTGCTGGAGGGCTGGCAGGTGCCCTGCCACTTCTCCCAGAAGAGGAGGGAAACCATGTAGAGGCCAGTCCATGCCAGATCAAGCCCAGCCTGGAAGGTGGGCAAGCAGTTGTCTCACTTTGAAAGACAGGTGTCTGCCAGGGAAAACCAGAGCCTTCCTTGGAATGGAGAATGTAAACCCTCTCCCTCTGAATTATTATAATTTTGAAATTAAGGGGTCTCAGACAAAGGTATGAGGATAGGAATAACTGTTCTTGAGTAGTATGTGTAACAAGGCAAACAAAACAACAACTACACCATTAGCAACAAAACAGAACCAGGAACCTCATGAGGGCCTTCTCGGCCGAGTCGGGAGGGGATGGAGGAGAGGCTTTGCCTCACAAAACCCCGGGGCAGTCTGATCCCGGTGCCCCTGCAGGACTCTGAGGAGCACCAACCTGGAACGGCAGGAATGAGCAGGAATCCCGGGCTGGTGGATGGGATGTATCAGAAGCTCCACAGTGTTAGCTGGAACTGCAGGGGGGATGTCCCAGCAGGGCAGGGGGTGCGGGGTTACAGCACAGCAAAGTCCCAGAGCAGCGCCAGAGAAGCGGCAGGAGCGGGACAGCGGCTCCCGCAGGGCAGGAAAAGACGAGCTCAGAATTCCTGGTCACATGAGCAGATGCTGGTAGGTCCCTTAAGATAGGCTCCAGTGAGGGTAGTGAATTCTCTCCACAGTAAGCAACTGCCTGACCGTGCTCCTTCTGGTTCGAGAGAGCGCAGCTGCCTCAACCCTGTCCTTTAGCTGCCCCCAAAACTCGGGTATCTTCCCCCCTCTCCACCCCAAGAGAAAATTCCCAGAGGAAAGAAATGTAGTCAGGTGGTACCCTCCTCTCCTCTGGCCACTTCTTTTGTATCCATAAGTACCCAGTAGTTTGCTGGCAACTTGGGGGGAGGAGGGGGGGGGAGATGACGAAGTCTGTAAGTAGAAAAGAAAAAAATGTAACCCCCAACAGCAGTCCATGTTAAAGCAATTGTCATCCCATCTTGAGGATGTATGGATGATGGATCCACTGCCTGGATGCCGTGCATGACCTTCAGGGTGAGGTTGCAGTATATGTCCCTGTAGCTTCCTACCTAGATGTCCCTGAACTCCTGCCCTTCTCACTGCACACCCTGACCCATCCCATTGCCTGCCCCAATGTCTTCCAAGAGCTTGCCAGGGCACCCCAGTCTTCCAAGTGCACATGGCAGCTGGCTGGAGTACCCTATGTGTGGCCAAGCCGCAGAGAGGGACCAGGGGCACAGTCACAGGGCCCAATAGCAAGGTGGCAGGGGAGCAGGAGGTGTCACAGCAGAAATGAGCAACAACATCACAGCCCAGACATCATCTGGCAGAAGAAAAACATGGGCGGGTAGTGCTGGGAAAGCCTGTGACCCCCTTGGCACTGGCCCCATGATGCAGTGGGCAGGGAGCTGGTGTCTGTGGGGGCTGCTGGGAGCAGGCCAGCCCTGGTGGGCATGCTGCTGCCACCACTGCATACAAAACATCCTCTGTGCTCCCAAGCAGGAGCAGAAACTGCCTGGCTGCTGGCCAGCAGCTCTGGCCCCAAGCCTCACAGTGATGGGGCCACTGCCTGCAAACATCTCTGCTCCGGATTTCTCTTTCTGGGACTTATCAGTGTGGCAGAAGAGAAGAGAAAGAAGAGGAAGAGGAAAGAGGTGGAGTCTCCCTTCCTGGGTGCTGCTTGCACTACTCGAGTTGCAGTGGTTGGTCTGTGGTTGTCCATGCTCCACACTTAGCTCGCTGTGCTCCCCAATCATTCCAACTGGTTGCCCCGTAGTACTCCCAATCAGCCTGCTATGATCCCCATCATCCCACCACACTCACCAGCACCCGGGCTTGCTCCCTGCCATTCTGCCATGCTCCTCACTTGAGTCTACACCTACTCCTTCTAGCCCTGGGACACCACAGCAGGATTCCTTCAACTCTGGGATGCTCTCTGTGCAGGTCCCTGGCAGGAGGTGAAGGGCAGTGGCGTGCTCTGGGATGGGAGTGCAGGAGGGGGCTGGCTGCTGAGGAGCGTGGTGTTGCAGCCAGGACTGGGGATGGGGGGTGGGGGGATTTCCTGGAGGCTGCAGGACAGGGGTGCATGGGATAGCAGCAGAGGTACAAGCAGGACATAGCAACATAGTAACTAATGATGTACTAAGTGTACATAACAATGTGAGGTACTGGGAACTGGGGATTTCAACTGGGGGTGCAACGGGGTGCAGTGAGAGGGGCAGGGCATTGCAATGAGGGGTGCAGTGAGGGGTTGTAGTG
Organism: Chamaea fasciata; assembly: GCF_029207755.1. NCBI lineage: Eukaryota > Metazoa > Chordata > Aves > Passeriformes > Sylviidae > Chamaea > Chamaea fasciata. The sequence continues at coordinate 19,708,384 of NW_027094089.1, forward strand.
GTTTAAAAGCAAAACAAATGAGAGGCCCCAAGTCAGAAATACAATTTAATAAGAAGAAAAAAAGTAAAGTAAAATAAATGCAATAACACAAAGACCACTGACGGAGTCAGAATACAACTTGAGCAGGGTGATGGAAGCAGTCCAGATGAGGTGGTCTTCCTGAAGCAGTGATCTTGTAGAAAGGTCTGGTAGCTCTTGTCCTCTGGGAATCCAGTGGGTAAGGGCCCCCTGTACTGTCCCAAACCCCAGATTATATCCAGGCTGGAAGCTTGGTTCCTCCCCCTGGGCGAAGCATCTCACAATGGGATGATGAGTCATGCAGGGGGTCCTTGATGGCCCATTAAACAGAGATAGCTCCCGGAGGGAGTTATCTATGAGTCATGGGCAAGGCATTTGATGGTCCATTAACAGAAGATAGTCCTGAGGGAGGGGGCCTGGGAAAACACTGCTCCAACAATTGGATTCAACAGTTCATGAAGATGGTGATAGAATACTTTGTGCACATCCTATACTACAACCCAGGACAGGGGTGCATTGAAAGGGGGCAGTGGGGCGTACAGTGGGGTGCAAGGGTGGCAGTGAACGGTGCAGTGAGAGGTGCAGGGGGTTGCAGTGAAGTACAGTGAGTGGCACTGAAGAGTGCAGAGCGGTGCCGGGGTTGCAGCAGGGAGGCGGTGAGGCGGCAGAAGAGGGCAAAGGGAATGCACAGGGGAGCGGTATGAGCGCAGGGATCGCGGTCTCCGGGGCGCAGCTCCCTACCCGTCCGTGCGGGGCATGACCTGTCTGGAGTGACAGTTCAGCGATCAATAGGAACTCGTAAAGGACAAGGTGGGCGTGTCTGGCCATACCTGCCACCCAATCGCAGATGCCGTGGTGGAGAGGGGGCGGGGATTCCCGTGACGCCATGGGCGGGGCATTCCCGGTGGGGGCAGGCCCAGGACTGCTGCGGGCGGATCCGGAGCCCGGCCCGGTGGAGGTGGGGCGTCACTGCCCCCGCATGGTGGCCCCCATGCCGGGGGCTCACCTGCCGCCACGCCCCTGGGGGGCTGTTTCACTCACCGCTTCCTGTGTGCAGGGGGCTACTGGGCAGGCGTGCCGTGTCCTGCCAGGGCGAGGCTATGGCACTTGCATGGCACCCTGCACTCCCCCGAAGAGCATGCCATGCCTCAGGCTTCCCGTGCCCCCTGCTACCCTCCAGCTTGTGCTCAGGGCAATGCCAGAGGGGCGGCAGGGCAGAGCTGGACCCCAGCTTCATCCCAGCGAGCCCCGAGTCCTGGGATGCTGTGCAGGTGGCGGTTCCAGCAAGGGTAACAGGCTGGCACAAGGAGATGCATGTGTGGAAGGGTTTGAGATATACACAGCCGTCGCCTTTCCTCTGGGAAAAGCCCTGTTTGATGAGACCCTCCCCCACATGCACATGTGTCTGCACTTGCAGGACTGGAGTGAGAGCCAGGACACAGGAAAAAAAGGGTGGACTTCTTTTTGGGGCATGCAAGATTGTCTGCAGGCTGGAAATACAAGTGAAAGCACCAGTATGCCTCAGCAGGATTTCAGTGTTGTTGTCTGGTGGCTCAGGGACATTGAAGGTGCTGCTCTGGACAGCCTGGGCCATACAACTCCTTCTACCTCTGTCACACGCAGCAGCTTGCAACATGGCAGCTGAAACCCAACAGCCAGGGCAGCTAGAATGGATCCCTAGGGTACTTACTGAAGGCTAGGGGAGAGGATTTTTCCCTGTTTTTAACCCGTTCTGGAACAAGTCAAAGCTGTATCACTCTCCTGATCCTCTCCCTCCTGCATGGCCTGCCCCAATCCAGAGCCTATGTTTAATATCTAGAAGAACTGAAATAATAAAGTTGTTGCCTGCCGGTGGCAGCAAGCTCTTTGCCCCTGTACCTCACTCCCAGCCAGCACACTGTGACCTGGAGGTGGTGCTCTGTGCCCACTTGAGCCCAGTCCTATGTCGCAAACATGGGGTACAGGTAGTGTGACCCAAATGACTGCCCTAAGAGCAGCTTTGGGCTGTCTGTAGTTGGCTGCTAATAGTTGAATGCTTATTCCTGTGTCTTCCCCACTGCATTAGCCACTCCTCTTCTCTTTCCTGCCCCAAAGAGTGCCCCAAGGCCTGGGGTGACCTGGTGAGAGGACATAGAGCCCCTGGCAACAGCTCACCCTCCAGCCCAGCTCCAATGGCCACTTTGATAAAGCCCCTGGACACAGCAAAAGCACAAGGTATTGGCATTAGGAACAGGACATGGCTCTTGAGTCTTATAAAATCCTTCACATAATCTCCAAATATTGTAGGAGAGGTTTACCATGGGGGATGTGACTCCCACCAGCACCCTGCACGCACACCGCCCCTGCATCCTCACACCGCTCCCTTTGCCAGTGGTCAGTGTTCACACCTCAGTCCTCTCTCCCAGGCTACTGAATGTCCAGCCTGCTGCCAGGGGTAGGTCTGCAGCCACTCAGGCAGGGTGTCCAGAGGGGTGGATGCCACTGGGTTCTCAGGCAACCCACCTAGCCTTTTGCCGCTTTTCTATTGCACTTACCTTTAAAAACATGATGTTTTTCAATGGAAATAGAATCACTTTCACCAGCAGCTATTAGTTCTTCATATGTGGAACAGAAGGCGATGACAGAGTGTTTAGGCTCATGGACATGACCTGAAGGTCTCACATACCACAAAACAGCACCCAGAATCTCCCCTGACAAACAACCATCCAGATGGGATGCAGCACAGCATGGATTAGGCAGAGGTTTAATTCCAAAATCCAGAACTTAAGTGAAGGAGGAGAGGGTGTCTAAGGACAAGGAAAGGAAGCTGCTTTGATGTGTATCAGGATGTTTATCTTGATATCAAAAGCCCTAGTTCTCTTTTTTAATGAAGTGGCTCCTCCCTTTGAAGTGGATCCTCCTGTGCTGTTCATGGCTGCAGCTCAGGGAGACCCTGCACAGACTTCACCCTCCTCAAACATTAATTTTTCTCTTGTGATTTGCCTGAAAATTATGAGACCGAAGTGAAAACTCAGGGATGAAAGCAGCCAAGCTGCCTTTGGACCTGCCAGACAGAGGATGAGGTGAGATGGGTTTTTGAAGGCAGGTTGAAGGCAGGGTGCAGGGAAGAGGCTGTGTCTGGGAGCACTTGGCACGTCCCTGCAGCAAGTACAACTTCGTGGTGTACAAACATTTATGAGGTCCTTTGAGAGGAGGTGGATGTTGCTCCAGGTCCTCCCCCACAACAGGGAGGAAGCCTCCAGCTCAGATTATCCACCTTCCCAACAGGAGACGATTTCATTAGTTAATTAGAACAACAGTCCTCATGGGTTCATCTGGGATTTGTAGTTGTGCTGGCAGAAGATTTGCTGACTGTAGGCAAGCCCTGGGGCAAAGCTTCTCAGGAGGACTTGGCAAATGGAGCCCTCAGGGACTTACCTCCCTTCCTGCTGAGCCAGAAGTCTCTGGATTGCACTTGTTCCAAGCCCATTTAATTTTAGCCAAAAACATTCCTCTTCAAAATGCAGAGCCTTGTGTTTTAGCTGTGGAGGTGATGAAGCATATTTATGTAAAGTAAGAATAATCTGTAATATTCCTCACATTGTAGGCACCTCTTGCAGTCCAACGGAAAGCTTCAATATGATTTCTTTAATGCAGTCTCCATTAAGAGCTCTGTTCATACATAACAACATATTGCTTAGCACCTGGGACTCAAGGGAAATTTTAGTGGTAGTGTTTGAGTGGGGGAAAATTATTAAGGGAAAGCTTTAATCTGCAAGCCATAAAGGGAACAGTGGCTTTGCATCCTATGGACAACGTTCTCAGCCTCTGCTAACCTGATTTTATCTTCCTCTGCAGGCTCGCTTCTTAAGATAAATTTATCCAGGACTGCATTTGGTGTAACAGCTTGATTTCTGTTGATGCAAGGCTGATTTCTCACAAGAGCAACTGCCTTAATTTCCTACCAGTTGACAGCAAGTGCAGCTGCATTTTGTACTTGTAGACTTTGTCCTTGCAATCGCAGCCCTTCCTCTGCTCACCAGCCAGGATGTGACAGGCCTGCTCCTGTGGGCCGTAGATGTCTGCTTCAGGGATAGAAACACTTGACTTCTTTGTCCTAACAGAAAGAGCTTGCAGGACTCACAGATCCTACCCGAAGATTCATCCAGAGGGATAGATCTGAGCTGCAGCACCCTGATGCACCCCTGGACATTTCCAAACTCTCATTGCTATGGCAACAATTTAGCAAATTTAGCACTGCAAAATTATTTGCAGTTTTAAGCTGTTGCCAAGATATTCCTCAAAGGCTCTTTGGGGGTTGTTTTGCTCTGGTTTTTCATGTAACCTTCCCCCCCCCCCCCCTTCATGCACTCTTCATTTTGGCACAGCTCCCTTCCTTGAGGAATGACCTTTCTCACTCATTTGCTCACTCTGCTTCTTGGCCATGCTGGCCTTGCAAATCTTGTTAAAGGACGTGTTCATTTACTGGAAGTCTCCAGCATGTGGATCTGAGTAGTTCTCATGCTGTCTGCAGGCAGTCTTCTGCCCTGTCTGCTCTATTAATTTCTCTTAGCAAGATCCCTGATTTCTATGCAGTTCCCTTGATGAAGTTAAGCACAACTCAAGTGGTTTTCCCGCTCAACAGAGCAGGTCTTCAACAGCCCTCTTCTAAACTGCCAGGGATAAAGTCCTGAGTCCAGTCCCCCCACAGATTTCCCCACCAACCTCTCCAAGAAACTCAATTAACAGCAGCTGAAAATCATGATGCTTTGCATCACCACCACATTTTCCTGATTTCCGATGTCTCGGTGTCCTCCTCTCCTGTCTGCTGCTCCCTTCCAGCCATGTGACCACGGCAGCTGCTGTGTGACCCTTGACACATTCCCCCTGCAATGCTCTGGTCCCTCTGGGGACAGCCAAGAATTCTGCATCTCCTAGGCCCCTGAAAACCCCTACCCTCATTCCAAACCGAGCATGCCCTGCCACCCTTCTGTTTCACATTTCCAGGTGTTGTGACATGATGTGCTCCTGGCACAATGCTAGCTCTCAGTACGCTCAGTCCCCCTGAGAACCCCTTGTCCCTGCTCTGGGCTGACTTTGTCATGCTCAGCGCTGTCTCAGTTCTACGGGACAAGTACCCATGGCAGAGTGTTTCTCAGGAACAGGGCTCTGGAGAGATGCCCCATGGCACTGGAGCTGGCCTTTTTCCATATGTAGCTGTATCTCCCACTTCTGAGTGCCTGGCTCCAACTTGGTCCTCACCCAGCATGCTGCTGCATGAAGCTGGGGCTGGGGCTGAAGCTTTGAGGGGTCCCTGATCCCATCCCCAAAGGCTGGGAATGGCAGCAAGGAGGGTAAGACCTGGAGCTAGGGCATGGGGAGATGGAGGAGTGAGCAAGCAGGCTATGCATGGGTTACCCCAGGGAAAACAGAGTCCCTTTGCATGCACAGAGCTGCTCCCTCAGGCAGGTCATGGTGCAGGCACTGCCTGCAGGGCTGAGGGACAGCCAGGAACTGAGCAGGGCAGGCAGGTCCAGTGCCTGTGATGGATGGGTCTGTGTGGGGAGGACAGTCAAGCCTTGCTACTCTGATGAGAAAATCATCAAGTGGCAGCAGGGTGCTTCAGGCAAACTGCAAAAATAAGAGAGCAGCCAGGGCATTCTCTGAGCCCTTCATCATCCCCAGAGTGGCACAGTGACAGCCATGTCCGGCCAGGGAGCAAGCTCTGTCTGTGTCCGCCGTGGGATTTACATTGACTGGGGTGGAAAGGCTTTGCCTCCCTGGGGTCTGGCAGCACAGTGAGCAGGAGGGGTGAGGATTCTCAGGGCAGCAATAGGGAATCTGTTGCCTCTAGACGCGGGATTTCATGAGGATACAGGGAGAAAATGCTGAGGTGGGGACAACAGAGTTACACTTCCCTCCCTACATACCTGCCTGGGGATTCACCAACTCCCAGGTGACCAATCTGGTGACACCACAAGCTACCCTTCCACCCACACCTCTCAGTCACGGTGGTTAGCAAGGGATACAGCACCCTTGTGCACCCAGAGAGACCCCAAAACCTTGGACCTCTCGCCAGCCCCCACCCATTGCTGCCTGGTCAGGCATACGTGGGCAGGGAGAGGAGGAGGAGGCTGAGTCCTGCCTGCATGCACGCAGTCTGCTGCAGGGCTCAATAATTCAGGCCTGACACATTAAAGTTGCATGGCATGCAGTTGCCATCTGCAACGACAGAGTGCGTCAGGGTTGCTGGGTGATGAGTTCAGACAGCAGGCATTGGGCCGGCAGTGGCAGGAGGGTCCAGCAGCCCCCGAGGGAGGCAGAATGAAGGCAACAGGCAGAGCACCTCTTTAGTGCAGATTAGAGGTGAGAAGGTTGTGGCCGGAAGCACAATACCAGAGTTTGGGATGCACATTTCCAAGAAACTTGTGCTGGAGCAGGGAATGCTGGCCCAATGGCACTGACAGCCCAGCAGGCGGGATGGAGCTGGGATGCAGGAGGCTGAATCAGGGTGATACTGTTCCCCAGGCTGCTGCCTTCTCATGACTCCCCTGTGTCCCCTGCATCCTACCTGTCAGGACAGAGGCTGTGAAGGCTTCTGCTGCCCCACAGACCAAGTCAAAAACCCTACCCAGCTGTGTCTGTCCCTAGGTCCCTGGCACTACCTGATGTGATATGGCTTGAATCCCTCTCATCCCTCTCCAGCACTGAGGAAGCAAAGCTCTTCATCGGCTGTTCCGGGAGTTGGTTGCCATGGGGATGTCAGATGTACCTGGCTGTTATAGGGATACTGTTGCCATGGTTATGTGGTTGCTGTGCCTGGTAGAGGCAGGGATGGAACACTGGGAAAGCTGTTTACACTCCAGGGGTGGGAGTCACAGAGACCCCAACTCTCTGAGCAGGAGGGGAAGGCAGGAGAGTCCAGCCTTCACCCCAAGTGCATCCTTATGGGGCAGAGGCTGGAAGCTATGGGGAACCATGGCAGAAAAGCTCACTAGACCCATAGGGATGAGCACACTGGTGCTCCTGACCTTGCAACAAAGGAGGGGTGACTGAGGGGAATTGGAGTCTCCCATGATGTGTCCCAGCATGCTCCCAGACAGGCTTGGTGGGAGAGGCACACATACCTCCTGTGCTGGGTGTCCCACAGGAGAGACCTGCTTCTCCATGCTTGGTGCCTGGAGCAGTGAGCAAAAAACCCTTCTGTCCTGCAGTACTGTATGTTCTGCACTTAAAATGCACCGAGCTATGCCCTGAGCTGTACTGGCCTCCTAGGCAAGGGAATGGGTTCCTGCCCAACCTGGGACTCGGAGATGAAGTGAGAATGGGGATTCCCAACTCTCAGCAGGCAGCTCATGGGCCCCCAGGGACGATCTAGGCTGGCAGAGAATGCCTGGATCCCCTCCAGTGCTGCTTGGCCAAGCTCCCTCCTGGGTGGTGCGGTCGGATGCATGGCCTGTCCTTGAGATGAAAAATCCAGTTGCAGGTTTAATTAAAAGGAGAGGGAGCTCTGAGCTGCACCAGCAGCCCAGAAAAGCAGTCTAGCAGAGCTGGTGTGTGGCTCCTCCAGGCTCCCCTGGACAGCTCTCCTGGCTAAAACCCCTGCCCACCTCTTCGAGGACCCCTCAAGGGTCCAATCCCACATGTGTCACCCCCGTGGTGTCTGCTGTGGGGCAGGCCAGGGGCTGTGCATCTGCTTGCAAGGGGACAGCTCATCCCACCGCTGTCTCCGTTATTGTAGAGTCTTCACAAATTTGGCAAGCAGCAGGTTTGCACTTCAGCTCTACAGCAGTGAAACAGGGGATGAGGGATGGATAAGGATGTTGCGTGCAGCTCTGACACCTCCATGAAACTGGGGTGCATTGGTGTAGGACAAGCTTGTGCCCAGTGTGTGCTCCACTCTACCCTCTTGCTGATGTGAAAGCTAAAGCTGAGCTACTCATCCTCTGGGGGCTGCTACTGTCAGTGGGGTCCAATTGGACTTAATTAAAAAATTAATCCTTAATCTGCCACCTGGCCAGATCAGTCAGGACATTCTGTACGGCAGAGAAAGGGCGGAGGTTGAGCTCAGGGGGAAAGCAGAGTGGCAGATGCAGTTTCCCCAGTCCTTATACAATGACTGGGGCTCCTGCCCCAGCACAGCACAGCACACATGCACACCAGGCTGGCTCCCCACGGGCATATCCCACACCAATGCCCAGAGACAGAGGCAGCAAACCCCTGAACCCACCAGCACTGCCATGCTCCTCGACAGCTCATCCCTCCTCCTGCTCTGCCAATCCCATCCCCACAGTCCTCTCCAGCTGCCCTCACAGACCCCTAAGCCCACCCTGCTCTGGCCAGCTGGGGCCCAGCTCCCAAGCAGCAGTTTTAATTAGATTGCAATCCTATTACATAGCTGCCTGCCCGCCTGCAGTTGCTAATCCTGTTAAGCATCCAGTAAATCTCCCTGTGCTGAGCTCTGTCCCCAGGGGCACAGGAAGGGGGGCTGCTGGTGGGTGGGCTCTACTGAGCTAGGATGTGACTGCTAGAATGCAGAGCTTTGCCTCAAGATTCCAGCGTGAAGACTCCTGCAGGGCTGAGAAATTCTCAGGAGATTGGGGAAGTCCCCAATGGGGTGAGAAGTGTCAGTGAAACTTTCCCTGTCTTCCCAGTCCACCTTGACCCCTCTGAGCTGCTTAAGCAGAGTGAAAACCCCTGTCATTGAGGCACACACACAGCCCAGGTGTCTTGTCACCACAACATGGTCACCGCTGGCTGCAGTGGGTGCTGAGTCCACAGGTCTGACCATAAGCAAGACAAGGAGCAGGGGCTGAGAAGAGGCTGTCCCAACTGGGTCACAGGGCATAGTCCATGCAATGCCCCTCCCACTGGAGCCCAGTGCCCTGCAGAGACAGGGCTGGTGGCAACAGCAGGGACAGAGTCACTAGTCCAATGCTGCTTGGGTGTAGTGACATGTGGGCTGCTGAGGCAGACTGCCCCAGGCAGTGGGGTGCCACCAACAGGCTGTGGGCTCCTGAGGATCTGGCCCTTGCAGGCAGAGCTCTCTCAGACCTGTACATTGCCATGGCAGGCAGCACCAGAATCGTTCCCTGTGGCACCTACCCCCACAGCTATGGGCTCACCAGAGTCCTGCAGGCTTGGAGAGGATCCTGGATGCCCTGGTACAGCACTGCTGCTCCTGGGTCAGATATTACAGCCATCCTGTGAGAGCACAGTGCCCCAACAAAGACATCCCAGCCTTGCAACCTGTCATGCCAGGAGCCAAGACTGCAGCCTCTGCTCCCCACCTCTTGCCAGCCACTTTGCTCTATGTTGGAGCTGCATCAGCTCCAGAGCAGCCACCACAGAATAGCAACTCTGTCTGAGAGCCAGAGACTGTTGCCATTCCTCCCCTCCACACCCACCCCCCTCCCCTCAGCAACTCCATGACCTGGCAAAGAGAGGAATGTGACCCAGCTCAGCCTTGAGATCCTACAGCTCTGCCCCAGACTGAGCCACAGCAACCCCTGGAGACAAGTTCAATCAGGCTGTAATTGGAAGAACAGGGTGGCACAGGTGGTTGTGTGCCTGCCCAGAGGAGTCCTGGCACTCCCAGAGATGGGTGACAAGCAAAGAGAGTGGGTGCCAAGCCCCACAGGGCTGCTGTCCATGACAGAGGAGTCTGAGCTGGTGTCAGCATCAGCTGGTACAAATACTGTTGATGGAGGCCACAGCCGGGTCGACGAGCCCCAGCTCCTCCTGCTCATTGACGCAGAGCTGGTACCCACATCCCTTGCGCCGGGGGAGTGGCCCCAGGCGCCTGCTGGGCTTGGCACGGGGTGGCAGCAGGAAGCCAACGCTGCCGGCAATGAGCAGGTGCCAGATGCTGTGTATATAGAAGTAGTTCTCCTCTGTCTCCACGAAGGCGTAGAGCAGCACGGCCGCCGCTGCAATCAGCGCCCCTGGGCACAGGTAGAAAGCCCAGCGCTTCCAGGTCGGTGGGTAGCAGTGGCGGCGACGGATGGTGCGAGCCGTCTGTGGTGGGGAAAGGACAGGCTGGAAGGGGGACCCACAGCAGAGACAGGCACAGCTTCTGTGCCATGGTTAAACATCTCTCAGGAGCCAGGGAGGGGAGTTCATGGGGAAGGGTGAAGACAGCAGAGGGGAGGTGCTGGCAGGGGCAGGATGCCAAGCGCAGACAGGATGGGGACAAAAGGGACACCCATCTTACCCAGGCGACGGCCATGATCCCCAAAGCAAAAAGGCTGGGCCCCAGCAGGTTCCAGAGCCCGTGACGGTCCATCTGCAGAGCCATGGAGAGCAGCATGGCTCCCAGCAGGTACAGTACCTGTGGGGCAGTGGGGCACTCATCAGGATAAATCTCTTCCATGCCTGCCCTGCGTGCCCCCTCCCCACACTTGCCTGCTTGACTATGGGCTGGAGGCGGGCCATGGCGATGACAGTGACCCAGACAGACATGAGAGAGCCCAAGAAGTCACAAAACTGCAGCACATCGTACTCCATGATGCAGAACACCACAATGCCCGGCTGGTCGCAGGCATGGTAAAACTGGGGTGGCAGGGAAAGGGTGTAAGAGCTGCCCTGCATAGCCCCAGCCCCTCAGCTGCCCCATGCCACACTCACAGTGGAGAAGAACATGGTGAAGATGTAGACAGCAGCTTCTAGGAGGTAGTGGCTGCGGACAGCAATGGCCACGGGAGGCACAAACATGACATTGCTGAGGCACAACAGCAGCGTGGAGAGGAGCTGGAAGCCATAGGAGAAAGCCTCAGCGTTGTCCGTGCAGCCCCAGCCGTTCCAGCCTGTGACCAGGGAGAGCTGCTGTCACTACTGCAGCACTCACAGGAGCTGGGTGGGTGGACCAGAGAACCCCCTTTCCAGCACCCTGCAGAGACCTGACATGAATGGATACTGGGATACAAGACCCGCCAGGAGAACGGGAGGATGCTGGGGGTCTGTGTGTGCCTGGCTCAGCTCTCACCAGCTTTGCACTCGCAGGCAGCATACAGGTAGTTGTTGGTGCGCAACAGCTTGCACTGGCCGTAGATGCCGCAGTCGTTGATGCAGGGGGAGAGGTAGGCGCGCAGGTACACCTCAGCTGTCACGTTGGTGCAGGGCTCAAATCTGTAGGGTGAGAGAAGTGGGTCAGCCCTTACCCTGTGCCCTTGAGCAGCTCCTGCCTCTACCAGAGCCACCTGTCACACCCAGACTTGGCAGCTGATGGGAGATCCAGGGGCTGGACAAGCTTGAAAATGAGCTTCCTTGGTGCTGTATATGGTAGCTGAGAGCTGGTCCCCAAGGATCCTGTGTGCTTCAATTGTTTGTGCCAGCCTGAGTGAACAGGAGGAACATGGCCACACTTAAAGTCCCTCTACCTTTAGCAAGCACACTCAGCAGGTTCCTATTTCATTTGGGTTTTGCTGTGCAAACACTACACCCTGCCCTTCAGTGCCCGTGTGTGAACCCATCAGAGAAAGATTGACTGTGACTGGCAACTCAGGATGAACTAGAAACAAAGCAGAGTCAGGGTAGGCACACCAACCCCACTGCCCTGCACTACCCACGCACAAGACTCTGGTCACTGCCAACACCTCATCAGCTCTAGCACACCAGGAGCACAGGCAGCCCCAAGGGCAGACAGCATGTACCAGCTGCTGGCTGGACACACATAAGCACCCCAACATGCACAAATATGCACACAGGGCCTTCTGCATGTGTGTCTGCTGTCCACTGACTGTGTCCTCACACAGTTGAATCTGCATGTGTGTGTGCAGAACATACACAGGCCTGACTGCTTGTACAAAGCCCTTACTGCTTGTGCAAATCAAAATATGCACACAGAGCTGGCTGCACATGTCCACCCAAACATGCATGCAGTACTGCATGCACGCTTGCACCAAAAGCGCATGCAGCACCACCTGCACTCATGCATCCTTGCACATACAGACATACACACACAAGCCTCACTCTTCCACAGGGTTCCAGGCAGACAGAGGCCAGGAGCAGAGCTGTAGCACAGGACCAGTCACTGGAGATGCCAAGTGGAGCCCCAGCCTGACCAGAGATGGCCCCTCACATGCAGAGCAGTCCTCCCAGCGACAGCCCGGTCCCCTCCCAGGCATGGGTACAGATGGGGCCTGCAGCGGAGGCGGAGAGGCACTGACAGATGCCCGGCGTTCACGAGCTGACAGGCACTTCCTAACCGCGAGACAGAGGGAAGAGCCGCGGGGACCCACAGATGGTCAGGCAGACGTGAGATGGAGCCATCCGTGCCCACGCAGCACTCACATGGTGACACACAGCCCACAAAGCCACATGAGCAGAGACACACAGCGCAGGGGACAGGCACACCCACAGACCCACTGCACACACGGGCACATGACACAGTGACGACATCCCCCATCGGGGCACAGGGAGGGGGTATGCTGGGGCACTTACCCATGCTCCGTGGCACAGAGTGAGCGCAGGCTCAGGTACCAGCTGCCTGTCTGTGGGTAGGGGATCCGCAGGCGGCTGAGGCTGGCTGTGGCATTAACAGAGAGCAGGAAGCCTGCCAGAGACTCTGTGGACCAGAAGAGCTCTGGGTGAGCAGAGCAAGGTGCAGCCAGCTGCCTGCCCTGGACAGAGCTAGAACAGGGACAGATTATCCTGTGCCAGGCTCCAGGGCCACATGTCCCCATGGTCTGTGCAGCCTCCTCCCACCCAGCCTCTTCCCAGACACAGGGGGTGTGACTCCATGGACAAGGCAGGATGGACATGCACAGCCCAGCCTACCTGTCTCACAGGTGACCGAGGTGTTGTCACTGGATGTCAGTGGGACTTCATGGTTTAGACACCCAAATACTGTCACATTCTCACCACACAGGGAGCTCTGACGGCAGAGGAGATGGCCATAAACCAGTGCTAGGATGTCGCCTGCTCCGTCAGCACTTGGATCACAGTGCACCCAATAGCAGTGCCCTAACCCACTGCCCTTCACCCAAGAACACCCCAAACCTGGGCCTTGGAACACCCTAATTCATTCTCCATCACCCAAAAACTTCACAACAACCCCAAATCCTGTTCCCTGCCCTGCTGCAACCTGGACATCACCCATCTCCCATGCCCCCTATCCCAAGCTACCCTGCCCCATTCAGGGTGTGTGTGGCCACCTCACCATGTTGAGCCGCAACTCCAGGTTGAGCACCCCACCACTGTCCAGCACTGGCAGGAGGTTGATGACGAAGACAGCAGGGCGGTCAGGCGGCACTGACACGTTGGGCCCAAAGAAGATGTAGAAGTGCACGGAGAAGGTGTCCAGCTCGTTGCGCAGTGTGGGCCGGACAGGCCAGCACTGCTCTCCAGCATGTGAGGTGACAGGAATGGGGACCGGGTGCTTCGTGTCATTGGGGCTGGTGGGTGGAGGGCTGTCCCCCAGCGCCAGCCCACCCGCAGAGCCAAAGGAGTGGGGCATGTTCATGGAGGCGCTGGATGGCAGGAAGGGTGGCCGGGCCAGGCTGGGTCGGGAACAGTCTGGAGGGACAGAGCCATCAGCCTGGGCGCCACACAGCTCTAGCTCCCTCTTAGTTCCCACCTTCCCTTCTTGCCCACCATTCATCTCCATTTGCAACTCATCCCCAATACCTCACAGCATTCCCATCCCAGCAGAGCTGGGTATAACCCTGTGCCCAGCTGCAGACAGATCCTCTTGGCATCCTTTAATGCCCACACCAAAGCAGAGTCAAGACCATGCCTCCACCCACACCTCCACATGCACCCTCACCTGTGAGCTGCACGGTGACCTGGAAGGAGACAGTGCCTGGCACTCCAGCGTGTTTCTCCACCAGCACATAGTACCAGTGCTGCCAGAAGGGCAGGTCCTGTGCCAGCTGGCAGGGAGTGTGTTCCCGGCAGTCCAGTGTTGTGGAGTTGTGCAGAGGGGGGGCCTTGGCCCGCACACGCAGCCAGAGTGGGCAGCCCTCAGCCCCACGGCACCGCAGCACCTCCACGAGCACTCGTGATGTGTAGCTGGGCACAAAGACCCTGCAGGACAGCAGTGCCAGGTTGTGCTCATCACTATGGACTAACAGGGCTGGGGAGGGAAGCCAGAGGGATGGGAAACCCTCATCTCCCCACCCTGAAGATGCCCCCTCCTTAGGAGACCTTCCAGCACTCACTTGTAGAGGCAGGAGCGGTTGTGGGGGGCCATGTTCTGCTCGGTGACATGACCAGGGTACAGCACAGCGATGTTCACCAGGCGCTGCACGATGAGCTGTGGCTGGAAGAGATACTGGCACTCCTCGTAGAGCCCCTGCACCAGAGGAGAGTCAGCACAGGGCAAGGGGCACAGGGCATTGCCCTACTTGGGACACCTGCCCTGGGCACTGCCAGCCCAGAGCAATCAGACCCCAGCCCTGCCCCCCTATGCTCCCTCCAGGCCCTTCACCTTAACAGAGATCTTGCCCTCATCTTTGGGCAGGTGGGCAGCCAGGAACCAGTCCCCGGGCAGTGGGCTGGTGACATTGAACACTCCCGTGGTGCGGTTCGGCAGGGTCCAGGTGAGGGTCAGTGCGAAGGAGCCAGGGACGGCCGTGTCCCTGGGGAAGTGCGTGTGCAGCGGGTTAATGACAGAGGGAGCCCCTGAGCGGAAATACCTGCAGGAGAGACAGCAGTCAGTAGGGTGTAGGCTGGGCATCATGGCAGGGCCAGTATGTCCTATATGTGGGTGTCTTCCTCTATGCTTAAAGACATCTTGGAAGCCATCTGTAAGCTGGGACCTTTTTGGAGACTGAGCTTTCCTGAGTGGGTGTTCAAGCAAAACAGTTCATCTAAGAGATGCTCAAAAGAGTGGTGCCTGCATTGGTCCTGGAAGAATGAATCATAGGGAGGGAGCGTACATGATGTCTGGGCTTTGGCTGGGATAGGGTTCATTTTCTTCTTAGTGGCTGGTACAGTGCTGTGTTTTGGATTTAGTATGAGAATAATGTTGATGACATGCTGACGTTTCAGTTGTTGCTCAGCACAGCTTACACTAAAGGACTTTTCAGTGTCCCATGCTCCACCAGAGAATGGGTGCACAAGATGCCAGAAGGGAGCATGGCCTGGAGAGCTGACCCAGACCAAAGGGATATTCCATACCATATAGAACATATTCTGTTCCATACAGAGCCTCCTGCCTGGTATATAAACATGAGAGAGTTGGAATGAAGCCACCAGCCACTGCTGTGGGACAGGTTGGGCATCAGTCAGCATGTGGTGAGCAACTGTGTGATTAATCACTCCTCTTTCTCAGGTTTTATTTCTCTCTCTCCTTTTTGTTACTGTTGTTATTATTATTATTATTATTATTGTAGCTGTTTTATCTTTAGTCTTATTGGCATATTTATTTTGATTAGTTAACTGGTTTTATCTCAACCCACGAGTTTTACTTTTTTCTCCATGATTCTCCACTCCAGCGGGGGAGCAGGGGGATGAGCAAGCAGCTGTGTGGTACTCAGTTGGCAACCTGCTATAGTGAAACGTGTCCCATGGTAGCAGGTTGGAGCAAGATGATCTTTAATGTCCTTACAAACCCAAAGCGTTCTGTGGTTCTATGATTCTTTGGCTCTCTAAGTACATGTGCTTGTGGAAGCAAAGAAGGAGGCAAGAGCAGGCAAGCTGTGGGGCAAACCCAGGCAGGAGCAGCAGAGGCAGGCAGGAGGGATACAGGCAGGCCAGGCTGCTTACTCACACGGTGATGCTACGGTCTGGGCATTGATCCCCAAAGGTGCCACCTTGCTCCTTGAAGGTGATGAGGTTCCAGACAGCGATGACTGTGTCCTCGGGAATGTGGAAGTGGAAGAGCTCAATGCTGGCAAAGGAGCGGAAGGGGCTGAGCTTTCGTGGTGTGCGGGTGAAGTAGTCGGTCACAAAGAGCCCATCTGCAAAGGAGACCCAAGGGGCTCTCAGTAAGGTAAAGGACTGAGGAGGGGTTGTGGAGCAGTCTCCCCAGAGCAGGCCCACCCCCAGGCTCTGAATATGTCACAAGCATCCAGCAGCCCAGAGGCAGGAGGGGCTGGAACAGTGCCATTTCAGTGAAACCCCAGGGCTGATGTCAGCTGCCCCCAGCTGTGTTTCCTGGCCCTGGCACAGTCTGCATCATTTCTGGTTCAGCACTGCCTCAAGTCCAGTTCACTGAACTGCGGGTGCTGATGGCCTGTAGCCTGAAGAGCCCATGGCCCTGGCTGCTCATGCTCTGCTCCCTGCATTTTACCTGTAATAAGTAAAGGGACATTCTTCATGGCTTCAGCTATGCCCTAGCAGGTCAGCTCCCACAGGAACACACATTCCCCTTCATCTGCCTGCAGGGGAGGCTCAGCACTGAGCCCATCATAAAGTGCCAAGTTCTACCCTAGAGCCACAAGAAGAAGGAGCAAGCAGAACACTTCCTGCACTGCCTCCCAGCTCTCCCATGGTTTGTGGAGGAGCAACGGTGCACATATGTGTGCACATATGCACACGTGGGTGCTGTCTACATGCACCACAGAGTGGAGGCGTGCAAACCCATGTCCATGGTGGTGTGTGTCTGTGCACAGCCCCATGTCTGAAAGACACTTCCTGCAAGCCCACGGCATAGGTGGGGGCCACCTCCCCCTGACCAGCTGCCTGACAGGTCAATTTTCAGGGATTTCCATTAGCCCCAGCAGCAGAGAGACAGCCACTTCTTTGTCACAAGGGAGAGCAGGACTCGAGGCAGCAGCCATAACTTCACCTATGATTACCACACTACACCAGTGGCAGCCTGGGACACCCATCCATTTTTCTTTAGAGACACAGCAAGAATGAAATACCCCTCTTCACAAGCTGCTGGAAAGGGGGAGGCCAGCAGAGGGTGGGCTGGGAACAGGTCTGTGCCCAGGAGGACTTGTCCAGTGTGAAGTGGGATAGCTGAGAAGAGGATCTGCTTTGCACCACATGTTCTAGGCCAGGAGTGTGCGCATGTGCTTGTGTGCATGTGTGTTTGTGCTGCGAGTGTGCAGCCCCAGCAGGCTGTACACTGACATGCATCTGCTCCCTTGTCTGGAACAAAGGCAGCTCCCCCTCCTCTTCATTCCCAGCCGGCACAAGCCAGGCATGAAACACCTGTCTCCTCAATGCAAGAGCGTCCGATACCAATTTCTCCACCAGGAACCACCTGGTCACTCCACAGCCCCACGTGGCAACAGTGACCTGGCAGGGGACCCCAGGGAGGCTGTTGAACACAACTTCAGAAGGGGAACTGGGGGAAGGACCCGGAGCTACCCAGTCCCAGCGCAGCCTCCTCATGCTCACTCGCCCAGGGCAAGGTGAGGGAACTGGTTGCATGCAGTGGGTCACTCTGAGGCACCACGGCAGTGCAGCCAGAGCATGGGAAAGGTGCTGGAGGATGGAGAGGGATTGCTATCCATGGACGCGGAGTGGACGGAAGGAGAAAAGCCAAAGCCCCTCTGCTTCAGGCCAGCGGCCGGAGCGGCAGGACCCCAACCCCGGTGCTACAGCCTCCGGTCAAGGCCGGCGGTCAGCACCGCGGACAGCTCCGAGGCCGATGGTCAGCACCACGCACAGCTCCCGCTGCCGCCCCACCGCTGCACCCCGGCACCGGCGGCCCCCGGCTAGCTTCTCCCCTTCCCAAGGGATGCCCCCTCGAAGCCCCCAAGTATCCTTCCGCATCCCGGTCACTAAGCCAGCTCCCTGCCCCATAGCCTGCTCCTAGTCTCAACATACTGTCGTCAATGTATCCCCCGCATATCCTGACGTTCTGCTGGACACACACCCCCCGTCTCTGCAGGCTGTCCATTTCCGCTGCCCCCTGCACGCACACAGCCTTCTGCCCTGCATCTGCAACCCCCGGGGCCCACTCACTGCCCACGCACACGCCTCCCTCCCAGGGTGTTCCACTGCCTGCGTCCTCGTCGCAGGCAACCCACTCTCATCTGTCTCCGTGCCCCGTTGCATGGGTATGCCGTGCCCTACGGCATGCTCATCACTGTGCCCCACTGCACGCATATCCACGCATCCCATTCCACAGACATCAATACCCCCTACACAGGCATCCCTGTACACCATTATGCAAACACACCCTTGCACATGCATCTCTGCACCCATTGCACCCATCTCATGTCCCAGTTACATACACCCTGCGCCCCATGGCACCCCACACCCAACTGGGGACACCTTTGTACTCTGATGCATATCTGCTCCAAACCCCACTCCATGCTGGCCCCATCCCTTGTGCCACGCTCATCGTGTCCCATCACATGTGCACCCCACATTCCAGGATGCCATCCCCCATAGCGGTGCCCTTTTGCTCCATTCTCATCCACACCCTGCCCCACTGCATGCAAATCTCACACCCCATTACTCGTGTAGCTCGTCCCAAGCTACCCACTTACCCCTTCCAAGCTCACCCCCTGTGCCCCACCACATGGACCCCGACACCCCACGCCTGCAGTCCTTCTGCTCACCGCATCTCACCCACTCCCTGCCCCACTGAATGCACATCCCGCAACCCATTGTTCGTGTAGTTCACACGTATCCCAAGCTCATCCCTCTGCCCCACGGATCTTCATAGAGCCCTGTGACTCACACCTCCTGCCGTCCTGCCCACCGCATACACCCCCGTGCTCCATTCTCACCTGGCCCCCGCCCCACTGCGTGCACACCCCACATCCTATTGCTCGTGTACCTCACGCGCACCACACGCTCATTCCGCTGCCCCACGGCACGCTGCCCTGTGCTCTGCCGCACGGACCCCCGCACCCCGTGCCTGCAGCCCCCCTGCCCACCGCACACACCCCTGTGCTCCAATCCCACCCGCCCCACTGCGCGCACTCCCCACATCCCACGGCTCACGTACCTCACACCAATCCCAAGTTCATCCCTTATGTCCCGCCGCACGGACCTCCCGCTCCACACCTCTGCCCAGCGCACACTCCCCCGTGTTCCGTCCTTACCCGCCCCCCGCCCCACTGCGCGCACCCCCCCACATCCGATTGCTCACACCCATCCCAAGCTCATCGCTTGCGTCCCGCCGCACGGACCCCCGCTCTCCGCTCCAACATTTCTCCCACCCACCGCACACACGTCCTCCGCGGTACCGCCTCGCTCCCGCCGCGCCGGCACCCTCGACGTGCGCTCCCGCGCCCCGTCCCGCGCTCGCCTCGCCGCCCCACACCCGCGCCCCCCGTCCCGGTTTCCCGGCGGCGCTCACCGGCGGCGGGCGGCGGCAGGAGCAGGAGCGGCAGGAGCAGCAGCGGGAGCGGGAGGCGCTGCCCGCCGCCCCCGCCGCCCCGCCGGGCCATCGCCGCCGCCGCCGCCGCCGCCGCGGCTGCCTTGGGGCGCGCGCCTCCGGCCGCCCCGCCGCGCACCGGCTGCCCTGACGTCACCCACCCCGCCCACCGGGACCGCCTCCGTGTCGCTATTGGTCCACGGGTACGTCAATCACCGGCGGCCGCAGCACGCCACGCCTCCCCGAGAGACAATTACCCCACCCCGCCCCGCATACCCCCCCGGGATGGACCCGGCGGTGATCGGGACACGGGGGGACAGCGACATGGGCGGGAATGGAGATGGGAGGCTGCGGAAAAGGGACACCGGGCTGGAACTCGAGATATGGGCCGGGAAGTGGGGCACAGGGCTGGGGACAGGGACATGGCGCTGGGGACAGGGACACGGGGCTGGAACGGAGATATGAGCCAGGAACGGAGGCACAGGGCGCAGAGACACCGGCTGGGGCAGGGACATGGGCTGAGGCCAGGAGCAAGGAGCTCAGGGCAGGAACATGGTGCTGGAACTGCGATACGAGCCGGTAATGGGGTCACAGGACTGGGGGCAGGGACATCTCTCTGGAACCGAGATATAGGCCAGGAATGGGGTTACAGGGCTTGGAACACGGACATGGTGCTGGGCACAAGGATATTGACTGGGTACCGAGATACGGTGCCGAGGGACAGGAACACAGGGCCGTAGACAGAGACATAGGTTGGGGGAGAATGACATAGGTTGGGGAAGAGGGACATGGGGCTGGAGACAAAAACAATGACTGGGGACAGTGATGTGGGTCTAGGGGACAGGTACATGGGCCTGGGGACAGGATTATGTCCTGGGTACAGAAGTATATAATGGAGAGGGACATGGAGCTGATGGCATGCCCTGGAATTAGGGAAAGGGATGGGATGCAGTGAGGGCTACCTATGGAGGTGGAGGTGGTGGGGCTACCTATCCCAGTTGGGGGCTGTGTAAGGGGGTCAGGGGTCAGGTGGTTTTCTACCAGTGGCTACCACCTTCTCAAAGCAAATTGCAGCATGTGTCTTAGAGAGGAGGTGTCCCACAGAGGGAGTCTCGACACCACCTGCCCAGATGAGGGCATCTTGACTGGAAATTATCTCATCACACTTTCTGTTTGACTTTTCATCAAACTCCCCTGACATCACCATCCTCCTTGGCCATAATGGAGGCAGCAGGTTACTACTCATGGGAATGCTACTCGTGCTCCTCTCTATCCTGTGCTCCCCACAGGGCACCATGGGAGCTGCAGCAGGACCAGCCACCCCACCATGTCCCATCATGACTACCCAGCAACCCTCCCCAGAGCACAGATCCCCTCCAGGCATGGTTGGGGGTCCCCTTCCCAATACAGACCTCAGGCCAGTGGCCTCTGGCACAGGGATGTACAAGGACCATGGTCACTCGAGAAAGTTGGTCATGCTCTCTTTGGGAAATGGACAGGGGAACTTGTCTCCCTTCCAGATACTCTCCAAATGCTCCGGAGTCCCTTTAGAGCCCCATGGTATTAACCTGAACTCTGTGTGTGTTCCCAAGGGGGTCTGGGGCCAGGTGTATCGCTTCTGGTGAGCCAGCAACCACCCTGTGGGGAGGAAGGAGCACAGGGCCTTCTGTGGGGTGGGAGTGGGTTCACCAAGGCCAAGCAGGTGTGAGGAAGGGCAGGGTGGGATGGGGCGACTGGAACATCCTCAACTTTCCAGGAGCTGCACTTCAACCCCACAATCCCCAGATATCCGAGACTGTCCCGTGGCTCCACACCCTGCTGGTGTGTGGGGTGCCCCATGACCACACAACCGGGGCCACGGAAAACCAGGTGTGCCCCTAGCAGGACTCCCAAGGGGGTTTCACTGCTCTGGAGGCGACCAGAGGGAAACAATGCCCGTACCCTTGCCCGTGCCCCGGTGGGGTCCTGTCCTCATGGTTCTCCAGTGCCGGTCCTGGTCCGGCTTTATCCCACTGTTCCCGCCCAGGACCGCCGCCCGGTCCTGTCCCGGTCCCACCGCTTCCCCCGCCTGTTTCTGTTCCCGTCCTATTCCCATCCCGGTCCCACCGCTCCCCACCCTGTTCCCGTTCTCGTCCCGCTCCTGTTCCCGGCCCCCTGATGGCCGTACGTTTTTGTCCTCCGGCCGCTAGGGGGCGGTAGCGCCCCGCGTGACAGTGCCGCCGGCGGTGCTCTGTCCCGCGCTGCTCCCTGCCGCTGATTGGTTCGCGGCAGCAGCCGCGCGGCGGTGACGCCAGTCGCGGTGGCGGCGCCATCCCCACGGGGTACTGGGCCGCGTGCTGCCCCCTGTGCCCGGTACCGCGGCCATGGAGTTCCCGGCCGCGCTCTTCCCCTCCTACTTCGGCGCCGGCCCGCCGCAGGAAGAGGGTAGCCCCGCGCTGGTCGCCGGCTGGGGCGAGCACGGGCAAATCCTGGAGGGTGGCCCCGGACGCCGCCAGGTGAGGCCTTGCCGGGGATCCGGACCGGCCGAGAGAACCGACATGACGCTCAGGGGCCGCTCTGACTTTCCGTCTTCGCTCCTCGCAGGTGAAGCCGGCGTTCGTGCCCCGCCGCGGCGCGACGGGCGAAAGGTGGGAAGCCGCCGACGCTGCGGCCGTTCCGGTGCTGCTGCCCAGAGCGGGTGAGAGCCGCGGGAGCGGGAGGGAGCTCCTTCCACGGGGGCTGAGGGAATGTGCCTTCCATCTCTGTCGCTGCCGCTGCCCCGCGGTGCTGAGCGGTGTCCCAGTGTTCGTGTGGTGCCAGGCAGCTTCTGCCTTCTCCCCACAGGCTGCTGGATCCCCACGCTCGCGCCTCAGGATATCCTGTACCGCAGGGGCCTGTGCAGGAAGTTTCGAGCAGACAATTCTGGAGCCACTCTGGACTTCGCCAGGCAGGTGGGATTTGAGGTGTGGCCTCCTGGCAAAGACCTGGAGGGCAGTGTGGGACCTTTGCATGCACTGGCCCTTTCCTCTCCCTCCCACACAGCTGGGCCATTTCTTTGTGGATCACCCAGAAGATGCTTTTGGCTCCCTGGGGCGTCTTCTGCACAAGAACTTCTACCTGGGAAACTCCAAGCTGCAGGTCATTGTCTGTTCAGGGATAAATAACAGTGCTGTTCCCCACCCTTCCCCTTGACAGTCTCAGTCTCTGCCCCCCACTCCTGTAGAGACCAGCCCGGAGGAGCACCATCCGGATGACGGCCCTGGTGGAGGACATCGACCGCTTGGAGGCCCGACGGTGAGTGTCCCTATGTCCCCTGACCTGCAGAGGTTTAGGGGGGCTCCTGCTCTGTCCCCCCACCTGATGTTGTCCATGCCCTGCAGTGGCTGCCCCCGGCAGCATTTAGCCTCCCGCCTGCGCTGGTTCTCCCACCTCTGCCGTGACTGGCTCTTCGAGGTGCCACTGGGGCTGCTGGCAGACTGCCTGCATGAGGAGTTGATGCAGCAGTGGTCCAACCTGCTCTTTGATGACAGCCTCACTGCGGGGGCACTGGCCTGGTTGCCCCCTGAAGACGGGGGGACACCCGTGGGCTGCCTTGTGCACCCTGGAGGGCAGGCTATGAACCACCTCTGTATCCTTCCCCGTTCGGTGTCCCTGGGGAGGGAAGTGGGCGTTGTGTTGCACTGCCCTTAGCCAGCATCCCAGATTTCCAGGATTTGGTGCTGGAGGAGCTGCCCCGCACCCGAGGCTCCCCGGCACAGTTTGAGCTCAGCGGGCGCATCCGGCAAGTGGCTGCCGCCCGTGTGGATGGGCAAGGTGAGCCAGCCCCAGGATCCATATCTTGAGGCAGACAGGATGTAGGGAGGAGGGGCAGCAGGGGGCCTCTGGGATGCTGCCAGCTCACATGCCAACTCCTTCCCCCAACAGATTTTGTTGGGGTCCGCTCAGACTATCACTGTGGTGTTTGGAGGGTGCTGGGCAAGAGAGGGGCAGCTCCCACCCCACTACAGGTGATCTGCACTGACGTGCCTGCCTCCTGCCTCACTGTCAGGTAGGTGCTGGAGGAAGGGGCTGTGCAAGGAGTGAACTCTGTTAGTGCAGCCCTGCTCCATGTGGCGGGTTCTGTCACCCCATAATGTGATGCCGTGCTCTCTGTCCTACAGCCCTCACCTTCCTGGGGAGTTGTCTGTCTGCACCCAGAGCGGGACTGTCTACCTCTGGAGCGTCGAGACTGGGTGAGATAGTGCACTCGGGGCTGTCTAGGGACTCATGCAGATAGTGGAGTCCCAGTGATGCCCCAAGTGACTGGGGCAGCCCTACCCTGTGCCAATACTGCTGTCTCCCCACAGGCTGCAACAGCTCCGTCATGACCCCCAGACCATGTTTTTTCGGGACCATTCACCCTGGCGCTGGAGTGACTTCACTGCCCACCCACGGGTGCTCAGCTGTGCTGACCGCACGGGTCTGCAGTGCCTGGATGCCCGGGTAAGCCTTGGGAGAGTGGGTGTAGAGCTTGGAGCAGGCAAGGAAGAGAGTTCCTCAGCCCAGAATGCTGACTGTGTGCCGTTCTACTGTTGCAGGCCCCCAGGAGATGCCACTTTGACTTGTTCAAGGTGGGCGAGGAAGCTGGCTGCCAGCAGGGCGAGCGTGTGGTGCTGCCCATGTACCTGGGCAGGGCACACCCCTCACAGTACCTTGTTACCACCCAGGTGAGTCCCACCACAGCTGGGAGCTGGAGAAGACACGCTGCACAGCTGTGTCTCCAAGTGCCTATGGGGCATTAGGATCTTCCAGCTGAGGGGAGCTGCCATAGTGTGTTGGGGTGTGTCAGCCTGAGCCAAGACTTCTGTCCTAGTTCTCTGTGTATGTGCTGGACGAGCGGTTACCACTGGTGCCTGTTCTGAAGTGGGCACACATGATGAAGGCCCCTCCACTCTTTGCACACCTGATGCCAGGGAAACCCGGGAGGAGCCACAAGGTGCTGCTTGGTGCATCCCGTACCCAGGAGCTGTTGCTGTTGCAATACCGGGGTAAGAGATCAAGCTTCAGTAGTGCTGCAGAGCCAGGACTCCTCTGTGCCCGCATCCCAGCCTCTTTGCTGCTGGGATCAGCTGCTGCTCTGGTGTCTCTGCTCACCTGACAGTTTTTGGGGTGTTTCCTCAGGGGGCAGCCAGTCGGCCTGTCAGCTGGCAGGGACTCCGCAGAAGCTGCACAGTATCTCAGGGTGCCTGCAGCACCTGCCCACGCAGCTCCCGCACCGCCACCACCTGCTTCAGCAGCGCCTCACAGCCCCAGCAGCAGGTGAGTGTCCCACACTGCAGGTCCTGGTGGGAGAGAAGGTGGAATGGAATGGAAGTGTAGTGGTTCTCATGGCCTGGCAAAAGCAAAGCCCCAAACAATCCTGTGAAAGAGATTAATGATACAGAAAATGATGTACAGGCCAGGAGCCAGCGGTGAGGCTACTCACTGAGGGGTGGAGGCAGCCCCCACTGCTGGCCAGGCACCGGGAGTGTTCGCAAGACTGGAACCCTGGTGACAGTGCCTTTCCTGTTCCTGTAGGGCTAGCTGCCACACTGCAAGAGGATGGACCACACAAGTCCATGTTGATTTTCCAGCTCTCTGAGGCTGGGGATGTCTTCTGCCAGAGGCTGACCCACAAGGCAGCACAGCCTCCTGCACCCCCATCGAGGGATGAGGCTACAACAGCCCCTGGCTCTTCCCCTCTCTTCGAGGCTCCAGCCAGCAGCCCACAGGGCTTGGGCAGTGAGGAAGAAGAGGAGGAAGAGCAAACATTCTACTTGTCCAACCTGGAGGTGATTATCAATGATGATGATGAGGAGGACATGGGCACACCAGCACCCTTGGAGGAAGCTGAACTCTTGCGGGAGGAATGTGCCAACCCCCAGCCCTCCCCAGCAGTGTCCAGCCCAGCTGTAGCCCTCCGGTACCGCCGCTGGCTGAGGGCCATTTCCAGGACCTGCAAGGAGCCTCCTCAGCACACTTGGCCCCCCAGCCTCAGCCAGAGGCGCCTCTTCACCCGCAGAGATCTGGAGGGGCCAGCAGGCCCCAGCAGCCTGCAGAGGCAGATGCGCCAGCGGCTGTGCCAAACCATGGAGGAAGGGGGCCTCATCCAGCACTGGGTGCCTTTGGCCCTCCAGCCCCTGCACCTGCCACAAACGCTGGAGCCAGCAGGGGGTCTGGACCCACTAAGTGCCCGTCTGACAGCAGCTTGGGCTGGGGACTTGGAGCAGTGGTGGGAGGAGAGGACGAGCTTCAGTGTGGCGCAGAGACAGCAGGCACTGCGGGAGCGGCGGCGGCGGCAGAAGCGAGCCCAGGGCCGCCGCAGCCTTTCAGCCAGCTTCACCTCCTCTCTCACCTATCAGTCTGAGCTGTCCGAGCTGAGTGATACAGGCCCCTCGTTGCTCTCCCCCGGTCGCCCACCCCTTCTCTCCCAGGATGGCTCCCCGCCAGCTGGCAGCCCCCCAGTTCACAGCCCCGTGACCTCAGCAGCGCCCGATGAAGCCCTGCTGTCTTCACAGAGCCTGCGCTGCCGCGGCATCCCCAAGGAGCGGCGGAAAACGTTGCAGGACTACCTACCTGTGTGGACCGAGGGCCCCCCCGAGCCCCCAGAACCCCTTGGCAGCCAGGCCAGCCAACTGTGCATCCCATCTTCACAGAGCCAGTTGTCCTCCGCCTCGCAACCCCGCCGCAAGCGCCCACGAATGGGTTTCTGAGTTCAAATAAACCTGCTTGCCACAGCCATCCTCCTGGCATCCTCAATTGTTTGGTCAAGACACCCACCCTTAGGACCAGGAGAGGTCGGGCGGGACGCCCGGGGTTGGGACTCCCCTCAGGGAGGGAGCGACCATCTTCCCCGGTCGGAGGGTCCCCGGCGGCTGCTCCGACGCAAGGGTCGCCCACATGCCAGGCGCGGTAGCAGGCGGGCGCGGGCGCTTTAAGGGGGCGTGGAGCGGGGACGGGGTGTGAGTGACGGGGGCGCGAGCGGCGGCCATGGCGGCGGTGCTGGTGTGCCGGCTGGTGCGGGGTGCGCTGCGCCTGGGGCAGGTGGGCGCGGCGGAACGCGGGGATGGGGGTATCCAGGGACAAGGGAGACATACCGGGGTGCGGGGGCTAAGCGGGGCATCGGAACGGGTCCGCACCATGCTCACCATTACTTCCACCTTCGGGCAAAGTCCGCGGCGGGCATGAGCGCCGGCCCGCGCACCCTCAGGCCACGGCACAGGGCCTCGGAGCACTCGTGGGCATCCATCCCCACCCCAGCCTGCGCCCCCTTGGGCACAGCTGCACCCCCGGGGGCACGGATCCCTGTCAGCCCCGTGGACAGTCCTCTGTTAGCGCCGTGAGCACAGCCCCTTGTAACCCTCGTGGACACAGCCCACTGTCCAGGCTGTGGACAGTCCCCTGTCAGCACAGCCCCCTTACCAGCCCCCTGGACATCTGCCCCTCTCTACCGCTATGAGTGTTACTCCCGTGTGCACCTCCCTATTGCCTCGTGTTACCCCTGTCACAGCCAAGCATCACTCCTGTGTGCACACCCAGAACCCCTGTATGAATCCCACCCACCACTTTCCACATGCATACCCGATCACATCCCCCATCACCCCATGCATTAGTCCAGTCACCCCCACGTGCATCCCACATCACCCCCATGTGCTCCCCTCCATCACTCCTGCACGCGTGTTCCCCCACATGTCCCCACCCACCCCCACCGCGGTGTCCTTGTCCCCGCGGGCACAGGCTGTAAGCCAGGTGTGCCCCTCAGACCCAGCGGTGCATGTCGGCGCCCGGCGGGCAGGACGGGGAGGTGGGCAAGGCGCAGAAGGCAGCAGCGGCCAGCGAGAAGGCAGGAGGGCAGCCCACCATCTTCAGCAAGATCATCGACCGTACCATCCCTGCCACCATTCTCTATGAAGATGACAAGGTAGCTGGGACAGTGGGAGCTGTGTCCCCACTGGGGCAGAGGGGCAGAACACAGGTGTGGGGCTTACCCTGCTCCCCCTGGTAGTGCCTCGTCTTCCGTGATGTGGCCCCCCAAGCCCCCGTGCACTTCCTTGTGATCCCCAAGCGCCCCATTCCCCGGATCAGCGGTGTGAGTACCCAAGACACTGAGGTGAGTTCAGAGAGGTCCCTGGGACACAGGTAGTGGGGGTCATGCAGTGCTGACGCTCCTCCCTCCCTCCCTCAGCTGCTGGGCCACTTGATGGTGGTGGCGGCACGCACAGCGCAGACAGAGGGGCTGACTGATGGCTACCGCCTTGGTGAGTTGATATCCCCTAGTGCTGTGGGGCAGGACCCTCACTGGTGGTCCTGGGGGCTGGTGACAAAGGGGGTGGCCTGACCCTTGTACCTCTCCTGACAGTGATCAATGATGGGAAGCATGGTGCACAGTCGGTGTACCACCTGCACCTCCATGTGCTGGGGGGGCGGCAGATGGGCTGGCCCCCCGGCTAATGCCCACTACCCACTTGCTCCCCAATAAACCATTTCCTTGGTGGTGACTTCAGTGGCTCTGCATCGGGGTGGCTTTTTTAGGGGTGGAGGTGGCTGGCCTGCGCAGGGGTGGCCTCTGTGACAGTAGAGTTAGTACCCTGCTTTTTGCAGAGGGTCTGGGCTTGCCAATACCAACTCCACAGTTGAAGCAGAAGGGTTTTCTGTGGCTGCCCACAGCTCACAGGCAAAAGACTCACCTTGGTGCTGGGCTAGGGGAACAGGCTGGGTGCCAGAGGGTTGTTCCCAAGGTGGAGAACATCCTAGGGGGATCAGTAGTGCACCATGTCCAGGGCTGCCCACCCAGCCCCACTGCTAGCACCCAGCCCCAGCATCCCTCAACGCCCTGGCTCCGCTTCAGGTGGCCCCCCCGCAGCACCCGTGCTGCTGCCAGAGCCCTGTGCTGGACAGTGATGTTTGCCTGCTTTTCAAAACCAGTTAATTGGACTAGATTGATCTGAAAACCCTCGGAGCAGGCTTGTTGACTGCACGTGTACTTCTTGTCCACCCCAGAAGGGCCTCTCTGAGAGCTCCCACAGGGACCATAGCCCTGAGCAGAGCACAGGGCAGGACAGGCTGTGTGGTCGGTGGACATGCTGCCCCCTCCACGTACACATACCCGTGTACTCCCCCAAACTGCAGCCACTATACTGCTTGTGTGCACTGCCATGCAGACTCTGCTGCCCACCCCAGACCTCCCAACTGTGCACCTCTGAGGGAAACTCACTGTACTGCTCATTCCCCCCCACCAAGTGCACACTGAGGAAAACACACTGTACCCTTCATTCCAGACCCCACAGCTGTGAACCACCGAGGGAAACCGCACACTCCAGACCTCCCTGCACACAAAGCACCGCCGGCTCTGTGTACGCACAGCGCTGTTTACAGGCCATGACCGCCGTCTGGAGCCTGCACGTGTCCGCGCCGGCCCCGTGAGGGGAGCACACGCGGGGGCGCGGCGCTTGCGGCCGCCCGCTCCCTGCCGCGTGCCTCCCGCGCCCGCTGGTCCGTGGCCGGCTGCCGTGGCTATATTTAGTGGCAGGGGCCGGTGCTGGCGCGGTGAACGGCCCACCTGGCACCGCCGTCGGGAGCGCCTGGGCCTCCGCCAGCCGCCGCGCAGGGGACCGCAGCCCGCCAGGGAGAATGGCGGCTCTGTTCATCCCCCGGCTCGGTGGCGCTGGCGGCGGGGGGCCCCCGGGAGCTCTGTGGAGCTGTGGTAGAGCCCAGTCACTTCCCACACATACACACCCAGTATAGTATGGGGAATGTTTTCGGGGTGTAAATGAGCCTTAAAATTGTTGATACTGCTGCTTCCTGTCTCTGAGGCTCAGCGCGGGCTGGGGCCACTCTTGAACTCAGGACAGCCCTGCCTCAGGGATGTGTAGCCCAAAGAGAGGTGGGTGTCCTTGGGGAGGTGGGCACGCTAAAGAAGGGTCAGGAATCCCCAGGACATCATCCCTCAGGGCTTGCCCAGAGCAGTCCCACAGGCAGTGCTGTACCGGGCACAGGGCACGGGCTGGCACGCGAGGTCAGAGCTGTCGCTTGCCATCGTGTTTCTTCCTGTGCCAGGTTTATTTTGTCAGTCCCCGAGCAGGGGCAGGACAGTGGGCACAGCCCCATGGGGCCGAGACGGGGCGGGGAACGGGGGCCAACGGCTGTTTTGCTTCCTCAGCACAAATGACGCAAGTTCCCAGAAGAGCCGGGGGGGGGGGGGCTGCGAGGGATGTGTCAGCCAGCGGGAGGCGGCCAGATGTGCTCCAGCAGCTCCAGGGCTGCTGCCCCGAGCTGATGCTGCCAGAGCAGAGCCCCACAACGATGCCCCATAGACCACCCTAGGGTGGTTTGCTCTACAGTGAATGTGCACTCCCGGGGTGGCATCACCAGGTTCCCTATCCCACAGTGTACTTGGGTGCTGTTAGTGTCCCTTCAGTATTCCTCAGGGACCCATGCTGCCTAGCCAGGCTTTTGGTAAGCCCATGGGTGTTTGGTGGGGAATCTGGGGATGCTCTTAGGAAGACCACCAAGAGATGCAAGCTGGGGCAGGGTCCCCAAACTGCCACCCCTTCAGCATGAGCTGGGGTACTGGTGCACCTCAGGGACCACCATAGCTGAGCACAGGGGTATGACATGTGAGCTGCCAGCCCTGGGGACACCCTGGCACCACCACCCCAGCGGCAGCAGGGCTGATGTGGCCCCAGCATGGCAGAGCCATGAGATGAGCCTGGGACATGTCTCCCATCTCTCCCTCCTCCCCACAGCTGTGCAGCAGATGGGCTTGGAGAAACCCCTGCTTGGCACAGGGCGGAGGGCTCGCAGGGAGGAGCAGTCCCCAGTGGGGGCCCCCGCAGACCACCGAGGCCAGAAGGGCTGACCACATCCCCAGCCAGGAAAAACAGGCCCCAGCGTGGAGTGCACCGTGCCCTGTTGGCATACACCGCAGAGCGCTGGAATAACAGCCCTCACTTCCCAGCCTGCCGCCTGCTATCAAAGGGCCCTTCTTCTGCTCGGCTTCTGCGGGGATGGGGCCGGGGGCCCATCGAGGGCTGGTAGTGAGAGGAGGCAACTGCTCCACACCGGCAGGCACCGGCTGCACCCAGCCAGGCGCCGGGCACGTCTCGCCCCACCACCCTAAGCTAGCTGGGGGTCCCTGGGGCAAGCGAGCATATTCCAGTGCCAGGCCCAAGCGGTGTGGGGGTCACTTGGGTCAAGCCGTAGGGAGCAGTGTGTCCTCAGGAGCCCTGGGCACGTCCCTCCTGCTGCTCCAGTGGGGCTGCGCTGGCCCTGGCCAGGCATTGTGCACCCGAGAGCCCCTGCAGCTAGCTTTGCCCTAAGCGGTGGCCCCATGGCACCGGGACAAGATGGCGCGGGGGGCGTGGACCACACAGGTGCCTAATTCTGTTGTGCAGAGCGGGCACCCCTGTGTCCCTGCAGCCCCGCGCCGCCATCCCCCTACATTCCCATCGCTCCGCACTCCCTTCCCCTGCATACCCGTCCCTCCGTGTCCGTACACCCCTCACCTAGTCCCCGACACAGCTCCGCCTCCCCTCACCCCACCCCCTCACGCCAACCGCACCCCCGCCCCGCCCACTCGGTCGAGACCCCGCCCATTACCCGTCTAACTCAGCCTCTTGCCCCGCCCAGTTCGGAGCACCGTCACGCCCCCTCCGGGTCTCTCTGCCAATGGGAGGCGCGCACGCGCGCGGCTCTAGCCCCGGGCGCGCGGCCGCCGTGCACCGTCTCCATGGAGAGAGGTGCGTCCCGCCGCGCGCAGGCGCCTTGGAGTCGGGAGCCGTCTGCGCCGGGGGATGCGGCCCAGGCCGCGGGCATCGAGACCCCTTGGGATAACCCCCGGTGGGGAGAGTCGCGGGGCAGGGCCTGTGGAGCATTAGGGGCCAAGGGGAAATGAGAAGATGGTGGGTTCGGCCCGTGGGGTGGCCGCAGCAGGGAGGGGGCTGAGCCCAGGCAAGGGGGTGGGAAGCACCGCTGGAGGTAAGGGGACAGAAGGGAGTTACGGAGGGGGAGACCCCTCGAGATGACAGACCCAGTAGCAGGCACTGCCTCTGTGCCCCAAAAGGAGAGGAATTCCTTGACCTTTGCCCCTGTGTGGAGGTGACACTGCAGAGAACCCCGGGTCAGGCCGCTGCTTGTGGTGGTGAGGCTGGGCACAATGGGGGATGCGGCCCGCTGCCTTTCTTCAGGGTCTGTTCCCATTTGCAGGGGTGCTCTGACAAGCCATGTGGGTCCCAGATGCCATGGGGAGAGGCCACCGTGCAGGGTCCAGGGTGATGAGCCCATGCATGAGGTGCCTGAGGAGAGGCTCCCGTGCTGCAGTGAGACGCTGACAACCAAGAGGCTCCAGGAGATGTTAGACATAGCCAACACGGCCCAGGAGATAGCAGACACAGATGAGCTGCCTACTGTGGCCCTACCAGTAGTGCCCAGCAGGGTGCCATCCCCAGAGACTGGGAAGGATCCCTCTGGGATCAAGCTGCCTCGCTGGCTTGGAAAGTGGGAGACTAGCCCTGAGAAGGATTCCCCCACTGCAGTGCCAGCACTGTCCCCTACCCCACCCACACCAGCAGAGAAGCCCAGCCAGTCGGTGCCCCAGCGGAGCCGTGTGACCCACGACTGGCAGAAGGAGGTAACTCCATAAGGGAAAATGACCCACCAGGTTGGCCCCATTGTGCGCCACATGCTGATCTTGTGAAGCTCCCTGCTCCTGGGCAAACCCCTCTCTTTAAATAGCCACCCAGATGACCTTGAGCCCAGCAGGACAGAAAAAGGATGAAACTCTATAGCACAAAAGGCACAGGCAGGCACATGGGGAGTAACAGTAAGGCAGGAGGGGATCTTGCTGCTGGGGAGCAGGAGTTGTGTGGCATGGCCCATCATGGTGATGTGGGGATGCCAGCTTGGGCAAGCAAAGCTGGGGGGCACCTGATGGATTGAGCTGAGCCACAGCCTGGGGACTCCATGGGTTGTTCAAGTGCTGTAAGAGCGCTTGCCCAAGGGCAGTCTGGGCACCCAAGTGCTTGGGACAGCCATACAAGGCTGGCTAACTTCCACCAGGCAGGACAGCTCAGCCCTGCCCAAGCTGTGTCTCTGCTCCAACTTTCCCAGGGTTCTGGCCAGAAAGACCATAACACCTCTTTGCAGCTTATGCCTCTAGGGCTATCAAAAGCCTAAAAGCCAGGAGCGCACATCGGAAAGTGCAGCATGGGCTCGTGTCCCCTTCCCACAGACCCCACTGTCCATCCCCAGATACTCGTGGACCCCCTGGACTCTCGGCCAGGGAAGGATTTTGGCAGTGAGGACTTCCAGCATGGCTACCACGGACTGCCAATCCACCAGTTTCTCTCCTCACTCACGGACAGCTCCCTCCCGAAGGACTGCCCACCTCTCAGGGCCCTACTGCAAGGTGAGGCTGATCCCAACAAGCTGTGCTGCACCCTGAAAAGGCAGCAGATGAATCTTAGCTGGGGGGCTGATGGCACTTTCCCCTCTGCAGGGCAGTGGAAGGCCACACTGGCATCCATGCTCTACGAGAAATATAGGCAAGTCTGCACTCCTGAATGAGATCCACCCTTGGGGCTATGCTCCAGAGAAGGGGACCTGGGGAGGTGGGGATCCCAGAGCTGAGAGGTGTGGGGTGTGCTCTGACTGCAGTAAGGAGACAGAGGAGGAGATCCATCCCCACCCAAGACGCATGGAATCTATCTCCACCACGCACCAGGACTACTGTGCCATGGGTTTCCAGTCCACACCCCAGCCCACCACTCAGGTACAGGCAATAGACATCCTCCCCTGCAGCCTGCAGCAGCCTCCAGGGAGGGTGGAAGGTTCCCGTGTCCTGCCAAGCATGCCATCCCCTTTGGCTCACATTTTGCTTCCACTGCAGTCTCACAACTACTTAACAGAGCAGCCAACCAGCTTCTGGATGGAGCAGGCCCGCGGCGTGCCGGTAAGGCCCCCATCACCCTGTCCTGCCAGCACCCTGGGGGTCTCAACTGTTGACAGAGACCTCTCCAATTCTCTCTTCTCCAGGGTGTCACCTCCCTCTTTGGCAGAAACATTCCCTTCAAGAGGAATGCAGCCTTCTCCACTCCCATTACCTTGTACTTAGGGCATCCTGAGCCCTTCAACCTCTGTGACCGCTACAATCCCCTGAGCAGCCAGCTCCAGCCCCACAAGTAATAAAAAACAAGGGGACACAGGTGGTCCCAGCATCCTTGCCCACCCTAAGGCTGTCCTCAAGCTGAATGTTTGGAGGGGGAGCACTGCGTCCCTGGGATCTCAAATCCCAGATCTATGACTATGAAGCAAAATGAGAAACCCTTCAGCCCTGTTGCAAGTCACTGTTGACCCAAAACACACTGTGGTCCCAAGATCTCCTCCTTATGCATGGAGGGAGAGCCCCTGCCACAGCCCCATCCCATGGGACATGTCTCCTCCTGGTGCACGCCATGGGTGACACGCAGCCGTTGTTCCAGTCCCCAGGCACAGGTGTGTTCCAGTAAGAGGCGGCAGCAGGGCGGCCAGAGCATGACCTCAGAGGAACGCATTGCAGCCTTCACGCCAAAGCAAACCCA
This sequence comes from Chamaea fasciata, assembly GCF_029207755.1. NCBI lineage: Eukaryota > Metazoa > Chordata > Aves > Passeriformes > Sylviidae > Chamaea > Chamaea fasciata. Next base: position 19,742,182 of record NW_027094089.1, read on the forward strand.
TGGCAGCCCTGCCTTCCCAGCACCGCCCAAGCTCTCAACAGCCGCTGCTGCAACCGCTCAGCACTAGCTCCCCATGCCTACACCCCAGCCCTATACCAGACAGACCCCTGGGATACGATCTCTTGGGATGTTTCAGGCAGCTGTCACCGGCCTAGGCTGAGTTCCATATTGTGGGCCCCCCCAGCCTCCCTTCCCACTTGGCATGCTGGGGCAGAGTGAAGTAGAGGCCACAGGACAGATGGATCTGGGGAAGTCTGTATTTCAACAAAATAGTTGCAGCGAGTCCTATATTTACACCTGGAGGAGGGATGGGTATTTACATGACCCGATGGGCTTATATACAGGGGAAGGGGAGACTGGGGATGGGGGGAGCTGCGGCATTGAAGCCTGACCTGGCCAAGCAGTCTTGGCAGGAATCCCCATTTCTCCCCCCACCCCAGGGAGAGGTTGACATGGGCAAAACTGCTGGGAGCCAGGTACTGAAAAGAGACGGCAAAGTGCCCTGCGGGGCAGCCAGGCCCCGGAGAAGCTCAGAGCCAGCTGAGCCACAGGGGATAGGGCAGGGGTAGCAGACCTAAGAGGGTGGGTGGGATACAAGGTCTCTTGGGCTGGATCAGGGCTGGTTACCTCACTCCAGCAGAAGTTGTGGGGAAGGTAGGCTTTGCTGGTGCTGATGGAGGGGGGCAGACGGTGCTGTGGCCGCTGCCCCACCTTGCCCAGGCCCTGCTGAAGCAGCGGGGCTGCCGAGGCAGGTGGATGTGGATGCAGTGATGGGGGGGGTGGGTTGCCAGTGCCTCCTGGGGCACTGGAAAGCACCGGCAGCCCCGCTGAGCTGGGGGCTCTGCCACAGCCACTGGGCTCAAATGACTTAAGGGTCTTTCCTCTCGCCCAGCAGCCAGTATGTCCGCATCTTTCCCTTGCCCTGGAGGCAGAGGTGAGCAAGTTAGACCCTGCCCACCCCTGGAGCTACTTCTTGGGTGTCATCCCCAGCATTGAGGGCAACAAGGGCTCCCAGCCCAAGCCCACCCCCCCATCTCATTCCCCTGTGCTTGGAAGGCTGGTAACCCCACCGGCATCACTGTGCCCTCACCTTCATTTCTACATCACCACGCAGCTCCAGCTCAAAGCAGCCAAACTCATCCAGGACTTCTTTGGTGGCAGATGAGACATGGATCTTCAGTGCTGAGTAGCACAGAGGGGCAAGAGAGACATGGCTGGGTGCCACAGGAACAGAACACACCCTGTGGTTCTGGACCTCAGCTACCAGCCCCATAGCTTACCCTGGCCATTGGATTCCATGCGGGATGCAGTGTTCACTGTGTCCCCAAAGAGGCAGTACCGTGGCATCTTCAGACCCACCACTCCAGCACACACGGGACCTGCAGACACAGAGGCACTTGGAGATGCTGCAGGGTGGGCAGGTGGGCAAGCATCCCCCAGCTGGCTGGCTGGCTGACTGGCTCACCGGTATGTATGCCGATGCGCAGGTGGAGCTGGTCATTGGGACGGTGACGGATTTTGAAGGTTTTGACAGCCTCGAGCAGGGCCAGGGCCATGCGGACAATCTCACGTGCATGCAGCTTCCCGTTGCGCACTGGCAGCCCTGAGACCACCATGTAGGCATCCCCAATGGTCTCCACCTGTGGGGGAAGGCGGGGCAGGTACAACCTGGGCTCCTTGCTGCCTGCCTCACTTTGGGGGGCTGTGCTTGCTCACCATGCCACTCACCTTGTAGACGTCAAAATTGTCAATAATGGCATCAAAGCATGTGTAGAGATCATTCAGCAGCATCACAACCTGGATGGAACAAGGGTGTGTGTGCATCTGGGAGTGGACATGTCCCCCCAGGCATGGCATTACCAGGGTGTGAGACATCCACCAGCCCTGCAGAGGTGCTGCCCCCCAAGTCCTGCTCTCACCTGCATGGGAGTGCTCTCTGCCGAGAGGGCAGTGAAGCCAACGATGTCACTGAAGTAGATGGTGACACTGTCGAAAGCCTCAGCCCGCACTGTCTCTCCACGCTTCAGCTGCTCTGCCACGGAACTGGCAAGGATAGTGGTGAGCTCCATCCCAAACCCGCTGTTCCCCCTGCAACCCTTGCCCCACACTAGCATAGACAGCTGGCAAGGGACCCCATGCTTGCACAGCACCGGGTGCATGGTGAACTCATGCTAACCCTCATACCCATACACCCCCTTGTGTCCCCCTCTCACTGGGGCAGAATCTGGTAGAGGAGGTTCTCTGCCTTGCGCTTCTCCTCCAGGTAGGCCTGTGTCCTCTCTTCCACCAGCTTCTCTAGGTTGTTGGCATACTGCTCCATGCGTGACAGCAGGTTGTCCAGGATGCTGGTGCTTCCCTCCCTGCTGGGGTAGAGTCAGCTGACACTTTGGGAAGAGGTGCCTCCCAACCACCACTCCCATGGCTGTCCCTACTCCCACCCAGGGTCACCATCCCTGCATGCCAACCACCCACTTGTTGAATCTACGGATGAAGATCTTGATCTGACTGAAGTCAGGGCGCTCGGCGGGCTCCTGAGCCCAGCAGCGTTCCATCAGCACTGCCAGCTCCTCGCTGTGCACCCCAATGTCGATGGAGGGGCGGAAGAAGGGCTTCTGGCTGTTACGCACCTTCTGTACGATCTCTGACAGGGTGTGGCCAATAGTGAGCACCAGAGCTCCATGGTGGGGCAGAACCTCCACACCTGTGCTCTCCATTCTCACCTTTAGGGCTCAGGTCCATGCCCTCAATGTAGAAGGGGCCATTGCGCAAAGCAACCTCCTGCACGATGATGCCAAAGCTGTAGACGTCAGCTTTCTGCATGCCTGGGGTGGGCAGGTGCCCCTTCTGCAGCAGCTCTGGGGCTGTCCACAGCTTTTCTGGTGGGACAAGGCAATGGAGCAGTGAGAGAGGGCCACCCCATCCCCCTGGTCTCCCTGGTCCTCCCAGGTAGGCACTCACTGGCATAGAGTGCATGTGTGTCCTCGTTGTCGCTGGGCGAGCGGAAGCTGGTCAGGCCATAGTCAGTGATCTTCAGCACAAAGCGGCTGTCCACCACGCAGTTGGATGACTTGAGGCTGCCGTGATGGCCAATGATGCTGTTATGCAGGAAGGCCATTCCCTGGGACAGATGGACACAGTGAAGCTCCTATCTCTCAGGCACCTCTCCCATCCCCACACACCCCTCAGCTGGGTACCTTGACAATGTCATTGATGAGGGAGTAGCGAAACATCCAGTCCAGGTTGATGCTCTCATTCTCCAGGACATCCTGGGGTAGCACATTGAGTGGACCCCACCAAGCACCCAGCTCATGGTGACGGCATCCTCACCAAGTGCCCATCTGGGGGGGTCTGCAGCACCCACCCCCACCCCTCCACTGGCCTCTGACACCTGCTTGGACAGCTCAACTGTGAGCCTTATAGGGAGGGCTCAGGTGGCCACGAGCATCCACAGCCCGGTCCACAACACCCAGCCCAGCTGGGTCACCAGGAATGTCTAAGTGTCACCCACAGTGTCCCCAAGCCCCACTACCTGCAAGCTGCCCCGTGGGCAGTACTCGGTGATGATGCAGATGTTGGGGGGGTCGATGCACGCCCCAATGAAGCGGGTCAGGTGGTTGAACTGGATGTCTCGCATCTGCAGGTGGAGGTGGACCCAAGACAATCTTGAGGTCAAAGGGCATGAGCTGCTCCTGCTACCCTCTCACATGCCCAGGACCAATCCCTGCACACCCAAGCAGGTTGCCCACCCTAGCCCAGACCCCAAACCTACATGCTTTAGCTCAAAGAGCACCTGCCGCGTCAACTCGATGCGCTTCTTGTTGATGTGCTTAATGGCCACAACATTGCCCTGGGGTGTTTGGGAAGGTGAAAAGGTAAATGTTCACTGGATGAATTTATGGAGGGTAGGAAAGCACGAACATCCTGCAGGATGGGGGTGCAACCAACAGGGAGCACAACAGAGCTGGGGCATTCCAGGGGAGGGGCTCAGCTCCTTGCCTGCTGCACTGACCTTGAAGTGGCCGGTGTTGGCAAAGATCTGGTACTTGCCATGAGTGGTCATCAGGGAGCCATAGCTGGAGCCACGCTGTGGGAAGGAGGGGATTAGGGAGAGGAACCCTGGCGTGGAGGGATGGCCCACACCAATGAAGCAGGGCAGGGACATCCACAGTGTGCAGGGGATGGTGCAGGATGGGCACTAAGGGTCAGGACAAGCTCTGCATGCTCTGTAGGAAAGCCATGGTGCACTGCACAGAGTGCAGGACATGGACAAGGTCCTGCAGTGGTTCTGCAGGGGATGAAAAGTCATGCCAGGGATGGATGGAATAAGTCTCTAGAGGGAATGGAGAGCTACGTAAGGTTGAAGGGCTGTGTTGAGGAGAGACATTGGGGCTGGGGCTCTGTAGGAAACAGGGCCATTTAAGGGATCAACAGGGAGGGGTGTCACGCAGGAAGGGAGGGCACCACAGGGACAAGGTGGTGCCTCAGGGATAGCTCCTCTCACCAGGGACAAGGTGAGCCGGCTGCCTGCTGCCTTGTGGTATCGCTCAGGACTTCCAAACTGCAGCTCATCCCAGCGGATCCTCCAGAGCATGCTGGCAAGCTCCTTCTCCAGCATCAGCTTCCTGGGGGACACAGAGGGGTCAGGCCCGATCCCCCCTGCCCTGCCTACCTGCCTATCAGATGGAGGTTCCCCCAGTCCTGACTGACCTGAAGATGAGGAAGCTGGAGATGCCAAACATGACAAAGGTGAGGCCAGTGCCCAAAGCCACAATGGCCAGCATAGAGAGGGGGGCTGCAGGCAGGAGAGGACATGTCAGCGTGGCCCATCTGGCTATGATGGCCAGACTGACATGCACCCAGATGGAAGCTTGCTGGGGTCCAAGGGATGTGGGGACTCAGGACACCCACTTTTATCGCAGGAGGGGTCATCCACATCAAAGACACAGGGAGGGTTGTCCAAGGGGGGAGCTCCCTTCACCCAGGGGATAGGTCGTCCCAGCCAGTGGATTTGCTTCTCCACACCCGAGTAGTGTCCCACCACCTAAGGCAGAGAGACATAAGGCCACCCCCAGACTCCACCATCCAATCCCCAACACCAGCCAGGGGAACCTGGTGCTCGCTCCCACCTCATACTGCCCAGTCTTGGGGTCACTCATGGCCCATAGGTTGAAGTCAGTGTCCCGGTCATTGTTGCTGTCCATGCTCACAAGCCCTGTCACACCTGTGGGAAAGTTAAGATGCAGGTGGGATGGGGACTGGGCTCCACTGCCCCCACAGCACCCACAGCCCAGCTGCCCCCATCCCAGCGTTACCCTGGAACTTGCGGTCCCGCATCTTCTCGATGATGTGGGTGGCGTTTTTCTTGGAGCCTCCCTCGCGCAGAGTCTCATTCAGCACCATGGCATACAGCAGCATCCCATCATAGAAACACCCCGCCACCAGGTTCATCTGCCAGGGGGAATCTGAGCACAGCCACGCACAGGAGCATCCCAGAACCTTCACACCAGGACCACACACCCACCCAAAGGCCCATAACCACTCTGAGGCCAACATGTACCCTGTAGGAATGGCAGTGCCTGTGGCTGTTCCCACCAGGGATGACCCCTCTGGCACTGTCTGTGGCTGTGTCCCACCCTCTGCATCCTGGTGAGGTGCCTCAGACCCATGTGATGGGACCCCACCACCCAACCATGCAGGGGGACTCACTCACCAGAGAGTAGTTGAGCTGCACCCCAAATTTCTGCTTAGCTCGCAGGATGAGCTGGGTTTGGAAATGCTGGTACTCAGGGTTTTGGGGCTCGTAGTAGGTGATCACCAGCACCATCTGCAACCAAGCACAGCACCCTGGTTCACACAGTGGAGTCAGGCTGGGGAGGTTTCTGTCCCCAAGTAGGTGGGCACAGCTCACCTGGAAAGCTTCGCGCAGCCTTGAGTCCTGGCCTGGGCTCTCCTGCCAGGGCTTGAAGGGGTCACGGGCAGAGTCACCCCGCAGGCTCTCCCCAAAGACATCCAGGTAGAAGAAGACATAGTCGCCATTGGTAAGGTTCTCCTGTTGTGCCAGCTGCATGATCTGCCGCAGCATCTCTGGTGGCCCGCAGAGATACACCACTGCCAGAGAGAGTCAGGGGCTTCAGTGGGGCAGGGACACCCTGCTGCACCCCTGGCACACAGCCAGGAATGAGGCAGATGGGGCAGGGCATTCCCAGGAGCACTCGGTGGCTACAGAGGGGGATGGAGCAGGCAGATGCGGCAGTGCTTGGCTCACCGCCTCCCTGTGACCCAGGGCCAGACTCACAGCCCTTGCTGGCACAGACCCACTCTTGCTCCATCAATCATTTCGGACTGAAGGGGGAGAGGAGAACAGGGAAAAACTAGCTAAAATCATGAGGTGGATGCCCCAGGCACAGACCCCACACACCCTGATCCAGCAAAAGCCAGCCAAAGGCTGTCTCCCCTCTGCATCAGCCTCCCATCTGCTCCATGCCAGCCCTAGCCACGGAATCAGGGGGGCTGGAAGAGGCACTGGAGCCGTGCGCCGGAGGCCCCTGGGGAACCCAGGCTGTGGAATGGGACAAACCCATGTTTGGGTTCGTGGCCGGCTGTCCGTGCGGCAGGAATGCGCAGGTTCCCAGATTCCAGCACCTTCGGCGGCTGCTAATTGGAAACAGAGCATCTCACTGGTGTGACCCACACGGCAAGGGGGTGCCCGGGCCCCGTCGGGACGTCCCGCCTGCCCCCACTCTCTGCTGGGGGTTCAGTCAGCCTGTATGGGATGCCCACCCAAGTGCTGTGTGGGGCCAGCACATGGCTGGCACAAGGCATCACAGGCTGTGGGGATGGGCACCTGAAAGTGTCCGAACCCCCCCGAGCAGGGGCCCTCCGTGCCCTTGCTGAGGATCCTGACACTGCCTCCTCCCTCCCCCCGGAAAACCAGGGCCCCTGCTCCAGCCAGTCTGGCTGGGAACCCGGGATTGAGCAACAGAGGAGGCGGCGGCAGCGGGTGCTGGAGGAATGTCACGCTTGGGCGCTGGCCCCGACACACAGCTCTTCTGCATGGGGCCCAGCACCCCGGCTGGACCCGGGGAGTGGGGGGGGCTGGGGACAGCAAGGAAACGCTGTACTCTGGGAAGGGATCTCTGCTGCTGGAAGGCACCCAGCCAGGCATGCACCCAGCCATGTGGGCAGCAGGGCTGGCAAGGGTCGCCTACAGGGGCAGTGAGGAAGCCCATAGGTGGGAGAAGAGACCCAGCACACCCAGCTTGGGCACAGGGAATGCACAGCAATGTGAGGAGCTGCTCCTGGGCACGGGGGAGAGGGAAATCACAGCACCGTGGGCTGTGTGTGAGCAAAAGCCTGTTTCAGGGTTTGAAATGGTTCCCTCTGAATGCTGCAATACTTCAAATAAACACTCTTGGCTTCCCCACTTTGCTAGCTCTGCATCAAGAAATGCTCCCAAATTTCTCATCCAGGATGGAGAGTTCAGCACCTCCCCAGCATGCAGAGCCTGAGGGTTCCCCCCAAGGACATAGACAGGACCCTCCCCATCCCACTGCAGGCGCCAAGGAAAGGGAGCCACAGGGGCTGAGGAGCCACAACAGCTGGTGGCAGATGGTGGGACAGTGCAGGCAGCCAGCCCCTGTGGCAGCAGCGAAAGCCTGCCTGGTCAAAGGCCACCAAGCAAGGGGAATGGACGGCGCCTAGACAGCTCCCTGGGGACAGGTTGCATGAGCTGTGCAGAAGGAAGGGTCAATACTTGGGGCTCTCCCTGAGGCAGGCAGCTGCCTCCAGCTGGCAGCTTCCTGCACAGGCAGCAGTGCCTTAGGGGGCTCACGCACACCTCAGGGGCCAGCAAACGGCCAAAGGCAGCCTCAGCATCACACTGGACAAAGGGAATGAAATTCTGCAAAGCTAGAGTGCATCCAGGCCCCTGACATTGATTTAGGAGGTGTCTCTGGCACAGGTGGCGGAGTGCCAGGTCTCAGGGAAGGAGCAGGACCACGAGCATGCAGATGAGGTGGCAGAACACTGCTTGACCCCTGCATGATGGAAGATAACCCTGAAATTAGGGTAAATCCCAGATTCAGGCAGAAAACCCCAGTTTCAAGCAGTCCCACCAGCACAGAGCAGTGCAGTGCAGAGGCTGTCACCCTAGCCAAGGGAGAGTGTGGGGGACCAAATGCACTCCCCTTCAGCAGCACCACCCAGCCATCTCGCCAGGCAGGGCACCTGGGCTTTTTGCAGGCAAATGCTCCGGTAATTCCCTCAACCACAGCTCTTAATTATATCAGTGCTTTTGCAAATGGCTAGAGAGATGTGGGCTCCTGCACGTCGCCCAAGCACCAGTGAGAGGGGCAATCCCACCCCTGCTCATGTCCATTCATCACACCTGTGAATGTCAAAACCCAGCATTGCTAGGGATGCACAGAGGGGCAGGGAAATGGCTTTCTCTAGGAAATGTTTACCAAACTCCCACCCACGACTTGAGAAAAGGAAGGTGATGCCAAGAGTGATGATACTTGATGTTATTGCAGGTCATGGGCATGGATGCAGCTGAAGACCCTGCTTCCATCTCCATGCCATTGCATGCAAGGGTCCCAATCTCTGGGACAGCCTTGCAAATTCCCACTCCCTGCCCCACATACCTTGGCTAGGAAAGGTCTTATGATGAGCTCTGCAGCACCCATCTCCATGGGGCCAAGCACTCAGCCCCACACCCTGGCACCATCTGTGAGCTGTGGCCAGAGAGGCCCAGACCCTCTCAACATCCCTGCCCATGGCAGGGGGAATGGAACTAAATGATCTTTAAGGTCCCTTCCACCCAAGCCTTTCCATGGTTCAGTGATCCAGTTTAGAAAGCACTCAGGTCTGTGTCCATGCCTGGCCTTCTCCCCCAGCAGCCATGACCTGCCTGCACCAGGAGGGATTGATTCACACGGGGATGATTTATGCCACCAATATGGAAACGCTGACGGGAATCACTCATTTCAGCCTGTCTCCCTGCAGAGTCCTTTGCCCTCATCCCATAAGAAGCTCCAAACTGCATGGCTGGGGATGACGCATGCAAGAGCTCCCATCCCAGCAGGGCAGCCATGGGATGCTCACCCCATGGACTCAGCCTCACTGGTGTCAGTCCTGATGGGAACCCAGACCAGCATCCCAAAGCACCTCCCCCCTGCAGCCTGGTCCTGCCTAGCCTTGGACACAAGTTCTGCTGGCCCATCTGGCTCCACTTATCCTGGCTAGATGTCCTTCCTAATGACACAGCATCTCAGAATCCATTAAGAAGCACTGCAGAGTGGCTGACTCCAGGATTGATACACCCTGCTCATCAATAATGAAAGAGCATCAGACTGCCCTTGCTCTCCAGCTGCCTCTGTAAGCCCCTCCATTTCCTCCTGCTCCCAATATAGCTGCTCTCCTGGGGCACTCACAAGGCACCAAATTGATTTATCCCTCCATCAGCAGGGTGGGGCTATCACAGCCCCATCCTGGGGGTGCAGCAGGGACAGGCACAGCACAGGGGGCCCAGGTGCCAGTCTGGGGGGCTCTGCCTGAGCATGGCAAGGCCACCTAGGTATGTTGGCATCATGTTTCTCTAGGTACATAACCACAGCTGATGCTGTCCTTCCTAGAGCCACATCCACTCCATCACCTCCAGCCTCCAAGGACATGCCTGGGTCACGCCGATCCTGCTAACACAGAGGGTGGGGTGATGCCACAGGCTGCCCCTCATTGCATGTGTCCCTCCAAGTTGGGGGACTACCACAGTTCTTGCTGGCAAAGTTGACCAGGCTGGGGGCCTGGGAGGGAGACATTGTGCCCCCTCCTCCTGCTGTATCCTGGCCCCTCCGCTGGCACAGGGTTTGGCCTGGGGAGGAACTCAGGTCCTGTCTTGTCTCCTGTGAACTCACCTCCTGTGCAGGTCCTGGTGCTGCTCCAGCCTCACTGTGACAAAATGTGCTCAATCCTCACTGCACCGCACACAGAGCCCATTTTGCCCATCCCTCCCTGTGCCCCACATGTGTCCCACTGTGCCCTCAGCCCATCCTCACTCCCCACACAGGTTCCACTGTGCCTCCAGCCCCTCCTTTTGTTCCACAGCGGTCCCACTCTTCCTTTGGCCCTTTGCCATGCCCTACCACAGGCATCCCTCTGCCCACTCCCTGCTGCACTCCACATGAGTCCCATCAGATGCTTAGTCCCTTGCCATGTCTCACATGGGCGCCATTTTGCTCTCAACCCCTCACAAGTCACACTATGTCCTCAGACCCTCATGGTGCCCCACAAAGGTGCCACTGTCTCCTTGGACTGTTGCTGCACCTCACATGATCACACTGCGTTCCCATCCTCTTGCTGTGCCCCACATGTATCTCACTGCCTTCTCAGACACTTGTTGTGCCCTATGTGGATTTCCACTGCCCCCTAACCACTTGGTGTGCCCCAAACAGGTCCCACAGCCACCCCTGGTCGCTTTTTGTGCTACACATGCAACCCACTGTGTTCCCAGTCCTTTGTTGTGTCCTGCAGCCGGTCCCAATGTATGCCCATCAGCGTTCTGTGCCCCAGATGGGTCCTGCTTCTCCCTTAACCCCTTGCTGTACCCTACATGTTGTCCACAGTACCCCAGTCCCCTTGCTGCACCCCATCCTTCCCCCTACTGTGCCCCAGACAGGTCCAATGCCCCCCCACTGTCCCCCACACGGATCCCGTTGCACCCTCAGCCCCTCGCTGTGCCCCGCGGAGGATTTTGCCTCCCGTCCTCGGGGCCCTACGCAGATCTCCCGAGGGGAGCCCCCTCTGTTCTCCCTTCCTCCTCCCACTCCTACACCACCACCCCCGCTCCTTGGGCGCTTAGCCCGATCCCGCCCGTGGTCATCGTCTCCCCCCCGCACCCCACGCCGCGCCACCCCACGCACCGCGCCCGTTGGCTTTGATGAAGTGGACGGCGGTGTCGGGGCCGCCCTCCTCGGGGGAGTAGATGTGGACGGTAACGGTGAGGTTGTTGCCATCCTGCAGCTCCTGGTAGACACCCTCTACGGTGAAGTAGTAGGGTCGGTCGTCGGTCTTGCGGTCCACGTAGAGGAGCACAGCGCGGGCGCTCCAGTTGAAGTGCGCGTGGAGGTGGGAGACGAAGGCGCCCAGTTTGGGTGCCGAGGGTCCGGTGCGCACCGTCGTGCTGTAGTGCTCCCGTTTGCGGCTGAAACCCGCGGCCACCGCCCCGCCCGTGATGAGGGGCAGCCGCCAGTGAGAGGCGAAGCGCCCCACGGAGGCGGCGGGGTACACGCAGCCCGGCCCGAAGAGCACGTCGGGGTCGTGGTAGAGCTTCAGGTCCACGGCGTTGAGCGGTGCCACGTACTCGGAGCAGGCGCCCTCCAGCTCCGAGCTCATGAACTCGACGCGCACCGAGAAGGGCCGCGGCAGCAGCGGCGGCTCGCCCCGCTCCAGCGCTTCCAGCGCCAGGCTGAGCGCCGGACCCACGCGCGGCCAAGCCCACGCGTAGCTCACGTTGCGCTCTGGCAGCACCACCGCCACCGTCAAGTTGGCGGGCGCCCCGTCGGGGGTCGCCGCCCGCCGACCCGCGCCCGTCGGTACCGGCAGCAGCAGCAGCGCCAGCAGCGGCAGCGGCAGCGGCGGAGCCATGGGCCGCGCTGGCTCCTCCGCCCCGGCCGCCGCCCGCCGCTCCGGCGCCCCCGCCGCGCCCCCGCCCCGCCGACCGCCACCGACCGCCCTCCCCCGGGGGGGCGGTGCCGGCGGTTCCCGCCCGGCCGGACGGGCACGGGGATGGGCGGCACGCGGCGGGGCGGTGTCCCCGGAGAGGGGGGGCCAGGGGTGGGGCTAGCGGGGAGGGGGGCGCTGACTCGGGTGTGGGGGGATGACGGGGTGTTCGGCGACTCTGGCTTCCAAGGTTGACGAAGCGCTATGGGATCCCTAGCGGGGGGTTAGAGAGCGCGGTCCCCAGGTCCGGCGGCCCCTAGTAGGCAGGGAGTGAAGAGGGGTTACCTCTGTTTTAGGGGGTCCGGGAGGGGAGGTAGGGAGGGCTATCCGCGTTCTGGGTGTCTCCGGTGGGAGGCGGACCGAGGGAGGTGTACTTTGGTTCTGGTGAGGTGCAGTGAGGGGGAATCGGAGAAGAGGGCATCGGTTTGGGGCAGGGGACTGGGGCGCTCGGCTTCTGGATGGAGGGGGTGGGGGAGGGCTCAGGGGGCTCAGTCGGGGGATTAAGGGAGGGAAGTCCCCAGAGCCGGCCGCTCCCAGTGGGCAGGGATTGAAGAGGGAGTACGTGGGATCTAGGGTCCGTGAGGGGAATCGGGGAGGTAGCATTATGGTTTGGAGCGTCCCCACTGGGTGGGGGATTGAAAAAAAGGTACCTGGGTTCGGGAGTCTGCAATGAGAGAGCATCCAAGTTCTAGCGTACCCCAAGTACTAGGGACTGGGGAGGGATGTTTCATGCTGGGGGTCCCCAGGGTTTGGGGAAGTCAGTGAGGTGCAAGGCATGTTCATGATGGGGCAAAGGTGTACTCTGGGGAGGGGTGCAAGGATGTGAAGGGATGTGGGGTACAGCCAACTGGAAGGGGAGAGAATATCCTGGGTGTGAGTGTCCTCACAAGGGATTTTTGGGAGGTCTTAAGTTGTGGGATAAAGGAGGAATCAGACTCTGAGGAAGGGTTACCCGGGATCTAGTTGCCCCCCTTGTGGGGGCTTCCAGTGCTTTGGCCGTGGGTATCTCCCCTGGGGGAAGGGGAGGAGGTTGGAGATATCCTCGGGGATTTGGGATGCAGGGAGGCACTGGGGAGTTGGACCCTGAGAACTGGGATGTCCTGGGGAACCAGACGTCCCTGAGACCCAGTGTGTCTCCCCAGTAGTGGAGGGTGCACTGGGACCTGGCCGAGTCAGGACCTGATGGGACAGGGGGAGCTGAGGGATAGCAGGGGTCTGGATGCAACGGGCATGTCACCACTGTGGCTTTTGGGGCTTCAGCCCCTCTGCTATGGGGGCGTGTGGCGCCCAGGTGGGGTAGGAGGGTGGACGCCTACGAGTGGAGCACAGGGCAGTGCTCGGGGTGCAAGGTCTGGCAACGAGCCTTGCACAAGCCCCCATGGAGTCGTGGGGCTGGGATAACGCCGGCAGAGCGGGGCTGCCTGTACTCCCGGGAATTTGGGAAGGACCTAAGGGGATGTCATGGGCTGCCATGGGGGGCCGCACAGCCAGGGCGGACACAGAGGTGCTGTGCGTTTGTTTGCAGGGCGCTTCGGTGGGGCAAGGGGGACTCGGCGGCGGCAGCATGCCTGCGGTGCATTCCTGGCATTCCCAGCCTGCTGCCTGCTCCCATCGGGCGGGGGTGGGGGACGATAGAGACCGGAGGGGTGCGTTGGGAGTGGTCCCAGCCCCTGCCCCACGGCTCAGAGCTGTATGGGGCGGGATGCTTGTGTGTGGGAGCACAGGGGGAGCGCACTGACTGCACGGCGGCCCCGTAGGTCTTGCCGGTGTCACTGGCCCTTCAAGGTCCTGCGTCGTTCAGATGAGTGAGGGATGCTGCGCTGAGCGGCGGGCAGGGTGTCGCTGTCGCCTCCCGGGATTTTGAGGCAGGCCACCAGAGCAGAGCAACACCGCGGGCATGGCACCACAGGGTGCCCCGGCCTGGATACTTCCGCCTCTGGGGTGGCTAGGAATCACAGTGCCTCTCACTGCCCCCACCATTCACACTGCAGGTGTCCCCACAACGAGTGATGTGTGCCTCGTGTCTCGGGGTCACGGAGCTCGGCTCACCCAGCCCAGCACAACCTGAGACGAAGAGATTGCATTGCCGGCTATAAATATCTCGGTCCAGTGTGGTACGGAGCTGGCAGCGGTGTCTGAGCCGAAGGACACTGAAATCCAACCGACAATGATTACATCCAGAAATGAGAAGCTGGAAAGATCTGGAAGAATTGCTCATGGAGTGTGGAGCTGGACATGGTGGGGTGGTGGTGGTCCCACCGGAGACCACAGTGTCAGCGAAATCACCCCTGCTCACGGGGCAGAGGGTGGCAGACGCTGCACATTGAGGTGCCCCCAGCCCAGCCCTGTGACTTCTGTCCTGAGCCTCCGGTGGCACAGGCCGGGGGGCAAAGGGGACACAGAGGGGCTGGGAACAGACAGCAGGAAAAGCCTCCGCCGCGACCTCTCCGGGAGGTGGTGCTGCTCCCGCAGGACCTGCGGCAGGCAGAATGCCGCCGACGGAGGAACGACTCTGGTAAAACAAAATAGAGATATGGAGAAGAAAAGCAGAGGGGGTAGAAGGAGCGAGGGAGGAGCCGGTGGGGATTCGCTCCGGGAAGGCTGGAGCGCATGACAGGGAATGTGGTTGCGGAGGCACCCCGTGTGTGCGCGTGTGAGCCACCAGAGGGGGCCCAGCCACCGCCCCGGGGCCACACATCCGCACCTGCACCGCACCGGCACTGCACGGACACCGCATCAACACAGCACCAACACCGCAATGACACCGCACCGACACAGCACTGACACTGCAAATGACACCACACTGACACCGCACACAGAGCAGACACACTCCATACACACCATACACACTCCATACAGACTCCACACCATACACATACCGTACACACGCTATACACACACCACACAGACTCCACACCATACACACACACACCATACACACACCATAAAGACACCATACACACCATACACACACCACAGACCAGACACACACCATGTACACACCATACATCCCATAAACAGATCGTACTCTCACCATATACTTACCATACATACAGATGTATCGTACCTTGGGATTTTTTAAACCCCATTGCACATTCCCTGTTACACGGAATTTTATTGGCATCCCACACCTTGGGATGACAGTCTTCCCTTGCACTGGGCAGCACCCAGCAGCTTGGTCCTGGTACTCTGTTGTGGTACATGGCTATCTATGGTGGTTCATGGGAATCCATGGTGACCCATTGTGGTGATGCATCTCACCTTTCTCAGGCTGCACTGAGATCTGAGAAATGCTTGTTAGACCACAGCCTTGAAAAACAGTACCTGGGCTCAGCTCTTCTTTAGCTTACCAGAAATACTCTCTGCTTCCAGGAACTTCAGCTGTCTTATAGAGCTCCTGGGGTTTTTTATGAACAGCACTTGCAACTGTTTTTCTTCCCTGAGAGGCAGAACATCCCTGTTCTCAGATATTCAAAGAAAGTGCAGACTGAAACTGTGGCAAGGATGAAACACTGTTACAACTAAAGCCCACTCTCTTGCAGCCCTGTAAACAGTGGTCCAAAATGAGACCCTTGGAGCTGTCCTGGAACACAGCAGGTTGTGACCAGCAACCGCCCTCTGAGTGGGGCCTCTCAGAGCCAGCAAACTCAAGTCTGCTGTACTTGGAGGATCACTGAACGATGATGGGTCCTGGGCTGATACCCTCACTCCCTGAGGTTCAACCCTTTGCCTTTGAGGAGATGCAAAGGCATCCAAAGTGAGTGTTTCACTGACCTCTGAGGGAAATTTTTCACAGGTACCTGGCTTGCACTGTCTTTCTGTCTGTGTGCATGCCCCTACCAAATGATGCAGCAAATCTGAGAGAAATGCTAGTCTCTTAGATGTTTAAGTATCTCAGATCTAAGTAATGTAGGCCTTTAAGTAAGGTTAAGTCATAAGCTATAAGCTAAGTTAAAGGCTGCTAAAGTTTTGTTCTTTTGTTAAGTTGTTAAGTTTAATTTACATAGGTTAGATGCTGTTAAGTGTCAGTTCCTCTGTTAAATTGTTAAGTTACAAGTTAGTAGTGTTAAGTGTGAGTGCTGCTAAGCTTTTAGGCCATATTCCTTTTTTATCCTTGTCCTCAGTGTCCTTTTGTCATCCACACCTAAACACAGACACAGACACGGACACACACACACACGCACACACACAAACTCAACAGTTCATTTCTGTTTTGATTGCCTGGATTTTGTTTGTTGTTGCTTTTTTATCTCCTCAGTGTGCATTGACTGTCTTGTAAGTGGTAGAAGCTTGCCAATGAACTTCGTCGTGCTGCCGCTTAATATTAAATCTGGTTTTTGCTGATACCCTTGCCAGTGATTTTTTAAGTGATCTCACACACTTGTTCATCACACACATGCTGGTCCTAGGACTGCACCAGATTGTGATGGGCACTGAGGACACAGCTGTGCTCTTCTGTCCTGGAGGGCTCACACTCCTGAGATTCCAGTCTTCTTTTCCATGTTCCCCTGGCAAGCAAAACCAAGCCCCTTGTCTCCAGGGGTGACAATTGTTTTTCCACCTCCTGGTGTGTAGCAGCGCAAGGCCATGGGCCTTGCCAAGCTCCTTCTCCTCCATGCTGGAAGTGGAGCCAGGAACCTGCCAGCCTCAGGAGGCGGCTGTAAAGAGCATGGCAGGCACCACAAATGACTGCCTGCAGCACAGTCGTCACTGCCAGGGCCAGGTGGAGTCCTGCAGACAGTGCTGTGCCAGGGCACAAACACCGCTGGGTCACAGGGAGGTCTAGCATGGACGGCCAGCAACCCCTTCCTGCTGGAGGCTGTGGAAAGAGGGCAGGGATGGAGAAGGCACCACTGCGGACTCACATTTCTACTCAAGTTCTGCTGGGGTCTCTATTGCCAGTGCTCACATTTGCACTTCATCCCAAATGGGAGAGTTACACCTTCAGAAGGTCGGAGAGGCTTTGACCAGGTGGGCATAAAGCACCCAGAGACTGGTGCAGATATATGGGGTGACCTTTTCACATATGGGCTTCCTGTGCTCCTGCTGTCCAGGGAGACTAAAGGGCTCCTTGCTTGGATTTGAAGTTTGTGTGCCAGTAATGGAAAAAAATAGAGCAAAGGCAAATATTTTAAAGGGAAAAATTTGGCTAATGTGGCAGCTGTGTCACCTCCCTGGTTCAGGACATGGGCTGTCCCTGTGCATCCATAGGGAGAGCCCCTAGAACCCATACCTCTCTGTGTCCCAGACCCAGGGTGGGACCCTAGGAGCATCCTTGCAGGGCACCAGGGCAGGAAGTGTCACCCATGTACCCCTTCAGGTGTGTGCTGCTTTGCCAAGCCAGGGACAGCTCCTACAGTGCTTTCCTCCCCAACTTTCCTGGGATCCCCAGGCTGAGTATGTGGAGTCCCAGTCCCATGCCTAGGTAGTCTCTTCCACCATGAAGCCACCAGCCATCCATGGCTTTTCCTGTAGAGTGTCCCTAGATCAGGGTATACCCCAGCATGGCCCTGTGGGTGCCAGTAAAACAGCCTATGCACTGCGCAGGGGGATCTATCTTTCCAGTACCACAGTGAGGCCGGAGATCTGCAGGATTCACCCAGGACATAGAAAGCCTCAGGGTCTCCTGGGGCTCTCCCCATCCCTGCATCCCAATGAAGCAATGTGGCCAGGACCAGTCTGGTAGTCCCCTGTGGATCCTCAGCATATTCCAGGCCATTGATATGCTGAGGTCAGTGCTGGTGGCATGACACCGCCATGGCAAATTCCCCTCCAAAACAAGGGGCCTGGACCATTGACCTCATCAGCAAGTCCTTACACCAAGAAGTGCCTGGAACTTTTTTGGCTTGTGTGGCTTCTGCGTGGCCTAGGAATGATCTCCCAGGGTTTTTTCTGACTCACAGGACAGGAAACATTTTGGGGTTTAAGCCAAGCTGAATAATATGCTCATTTCCTTGTGCTGACTACAAAGCACCTGCTCCAGGGGATTTATGGAGTGCCAGCCTCTCGCAGTCACTCTGCGGCTGCCTGCCCAGATGTTTTTATTTTCCTGGTATGGCCAGCAAGAGCAAAGGCCTGTTTTCCTAAACACCCTGTGACCTCCCGGCATATTTCCTTGAGGGGAGCCCAGGTAGAGCCACGGTCTGCAGCACACCCATGCAGGGATAGCCAGGGTGCTAGAGAGCCTGGAACCCTGCCAGGCCTGAGGGTAGCAGGAATGCATGGCTGACCCACTGATGCCAAAACCTGACCTGATGCAGAGCAGCCACTGCTATGATAAAGGACTTGGGAAAGTGCCAAAGGAATGGAGCATTGGCATGAGCAAGGGAGGATGAGACCATGTGAGAGAGGGCAAGAGGGCATGAGAGCCCGAGTTAGCCACAGCATGGGACTCCCCAGTACATAGAGTCCATCCCACGACTGGGGCCCTGCAGACACTATCCCACAGCAGCTGCTGTCCCATGGCAGGGACCCCACACGCACCCCCAGGCAGGGTTGTAGAGCCCCTCTGAAATGCTGTGCCTAACCTCTGGGGTCAGAACACCTCTCCCCTGTGAGGAGGGTAAGGATGTGGGAGCTGAGGCCACGAAAGACACAAGGCATGCCAGCATGCCTTGCAGCCCATGCTTCTCCACTGGCATCAAACTTCATTTAGCAGGCAGCCAGTCTGCAGAGTAAGGAGACATCAAGTTTTTCTCACATCCCCTCTATTTTGTCCCCTTTTTGGAGTAATAGTCTCATTGCTGGTGGGGCTGTACTCCAGTCTCTGTGAGCTACTCCACCTGGCTTGCCAGCTGTGGGATGAAGGATGCTATGAGTTAGCTGTCATTCGCCGGCTAGCCCTTTGTCTTCCCTCCCCAGCTCCTGACTGCCTAGCTCTTCCTCACCCCTCTGCTCACCACTCCCAAGGGTCTGGTCATGCCAGTGAGCAGTGAGCATTCATAAGTGGTCATCACTCAGAGCCAGCATCTACCTGGACTTGCCCTGGTGCCCTGGGTGCTCTGGTGCTTGAAGCATCCTCAGGGTGCTGGGTAAGGAAAGGTGCCCACATCCCAGAGCTGCCTCAGGGTCCACAGCAGCACCCATGCACTTTGGTCCAGTGATAAATTGGGGCTGTGGATTTTTTGTTTGTTTGTTTGGTTTTTTTGTTTGGGTGGGTTTTTTTGTTGTTGCTGTTGTTGTTGCTGGGTTTGTTTTTGTTTAGAGAGAAAATAAAATACCTTTGGGGAGTAGGAGCCAAACTCCCCAGTGCCTAAAACAGCAATCGCAGCACTTCCTTGGATTTATGGTGTTTGCTTTCACAATGCCAGCCAGGATCCTGTTTGCTTCCTGCTCTGCAGCTGCAGCCCCAGCTGAAGCCTCAGAAGATTCAGGTTTTATAACCCTCCTGGATTCTGCTGATGGCAACATGTCTAGCACAATTTATCACCCCCCCGAGCCTCCTGTGGTGCTGGGGTGGGTGGTTGCCACCTCATCCTAGCACCACTGGCTTGGGTGCTCTGTCTTCCCCATTCATGGGGTCTCATCCCTGGCACTGGGCATTCTGCTGCTCTGCAGAGGGATTGCTGAGAGAGGAGGCCAGCAGAACTGTGTTCTTGGTGGGGTGCAGCACCCAGCTTTTCTCAGACACAGCTACAATCTGTAGCCAGGCCAGGAAGGAGAGCTGGGTCCTTCCTGCAGAAGGTCACATCCTGAGACACGGATATGACCTTCCGTGGGATCCTGGGATACTCAAAGGTGGTGACTGCTGCTCACTGGCTACATGTAGTCAGGCACACATGTGATCCCATCTGTTGGGCTCTGCCTGGTAAATCAAAGTGACTAAACTTCTAGAGAGGCACTTTTTCCAGCCCTTTCATCCTTTCTGTGGTTCTTCCCCGGGTCTCAGTTGCTCCCCAAGATGTGAGACCAAAAGTGGCTGCTTTCTTTCAGTTTCTGCAGCAAAACCTCCTCCAGGCTGGCACGGCAGGAGAGGGTGTCAGCACTTCCTGCCACAGCACTCCTCATGAACACAGGCAGAAGCTCTGAAGCACCAAGTTCAATTGCAAGTACTGCTTTCCAAATTACAAGCCCCCTCCTGTACAACCTGGACAAAAATGCTCTGGATCAGCCACGGGTATGTGTGCGCTGGGGCCAGGTGGGTGCCCAGGAATGCAGAAGTGGGGGAAGCAAAGTGGTCAGTAGGGGAAAAGCAGGATCATTAGGCTATGGGGGACCACCAGCCCCTTTCCTTATGCACAGCCACAGTGTGAACCTTGGTCCACTGCCCTGGTCCCTCTGCAACATGCCAAGAGATGTCCTGACACTCCCTTTTTTCTCTGCATTTTCCCAACAACGCACTTTGATGAAAAACCCAAAAGTCATGAATGATCTCGTGTGGAGGCCCTTGAGCCTCTAAGGGACATTTCCAGGAGAATGCTTTGCAAGAAATCTACCACAGGCTTTGAGAAAGTCTCATAGTTTAGGGTGAGCAGAAAGGTTTTCCCCAGAGTGCTCTGCAGTACTATGTTAATCTACTTCAGTTTTGCTTTTCCCATTGGCCTGTGGGCCTCGCCCACCTCTATTGTTCATATATGTCCCCAGTTCAAGGTTTCTCCTTTCCCCGTTTCCCCACTGACTGTGGTATCACTGATGGTCTGCTCTTATGTCCCCTATAGGTCATTGCCCTTTGCCCTGCCCTCTGTGTTCAGACCATTGGCTCCTGACCCCTATACTTAACCCTGGACATTCCTTTGATCTGGCTTTCTGTCCCTGGACCCTTCAGTGTGAGTCTGCAAAATAAACCTCTCTGGAATTCTTTACAGGAGCCCCTTGCCTTCTTTGCTGAGCTAACCTTTGTGTGTGTGAATGTGGACTTGAGAGTCCCTGTGTGCACACACCCCCCCCCCCCAAGAAGCTTCTTGAGAAGAGACACTTTTCTGGCAGAGGTAGCAGCAACCACCATCCATCTCTATGCTGCTACAGTCTCATAGCTTTAACTCTCTATTTAATGAACCATAATGGCTACAGATATCCTGAGAATGCCTCTCCATCTCCCTGATGGAGCAGGGGAAATGCCCTTCTACACAGCCAAGAGATGCTGTCACCCCAGGATGAGCACTCTTGTGGAAGCCTGTCTAAATCCTATGGGCCTCTGAGTGAAACCCACCATTCTTTTTTTAACATTTACTGTTCTTGTTGATGAAACAATGATGGATTATTTCATTGCAGTTTCTAGCATGCCAGACTTCTTTTTCCAAACACACAATAGGAATATTAATTAACTGCTCTGAGGACGAATGCTTTTATCCTCCTTATATAGTAACAACTCTGCACCAAAGGGCAGGTTCCATTTGTCACTGATACACTCCACCATCCTGGCTCAGGGCCCAGTGGTCAGAAGGGGGTGTCCAACATTTCTCTGATTTGTTTTCAGCCTTTCCCAACAGATCCCATACTCGCTGCCATCTAACCATCCCACCAAGGATCATCCATGGCACTACAACAGGGCTGGGGTAAGACTCTAAGGGGAAGAAGGGTTGCAAAGCCAGGGCTTCTCCCTCAGCAGCGAGAGCACAAGCTGCAAGAGATGGATGCAATGGGATGGCAAAGGGTCCAGAGCACCAAAGGGAAGGGATTGTGCCTTCAAATCCAAAGGTGGTGAATACAAAACGGTTAAAGTGGATAAAAGGAAGCTTTTTTTTTCCTTACTATGTGCTTAATTAGACTGCCACAGGAAAATGCTCAGGCCAAAATTTAGCAGGATTCAATGAGGGATTGGGCACTTATGGGGATAAGAAAAATATCCAGCTATAATAGTGAATGCCAATACAAATTCTGGAAGGGATATTAAGCCTCACGCGTCAAGGTGTAAATTTATCCCAAACTCTCACAAAGTAGGGAGCTTAATGCAGGGGCAGATGACCCACATATGCCATCGCTGCTGATGCTGCCTCACTGCCAGCATGGCCTCGTGCTGGCTGAGCCCCTGGCTGGACCATCCCCAGAGCCCTGTTTCCTGCTGCTGGCAGTACCTCTGACAAGGGCTGCAAATTTCTTTTGGCAACTCAGCCCTTTGCTTGTAGCTCTCTGGGGCCATGTGGCTCCCAGGGCTCCGACTTCCTCCCTCTTGCACATCTGCTCCCTTTTCCAGCTGATAAAGCCTTATCACTTCTACACAGAGGCAGGCCCTCTGGGTGAAGGTCTATGAGGTCCACAGGCACATCCCTGGGTGATGTGGCATCTTCCCAGAGGTCCTTGCTTCCAGCCAAGTCCTTCATTTACCTCTCAGGTTACTTGTCACCCAAAAGCACTTTTGCCCCCTGATTTTATCCCTCCTGTTTCCTGCTTCTGCTGGGGCCAGTCTGCAGCCTGTGAAAGAGGATGCTCAGCTCTGGTACCTTCTGTGTGCTCCAGGTGCACAGGCACAGTCCTCTCTCATGGGCACTGCTCAGATGAGCCCCAGTTCTTTCTCTCCTGTTCTGCATCAGTGGCTGTTGCTGTACTGTCTGCTCTGGTCACAGCATCAAATCTGTCAGAGCCCATTAGGTGTTTGGACAATATTATCAGGCACATGCTGGGATTCTTGGGGTGTTCTGTGCAGGGCCAGGAGTTTGACATGGTGATCCTGATGTGCCCCTTCCAAATCAGCATATTCTATGATTCGGTGATTTTAAATCTCCTGTCACCCCCCCAGCAGCTCATGCATGGCCGTAACCTGGCACGGCTGCAGCCCAGGCTGGGGTGCAAGTGTCATGCAGCTCAGGAGTTGGGTGCAAGCAGCTCCCTCCCCAAATGTGGACAGTGCCATTTGCATCCCACACTGTTAGCAGGATGCCTCTGCAGCTCTGCAAGATGGGATGCTCCTAAAACCTTGGCTTGCTGTGAAGAAGTAGTGACGGCTGAGCATGACCCAAGGGGAGCCTGGAGCTCTCCTGGTCAGGAGCCAGGGTCTCCCGTGCTTGCTGCTTACATGCTCACCACGCTGCAGAGGCAACGCCGCTGGGGACCTTTGGATCTCCCCTCACTGTGGAGTCTTGCACCCACAGGGGCTTCCAACTGGAGAAATTTCTGGAGGGCATGAATCAGCTTTTCACAGCTTGTTAAAAATCTTGATCCTACCTCTTGTTTTCATGCCTTTCAAATCAGGAAATGAGTTTTACAACTTTTCCAGTGGGGCACAGCTGGTGGCCAGGGTCGTAAAGCTGAACTTTATAAATATCTCTCATTGGGATCAGGGGAAGAGCATTAAAAAGGCAGAGAGAGAGAAAGAGAAAGAGAAGGGAAAGGAGCAAAGGCAATAGAGAAGCAAAGTGAACAAGTCCAGTGCAACCATCCACAGCCATGCAAGTACAGAAGATGAGGTGTGCTTGGGGCAGGCTTTGCCTGCTTCTTTCCCTACTCCTCCAGCTGCCTGGCTCCCAGGCCAAATGCTACTTCCAGGCTAAAGGTAAGTGGGGAGGTGAGATGGGAAGAGGCTGATGGGAAGAGGAGGCTTCAGCTTTCCCAGCACAGCAGGGCTCTGCCCTATGCCTGAGAAGTATGGAAGGGACTGTGCTGAACTCAGGAATGGGATCATAGGCCAGTGATGAGTGGAAGGAGCAGTCTACAAACCACAGAACGGCATCCCAGAGCTCTGGCTGAGAAACAGCTTTCTGGGCCATGAAGGCTCCTGGCAGGAACCTGGCTGGGGCAAATTGTGCAGAACTAGCAGCAAAGGGAGCAGAGTAGGTCATCATCCCTCTGCTGTCTCCTCCCAGGGCTGCAGAAATGCCCAGACTCTAAGGGGTGCTGGATTTGTTCTCTCCAGAGAAGCAAGAGCCACTTACTTCTTGCACTAGACTGATGGGGTAATGGTGAGAGCCCCAGGGCAGGGCCAGGAGAGGATGGATGGGTACATCACCCATGGCAGATGACAGGGCATTCCATACCTGCAGGACAGTGGACAGACCACCATATATCTTCCATACCTTAAGGTGGGTAAGATGTCATCATGACACTTTTGTCCCCTCTTTCAGGACACAGGAGTGTCAACGAGGTTTCCACCTGCCCTGAGCACAGTCCCATGTGTTCTCATCACCACTGTTTCCTTTGCAGCTCCCTGTGAGTACGAAGGAAAAGAGTTCTCCCTTGGAGAATCATGGCTGAGCACCAACTGCCTGCTCTGCACCTGCCTACACCCCATTGGTGTGGGTTGCTGCGAGACGTGAGTGAGGGGCTGTGCTGGGGTGGGCTGTCACTTCCCACCATGGCACCCCTGCATCTGCAGCACGGGGAGTCTGGTGGCTGCAAATGCAGCAGATATCAGAGTCTTGGGAGGGCTGTGGGGCACCAGGTCCTGGGGAACAAGAGGCAGAGGTGGGCAGGACCCCACTAGGGCATTGAGGGTGGTGGGGTGAGCTGGGGCACTTGGAAAGGGTGTCTCGGCACAGCTAGATGCCCAGATGTGCCAGGAGCCATGTCCCAGCCTGCCTGAGCTGGTCTGGAAGACATCCTGTGCAGGGGGCTGGCAGCAGGAAGCCACCCAGTCCAGTCAGCAGCTCCCCAGCACTAATCAGGGGGTCTGACGGCACCGTGTCCTCTCCCACAGCACCCAGCACCCAATCGACTTCCCTGAGTGGTGTGAGGCCCACTACGACTTGCAGACCTGCCAGATCTCGGTAGTGCAGAAGGCCAACCCCAGCCTGCCATGCGTGAAGAGCGTGGAGCACGAGTGGGGCTCGGCCGGGACCCCCGAGCCACTGGTGAACAAGGTGCTGGGTGCGGGGCTGAGCAGATAGAGGCTTAGCAGCGCTCAGCGCCCTTCGACGCTGCCCTTCCCCCTCCAGAACACACCGCCCGCATGCTACAGACCTGCCCTACCCACCCTGTAGAGGCATCACCGCTGGCACCTTCGAGGGAAACCACTATACACCATGGTACCAAGCTCTGATTCTGCCTTCAGCTTCCTGAATTGGGGCATTCTCCCTGTGAGGTGTTCTGCACATCGTGGAAATGGAGATTCTACAGGATATCCTCCCAGATGGGCAGAAAACCTTCAGCGACTGAAAAAAGGCTACAGGACTATTATCAGCCTGCTCCATGGCAGTCCTGCATTCTGATATGCAGACCCAAGCAAAGCAGCTCCCTACTCCCTCCCAGAACTCTACTCCTCTGCACAGCAGCCGTGGGGAGCTCACTGGGGTCACCACGGCACATCATGCAGCATCCCCACACCCTGTACAGCCCCTTCTCTGCTCCTGGAGTGGGAGGGGCACAACCCACCTCTGGAACCACTAATGCCCCTGCTCTAAAAGCTCCTTGGGTCCCTGGCACTGTAGGCCAGCCAGGGGCAACACTACAACAGAGACAGCCCAGGGTGGGTGGCAGAACAGGATGTCCCCAGGGGAGACCCCCATCCCCACTGGCAAAGGAGCAGGGTGGGAATGGTTCAGGAACCAGAAGCAATCCAAGTGCCAGGGTGGAGGCAGCCACCCTGGCAGCTGCCCCAGCTGGTGCCATACCTGTGTTGTGCAGAGCCTTGTGTAGATGTTTCTGTTTTTGCAATAAAGATACTGAACAAAGAGGTCTCCAGCCTGTGACTGCTGTAGAAGGTAAGGTGTGTTCAGCACCGGGAACAATGTAGGAATAAGGCTCTTGGGAAAGCCGAGTTTTGTACACTCAGATGTTTATTATATTACCATGCAAAGAGGAAAGCTCATTGGAAGTCTTAGAAAAAATGGGGAGCTGGCTGTTGAGCAGGGAGATCTCCATGCCAACTCTCAGATGCAGAGCATACATTCCTTACAGCCCCCAGGGATCCAAAGACCAGAAGGATGCCTTCACACCCAGACAACAGCCCAGGGCCTCAGTGCTGCTCAGTTTTTAATCATCATGATTGTACTGACACAGCATGGGTCTGCATCCTGGTCACCAGCACAGGCCAGCAGCACAGGGCTGGTCTGCCAGGACCTGCCTCCTCCAGATGGGGGTGGCTGGGGCACTGGACTGCGTGGTATGCATGGGACAGTGCTCCAAGAGGCAGGACACATGCCAGGGCAGGAGAGTATGGTCTCACCCAGCCCAGGTAGATACTATGCTTGACAGACCTCTGCTTGTAGAGTCTCTGTAAGGGCACAGCCTTCACCCAAGGGTGATATGAAGCTTCACTGGAAGAGTTCGCCTCTCCCCTCCCTGGGCTGGGCCTTTCCTTCTTGGAAGCCTCATATGGGATAAAGGCACATCAGTGATTCCCTGGGAAGGCAGATTTCTTTTTGCTGAGTGCTGGGACCTGCACCTTCACCCAGGCAGGAAGGGTCCAGCTCCAGCTGAGATCTGCAGCACAAGACTGCATCAAGCAGTGTTCTTCCACCCATGGACAGGACAGACATGCCTGATGCCCACCTGGGCATCACAGATGAATCCAAGGGGACACTGGGATATGTGCACCACAGCACACTGGTGACAGTCCTGCCTGCCATTCCCACTGGTGGCATATGCTTGTAGCTCTGCAGGCCAACAATCTCTTCCTACTTCAGATGGTGATGGAGTTAGTGCTGGAGAACTGAGATACATAGGAAGCCAGGATGGGGTTGGTGGGAAGAACTTTGATGGGCAAGTCCCAGCTGAAGGTGTCCACTGCCATCTGCTCCACCCCAGTCCAGGTGACAGCCTCCGACTGGCTCCCACGAACCAAGCAAGTCCCCGCTGACTCCCCAGAAGTCACAAACTCAAAGTGTAGCCTCCACTTCAGGGACACTGTGGGCAAGAGGGTGGTCAGCACTTAACACCCATAAAGGCCATGGACAGCAGCCATCCCAGCACTGTCTGTCCTGTCAAGGGGACAGCAAATGACCTCACTCACACAAGCCAACTTCCTCCTAAGGGATACATCTCTGCTGAGCAAGGGGAGGGCTGGGGACATCACATTCCTCCTGCAGAGACAAGCAGGGGATGGTCCCTTCTGTGGTGGGTACTAACCGACATTGGTGGTGAATCCTGGGGTTGAGCTGAGTGGGATGGGCAGACTGAAGCTGCTCTGCGCTGTGTGCAGGCACGACTCCTGATGGCGGGCGTGCACGGTGAAGGAGACAGGCTGCCCACGCCGGCGCTGGAATTCCTCCTGGATGCTCTCCTCTGTCTGCAGGCTCACTGAGAACTGCAGGGCAATTGGTAGGGTGCTTGCTCTCACCTCATACACACCGCATGCAAAGCCTGCAGGCTCCATTTCCCAAATAAACTTAGGGCTGGACTATTGTCCCCCTCACATTCCAAGGAGACCCCAGCTGGGTCCCACTAGAAACCCTCACAGCCCAGTGCCACCCCAATCCCTTCTCCCCCATCCCTCACCCTAAACCCCTGCTTCTCCCCAGTAATCCCAGAGACAGCAATGACCTGCAGACATGGGATATCTCCTTCTGAGAAGTTGAAGGTCCCAATGACATCCTCTCCAATCTTATACACAGTCTTAAAGATGCAGAACGTCCCCACCTTCCCACGAGTGTTGCTGATGTTATACAGGTCTGTGGAGCAAGAAGAGGGTTGTGGCAGGACAAGGCCCTGCTATGTGCAGTGCTCTGGGTTAATGACATGACGCCATGCCTCCTGTTTGGGTGTAAAGGACTGTCCCTAGAGGTGGTATATTTTGGGAAATTTCTGCAGTGAGCAGGGGCAAACCCTACACTGACTGTGATGTGCTGGGCAGAGGGTCTCTTGGGCTGAAGTAGGCCCTGACTCAAACAGGCCCTTATAGAGCTGCTCCACAACCATAGCTGGAGATACACTTTGTCGGTGAGAGATATTTTGCAGCTGGCCCTGAGATGTCCTCCATGTCCCTCTCAGGAAGGACAGCAGGTTTGAGCAGGGAATATGACCTACGCAGGCTGCGTCGGGAGGTGGCCACCATGAGCAGTTCTGTTGCTAGGTCTGCCAGGCGAGAATCTTTCTTCAAGCCCTCCTCCTCCTCCAGAAAGGGGTTTGAGGGTGCAACAGCCTCATCCTGTGGAAACTGGTAATCCTTGAGCCCTGGGAAGAAGGTGAGAGCATCAGCAGGGCAGGGTGCAGCCCAGCTCGCCGTGTGGGGAGGGCAGCGCGTGGCCTTACCGTGCAGCACGAGGACACGGAAGGGCACGCGCAGCAGCTTGATGGGGGAGTTGACGCGCTGGCAGCCGATGGTCAGTTTGTACACGTACTTCACGGACTGTCCCCGGAAGGAGGGGGGACCATCGACCGGCAGTGTCTCACAGTATGAATCTGCAAGGGGTGCAGAAAATTGGCTTTCCAAGGCCAGAGGGAAGATCCTGCAGCTGTTGTGTGCAGGCTCCCTTCACCAAATGTTACAATCAGCAGTGTTGAGCTAGGGACAGTGCCTGGTGCTTTCCGCTGTCTCCTCTTTCCGCCAGGGGCCAAACACAACCTGGCTCCCCCACACCAGGCACACTGCTCCACACATCACATGCACCATCATCCAAATACTGCTTCCAGCACATACAACCTGACACACAAACTCTGTCTCCAAAGAATGTGAAATATGTAAAATCCAGGAATACAACCACAAGAACTAAACTTACTCATCACAAGTTCAACCCAAATTTGCCTTTGTGCACTCCTTTGCCCAGCGCTCTCACAGCACAGCCTCCTCCAGGCCCTGCCCCATGTGGGTATTGATCAGTACTTCATGCCTCTTTTGCTTTTGCTTTACACAAACCCTCAAACTCAGCAACAAGTTAGTTTCCCCCTAGTTTTTGAAGGACTGCAGCTAAATGATCAAGAAATGATTCTGAGACCTTCACAACAATCTGTGGTTTGGCCCCCTCGACAAGCTGATGACTTAGACCACAAAGCCTCTGACTCTGAGGGCTCTCAGACACTGGGGCCTGGCTTTCACCACATTCAGCCCCCCTAGAGCCCCTTGGCCACCACACAAACTCCAATGCCGCTTGACACAGTGTGAACACTTCTGCAGCTTTCCCAAACCACATGCTGTATAATAAGAAAGACATAAACAGTGAACTGCAGAAAGTCTCCACCTCCCTGGCTTGCCCATCACAATGCAGAAACACCCTGCCAGAGGAAGGGCAGCACCTGCTCTGAAACCACAGATCCTTCCCTATGTCTGGCACACACTGAATGTTGAGGCTTAGATTAAAAGTTAGGGTTACATTTTAAATATAACTTCTGGTTTTAAAATAACAGGACTGGAAGGAAGAAAAAAGCCTGTGCTAGTGTGTAGTGTTGACAGGATGTCACACTTTGCAACTCTTTCTGGACCAGGGTGCAGATAAAGCAGAGAACTATCCTAACAGGGAGGAAAATCAGGTATTTCCAAGGAAAGAAGCAGACTTCTGTAACCCCCGTACCAGATTCAACAAGAGTGCTCACAAAGACCTTCATGCCTACTGAGGATAATCTGAGCAGAGACCACCATAGTCAGAGGAGGATGGACAGTTTGCTACCTCGCTCAGGAATGCCAAGACTCAGGAAGTCCCAGCTTCCAAGCATATCCCAGAAGGAAGCACATTCCTGTTGCTACAAATGCCTTCCTTACCCATCCGCTGCTGCACCCTCTGGCTTGCCTTCTGGCCTGTGTCCAGGCTGCTCCCATTTCCTCCCCTCTCTGTGATCTACCAAATGTTTAAAGGTGTTACAAAACCAGAGTGGAGGCAAAACAGCCACAGAAATGATTTGAGGAGTTGAGAAAAAGCTTCATGGTGACAAATTTAAAGAGCTCAGCCTGCGCCATATGTCAAAGGGCTGGGAGATGAGTCAACTTCGACACATAGGCACCACAACAAGAGTAAGGTATTGGGGAATAAGTTGGTCAGCAAATGAAAACAAGTCCTTTTATCAAGAGACAGTCTGACACAACCTCAGCTGTATGTGCCAGCTCTGGCTGCTGTTTAATAACACAGTATATTGCTGAAGCAGAATTAAGATTTCTTGGGTTTTCTGGTTTGTTTTTTTCCCCCCTTCTCAAACTGCATAGCAAAACTCAAAACTTCTGAAAAACAGGAAATGAAAAATTAAGATACACACCCACACAGCCTTAACTCTGCCTCCATGGAGCTGGCAGGAGACTCCAGGAATGGTCTGCAAGCGTGCCAGCTGCAGTCTCGCGTGAGAGCAGCAGCACCGCAGGCTGATGGGATTGGTGTGAACAGCCTGGCAGCAAATGAGACCAAGGCTGTGATACAGGGATTTCAGTGCTAAAAAAGCAGCACCACATGCAGCCAATCACATGTGATGCATGAAACAGGTGCATCACACAGCCAAGGGGAAAGGCTGTACTGCACAGCTAAGGAACCTCAAAGAATAAAAGAGTTTGTGTCCTTCCAGAGAAGCTGCATCCAAGCACCAGGCAGATGCAGGCTACGTGTGCCAGTGCCACCCAGAGGCAGAGAGGACAGACACACACATCTCGACGTCATTGGAAAGGACAGACAATCCCTAGTTTAACTGGTAGTTGAACGGCTTCCGCCTGTTAAGCCAGTGAACAGTCAATACCTCGATCCATCCCAGCCACCTGGACCTTGGGCTGTCATCACTGATCTGTTATTCCAGAAACTGCCCAACCTGTCTAAGGTATGCCAGAAAAAGGGACTTCCCTCTGCTTCCCGGGAATGGATGCTCCAGCCCCAAACCTGCAAGCAGCAAGGAACACAGGAGAATCCAGGTGAGCCTCAGGCCAGCTAAGATTTCTGTCTCCTCTTCCTTCCTGCTGGCATGGCCAGCTCCTTTCCCCAAGATGCTGCTGTAGAAAAGTAAATGAATAACCAAATGTCTTCAGACAACAGGCTCTGCAGTTTAGGGGCACAGCACCAACATGGCACAGCCCCACCCCACTAACCACCAAGCCACGCCAGCCTGGTTTCACCAGGTCCACCTTTCCCTCCAGCCAGGCCCCTCCAAGGCCAGAAAGGCAGGAGACACCAGCTTCAAAATCAGCCATGTCACAACCCCGTGGCTGCTTGGTCTCACCTGCAGCTTCGCTTCCAGCTCTGCAGAGCTCAGTGATCCAGTAGAGCCTGCCCCAGCATAGGGACTGTCTCTCCTCACCCTGTGCTCTGCAGTGTGAGAGATCTCCATCAACCATTCCCAGCAGATCCCTGGGACAATAACAAAGCTCTCCATGCACAGCCTGAGAGGCCTAACATCACTGCTGCTAATCACAGGCCACTGGAATGCAAAGGAGATCTGACATGACCTGAACAGGCTGGGCCACACAGCCAAGAGTGAACAGTGCATACTCAGCTGTTTCCACAGCTATCTATTGGAGAGCTTTGAGCAGAGAAGAAGAGCAGTGCTCACTTTCACAGCAGGAAAACTATAACATCCAGAAGACTATAATCTCCAGGACAGCTACAACCTGAACAGGAAGCACAAACCTTTGGAGGACACCAAGAATACCCCAGTACTCTAAATTCCAAGAATACTCCAGTATGACTGAAGAAATAAAGACAAGGAAATGCAGGTGTGTGTAGCCATTCCTCCTGCTGCAACCAGATATTTCAAAAATTTTACAACTTGGAGCTACACAGTAGACCTGCAGCAAAGGCCACAGGCCAGGGGCAGGACTGAGGGACGCATTGCAGCACACAGCCCTAGAAAAGCAGAGAACAGATTCTGGATGATGCAGCAGCTCCTCAGCACTCACACTCCAAAGCACCCTATCTTTCATGAGCATCAGGATCTCACACTTGCAGCACTCAGGTCTGCAAAGCCAGTTTTGAAAGCAGAACTCCCCAGAGATGAGCTCTGTGAACAAGGGAAGAGAAGACAGGACTCACAGGACTTGGACTCCCCAGGATCCAGTCGCAAGTCACAGAAGAGGATCTTTGGTGGGGTGGACAGGATACACTGACCCCGCTCTCCTGGAAGAGAATAAGAAACACATGAATGCTGCACAGCCTCAGGCTGTATTCAGGTCAAGCTTTATCTCCATGGGAAGGAAGAGGGAGAAGAGAGCCAAAGAAGAAAGATCTCTTGCCCTGGTCATATCATAAGACACTGCCACTGCAGCTGGACAAACAACTGTCGTGTTTCAATCCAAGCTAGTGTCATTGTGATTACAGTATTAACAAGGTCTCACAACATCCATCACCAGGAAAGCAACACAAAATTCCCACTCACTTCTACGCATGCTGCATCAAGACACACACACATTATGGTCTGCTTGACTCCTGCCCACTGCGCTCTCACTGTCCCTACCCGGGTGACAGGCAGGAGTGGCACTCACCTCTGTTGGGGACAAAGACGGTCTCATTCTCTGCCTGCACATCGTGTTTGCTGCCATCAGAGGGAGGGAGTGCCACCCGGTTCTCGCTGGCGTGAAACTGGCAGTGGATCTGGGCGCTGGCCCATGCTAGCATCTCACTGAAAGCAAAGAACAACACTCATATCTCTGCTTTAAACCTGAATTACAGCAGGCAGGAACTGGGAGAAGAGCAACTCTGTCCACTCAGCTCCATGCAGCGCTGCTTGTCTGGAAGGAAGAAGTCCTTGCTTCACTGTCACTGAAGCCACTCTCACAGTCCCCTTCCAAACAAGCCTTGGGAGTAATCTCAAGCTGGGATGCTGACTCAAAGCCACTTCCACTGCAGCTGCTGGCAAGAGCTTCACCCAAAGCCTGGCTCTGTGGCCCAAGGACTTTTTAAGCAGGAAAAATTGCAGTCTGAGCCACAACACCATTGGCACAGCACTGACATGGCACAAGAAAACACATCTGCCCCAAGAAACACACTGTACACTCATGGCAGAGGATAACAGGCAGCAGAGCTCTGCAGCCCCTGTCCCCTTCCATGAGGACAAGAGACAAGGTGGCTTCTACAAAACTTCACAGGCATCTTTCAGCAAACATGCTGAGGTCAAGTGTTCCAAGATCCAGCACAAAGCCTTACTCATTTGTTCATCTTTCTCATCATCCACAGATTGGGACTGGCCACTCACTGCAGTCTTTGGAGGACACCTCAAGCTGCTGCATGTGGGCCCTGGCAGAGGACACTCAACCATGAGCAGTTAAATCCCAAGCCAGAGGTGACACACAGAGCAGCACACTGGTAGCAACACAACCATTAAGGAAGCGGGCAAATTCTGAAGCAACAAATTCCTGCAACATGGGCTCAGCTGCCCCTGCCCACAGCACGGACATGCCCCAAGCTCAACACTCCTCGGGGCAGGTAGGCACAGACAAGCTCCCTCTGACCCCACAGCACTATCCCCAACAAGAACATCAGCTGTTGTTTATGCTAGACCAAAGAAGAATGTTTATGGGTTTTTCATTAGGACTTACTTACTTCTCCTTATGCAAGGACTTTGCTGACGGCAACAGGGGAGGCAAAGGCATAATTTTGACCCTTCTCTGTACAGCCACAGGAATTAATGTAAGGCCACACATTCAGCACAGAAAAAAGTCTCATGTTTTGGACTCTGTTGTGACACCAGCCATTCCGTAGGGCACTTCTCATGGTACTAGTGACACCTTTCAGTTTCCAAATCACTCCTCTATTTTATTTCCATAGCAGTCTCTATAGTTTAGCCAGTGAATAGTTCCTCTGGTGTTTTCTAACATCATGATCTCATTAGTAAGCACCAACACCAAAGCTTTAGGTGGCAGAGGGATTTTTTGTAGCACACGGGTGTCCCTCCATGTGACGCATCAGAGCAGTTAAAGGTCTAGATGAACCTGGGAAAAAGGTGTGCTGTATTTGTGTCAGCTGACTAACAATGCGCTATCTGATCTTTTGCATGTGCTGGCTGCCCCTACCCAAACACATCTCAGTTACTATACCTAGTTGCTTTGAGACCTACAGTTGTAACTCTGCATTTTTAAAAGTACCAGCATGGCTTTTCCATCAGGGCTGCCATATGTTTTCTTGTTGTAAGGTATCTGCTCTTTGGAAGCAGAGAACTGCTCTTGCTTGAGGCAATGTTTGCTAATTTTATATAAGCTTAGAGTGATTACAGTACCTTCAAACACCATATTTTGAGTATTTTTTTCTTTTTCAGTATTGATTTACTATGTGTCACCAGATTGTTTACATTTTTTCTAGCCAGATATCTAAACAAAATTTGCATGTCCCTTCTGGCCAGCAGAGCTGGCTTGTTCAGCTGGTGCTTGTTCAGCAGTGGAGGATCCTGCACTGGTGCTGAGGTCACTTCCCTCCAGCATCACCTTCCCCACAATTCCTGTAGCCTACATGGGACATGCTCCCTGCAGCCTCTGGGTAGCAGAGATTTGTTTCTTGTATTCCATCATCAAATTCACTTCCTGCCTTTCCTTCAGTTCTGTCCCTGTGCTCAAAATGTGGCCTCTGTCCCTGCACCTGTCAGCCGCAAGACCTTCCAGGCTCTGACAGGGCTATCTGCCTGTTGCAGTCACGGTGCTTTGATCCGGCTCCTGCCTTTAGGCAACCCACAGCTTCATTTTCCAAACCACCAATCTACTTGCTGCTGCCACTCATTTGACATAGCCATGTCTTGTCCGATTGATCATCTGGGGTTTTTCTTATTATTTTAATTTTTTTTCTTTTTCAAGAGGCAGTCTTCTACAGATCACAACACATCTGAAGTTTTAAATGAAGCTCTCATAAATGCACTGGAAACCCCCCAAACGATGCCACCTGGTAACCTCGCAGTCCTACATGTTTCAGAAGCAGGCAAACAGCTCTTGTCATCACACAGGACAAAGCTCTGGGAAACTGGATGCTTATGCCACGCCTCAATTTAAAACCTGAACTCAGTAGTCAAAAGGAAACAGGAAGAAAAGATGGCAAGTTAAGGAAAGCAATAAATACAGAAGCCCTCTGCTGCTGAGACTGCAGGCACTGCAAGTGGGCCCACCAATACAATCACATGTGAACATCATACTGGTGATGAAAACATGCTGAACCTGACAAGGCTGGAAAGAGACACTTCCCAGGAAGGACTCAAGATGAGAAAGCACTCTTCACTACCTCAAGAATCAGACAAGGCCACACACTCAGCAGACACGAACGCTTTGGGTGACTACTCGTGACATGGAGTCACTCCCTGTGAGCCAATATGGGAAGCTCCCACCTTCTCACATTTCCTCAGCACTGCTAAGGGGAGATGCACTGCTCAAAGGCTAGGCCACAGAAAATGTGGCCTCAGAAGGCACCCCTTTCATCCCCACCTCTTTGTCTGCCATCTCTGGAGGCAGAGATCACACTGATCTATCCAGCACTGCTAGACAAAAGAGAGCTCCCTCACAAATGCAGGAAATAATGACACTGCCTGGATGCTGCTTTGTAGGACTGCCACCCTGGCGTGACCAGATATCCCACTTTGACAGCCAGTTTGGCTTCATTTTCTGCCAGTCACTGCCACTGAGGGCTCACCTGAGGGACAGAGAATCTCTAACTGCATACCTCTTTCCTTGTCTACGTCTTGGGGGTACAAACGCAGCATAATTACCTCAGCTTCGCCCCCAAAATTGAGATGGTGCAAGGCCTCCTTAAGGGAGTGCCTCGAGTAGGGAAGTCACAAGGGGCTGAGCTGGCACCATTGCCCCACAGTGCAGACAGGACTACTACTCCAGAGAGAGGAAAGAGGGTAGGCTGCTCCCTCTGGAGGGACTCAGGCAGCTCCAACACTTGGAGGCTCCATGCATGGACTGGCACAGGCTCCTGTACCTGCTGGCAGAGGTCGACGAAGCCGATAATGGGTTGGTGAAGGTGATCACACACTCCAGCACCTCCCCTGCCAGGAACACAGGCCCACGGCCCAGCTTGGCCAATACTTCGATCATGGCTTGGACAATCCTGCTGCACACCTGCCAAAAAAAGGCAACAGTGGGCATGTTATCACAGAATCATGGATTCAAGGAATCACTGAACCGTTTGGGGTGACAGTCCTTAAAGATCATCTTGTTCCAACTCCACTGCCATGGGCATGGACACCTCCCACCAGACCAGATTGCTCAGGACCCCATCCAGCCTGCCACTGAACACTTCCAGGGACAAATCAACCACAATTTTCACTGGCCTACCTGTGCCAGTGCATCACCACCCTCATAATAAAGAATTTCTTCTTAATAATTAATCTAAACGAAGGGTCTTTCGGTTTAAAGCCACCCCCCCTTGTGTTGTCACAGAGACACGGGGAGAGGGCTGGGCAATGTAAGTGAGGAGGAATGGGGACACAGATACATATACACACAGTAGGTGTGGGGGTAAACACGCACAACCCTGTCCTTACAAACACATACATCTTCCTCCCAGGTCCACACAGACAAGAGCGGTCCGGACGCACCGCGACCGTGAGAAAGGACAGCCCTGACACCCCCAGCCCTGTGGTCCCTAACGCAGACACGCACACGGATAGCTCCACCCGAGGGATCAGGGACACAGGGCCGCAAACTTTCCGCAGCTCCGGCCTCGGGCCCACTCACCACCCGCACAGGCCGCGCTCGCCGCCCGGCACCACTGCAGGCCCGGCTCCCCTCAGCCGCTCGGCGGGGATCGGCAGCACTCGGGCAGAGTTCGGCAAAGCTCGGGCAGCGCTCGGGAACCCTCGGCACCCGGGTTACAATCGGCAACACTCGGGTTATACTCGGCAACACTCGGGTTACACTCGGCAACACTCGGGAACAATTCGGGCACCCTCGGTCGGATCCCGGGCAGCTCCCGGCAGCTATCCGGCAGCGCTCGGCAACTCCCGCACGCCACTCAGCAGCGCTCGCTCAGCGCTCGGCTACTCTCGGAATCTGCTCGGCCGCGCTCCGCCGGGCGCCCCCAGGGACCGGCGGCAGGGCGGGTCCGTGTTTCCGCCGTGCCCTGGGGGTGCGGGCGGGGCGGGGCGGGGCGGTGAAGAAGAGGGCGCGCTCGGGACGGGGGGCGGTGATGGCGGCAGAGGAGGCGGCGGCGGTGGGGCCGCTGATGCGGCGCTACGAGGGGGCAGCGCAGGGCCGCGGCGTGGCGGCGGACGGCTGGCGCGTCTGTCTGGCACACAGCTTCGAGGAGCTGCGGCAGCCCTACGGCGCCGGGGACGTGCCGCTCCGCGATGTCCTGCGGCACATCGGCCTCGCCTTGCGGTACGGCGGGGGATGGAGGGAGCCGGGAATACACCGGGACGAGGGAGGGCGTCCCGTGGGGTACACAGCGTTGCGCTGGAGCCGCTCGGTGCCGCGGGGTCTCGCCCCGGCGGGGCACCAGCAGTGTCCCGGCGTACGGAGGGCAGAGTCCGACGGATCACGGAAGATCCCAGGCTGGCAGGAGCCGCCGGCACCCTCCAGCCTTCCTGGCGCCGGCAATGAGAGCAATTGGTACTAAACGAGCGGCACCCGGTGCTTGGGCTCCTCAAAACGGGGGGAGCTGGGAGGACTGGGGGCATCGTTTGGGGATGGGGACCCCCATCTCCCACCCTCAGGGCTCATCGCTGCCGCATCTTCCCCGGCATCGTCCCCAGTGTTGGCAGCTGGAGGTTAAACTGGGGCCAGCTGGGAGGGGTTTGGAACGCGGTGTGCTGTGGCAGGTTTGGGAACGAGGCAGCTTTCCCGGCTTTGCGTTGGGGTGAGCTGGAAGTAACGACGGAGAACACGCG
The DNA here is from genome assembly GCF_029207755.1 of Chamaea fasciata. NCBI lineage: Eukaryota > Metazoa > Chordata > Aves > Passeriformes > Sylviidae > Chamaea > Chamaea fasciata. The sequence goes on from NW_027094089.1 coordinate 19,779,412, forward strand.
TGGAAAGCCAAAGTGTTCTTTTAACCTTTAACGCTGGAGTCCGTGTGCTGGCAGTGTTTGTACACCCATCGGGCTGAACGCTGGAACCAGCGACGGCATTGCTTATTTCCTTGTGCTGGATTTGTGTCTCCTGCCTCCATTTTCTGCTGCTGTCCTTGGAGGCAGCTGCTTGCCAAGCTGGTTCCTGCAAAGCTGGATGAAAGGGCAGATTCTGGATTGCTTTGGGGTGCGCAGCGTGCTGGTCTGACCTGAGACACTCCAGTGTGAGCCTGGGCATTGGGGATGGGTCATGCACCGGAGTTAAATAAAGGCTGCTGGAAAAGCTGCCGCAGCAGGTTGGGATGAGCTGAGTATGTGGGAAAGCATGAAGTTCTGGTGGGGTGAGCAGGGAGAAGTAATCCTGGCCTTGTTCTCACTGAAGTCTGGAAGTGCTTTGTATCAGTCCTAGGGAAAGGTCTTTGAAAGCAAGAAGCTTGAAGTCAAACTGCTGCCTCTTCTGTTCAAGTTCAGGAGGTAATTTGGTTGTTACCTCAAAATACTTTTGCAATGGCAAGAGTTTCCTTGCAAGGAAATTCCAGCCTCAAGAGCAGAGGAGGCGGAGCACTAGGGTGATAAGAAATACCTGTGTGGGTTTGATTTAAAACCCAAGGCAAACTTTGTTGGCTGGAAGGGCAGCCCATTCAGGGATGCGAGAATATATGGGAGGCTGCATGCTCCAGGCATTGGTAGGCATCTCAGCATCTGCCTGGCTGGGGCAGCCAGCTCCTGGAAACCTGAGTGCTGGTGCTGCATGTGGAACCTGGAGCTCAGTTCTGTGTCGTGGTGCAGGGATCTGTGAAGCCCTGCAGATTAGCCTACCCTTTCCTGAATGACCCATGGTGAGTGGCCCCTGTGCCAGGGATGTTGTCAAAACTTGGCATGACTTGTCGCATCAAGTGAAAAGTCACCTGGTACAGGTGCTTGTAGCTACTGGGAGTGCCTTGGGGTCACTGCACGTCTTTGGCTCAGGAGGTCCAGGATCATCAGAGGAGCCACCGCATCCTGGGTTGATGTTGTTGCATTGAATTAAAGACGATGATGGGTGCCCTCTTCTGCAGCACCAGCCCTAGATGCAGATGACATGACTGGGGGTGTTGACAGTCCTGGGGCAGGATTTTTTGTTAATCAGGGCTCATCAGGGTAACTGTGGGGCACATGCACGTCTGGAAAGAACAGGTTGTGCAGAGGAGTCAGCTGGGGCTGGTGAGGCAGGAGAAGAGGTGCAGGTAGCTTTCCGCAGAGGTGGCTCATATGTCCTGAGAGGGGTCAAGGCACGAATCCTGATCAGCTGGGTGATGTTCAGACAGGTTTTAATTCCACTGCTAATTTGAATGGGAAGAAATACCCTCCAGGCCTGGCAGGGCTTTTGGTGCTACAGAACACAAAGTCTTCTCCTGGTTATTCTTCAGCCCTGGCAGAGCTGTTAATAGCCAGCAATTGGGCATCGACCACTGGGTTTCTCTTCTTGGCTTGCGTGATTTCGGGAGAAGCTGGCAAGAGAAGAGTTTGCTATTGAGATGGTAAAATGACTGTGGCAGTAAATCCCAAACTTTTTCTACTGTGTTCTTCTGTAAAAACTGCTTCCTGAAATCCATCTCCTGCCTCCTTTCCAAGGAGTCGGGATGCCCCACTACGCTGTGCTGCATCCACTCTGCCTGGGCACCTTATTTCCTGTTGCCAGAAGCCTGCTGGGCAAGCAGCCGGGTTGGTTCCCTGACACTTGGTTGAAAAAGAATAATAATAATTTCCTTGAGAGAAGGAGCACTGCCAAAACCCTGCCTTGGCAGGGTAAAGCCAGGGCTGTCTTAGCTGGAGAAGAGTAGTTGCAACAGATATAGCTGGAAGATAGTGGCAGGCCCTGGTTCAGGGCAGTCACGGAGGACAGGCTGGTTCTCATCATGCCCTGAACCTCTGTGAGCAAAACATCCATCCACAGTCAAACACAAAGCTGGGTCTGTAGGAGTGGAGAGCAGGCTGCAGTTAGATTCTGTAAGACTGCAACCCAAAAAATCTCACCCTGAGAGGGATTTGGGGACCTTAGATGTTGGTGAATAAAGGTGAATGCCCAGTGAGCGGCCAAAGAGTCAAATGTGGGTTGTTTCTGTTTGGAAAGCATAGTAGTAGAGGTGTCATGGAAGAGCCTCTCCCCCTTGCCCCTGGGTTTACGTGTCCCAGGGGATTATTGCTCATTGCCTGTCATCACCTGTGCTCTGCATCCTATGAAACCAGGGAAAGGACAGGCTGCATGTTCCTGGTTGGGGTGTTTTTCTGCTCAGCAGTATGGCATGGGTGTCTGCAGGTAGCTCAGGGACATTTCCCATTGTGGGGGCTTCTGTGCCCCTAGTGCCCACCTGGCACCCATGGCCATGGAGCTGCCAGCTGGGTCTTGCCTGACTGTTTGCTGGACAAGGTTCAGCAGTGTCTGGTAGCTGATTTCCCTGTTCTAATTGTCTCTGTATAGAAGGCTTAACTTGGGGCAGTTTATTAGCCAAAGCCAGTACTTTACAAGCGCTGACTCGAAGCCCAGTCCTGCACCTCTTGCCTAGAGTGGTGCTGGCACACCTAGCCACAGGTGTGCCACTGTTTGGGTGCCTTGATTCCCAGACCTTTGGGTGAGAAATTACCTGATGGGCAGTTCTGGTCTGTGCAGCTGGTGTGTGAGCGGAGGCAAATCCCCAGGATCCTGCCAGCTGCAGACAGCAATCATCACCACTTCCAGAGCAAGGCCACCCTCTGCCTCTGATGTGACACAGGGATGCCGTAGTGTATGATAATGGGGATGTGGAGGTAGAAGAGCAAGGCTCATGTCCCTGGAGCAGTGTGTGTCTCCTCTGGGCTTGCACGTCTGCTTGCAGGCCTTCCTTAGCAGGACATTGTGTGCCAAGCATGGAGGTGGTCCTTGTGTGCATTCCTGCTTCTCCATGAACATCTGGGAAAGCCTCTTGTGCTACATGAGCTGGGAGTCCTGCTCTCGAGTTGCTCTTGCAGTCAGTCCTAAGCTACCTGAACTCTGCCTGCTTGTGCTTGCTGACCAGTGCATGCTCCAGATGGGTGATAGATCCTTATCACCCCTTGTGCCATGGGCACAGGGACACAGTTTCCTGTTATACATCTCTTCAAGGAGGGAAAGCTCAACCTGTGCTCATCCTGCCCAGTGACACTGAAGGGATGGTTTTGCCTGCTCCTGACTTTTTCAATACTTCTCTTTCCCTTGCAGATACTTCAGGTGGTGGTTCAAGAAGACCCTCATAGAGAAGAAGTCTGCCTTCATTGACCTTTTGTGTGCTGTTCCTTTGCAGCAGATCTATGGTCAGCCTTCATGTTGGGCACTGGGGTGGGCAGGGATTCACATGGGGTCGTCAGGGTGCAAGATGGAATGAGTGAGTCAAGGAGCTTTGTAATGTGGGTGATGTGAGTGGCTCTCCCCTGCAGAGAGGCATGGGGAGAGTTCTTGAGCCGGGTGCCACCAGGGGGAGGAATGAGGGCACTAACTGTCGGTGTCTTTGCCAGGGTGCCCGCTGGGCGGGATCGGGGGAGGCACCATCACCCGTGGCTGGCGGGGAGAGTTCTGCCGCTGGCAGCTGAACCCTGGCCTTTACCACTACAAAACAGTCATCGCCAATCAGGTAGGGTCTGCGAGGGGAGTGAGTGTCACTGCAGCAGCCTGGGCGGGTGGGACATCTGCCACAGGGCTGGTGTCATCCCCTGCACACGCTCCTCTCCTCCACAGTTCACGGTGTGCCTGCGGTGCAAGGGGCAGACGATTTACCAGCAGGTCTTGTCCGTGGAGAGACCCAGCAGCCTGCAGGGCTGGAACTGGGGCTACTGCGGCCACTACGCCTTTTACCATGCCCTGTACCCCCGTGCCTGGCTGGTCTACGAGCTGCCGGGGCAGAGCGTGGTGCTGACTTGCCGACAGGTCTCTCCTGTCATCCCCCATGACTATAAGGTAAGGCGCTGACGGCATCGGCAAGAGCAGAGCTGCTTGTTAGCCTGGATTCCCAACACTTCCCCGTGTCTGCACTCAGCAGTGGTCCCAGGCGGGGAAAGCCCCGCAGCCACGAGGGAGCTGGGGATTGCGGCAAGGGATGGCTCAGCGCTGCTGCCCCGCCCGTGCTGGCTGCCAGCCCCAGGCGAGGGTGGCAGCTGTGCTGCTGACACGTCTGACCTTCCTCTTACCCCAGCGCAGCACGTGAGCCTGTATCAACCTGCCGAGCAGATGAGTGATGAGACACCTGGCTGAGCCCTAAACGCTGCTTTCTGCCTCTCTGCTGCCCGGTGTGGCCTTTGCCAGCCCAGGGCTTCTCTCTTGAATTTTGTCTTGCCTGCCTCCCAAATTCCTCTGCTCCTGCTGCTGCTCCTAAGCTTGGCAACAGACTCCAAGGCCAAGTTATTATTCCTAGTGCCCTTGCTCCTGCTGCATCCAGTGCAGTGTCCCCAGCAGTGGGGAAATGATGCTGGGGCAGCTGCCTGTGGAGCAGTACCCCTGTAGACAGCGTTCTGTGTCTCTGCCAGGACTCCAGCTTGCCCGTGGGAGTGTTCATCTGGGAGGTGGAGAATGGGAGGGATGAGGACGTGGAAGTGTCCATCATGTTCAGCCTGCAGAACGGCATGGGAGCGAAGGAGGACAGGAGTGGCGGGCACTGGAATGAGCCCTTCACCTTCCAGAAGGATGGTGAGCGGGTTGCTGGAGTCCTGCTGCACCACTGTCCAGCTGTGAACCCCTTCACCCTGGCCATCTCTGCCCGGGAGAAGGTAAAGGGCTGTCCCTGCTGCTGTGGCTCCTGCTGGGGAGGGTGTGCAGCCCTGCTGGATGGGGGGAGCTGCGTGCAGGCAGCGGGTGAAGGATGGGTGTGCAATGGGTTGGGGTTGGCACCGGTTCTCAGGGCTTGGCTGACACCAGGAGTGGGGACATGACCTCTCTGAGGGCACTCTCTCTGGGGTGGTGTCAGAAGAGCAGCTGAGGCAACAAGTTTGGAGTTAGAGTTGCTGGGCAGCACGTGGGAAGTGAGTGTGATGTCGTGGTGGTGGTGTTGGGGAGTGGAGAGCACTAATGTTCTCCTCCAAAGCAGCAGCCCCTGATGACGCTCTTCCTTCCCCAGGCTGGCACAGGAGTCACCCATGTCACGGCATTCAATCCCATGGGATTGGGCAGAGAGGTGTGGCAGGACCTCCTGCAGGATGGCAGGCTGGATTCACCCACCGGTGAGTCCCTCCATTCTCTGTGGGATGGGTGGAAGGGGAGCAGGGGAAATGGGTGGCCATGCTGGTTCTGGGCACCCAAGTCAGGGCAGAGTTCCTTCCTCCAGCCTCCTTGGCTGGTAAAAATCTCTCCAGGATGCTGTGGCTTGTTCCCAGATTTAGGCTGTATCCAAACTTCCCATTGCTTGTCCTTGCTGTGGTTCTTCCAGATTGTTCTTGGCTATTGGTTACACATGCCAGTATCTCTCATTAGACTGTGTGTGGTTGCACATTGAGGTGAGATTTCTGCTAGGGAGACAGCTTGCTGCCCAGCCACCTCCCCTCAGTTCTTGTTTCCAGATAAATGAACTGTGTCCTGTCAGATTTGTTCCTGACAGTGTTTAACAGTGCTTGGGGTTTAGCGCTGCCATCGCTTGCTGTCCTCTTCCTAGTGGGACAGTTCTCTGAATGTCTGTATTATTCCTTTGATAATTCTGTGTCCATCAGGTCTCTGCTCACTCCCTTGGGAGGAGCCTTGAAGCAGGTGGCATCTCCAGCCTTTGCTGCTCACATCCTATTGCCATTAAAGGTGACCATTTCCCTAATGTCTGTCAGTTTTTAAACAAGAATGATACTGACAAATTAGTGATGCTGGGTGTTTGTAACATTTATTGAGGCTTAAGTTGTGTAAATGAAGTGTTTACTATGTAATTTTTTTTTTTCTGGAAAAATAAGCTTCCTGCCTAGAGACAATCAGAGCTCTACAGGTTATTGGGAAATGGTTTTCCTTCATGCATGCCAGGCATTATTATAGTCAGGATCTGTGCTTATGTTGCTCTAATGAGTTTACTGTGTACAGATGGCAGAACCAGCATATAATTATCCAGCCACCTCAGGGCTTTTCTTAAATACCAGCGTGGCTCAAGCACCCTGCAAAAAGCTGGAAACAATGACTGTCCCTCGAAAGTCACAGTGTCTCTGAGTGCAGATACAGAGTCATGGGATACTCTTTAACTTCCATTCATGCCTGGTGGCTTTTCCTGCCTGATTCGTTCCTGTTCTTGGTGACTGAATCCTTTTAACCACTCCTCCCATGGAAGGTATTTTTTTTTCCTGCGGCAGCATCATCTCGTAAAGCCCTGGGCTGTACCTTCCAGGTTGTACAGGGGCTTTGGTGTGCCTACTCTCGTCTCCCTCAAGGTGTGTGTGAACTTCAGTTACCCTCCCTTTGGTCTTCCTTGGTTGCTTAGGAATATCTCAACTTTTCCTGGCAGGTAAAAGCATGCCAACAGAGAAGGGGGAGGTGACAGCAGCAGCAGTGTGTGCCAGCTGCAGGGTGCCTGCGCATGGGCACAGGACGCTGGAGCTGGCCCTGGCTTGGGACATGCCCTGTGTTCACTTTGGCTCCAAAGAGAAGCTTCACCTCAGGTAGGTGGGTTGTCTCCAGTGGTGTTTGGCTCCTGCCCCCAAAGCCCCCTTTTCCCTCCTTCCAAACTTGTGTATCATGTGGGGACCTTTTGGCACCCACTCCTTGTGGCTGTGGCCCTGCCAGCTCAGGGAGGGGAGCCTGTGTCCAGCCCCTGCTCCCCAGTGCCCCTGCAGTAGCAGCTGAGTTCTGCTGTTCACTGTAGTCCAGTGTGCCTCTGTAGTGTTCGTGTGGGTTTCCCAGGTGGAGCCCATGGGGCACTCACCAAACCCTCACTTGGCAGGCGGTACACCCGGTTTTTTGGCAGCGAAGGCAATGCTGCTCCTTCCCTGTCCCATTATGCCCTGACACACTACAAGGAGTGGGAGAGGAAGATCGAAGCGTGGCAGAATCCCATCCTGGAGAACAGGTAAGGCAGAGGAGAGCACCTTCCCAGCACCCTCCTGGGGTTAGCTGCCACAGTAGCATCACCACCTCAGCCTCTGAGGCTGGGCTTCCCTCTCTCCTGCAGCCAGCTGCCTTCCTGGTACAAGTCAGCCCTCTTCAATGAGCTCTACTTCATGACGGATGGGGGGACCATCTGGATGGAGGTGCCCCCTGATTGCTGTGCTGAGGACCTGCATGGACCAGCGGGGGCAAAACTATCCCACCTCCTCCCTGTCCTGCGGGAATACGGAAGGTTTGCTTATTTGGAAGGTAACTCAGAAGGATGTGAGGGATTCTCCCAACTCAACACCTCCCATTACTGTAGCCATGTGTCTTTGACCTGTCATGGGGATGTTTTTCCACACTCCAGTGTACAGGGAGCAGTGCTATTCCCAGGAAAACACCTTGCAGCTTTGAAGGATTTGGCATGAAATGTTCCCCAGATCCCTGGTTCTCTATGTAGAGAATGAAACCCTCTTTGAATGAGAGCTGCTGCCTATGCTGGGAAAGATCCCGCTGTCCTGGGCCATGTGGAGGGAGGGCCTTTCCCCCTTTTCCCCATGGCAGTCTCCTTCCCCTCACCATCTGCTGTGTCCTGCCAGGCCAGGAGTACCGGATGTACAACACCTACGATGTCCATTTCTACGCCTCCTTTGCTCTCATCATGCTGTGGCCCAAGCTGCAGATCAGCTTGCAGTATGACATTGGTGAGTGTCTCCAGAGTGTCCACCAGTGCCTTGGTGCCTGCTCGGGGCTTCACCTTGGGAAGAGACGGAGGGTTTGAGGCAGCTTCTGCTGCAGGGATGTGTGCCATGGAGGCAGCATCCCCCTCCAGCCCCTCTGCTGTGCCCAGGACTTGGCAGCCCTGGAATGTTGCTGCCTCAGAGTCTCTGTGCCCAGCACTAGGGGTGCCTTCTTGCCATGCTGGGGGTGCACAGCTGGCTCCGCCTGCCCTGGAGGATCCCCCATGTCTTCCCAGCTCTGTCCTTGGCCCTTGCAGAGGAGACATGGAGTTTGCAGACTCCCAGTGCCCTGGCTGGGTTTGGTGGCTTCTTGGTGATGGCCTGGGTAGGGGTGTGTAGCGTGGCTCTTTGCTGGTAGGATTGAGCCCACTGGGTTCCCTTCCCAGCCCTCCTTTAGAGGGGAGTGACAGTTGCATGTCCCCTGCTGAGGGGTGGATGGAGAGCTGCCTGTCACCTCAGCCCTTTGCAGAGAGGGCTAAAGGGCAGCCTGATGTGCTGGTGTTGGTGGCCCTGCCTGTGCTTCTTCTTGGACTTTTCTGCAGCAGTTTCTGCTGCCCTTCTTACATGTCCTGCTTTGTCCTTTGCAGCTGTCACTGTGGTGAACGAGGATGTCCAGCCCCGGCAGTACCTGATGTGTGGTCAGACAGCTCAGGTGAAGATGAAGAATGTGGTGCCACATGATGTTGGGGACCCAGGTGAGGGGTCTCTTGGGCCTGTGGGGGAGCAGAGGGGATGCCAAGCTGGGGGAAATGAACATGGTGCACGAAATACACTGTTTATTATTGTCAAACATTGAAACTGGCTGCTTGGGAAGTTGTGGTGCCACCATCCCTGGTGTATTTCAAAGAAGTGTAGGTGTGGCACTTAGGCGTGTGGTTCAGTGGTGGACTTAGCAGTGCTGAGAGGTTTTTTCCAACTTAAATGATGCTGTGATTCTGTATTTTCTGGGAATGGAAAGCTGTATGGTGTGGGGTGGTGATGAAGACCGTGCTGCATGGAGCTTTGACAAGGGAGACGGAGGGAAGTAGCAGGAAGGCTGTTCTCACTAGAGATAGCACAGGGTACAACGTATTATTTCAGTGCTGTTTAATCACAGCACCCTTGGGTCCTTGCTCCTGTCCAGGAGGAGGGATGTTTGTTGCTTGCTGCCCTGCTGCATCTGGTCTGTCCTGGTTTAGGTGATGAGCCATGGCAGCGTGTCAATGCCTACCTGATGCACGACACTGCTGACTGGAAGGACCTCAACGTGAAGTTTGTGCTTCAGGTGTACCGTGACTACTACCTGACACATGATTCCCTGTACCTGCGGGACATGTGGCCAGTATGCCAGGTACTGGGAGATCAGATCACAGAGCATCCCTCTTTCCCACTTCCCTCAGGAGCCAAGCAGCTTCCTGAGAGGATGGATGCTCCCGAGCAGGGTGTGAGGAGCTTCCAGGATGTGAGGACTGCGTGACCATCTCCTGCCTCTCCCACAGGCTGTGATGGAGTCGGAGCTGAAGTTTGACACAGATAACGATGGGCTCATTGAAAACAGTGGTTTTGCTGACCAGACGTATGATGCGTGGGTGGTGCATGGAGCCAGGTGAGCAAGAGAGGCAGGTGGGGGCTGTGGGGTAGGGACATAGCTCAGAGCTGGACCCTTGTATCCCATTTGTCACAGAACCCTTGAGGTTTCCCACATTCCTGATGCTTCTCTCGTTTGGCTCTGGCAGTGCCTACTGTGGCGGACTGTGGCTGGCTGCTGTCTGCATGATGTGCAAGATGGCAGAAGTGCTAGGGGATACCGAGATCCGGCAGAAATACCTGGACATCCTCAACAAGGGCAAGGAGGCGTTTGAGAGGATGCTCTGGAACGGTGGGTGCTCAGCAGTGATGAACCACACTTAGCTGGCCGTGTGTCCCTTGGAAGGGAGTGGCTCCTCCTTGGATCATGGAGCCTTGTGGGAAATGGGGGAAGGAAGGGGTGATACTCTCCCTGCAAGCTGGGGGGAGGGAAGGGAGATGCTGCCCCTCTAAATGGAGGGAAAGGAGCAGGTGTCTAGGAGGGAACAGGTGTGGGAAAGGAAGAAGAGTCTTGTGAAAAAAGCAGCTGTGCTCTTGCCACACAGGGAGGGGTGTAGGGACAGCTCACATGAGCCAGTATCCTAATCTATTGGATCCTAATCTATTTTAAACTGTTTTCTGCTTTTTCAGGAAAGTACTACAACTACGATAGCAGTGGAAGTGACACGTCCACCAGCATCATGTCAGACCAGTGTGCTGGGCAGTGGTTTCTCGGAGCTTGTGGTCTGGACCAGGGGGAGTTTGAGGTAAGAGAAGGGGCTGCCTGGTGTGGTTGGGGTGAGATGGGACCTGTGGCAGGAGGGAAGAAGCAGCAGGGCTCACACATGTTAAGGGTTACTCTTAAGGGCTAGTGTGGGGGGGACCTGCCTGCTCTCTCACTCTGCACACCCTCGTGAAGGCTGTTGTATGGATACAGTGGAATCCATCTTAAACCAAAACCCTCTCACAAGAGAGGCCATGCAGCAGGGAGGTGTAACTGCAGATAGCTTTAGCCCCAGTGCGCTTTGCTGTGGGCAAGGTGCTATTTTTTTAAAAACAGTAGAAAAAAGTGTATAAAACTTCCTATGGTATTTGCTGCCCTCAAAAGTCCAAAATTAATACCAGAGGGAAGAGGGAACTACAGATTATTCCAAGTGCTGAAGGCTGTTCATCTTCAGTTGCAACAGAAGAATTGTCTGCAGACTCCTCATACCTGGTGGGATGGTCAGGGCAGCTGCTGGTGCTGCAATACCTTAAAAGAGAGAAGGGCAGTGGAGAACCACTGGGTTATTTATACCCCGTGAGCAGTTGTCACAGCAAAGCTTTCTGGTGGACACTGGCAGGCAAAGGCCTCAGATGAGTGAAGGGAGGAGTGGCTTTGTCTGTGGGAGGATGACAAACCACTCCACTGTCTGTTGGGAAATCAGAGGGGAGCTTCAGGTGACTTCACCTGGTCATTCCCTCCTGTGTTTTAACCCAGTGTGGGGTTGGGGCTGTGCCTGGGGCTCCAGGCGGGATCTGGCCCAGCCCTCCTGCAGTAATACCCTTTTGGAGAGGAAACAGTAAATGTGGTGCCTTCCAGAATCAGGTCTGCCTTTCCCCAGCCTCAGACTCCTGCTGCTGAAGGTGGCACTTCTCCCTGCTCTCTGGTCAACTCTGAGCTGACTGGAGGTGGGACTGGTGAATTTCTCTCCTCTGTTCCTATGACATTTCACAGATTTCTTCCATGTATTTTGATCCATTGCCTGGCTGGCATCACTCCTGTCCATAACTTCATTAACGTGGCCTTGCTGCGTGCACAAGTCAGCAGTGAACAAATCAGAACTGCAATGTAAGAACAGCCTGTGATCCAGTCCTGAGGAAATTGTGCCCAAAAGCTTCTGCCAGACAAGGGCACACCAGCCCTTCACTGATTCCCACAGCACCCCCCTGGGCTTATCTCTAGAGCCACACAGGGGAGAAACATCTGCAGGGATGCTTGGCTGTAGGGTAGAGAGAAGGGATTTGCTGTTTTTGCTTTGAGCCTGCCAAAGCTCTCTGGTTGGACTGCCCAGCCTCCCTAGCAATCCCAGCCTCTGCTTCTCCTGGCTCTGGTGTCACCAGTCTGAGAAGTGTCTGGCATGTGCCCATACTCCGCTGATGAGCCTTCTGGCTCTTGTCTCTCTTACAAGTGACAACCATAAATCAGATGAGGATGGTGTGGTTGGCCAGACCCCCAAAGCAAACCCCCAAGCAATGGGGAAGGGGCTTGGCCAGTCACTGTGTGTGAGAAGCTGTTTTTGGAGATAGACTAGTTGGATGAGCTGTCAGCATCCTCTTGAGGAACATGGAATGTGGTTCCATACCTCTCTGTTAAGTACTTTTGGGGATTTTCATCCTTTTGGGGAAAGAGACATTTCACTTTGTCCTGTTATTTTTCTGAGGTGGAAATTTGTTGCTAGTGGACCCAGCAAGCAGTGTTGCACTTTTCCTCACAGAAAATTTAATCCTGCTCCAGACCGAGCCTGAGGGGTCCACATGAGCACCAAAGCCATCTCTGTCCACCTAGGTTTTCCCCAAGAGTCACGTTGTCAGCGCGCTCAAGACCATCTTTGAGAACAACGTGCTGGGCTTTGCAAGTGGCACCATGGGGGCAGTGAATGGAATGAGACCTGACGGCGTGCCTGACACCTCCAGCGTCCAGTCCAACGAGGTGTGGATCGGTGTGGTCTACTCCCTGGCTGCCACCATGATCCAGGAGGTGAGTGGAAATGCTGCTGCCACGCTGTGGCGGTTTTACGTTTGCTAAATTTGTTTGCTAACTCGGAGACAGGACTTTGGGGAAAAAAAGGCAAAAGCAGGCTCAACTTCAAAGTAAAAACAGATAGATTTTATTAACATACACTATGAGAAGAAAATAAGAAAAAAAAAGAATTTTTTAAACCAGTGCCTTCTCCCACCACAAACTGTTCATTTTCTACCAACAATGTAAAGAGGCTAAACTCAGAACTCAGGTCAGTACCACTTATAAAACAGTCTTTCATTCAGTCTCTGAGAGAGACAAGCCTCTCCTGTTTTTTGGTAACTTTTCACAAGAGAAACAGTCTGCTTGTGGCTTCCAACTGACATAAAAGCAGCCCGCCCAGGCGATTCTGCAGTTGTGGGACTTCCCATATCAAGTAGCCTTTCCCATGATTACATATGGGCCGTAGACTCACAGAATTGGGGTGGTAACTTTTAAAAATTATCTGTTTCAAAGACAAAAGATCTTATTCAACTCAGGGAACAAAGATGTCTTCTCATTTCTTCACTGGTAGAGGGCTTCTTCTCATCTCTCTTCAACCTCTCCTGGGGTCACAAAAATCACAGCTGCTAATTCAATATTCACTCAGTTCATCACAGATATCTTTGCTCAAATCCACAAATCATCTCCCCAATTTATGTTGACCATGATTTAAAAGATTATTCTAGCATTTTACAGTCTGTCACCATAATCCATAGGAGATTTTCAACCAAGAACCAAGGCACCTTGTCATCTCTATCACTTAAAAGTCACTCTTCCTTTACTGACTTGGAGATCTGCATATTGTTCCTTTGCATGTCTCCAATTTGGCCTTTTCTCTCATCTCTGAGAAGGGTTAGAGTTGAAGAAAATCTTAATCTGTGTCAGAAAGAGTTAAAGCCTGTCCAGGCTTGCAGTGGTCAGGTGATCTCTGCCGTGGCAGCCGGCAGCCGCAAAGGTTTCAGAGCCATGCCGGAGGGGGCTGGTGGGTGCCTTCCCTTCCAGCCCTTGATCTGATGGTGTGAGCCGTGAGCCGCTGGCAGCCGCTCTTGGAGGCCCAGCGCAGGGTGGGGGGAGATCCATCTTCCCCTCAGGCCAGGGATGCCGGCAGCCAGGGGCCCAGGGGCTGGGGCAGGGCCCTGCCACGGCCGACCCTGATCCCCAGATCCCCACCGCGGCCCCCAGACACGCGGCCAGCACTGCCGAAAAAGAACACCTCAGCCAGCCCTGCCTCCTTTGTGAGCTCTCGGGTGTTCGGCCGCCCTGGGGCAGTGGGGCCTAAGGCAGGCTCTCCTCAGCTGCCCATGATGTTACCTCTTCACCAGACAGGGGGAAAGAGGAGGTCTCGAACCCAGCTTCAGCTTTTATATGGATGTTACCAGAAGTCGTATTCTGTTTTCGGAGTGGTCAGAACTGCACGTCAATCCAAAACCTGCTCCCTTAATAGGTCCCTATCCCAGCACGTGCTCCTTGCACTCGGTGGACGTGCTGAGGGTCCTGTTCCCTTTCCTGCAGGGCATGGTGGAGGAAGGTTTCCGTACGGCAGAGGGCTGCTACCGGACTGTTTGGGAGCGGCTGGGCATGGCTTTCCAGACCCCGGAAGCCTACCGTGAGAAGAAGGTGTACCGCTCGCTGGCCTACATGCGGCCCCTCAGCATCTGGAGCATGCAGCTGGCCTTGGAGCGCCGGGCTGGCCGGGCACCGGCACCCACACAGCTCCCCCAGGGCCCTAGCCACCCCTGAGCCCCGTGGCACTGCGCAGGGCACTGAGTGCACCACGGGCTGGTGGGGCTGCAGATGGCAGGCAGAGACCTTCCCCTCCCACTCTGTGCTAGTCCTCACATTGCTGATTTCCTTCCCTACCTCCACTACATGCCCTTGACCTCAGGGGGCTTCCAGCCGCTGATGCTGAGCACAAGGGGGGACCAGATGTGCGCGAGATGTCTCCTCAGAGCATGGTGGGTTAAGGAGTTGCTGCTGGAGCCTGTACCTCCCTTTCCCCATTGCTCAGGGCTCTGAGAGCCTGCAGGTTCCACAGCCATCCCAAACTGCAGCTGGTACCTTGTCCAGGGCCATGGGTGACCTCTCGTCTGCAGTCATTGGGCTGGGTAAGGTAGGGACCTGTCCTGCAGGGAATAAAAGGTGTGAGTGAATGTGTGTGTGAGGATATTGGAGTGGTGCACTCAGGCACCTGGATGCTGTAGTTGTCCTGGGATGACACTGTACATGCTGACTGGCTCTGGCCCAGGAGTGCCTGTGACAGACACAATCCCCAGGGGAGACCCGGCTCCCTGGACAGTGACAATCTGAGCCCAAGAAGCAGGTCCTGGTCTGGTACCATGGCCCCCCTCCCTGCTGGCACCGGAGGCAGGCAGTGGAGCACATTTAAGGGGATAAATCACTTCAGTTCTTAATAAATGTATCTGTCTGTCTCCTCTCATTCTTCTTCAGTGTCTTCTTTCCACCAGACCAAGCCAATCCTTTCTGCTCCCATGTTTCTTCTTGGGTTGGGCTGGAGGGCTAGGGAGGCAGGGAGGAGCCAAGTCCCCGTGGCAGCTGACTCTTGTGGAGAGCTGCTGAAGGGAGCATGATGTGCTCCAGATGTGGCAGCAGGTAAGACCTGCTTCTTGCTTGTTTCCTGGCTCTGCCCTGCCTTGTAGGCAGCAGTGGAGAGAGTATTCCTCCTGTGCAAGCTTCTGTGGGGAGCAGCTGAGCCACAGGGCTGCAGGCCCTTGATTAAATTGAGTCCGCTCTTGTCCAGGGCTGGGCACCTTGCTTCCTTTTCCTCTTTTCTCTGCCACTGCAGCATTTGAAGGCTGTACCATCCTGGTGTGGGAGGGAAGGAAAGGAAGGGAGCTCCACTGCCTTTCCTGTTGTGCCCACAGACACACACACCTGCGGAACAGATAGATACGATATCCCTTGGACAGAGAGAGGGACACCCCAGTCCCCTTTCTCTATCGGGATGCTCTGCCTGCAGCAGGGGAGAAAGAACTTTGGAACAATTCCCTATTTGCAAAGCTACTAGTGGTGAATGGAGAAAGAGATGTCATGCTGCTATTGGTGTTGATAATGCTGAAATGAGTCTGACTCATCAGTCCCCAAAGTTAAACATCCTGATTTGTGATGTGAAAATGTGACATCTGGTACAGTGGCAAGTAAAGCAACCAGCAAGTGATACTATTGATAATGTATCTAAAACTGCTGAGCTGCCCCAGCTGACATCCAGCTGACAGTCAATCACATCATACTGTAAATCCTGCTCCCACTTTCTAAGGGCAGGGTATTGTAACACCCTCCTTGCTGGAGTGTGTGTGGAGATTCCTCCCTTACATGGGGATACCCCTTTCTTGAGGCTGAAGCAGAGAGATTTGCCCACAATTACTGGTCTGGGTGAGTGACTTTGTAATTGGTTTTGCTAACTTTAATATGAATACTGCTTCAAAATAGTGCATCATACTATAGATATTGTTACAGCTTCTAATCTGATAATTCTTATTCAGATATTGCTGTCTAATAATCATAATAAATTATTTGTTTTTATATAAATATCTCTGATTTGCCATCCTTAATCCTGTGGTACTACATTGTACAAAGTTTCTATTACACCTGTATAATCTTTTAGACATAATCCATTGACAAAATCTGGGGCTAAATTGGATCCAGCTATGCCCACGCTCTTCACTGGGCAGGATTCTAGAATGCAAGAGACTCCTTTCTGAACCTTGTGATTCAATGGGAGGGCTTTCTTAAGAAACCTGTCTGAAGCTCCCATTCTGCATGTGGGCAGACACTCTCTGAGGCAGACACCCCCACAATCCCGTGTCCCACATCTCCTCCATGGCCCAAGGCAGGAGCAGATGTGTGGGCCAGTTCTGTGCCCACAGCCAGGGTTCCTCTGTGGGTGCCATGAGGGACTGGGGTGCCAGCTGGGGCCCTCCCCCTTCCCAGCATGGGCAGGGGCTTGCTGGCACTGCTGTACCTGAAAACTGCCACTGCACAGTGTAGTAGTTTGAAAGCAAAACAAATGAGAGGCTCCAAGTCAGAGATACAATTTAATAGGAAAAAAGGAAAGAAAGTAAAATAAAATAGATGCAATAATACAAAAGACCACTGACAGAGTCAGAATACAACCTGAGCGGAGTGATGGAAGCAGTCCAGATGAGGTGGTCTTCCTGAAGCAGTGATCCTATAGAAAGGTCTGGTAGATCGGGTCCTCTGGGCATCCAGTGGGTAAGCGCCCCTCTGGTGTTCAGAGTCTCAGCTTATATCCAGGCTGGAATGCTTGGTTCCTCCCTCTGGGCGGAGCATCTCACAATGGGATGGTGAGTCATGTGATAAGGCCTGATGGGCCCATTAACAGGAGATAGTCCAGGAGGGGGTTATCTGTGAGCTGTGCAGCAAAGGTGCTGATGGGCCCATTAACAGAAGATAAGCCAGAGTGGAGGAGGCAGGGAGCACTGCCTCACCTGGTTTCAACAGTTCATGAAGATGGTGATAGAATATACTTCAACCCAGGACACACAGTGAAGCTGAAGGTGGGGTTGGCTGCTGGGCTCCTTGCAGGGGTGACACCAGGATCTACTTGTTGGTGGCTGCCACTGTGGTGTGGCAGGAGCCCAGGAAGGTCCCAGCTGTGTTCAGTGCCAAAAGGGTCATGTAAGAACCCAGCTCACTTCTCCACATGCCCTGCAGGTGACCCTGGGGCTTGTGTGGGGGGCTCAGTCAGTGCTGAAGCACAGTCCCACTTTCAGCCTCCCTAAGCAGCTGGATGTGTGTCCCATGGCACAGCTCCTCCACCTGGCAGCTGGGACTGGTGCATGGGCATCCACTGGGAAAGCAACCCTCAGTGTCTGGGCAGGGCAGCAGAGCTGGAGGTACTGGCTATGCCCCTAGGGCAGGAGTAGGTGACCCACAGAACCCCAGGGACAGCACAGCCAGAGCTGGCAGCCTCGTTGGTCATGGACATCGCACCATGGCATGGCACAGCGTGGTAGAGGACGGTACACCCAGAACATGCAGCCCCTCAGGCACAAACTCTGTGTGCTGGGGTGGCACAGGACAGCACAGCATGGCACAGGGAAAGCATGCAGCACAGAGATGGCACTGCCAGGTCGTGCAGCTCCTCAGCCCCCACCCTGCACTCAGGAGAGCACAGCAGGGCTCGGCACGGCCAGACTCTGCTCCAGGGCTGCCCTTGCCTCCCTGGATGCAGCACAACGGGACAGGAGCAGGGCCAGGGCGAGCAGCAGCAGCAGCCCAGGGTTCCCACGGTGGTGGTAGCCATGTGTGGTGCCTGGGCTCTGCTCCTTTTATATCACAGGGGCCTGAACCTCCTGACAGTGAACACCCATGAGGTAGGAGAACCGTGTTCCCTCTGGACAATGATGGAGTCTGAGTGGACACTAAGGGAGGTGGCAGGGAGCATGGCCAGGGCAGCAGGTGAGAAGAGCATTAAAAATATCACAGGGGACATCAGGGGATGTTATAAATTGTAGGAACATCTGCAGACAGCAGGGAGAAGGAATTTTGCTGACCTGAGGTATTCTAGGATACGTTGTTTTATTGCATGGGTCGTGGGGAAAAAGGGCCTTGCCTTCAGCCATCAGCCTCGGCTGAAGGAAAGACCCAAAGAGAACGAGATGAAGAGCAAGGGGGTATGAGTTAAGATAGAAGGGAGCCAGGTGGCAGAGGTCAGAGAGCAGGGGGGAAGAGGCAAGAGAGCAGGGAATAGAGAGGTAGAAGTAAGAGCTAAAAGACGTAGAAGTAAGAGCCAGGAATAGAGAGGTTGAAGTAAGAGAGCAGGGAATAGAGCTAGGAAAAGAGAGCGAGGTCCTTGTTACAATGCATTATATCTCCTTTTGTGATGAATATTCTAATTTACAGTAACCAACCAATACAAGACACAAAATCCTATAGAATCTACATATAGCCTATAAGAACTACTACATTACCATACTATGTTATATTTTAAACTCTAAAAACTACTCTTTAGACTTTTCTGTTTTGCTACATTGACCTTTGGATCCCTTAGCCAGCAGAAAGGTATTGTTCAATCAAAAGGGATTCTCCTTCAGCTGGCTAGGCTATTGTTTTCAGGTTATATAGTAACTAAGACTCGGTATCCTACAACTCAAAGTAAGCTTCTATTTCTATTTCGATTATAGGTTTCATATTTTCAGAATCTTTTGCTAAACAATCATATTTATAAGGTTTCCCTGATTCATCTTCCCCAACAATAAATCTTCTGTTAAAATAATGTATTTAAAAATATAGAAGAGTTAGTTGTGATAATGTATAGAAAATTGCAATGTATAAGGTATAGGAGTGTTAACAGTGCTTAAAATGTATTCAAAATATGTTAGCCATATGGAGCCATAGAAGCCCCCTGAAAGCAGTTACTGGAATTCCTCTTTTTCTGGGAACTGGAGACTGTCATGCACATGAGTTGCGCTGACTGGAAATGTCCCACCCTTCCCATCTAGATTCACTATCAGTAATTTCAGCCAAATATAGAAACACCTAGACTGTAAAATGCCCTGGCCAGAGCTGCCACCCACCCACCTGACAGGAATAAAAAGTAGAGGGAGCAGGAGCATCAGCAGAGACCTGCAAGGAGCACATCCCCAGGTACATTATCTGTCTGCCTGCTGCAGAGATGGCGCAAGCAACTCCCTTCCTCCTCGTGCTCTTCCTGACCCTAGGGGCTCACAGCGTCTCTGCAGAAAAGGTATGCTCAGGGTGGGATACACAGTGTGGGGTGGGCAGGAGGCTGTGGCTGCAGCCACCAGTGCTGAATTCCCTGCTCTCCAGTGCTCCTTGGCTGGGCACTGGGTCAATGACCTCGGCTCCAACATGACCATTGACATCATGAAAGCAAATGGTAACTTCACCGGCATCTACTACACAGCTGTGTCAGTCCATTCAGTAAAGATCTGTCCTGGGTTGAAGTATATTCTATCACCATCTTCATGAACTGTTGAAACCAGGTGAGGCAGTGCTCCCTGCCTCCTCCACTCTGGCTTATCTTCTGTTAATGGACCCATCAGCACCTTTGCTGCACAGCTCACAGATGAGCCCCCCCCCCGGACCACCTCCTGTTAATGGGCCCATCAGGCCTTATCACATGACTCACCATCCCATTGTGAGATGCTCCGCCCAGAGGGAGGAACCAAGCATTCCAGCTGAGACTCTGAACACCAGAGGGGCGCTTACCCACTGGATACCCAGAGGACCCGAGCTACCAGACCTTTCTACAGGATCACTGCTTCAGGAAGACCACCTCATCTGGACTGCTTTCATCACTCCGCTCAGGTTGTATTCTGACTCTGTCAGTGGTCTTTTGTATTATTGCATCTATTTTATTTTACTTTCTTTTCTTTTTTTTTTTTTTCTATTAAATTGTATCTCTGACTTGGAGCCTCTCATTTGTTTTGCTTTCAAACCACTACAAGATCGAGAAGTCACCACTGCTGGGGTCTCAGCACCTCCCAGATCAGCCAAACCATCAGCCTGCCTTTGGCTTCACGGTCCATTGGACCTTTTCAGGTACTTAGTCTTTTCTTAGCCTCCCTGTTGTGTCCCCGGACCTTCCTTCTGTCCCTCCCTGCACTGTCCTTGCTGATTCCCTGCTTTCCCCTACACTACCCCCACTGCTCTCCCTCTCCCTGTCCCTGTCCCTGAGGCTCCCCCATCCTTGTCCCTGGAGCTCCTTGGTTGCTGTCAGCTCCCAGTCACAGGGGGCAGGAGAGGCAGCAGGAGCTGAAGCCTGCACTGTCGGCCCATCTCCATGTGACACTGCCAGCCCTCTGATCCCTCCTGCCTGCTTTCCCCATCCCTAGTGTCCCCAGAGGCCGGGGACAGCAGGGCTCTACTGTCCCCTGTGCTGGGGCAACCACTGACCTGCCACCTCAGTCACCTCCTGTCCTGTCCCCACAGACTCCATGGCTGTTTTCATGGGCCAGTGCTTTGTGGATGATGGAAAGGAGGTTTTGAAGACCATGTGGCTGCTGAGGTCTCATGTGGATGTACTCAGAGATGACTGGAAAGCTACCAGGTGAGCTCTCTGTCCCTGCCCTGCACAGGTTCCCTGTGCACCCCCGAGGGTTTGGGGCTGTCACAAATGAGTGTTTTAGGTCCCTAAGGAGTCACTCTCACATATGCTGGCAAAAGCATATTTCATTTCTGTTTGCAAAAGCGCAGCGTAGCGAAGTTCCATGGCAAGGTTCACTTGATTGCTTTGTGCAGGGGTAAAAAATAAGAAGGACAAAACAGGTTAGAATCAATTTAGAAGAATTTACATGGAGACTGGAGATGGAAAAGGAGAAGTGAGACCCTTCAAATGAATCACAAGGTTGAGGGACATACCCACTGCTTTCTAAACTACTGACAGATCCTAGGTGGGGCTGATTCCACTCTTAGTCTCAGAGCTGCTCAATGGTTTCTGTAAAAAGGATTTGGCAGACTTAACCATGGATTAATTTAACATTTAGAAAGTGATTTGGGAGGGTTTGCCACAATTAGAGCAGGGACTTAATTCTAGATCCAAGCTGGCAGCAGTCCTACTGCACTTGCTGCAGGCTGTTCACATCCCTTCAGCCATGCACTTGGAGGGAGATGGTGGCACAGCCCCCTGCAGCAGTCCAGGAGAGCTCAGGGGCCTCACTTAGGAACGCTGTTGTAAAGTCATGGGATGATTGACCTTACTCATCAGTCAGTCTTCCTGGATGTAGTGTGAGGTGGTAATTACAGGAATTTTTCACAGTTCCCAGTAATGATAACATTTTACGACTTGGACTATGATTCAGGCAAGTAATATCCCAAGGCTTTTGGGGTATTGGTTTCCTTGATAAGGCAACAGAAAGAATTGGTGTGCAAAGTGTCTGTGACAAGCTGGAGGAAAGCTTCAGCACCTGAGAGACATTTGCAAAGCCAAGGCCTAAGGAGGAATCCTGAATGGCCCGAGGATGGGGATGAAGGGTGGTGCTCCCAGCCTGTGGTGCTCAGCACTTAGCGGAGCTGCTGCCAGTGTGCAAGTGAGGGAGGACAGGGTGCTTGTGCACAGTTTCCCTGGGTGTCCTGACAAGGTGCAAACGTTTTGGAAGGATGCACGGCTGGGCAGACAATGGGCCACTCCTGTGTCCCACCCTTACATCTCCTCTGTCTGTGTCCCCACAGGGTTGGCTACAATGAATTCACATGCCTGGAGTGAGAGTGGTAGCATTGGAGTTCCCAGAGAAGAGGCACTGCCAGGCTTGTAGCCCTTCCTCCTGCCTCACCTCTTCTCCCAATAAAGCTTTGCTGCAAACCCATCCTGTCTCCCCTCTTTCAGGGATCAGTGCCCCTGTTCCCCTCCCACACCATGGCACTCCACTGCCTCTCTTACCACTATCCCTGAAGGCCTACCAGGTGTAACCCCTGTTGTGACCCTCCATGGTCTGGTGGCCTCTTTGTCAGCCCACCCATCACATGGTGATCCTTGGGAGCCCACCTGGTGCAGGCCAGCAGGACCCTGCTCAGCCTGGAGCAATGGTCTGTGGCTCATCTCCCACTGGAAATCTGCAAACAGCTCCAGGTTTCTGCACTGCAAGGGCCAAGGACAGAGCTGGGAAGACACGGGGGATCCTCCAGGGCAGGCGGAGCCAGCTGTGCACCCCCAGCGTGGCAAGAAGGCACCCCTAGTGCTGGGGACAGAGACTCGGAGGCAGCAACATTCCAGGGCTGCAAGGTGTTTTCCTGGGAATAGCACTGCTCCCTGCACACTGGAGTGTGGAAAAACATCCCCATGACAGGTCAAAGACACATGGCTACAGTAATGGGAGGTGTTGAGTTGGGAGAATCCCTCACATCCTTCTGAGTTACCTTCCAAATAAGCAAACCTTCCGTATTCCCGCAGGACAGGGAGGAGGTGGGATAGTTTTGCCCCCGCTGGTCCATGCAGGTCCTCAGCACAGCAATCAGGGGGCACCTCCATCCAGATGGTCCCCCCATCCGTCATGAAGTAGAGCTCATTGAAGAGGGCTGACTTGTACCAGGAAGGCAGCTGGCTGCAGGAGAGAGGGAAGCCCAGCCTCAGAGGCTGAGGTGGTGATGCTACTGTGGCAGCTAACCCCAGGAGGGCGCTGGGAAGGTGCTCTCCTCTGCCTTACCTGTTCTCCAGGATGGGATTCTGCCACGCTTCGATCTTCCTCTCCCACTCCTTGTAGTGTGTCAGGGCATAATGGGACAGGGAAGGAGCAGCATTGCCTTCGCTGCCAAAAAACCGGGTGTACCGCCTGCCAAGTGAGGGTTTGGTGAGTGCCCCATGGGCTCCACCTGGGAAACCCACACGAACACTACAGAGGCACACTGGACTACAGTGAACAGCAGAACTCAGCTGCTACTGCAGGGGCACTGGGGAGCAGGGGCTGGACACAGGCTCCCCTCCCTGAGCTGGCAGGGCCACAGCCACAAGGAGTGGGTGCCAAAAGGTCCCCACATGATACACAAGTTTGGAAGGAGGGAAAAGGGGGCTTTGGGGGCAGGAGCCAAACACCACTGGAGACAACCCACCTACCTGAGGTGAAGCTTCTCTTTGGAGCCAAAGTGAACACAGGGCATGTCCCAAGCCAGGGCCAGCTCCAGCGTCCTGTGCCCATGCGCAGGCACCCTGCAGCTGGCACACACTGCTGCTGCTGTCACCTCCCCCTTCTCTGTTGGCATGCTTTTACCTGCCAGGAAAAGTTGAGATATTCCTAAGCAACCAAGGAAGACCAAAGGGAGGGTAACTGAAGTTCACACACACCTTGAGGGAGACGAGAGTAGGCACACCAAAGCCCCTGTACAACCTGGAAGGTACAGCCCAGGGCTTTACGAGATGATGCTGCCGCAGGAAAAAAAAATACCTTCCATGGGAGGAGTGGTTAAAAGGATTCAGTCACCAAGAACAGGAACGAATCAGGCAGGAAAAGCCACCAGGCATGAATGGAAGTTAAAGAGTATCCCATGACTCTGTATCTGCACTCAGAGACACTGTGACTTTCGAGGGACAGTCATTGTTTCCAGCTTTTTGCAGGGTGCTTGAGCCACGCTGGTATTTAAGAAAAGCCCTGAGGTGGTTGGATAATTATATGCTGGTTCTGCCATCTGTACACAGTAAACTCATTAGAGCAACATAAGCACAGATCCTGACTATAATAATGCCTGGCATGCATGAAGGAAAACCATTTCCCAATAACCTGTAGAGCTCTGATTGTCTCTAGGCAGGAAGCTTATTTTTCCAGAAAAAAAAAAAAATTACATAGTAAACACTTCATTTACACAACTTAAGCCTCAATAAATGTTACAAACACCCAGCATCACTAATTTGTCAGTATCATTCTTGTTTAAAAACTGACAGACATTAGGGAAATGGTCACCTTTAATGGCAATAGGATGTGAGCAGCAAAGGCTGGAGATGCCACCTGCTTCAAGGCTCCTCCCAAGGGAGTGAGCAGAGACCTGATGGACACAGAATTATCAAAGGAATAATACAGACATTCAGAGAACTGTCCCACTAGGAAGAGGACAGCAAGCGATGGCAGCGCTAAACCCCAAGCACTGTTAAACACTGTCAGGAACAAATCTGACAGGACACAGTTCATTTATCTGGAAACAAGAACTGAGGGGAGGTGGCTGGGCAGCAAGCTGTCTCCCTAGCAGAAATCTCACCTCAATGTGCAACCACACACAGTCTAATGAGAGATACTGGCATGTGTAACCAATAGCCAAGAACAATCTGGAAGAACCACAGCAAGGACAAGCAATGGGAAGTTTGGATACAGCCTAAATCTGGGAACAAGCCACAGCATCCTGGAGAGATTTTTACCAGCCAAGGAGGCTGGAGGAAGGAACTCTGCCCTGACTTGGGTGCCCAGAACCAGCATGGCCACCCATTTCCCCTGCTCCCCTTCCACCCATCCCACAGAGAATGGAGGGACTC
This sequence comes from Chamaea fasciata, assembly GCF_029207755.1. NCBI lineage: Eukaryota > Metazoa > Chordata > Aves > Passeriformes > Sylviidae > Chamaea > Chamaea fasciata. The sequence goes on from NW_027094089.1 coordinate 19,803,492, forward strand.
ACCGGTGGGTGAATCCAGCCTGCCATCCTGCAGGAGGTCCTGCCACACCTCTCTGCCCAATCCCATGGGATTGAATGCCGTGACATGGGTGACTCCTGTGCCAGCCTGGGGAAGGAAGAGCGTCATCAGGGGCTGCTACTTTGGAGGAGAACATTAGTGCTCTCCACTCCCCAACACCACCACCACGACATCACACTCACTTCCCACGTGCTGCCCAGCAACTCTAACTCCAAACTTGTTGCCTCAGCTGCTCTTCTGACACCACCCCAGAGAGAGTGCCCTCAGAGAGGTCATGTCCCCACTCCTGGTGTCAGCCAAGCCCTGAGAACCGGTGCCAACCCCAACCCATTGCACACCCATCCTTCACCCGCTGCCTGCACGCAGCTCCCCCCATCCAGCAGGGCTGCACACCCTCCCCAGCAGGAGCCACAGCAGCAGGGACAGCCCTTTACCTTCTCCCGGGCAGAGATGGCCAGGGTGAAGGGGTTCACAGCTGGACAGTGGTGCAGCAGGACTCCAGCAACCCGCTCACCATCCTTCTGGAAGGTGAAGGGCTCATTCCAGTGCCCGCCACTCCTGTCCTCCTTCGCTCCCATGCCGTTCTGCAGGCTGAACATGATGGACACTTCCACGTCCTCATCCCTCCCATTCTCCACCTCCCAGATGAACACTCCCACGGGCAAGCTGGAGTCCTGGCAGAGACACAGAACGCTGTCTACAGGGGTACTGCTCCACAGGCAGCTGCCCCAGCATCATTTCCCCACTGCTGGGGACACTGCACTGGATGCAGCAGGAGCAAGGGCACTAGGAATAATAACTTGGCCTTGGAGTCTGTTGCCAAGCTTAGGAGCAGCAGCAGGAGCAGAGGAATTTGGGAGGCAGGCAAGACAAAATTCAAGAGAGAAGCCCTGGGCTGGCAAAGGCCACACCGGGCAGCAGAGAGGCAGAAAGCAGCGTTTAGGGCTCAGCCAGGTGTCTCATCACTCATCTGCTCGGCAGGTTGATACAGGCTCACGTGCTGCGCTGGGGTAAGAGGAAGGTCAGACGTGTCAGCAGCACAGCTGCCACCCTCGCCTGGGGCTGGCAGCCAGCACGGGCGGGGCAGCAGCGCTGAGCCATCCCTTGCCGCAATCCCCAGCTCCCTCGTGGCTGCGGGGCTTTCCCCGCCTGGGACCACTGCTGAGTGCAGACACGGGGAAGTGTTGGGAATCCAGGCTAACAAGCAGCTCTGCTCTTGCCGATGCCGTCAGCGCCTTACCTTATAGTCATGGGGGATGACAGGAGAGACCTGTCGGCAAGTCAGCACCACGCTCTGCCCCGGCAGCTCGTAGACCAGCCAGGCACGGGGGTACAGGGCATGGTAAAAGGCGTAGTGGCCGCAGTAGCCCCAGTTCCAGCCCTGCAGGCTGCTGGGTCTCTCCACGGACAAGACCTGCTGGTAAATCGTCTGCCCCTTGCACCGCAGGCACACCGTGAACTGTGGAGGAGAGGAGCGTGTGCAGGGGATGACACCAGCCCTGTGGCAGATGTCCCACCCGCCCAGGCTGCTGCAGTGACACTCACTCCCCTCGCAGACCCTACCTGATTGGCGATGACTGTTTTGTAGTGGTAAAGGCCAGGGTTCAGCTGCCAGCAGCAGAACTCTCCCCACCAACGCTTTTTCTTTAAGAACAGAATAAAAAAATGTTTGCAAATTTACACATGTTATTTACTGCCTTAAAAACTCCTGTGTGAATATGTAAGCGGACTTAGACATGTTCTGAATCCTAAAGTCTGTGGCTCTTCCAACTGAAGAGGAGAATTGTCTGCAGACTCCTCATACCTGGTGGGATGGTCAGGGCAGCTGCTGGTGCTGCAATACCTTAAAAGAGAGAAGGGCAGTGGAGAACCACTGGGTTATTTATACCCCGTGAGCAGTTGTCACAGCAAAGCTTTCTGGTGGACACTGGCAGGCAAAGGCCTCAGATGAATGAAGGGAGGAGTGGCTTTGTCTGTGGGAGGGTGACAAACCACTCCACTGTCTGTTGGGAAATCAGAAGGGAGCTTCAGGTGACTTCACCTGGTCATTCCCTCCTGTGTTTTAACCCAGTGTGGGGTTGGGGCTGTGCCTGGGGCTCCAGGCGGGATCTGGCCCAGCCCTCCTGCAGTAATACCCTTTTGGAGAGGAAACAGTAAATGTGGTGCCTTCCAGAATCAGGTCTGCCTTTCCCCAGCCTCAGACTCCTGCTGCTGAAGGTGGCACTTCTCCCTGCTCTCTGGTCAACTCTGAGCTGACTGGAGGTGGGACTGGTGAATTTCTCTCCTCTGTTCCTATGACATTTCACAGATTTCTTCCATGTATTTTGATCCATTGCCTGGCTGGCATCACTCCTGTCCATAACTTCATTAACGTGGCCTTGCTGCGTGCACAAGTCAGCAGTGAACAAATCAGAACTGCAATGTAAGAACAGCCTGTGATCCAGTCCTGAGGAAATTGTGCCCAAAAGCTTCTGCCAGACAAGGGCACACCAGCCCTTCACTGATTCCCACAGCACCCCCCTGGGCTTATCTCTAGAGCCACACAGGGGAGAAACATCTGCAGGGATGCTTGGCTGTAGGGTAGAGAGAAGGGATTTGCTGTTTTTGCTTTGAGCCTGCCAAAGCTCTCTGGTTGGACTGCCCAGCCTCCCCAGCAATCCCAGCCTCTGCTTCTCCTGGCTCTGGTGTCACCAGACTGAGAAGAAGTGTCCGCCGTGTCCCCAGACTTTGCTGACAAGTAGATGCTTGTCAATCTAGCTTGTCATATACTCTTGCAAATAGATGCTGTCGTTAGCCCATGACTTCTGCAATGACATTTCCTATCTTTATTATCAATAATAAAAGTGTTGCTAATGCTATATTTATTTTCAGCTGTGTGCAGATTTCCATGTCATTGTAGTCTTCACTGTGCTTCTGCTCTGCTGCTTTTGGCTTGGCTGGCAAGATGTTTCCATGCTCAGGAGCTGGACGGTTGTTCTTGGTTTCTCTTTGTTTGCAGAGATTCAGTTTTCATTTCTTTTTTCTCTTTTTCTGTTTTGGGAATAGCTTGCTTGGTGTGATACTTCAGTCTATTCTGGTAAATACTTTGAATTCTTACCTTACTTTTTTGACTATTTTTTTCCTTATAGTCAGAGGGAGTTTTTACTTTTCCCTGGTAATTTTCTGAAATAAATGCTTAGCCAGTAAGCACAGCTGACCTGTCAGAAGTATTTAACTTTCCCTTAAGAGAAAAGTTTCAGACATCATTTGCAGCCAGACACAGAAAACCACCAGGGGTCATGTGTACCTCAGTCTGACTTCTTCATCCTCAGGCTACCTCTTCTCTCTCTCCATGTTGCCCACTGTAGGTCACAACCCTTTGCATCACCACCCGATTACAAAACTGAAAGGATTAAAGTACTTTGTAACTCACTCAGACTAAGCTGGTTTTTTTCCCTTGACCTCAAGCTGAAATTTTCTTGTACTTTCTTTCCCCAAAATTCCCAGCAGTTACACAAACAAACCCAACAGTATCCACAACATGGACTTTGCAGCTGCAAGATAGATTATGATGTTATCAGACTGGCTTGGCCATCATTTTTGCTTTTGGCAGAAAAACACCTCCAGCTTTGCTGATCCTGGACAGTCCTTTGTCCATGTTTGGCCAGTGTCCCATCTTTTGAATGTATTGTGATGATTCCAGTAGCTGGTGCAGAGGCTGAGAGAACAGTAGAGTGAAGGAGAAAGTTTGGTCCTCAAATAGTCCCTACCCTAAGGAACAAGAACTGGTAACAAAAAAACAGATGAGGGTGGTTTGGTTGGCCAGGACCCCAAAGCAAATTTTCTAGAGTTGTGAGGGCTTTAACCAGGGACTGTGGGAGAGAAGCTGATTTTGGAGATGCACTAGCTGGATGAGCTGTCAGCCTCCCCTGGAGGAAGGTGGAATGTAGTTCGACACCAGAGTTGTTCACTCACTCTACTGAGCAGAATTTTTAAAAATCTTTTTGAGGAAAGAGGGTTTTTCACTTCCTCCTGTTCTTTTCCTGAGGTGCTATTTAGGGACAATTGACCTGGCAAGCAGTGTTGCCCTTTTCCTCATGGAAAATTTCTTCCCACTCTAGACTGAGCCTGAGGAGTCCACATGAACACGAAACCCAAAGCTCCCCATCTCTGTGCACTCAGGGTTCTTACAGTCTGCAGGTTCCACAGCCATCTCAAACTGCAGCTGGTACCTTGTCCAGGGCCATGGGTGACCTCTCGTCTGCAGTCATTGGGCTGGGTAAGGTAGGGACCTGTCCTGCAGGGAATAAAAGGTGTGAGTGAATGTGTGTGTGAGGATATTGGAGTGGTGCACTCAGGCACCTGGATGCTGTAGTTGTCCTGGGATGACACTGTACATGCTGACTGGCTCTGGCCCAGGAGTGCCTGTGACAGACACAATCCCCAGGGGAGACCCGGCTCCCTGGACAGTGACAATCTGAGCCCAAGAAGCAGGTCCTGGTCTGGTACCGTGGCCCCCCTCCCTGCTGGCACCGGAGGCAGGCAGTGGAGCACATTTAAGGGGATAAATCACTTCAGTTCTTAATAAATGTATCTGTCTGTCTCCTCTCATTCTTCTTCAGTGTCGTCTTCGGCACAGGACCAAACTGGAAGAGGGACCTCTTGCAGTTCCCCTTTATCTTCCTGGACTAGGCTGGAGGGCTAGGGAGGCAGGGAGGGGATAAGTCCCATTGGTGGCTTATTCTTGTGGAAGGAAGACTTGTGGAAGTGAGGGTGTTTCGCTGAAGGGAGCATGATGTGCCTCTTTACCCACCTCCCAGAGATAATGGCAGGAAAGACCTGACCCTTGCTTTCTTCTTTGCTGCCTACAAGGCATGGTAAGGTTAGGAGCCACAAAATGCCTCTGTGGGGAGCAGCTGTGCCAGTGGCCGACCCTTGAACAACCCCTGTGCCCTTCTGCCCAGGGCTAGGCACCTTGTTTCCGTTTCCTCCTTTCTGTGCCAGCATAGCATTTGAAGGTTGCAGCAACCTGGTTAGGGAGGGGTGGAGATTAGGGAGGTCTACTGCCCTTCCTGTTGTGTTCCCAGACAGATGGTGCCGGGAACTGTGACTTCTGGTGGATTCCTTGGTCAGCGCGGAGTCACAGCCCCTGTTCCAGCCTCCCTAAGCAGTGGCACACGTGTCCTGCACGTGTGGGGCCAGCATGGCCCCTTTTGTGACACCAGGAAGCAGTGGCATGAGCACCAGCTTGGACAGCACCTCTCCCTCCCAGGTAGAGCAGGACAGATCTGGGAGTGCTGGCTACTCCTCTATACCAGGGGTAGGTAGTCAACCATACCCACACAGACAGCACAGCCAGAGCTGGAAATTCCCATGGTCGTGGATGCTGTACCATGGGATGGCATTGGAATGGGGTAGAATGGTATGGGATGGCACTGGATGGCATTGCAGGGCACAAGTAGAGCAAACAGCCTGTTAGACTGGCACAGACATGGCACAGCACAGCCACAGTGTGCAGCCGCTCACCCTGCACCCAGCACAGCACAGCACGGCTCGGCACAGCCAGACTCTGCCCCAGGGCTGCCCTTGCCACCCTGGATGCAGCCACCATGGGGCACGAGCAGGGCCAGGGTGAGCAGCAGCAGGAGCAGCAGCCCGGAGTCCCCATGGTGGCGGCGGTGGTGGCTGGGCACGGTTCCTGGGCTCTGCCTGCACTGCTACCCCAAGCCCACTCGGCCCCTTTTGTATAGCAGAAGGGGCTGAGCCTCTTGTTAAGGGACACCCATGGGGTAGGATAGCCCCAACCTCTCTCAGGATGCACGGGGGACCTGTGCAGGGCAGAGACAGGGAGTTCACCTGATCTCGGATAGAGCTGGACAGAAAAAGAGCAAGAAGGACATCTCAGGGTGGACGGCAGAGCTCTGTGAGCACCACAGGTAGGGCAGGGCATCGCTGAGGACATCACAGTGCAGGGCAGGAGGGCCCTGACAACACCACAGGAAGGACTATAAGCTCTTTCTGTTCATTTTAGAGCTTAGTGTTCCCTAAGTCCTTAGCAGCCTTTAGGACTGGGAAGGAAAACAGCCTACTTGTTGTGGGCATTCTTCCCCCACTTATCTGTCTTGGGAGCTGGTGCAGGCAGGGGATCACCGAGGTGGCCCAGGGCTGTCAGTGGGTGACAAATGGCCTTTTCTTCACTCCCCAGGGGAGTGTTCCTGCAATCACATGGGTAGAGAAGTAACAATATCCAGGAAGGACAGGTTGTCCCAGATGCAACACTCCCAGAGCTGCTGGTGTCATCCTCACATGGCAAAGCCCACAGATGATGGAAAGGGATGAAGATGTAGTCCGTTAGGGTCACCATGCAAGGTTGGTGGGACAGAGGTGCCAGCACATCAGTGAGGAGCACCTGGGGTTCCCCTCCATTTGTCTTCTGTTGGCAGCTTCCAACAATAGCAGTGATGTCCTGATCCAGCTGGCAAGGAACAAGAGCAGGCACTGAAGCCAGCACAGCTTCTGGCTGGACTGGTATTGCTTTGACGCATGAACACTGTTCCTTAACCCCAGGCAACGTGCCTTCCAAAGGTTGGAGTTCAGTCTGTATAAAGGGGTATTTCTGATTTCTCCTCCACTTTGGGCTCTATCACCTCAATAAGTACTGTATCTGATAGGTTCAGCTTTCATCAGCTTCTGCATGGATGTACCTGAGGGCTGAGAGGACAGTTCTCAGACACAGACATTTTGCCTGCACTGTTATTTTTCAAGGCTGACTCAACCCCAGCTTGGGCAACAAGTTAAATTGTTCATTAACAGTTTCTTACTATTATTCACCAACCCTTATTTTTCACAACACCCTGAACATACATGGGTTTTAAACCACAGCCCTGCTGATTTTTAACTTCTTCAGTGCTTCCTGCTTTGGATTTCTTCCATGTCTGCTGGTTGCCCCCATTTCCTGCTGTGCCAGAGCTCAGGTATGGCATTACATAACCTAGTCGTGGTGATGATTGCCAGCACCAAGCCACTTCACTCTCTGATCTCTGGAGAGCACGGACCCCATGGAGACACCTCAGTGCTCAGCTGAGACTGGTCAAGAAATCTGCCTGCTTGAGCACTGAGCCGGCCCCTGAAGCTGCAAGCCACAGGGATTGTTAAGTACAGGAAAAATAAAGATTATGTGAACAAATAAATAATATTGTTTGTGTGATGCTAAATAAACCTACATCTGTGAATGAGCTGTGGGCTGCCTTCAGCAGCATGGAGACTTTGTGTTGTCCATCCACAGGGTTCCAGCAGGAGCTCCCTGAACCATGGTGATGATGAGGGGGTGATGGAGAGGGGATGTTGGATAAGGGATGATGTCTGCCCCTCCTGCCCCTACAAGCTTCCCAGAATGACCTTATTTGTTATCTCAAACATTGGCAGTGCTCTGGGCAGCACCTGCTTGCCAAAAAACAGTCAGAGCAAATGGCAACTATATGAGAAAACACACATTATTATGCAGTTGATTTCTGAGACAGCAAACACTGGGGCAGGAATGTCCAGTGAGCAGCCAGCTCCCTCAACAGGGATCTCTTCCAGGCAGGTGCAAGAGGGCTGTAAGACTCCTGCAGGGAGGAGTGGCGGTGCGGAGATACCAGCTGCAGAAATACACGATGCTCTTCCACCTGGACAGAAGTGAATTTTACTGTCAGAGAGAAACTAGGGCTCAAATGTGAAATTAAAAAGAAAGCAAAGAGAAAAAATTAAAAATTGTTCATTTTTGAGATGTTGCAAAGAGCTGCCTTGTCTCCACTTTACAAAAAGTATTATTTTCTGGTGAATAGACTCCATCAGCTTTTCCTATGATGACGGGGAAACTAAAACATGTATTTTAGGAAACTGCCTTGAAAACCATTTAGAAATGGGTGAGAAACTCTGGGCTGAATCCATTCACTTCAGCCTCCCTGGCCAGCAACAAGTATAAGGGGAATTAGGAAAATATGTTCTTAGAGCTAAGAATCCCTGTGTAAATACTTCTGTCACTATTAATCCAATGTCACAGATATTCAGTGAATGTTTGCTTTACATTAACAAAATAATTTCCTTCCAACACAAACCAGTTTGTAACAGCAACAGCTTAACATGTATGTCAGACCTTTGTTAGACCCACCAGTCTTGGGCAGGGGAAGCTGTGTCCCAAAAGAATCTGGGTGGTGGGTTGCAAGAGCATGCCTGGGTGAGAAAGAACAGGGTGAGGTGTGTACTGCAGCCAGTCCTGAGCTCACCAGGGTTAAGGATCCTCAAAACCTGGGCACAGAACTGATGTGGCAAGTGGGTGACAGAATGGAAACAGCTCCAAAGAAGGGTTTTCCCCCCAGACCATTTCCCGGCAGCCACTGATTAGCAGGAGCCAGACCTTCCCTGCAAGGTGCCAGGGGAGCAGGGATGGACACTTTCAGCACACATTTCTGGGAATGTTTGCTGCAATTACCCACTCGTATGGCTGGGAACCACAGATTTGGAAACACCCAGATTGCACAATACCCTGGCCAGAGCTGCCACCCACAGCAATAAAAAGGAGAGGGAGCAGGAGCATCAGCAGAGACCTGCAAGGAGCACATCCCCAGGTACATCACCTGTCTGCCTGCTGCAGAGATGGTGCAATTAACTCCCTTCCTCCTCGTGCTCTTCCTGGCCCTGGGGGCTCACGGTCTCCCTGCGAAAAAGGTACTGTCAGGGTGGGATGCACAGTGTGGGGTGGGCAGGGGGCTGTGGCTGCAGCCACCAGTGCTGAATTCCCTGCTCTCCAGTGCTCCCTGGTCGGGCACTGGGTCAATGACCTGGGCTCCAACATGACCATCGAGTCCGTGAATGCAAATGGTGTCTTTGCTGGCTCCTACCACACGGCTGTGACAGCCACCTCCAACGAGATCAAGGTGTCACCACTGCAGGGGTCCCAGCAGAGGGGCCCTAACCAGAAGGGCCAGCCCACCTTCGGCTTCACAGTCAACTGGAGCTTTTCAGGTACTTCTTTCTCAGCCTCCTTATGGTACCCTGAATCCCTCCTGCCCTCCCTGTTTTCTCTTGAAGTTTTTCTGCATTCCCTGCAGTGTTCTTGCTGATTCCCTGCCTTCCCCTACACTATCCCCACTGCTCTCCCTCTCCCTGTCCCTGAGGCTCCACCACCCTTGTCCCTGGAGCTCCTTGGTTGCTGTCAGCTCCCAGTCACAGGGGGCAGGAGAGGCAGCAGCAGCTGAAGCCTGCACTGTCTGCCCATCTCCATGTGACACTGCCAGCCCTCTGAGCCCTCCTGCCTGCCTTCCCCATCCCTAGTGTCCCCAGAGGCCGGGGACAGCAGGGCTCTACTGTCCCCTGTGCTGGGGCAACCACTGACCTGCCATGTTGGCCACACTCCCCTCCACCTCCTGTCCTGTCCCCACAGAATCCATCACGGTTTTCACGGGCCAGTGCTTTGTGGATGATGATGGAAAGGAGGTTTTGAAGACCATGTGGCTGCTGAGATCACGTGTGGAGAACATCAAAAGTGACTGGAAAGCCACCAGGTGAGTCCCCTGTCCCTGCCCTGCACAGGCTCCCTGTGCACCCCCAAGGGGGTGGAGATGTCACCAGGTGAGTGGTTTAGGTTGCTTACAGAGCCATTCTCACAGGTGCTGGCAAAAGCAGGTTTAATATCTGTTTTAAAAGCACAACTTTACAAAGCTCGCTGGCAAGGTTCGCTTGATTTCTTTGTGCATGGGTAAAACACAGGAAAAATACCAAGCCCTGGGGTCCTGCCAAGGTGCCAATGTGGCTGGGGAATGCAGAGGCAGGTGCATGTTTGGACACTGTCACAGCCCTCCCCTACATTCCCTCCTCCTCCTCCCCTCAGGGTCGGCAACAACGTCTTCACCCGCCTGTAGTCAGAGGAGTGAGGGTGGCAGCGGGGGGCCTCCCAGGCCGGCAGCCGTGCCCGAGGTGTGGTCCCTGCTCCTGCGGCACCACCTGCTCCTCTCAATAAAGCTTTGCTACAAATACTCACAGTCTCCTGTCCTGTTGCTGCAAAATGTGGGACAAGTAAAATATTTCTTTAAAAGGTTTCTTCTTTGATTGATCTTTTTATGCTTTCAAGCCTAACTGAAAGGAAAGGAGATTTAGTCTGTGAAACAGTAGCAAACAAGCTCTAAGCTATGTCCAGGTGTTACAAAGAGATATTACTTGGCAGAATTGCCCTGTTAAGATTGAGGTCTTGATGGGCTTTATGATCTCAGACCTGGGTGGAGGTTACAAAACCTGGGATGAACAATACACCACTGGTAATGGTCGTGAAGAGTGTAGAATTTACAGAACATTTAGCAAAACCTCCAATATAAGAAAAAACTAATAAAGACAACTGGATTAGCAAAAACTCAGTGCTGAATCAGCTGCGACTGGGTAGAAGGTAAATTCTGGCAGGGACAGATCATGACTTGTGGCCCACTGAGTCAAGAAACCCACCAATCCAAGAAAAAAGAAAGACTGAGCCTGCAGATTAATTAGCACCAGATGCAAGAGAATTCTTAACCAATAGGAGAGAGAACAGCATTTAATAAGAGAACTAAATAACTTATAGCCAATGACCATTAATGCCTTTGTTTGCTAAAATGTGTAAATAGCAAAATGTTTTGATAGTTGGTGTGCTTGATCTTTGGAATGACACTGAGGAGCCAGGTTTGTAGAACTAAAGTAAATAATCACTGTCTCTCTCGGGGTGTGTAATTACTGCCTTGTTACGCACCAGGTAACATATTCAATTTTTCTGGGCAACTGTCATGGCTCAGCACACACATTCCCAATACCCCCCATGGTGTCCCACGGTGCCTTCTGCCACCATACCCGAAGCCTGATGCATGTCCCCTGCTGTGACCCTCCATGGCACAGAGTCCTCCTTGGCAGCCCCCCTCCCCGGTCCTTGGGACCCTCAGCTGGCCCAGGGGAACAGGAGCCCAATCAGCCTGGAGCAGTGCCTGGTTCCCATCTCCCACCGAGTGTCCTTTGGCAGGAGGCCTGGTTTTGGCAGTCGCTGCCTGGCCACAACCCCCTTTGCAATAAAAAGGGCTGGGCGGGCACTGGCAGCAGCGCAGGGAGAGCCCGGGCACCACACAAGGCCACCACCGCCATGGGGACCCCGGGCTGCTGCCACCTCCTCGCCCTGGCCCTGCTCCTGTCCCATTGTGCTGCATCCAGGGAGGCAAGGGCAGCCCTGGGGCAGAGTCCGGCCGTGCCGAGATGTGCTGTGCTCTCCCAGGTACAGGGTGGGGGCTGAGGGGCTGCACGCCCTGGTGGGGTCATCCCTGTGGTACACTGGGAATGGCCAAGGGGCTGCCTGCTCCTGCCGCGCTGTGCCGCTCCATGCTGCACTGTGCCACAGTCTGCTGTGCCATACTGTCCTGTGCTGTGCTGTGCCACCCCTGGGGCACAATGTGCAGAGCTGACAGGGTTGCATGTTCTTACCATGCAATGCTGTGCTGTCCTGTGGCACCCCAATACACAGTGTTTATCTGCTCCTCTTGTGTCCTGGTGTGCCATGCCATGGTGCTGTCCCTGGGAGTGCTGTGGGTCGCCTACCACTGCAATAAGGAGATACCCAGTACCTCCAGCTCTGCCCTGCCCAGGGAGGGAGGGGTGCTGTCCTAGCTGGTACCCATGTGCTGGTCTCAGTTGCCACACAGAGGGGTCATGCTATGGGACACACATCCCACTGCTTAGGGAGGCTGGGGCCGGGCAGGAGAGGGAACTGTGGCTCAGCACTCACCAAGCCACCTACAAGACCCCCGGTCCCCAGTGTGACCTGCAGGGCCTGTGGAGAAATGAGCTGGGCTCTAATATGACCATCTTGGCCACGAGCACAGCTGGGACTTTCTCAGGCTCCTACCATACTGCAGTGGCAGCCACCAACAAGCACATCCTGGTGTCACCGCTGCAAGGGGCCCAGCAGCATCCCAGTGCCAAGACACACCCCACGTTTGGCTTCACCATGCAGTGGCAGTTCTCAGGTACAGCAGTGACAGTGATCCCCTGCCCATGCTGGGATTGGGGACCCCCCTGTCTGGTGCCCCAAATCCCCTGCGGCACTCAGAGCAACACTGGCTGTGAGCACAGATGGGCCACACACACACATTCCTGGCATGGGAAGTGGTGGTGGGAGAGCTGTCTGACTGTGGTGGGTTTCAGGATTGTCTGGAAGAGGTGATGGGGGTGTCCATCTGTCTGTCCAAGAGGCATGGCAGGGCTGATGCCCAAATCTCTGCTGGGTTCATGTGATAGTGGTCCACCTGGCCAGTCTGGAAGGGAAGTGCATCTCTCTGTTCATGTGGTATGTAGCAGGTGGTATTTGTCTGTCTGTCTGCCAGGATCAGGTGGCCCAGGCTTCCCTATCTTGAGGTGCAGGCTCTCATCCCTCTCTGCCTCTCCTGAACCTTTCCAGACTCCAGCACTGCCTTTGTGGGCCAGTGCTTTGTGGATCACCGTGGGAAGGAGACACTGGAGACCATGTGGCTCCTGCAGGAAGAGGTCCTGTCACACAAGGACACCTGGAAAGCCACAAGGTGAGCTCACCCCACAGCCCTCCCTTCCATCCTGCTTACGCATCTTCCCTGCAGGGTCGGGTCTTCCATCTTCACCCGCATCAAGTGATAGGAACAGGGACCAGTGCTGTCTGCACCCTACTGTCCTTCTGCATCCCCAAGTCTCCCCACTGTCCCAGTCCCAAGCTGGGCTCTTGGCAAGGAAACACACCCTCACCTTGCCCTGCTTCTTCCCAGTGCCTCCCAGCAACCTGCTGGTGGGCCTCTCCATTCCCACACTTTCTGTCTTCACACATGGAGCCAAATAAACCTTTCTCCACATGGAGCTGTGCCCCTTGTGTCCCTGGTATACAAGCAGCCACTCTGCAGCCACAGGGAGAGCAAGGTGCTGGCAGGGGGACAACAGGGAAGTGTTTTAGAAGGGCTGGGAAAGATGGGGTTGGAGGACAGCAGCTGGGTAATTCTGCTTCCTGATCATGGCTTCAGGCCTCAGCAGGTGGTCCTTGGCTGTGCACCCATTTGGGACATTCACTGGGGCCCTGTGCTGAGTGGCTCCAGGCAGTACCCAGAGCGTGGGGCAGAAGGATACCCCGCAGCTGAGTGTAGGGGTGAAAGTTGCATGCAGGCAAACCAGCACTCTCACCTGGCTTCATCTGGTGTCTCTGCACCCCTCTCTGCCCCATCTTCCCATAAAACTTCATTTCCAGCTACTGCACTGGTTGGGAGTCTTGGTGCTGCATGCACATATGGAGGAGAGCTGGATGCCAGCCCTCACAGAGGGGAGTCTGAGGTGTTGGGGTGGTCCAAAATCCAGGTTGGATGCTGGGGGCATCAGGAGAGAGACCTGATACTCCCTGGGGAGCTATTGGGCAGACTGGGTGGCTAAAGACAGACACTGAAGGTGTACCTGTTGTATGTATGCAGGTATACATGTACTTTCCACTGACTGGCTGTCACCTGGTCAGTCGGGAGGTGGAACAGGATATTAATCCTTTCTGGTGTTCATATTCACAGGACATATCTGAACATTAAACTTTCTTTTATCAGCACCTTAGGAAATGAAACAAATCAAACAAGAGCCCCACGCCCTTTGCTCCAGTCTAACACTAGAATTCACTAATCCATAATTTCAGCAGATCATGAACTTTCCAACTCATTAGTTACCTAATCAATGTTGCACAGCTCCTAACTCCTGTTTCTGAGCACCGAAAGGAGAAGCTGTGTGGGGAGGGAGGAGTGCAAAGGGTGTTAAGGGCAGCCCCTGCTGCCTGGGGGCTGCAGGGCTGCTGGGACAAGAGACTGCTGGATGGGACAGGAACTTTGGGGCAAAAAGCGCACAGTGCCCTCGAGAAAGTGTCAGGGCCTGTCTGCCATCCTCTTCTCTGACAGTGCGCCTGTCCTTCCCCAGCCTTCCTCAGCCTTTATTCCCTTCCCTCATTACCTGCTGGGCTCTGGGGCTGTACCCAGAGTGCACAGGCCTGAGACTGTCCAGGGTGTGCTTGTACTGACTGAGAACAACTGGTTGATGTGCCTGGTGGTCCAGCTTTTGGTCAAAAGTCACCCTACGTCCTCATCCTCACCCTTGCACCCTCACGCCTCATCCTCTGCATAGAGCCCTCAGTTCACTCCCACTGATCCTTGGCACTGCGCTGGTCGTGCTGGGCTCGTTATCCTGCTTCCCCTCCCAAAAGGCCCACTGTGCTGCCACCATCACCATAAGCACCCAAAGACTTCTCTGTGTGGTCTGTCAGGCTGAAGCCTTGAGACCCCAGTGGAAGTGGAGGGTGAGGCTGGGAGCCCTGCACAGTGGGGCACAAGGCCACTGAGAACCATGTTAGTCCAGGACGTAAGACTTCATTTCTGTTGTTTCATTACCCCCACAACTACAAATTTCCTGGCTTCTGGTTTCTCCTAAGGAGGCAGTCTGTTGAACAGAGAGTGATGCAAACATTGTGCTTGCTTAATAAGGAAACCGAAAGTAAAACTGTAGAGTTTACAAGAAATTAGCACTGGTGGCACCACCCTCTCTGCATCACAATCTGTGTTCATCAGCTGTCCTAACTATCCCACATCCTGTCCCTGACCCTGACGTGATCCTGCCCTTTTATTTACCTTTCATTTGCCTTTTTTCTCTTGCCTGGTACGTGCAACCTGCAATGCCCTGCTTAGAGGTTTTCTAATTGTTGCTGAAGCAGGTTTGCTTCCTTCATCTTCCAATTTCCTGGATCCAGTGCAGATCACCTGCTGTGCCTGCACACATACCTTGCCTGGCCCTCATGACTCTCTGTCCTTCTGCCCATCCCCCGCAGTGACCAGAGGGTGCTTTGGGACACAGGAACTCCTGCAGGGCAGGATGGAAACTTAGACCCAGCCCTAAACCAACAGACATGGGGCTAAAGACCCCCCAGGTTGGGTAATGACCCCCCAGCCCCACACAACCCCTTCTGCACCCCTGTTTTGCCCAACCGCATCTCTGTGTCCATCCCTGTTCCAGACCCCATGCCTACCCCCATCCCTGCCTCCAATCGCTCATCCCTGCCCCCATCCCTGCCCTGTACCTATCCCTCCTACCCTTGCTTCCATCCCCATCCCTGTCCCTGTTTCCATCTCCGTTTATGGGCACATCCCCCATCCCTCATCCTTACCCCCCCGTCCCCACCCCAATTCCCATTCCCATCCCACCACAAAGTTCAGCCTCGTCCTTTCTTCATCCCCTGCCCTGTCCCCGTATCTGCTCTTACCCCTCTCCCTGTACCCACACTTGTCCCCATCCCTCTCTCCTTTCACTTCCCAGTACCAGTCCTTCCCGCAGATTACCACCCGAGGCTTTCCCGGAAACAGTGGCGGAGCCGAAGAATAAAAGTCTGTGAGTCATTGTCACGGCGTGATTTGCTGCCACCGCTGCATCCTGAGCTGCACACCGAACTGCATCCCCATGAGTCGCCGCGTCCTCTCCGCTCTCGCCCTGACTGTAGGGGTGTCCGTGCCCGCGGCCGCTGCAGGCTTCCAGGTGGGGGAGCTCGTCCTGGGAGACACCCCTGGAAAACTCGGCTCCGGGAAAGTCTGCGTGGGAGCACGCTTGGGGATCCCGGTGTTCGGGGAGGGATACTAGTGGCAGACTCGCCGGCGGGGGGGGGGGGACATTATATGGGAGCTGTAGCGCTTGTTGGGGCTGGGACACGCTTGGAAGACCCATCTGCGGGGGAATGCTCGGCAACAGGAGGATTCCCTGCTCCAGCGGGTGTCCAGACGGGACCCGCTGCCGAGGGAGGTGAGGGAAGTGATGCTCCAGGGTTGGCCGTGTGCCCGGGAGGGATGTGCATGGAGATTCCTTCTCTGGTGAGGGGCCATGCATGTGGAAATACCCCACTTGCCTCCCAGGGACTCGGAGGGAAATTGGAGCAGGGGAAGCCTAAGAACGCTACCCCAGCAGGTGACTTGCCCCTGTCTCAGACGGTGCAGCCTAGGGGAGAACAGGCAGCGCTTAGAACTGCAGGTGGGATGTGCAGGGCTCTCTGTGGAGCCCACTGTGGACCGGGAGGGCTATGCCCATCCCAGTGTGCTTCCCTGTCGTGCTGCATGTATGCTGAGCACAGCACAGGTACCCACAAACACAGGCAGATGTGCCCTGGATTCGCACAGCTCACCTGCCCGGGCTACAGCAGGGGTCCCGCCCATGTTCCTGCCTGTCCAGGGCTCCCACCTTTTGCTTTTCCTCTTCAACTCTCCCCTTTGCTTGGCTTACCCCAGCTTTTGGCCCTCTTGATGTAGCTGAGATAGCAACTTTATGAATCATGTCTTTTATAAATGAATGCTTGAGCACTCTCAGGACTCCAGAAACACTCTGCAGTGCCACCATCCACAGTCTGACCTGTGTTCTTGCTCCTTTTCAAGCTTCTCTGCCAGGGAGCTGAGCACCCTGGGGAGAAAAAGGCCAGCGAGAAAGAGGAAAAGATAACCAAAAGCAGGTGGCCTCTGAGCCACCTGGGGAAAGGCACAAAGGATATCAAGGTGAGTGCCAGCACCCCATGGGTGTCAGGGGTTATGGGCAGGTGGCTCAGCCTGTGAGGGCTGTGTACAGGCACCCCCCAGGGACACATCTGCTTATCCACAGCCGTGCAACCTGACCGGTTGGTGGGAGAATGATCTGGGCTCCAAGATGCAAGTGTTCAACGTTGACAAGGATGGAACCTTCTCTGGCGAGTATCACACTGCCGTGTCAAGTGCCAAGAAACCCATCCAGCCATCTCCACTGATTGGCTCCCAGCACCTGGATGAGGATGGACAGTGCACCTTTGGCTTCACTGTTAACTGGAAGAAGTTCTCAGGTCTGTAGATGCATGATGGCTGTTGTTGCATGGGGTGGTGGGATGGAGAGGGGAGCTCAGGCAGGTTCCAGTGCCCATTCTGGTCCCTCTGTTCTCTCTGCTGTCTCCTGTCTCTCCTTCCCTGATCTCTCCTCACCCTGGGTGCTGTCTGCAGACAGCAGTACACCGCCCAAAACAAGATGTGGGTGAGGCAGCACAAAGGGTTGCTTTGACAACACCTCTGCCACACAACATTTCCCTGCAAATACTGGAATCCACTCAGGCTCCATGAGCATTATAGCCACTGATGCCTGCCAAGCTCCAAAATCAGCTGGGGTTCTGTTGGGATGCTAGCTGCCACCACTGCTTTAGACTCCACAGCTGTCTTTGTGGGCGAATGCTTCAAAGGGGATGACGGGAAGGAAGTCCTGCACACCTCCTGGTTGCTGCGGGAGAAAGTTGTCTCAGAACCAGATGACTGGAAAGCCACCAGGTGAGCCAAGGTGCCCTCAGTTCCTCTGGGATCCTTACCCTGCTGCTGGCTGGGCACCAATGGGCTACTGCTTCTCCACAGGACTGGCCGCAACACCTTCACTCGAACGGGTTGAAAGGAGGGAGAAGCATCTTATTCTGGCTCCACCTGGGAGACAGGAGTCCCCTGAGCAGGGTCAGTGTGTAGCAGCATGCCCTGATGTTTCCAGCTCAGGAGGAAGATGTCTCAAACACAGCAAACAATATTAAAGATATTTAAACACAACCTTGTGCAGTCTGTGGGTATGTCGTGGAAAAGCTGTGCTAAAACTCAGTAGAGGGTGGGTGTGGGATGCAACTCTCATTCCTTTATTCTGAGAAGAGACTGACCCCAAGAAAGTCCCTTTTCCGGCCCAAACAGGAAGGTGCATCCTCAAAGCAACCCTCTGACACTAACTGTGACCAGCACTCACTTTTTCCTACTGAAAGTGTGGTGAATGTGATGGGAGGGCAAGCTGGGGAGCTCTTCTGCATCCTGAAAACCTGGCTGGAAACCTAGAGGCCCCTGGCTGTGACACAGCTCTTAAAAAGGCAGGTGATGGACCTTGGCTGCATCCACACTCCTGTAAAGTGCCAAGGGTTGCTCTGTACCAGCCACACAGGGCCAGTAGCTGAAGTACACCCAGCCCAAAACCCCATGTGATTTACTGGAAAGCTAATGACCAGTAAACACCTCTCAAATCTCTGCCCAGTGGACTATGTGACTGACCAAAACAGGCAGCGACTTTGCTGCCTTACACACCCCTCTAAGCCAAAGCAAATGATTTCCTGGAAATCAGCTCTGGGTCTGAATCTGAAACTTAGTCCTTGTGTCTTTGATTCTCAAAATAACCTGGGACAGTGCTGCATGCTCTGAGCTGGCATACTGCCTGGGATTTGGTGAACTTAAAAGCAGGAGTGAGCTGCTGGGGCTGCCATCCACACTGCTCCCCTGGCTTGTCTGCCACAAATGCTGTGGGTGGGAGAGCTTTGCTAACAGCACCTGTGGCTTTCACATATTTGCCTGCTCTGTGTTTTTGCCTGCCTTGTTGCAAACTTGCATGTGGTTTGCTTCTCATGTCTTTCTCCCTGGAGTTCATCTTCTGCTTCTAGAGCAGTGCTGCTGGTCCCTTCTCAGCGCCTCACTGGCATTTCTCCAGCTTTTTCAGTTCCCTTACAGCATTTCTGACCAGAATGCCTTCACACCAGTCCTCTGCTATGCATTTATGTATCTGCACAGCCTTTTACGTGCTTTTAGAGGAGTCTGAGAACTGGGAAAGGGAGAGGCAGAGGGAGCACAGGACTCTGCTCTCACCTGAGGCATGACCCGCTCAGCAGTGAGGCACCCCACTAAGCCTTCAGCCTCACTGCATGCATCCTCCTGACCTCATTATTGCCTTCATGCCAATATTTCTCCAGGGCAGGGCTCTCCTGAGGCTGTGCAGCATCCCCAGGATGCTTCTTCAGCAAGGCAGAAGTGCTGACCACAGTTGGAGCATCTTGCAAACCCCAGCAGGTAGCCACAGTGCTGGTGAGAAACATGGCAGGCATGAGCTGGCAGAGCTATTTCCAGGGCCAGCTCCTACATGAGGGACCCAGCAAGGCTCCCATGCATCCCTGGCACACCTTGGATTTGGGGTGACAGGTGATAGGACATGGTGTGCCAGGGGTGCCTGCAGGCATCTGGGAATAGTTAAGGATGGGGATATTTCTCTGTGGACACTCAGCATCCCCCAGCTCTGGGTTTTATTCAGCTGCAAACCTGCTCAGGGTGTTGGTCTGCAAACCCAGCACCATTTGTTTCCTTCTGGCATGGCCCCATCAGCAAGGCAAACATAAGCAGGGCTTCACTTCAGCCCCACTGCAGGAAGACCCACTGTTTCTGCTGCATGACAAGCCTTGATCAGGGTCGTTCACACACTGTGAATGCCTCTAGGGGCAGGGGGAGCTGGTGGAGGCAGGAGGCACCTGAAATCACATGGACATGTCTGTGTGGCACAGCTGTTTGCACACATAGTGTATCAAATAAAAAAAATCCCAAACCTGAAAAACAAATTTGTTAGGATCTTGGTGTGGGGCGATGCTTGTGTAAGCATCAAATTCCTTCAAACAGATAGTCACTGTTAGAATGGAGAAGGAGTTTCATGTCTTAACCACATGTGGAAAACTGTCTTACACAACCATTTCTGTGGGAACTTCTCCTGTCGACCGTTTACAAATGTCTCAACACTGAACCTCTTGGTGCCCAACATCTCTCTCAGTGCAGCAGTTGACCCACCTAAGCAGACAGACGCAGGGAATTCCTAGGTCACGCAAGAGAATGCATGACTGGTGGGCTTGTATGTACCAAAACCTGGTACCCCTCCACTCTGCAGAGATGACAAAAGAGTAAATTTGATTTTCAAGCCATAGCTTCCCTGATGACTGAAGATACATAGCTCCCATTCCCTCCATCATTTCTGTGCGGTCCTCTGGTCAAGACCACACATTGTGCTCTGCTCTTCTGCCTCTTTTCATGGCCCTGTTCCAGCTCTAGCCTTGCTGGACAAAGACTGCCATCCTGAGAGAATGGAGGATTTCCCTAGTTATGTTCTCAGCCCTTCCTGGAGCTGGCTTGGAAGCAAGGCACACCCAGATGTGTTCTGCCTCCCCCCCTACAGCAGAGCTTATCGAATTTGTCAGTATAACCCCTTGTGTGGATGAAGGACCTGTAGCTTGTGCAGTTTGCCCTACATGGCTCAGAGGGTTACTCACTCCTGCCCCAGCCAGGCTGTTCAGTGGCACCAGTGCGGAGTCCTCTCCACTGCACTGCACCCTGGCCAGGCACTGGGTCACGGACCTCAGCTCCAATATAACCATCTTGGCTGTGAACAGAAAAAGCAACTTCATTGACTGCTGCCACACATCATAAATGAGGTCTGGGCATCACCGCTGCAAGTGACACAGATGATGAACCAGAAGGGCCAGACCACCTTCAGCTGTCAACTAGAGCTTTTCAGGTGCTTCTCCTTTCCCAGCCTCCCTCTTGTACTCTCAGAGCTCCTCTTGTCTCCACTGAGATATCCTTGGAGTATCCCTTCCTCTGATGTCCAGCTCAGCTGGGCCCATGCCACCATGCCCTGAATATTCTGTGCCTGTTCAAGGTCCCAGCAGGACAGGAGGCTGGGGAGGGAAACATC
Organism: Chamaea fasciata; assembly: GCF_029207755.1. Taxonomy (NCBI): domain Eukaryota; kingdom Metazoa; phylum Chordata; class Aves; order Passeriformes; family Sylviidae; genus Chamaea; species Chamaea fasciata. The sequence continues at coordinate 19,824,030 of NW_027094089.1, forward strand.
ACCCACAAGCAGCCTTTCCCACTGACAAACTGGATGCCTAAGAGGGAGAGCCCCATCCAAGCACTGTCTCATCCCATCCCTTCACAGGCTGCAGACTCCTTCACTACCTCCATGGGCCAAAGCTTCATAGATGAGGACAGAAAGGAAACACTGAGGACTACATGGATCATGCAAGATCAGGCTGATACACTCAAGGATGACTGGAAAGCTAGTGAGTGGGCTGCAGGGCACTTGTCCATCCTTGCTTTGTACTCGGGCTGCCCCTGTGGGTGTTGCATGGAGCCCATGGGGGAGTGCCAAGCCCTGAGTGCTGGGAGCCAGCTGGGCAGCAAGCAGGGAAAGCAGTGACAAGATCTCAAGAGCTTTTGCAGCAAGTCCCCAGGATGGGAATTTAACACAGCTCTATAATTTTTTAATTAAAAGCAAAGTGCAATTTGAACACAGGATCCTGCTCCCTGAGGAAGAAGAGAGTGGGTTTCCTTGTGTTCAGGCCCAGGAAAGATGAGAAGGATTGTCAAAGCAGATCTCATCTGCTTGGGCAGGGGCCAGAGAGGCACCTCATAATCTGGACACTGCCAGATGCCAATTCTGTTTTCCCCTGCAGCATTGGGAGTGACATGTTCACCTAGTTAGAGAAGTATCTTAGAGGATGTGTCTGTGCCGTGTCCCTGTGCAAATGCCAGGCAGTTTGAACTGACAGACTTGCACCATCAGGAACTCCTTGGGAAGGGTCAGACAAGGCCCTGCCCGGTCTCAAAGCATCATGCATATGGCATCACCTCTCACGGTGTCTAGGGAGGCGTCATGCACAGAACATACCCTCCCATAGGAACAAGCAAATTTTAACATCTATGTGTCTTCCAGGAAAGCCCCTCTGCACTTGGAAGAATGACTGATCTAAGAGTTCCTGCTGCAGTGGCAGTCGTGGGTCCCGAGCCCAAGGAAAGCCCAGCACAGGCAGGATGAAATACAGAAAGAGCAGCAGACACTTGTAATGCAGGAGGGGACGGTGACAGTGCTGAGCCGCTCCGCGCAGACGCGACACCAGCCAGTGCAGCAGAGCACAGCTTGCGCTTGCCGCAGCCTGTCTTTAGGTGGCAGCACTGGGTCAGTGGCAGTGGGACAGGGTCAAGCCATGCCCGACCCCAGGGCTCCGGCTCCGCACGGAACGCGGTTGGCAGAGCCTCTTGGACAGTGGATGTGTAAATCATCCCTGCACCCCCACCTCCCTGCACAGCCGTCCTCATCCACGCGTTCCTCCAGCGCTGCCCAGGTCAGGCAGACCTGCT